>NC_132904.1:35994748-37406943 GCF_047675955.1 Chlorocebus sabaeus
ATTAACTTGAGTAGAGTTGCCTGTAACTCAGAATAACAGAAAGTAGTTCAAATTAACACTTGATTAATTTAAAAAATAGTCTATCAGAGAAAGGACAAAATTTACTGGGGATAATTGTTAGCTTTGGCCCTAAAGAGCTTTGAAAAAAAGTCAGAAAGTCTGGTTAGACTTATGTACAGCATAAAAGATGGAAATATCAAGGTGGCTTGCAAGCTGGGAAGGAACTAGCACTGTCTGGTTGTTTCTTAATAATTATTAGTTATAATGGATAATTAATGACAATGAGTAATAATATTGATGAAATAAATACAAGGGAGGAACTACAAATAATAGGGTGAACTAGCAGAGATGAGAGATGAAGTTAGCAGGCAATATACCATTACAATGGAGTTCATATTTAATGTTGATGCTTGCTTTAATTTATATTATGGCTGCAGGATGATGAGGTTTTTAAGAAGTGGAGCCTACTGTCCACTTTTTCATGAATTTTCTAAACATATCCATTCATATTTTATCTTACCATATTCAGATAAGATAGATATATAGAAGAGAAAGAGAGGAGAACCAGATCCATATGTTTTAATGTTACTAAAAGAAAAAAAAAAAATCACTCAAGACTGCTTACCCAAAGAAAGGCTCCCTTCAGATTCCCATTAGTGTCTACATGGGATTCAGCCAATGGAATATTTAATATTAATTTTATTTCTTAAGAGGGCTATGGATTTTTAAAATAAGAAAATAGTATACGTGTAAAATGCTGGCTACATTTGATACTTTTCCTGAAAGAAGGTATTTGGTGCCAGTAAATGGCTGACATGAGCTGCTGTGATTTCTGAGAAACAAAAGAGATGCCGTAGCCCAATTTCCTCATATTCTGGATGTTGCTTCATCTTATGTTAAATCCAACAGAGTCCTTATTATCAACACTCATCACGTTTTGGTTTCGTTTATTTATGCTAATTTATTCCAAGGCCTCTCGTTCGTCATCTTTTCAAAATGGATTATTTCCTATGGACTGATAGGGTTGGAAAAGAAAAGGCAGAAAAAGCCAGTTATTACATACGTCTCAGGTCAAAGTGGTGAGAGGGATAGTCATAGCCCAGAAAAGCACAGCACAGTGAATCCTTGTCATGAACATATTTCACATTTCGTGGGGTTACAATTCTCAAGCAACCCCAAGGATCCCTGTCAGTTAATCTGAGTTAATTTTGCCAGGAATATAAATTTGAATCATGGACTTTGAGAAGTCCATGAGAAAAAAGTCATCATTTACCAGTGGATCCACCAAGCCACTACTCAATAGATGCTTCAGAGTATATGTAGAATGAAGCCAAGTAATGCATATTTGTGTATTTATAAATATGGATAAATGTATTAGGATTTATCACTACATATATCTAATATTTATTAAGTGCCTATAAAGGTCATCAGTGTGTTACTTAGTCTCTCCAGTCATTAGATTTCCTTTCTATAAAATAGGATTAAAATGACCCACTTTTTCTTTGTTTTTTTGAGGATTAGGGAATACTTTTAAGGTCTGATAAATTGTCTGACACTTAGATGTTCAATTAGTAAATTTTGACAATATTAATAGTAGTATTAGAATTTTATTTCCTAGTGAGAAATCAGACAATATATACACGTACGTGTGTGTGTGTGTGTGTGTTTACTAACATTGCAGTTTTTGAATTAGGGTTCAGAAATAGCAGAATGACCCTTAAATCTCACAGTGGTCAACGGCATTCTCTGAGTCAATTTAATTTGATTGAAATCCTTTATTTACCATTTCCTAAATTAGTGATTTGAGCAAATTATATTTTTCTGGGCCTCAGTTTTCTCATAATTAAATAGATAATAATGAGCACCTGACTCAATGAGTTACTATGCAGATAAAATGAATTATTTTTTAGATTTAAATATTTAGAATAATGCTTGCCATCTTGTAAGCATTCTGTAGATATTAACCATTGTTATGAATAATAGATTGCCAAAGCTCATGTCCGTTTTGCACATAATAGTAAACCTATCTTAGCTGCTTTGCTGGGTAGCCTGAACAGAAACAAGAATGAAAATAAAATTTAAAAAAGACTATTGGAAAAACCAGGCAAGAGATGATGCTAAAATGCACTAAGAGTAAAAATAGTGCAGTGGTAAGAAGTGGTCAGAGTCAGGGTGTATCTTCAAGGTAACCACAAAGAAATTGTTGACACTTTTGATATAGGGTTTCAGAGAAAGAGGAGCAGTGTGGATCATTCCAAGTAGATGGAATTATTATTAACCATACGGGAAGACCTATGGGAAATACACTGAAAGTCTGGTTTTGGAAATGTTACAATCGACATGTATTCTGAACTTAGCAATGGAGAGAATGAACTGGCATTGGGATATATGAGTCTGGAGGTTAAGGGAGAGGTTTGGAGTACAAATATAAACTGTGGAATCATCCTCACATAGATGTTATTAAAAATCATGAGACTGTATGACACTACCAAGGAAGAAAGTTCAGATATAAAAGAGAAGGGGTTCAAAGATTTAGCCCAAAAAAGTCTGCATTAAGAAGTAACATAGATGAGTAGGAAACATAAGAGAGGTGTCAGTGAGATGAGATAAAAAACAAGAAAGTAAACAGTTTTTAAATATATGAGTTGCTCAGTTTGAGAGAAGTATAAGCAATGAAATTATTCAATGAAGTTTAAGGGGGAAAAAGAAGCTTATTGTGAGGGATATCATGTAATCTCGAAAAATGCTGAGCAACAAGGACTCAGGGAAGATGGAGAATTAGACACCCCCAGGGAATCCACTAGAACAGGTGTCCCCAACCCCCAGGACCACAGTGGCTCATGGCCTGTTAGGAACCAGGCTGCACAGCAGGAGGTAAGCAGCAGGCAAGTGAGCAAAGCTTCACCTGCATTTACAGCTGCTACCTAATGCTCGCATTATTGCCTGAGCTCTACCTCCTATCAGATCAGCAGTAGCATTAGATTCTCATAAAAGCACGAATCCTGTTGTGAACTGTGCATGCAAGGGATCTAGGTTGCATGTTTCTTATGAAAATCGAATGCCTGATGATCTGTCACTGTCTCCCATCACTCCCAGATGGGACCATTTAGTTTCAGGAAAACAAGCTCAGGGTTCCCACTGATTCTACATTATGGAACATTGTATAATTGTTCATTATATATTACAATGCAATAATAGAAATAAAGTGTACAATAAATGTAATGTGCTTTAATCACTCTGAAACCATCCCTCCCACATCCCCTCCCCCAGTCCATGGAACATTTGTCTTCCACAAAACCAGTCCCTGGTGCCAAAAAGGTTGGGACCACTGCACTAGAAGGCTTTAAGAGCTTACCCTCTAAAAGTACCAGTTGCACAACTCAACTCCCAGCTTTTCTTCACAGCATAAACTTCCAAGACCCTAAAATATGATTGGCCCAGCTTTTGGTAGGTGTCTATCACTTCTCCAGTTAAAAACAGCCAGGGGTCAGTGGTTAAATTTCACAAGCATGTATGAATGTTATCTGAAAAATGATGTCAGTTCCTAGAGAAGAGAAAATTATAAACTTGATAGACCAAAACTTGATAGACCATCTAAGGAGAGTCTGCACTTTAAAAATTAATTGTAAAATCACTTGAAAATACTGTTTCCTTTGACCTCCAGATATGTTGGTTTAGATGTTTAAATTTATTAGCAAATTTGTTATAGTTATTATAATAAACTTTCCTATTACTGGTCTAAGGATAAACAATTCAAAATGTTTAACATCATATATCTCAGTATTCTCATCTCTATGGACACTATTGGATTTCAGAAATGGCAACTTTCTTAATGCCTGTATCAACTCCTATCAATTTTGTCTAGAGAGAGTTGTGAGATAATATATAAGAGATGCTGGAAAGTAGACATTAGCTTGAACAGTTAATGAAGCCAGCCACACCTGTTAGAGGGATAAGGCCTGGCAGAAAATCATTTAGCCAGGTCCTTGTCTTGCAGAAACTAGATGGTTTATTTATCAAAATGCATTTATTGAGTATTCCCCCGTGCCTGCCATGGCATCAGGCAAGGGGAAAGATAAAGATGAATCATTAACGTACAGTTCCTTGTCCTGGTGAAACTCAGATTCTAACAAGTGTAGTAAGAGTTATAAGAAATTGTCTCCAAAAGTTATTCAAACTTTAAAACCATATGCATTCCTGATTTTTCTGAAGGTATAAAATCTATCTACTTCAGAGAAACTCTTTACACCTTTACTAACAGTCCACTTTCCCCCATTCTCCCATATACGTTCATGAAGAGAGATCATTGCACACTGATAGACAGCCTTACGGATAGTTGGTGGTGCTGTGGGCAGGAATGGCAAGCAAATTTGCAAAACTGATCAAATGAAGACAGCACTGTTGCCATTGTCTCATGGAATAGACTCTTAGCTCTCACTGCACACATCACTGATGCAGGGCATTTGACAAGAACACTAAATCTGCTGCCTTTGCACACAGGATGTAGCTGCCACAAAATTCTGATACTCTGAATGGATTTTGCACAATTCGTGCTCCTGTACCACTAGCTTCTTATTCAAAGTCTGCAGTGAGCCTAAGTGGAGAACATAAAGTGCTTATACATTAGCTGCAAGGAGAATAGTAACTTCAGTTTCCATTGTGTGTTTTTATTACTTGGAAGAATTCTAAAACTTCCCTATTTTTTGTTCCCACCCAATCAATATGTACCCTGTTTGGGGTTGAGGCCTTAGTTATACTTTTATCAGTGGTTTTCTTGTTTGTACATCAATCTTTTGTGAGATTAGTTAACATGAGTCAGGATACTCATGTCTGATCATGTCTCATAATCTCATATATATATTATAAAGTTTAGGAGCTTATGAGTAGGTATTGTCCAAGCCCTGGTATACAGCAACTTTATCAGCAAAAAATACTACCTTCTGAGATCTCTAAGCAGTCATCTAGCTAGACATCTAGTAGTAACTCTGCATCACCACATGTTGGAGGGTATGTTTTCTTTTTTAGACTTCAAAAATGATAGCTGTCAATGTGGTCGAATAAAACCAGCTAGAGCCATTGACATACTTATTATCTTGCAAGTTGAAAAGGAGGTTAAGGCCGGGTGCGGTGGCTCATGCCTGTAATCCCAGCACTTTGGGAGGCCAAGGTGGGCAGATCACGAGGCCAAGAGATCAGGACCATCCTGGCCAACATGGTGAAACCCCATCTCTACTAAAAATACAAAAATTAGCTGGGCATGCTGGTGCGTGCCTGTAGTCCCAGTTACTTGGGAAGGTGAGGTGGAGAATCACTTGAACCTGGGAGGCGGAGGTTGCAGTGAGCAGAGATTGCACCACTGCACTCCAGCCTGGTAACAGAGCAAGACTCCATCAAAAAATAAAAATTAAAAAAAAAGGAAAGAAAGAAAAAAAAGAAAAGGAGGTTAAAGTTATAAAGGAAACACTTGCTAGTTTTGCCAACAACAACAACAAAATCTTTTAGGCCATGAGTAACACTTTCCTTTCTCCTAAATAGCATGACATAGGTTCTCCTATAACAATCTTTCTTCTACTGTTTCCTCTAAGTACCCCAATGTCTCTGTTTCTTCTACCTTCTATTTAATTGACAGGTAACTGCCAGAATAATTTTTCTAAGGCATTGTTTTCAGTATACCAATCTCCCACAATGAAAATTTTCTGTGGTCTCATTTTGCCAAATACCTCTCAAACTGGTATATAAAGCCTCCTGCAATCTGGCCTCACTATCACCTCAGCATCTTCCCCCACTTCCTCTCCCCATTCTTTTTTTCCTGCATGACCTCACCATTGTTTCTTACTTGAAATGTCCTCCCCATCACTTCCACTTAGCTTTTGATCATTACAGCTCCTACAGGAGCACTTCTTTTGAACTTTCCTTATTCCCTCAAATACGTTTACTTTTTTCCCCTTTTAAATCTGCATAGACACATTTTTCTAAATTGCATTATAATTTGCATGGAGAAAATGTATGGATTTTAGGTGTCCAGCTTATAGAGTTTTGATTCAGGCAACCCTAACTAAGGTGTAGAACATTATCACTAGCATGAAAAATGTCCCCATGCCTCTTTCCAGCAGGGCCCTCCACCTCAGAAACAGTCACTATTGTGACTTCTATTCACAAGAGTTTTGCCTATTTTGGAACTTCATGTAAGTGGAATCTCACAGTGTGTACTCTACTGTGCCTGGTTTCTTTTGTTCGGTATATTTTTGAGGTTCTTCTCTGTTATTAGTTGTGGTAATAGTTTGTTCCTTTTTATTGCTAAGTAGTATCCCATTGCATGATTATAGTACTGTGTTTTTATCTTATTTTATTTCCATTTTTTATTTATTTGTCTACTATCTCAGTCCATCAGGAAATGAAGCATACTGATATTTTTACCTTCCTATGAATCATTACAATAATTTTGTAAACTGTCTTATTTGCTCTTTGTATTGTGTTTTCTGTAAAAAGAAAAAAAAAATGAGAAGGAAGGCATTTAATTCCCATTATATTCTAAGTGCCAAGCTAAGATACTCTAATCCTCACCACAGACCTATGAGGTAGATATTATGCTCCTTTACAAATGAGAAAATTGAGACTGTAAGGTATTAAGTATCGTGCCTCAGGTTGCACATTATGTGGAGAAAGCAGAATTTTAACCTGGATACTCCCAGATTTAAATCTCTTACATTTATTTTTGTGTCATGCTTTCTATCCTGTGCGAAATCCTGCAACTGTGCTTTGTACATAATTGTTGAATTGAGGGAAACACTCAGTAGTTTGTAAACATTGTTAAAAGATGCATAACTTAACAAATAATAAGAGAAACAGGAATACACAGTAAACCAGTGTGATAAAATGTCTTCAACTAACCATTGTTACCCAGTCCTATGGCAGGCAACAAAGTGATGACTGACAGCTTTCCCAGAAAAGCAGTTGATACCTGTTCTTCTTCCCATGATACCTTTGGATGCATTATTACAGCTGTTTCACAGATTCCATCTAGTAGGCATCCCATAATTTCAAATTCTTCTTTAGCACCATCTTTTTCAGACACTCCTCTCTAGTGTAGTAGAAATAACATAGATTTAGGATGCTGACTTACCTATATATAAATTTCACTTGCACCTACTTACCATCTTTGCAAGACTGGATAAACCACTTAACTCTCTAGGCCTAAATTTATTTATTTTTAAATTGAATGTAATAATATTTACATCTCAGTATTGTTGGAAGAATATACACAAGTTTGTGTGGCATTCTTAGCACAGTACGTGGCATGTGGTCAGTAAGTATTTTTCAAGATAAATATTGTTATCCCAAAAAACTAACTCTATTATTCTGATCACCATGGTCTATTAAATATCACCTAGATTCTCTGTTAACAAAGAAAAGTTGACCCACAATGGACATACAGGAAAGAATTTAAATATAACTTTGAAGGTGCACCAGCTATAATCCTGTAGGAAAGGAGAGCCAAGGACATTGTTGGAACCAATGACACTACATAGGGGAATACTGGAGTGATTAAGCATGGATTGCAGAGTCATCATCTGTATTGGAATCCTGGCTCTAACATCACCAATTGTATAATAAAGGCCAAGACACTTAACCTTTCTGTGCTTATGATCCTCATCTGCAAAGTAGAGTGGATAATAATGGAATCTACTCATAGGATTGTTTGAGAATTAAATGAAATCATGCATGTAACATATACAGCATATTGTCTGGCACACTGTGAATTTTTAATAATTTAATTTTTATAATGATAAAAAGTAGTATTGTTATCAGTACAGTTGGGGTTATGCAGGTCTGCTTTAGCCAACTGTCAGTTAAAATGATAACTGAGTTCACATCTGTTTGGCTTTCCCCAGAGGACCTGCTTTTGTGTATCTTCCCCAGGTGCTAATCTTTCCTGACAGAAAAGCACATGGCAAATGAAGTACCTATCCCGTTATTGGGGAAAATGGTTGTTTTCCCAACCTGAAGAAGAAGGAATGATGATAAACATCATCTTCAGGTAGACAAGCTGACCTCCCACTTTGAAAACCACAGTGGTGGGAGGTATCACAGTTGAAGAAGCAAAACATAGTGAGCTGCCCAGGTATGAAGGGTTAAATACAAGGGTATTACCACAACTGGGCACTAAATAATCACACATGAGGTCTCAATAGTGTTTACAGCAAGCAGAAAAGAACCTCCAAGGAACTCACAAAAAAATAATCCTGCACATTAGAAATAGAAGCCATGGAAAAGAGAATACTGCTATCTGAGGCCTCTGATTCCCAGAAAATCAGTGTTGAACCACTGTACCTGAAGCCTTGAGCAGCTAGAACCTGAATTCCATCTTTCTGATATACATGTAATTGACTGTGAGAAAAGGCCAGATGTAATGGTCAGTAAAACTTGTTTAAGGAGATCATATATGTGGTAAAGTTTTTCCCACTGGATTTCTTTGAGTCTAAATTCAAATGGTGAATGTTATTTATATGCTGTTGATAAACAAATATTATTGAATTGACCAGGTAAATATTAGACAAACCTACGGAAAAGTTATCACTCAGAAATAAGCTGTTTCAGAATGGATTATGCCATTTTAGGATCCACTGCAAAAATTTTAGGCACAAGAACTTTGAAAGGAATGTACCTAAACAATAGTTTTCTAAGCAAATGACCAACATATATGAGTTCCTTTTTTAACCACGTGAATATGTCAAGTTCTCAAAATATAAACATTGTTTCAGTTAAAAGCTAGTAGGAAGAGAGCATCACCCCTCATTAACTAGCTCTTTTCCCAACCAGAAGAGATGTCTTCTTGACATTGTAATGCTCTGTGGATGCACAAAATAAAAGCCATTACCTCAAGCCACTGGAGTTAGTGCCCAGCTCTGGGTCTCTGAGAAAGAGCAAAATTGGTGGTGTGCTGCCTACAAAAACGTTCTACTAGGAAAAGCCTATGAACTGGAGTGCAAATGGAGTATGAAGATTGTACCCTGGGAGGGGGAGGTATCAGAGGAAAAGTCAGAAAGAAAATAAAGGAGGGAAGGAGGGAAGTTGGGAGGGAAGGAAGGAAGGAAGGAAGGAAGGAAGGAAGGAAGGAAGGAAGGAAGGAAGGAAGGAAGGAAGGGAGGGAGGGAGGGAGGGAGGGAGGGAAGAAGGAAGGAAGGAAGGAAGGAAGGAAGGAAGGAAGGAAGGAAGGAAGGAAGGAAGGGAAGAAGGAAGGGAAGGAAAGGAAGGAAGGAAGGAAGGAAGGAAGGAAGGAAGGAAGGAAGGAAGGAAGGGAGGGAGGGAGGGAGGGAGGGAGGGAGGGAGGGAGGGAGGGAGGGAAGAAGGAAGGAAGGAAGAAAGGAAGGAAGGAAGGAAGGGAAGAAGGAAGGGAAGGAAAGGAAGGAAGGAAGGAAGGAAGGAAGGAAGGAAGGAAGGAAGGAAAGAAGGAAGGGAAGGAAAGGAAGGAAGGAAGGAAGGAAAGAAGGAAGGGAAGGAAAGGAAGGAAGGAAGGAAGGAACAAAGGAAGGAAGGAAGGAAAGAAGGAAGGGAAGGAAAGGAAGGGAGGAAAGAAGGAAGGAAGGAAGGAAGGAAGGAAGGAAGGAAGGAAGGAAGGAAGGAAGGAAAGGAGGGAGGCAGGGAGGAAAGAAGGAAGGAAGGAAGGAAGGAAAGAAGGAAGGGAGGGAGGGAGGGAGGGAGGGAAGAAGGGAGGAAGGAAGGAAGGAAGAAAGGAAGGAAGGAAGGAAGGAAGGAAGGAAGGAAGGAAGGGAAGAAGGAAGGGAAGAAGGAAGGGAAGGAAAGGAAGGAAGGAAGGAAGGAAGGAAGGAAGGAAGGAAGGAAGGGAGGGAGGGAGGGAGGGAGGGAAGAAGGAAGGAAGGAAGAAAGGAAGGAAGGAAGGAAGGGAAGAAGGAAGGGAAGGAAAGGAAGGAAGGAAGAAAGGGAAGGAAGGAAGGAAGGAAGGAAGGAAGGAAGGAAGGAAGGAAGGAAGGAAGGAAAGAAGGAAGGGAAGGAAAGGAAGGAAGGAAGGAAGGAAAGAAGGAAGGGAAGGAAAGGAAGGAAGGAAGGAACAAAGGAAGGAAGGAAGGAAAGAAGGAAGGGAAGGAAAGGAAGGGAGGAAAGAAGGAAGGAAGGAAGGAAGGAAGGAAGGAAGGAAGGAAGGAAGGAAGGAAAGGAGGGAGGCAGGGAGGAAAGAAGGAAGGAAGGAAGGAAGGAAGGAAAGAAGGAAGGGAGGGAGGGAGGGAGGGAAGAAGGGAGGAAGGAAGGAAGGAAGAAAGGAAGGAAGGAAGGAAGGAAGGAAGGAAGGAAGGAAGGAAGGAAGGAAGGAAAGAAGGAAGGGAAGAAGGAAGGGAAGGAAAGGAAGGAAGGAAGGAAGGAAGGAAGGAAGGAAGGAAGGAAGGAAAGAAGGAAGGGAAAGGAAGGAAGGAAGGAAGGAAGGAAGGAAGGAAGGAAGGAAGGAAGGAAAGAAGGAAGGGAAGGAAAGGAAGGAAGGAAGGAAGGAAGAAAGGAAGGAAGGAAGGAAGGAAAGAAGGAAGGAAGGGAAGGAAAGGAAGGAAGGAAGGAAGGAAGGAAGGAAGGAAGGAAGGGAGGAAGGAAGGAAAGAAGGAAGGAAGGAAAGAAGGAAGGAAGGAAAGGAAGGGAGGAAAGAAGGAAGGAAGGAAGGAAGGAAGGAAGGAAGGAAGGAAGGAAGGAAGGAAGGAAGGAAGGAAGGAAGGGAGGGAGGAAGGAAGGGAGGAAGGAGAGGAAGGAAGAAGAGGGAGGGAGGGAGGAAGAAGAGGGAAAGAGAAAAAAGAAAGTGAAAGAGAGAAAGGAAAGAGAAAGAAGGAGAAAAAAGAGAGAGGAAGGAAGGAAGGAAGGAAGGAAGGGAGGAAGGGAGGGAGGAAAAAAGAGAAAAGTGGGAGGAACGGAAGGAAGGAAAGCAGCACTGACATAAATACAAAGAGAGGTGAATTTAGATGCAGTGAGAATCAGGCCTAAGGAATGGAAGCACTAGAGTTTATTAATTTAAAAACTAACTTTTGATCCTTTACTGTGTGCCAGAGATAAGCTGATATACAGGACAGACAAGGACCCTGTTAGCATGAAACTTGCATTCTAGTGAGTAAAAATAGACAATGAATGATAAAAGAAATGTCTTAGTTTGTTTTCTATTGCTCTATCAGAATACTCAAGACTGAGGAATTTATCAAGAAAAGAGGTTTATTTAGCTCACAGTTCTGGAATTTGGGTAACTTGAGATCTGTCAGCCACATCTGGTGAGGGCCTCATGTGGTATCATGACCTGGCAGATAGCATCACATGGCAGAAGCATGTGGGGAGCAGCAAGTGTCTACAGACATAAGAGACTGGGGCCAAAGGAGGCTGACCTGCTTTAGAATAACCTTCTCTCTTTCTAGTGCTTACCCATTCTCCAGAGACAGACATTAAACCAGCTTAATGACTTAATCATCATTTAAAGAAACCACCTCCCAATACCACCACATTGGGGACCAAGCCTCAACATGAGTTGAGGTGGAGACAAATCATATTCAAACCATAGCAACAAATGAATAGAATTATCACGGATGAAGATAAACACTAGAATTAAAATACAAAGGATAATGTAATTGATAATGACAATGGGGAAGGGGAGCATCAGAATAGGTGGCCAAGGAAAGAAAACCTCATTAAAAAGGTAATGTTGAAGTTAAGAACTAAATGATGAACAATAGTCAGTTATATGAGGTTCTGAAGAGTGGATGCTCCAGGCAGAGAGAAAAGCAAGTACAAGGGCCATACGAATGAAATTTTTTATTAAAAAAAAAAATGAAAATATCACATATGCCTAAGGAATGCAGGGAAGAAGCTTTGAAAGGAAAGTGAGATGTTTAAATGTTATTTTTATTGGTATGGAATATCATTGGAGCATTTTAAGCAGGGAAGTGACATAATTTAATTTGCATTAAAAGTCTTTATGACTGCTTAGGTGGTCATGGATTTTAATGAGGCAAGGGGAAAAAAAAGAAGACCAGTTGGGAGGCTCTTCCAAGATTCTAGACAAGTAAGATAGTGTCTTGGATAGACATGATAGAGATACAGAGAAGTAGACTGTTTGGGGCTATGTTTTGAAAACACAGAACTTGTTGTAGGTATGATATAAAGGAAATGATACATATGATTTGTTTTGCTTGGGGATTGAGTAACTAAGTATTGCCACTCACTAAAATAGAGCACACTGGAGGAGAAACAAGCTTAAGTGGAAAGGAAAATGAAGAGTTTGTTTTGCCCATCCAGTGGAGATAACATGTAAGTGCTGGAATATGCATGTTTGTATTAAATAAGGAGACCAGGGTAGGAAACTTAAATTGGGAGGTCAGCGGCCCACAGAATGCTAGTTAAAGCCACAAGGGCAGATGAGATCACCTGGGAAAATTGTGTCATCAGGGAAAAGTAGAAGAAAGAACCCAACATTAACCTAAAGAAGCAGTAGTTAGAGGTTGAATAGAACAAGAGGAGTTCACACAAAGGAATCAGAGAAGGTGCCATCAGTGAGCTGGAAGAAAAACCAGTAGTTGTGACATTATATAAATAGGAGAAAACAGTGTTTGAATTAAAATGCCATAGTCACTACATCAAAACATGCTGAGAGAACATGTAAAATGGCAGAAAAAATGGCAACTGGATTTAGCCATGTGGATTGGCCACTTTTCAAAGACTCAGAAAGAGACTGGAGAATGAAGCCCATTCACGGTTCATTGAGGAGAGAACAGAACATGAGGGAGTAAAGTATGAGTTATCTATGATTTTTGATGTAAAGGAGAACAGATAAATGGTCTAGGAGTTTAAAAAGGTTTTTTGAGTTTATTTGCATGCTATTTGGGATGGGAGATATAAACACTACTAATTCTAACTCTTTGTTTTGTGGTTACTATGTGCAAATGGCTATTATAAATACATCCCCTGATTTTTATTTACAAATCCTCACAAATCCCTATGAGGTAAGGACTACTAAGATTTCCATTTTACAGACTAGAGAGGAGACGTATAGAATGGTCAGGTAATGTGCTTTACCTGGTGGCTGCTGGAGCCAGTGTTTAAACCAAGGCAGGCTGACTGTCACGTTTATACTTTTAAGCCCTATTATGAGTTGCCCTTCATTATGCGAGTCTGCCTCTACTATGTGTATTGTTATGCTGATGTAAATGAACCAGGAGATAGAGAAAAACTGGTGTTACCAGAAAAGAGAGGAACACTGTGGAAATGAAGTCCTTGAGAAGGTTTAATGAGATTGGAGCAAAATGACTTAGATTATGAGGACATTTCTCTAACTGAAGGGAAAGGAGAGAGCATTGGTCTGGATGAAGAGTTTTATAGATTTGATGGGGGAAAGGGAGAAAGGCATTGCCAGATGTATTTTTTCCTTCTCACCAAACTGTAAAGTTGAGGCCTTCTAGATCTTTCCAACCAAATTATGAAGCAAAGTAACAAGGGCATTGGTGTTTTAAAACTAAGAGAGAAATAGAAATAGAAAATGTAGAGAGTTCCACAGAGTACACACCCAGAAGCATAGTAGGATCAGTTGACAGGGTCGTCTGCCCTTTTGAGATTGGTGATCATGAATTTAGAGTGAGTCAGCATGGTTGTGTGTTTTTCTCCAGACTCATTTACCAGCTTGGGGGAAGGTAAAAGGTATGTAAATTGTTGGATTTAATCAGGCATGTAAGATGGAAGGATAGTGGAACAAGTAGGCTGGGAGTGCTGTCACAAGTTGGAGTTCTCTATGAGCAAATGTTAAGATGAAGTTTGGGGTGCCAGTTGTTTATTGGGTATCAGCACCTGTGAATGGAAGAGGGACAGTGTGGGATTCAGCAGAGAAAGGAGTTAATTTGAAATACAGACAGAACAAAAAAAAATGGGGCAACCTGGTGGACAGCTCTGAAGTAAATACTGTCCCATCAGGGTTTTCTCACATGACCACATCAGGTAGAAATGGTTGGATATTGTGATACCTCTACCTCGCTTAGTCAAGGGATGTGAGCTGCCCTGTAAGGGATGAAACTCCAGATGAGGTGATTCTCCAGCTGGAGCCAGCTTTGTAGGATTTGAGAGTTGGAGACTGCCTGATGATGGCACTCCCTATACTTGGCAGCAAATCCTTCTTGGCAGAAGGGGACTCTGGAAAGCCCATCTTTGTCTATTACAGAGAGGAAGGGTGACAGAGTATGTTATAATAGACCAAAGAATTTAAGGCTGATATGGACAACTATGAGAAAATGACTTTTTCTTGTATTATATAGAATTTGATATCCACTCATGGTGTAAAAAGTGTCATGTGGAAATACCAAATAGGGATGGACAATCGTAACTCATACAGATTATGCTCATCTGCAATGTCACTTTGGAAATAATCTAAAAGTGTGTAAAACACTAAAGAAGTCTTAGACCCTCAGATCGACATTTGCATTTGAACACCCTCCTTCATATTTATCCAGACACCCGTAGCAATGTGCTGACTGGTCAAATGTCCCTATGAGCAGATCTAGACTATCACAAGAGATGAGAGCTATTTGACTTTAAGGAAAGTTTCAGTCACCTGGCGTGACTTAAATGTGATCCAGCAATAAATTAAGGAGACAAATTAGATGACCTCCTAAACTATCTTCCTTCCTGGTAACGTCTACAATTGTATTTTAATTTTGTTTAATGATACAAGTTTAACAAACTAGGAACAAAGCATTATGTATGAGGATTTCATTGTGATGTTACACTCAAATTTAGAGGGCAAATGAGTCAGGAAATAATACCAAGAAAGCCTTTTACTTTCCTTTATTTTACTTTTACATTATGATTGACAATAGAATATGTACCACCTCACGCCCTCTTCCTCACAAGGATATCAATCCCCTTGGAAATAATTGCAGAGCCTCCTGGTTATAGACCCCCACACCTAACGTAATTGCTGCCAACTCTACCACCTACCATCCCTTTAACCGGAAATGGTCATGTAATACTTTGCGGCTCTGTCATCTGCTGATACAAGGTAAGATATGTTGTATGGCCCTCTTTATTTTCTGTAAATTATGTAACTAAAAGCAATGGTTTTGGTTACTTAACAAAAGATTGTTTCATCTTACGCTGTGATAATTTTTCTCTCAGGAAAAAAGAATTATTGTAGTGACAAATTTAACAGCCTGGGCTATTAGTGGCATAGTTTAGATAGGCTTTACCCTAGTTACTATGTTTAGACTTGAAAATGAAAATATTATTTCAAGATGGAGTGGAAATGCTCACCATGCTTCTTATATGGGAAATAAATCGCTGTTTAAATGAGTTTGAATTGGTTATGAATACAATGCAATTATCCTTTTGAGAACATTGGCTAAAGGAGTATTTTTTCTAAAGTTAGGAACCAAGTAGGCTGAAACTACTTCAGTGAGGTTCTTCCTCCCCGATTCAGACTCCAGCGACCCCCAACACACAGACATCCAGATGGAAAAAGTTACTATTCTTAATTAATCAATCGCTGACAAGTATTTGTCACTGAGCACCTGCTTGCTACTCAGGGAAAGGAAGCATGCTGAATTGGGAGTTGTGACTACTGCTACTGCCACATTTGTGACCTTGGAGAATCCACTTTCTCTCTCAACTTGCTTTCTTACCTGCAAACTAAAGCCACTTTCAGATATAAAATTCTATAATAATATCCCCATGGAAATGAAACAGCCATCTCTGATATTTCTGCATGTGATTCTAAAGGCAATGCCTGTTTTGCAGAATGAGCAAAGGAGTTACTCAGCAAAGAAGGGGTTGAGTCAGGTAAGCACAAAACCAACAATCTGAGGTGCTTGCTTTGTGTCAGACATGATTCAAGACACTTTACAAGCCTTATATCTCCTTTCATCCTCTCCAAAATACACCCATGAGAGTGTAATCACTATGAGATGGACCCAAGGGTCAGATTGTTACAACACAAAACATGTAACCCACCAAGGCATTTGAACCCTGGGCAAGGTCACTTTGATTCTATGATTTCAAGCCCTCCTACACATGCAAAACTTTCCCCTACTTACAGAGTGGTGATAACTTCATATGAGAAATTCATTTTTTTATTCTTTCCAGATATCTCCTTTTGAAATAAAACATTTTGTAATTTGAAGTACAACATATTACTTAAGAGTCAGCTTGAGTTGGAATTCCAACTTTGCGATAATTTGAGAAAAAAGAGGGAGAGGAAACACTCATAGAGATGGAATTCCAATGACGACATTCTCATCTACTTTATAATTTGACTGCTGATTGGCCCTGATTAAAAACCATAAGGAAGAGTTCAATTTCATCACTGGTATTTATTTTTGCTGATGCCCTTGTAAACTTGAACACCCATTCATTCTCACTCCAAGTGGTTTTCAAGCTGAAACTGCCAATTATCCAAAATGTCTTCCTAGTATCTAATGTCCATACCACTTGGGGCTCCCTTATCCCATACAACTAATTTAATGTATGAGCTTAATTACATAGAGGTAGATCAAGGGCCTTAGAGGTGAAAGGCTAACTAGGGCATTAAATCCTGAACCACTTAACAGCTGTCCCATCACTTGGCAGAACTGTATTTTAAAATAGTGTTTGAAATATATTTAAACTGAAATAAATAAAACATGTTTTCCTGTAAATGATGCCAAGTCCTGCCAATTAAATTCATATCTATTTAAAAAAAAAAATCTTTAGCTCTCAACAAATGCTGGCTGCTTTTTTCCACTAAAAGCAATTCTGAGCATTCATGCTCTCGCTTCTTCCCTGTATCATTATGCTGTGTTCCTCTTGTTAATATTTAAAGCTTCTGAAACTGTTTTTCCCATATGCTTTTGGACTAGAATGAAAAACTTAAGTTTTCCATTTTTATGAAGCCTTGTAAAAATAATCTCATTAAGAGATTACTATTCTCTTATTAAGAAAAGATAATGCTAATATAAAGAAGCATAAATTCTTACTAAATATGAAGAAAAGAAAAAGGTAAGATTTTATAGAAATACATTTAATCTTTATCATACTGTACTATTGACCATTAAATTTGATTAATAACAATGACACAGCAATAATCATAACATAACCTGAAATTTCAGGTACATTTCTAAACACTTTACATATTCTTTTGTTAAATTATATAGTACTACTACTATACAACTATTTTTCTTTCTTTCTTTCTTTTTTCTTTCTTTTTTTTTTTTTTTTTTTTGATACAGAGTCTCAATATGTCACCAGGCTAGAGTGCAGTGGCACAATCTTGGATCACTGCAACCTTCACCTCCCAGGTTCAAGCGATTTTCCTTCCTCAGCCTCCCAAGTAGCTGGGATTATAGGCGCCTGCCACCACGCCCGGCTAATTTTTGTATTTTTAGTAGAGATGGGTTTTCACCATGTTGGCCAGGATGGTCTGATCTCTTGACCTCGTAATCCATCCACCTTGACCTCCCAAAGTGCTAGGACTATAGGCGTGAGCCACCATGCCTGGCCTACCACTACTTTTCAAATGAAGAGACTTAGTATCAGTGATTGAAGAAACTTGCCTAAGATTTCAGAGTTGTAAGCACCTAACCTAGAATTTGTGCCCATATCTGTCTTAACATGAAGTGAAATCACTATGTTATTCTGCCTTTAAATTTTATAGTTGGTATTGTTAACCAGATATGATAATGGAAACCACAAAACATGTACATTAATCTAGATGTTACAGACTCAATGAAAGGTATTTCATCCCAATTTATGAGATGAAATGATGAAGTCATATGATCAGAGGAGCTATCTTCTCTGAATTGAGGGACTAATACATCAATGCAGGATATTTTAAGGACACTGAGATTTTGAGCACTGAAGAAGATGCACTTTCTGTGTCCTGATAGAGTGGGGATCCCAGCTGAAATGTAACGGGTTGGGGTACAAAAAGGGCTAGGCGTCTTTGGTAAATTGCTGGAAGAGTCCTATCTAAAGTTAATTTTAACAAGGTGCGTCTTACAGAGCCATGAACAAAAAGGCGGACCCAATTAGAAAGCCAGAATCAGAGGAGAGGAACAAATTTGACAGCAACAAGCTGTGTCTTAGATTGATCTCCAAGCACAGCCACCTCCTCAGACTAGATTCCAAGATTCTAAATCAGTGTTAATGAGAATGTGAGCGAAGGGGATGGGAGGGGACTCTATATAAAACAGCAACGTCGTCTCTGTCTTCACATAAATCTTAACTGTCTTTAATCAACTCTCTATAGCAGTTCACTACTTTGATAAGGATACTTACTCCTCTCACCACCCAGCTTATAACACTTTACTCTTGAGTAAGACATCAGACTTTAACAAGGCATATTCTGGCCGTTATAGGCATCACATTGCAGCATTCTTTCCATCATTCTCTGCAATTTACCCACTCGATTTTTTCAGATCTGAGAAGCTTCACACTCCAATTGGCACAGAATCTTTGGGTGATTTCTTTTGCTGTAATAATGGACCCCTTGTTCCCACTCTGTGCATCCATACATTACTTAGCTAGTGCTTACCAATCCTTCAAATCTCATAGTAGTCTCTTCCTTTCCTTTAGAATTCTTCCCATGATTGTGGTCTTGTGTGCATGATTATTGGACTTATTTGAGTAAAGTCTGGCTCTTCTACTAACGTGGGTGCTTTTGCGAACTATTTTATATCCAGCACCAAGCGCTATGCCTGGACTGAGTAAACATTCTTTAAATGTTTGCTCCGTGAATAAATGGACTTTGGTACCCAAGGAATGCTGCTTTAGTAACCTCTAACAGGATATAACACAAGGGAATGAAAGCCAATCCCTCCTTCTTTCACAAAAGAAAATCACATAGCCCAGTGATCACTTCCTGTGTCCCATCAGAGCATGAGACTGGCAAGAGTAGGCAATGTCCTGCAGCGTCAGACTGCAGAACTCTGTAGAAGCTATGGAGGTTCCTGGCAGTGTCTGACAAATGTAGTGACAATTTTACATTTAGTGGGAGTGGCAGTCTAGGCAGGAGACAATTGGAAAATTAGTAGTATCACAAGATAACTAATCAAACTGATGATGGAGATATTTTCTTCATCATGTTTGAGACATCTTCTAAGAACTCTCAAAACTCTTGAAGGTTTTTAATAATCTGAATGTCCTGATTTGGTAGATTGAGGCTCAAGTATTTAAAATTTCAAGAAGATGAGTGTGTTAATTTCCCACTAATCCAGACCAAGGTCATGGTCCTGTTAGAGGAAGAAAGTCAGTCATCGCTGACTCATGGCCAGCGATTAGAATGTAGGTGCTGGCTCTTTGCTCATAAACCACATTATTTAGGACAATTGGAGGATAATGTTGCTTTGAGATTTCTGCATTTAGCATTTGCACCTATCTCTTGTTGTATTATTTCTTTATTATTCTATAGTTGTAGATGTGCTTTCAGAATTTACTGAGCCTCAGTATTTAGAATAATGTATTGCTGTTAATGTGTTTTTTTAGCCACAATCTTAAACATTTCCATCTTTCTATTACTTGGAAACTATACTAGTTAATACATCAATTTAATAACATTGCAAAAAGATTTAAGACATTACACATATTACCCTAAATTTGCTTCTTAGGATAATATGTCAAGATTTCTCCATATATATACACACACACACACACACACACACACACACACACACACATATTTTTTTCAAACAACCATTCCAGATGTCTTTGGCTGTAGTGTGCTCCCAAGAGGGAAGAGTGTGGTGATGGACCACCCAGATTCTTTTTGCTGAGCTAATGCAAAGGGAAATTAAGTCTTTGCACTGCCATCAGTCCCCAAGCCTTCCATTCCTTTTTCTTGTCCCTTAAATTATTAGCAATTCCTGTTGTTCATTTTTTAAAAGCATTTTTATGGGCCCTTCATCTTGTGCTCATCTCCCCTCATGTTCTATTTTTATGTGTGTGTGTGTGTGTGCACGTGCGTGTGTGTGTGTATATATATATGTGTATATATATACACACACATATACATATATATACACACTTTAAGTTCTAGGGTACATGTGCACAATATGCAGGTTTGTTACATATGTATACATGTGCCATGTTGGTGTGCTGCACCCATTAACTGGTCATTTACATTAGGCATATCTCCTAATGCTATCCCTCCCCACTTCCCCCGCGTGGATGAAGCTGGAAACCCTCATGTTCTTAATCCCAGCAACATCTGCTCGTCCTGAAAAACTTGCTGGCTGATATACTCAGATTGTTAACATAATACTAACATTCAGATAATTGGTGACTCATGACCTATCAATTGACTTTCAGCTCTTGTTCTTTCAGTTTAAAACTGGCAAATTAAAAAGAAAATACATATGAATTCTGCAAACAGAGACAGCCTACTGTCAGCTGGAATCAAATTTCCTTGTAGTCTTTTTTCAGTGAATTTCTCAACTTTTCTTCTTCCAGCACACTCCCTTTTACCTCAGTTTTTGCTAAGGACTGTTTAATTTTCTTCTCATTCTTCTCAGTTGCCTAACTCACACCTATGAAGCCTCTCTCAAGTCTATATTTTCAGTGAAGCTCTCACTCACTAATACAGCACCATAGCTACTGGGCATCTCCATCTAGATGTGCCACAAGCAATTCAAGTCAACACCTTCCAAGTTGAATCCCTCATTCCCTATACCTCAACAGCCTGTTCCCTCATTGCATATTTCAGTGAGCACCACTAAATATCCATCCACCCAGTCCTCTGAGAATCATTTTTCCTAATCCTCAGTACCTAATGAATTGATTTTTACATGTAGCATTTTAACATGTATACAGTTTTCCTCCATTCTATTCATTTCTCTCCTAACCCTTCCTATCTTCACGCTTTCATCACCTCACTCTTCAATTTTTGCAAGACACCCAAAAGATTTCTTCCTACATTGGCCTATACCTTGTACAATACATTCTTCTCAATGACTCTGACTCTGGAATACTTTTCCTAAAACAAGAAATGTAATTATGTCATGTCCTCACTTAAAATTCTTTAATAAGCTCTCATGTCACTCTCAGGAAAATAATTCAAACACATTAATGTAGCATTCCATATCCAACCCTTGTCTTCTCCCTGACTTCGTGCGTCACCAATCCCCTCCATTCAATAAATGCTCCCATCCTTCAGAGCAACTTTCATTTATCTGAATGCACCATGCTCTCTCATTCCTCTCTGACTTGGCACAGGAAATTCCACTTGTCTGAAACACATGCATTCCTTCTTTGTCTACGTAAATTCTATTCAGACCTCAAAATCTGTCTCAGATGTTGCTTCCCCAGAAAGATTTCTCTATTTCCTCACATTTCCATCAGACTGGTTGATGCTTCATCTCCACTATAGCACCCAGCTCCACTTATAATAGTTTGTCATGCTCATTGCAATCATCTGGGTCTGTGATTGATTTTCAATTTTAGAACATTATCTTTGTAAATGCTAAGACTTAAGTTATTCTTTAAGTAGAATTTTCACCAATGATACTGATAAAAAGTGTCAGTTCCTTCAACATATAATTTATAAATTTTCTACTGTCAGTTACTTATTAAGTAGGAATGGCTTCTCTCTATTTCAGCAGCCCAGGCATTTCCTACTTTTCTCAGCCTCTGTGTTCTACCCATACTGTCGAGATAAGGCAGGCTTTGGTAGACATAATGGCTTCCTGACTGTACAAAAAAGTATCTTCCACCCCCAGAGAAAAAATGTGGATTCTAGATCTGTTCTTTTGTGTCAGTATTAAGTATTCTACATGACTACTCCTCTTTGACCACCTCACACCCATTATTCAGAGAAGCCACTAGTACTGAGACATGCGACTTCCTTCAGGAAAAAAATCTTTGTGTATTGTGTCTCTTATTATGAGCTGACTCGAGTTCTTAAAAAGTACTATTGAATTTTCAAAAATCTAAATCATTAATATAAGTGTTTAATAAATAACAACTAAATAAATGAAGAATCTTACTTGATTAGATTTAAAGTTTTGAAGTAATTCTCCTCAACAATCTAATATAGATTAACAGTATAAAGGAAGGCTTTTATGCATTTTAATAGATGTAGAAACATATGGGGACCTTGAAGCCTTCAGTTATCCCTTAGGTGATGCTACCTGAGGGCATATTTTTTATACTATAATAAAACTCAATCTGTTTGGAGATCACTTTGGTTCATATCAATTTTATCCATGTGATAAAATTATATTTTATTCTTTTTGGTATAGATTTATCAAAAGATAAGAACATCTGAGTCAGCATGCATAGTTTGCCTAACACATTTTTGGTTCAAGGGGATTTTTCCCCTTAGTAATACTATGATCCAATATGATTCTATAGTAAATATTTAAAGTTGTACAGGCTTTTACTTGTACTTGAGAACAACAAATTTTCAAATGTTAATCATGTTCACTTCCTGTGCTCCTAAAAAGAATTATCACATGAAGTGAGAAAATCTAAAAATAGTATTCTTTTACTATCCAGAATATTTTCCATGAAAAACCACTGAGGAAACACAAAATAATTGTGATTTTAGAAATGCTATCTCAATAACTTTTCTTTCAAGACACCTTTTTCCTTAGCTAAGCTGTGATGAAATCAAACTTTTGATGATACCAACATAATCAATTAATGTCCTAAAAATTTTCCTAATCACTAAATTTTTCTGGTTATATTATGACCAACTGACATCAAATTCCCTTCCAAAGAATATAGGTCACCATTGGTTTTTATAAAAAGAGGAATGAAAGTGGTTGGAAACAGAAGGCAATTCCTTTTAGTATTAACAGTGTGAACTTCAGAGTCAAAAAAAAAAAAAAATCTGGACTAGAATCAGGGCTTTGTTACTTATTAGTTAGAAAGTAATAAACTTAGACAAGTTATTTACTTTCCCTGAGTTTCACCTATGAAATGAGATAATAACACACATGCAATTCCTAAAAGATACCATTTTAAGGATTGTTCGACACTATGTATATAAAACATGCAGCACAACGCCTGGTATGTACCAAATGCTCATTGATTCATGAGTAGCAAAGTTCAAGGAGAGAATTCTTCAAGGCATCAGCTGTGTTGGAAAGATATTGTTGTCTTATATTTACTATTACTTTAATATTACTTGCTAAATTATCTCCAGTTTCATCAGTAAAATAGCAAAGGACAAAGTCCACTTCTAATATTTAAACAACTGTTATCTTCAAATAATCCTTAAGTACACAAAATGACTAGAACTTTATAATTCCAATCTTTGCCCCCATCTCCTCTGAGGAATTTATGAAAAGAGAAATATTAACCCTGATTTGTACCACATTTTCTCAAAGAGTGATAGCCTCTTACCTACATCTTTAAGTCAGACAGTAAAGGGAGCAGATTTTATAAATCTGAAATTAAAAAACAAAATTTATAAAGCCTCCATTGATTTCCTGAGAAACCAGACAACACAACTTCATTAAGGATGGAAACAAAGCTTCTTGATCCCACTGTTCCAGAAAATGTTCTTTCAGTACATAAGGAAAGACAAGGAAGAAATGAACATGAAGACTAAAAGCAAAAGAGAAAGTGAGAGTGATTGCCAATCTCGATAGTGGCATTCTCTATGGACAGAAGAGTTTCCTATCATTTCTGTAAAAGATCAAAAAAGCCTAGAGTTATCACACATTTTAAATTAAAAAAAATAGTTAAAGTATTCTACTTTAAGCATTATAACACTTTTCAAATAGATGATTTTTTTTTTTTTTTTTTTTTTTTTTTTTTTTGAAACGGAGTCTCACTCTGTTCCCCAGGCTGGAGTGCAGTGGCACGATCCTCGGCTCACTGCAAGCTCTGCCTCCCGGGTTCACGCCATTCTCCTGCCTCAGCCTCCCGAGTAGCTGGGACTAGAGGAGTCCACCACCACGCCCGCCCGGCTAATTTTGTGTATTTTTAGTAGACACAGGGTTTCACCGTGTTAGCCAGGATGCTCTGGATCTCCTAACCTCGTGATCCGCCAGCCTCAGCCTCCCAAAGTGCTGGGATTACAGGCATGAGCCACCGCGCCTGGCCTTCAAATAGATGATTATTGTTATAACCAGATGCCACTAATGGAAGTGCATTTTACAGACACACTAAATTCTACCTAAAATAATAGAGCAATGCATCAATTCCAGATTTACTTAAGTCAAAGTTTTTTCAGGGCTGGGAAATCTACTTTAGATTTACAGGGGGGAAAATGACCTAGCAAAAAACCAACCTTCAGTCTGTAGATACTGAACTAGCCTGTGAACAATCTGTAGTGATTTGGCATCCACTAGTTATATCTCTACTTTTGGCTGAAAAAATCAGTTATGTAAGTAGATGAAAATAGTGACCTGATTCGTGTGATACGAGATCACCTGAAAGATTCCTCAGTCCCCTGAACACCATGGTATTTCTCGTCATGGTGTCCAAAATTCTACCATTTGGATGTTTGTTATTTTTGCTACAGAAAGGTATTGTCCTTAAAGTCTAACACAGCTCCAACACTTTGCCTTTGTGATACAGATAATATCGTATCTTGCTGAAGTTTATTCATCTATTCATACAATGTATATTTATTCTTTGACATATACTGAGAACATTTTATTTCACCGGAGATAGAATAATAAGCAAGAGGCATAGCGTTTGCCTTCAAGAAGTTTATAGTCAGTGCATCCCAAGAGACTGAAGTAATAATATTGAGGGGAAGGATACTGTCAGGATAGGTACCCAGGAATATTGTATAAGAGAGGTGGAGAAAAAAATGTTATTAGTAATGAAAGAAGCAAGAATGCTTTGAGGATTTTTGAACATATTTCTACACATTTATAATATTTCTTAACATCAGTCAAATTTGATACATACCCTTGATCAATAAAGTAATCAATTATATAATCCACTGATTAATTTCTTATCAACACCGATGAATGCCTGTTATCTTTGGGTTTGTTATAGATTTTAATGCTGTTCTCACATTTAGTTTCAATTATAAAAAATTAAACATATTAAAAGTACAAGTGATATTTGAACAGACCCCTACATGTGCATACCGTTAATAAGATGTTATATGTTAACATGTCACCATATCTGTCTGCTCTCACTCTCTCACATGTGCTCTCTCTCTCCCTCTCTGAATAAGCACAGTTACAGCTAAAGACTTACCCTTTTATACCTGTTTTTGGCCTTTTTCCCTTCTCCTCAAGAATAACTAATATGTGGTTGCTTCATTCATTTATTTATTTGTTAAATATTTAATGAATGGCTACCATGTTCTAGACATTATTCAAGGTATTTGAAATATATCAGTGAACTAAAAAAAAAAAAAAAAAAAAAAAAAAAAAAAAAAAAAAAAAAAAAAAAACACACAGGTTACTCCCCTTCCAGAGTTTACAGTTTAGATGGGCAACATGTATTAAAATCAACAAACAAAATTAATGCATACATTTTATATTATTGGAGAGAGTGACCAATGCTGTGGAAAAATAAATGATGGTGCAGATGAGGAGATTGGGTGGGGATGACAATGTTAAATTGAAAGGTGACAGAACAAAAATTTTAAGGGGGTAAGAAAGTGAGAAAGTAAGCTTAATGAATATTTGGAAAAACTAATTTCCAGATAGAGAGAATAAGCATAACAAAGACTCTACAGCCAAAGTTTACCTTACATGCTTTGGGAACAAGTAGGGATGTAGCAGAGGGAACAACGAAATGAATTCAGAAAAATGTAGGGAGTTGGGTTATGTGGGGCCTATTAGCTCATTAATAGAACTTAATTTTAGAGAAATGGGAACCATTGTAGGGCTTTGAGAAGAAACACATCACATAACTTATGTTTTAAAAGGAACATTCTGATGTTAAAAACAGATGGAAGAATAGCAAGGGTAGATGCAGAAATACAAATTAGGAGGAAACTGAAGTAGCCAAAAGGTTATGGTAGCTTGGGCTGGTGAGAATACTAAAAAGTTACTGATAATACATATACTTTGAAGTGAGCCTAAAAGAAGAGCATCATTCTAAATCTTTGCTACTGTTACTTAAGCATTTGTGTTTTAATTTGCTACATCCTGATTTCATTGCATGGATTATTATATTATAGTAAATTCAGTGTATCACATGTGTTTATTAACTAGATTTGTATCTGTTAGGAGATGATGACCTATATACCCTGCAAGTATGAAATTAAGATTTGCTGAAGACAAATTAGAGTAATTAATCACTTTATCATGTGTCATTCAGACAGGCAAGAACAAAACTGCAATGAAAGGAAAGATGAAATCCAGTTATGAATTTGTAACTTAGGTGAAAATTTGATACCTACTGAGCAACATTCACATTTCAAATGTAATTCAGAATCACTTTATTCCTTTAATTGGATAGCACTATATAAAGTTTTAGTAAGCAGGCAAAGCTTGTTTTGAAGAAAATATATTGCTGCTAGCAACTTTGTTGTCTTTACATCTAAAATATGTTAGCACAGGAAACAATCATTTATGCCCTTCATAAATCTAGTAAATTGCCATATCCTATATCAATTTTTAAAATATTTTCTTTAATGATTTTCAAATATCTCTTATTTTCACCTACCAGTGTGCCTAAGACGTTCCAATCAACCAAAGTAGTTTTCATTGGAATAATCAATCCTAATACTTCTGAAACCTTCAGGTACTTCATACATACTGCCACATTAATACTAGAAAAAGCCATTTCTTCCTCTTTGATTCTATAAAATCATATCTAATGTATAATTTCTTACTGTATAAGGCAGTAATTTGAGTCTCTACAAGACTTTCTAAGTCATCATAAATACTTCAAAAAGTATACATCAAAACTAGCTTGAAATGCAAGGAGAAAATAATGATTTCTGAGCGATAATTTAACACAATTTTCTTTAGCTTACAAGAGAAATTACTGGAAAAAATAATGTCACTGAGAATATAAATAAGATAGTAAGATAAAATTAAAGCATATTTATTCAATGCTGTGCCTTAAAAATATAAAGTACAGGGTATCAGCAGGATAGAGAAATAGGAAGCCCCACACCTTCCTTTTTCCATATAGGCACCTACTCAACAACTATACATGAACAAGCTCCACAAATCAGCTAAGAGGCTTCTACACCTTAGGCAAGTGTGAACCCAGCTGCATCAACCTGGTAAGGAAATTTATGGCACTCACTTGGTATAGTCCTTCCCAACGGCTCAGCACAGCATGACCAAGGGAAAATTAACAGCTCTTAACTTTTCCTTCAGGAGGGATACAGAAACCTGGAACATACTTCCAGTATTCAGACTTTTGGGTGGAAGGCTTTCTGAGGTTTCCACCTTGCATGACTCTCACTAGCAACAGAAAAGGGTGCCAGGTTAAGGGCCATGCAGAATAAAGGCAAATGATTGGACTAGTACACGCTCACTGCCATACTTCCTCCCCTCCGGCTCCACACAGAAAAAGTAGAAGAAAATTCCTAACTTCTAGCATCTCCCTTAGGAAGGAAAGAATTAGAAAATGTATCCAACATTCTATCATTTTGGAGATCTTCCTGAGGGACTAGTTTCTGTCTCACCTGCCTCAGGATGTGAATAAGGCTTGGCATTCCCTAGATTGCTAGGGACAAAAGAGAACAAGAGAGAACTGGGTGACTTGCTGCTGCTCCCAGAGATCTGTGGTACAACAGACAGAAGCCAATACAGCATAGCAGTCTCTCCCTTAGTGAGGAAATGTTAAGAGTGGAGTTTGCATACAATCATATGAGGCCTTTTAGCTCATTGATAGAACTTACTCTTAATTTCTGTCTTGCCCACCTTGGAGCATTCATGGAACCTGGAATAATCTGGAATTCTGGGAGCTGCTGAGAACAACAACAACAACAACAACAACAACAAAAAACGCTGTGTGAGTTGCAGCACCTCCAGAGAACCTGCAATGATGCAGAGAAGCAACTGAGGGAGCAAGACAGAATGAGGTCCTGAGGTAAGAAACCAACAAATCATTCTAATTGGGAATTTACACATACAAAACCAGAGAAGACACATCCATAGAAAAGGTATGAGAGGCCCCCAGAATCTCAACCTGGGCTGATTGGTAAAGATCTTTCCTGTATGAAACCAGTCCATGAAGACTGGGAGAGCTGACTGTTTTTCCAAATGCATGAATTTTAAAACAGTTAAAAACATGATCGAATTAAACCAACAAAATGTACCTCAAGAAACCAACTGTAAATAAACAAAAGTAAATGAATTACCTGACAAATGATTACAAATAACCATCATGAAGATGCTCAATGAGCTCAGAAAAATAATGCATGAGCAAAACGAGAATAATGAGATAAACATGTTTAAAATTAAGCAGAAATTTTAGAGCTAAAGAATATAATAACTGAATTTTAAAACTCACTAGATTATCTTAACAACAGACTTGATCAAGCAAAAGAAAGAATCAGCAAATTTAAAGACAAGTCATTAAAAATTAACCAATCAGAGGAGCAAAAAGAAAAAGATAATTTAAAAAAATTAAAGAAAGCATAAAGGACTTATTGGAAACCATCAAGTGGACAACCATATACATTATGAGAGTCAAAGAAAGGGGAAGAGTGATAAAACAGGAAATAAAAGTTATTTAAAGAAATAATGGCCCCAAGTTTTATAAATCTGGAGAAGGAAATGGACTGTCATATTCAAGAATGAATGAATCCCAAATAGGATGAACCCAAAGCAGTTTACACTAAGACACATTATGACCAAGTTGTCAAAGACAAAAAGGAAATTTTGAAAACAGCAAGAGAAAAGCAACTCATCACACGTAAGCGAGCCTATGTTAAACTATTAGTGAATTCCTCAGCCAACACCTTGCAGGCTAGGAAATCTTGTGGGATGGCATATTTAAAGTGCTGGAAGAAAAAAACTACCAAATAAGAATACTATAGTGGCAAAGCTATCTTTCAAAAATGAAAGAGAAACAAAAGATTTTCTCAGAAAACAAAAGCCAAGTGAGTTAATTACCACTCAACCTGCCTTATAAGGAATGCTAAGGAGAGTCCTTCAAGTTGAAATCAAAAGATACATGAAAGCAACACAAAAGCAAACTAATAAAGTCCTCTGATAAAGGAAAATCTATAGACAAATACAGAGTATTGTAATACAGAACCATGGTATGCAAATCTCTTAATTCTCTTAAAGGAATTAAAAGACAAAAGTATAAAAGTAAAACTATAAAAACATGTTAATGAATGCTGAATTGTTATAGGCAGAAGGTGTCACCCCAAAGTTCATATGTTGCAATCTAATCCCCAGTGTGATGGTATTTAAATGTGGGTCATTGGACGTAATTAGGTCATAAAGGTGGAACTCTCATGAGTGGAACTATTGTTCTTGTAAGAGGAGGCCAGAGAGCTAGCCAGCTTTCTTTCTGCCCTGTGAAGACACAGAAAAAAACATTGTCATCTTCAAACCAAGAAGATGGATCTCATCAGAACTCAACCATGCTTTTACCCTGATCTCAGGCTTCCAATCTCCAGAAATGTGAGTAACAAATGCTCGTTTATTAAGCCACTCAGTCTGTGGTATTCTGTTGAAACAGCCCAAACTGTGATAAAAATATAAAAAGATATTCTTGCTTACATGTAATAAAGTTGAACTGCTGAACCTGTAGAAGTAGAGAGTAGACAATGGTTACCAGAGGCTTGGTGCAGAGGAGGTTGGCGGTGAAGAGGACGGAAATAGAGAAGCTGCTTATTAAAGGATACAAAGTTTTAGATAAACAAAAGGAATAGATATGAGATTTATGGCACACCAGGGTGTCCATCATCATAAAATGTATTATCTATTTCAAAATAACTAAGAAAGTAAATTTCAAATCCCTCACCATAAAAAATGATAGGTAAGCAAGATAATAGATATATTAAATAGCTTGATTTAATCATACCAAATTATATACATGTATCAAAACAGCACATTGTACTCCAGAAATATACACAGTTATAACTAGCCAATTTTTTTTAAAGGGAGAACAAAAGAAATTTGAACTTCCACAAATTCTATATGTATATTTCAGGACATACTCTAGGAAAACGAAGGACAAAATCATTAGGTAGGGAGACATGGCACCTGGGAAACTGGAGGTTAGAAAGAACTAGAGGTTAAAAGGCTCAAAAAAGGGAGGAGCCATTTAATCCAATAGAAAACATAATTAAACATCTAGATAAATGTGACTAAAAATAAGTTCATTCATTAATAATATCATTATTATTACATCAGAATGACCTAGCTGAATTTGTTAGGTTCAAAATCTATGACTCCCAGACATTCATTTGACTCAATATACATTATTATACTTTAATATCCAAGAAATATTGCTGCAGCATCCCAGGGATAAAGAGTTAGGAAGAATCCCTATTTCTTTATGAAACTCAGCATAGAACTGGTAGTGCAGAAACTTTGGAAACAATCACATAGATATTTGGTGTCCTCGGGGCTTTAATCTGTGGGAATATGTGGCATGAATCCATAATAAAGCAAGCACCTTTTATCAAAGGTTATCTTTCTTACAAAGGGTGCCACCAGCTGAGAGAAGAGGTGGCCACACATACTTCAAGAAATTTCAGCATCAATAAGGAGGCCAGAGTGGAAGACAATACCATTAATTCTGAATACATCTATTGAATACTCTCTGGAAATAAAAACAATAAAATCACTAAGATTTGGGATAGGGTAGTATTTGGTTTACAACCATCAGTAGGGAAGAGTTCCTGATCAATGAGCCAGCAACCTTTAAGTTATTCATAACATTTTAAATCATATCCACAAGCTGATGGGATAAGAAACAATTCATTTTACAATAGAAAAATTTTTAAAAATTACATTGCAAAAATAATTAAATGGGAAAACACACTTTTTTTTTTTTTCAAATGATGACAAAAAAAGGCCTTTGATAAAAATTAAACCACTGTTCCTGGTTAAAACTCTTAGAAAGCTAAGAAAAGAATATTATGAATGTAACACAATAATATCTAATATAATACTTCATAATGAAACACTGGAGTTGTTCCCACTGACATCAAGAGCAAGAAAATAATGTGGAATATTTCCATTATTATTTGGCATTTTCCTGAAGATTTATCTCATAATATGTTAAAACAAAAAGGGTAGAAAATTTACCATTATTTGAATAATGTAAGATTATATGCACAGAAATTCCAAGAAGATAAACTGAAAATTTCTAGAATCATTAAAGGATGAGTAAGAATATTTTTAAATGAACACATTTCTACATTTTCATATAAAACAATAATAACAAGTTCGAGAATATTTTCAGTTTTGAGTTGCATAGCTATAAAAAAAAATCCAGAAACACTGCAAAGAATAAATATGAAAGACCTTTATGAAGCAAGCTATAAAAATCTGTAGAGAGATAGAAAATAAGTTTACATTTAAATATGGAATATATTTATTTCATCTTTTTGGTGGAAAACTAAATGTTACAAAGTGTGAACATGGAATTTTTATCGTTTTCTTAACATGCCAGTATTTTCCAATTTTTCTAAAATGAGTAGGTAAAAAATTTATAATAAAAAAGTTAAAAGTACACTGAAGGGGAAAACAGGCTGAATGAAACACAACAGTAATTAGTGATCCATTGTATGCTTTGCCAAAAACGAATAATGGACATAAACAATTACGCAGGAAGATCATCTAAGGGTGTTGGTGGGGGTAGATTTGAGGGGAAAGAGACTATGGTATGAAAGACCAGCAAGAATACAGCTATATGACAAGAACTATGAAAAAGAAAAGGAAATAGTGAAAAGGGGAAACACTGTTGAAGAAGAACTGAAGAGTTTCTGTGATAATAGAATAGAGGGACTGGAAGGGAGAGGAATCTAAGACCGTAAGTATTTCATCTTGAGGGACTGTGATATGGAGGTGGAGAAAACTGATGAGAAGGATAAAGTAGAGAAACAAGTCATGAGTTTCATTTTGGACAGAGCGTGCTTCAGAAGCCAGCACATGATTCTCAAGTTCAGAATATTAGCTGTGCTCCTCATGTAGATGTGTAAGTTAACTAGGATGATAGTAGTATTGGAATATGAACATCATGGAGCAAATAAATATCTTCAGAGGAGGACAATGAGTAAGATGGTGGACAGATGATAGTGACAAGGATGGATGGAGGGTTGTATCGTCAAATATAAGGTTCAAAAAAGAAGGAATTGTAATCTGTAAGACAATATGAGGGTTACGGCTTAATTTAACAAATAATACTATTATTTCAAATATTACAGCATTTTTCTACATAATGAATTTAACAGAAAATATGTTATAATTCTGCATTTAAAAATGTAGTATCCATGTAACCCTGAACAAGAGTAACTATTTCATAATTCTGCTAGATCAGAAGCTCCTTGTGGATAAGAATAATTCTATCTGATCTTCATAAATTCCATATTCTATAGCACAGTGCTGGGTTTCCCCCTGAATCTCAATAGAGAAAATCTGGCAACGTAAAGTGCCACATAGTTATAAAATATTTGAGTCACCACAGCAGATATGCACGAAGTTATTTAGCACAGGTGTCTCCAAAGTTGAGACACATTTGGGGAGTAAAAAGGTACCTATGGTTCTCACACTCACACTCCTGGTGTGATTTTGTGCTAATGTTAGCACACCGAGATATACCGTTAAATGTGTCATATTTCTGGGTGACTCATTAGCTGGTAGGAATTTGTTAGAGGAGAGCCAAAGCTTTCCAATATGTCTATCTTTATTTGGTAATTTCTATGTTTATATTTCCCCATTTAGAGAAAATTCCAGAGAATTTGGAAGCATATATAAATACATACGAATAGCTTAAAGTTTTATATGCCACATATTATTTTGATATACCCCAACTGGAGAGTAGAAACTCTCTTATCTGTGTTTCTAAAATATACACCTACCTCTGCACTTACATGATACTGCAACTATTTATATTTACATCTGTCTTCCTCAATATACTGAAAGACCCTTGGCACAGAGACCATGCTTCATTCATTTCTGTATTAATGTTTACTAAAACAGTTTCTTCGACATAATAAGCATTCATTAAATGTTTCTTAACTAAATGGATGAATTAACATGATGACTTAAAAATTAAATTCTTATGACACAATACAAACAATTCAGTAAAAATCTCCAAGATAAACTATATTAATTATTCCATTTACTTAAATGTGGGAGTTTGATTAAAAAGTTTTCCTGTTATGTCATAATTTTATTTTTTCTATCATATGATTTGAATCCTAGGTTAGAAATTATTCCTGTATATTATCTTCAATTAGGAATAAGAACAATACATTTATGGTATTTATTTAATAGCTGTAGGATTCTGTAGGATCTCAGAATTCACTGTTCTAGATATCACTTTTAGTTGCAAAGGTTGTAAGAGATACAGACTGTGAAAAAATAGAGAAAGTATGAATGGCTATATGTTATGTGAGCCTAGGATGTTATAGGATTCAATAATATTAGATTTTTGTACCCCTCACTTTTGTCCTAAAATTAAATGCAACTCTTCCTTTCAACACATTACCAGAGAAGAAAAACTGATACTGAATGTATAAGGTAAAAATAATAATTTTACATTGCTCTGAATAAATTTCACCATCCATATGCACAGAATGGAGGACTTGAGGTCAAAATTCAGTTCAGCTCAAGAAACATTCATTCAGCAACCATACAGGCAGGTTCTGTGCTGAGTGCTATGGTCTGTAACGACACAAGCCCTTTTGGAGCTAAAAGTTCATTGGGGAAATCAGACATAAATAATTACAATAAAAGCAAATAAGTATAACACAAATGTTCCAGCTCTGTGACTATATGTGCGTTAACCTCTGTGATCCTCAATTGTTCTCATCTGCAAAATAATGGAAATAATAGAATTTGTTTCAGATCATTGTTACGAAAATTAAATAAGACAATGTAAAGTTCTTGGCATAGTGCCTGGCACATTGGAGCCACTCAACAATGCTTTCTATTACTAGCAATTATTTTATATGATACTCAAAGAGGTGTCATAGAGAAGAAAGTGATTCGTTTTATGTATAGGATTATGGTTTACAGATTATATCAATCAGGGAATAATTTAGGGGGAAAGTGATGTAACAGTATAAAAAGAGAGCACAGAGAGCTATGTATAAACATTAATTTTTTATTTGCTAGCTGTAAAATTCCATAAACTCTCTAAGACTCTACTTTCTGATTTGTAAAATAAAAATTATAATATGTGCCTTATCACAATGAAGATTAAATAAGACATTGTGTGTGAAAATATTGCCTGACACATAACAAGCATTCAGAAAAAAGAAAGAAGGGAGAAGGGAGAGAAAAAGAAATTCTGAGAGAAAGAAAAATTAAGAGAAACAGAGGAAGGAAGAAAGGGAAGAAGTGGAAGAGAGAGACCAAGGGGTAAGTAATAAAACTGCTAGAGTGTTACATCAGTTATCATTACTGTGTAACAAATTATCCCAAAACTTCATGACTTAAAACATCTATTAGTTCACAGTTTCAGTGAATCAGGAATCCATGTCCAACTTAACTGGATTCAGGTTTTCTGATCAGGTTCTCTTAGAAGGCTTCAATGTGTTGACCGAATCCATAGCCCTTGCAAGGCTTGAGTAGAGAAGGATTTACTGGCATGCTTGTGTAGCTATTGACAAGATTCAGTTCTTCAAAAAATATTGGCCTGAAAACCTCATTTTCTGATGGCTGTTGCCTGTAAGCCACCCTTAGTTCTTTGCTAAGTGGGCTTCTCTATAGGACAGAAGGAAGAGAGAAAGAAAAAAGTCATAGACTTTTATAACCTGATTTCGGAAGTGATATGTCTCCTTTTTTTTCTGCGTTCTGTGTATTACAAGCAAGTCATTAGATATTAGATCTAGCACTTGCACAAGGGAAGAAAATTACACAAGACTTGAATACCAGGAGGCAGGAAACATTGGGGGTCATTTTAGAAGCTACCTACCAAAAGTGTTCATATGAAGGCTGACATTTATAAATACAGTGGTTAACAGTATGGGCTCTAACATACTGCCTGCACTCAAACCCTGGTTCTATTACTTAATAACTTTATCATCCATAACAAGTTACTTAACCTCTCTGTTCCTCAGTTTTTCACCTGCAAAGGGTAGATGAAAATAATTTCTACAGCATTAGGAGTAAAGAACTTAACAATATTTAACATGTAAAGTACTTATACAGTACTGCAAGTAAACCCTCAGTACACATCAGTTATTGTTTTTATTATCAGTGTTATTTATAAACTGTTGAAAATAGAGTCAAAATGCAGCAAGTCACAGAGTGACAGAAAACAAAAGGAGGAAAATGAGTCTATGTATTCTTGCAACATGTTTTTCCCAAGACATCTTGGTAAGACACCTTGTCTGGGTCAGGTTGGCAGTTTGAAACAATCCTTGCCTACGGTGCAGTGCATTATGTTCTGTTGCAATAGCAAGTCACCTGGCAGCCAGGAGGAAAATCTTCCCCACTGCCTTGTAATTGGCAGGTAGTGAGACAAAAGATGTGTCATCACTGGCAAGGGAGAACTAACTTTCCTGATAATTCCTCTAAGATGAGCAAGCAATTTTAATCAACTATGTTGATACAGTTTGGACATTTGTCTCTCTAAATCTCCTGTTGAAATCTGATCCCCAGTATTGAAAGTGGGGCCTAGTGGGAGATATTTGGATTATGGGGGTGGACTCATGAATGGCCTGTTGCTATTGGTGCATTACTGAGTGAGTTCTCAAACTACTAGTTTCCACCAGATCTGACTGTTAAAAAGAATCTGGCACCTTCCTCCCCTATTTCTTTCTTCTCTCTCACCATGTGATGCCTGCTCTCCACTTTCTGCCATGAGTAGAAGCTCCCTGAAGCCCTCACCAGAAACAGATGCTGGCACCAGGCTTCTTGTACACCCTGCAGAATCATAAGCCAACTAACTTCTTTTAAAAATAAATTACCCAGCCTCAAGTATTCCTTTATAGCAACACAAATGGACTAAGACATATATAAAATCAGAAGATTGGATCTTCCCAACCCCCTCCCCCAGAATAGCAAAGCTAGAAATATGGAAGAAGCAATCCCAGTTTTTATAAATGGTAAAAGCTGTTAATTTTGCAGTGAATTTTATACATGTTTATTCACAGCAGAGAAATCGTGTTATTTCCAGCTCCTCTTTTTATTGCTAGGAAGCCTCACAGAATTACAACCAGTGAAATATTCCCCTTTTCTCTTGGGTGATAATAAATTTCCCAGTGGAAAAGAAATAGTTTTGCATTCTTGCTATATAATAACTCAAATATTTGGGCATGTTGTAGTATAACATTTTTAATTGTCTAATCAATATAATGCTTTCTTTGCTTAAAAATCTAGCTATAGATATATTTTTATATGCTTACAAGGAATCATATATGTAAAGGAGACCCCTGAAATAGCCTAATGCTTTCATTTTACAGGTGAGGTATAAGAGGCTAAAGGGCTAATACATTTGCCCAATTTATACAATTTTTGGACTCTAATAAAAGAATAGCACATGTGCTTTTAATCAAAATAACAGTACTGGGTCAGGCACTCGGCCAGATCCTTACCATTTCTAGCTCATGTAAATCACAAACCAAATATTTATGAATATACCCTTTAAAAATGAAGAAACTGAGGCTAGATAATTCATTTACTCATCGCTTTAATTCTGTTGTGCTCCTTCTATATGTCACTATGTGAGACACGGGGTGAAATGTAGTGAGATGACAGACCTTGTTTCTACCTCTGAAGAGCTTACCTTAGTGTAGGGGTGTGGAGGGGAGTGCACAACAATCAAGTAAAGAAACAAATACAGGAATTCAAATTGTGATTGGTGAAGGGAACAACCAGAGAGCTACACTAAGACTAAAGGAGGAAGAGGAACCAACCTGAAACTGATGTCTTTGAAAATAGTAAATTTTCAGCTGAGTCTGAAAGAAAGAGAAGTAGTCAATCAGGAGAAGAAGGGGAGATAGAAGACTGCAGCCATTTGTGTTATGTCCTCCTGAACAATACTCCATGAGAGGGGACTAAAGGGACAAGGGACCTAAGAGCAGGAAAGAATCTGACTGCTCAAAGAACTGGAAGAAGCCTGCTATGGGCTGCATAAGTTGCCTGAAGTCATTGGGAAAGCCCCCAGTGTGTCTTTCCCCAGCTGCCTGACTCTAATATCCATAATCTCTCCCCTTCCCTGTGCTCATTGTCTGCAGATGTGTAACTTGAGCCAAAATACTCATACAACAGGGAAGTCTCATTTTTATACCCAAGCTCATATGTAAATTTTATAGCACAGTGCCTGGCCCATTAGAGGCTCAGAAGTGTTAGTTTTGATTGATTGATTGATTGATTTTTTACTTGTAAAGATTCATGTGGGCATTTTGTAATGCCACTCATATGTTTTAAAAGGGATATTTAAACCTAACACTCAAAAGTAAAGCAGGTGGTAAGAAAAGGGGCCAACATAACCATAATCCTAAACCTCTGTGTGCTCATAAAACATCTTCCTTCTATAAATCTTCAGAGGTAACAGCAACAGCAATAGAAACCTTCATCTTTAAAATTCACCATGAGGAGGCAAAGAAGACTGCAGCCATTTGTGTTGTGTCCTCCTGAACAATATTCATAACACAAAAAGGACCAAAAAGAAGGGGCTTCCTTCTACACATCTCAAAATACGACTACACAGGAGCTAAAAATAATACCAGAGCTGCCTCCTACTCTCTCCCTGAGGCATTGCCAGTTGAAGGTAATGCTGGCTCCCCAAAATCCAAGGCTTGAACAATTGCAGTATTTTTTTCTTTTTGATAGTTCTAACTGATAGCTCTAACAATGAGAGTAGCAAATTAATCTTATCTTGGCATTCAAGGAAGAAGAAAATTAATAGTTCCTGATCACCTACTAAATGCCAAGTAACATTCTAGGCCCTATGTTTATATTACCTCACTACTTCCCTCATAGCAAACTGAGTTGTAGGTGTTTTTTTTTAAATGTAGTTATTTGAAAAAGGCTCAGAAAAAGTAAGATTTTTACTCTCTCACAAATAAAAATTTTTAACTCATGCTTAATTTACTCCAGATTATAATTTTTGTGTTTTCCCAATACAACTGCATCTTTTGAGGTAAGATAGTGGGGTAGAGGGCGGTGTCCATAGCATGGATGAAAGAGGAAGTTACTGTATATTATGGTACATAAATAGCCTCTGGTTCAATAGTACAGTTTTGGGGTACATTTACAAAAGCAGGTTAGGGAGAGATTATATTCCACCTAATTGGCACACAACTGGATACACTGTGATACACTATGATCATTGGTAGGTCATTTTACCTGAGCAGCCATAGATAAAATGTAGAGAAACCCTATGCTGTAATTTGGCATTTAAATATATTTTCCTGAATTCCAATCTGTAAGCAAAGGCAGATTCAACAAATCTCTTAGGACAGCCTCTGGTGTAGGCAAACAATCTGGCACCAAATGCAAACACCCCCATACATCCCACATTTGTGTGCTGAGTCAAAATGCTATAAGAATATAAATTCCTGCCCAGCAGACTCTGGGACTGCGTGCTTGCTTTCAGAGATGGTTTTGTGAGGTGCTGTCCCAATTCTCTTTTTCTACACTAATGGGCAGATTGCCTTACAAGTACAAATCGTTATCAAAATAGACCAGAGATTTGACAGTACCTTTCATCAGCAATTTCAAATGCACTAGCTGTATGCTAAGGTAAAATCAATCAACCTGTTCTGAAAGCAGGTAAGTTGAGCTACAAGTTAGCTTTTGGAAAAGGCAAGTGTAAATGAGGCCCACGGTCCTCTGAACTGAAGGAAAAAATATTCAATGCAGAAAGGTGTTACTTTTCTTTATTCCCCCAAGCAGTTCTTAAGATTCAGATTTACTTTTTTTCTCTCTTTTAGCTCTCTTGCTCATTTAAAAAATGCCAGAATATGAGTGTTAGGTTTAAATTTCCCTTTAAAAAGTTATATAAGAGTGGCATTAAAAAAATGCCCACAAGAACCTTTGCAAGTAAAAAATCAATCAATCAATCAATCAATCAATCAAAACTAACATTTCTGAGCCTCTAATGGGCCAGGCACTGTGCTATAAAAGTTACATATGAGCTTGGGTATAAAAATGGGACTTTCCTGTGGTATGAGCATTTTCGCTCAAGTTACACATCTGCAGACAATAAGAGATAAGTCCCACAGCATTCTGAAGGCAGCAGTCAAGGAGATATAATAGAGTTATCTGGGTGTCATAGAAAATGCCACACCAGCCCTTCAACCTTCAGCTTATCACCCTGTCCAGTTCATATAAGGTCGGATGGAGAAGGGTTGCCAGCCTACTGGGAAACATGTCCACCTCTCCTCCCTAGTGGGAAAGAAGAGGTAGGTGGTTCTCTACTGGCCACTAGCCAAGAGATGCAGAGGATCAAAATAAAAACTCACAGACATCGAGAATGCTTTAAAGAAGAAAAGATTGTCATATTCTTCCATGGCTGGCTGCTTGATGACCTAGAGAAACCCATAGACTCAGCTCAATGTTTTTATGAAAATACAGTGTGGGGAGAAATGTCTTAGGACATATATATTCTCTAGAGTTTTATCCTAAATCAAGATTAGTATTTGCTTTTCATCAGAAAATTCTTAAGGTGGGAGGATGACAAGAGATGCCATAAAGTATAAGACAATAGGAGAGAGTAGCAAATAGAATAATTATTCATGTTCACGTTTGTCATGGAAAAGATGGTGTATTAGTCCATATTCACATTGCTATAAAGAAATAATGAAACAGGGTAATTTGTAAAGAAAACAGTTTAATTGACTCACAGTTCCACATAGCTTAGGAGGCCTCAGGAGACTTATAATCATGGCAGAAGGAAAAGCAGGCACCTTCTTCATGAGGCAGCAGGAGAGAGAGTGTGAGTGTGCAGTAGGAACTGTCAAACACTTATAAAACCATCAGATCCATCAGAGCTCATGAGAATTCAATCACTATCATGAGAACAGCATGGGGGAAACCATCCCCATAATCCAATCACCTCCCTCCACATGCCTCCCTCAACAAATGGGGGTTATGGGAATTACAATTTGAGATGAGATTTGGGTAGGGACACAGAGCCAAACCATATCAGATGAAGTCTCTTTGGGCCAAGTAGGTTTTATAAGACATAAGCAGATAACCAGCTTGAGACATATTATTGAGACTACCCAAAGTATAAGGGTGCAGTAAGTACCTTGCTAGGACAAGATTCAATAGGCCAGGTGTAAAATGCCTTGTGTTATCAACTGTCCAGTGTGAAAGTCTATTATGGGCATTCAACCAAACCACAAATTTGTGCCTTACAAAAACATGAACATTTGAACATTTGCTAAAACAGAGGAAATGACAGGTAATATGAGCCAAGATAGGACTTCAAACAATGCAAGGTAAATAGAAATCACTTGCATCCTTTTCCTCTTCTCTTCCTTAATGCTGAATGATCTTGAAGGGTAAGGAAAGAGGGGAGATGGAGGAAAAAAGGATACTAAAAGGAGAAACCATGCTGTCTTCCCATTATAGCTGGAATATATTTCAGACCGAAGTTTCACATTTACAGTTGAAGTCATGAAAAACATAACTACCTGAAATTGAATCTTTATGGCAAAAATGGAATTACTCTTGTTAAAATAATCTAAAGCTGTAGACTCATCTCTAGGTATTATTAGAGTAAGGGAAGTTCAACAGAGCATGTCTGAAGGAGGTAGAAAAATAACATAGTTTCCTCATTGAACCACCCCATGTTTAGCCTACTAAATAAATTAGTTGCATGTTATCTTATTCTAATTTTATGACATCCCAACTGAACAGAGCAATAAAACCATTCAAGGTCACATACATTGTCATGGTTGCTCTAGGATTCACACTAAGATCTATCAGATTTCCGAGTCTTGTCTCTTCCTGTTACACAGGAGAATCCATAAACGGGAATATGAGATTAAACCTGGAGTATCTACAATTTAAGTTTATATGAGTGTATGGTTATTTATTTGGAGAAGCAAGAAAAATCATAATGAGCTTATGTATCATGTTAAAACATTAAGACTTCGTTTTGTCCTCATCTTATTCCCTTTTATTCCTTCAAATAAAACAAGAATGGGATTCAACAGGTGGCCTAGGAATGGGGACAGGAATGGACAAGGAACATAGGTGGCAGAGAGTGGGGTGACATTCCAGGAAGAACAAACAGCAAGAGCAAAAGACACACACAGGTCTCCATCTCCTCTTACTCTTCTTTCTGGCTGAGGTGCCACCCCCATAACCCCACCCATCACATCCAAAGTTTGTATTTCCAGTGAAGATCTGTTGACTTCTATAGCTAAAGTTAGAGTCCATCTCTGATTTAATAGTTCATAGTAATTTACTTTATACCACATTGTTTTTCTTTAATATAAGTCCTTCTCTGTCTCCCCTTCAGATCCTGTTTAAAGAATAATGACTATGTGTTATATTCATTTCTGAATAGTCCGTACCTAGTAGAGTATCTGATACACAGACTTGTCAAATATGATAATAAATGGATAAGGGCAGTGAGGAGGGACAATGAGGGCATGAATTTAAAATTGAGGCAGTCAATTCACCTATGAGAAGCAAAATCTCCTTTGCAAAAGAATTCAAAACTAATAAATCCAGAATAAACTCCATGAGAACCAGACATATTTTGGAGAAATAAATGAGGTTTAGTTGGTTGACTGGTAGATTAAGGTTTTAGAATCATAGTAAAGCAATATCTGCACACATTCTGAAGTTTAGATGAAGTAGTCTCCTCTGTCAAGGTAAACTTAAATTGAAAATAGTTTCCATGTAAACATGTTGATTTAATATTTAATTAGATTTTGTGTTAGGCAGAAGAATGTCCCTCCCCAAAGATGTCGGTATACTAACCCCTCGGGGTTGAGAATACATTATGCTACAGAGCAAGAAGGGATTATATTTGCATATGGAATTAAGGTTGATAATTAGTTGTATTTAGAATTAAGACATTCTAGATTATCCAGGTATGCCTAATGTAGTCACGAGGGTCCTTTAAAGTGGAAGATGGTGATAGAAAAAGAGGTCAGAGTCAAAAAGAGATTGGAAATGCTATGCTGCTGGCTTTGAAATGGAGGGGGAAGGTCCCAGAGTCAAGGAATGTAGTGGCCTCTAGAAGCTAACAAGGCATAGAAACAAATTCTCCCCTACAGCCTCCAAAACACCCCAGTCCTAATGAGACCCATTTCAGACTTCTGAGCTCCAGAGCTGAATAACAAGTTTGTATTTTTTAAGTTACTGAATTTGTAGTAACTTGTTAGAGCAGCAAAAAGAAACTAATCACATGTTAGAGTCCACATTAATGTAAGTGAAGGGTAACATTTAATAAAGACCAGAAAATAGCCCATCTACCATATTACTAACTGATCTATGAAGCAAATCATAAAGAACAAAATCTCAAATCTTAAAATGTGCTTGCACCTATGTGACTGGTTTTTTCCTGATTTTTTTTTTTTTTTTTTGCATTTTCTTCATCAATGGTTAGTTATTACCCTCCCAGAATCCCTCTCTCTTTCTTATTTATAGTTTTAGATCTGAACACAAGGACCTGGCTGTGCAGCCTCCAAACAATGGTGTCCTTTTAACTCACTTGCTGTTTTGAATAGTGTTTTCATTATCTCCAAATCAACATCTGCATCTTTAGTGGAACATTAAATCCATTTTCCAAGCTTGGACTTTTTCCTTATTTTGTTCTAGGAAAAGATTTCTGAAATAACTCAGATCCATTGTGCATATGGAAGAATATTGAGAGATAGTCCCAAATTAGCTCATGCTTTATTACCATGTGCATGAAGCAAATTTTACTGGTCTACTCCCCTTCCATTCTGAAGACATGCATCCAAAGGATCTTGAGGGGAAAAATCAAAATAAAGCACATGTTGGTAGAGAGCACAGCTAAGTCCAGGCTGTTTATACTGCATGAAAAGGGAACCCTACAAGAGCCAAAGAGGCTGTGTGTTTTCTGCAACAACATCTAGGCACCTAGTAAGTCTTTCTATTTATTCTGATTACCTGCATTCCAAATTATCCCAATATGAAGAGAATATCCTGAGGAAAGCATACTAACTCATTTCTTTTCCCTTTGTTCAGTATCTCACTGGTATCATTTTAAGCCCTCTATGATATTTTCTGTTGTCATTATGGCCTTCTGAGGATGTTTGCTCTTACTCTAGACAGTCACCTGTAACATTCTGCTTGTAAGCTTCAGGTTGGTTTGCGGTACTGCTGGGAAGCCTTATTAATCATTTAGATACCACAAAGTACCATCTCTTGAGTTGGGCTGAATATAAAGGTTGGCAGGAAGTGACCTGAACAGAAATATTTTGTCCCTTTCCTGCCTCTCACTTCCCACACATGCCGACTCTTTTTTCCCATAAACATTTAGAATGTGAATGTTAAAACTTTCTCTCCCATCTCTTCCACCAGTGAAAAATGCAGCACATATAAAATGTCAGTATGTTCTATAACCAAGTGCCCACATTCATTCTAGGTGCAATAAAGGGTGAACCCTCAGAAATACCTGTTCTAGAGTTTGTGAGGAGGTAGGACAGTTTTGTGACAGCTGAATATATGGGCATTTTCTCCAATATTCCTCTGACCTTTACACTGAGACAGGCATTTTGGTAGTAATGAAATCCTTAGTCTCTATTGACAGGAAAAGCATCTACAAATGACAGTTTTTATCACATAGTAAATTGTCCCAAATGCAGCTAAGGGAGTAGTACTTTTGTCAAGTAGAAGTCTCAGAATTGAGCTTAAGCTGCTAATAAAAGCTTTAAAAATAAAGTAAAAACAGCAAAGCTATTCTTGGCATATATTTGGCTTTATGCCGTCTTCTCTGAAGTTCAAATAGTAAAAGATGCCTTTATACCAAAAGAAATTGCTCCCTTGCCACGTATGGAAGCTCAGTGTCACAAATTCATTCCTTCATAAAACCCTCTATGAGTTTCCACTGAAAATAAGTCACTCTAATGTCATTCCATCTGCATCTTTCACATTGCACCTTACACTCTGGTTATTCATATGCATGTCTTATCTTCCCTGATAAACTTCCCCTTCCGTTTTGACATAGGGACCAAAAGTGGTAGTAGTAATAGAAAAATAAGTTTTGGTTGCATATTTAAGAGACTCATTTTCAAAACTAGGCTGCACAATTTACTGGCTACATAAACTTTTAGAAAATCATTGTGCCTCTCTGCACCTCATTTTGTCCTATTTCTAACTTGTTTTAGTCAGAATTGTGGATCTACTCTGGTGTCCCTTACCATCCAATAATAATTTGTACTGACTTTTCACTAAAATACCTTGCCTTAACCTTCTTTTCTCCTAGCTAGTGTATGTAATCTACATAATGTTGGCTTCATTTCTTCTGTTGCTAGTAGACATGTGGGAAAGACCCAATTATACCTTTTATGGGAAATGTCAATTAAAATCTGGATTCCTTAATACTTTGGGGTTTATGCTGATGGTCATGAGATGCCGATAGTCCAAGGAGACAGTATCAGAACAGTTATCTGAGGACAAATGTCTCTGCATTAGCAGCACACAGTTCAGTGACAGGCCGTCATCCCTGTTGCCTCTGGTGATAACATGGATGGAACAGAGTCAGAACTCTAAGACCAAGGAATGTTACAATGAGAGAAGTCATTTTTGCTCTTTCTTGTGGTCATTTTAATCATATATGCTTTGTTCAAAATTGAGACTTTTGAGCTGGGCAAGGGGAACTCTTAACTTAGTACCTGAAGTTATGTTGACTGTTAATAAAACTGCTTTAGCCTCCATAAGCCAGAGAGGTCTCTGCCTTTATTGCCTGCCTTCCAGTTCCCCAAAAGATCATGGTTCCTGAGAAAAGAGTCTGGGTATTATCATCAATGTAAAATATATTTAAGAATATCCATTTTCAGAGTATTGTTTAGTGAAGTAGTAGAATTAGTGTCTAATTTAAAAAAATACTTTATAAATTATTTAGTACAAGATGAATTTATAGGAATAGTGTTACATTAAATTTAAACCTTCTGGCACAGTATATAAATCCTCATGAATACATCACAAACTAGCCTCTTCAAACCATGATGTCTCAGCATGCATCCAATTTTCTAGCCACACCAGACTACTTAGTTCTCTCCAAACACTTCATACTTATTTTGTACTTCTGTGAACTACTTTAAATTCTTTGTGGAATGAGAAGTGTAAATAAATAAGTGACATTATTTAAATAAAGCTTTTGGTGCCCTTGTTACGCAGTTTCCTCTGCTTTCCTTTCCTCCCTCTCTTCACTTACCTCTAAGGTCTATCTCATACTCTCTCTTGCATGAAGCTTTTCCTGATATTTAGCCCACACCACCCCTGGAAAACCAAGCAGAATGAATCACTCACTTTTCCCTGTTTCCGCAGCACTAAGATTCTTTTATATTTTATCACATCATGTTCATTGTTCATCCGTTTGCATGATGGGAAATAATGGTTTGAACAGGCTAGTTTGTGATGTATTCATGAGGATTTACATACTGTGCCAGGAAGTTTAACTTTCCTTTTACTAAGACTTCATACAGATGTGATAGAACATCTTAAGTAGAAATGTATTAATTGGATATAAGGGACTAATGAAATCCCCCAACAAAAATACAAGCAACATACCGTATCTTTTGGCACAACTTTGCAGACGATCACGCTGTACATGCATTTATTCATTCAATAAGTGTTTCACAATATATTGTTACTTTATTAGTTGCAACAAGATGAACCTGATTCTTGCACTCAGGGTGAAATCTAGTAGAACAGATAATTATTGGACTGGTCATCCAACAAATAATTAGTAATGTTTGTGTAAAGTGCTAGAACGGAAAAATGCAGGTTGCTATGACAACATTTAACATAGAGAACTTAAGCGAGTTAGGGAGGTCAAGACATTGATTATTAAAGTAATTTGGTCAAATAAAGATAGATATTCTGTGGTATGTGTGAAAATGCTTATATTTATAAGGGAAAGGTTAACAACATTTGTATATATCTGTTCATTTAATCAACATGTACTGAGGTATGACTAGGCATGAAGCACTTTGGGAGAAACAGGAACAAAAGTTCTCAGCAGTATGGGTACTACAATCTATTGTAATGTAATCACACACCTTTCATGTAGTCTACTGGTTACAAACAAGTCATGTCCTGCACAGACTCAAGAGAAGGGGGTTATAAAAGGTCATGAACACCAGGAAGGAGCAATCATAGAAACCACCCAAGAGACTATCTGCCTCAGCCCTCTTGGGAAAGGAACAGCATGAGACACAGGAGATGATTCTGGAGCCTGAATGATCCAACATAATGAATCCAACCGGGCCAAAACACAGAAGTCCAAAATCAAACAAGGTAATGGTTTTCCAGGTTCATTGTGCAGTGCTCATATTTCTGCAAATAATCATGCTTAATTTAGATGTAAACAATATGCAGTTTTCATTTCTTAGTGTGATGGGTAAATCATTATTTAATCAGTGGATTAGTCATAAAATTCTATATTGATTTATAGTAATTGTATATATATTTAGTTTTTATATTTACAATTCATAGTTTTTATTAATTAAAAAAAATTACTTTCTAGTTCCAGGAAGAAAGTTATAAGCAGGCCCTTCTTTCTTTTATAAAAGTAAGTTGGTTATTGAGAACACAGACCAGATTCATATCCCAGAGAAATAAATATTTGGTTCTTCATTAAATGACCCAAATAGATATAGGTCAGAGGTGCCCTTGCATTTTAGGGCTGGACCATCCAGACACAAGAAATCAAAATCCTTTGAAAATATGGGGCTACATGCTAGTCTAATCATACCTTTCAAACAAAGCTTACACACAAACTACTGTGTTTCAATCAAGTTGCAACTGCCTGTTTTTATATTAATCCCAAAACTTTCAAATACTTCAGGAAAGAGTCTGATAACTAAAAGTCAGGGTTTTTTAACAAGAGGTATTTTCTTAAAAGAGAGGATTTTAAATTTGGGACTTCTCTAAAGGTATTTGTTCCTGAAAGCCACCTACAAAGGCAAGCACCAAGTTAAATATCCCTCTAGGTGTTACTATAAATAGAAATAGACACCAACTAGTTCCTAAATAACTATTGCAGTTCAGAAAACATGCGGAAGGTGAAAAACACCTGATACAGTGTGTATGTACTGGGTTAGAAGAAGAAGCTGTAAATTTGACTTCCAACTCCTCCATAAACTATTGTGATTTTATCAATCTCCTACTCTGAAAAATGCAAAGGGATGAATCTTGAAAAATCTCAGTCATTTTCTGCTCTAAAAGCCATGCTTAGGCCATTGGTACATTTTATAGCAACAGTTTTATTGGAAATACTCAAACATAATCTTTTAAAATGTGTAAATATTTATGAGATTTCAAAAGGTATCCCACATATGCATTTTAAAACCTCCTTATTTGATATATTTCGTAACTCACATTTGCAATAACAACCTGGTAATAAGAAATCTTTTTATTTGTTTGTGCTGTTTCCCAAGTAAATTTTCTTTCCCTGCTGCTAGCCCACCCTTTCAAATAAAGTGTCCTAAATGGAGTTTTTCTTACAGCCAGCTCAGTAACACTTCTGGCATCAACTTCCTTAGAGCATATCTGATATAGAATTGTTGGGATTTTTTTTTTCCTGTCTCCAAAGCCATTTTAGCATAATTCAGCAGAGAGAAGTCGGCAACACTCATGTGAGTGGGCGCTTTCTTGGCATCTTCATTACGGGGCATAAAAATGTGGGTGCATTTTTCTAAGCCATCTTGGAAATAAAGATGCCCAAATGGCTTATTATTAATGTATTAGAAACCAGTCTATTTCATCCCCTAAAAAAGAAAACAGTTTTTTTATGTACTTGTCATCTGCTACAAAACCCAAAGCCAAACAGTAGAACTTGATATAAAGCCAGAGAAAATTAGTCCCACTAATTGAATGGCCTTTGGCATATAGAAGAAGAGCAATGCTTGATGCTCAATTTATAAATGAGAAAATTATATGTACCACCTGTGAAGAAACACAACCTCATTTTTTTCCTATTCTAAGGTTATTTATATTGTATATTCCTAAAGAAAATAAACCACTAATTGATACATAATAAAACTGCACTGGCCCCAGATAAATCACATGTCTAGGAAGTAAGACGTAAAAATACTTAAATGCTCATGGTTAGCCCTCAAAAGAAACACTGAAGATTAAGTAATTTTGAGAAAATGAGTCCCATTTAACTTAAGAACACTGAATTCATGAGGTCTGAATAAAAAATAATTCAACACTGATAATATGCATTCATACTCAGGGTAATTAAACATTTCACTTTACACCTCCTGCTAAGAGCATCCCTCTTCACCCTAAATGTGCCCATATTTGAATGCTAAAGTATATGGTCACCCTGTTTATAGTTGTCAATGTCTTATATGACAGCTGCTAGCAAAGGTTACAAAACATTCTAAGGCATTGATTAGAACATCTCTCTTTCCATGAGCTGCTTCTTTAATTTTTTCCATTGTCAACCTTTAAATTGAGTAGCACGAAATGTCAAAATTATTCATCAAGGTATCTGTGTGAAGAACCAACTCATGAATATGGAAATAGAATATTATAATTGTGGGTCCAACCAGTGATCTTCCTGGCCCAGAACTGTTCCCGTCATAGATGCTATGGCAGATGTTACAAACTGGCTGCCTGTGGGCTGAAAAAAATCCCATAGGTACTTCTTGAAAGGCTTTAAACATTTTTAAATTGACAGATTTCATATAAAAATATAGAGGTTTAGCTTTTCTTGAAAAAGTCAAATATCTGGCAACATTGACCCAGATTCCCATAGGGCAATAACAGGCAGGACCTGGGTAACAGCTGCCTCTTCTATACAAGATACTCTCTGGCATATGACAGTCCCCCATCATTATCCTACACTCAAGCCTCTCTGCTCATTAAATTACCTGCCTGGCTCACGGAGGCATTTAAATTTGCTGCTTCAGGGTTAGAAAAATGAGAGTAGCGGTTACCACAAGGTTTGTTTTATATCTTAAAGATACTCTCCTATCTCTTTCTATTTTACCTGGCCTTAGGCTAACCCTCTGATATTTCTTATAACTCTTAGTGGCATTTCTTCTTTTTATTTATTTTTTTCCTTTTAAAGTGTAATGTTCTTCAGGGCTTCATATTAAACCATTTTATTCTCCTCTATTTTGTTGGACAAATCTAATCATACCTGTGGTCTTAATTATTTGTAGATGTCTCTTAAATATATATATATATATATATGTGTGTGTGTATATATATATATATATGTATATATATCTCAATCCCAGAACTCTATTCTGACCTCAAAGCCAATAGATCCAACTATATAGAGGACATTTCCATTGGAATATATCCTATAAATACTACCAGCTAAATTGGACCAAAACTTTATTATCTTTTTTTAAACAAAATCTGCCTCTTTTTCTATATTCTATCTTACTGAGTACATTATTATCTACCTGAAATAGATCCCCGACTCATGTCTCTTACATGTTTTGTTGATTCTGTATCCACATCTTCATTTTGCCACTACTACTCATATCTATTTTCATTTTCTTAGTCAATATCCTTATTACTTCTCAACTGGATTACTGAATTATTTTATTTAGTTATTTCCCCTCCATGTATTTCTCTAGTATCTAATCCAGTCCTGATATGCCATGAAAATAGTTTTTTCATACCACAAATACAATTGATTCCTAATATGGTGGTCAACCTCATGGCCTATCACTTTTCTATCTTGCCATATAAAATAATTCCCTGGAGAGTTATGTTATTCTATTATTTTGACTATGATATGGACTCTTCTCTTCCCCATGAAGGCAATAGCTATTTTTTCTTGAACTCTCAGGTCAAGCGTTACCTACAGGAGGCCCTACCTACCCGACCATTTTGATGTTAGAGATGTTCTCACACTATATTCCTCCACCAATAGTGCCTATCACCCTCTACTATGTTTGCTTGTTTTCTTACTTTCAATGCAGACTCTTAAAGCCTAGAAGACAAGAGTAGTATCTTATCTATATTTGCATTTAAAACATTTACCACAGGGTTTGGCACATAGTAAGAACTCAATACAGATAAATATTTTTATCTGATTGAATGAATAGGTCTTTAAGGTTAAATGTTTAGTTCAATGATCTTTGAAAATGTTTGAAACTTAATTGATTACACTATTAAGCCAACTTGCTCACTCTCTAAAAATGCCAGTTTTTGAGTTCCCTTTTTAAATATTATTTTTCTAAAATTACTTATTTTACATTTTAGTATGAGTGTGGTACCTTTTCTCATGTAATAAGATGTGGTGATATTTATGGACTCTATACATACCAAAAGTGATTTTATAGAGATAAATCTTATATCCATTCTCAGTTATCTTTACTGACTACATAGCCCTAACTAGTTTTATCTTCAGCATTGCAAAGATCATGTCAGGCTCTAAACTCTGGCCTTAGAGTGATTATGACATCTATAACCTTATATTATAAACTTTGTGTCAACCATGATCACCTTTACCCAATATTATAGTGGAGGCCCTAACTAAAAAAGAAGGAAAAAAAGAAGAAAAACAAACTGCCATTTAATGATTGCTTGCATAGAAAACCCAAAATATATTATGAGAAATAAGATAATGTCTGGATACACTATCAACAGTGTTCCTGTCACTAGCAGTAAATATTTTCACAATGTAATTTTTGAAGAGAGGCTGTTTAACTTGCCCAAGGTCATACAGCTGTAGTAAGCTGGAGCTGGGATAGAAGACGGACTTCCTTGGACTTGTGCGTCAGGCTTTTAGTGATGGGTAGGTTGTCTCTCTAGCACAGTTAGCAAGTCTGATGCTCCATTGTTTTAATCCAAAAGGTGTAATTATATAAAACTTATCTAGCTGCAGCAAAATGCCTTTTGTTCTCATTGTTTATAAAGTGAAAACCTAAAATATGGGGATGAGCGTAAATGTTCATCTAAGTAAATTTTTGGGAGAAACAGTTTGAAAAATGTAGTTCAGTTTTGATTCAGCAAAAAGACTCAGTAATGTTTACTTTTCTCTAAGTTAAAGTTATTATTATAGTTTTTCTTAGACCCTGTAATACTTACAGTCACGGATTTGTTGTCATGAGTCCCTTGCAATATTTAGATAAATATTTTATCCTAAGTAGGCATCTTTCTTAAAATAAAATTGGTAATTAACCAAACACTGGATCTTACAGTAACCTTGGTGAGCCAAGTATGTGGATAGAGTGAATACTGAAAAATTATTAAGAATTTCATCCAAACTTGCTGTGTTTTAAATTTATCCTGCTTAGAGTTTTAACAATAATTGTCTCCTGATCTAAACCCGTGTTTTAGGATGAATAATGCTCCTCAAAAATGTCTATGTCCTAATCCCTGGAAACTATGAATATGTTACCTTAAACGGCAAAAGAAACTTTAAAGATATCATTAAGTTAAGGATCTTGATATGGGAAGATGATTATGGACTATCCATTAAAATGTCCTTATAAGAAGAAGTCAGGATGATCAGGAAGATAGAAGGCAATATGACAATAAATGCAAAGATTGAAATGATTTGCTTTGAAGATGAAGGAAGAGTGCACAAGCCAAAGAATGCAGGTATTCTCTAGAAGCAGGAGACGGCAAAGAAATGACTTGGCCCCTAAAACCTCCAGAAGGATCCAGCCATCCAGACATCTTGGTTTTAGCTCTGTAAAATGGATTTCAGATTTCCAGTCTCCAGAATTATGAGGTAAATAAATTTATGTTGTTTTAAGTCATTAAGTTTGAGATAACTTTGTACAGCAATAATTGGAGGAAAATACCGATTCGGGTACTTGGAAATGGAACGCTGCTGTAATAAAACTTAAAATGTAAAAGCGTCTTTGGAATTGACTAATGGGTAAAGGCTGGAAAATTGTCAAAGAGCATGATAGGAAAAACTTACATTGATTTGAAGAGACTGTTAGTACAAATATGGATGTTGAAGACTCTTCCAGTGAAGATGCAAGAGGAATTGAAGTGGGACCTGTTAGGGAATACCTATACCATCTATGGAATACCTAAATTGTGATAAACAGTCTGTTGGGTAGAAAAAGGGACATTAAAGGTACTGCTGGTATGGCAGAAAATGAGGAATGTCTTATTGGAAACTGTGGGAAAGAGGATCCCTGTTACATAGGATCAGAAAGCCTAGCTGGGCTACATCCTGCAGTTACATGAAAAGCAAAACTTATAAACAATGACTTGGATATTTAGCTGAGGAGATTTAAATATATATATATACAGTGGAAAAGTGTGAAAGGTGTGGCCTGTATTCTTCTTGCTGCATATATCAAAATGTGACAGAAAAGGGCAAATTAAGGGAAGGACTGTCAAGCTAAAATGAACCAGAAGTCTATAATTTAGGAAATTCTCAGTCATTCCACGTTGCAAAAGATGCTAAAATTAGGGAGATTCCGCTAGGAAAGTGTGTTCTGGAGACAAAGCCAAGGTTTGGTTGGAAAACCTTTTTGAAGTGCCTCTGAAGAAAAAAATCATTACAAAATTTAATCACACAGAGGGATATTTGAACATATTAGGCATGTGATTTAGGGAGCTCTTTAACTTTCTCAGCAGATGTCAAAAATAGTGAAGGGATTACCTTAGAAAGACTTGTGTAAGAACTTCCTGCCTAGGCCGGGCGCAGTGGCTCATGCCTGTAATCCCAGCACTTTGGGAGGCCAAGGTAGGCTGATCACAAGGTCATGAGATAAAGACTATCCTGGCTAACACGGTGAAACCCCATCTCTACTAAAAATACAAAAAATTAGTCGGGCGTGGTGGCGGGCACCTGTAGTCCCAGCTACTTGGAGGGCTGAGGCAGGAGAATGGCGTGAACCTGGGAGGCGGAGCTTGCAGTGAGCCGAGATAGCGCCACTGCACTCCAGCCTGGGGGAGAGTGGGAGACTCTGTCTAAAGAAAAAAAAAAAACTTCCTGCCTAATGGAATAAAAGGCTGCGGCATACATAGGAAACCTATAAGGTTTTAGAAAATTTTATATCAGCAGAAACACTGTCAGCTTAGACTGAAATAAGCAAGACATAATGTAATGAAAGGAGGATGCCAGACTCAAAATTCTGCATGGATGAAACAGACTAATAAAACTACACAGCTGCAAACATGTGCTACTTTTATGAAAAAATCATAATTCAGAGGGCCATGCCTTGAGTCCAGAGGGCAGAACTTCAGTCCCAGAGGTTAGAATCATGTTCCCACAGGGCAGAGCCAGAACCACAGATAATTAATCCTAAATTTTGAAACCTAATAAAGTTTTCCTGGTTAAATTTTAAAATTGCCTTGGGCTAGTGATTTTTCTTCCATTTCCTTCTTTTTTGTGAATGTGAATGTCTCTAACTGTTACCCTATGCTTATCCCACCATTGTATTTTGGGAACAGATTATTTGTTTTCTAGCTTCACAGATTCCACAGAGGAAGAAGAATTTTGCTCCAGGATGGATCATACCAAACTCTTAGCTTATCTCATTTAAATAATGAGATTTGGGTGTCTTAAGATGATAATATTGAGACGAAATTTTCGCCTTCGAGTTGAAGCTGCAGTGAATTGAGAGTTTTTGAGGATGTTAAGATCAGTTTAATGTATTTTGCATGATGGAGTGACATGGCCAGAGAGGGCACTGTTACAGGTTAAATAATGACATCTCCCCTTTCCCGAAAGATGTCCATGTCTTAGTCCCCAAAACCTGTGAATGAATATGTTCCTTTACCCGGCAAAAGAGACTTTACAAAGATGATTTAATAATTTCGAGATATAGAGATTATCCTAGATTACCCAAATGAACCAAATATAGTTACAAAGGTCCTTATAACAGGGTGGCAGCATGGTTAGAAAACGTGACTGCATTGTAAAGACTGAAGCAGATATTGGAATGACGTGCTTTGAAGGTGGAGGATGGGGCCATAAGTCAAAGAAGACTGGCAGCCGCTAGAAGCTGGAAATAGCAAAGAAGTAAGATTCTCCCTGGAGCCTCCAGAAGGAATCAGTTTTGATGAAGCCTGACTTTAGCCCAATGAAACTGATTTCACTGAATCTGTTTTCATTGAAACTATCTTCTTGACTCTAGAACTGTTAAAGAAGAAATCTGTGTTCTTTCAAGACACTAAATTTGTGTTTATTTTTAACAGCAGCAAGAATATTTTAATATATCTAGGGTTTTTTTCAAGTGTGTTGAGGCAAAACTTGGCCACCTTAAACCTTAGTATGTAAAAGTTACAAATAAATGTCTTAGAATGATGTCACAATCTTATTTTTAATTGAAATTTGAAGATTAACTAAAATGGCATTGAATGAATAATACAGGGTAGCACATGACATTAGTTTTGTATGTAAATTGGGTCTCAAAGCAATATCATATAGAACATACTTTGGAGTCAATGTCACGGTGCTTCTTTGCTGGTTTTACTGTTTACTAGATGAATAACTATACAAGCTATTTGCCTTCTGTAAGCATCAGTTTTTCCATACGTAAAATTATACCACTTACTGCCTCATAGTAATAATTTAATGTGAAAATTAAATTATAATGACAACTTAAACATACATACTTTTATGTGCCAAAGAATATTCTAAGCACTTTCTAACTATGGATTCACTTATTATTTGCAAAAACTCCATCAAGTGGGTACTATTATTCCCATTTTACAGAAGAGGAAACAGGTTTTTAGTAAGTCTGAGGTCACACAATTAGTAAGTGGCAGAAGTCTGGTGCCATAGTTTGTGCTATTTAACAACTGTGTTAAATAAACTTAGACCAGTGGCCACAAAAAGGACATAACTAGTTATATTATTAAGACTTCCTGTATCTGACTTAAGAGTCCTTTATCTTTTTACCTCAACCCACTTTAAATAAAATACTTCAGAACTACACAGTTCTTGGAATAATCCCTGCTGGGTCGATCTCTAAGGTTCTTACGGCTCAAAGAGTCTATGAAATGGTCATTGTTAGTCTCCAAAGGTATTAGGTGATCAAAGTTCTTGCTCTGAGAAATAAAATGCAACTCCTGTGTGTATAGATATTTTGGCTACCTGACCAATTCTATCACATTTAGATCACTGAATCTATAATAAACTACCCAGGAAAAATAATTTTTAAAAAGAACCTCACAAAAGTATCTTATTTCAAAAGACAAAAAGGATTATTATTGGAAAATGAGTTTATTACTTATTAATCCCAACATGTCCTTTCCGGGAATATGTTTGTTATATTACAAGTCAAAGGTTTTGCTTCAGTACAAGATGTAGAAGGAAAAATACAACCACTTCTAAAAGGTCTTAATGGGATTTTTAGCATTTTATTTTTATCTTCAAACAAACTGAGAAAATATTTCTAAAGAAAGCCATAAAATGCCTTCCATTCTACCCAAAGCATTTGCATTTTCAGAGTAGCACTTTATTTAGCCCACTGTGCTCGTATTAATTTTCAGTGCTGTGAGCAAGCATGTCAGTGTATATTAACACCTGATCTATAAAGGGAACACTGAGGCCTTACTCAAAGTATTAGTCACTGTACCTTGGGAATGCTGTTGGACTTCTGCTGTTGGCTTCAATGCAGAAGGATGCACATGCTTTGATTCTTAATGAAACATGCATATGAACAAATGTATCACCAAGAATCCTGAAACTTAAACAACTTTTCTCAAGTTCAGATGGACTTTCTATGTATCCTCAGTTATTTTTTTAACTTCCAGTGGTCTCTGATATATGAAATACCACTTCCCAAATAGAATGTTGGAAAGAGAATTGTAAGGTGCCAGAGAGAGGCCTTTCTTAAAAGATTTTTCTGTGTTTAGCACGTTTGTCAAGACCTTACACCTGATATTCCCCCAGGTTTAGTTTTCGTAAGTCAGAATTGAAAAACCTCAGTTTGGCTTATTTATCTCTCTCACCTTCTAGACTGTCAGTTAATATGGTACCTTATTCATTGTTGTATCCCAAGCAGTAAGTATAAAGATAGTAGCACCATAATGGGTATTTAGTCAACATCATCTGAGTAAAAAAGAAAGAAGCTCTGATACTTACCAGTTGTGTGACCTTAGACTAGTTACGGACAACCTGATTTCTCTTCTTTAAAATTGGAATAATAATAGTACCCACTTGATAGAATTTTTGTAAATATTGAGTTCATAAGTAGATAGTACTTAAAGAAAAGTTTCTCCCCTGGGTATGTATCTATCCAATATTGGTTAATATTTTTCATGCCGAAATAAATGTTCAGATCTCGCCAATAACTTTTTGGTTTACCCAGTTTCTCTTTTTTTTAATTCTTTTACTATTAAATTCCTGAAAACAGTAGTCTTTATCTTTTGTTTCCTTTTCCTCAAAATGTGTTTACTTCTTAGCTCTGGCAGTCTGTTTTGTTCTCCCAATTTTCTACATAAATTTTTCTATCCAGGACTATCAATGACGTTCTTGTTACCATTTGTTCATTTTCACTACTTAATCACTTCATAGAATGTTGCATTGTTACTCATATATTTTTCTTGGAATTGTTTCTGTTCGGTTCTTTATTTTTGCTCTCTCAGGTCTCCCCTCAACTTTCATGATAGCAACCTTTCTTCAAAAGTTATTCAGGCCTTTCCCTCAGCCTTTTGTTCTTCTTTCTCTGTAATCTCTCCCTTGGCAGTCTCATTTATAGTTGTCTATCTCCTGACTTTATCTACCTAGCTTCAATACCATATTGTAGCAGAGACCATATACTGGCTACTTAGTTTTTACCTTTCCCTGTTATAGAGGCTAAAACTTTAATATATGCATCTTGTGCAGTCCAGTGCTGCTTATATCAGAAATCATTAGGTAGGACTTCCTGGAAATAATTTATAAAGTGGCAATCTTTGATAAAACACTTTTTTTTGGCTCTTCCTTTTATCCTTTTCCCATTTTATTTCTCAAATACAGAGGTGTAGCCTGAAGATACAGTGGTCATCTGGCGGCCATGGAGCCAAATGCTTTTTCTAAAAAATGGTGAAACAAGAAGACTTATAGTACCTGTATGCCTAATAGTGTCAGAGAGTGCCTATAGAGTCTGAAATTTTTATTCTCAGGAATTTGCTAGAGTAAGATTTTATTTTATCTAAGGTTGTATAAGTAATACGCTTTGGATCTGTGTCCCCACTTAAGTGTCATGTTTAACTGTAATCCCCAATATTGGAGGTGGTGCCTGGTAGGAGGTGATCAGATCATGGGGATAGATTTCCCCCTTTGGTGCTATTCTCATGAGAGAATTCTCATGAGATCTGTTTGTTTAAAAGTGTGTGGCACCTTCCTAGTCTCTCTGACTCCTGCTCTGGCCCTGTGAAGTTTCCACTTCCCCTTTACCTTCTGTCATGATTTTAAGTTTCCTGAGGCTTCCCCAAAAGCCATTATGCTTCTTGTACAGCCTACAGAACCATGAGCCAATTAAACCTCTTTTTTTATAAATTTACCCGTTCTTGAGTATTTTTTATAGCACAATATAGTAAGTCAATAGAAGCTAACTTAACATCCACATGGACATCTACATGTTTGGCTTTCACCTAAAGCATATTTTCTAAATAGAACTAATTATCATTAATGCCAAATCCAACTTCCATTTAAAGCATCCCTATTTCTGGCCATGCTACTACCATTTTCACAACCATTCAAAACTTAAATTCCTCTTCCTTTTCCCCTGCGTTGTCAATCTCTGAGCCTTATACATATTTTTTCATAAAAACTGTCCCACAAAGCTGTTGTTCCTGTTCATAACTAGCGCCACCACTCAATCCAATGTGCTTAACATCTCCAGTGCACTTAACTATATTGTTGCCTCTTGTCTCTTATCAAATCTACATTTAAGACTCCTTTTTTGAGTTCCTTTGTTTTCTATATACTCAGTTCCTAATACTGAGCTGTTACACCAGAATTACCCAAATATCAATGCTATTATGATAAGTATAATGATGAACATATATTAAGAGTTATTTGATTCTTTGAGGTCATTCCATCAAATACCACTTTCAAGTAGTCTGCTCAAGGATCCCTGACCTTGCTAATGTTTGTGTTGTATCATCTTGGACAGTGCAGGATTTCAGATTCATACTTTATAATCCCTAGCTATACTTGACTTTTTATTGTTCTTTGAATTTCAAAAGTCTGACTTTTTGGACCTTTAAGTCAACAAGTCATCTCTTCAGGATCAGATAGATACCACATAAAAGTGGGATACTGGAACATTTGAACTACCCGTGGTTTCAATCCTAAATTTATTAACTGACTTGCCTCAAATTATACTTTCTGTTCTATCTGATACCTCTGCAAATAAAAATGCCATAACTGTCTATATTCAATTGCATTCCAGTCATATAATCTGCTCATTTTTCAATAGTTTTGACCTTTTGCTTTCTGCCTCAACTATAACTTAGAACCTCTGTTTAGTTGTGTTTCTTATATAAACACTCAGGTAAATACATTCCCTCTTTTTGGTCAATCACCCAAAAGTTTTGTTATCCCTAGATCTCTGTGGATATTGATGGACCTATAGACATAAATTGAAAACTAGTGTTTTCCAGGGTTTCTGACTACCCCATTTACCCTCCAAGCTATATCACTATAATATCAATTAATAACAGAACAAAAAACAGTATAGATGACTCAGAATAAACTCATTACCACCATTAGAGAATAAAAAAAAATCTGAAAACAAATCTCAGAACATGGAAAATGTTACAGAAAAAGTTGTTTCCATGCAGTCTTTTAACAGAGTCAAAATCAGAGATTGTGTTCAGTGAGAATTACTCACCTTTAAAGTCAGATTCTGTAATTCAAAGTCTTTCCATTCTTAAGGCCAAAGCAAAGACTTGAACGCAAAACTGGATGAATGCTGAGGCACTGACACCAGGTGTAAAAAACTTTTCACATAAAGAATAGAAAGCTTCATGATCTTTCTTTTCTGGACTTAACACTGAAGCTAGGAATTCTATATAGCAGATAAGACCAATATCAGTATTCTGGTCTCCATATAGACCAGGTAAAAAATTATATGTTGTGACCACAGATGACAGTCATACCCAAGCCTATCTTCTGGAATGTTTGTCTTCAACTAAAATGATTGCTACCTATTATTTTTATGTCTCTGAGTTTATACATTTTATCAACTAACATTGACTGAATACATGTCATTAGTCAAGTACTATACTAGGTGTTGGGGATACAGAGATGAAGAATAAAACATAGTCTCTTCATTGGGCAAACTGATTTACCTCATGCAACGCATTACTAAAAAGGATATGACTGAATGATAGTTGGTGCAACAGTGTAAGTTCTGGGCTTAGTGGAAGACTATGTATAAGCCAGTACTGTTAAGGAAAGCTCATGTTTCCCTAGATGATGTTGATTAGGCCAAAATAAATTTAAATTACTATCTGTTTTGTGGAAACATCAAGTTTACAAACAAATAAAAATAATGAGTTTAAAGAGTTGAAAAGGGAACATATTTTGATAGGAGGAGAAAAGTACTGTTCCCTATGCAGATTTATCTGCCTGTCTGTCTGCTTACCTACCTATATATCTATTTCTCAGTCTCTGCTTTAATATTTTGGGGGCAGGGTCTTTTTAAATTCAGTTCTGAACATAAGGAATTTCAAAACTTTTCACTACTTCCTACTATTTAAAAAAAAATTTCTTTATCAAATAGATTTGTTACCTGCACTAGAGTATTAGCTCCTGTAGACAAGTTCAATCAAAAAACATATGAAGAGAAAGGACCTTGACTATACCATGAACTGGCTTTATATATATATGTGTATATATATATGTATTTGTAACCCATTAATGCAGTGGCTTGTATTTTAGAGAGAAAATTGCCTGATTGATATGTTACATTCCTTGCATAGTTGTCTATGCATGAATTTATCTGTCTTCCAGTGTTAAATATCTTGAATTAAAACAAGAAGATTGTTTATTAATTAACATTTGCTGGTAAAACATCACTTTTTATAATTGTGATGGCAATTATGGTGATCTGTAAAGCAAAAGCCATGTGCATTTTGATTATATAAGCATTTTATCTCTTCATCTCTTCCATAAAGCTTACCAGATCACTTTAGTTCTAAGTATTATTCCTCTTCTAGGAATTCATAACACAGATTGTTTATAAATCTTCATTGACAACCACAGTTAGTAGCACCTCTCTTCAGTTTACTTCAAACCAATAAATATATATTCATTGTTGATTTTAAGAAAGGGAGTTTATGAGGTATTGTGGGGAATAAGGGAATGATTAAGGTATGGTTGACCCAAACAAGGAGTAAGGTGACATATTCATAAAGAGTTAACATAAGATAGATTATGAAATATGCTATAAAATATACAAAAGGAGCACTCAACTGTATAGGGTAAAAGAAAAACACTGAGAAATCAAAATATGTACTTACAAAATACATTCATTGTTGATACAAGTTTCCATTTCCTGAGAGCTTTACTTCAAGGATATTTAGTCTTATTTTAAACACAGCCGCAAGGGAATTTGTTACCACTAGATACGACTTACAAGAGATCCTTAAGAGAGTTCTAAACATGGAAATGAAAGACTGATACCTGCTACCACACACACTTATGTACATAGCCCACAGACCCTATAAAACAACCACACAATAGAAACTATGAAACAATGAGCTAACAACTTCCCAATAGAATCAAAACCTCATATATCAATATTAACCTGGAATATAAATGGTCTTAATACCCCACTTAAAAGGCACAGAGTAGCAAGTCAGATTAAAAAACAAGATGCATCTTTCTGCTGTCTTCAAAAGACCCATCTCAAAATAAAAGACACCCATAGGCTCAACAGAAAAGGTTGGAAAAAGAGCTATTAAGCAAATGGAAGACAAGAGCAGGGGTCACTATTCTTATATCAGAAAAAAAGCAGACTTTCAACCAGAAACAGTAAAAAAGGTTAAAAAAAAGGGCACTACATTATGATAAAGGTTTCGATTCAACAAGAATATTTAATAGTCCTAAATATATATGCACCCAGTATTAGAGCATCCAGATTCATAAAATAATTTATTCTTGACATATTAAAAGACTTAAGATAGCCACACAATAATATTGGGGAATGTCAACACTCCAATAATAGGAAGAGACAGATCATTTAGTCAGAAAACTAACAAATTCTGGGGGCAGGGCCAAGATGGCCGTCTAGAAGTGGCAGCTGTCAGAGGCTCACGTGAAAAAGAACCATAATTAGCATGTGAATCCTTCACTGGCAACCAAGGTGTCCAGATTCTCTCACCAGAACTGACTAGGCCACTGATGTGGTCCATGGAGAGGAAGGAAGAGCAGTGTGGTGCCATGGCTCACCTGAAAGCCACATGGGGCAGGGGAGACCCAACCCCCTAGCCAAGGGAGGCAGTGAGTGAGCATGCTAGCCTGCTGGGGAAACAATGTTTATTCCACGGAAATGTGCAACCCACAGATCGGAAAGTCCTACTCGCTAACCCATGCCACCGGGACCTAGGGTCCCAACCTCAGAACTGAGCAGATGCTCAACAGCCTCTCAGCTGGAATCTCCATAAGCCTGTGGAGCTCCTGGGGGGGAAGGCAACTAGCACCACAGCTGTGGCTGCCTGCTGCCTAAGCCATTTGATCTCTTTCGGGGAGGGGCAGCAGCTAACATGGGGACTCCTAACTGCCTAACATGCTAAGCTCCCTGGGTGAGGGAAGGGCAGCATCCATCTCTAGAGCTCCAGGCCACGCTTTTTCCCTGCTGAAGCCAGGGAGGCTGGACTGCTTGGTCCCCAGGGGATGTCCCCCACAGCCCAACACACCGGTTGTGGCAAACTGTGGCCAGAGCACTTCTTCAGGCCTGACCCTGGCACATCCTTCCTCACTGGGTAGGGCTTCCCTGAAGGAACTCCAACAACTCCAGCCAGAGACTTAGGGACAGAAGCCGGATCTCCCTGGGCCTGAGCACCTACTGGGAGGGGTGGACACAGTCTATGAGGACCAGCAGACTTAGCCTTTCCTCCTGGTAGTTCTGAGGAATCCAGGCAGCCAAGATGAGTGGATTTCCCATAGCAAAGCACATCCCCTCCACCAAGGGACAGCCAAAGTGCTTTGTTAAATGGGTCCTGTTCCCCATGCCACCCAACTGGGTAAGATCCTCCAACAGGGGTTGTCAGATGTTCTCCACAGGAGCCATCCTACTGGTATCAAGTTGGTGCCCCTCAAGGTTACGGATCCCAGAAGAAGGAGGAGGCACCCATCTTTGCTGTTCTCCAGCCTCCCTGAGTGACATCTCCAGGAGCGGGAGGAAACCAGATGAATAGGGCCTGAAGGGAACCCCCAGCAAAAACTGCAGCAGCCCTAAAGAAAAGGGACCTGACCATTGAAAGAAAAACAGAAAGCAACAATAGCAGCATCAACAACAACAAAAAGTTCCCACAGAAACCCCATTGAAGGGTCAGGAGCCTCAAAGACAGAAATTAGACAAACTCACAAAGATGAGAAAGAATCAACAAAAAAACACTGAAAACGTAAAAGGCCAGAGTGCCTCTTCTCCTTCAAATAATTGCAACACCTCTCTAGCAAGGGTGTAGAATTGGACAGAGGATATGATGAACGAATTGACAGAAGTAGGCTTCAGAAGATGGGTAATAAAAAACTGCACTATTTTAACCCAATGCAAGGAAGTTAAGAACCTTGATAAAAGGTTAGAGGAGCTGCTAACTAGAATAACAAGTTTAGAGAAGAACATAACTTACCTCATGGAGCTGAAAAACACAGCACGAGAACTTTGTGAAACATACACAAGTATCAATAGCTGAATCGACCAAGCAGAAGAAAACATACCAGAGTTTGAAGATCACATTGCCAACATAAGGCATGCAGACAAGTTTAGAGAAAAAAGAATGAAAAGGAATGAAACAAGCCTCCAAGACATATGGGACTTCATAAAAAGATCAAACCTATGATTGATTGGAGTACCTGAAGGAGATGGGGAGAATGGAAACAAGCTGGAAAAACCATTTCAGGATATTATTAAAGGGAATTCCCCCAACCTAGCAAGACAGGCCAACATGCAAATTCAGGAAATACAGAGAATACCATTAAGATACTCCATGACAAAATCAACCCCAAGACACATAATCATCAGATCCTCGAAGGTTAAAATGAAGAAAAAAGGTGTTAAGAGCAGCCAGAGAAAAAGACTAGGTCACTTACAAATAGAAGCCCATCAGACTAACAGTGGACCTCACAGCAAAAACTCTACAACCCAGAAGAGATTGGAGGCCAATATTTAACACTGTTAAAGAAAAGAATTTTCAACACAGAATTTCATATCCAGTCAAACTAAGCTTCACAAGCAAAGGAAAAATAAAATCCTTTCCAGACAAGCAAATGGTTAGGAATTTCATTAACACCAGGTCTGCTTGGCAAGAGCTCCCGAAATAAGCACTAAATATGTAAAGGAAAAACCAGTACCAGCCACTGCAAAAACACACCAAAATATAAAGACCAATGATACTATGAAGAAACTGCATCAACTAGTGTTCAAAATAACCAGATAGCATCATAATGACAGGATCAAATTTACATATAACAATACTAACCCTAAGTGTAAATGGACTAAGTGCCCCAATTAAAAGACACCAACTGGCAAATGGAATAAAAAGTCATGACTCATTGGTGTGCTGTATTCAGGAGACCCATCTCATGTGCAAAGACGCACATAGGCTCAGAATAAAGGGATGGAGGAAAATTTACCAAGCAAATGGAAATCAAAAAAAGCAAGGGTTGCAATCCTAGTCTCTGAGAAAACAGACTTAAACCAACAAAGGTCAAAAAAGATAAAGAAGGGCATTACACTATGGTAAAGGGAACAATTCAACAAGAAGAGCTAACTATTCTAAATATATATGCACCCAATACAGGAGCACCCAGCTCATAAAGCAAGTTTTTGGAGACCTACAAAGAGACTTAGACTCCCACACAGTAATAGTGGGAGACTTTAACACCTCACTGTCAATATTAGTGGACCTAATAGACATCTACAGTTATCTACAGAACTCTCCACCCCAAATCAACAGAATATACAAAATCAACCACATTATTAGAAGTAAAACACTCCTCAGCAAATGCAAAAGAACTGAAATAATAACAAACAGCCTCTCAGACCACAGTGCAATTAAATTAGAACTCAGGATTAAGAAACTCACTCAAAACCACAAAATCACATGAAAATTGAACAACCTGCTCCCGAATGACTGCTTGTAAACAATGAAATTAAAGCAGAAATAAAGAAGTTCTTTGAAACCAATGAAAATAAAGAGACAACATACCAGAATCTTTGAGACACAGCTAAAGCAGCTAAAGTAAGAGGGAAATTTATAGCACTAAATGCCCACATCAGAAAGCTAGAAAGATCTCAAATCAACACCCTAACATAATAATTAAAAGAGGTAGAGAGGAAAGAGCAAACTAATCCAAAAGCTAGCAGAGAACAAGAAATAACTAAGAGCAGAGAAGAATTTAAAGAGATAGAGACACAAAAAGCCCCTCCCCCCACCACCAAAAAAAAAAAAATCAATGAATCCAGGAGTTATTTTTTTTGAAAAAATTAACAAAATAGACTGCTAGCTAGACTAATACAGAAGAAAAGAGAGAAGAATAAAAAAGACACAATAAAAAATTATAAAAGGGATATCACCACTGATCCCACAGAAATACAAACTACCATCAGAGAATACTATAAACACCTCTATGCAAATAAGCTAGAAAATCTAGAAGAAATGGATAAATTCCCGGATACATACAGCCTCCCAAGACTAAAACAGGAAGAAGCTGAATTCCTGAATAGGCCAATAACAAGTTCTGAAATTGAGGCAGTAATTAATAGCCTACTAACCAAGAAAAGCCCAGGACCACATGGATTCACAGCCAAATTCTACCAGAGGTACAAAAAGGAGCTGGTACCATTCCTTCTGCAATTATTCCAAATGATAAAAAAGGAGTGACTCCTCCCTAACTCATTTTATGAAGCCAGCATCATTCTGATACCAAAACAAGGCAGAGACACAACAAAACACAAAAACTTCAGACCAGTATCACTGATGAACATTGATGTGAAAATCCTCAATAAAATCCTGGCAAACTGAATCTAACAGCACATCAAAACACTTATCCACCATGATCAAGTTGGCTTCATCACTGGGATGCAAGGCTGGTTCAGCACACGCAAATCAATAAATGCAATCCATCACATAAACAGAACCAAAGACAAAAACCACATGATTATCTCAGCAGATACAGAAAAGACCTTTGATAAAATTCAACATCCATTCATGTTAAAAAAAAAAAAAGTCTTAATAAACTAGGTATTTATGGAACATATCTGAAAATAATAAGAGCTATTTATGACAAACCCACAGCCAATGTCATATTCAATGGGCAAAAGCTGGAAGCCTTCCTTTGAAAACCAGTATAAGACAAGGATGTCTTCCCTCATCACTCCTATTCAACATAGTATTGGAATTTCTGACCAGGGCAATCAGGCAAGGGAAAGAAATAAAGTGTACTCAAATAGGAAGAGAGGAAGTCAAATTGTCTCTCTTTGTAGACAACATGATTGTATATTTAGAAAATTCCATCACTTCAGCCCAAAAACTCCTTAAGCTGATAAGCAACTTAAGCAAAGTCTCAGGAAACAAAATCAATGTGCAAATATTACAAGAATTCTTTTACACTAACAATAGACAAGCAGAGAGCCAAACCATGAATTCCCATTCACAATCGCTACAAAGAAAATAAAATACCTAGGAATACAGCTAACAAAAGAAGTGAAGGACCTCTTGAAGGAAAACTACAAACCACTGCTAAGGAAAGAGAGGACACAAACAAATGGAAAAACATTCCATCCTCATGGCTAGGAAGAATAAATATTTTGAAAATGGTCATACTGCCCAAAGTGATTTACAGATTCAGTGCTATTCCCACCAAACTATTACTTACATTCTTTGCAGAATTAGAAAAAAAAGTACTTTAAATTTCATAGCCAAGACAATCCTAAGCAAAAAGAACAAAGCTGGAGGCATCATGCTACCTGTCTTCAAACTTTACTACAAGGCTACAGTAACCAAAACATCATGGTATTGGTACCAAAACAGACATATAGACCAATGGAACAGAACAGAGACCCCAGAAATAACTCTATACATCTACAACTATCTGATCTTTGGCAAGCCTGACAGTAAACAAACAATGGGGAAAGGATTTCCTATTTAATAAATGTTGCTGGGAAAACTGGCTAGCCATATGCAGAAAACTGAAACTGGACCCCTTCCTTATGCCATAGAGAAAAATTAACTCAATATGGATTAAAGACTTAAATGTAAAACCCCAAAACATAAAAACCGTAGAAGAATATCTAGGCGATACCATTCAGGACATAGGAATGGGCAAAGACTTCATGACGAAAACGCCAAAAACAATTGCAACGAAAGCCAAAATTGACAAATGGGATCTAATTAAACTAAAGAGCTTCTGCACAGCAAAAGAAACTATCATCAGAGTGAACAGGCAACCTACAGAATGGGAGAAAAATTTTGCAATCTACCTATCTGGCAAAGGTCAAATATCTAGAATTTACAAGGAACTTAAACAAATTTACAAGAAAAAAACAACCCCATCAAAAAGTGGGCAAATGATATGAACAGACACTTCTCAAAAGATGACATTCATGTGCCCAACAAACATATAAAAAAAAGCTCAACTAATTGTTAGAGAAATGCAAATCAAAACCACAATGAGATACCATCTCATGCCAGTCAGAATGGCGATTATTAAAAAGTCAAGAAACAACAGATGCTGGCAAGGCTGTGGATAAATAGGAATGCTTTTATGCTGTTGCTGGGAATGTAAATTAGTTCAACCATTGTGGAAGACCATATGGTGATTCCTCAAGGTTCTCAAACCAGAAATACAATTTGACCAAGCAGTCTCATTACTGGGTATATACCAAAAGGAATATAAATTATTCTACTATAAAGACACATGCACATGTATATTTATTGCAGCACTATTTACAATAGCAAAGTCATGGAACCAACCAATATGCCCATCAAAAACAGACTGGATAAAGAAAATGTAGCACATATATAGCATAGAATACTGTGCAGCTATAAAACAGAATGAGGTCATGTCCTTTGCAGGGACATGGATGAAGCTGGAAACCATCATCCTCAGCAAACTGACACAGGAACAGAATGCCAAACAGTCCATATTCTCACTCATAAGAGGGAGTTGAACAATAAGAACATATGGACACAGGGAGGGAAACAAAACACACCAGGACCTGTTGGGGGGTTGGGAGTGAGGAAAGGGAACTTAGAGGACAGTTCAATAGGTGGGGCAAACTAACATGGCACACGTATACCTATGTAACAAACCTGTACAGTCTGTACATGTATTCCAGAACTTAAAGTAAAATAAAAAATAAAATAAAGAAAACTAACAAATTCTGGACTTAAATTCAACATTTGACCAGTTGGACCTAATAAATATCTACAGAACACTTCATCCTTCAACCACACAATACACATTTTTTCTCAATCACACACAGAACATACCCCAAGACTGACCACAGGCCGGGCCATAAAACAAACGTTAATAAATTCAAAAAAATTGAAATCAGACCAACTGTACCCTCAGACCACAGTGGAATAAAAACTGAAAGCAACAACAAGAAGATCTCCCAAAACCACATAATTACATGAAAATTAAACAACTTGCACCTGAATGACTTTTGTGTAAACAATAAAATTGAGGCAAAAAGAAATCTTTGAAATAAATAAAAACAGAGACACAACATTCCAAAATCACCAGGATGCAGCAAAAGCAGTGTTAAGAGGGAATTTTATAGCTCTTAACATCTACATCAAGAAGTTAGAAAGATTCCAAATTACCAATCTAACATCACATGTGGAGAACCTAGTGAACAACTAACCCAAAGCTAGAAGAAATAACTAAAATCAGAACAAAACTGAATGTAATTGACACTCAAAAATACATACAAAAAGTCAGCTGAACAAAAATTGGTTTCTTGAAAGAGTAAACAAAACTGATAGATCACTACCTAAATTAACAAAAATAAGGAGAAAAGATCCAAATAAGAACAATCAGAAAAGACAAAAATAGCATTACAACTCCTCCCACAGAAATACAGAAATCTCCAGAGACTATTATGAAGACCTCTATGTGCACAAACTAGAAAATCTATAAACAAAATTATAAATTCCTGGAAACACACTACCTCTCAAGATAGAATCAAGAAGAAATTGAGACTGGGCATGGTGGCTCACTCCCATAATTCCAGCACTTTATGAAGCTGAGGTGGGTGAATTGCTTGAGCTCAGGAGTTCAAGACCAGCCTTGGCAATATGGCAAAACCCCGTCTCTACAAAAAACACAAAAATTAGCCAGGCATGGTGTTGCATGCCTATAGTCCCAGATACTTGGGAGACTGAGGTGGGACGATCACTTGAGTCTGGGAGGTCAAAGTTTCAGTGAACGGTGATCACACCACTACACTCCAGTCTGGGTGACAGGATGAGACCCTGTCTCAGGAAAAAAAAAAAAAAAAAAAAAGAATAAGAAAAAGAATAAGAAATTGAAATCCTGAACAGATTGAAATCAAGTTCTGAAACTGAATTACTAATAAAAAACCTACCAGTAAAAAAAAAAAAAAAAAAAAAAAAAAAAAAAAAAAAAAAAAAACCCAGACCAGATGGATCCACAGCTGAATTCTACCAGATGTAGAAAGAAAAACTGGTACAAATTCCACTGAAAGCAATCCAAAAAAAATCAAGGAGGAGCAACTCCTCCTTAACTCATTCTACAAAACCAGCGTTATCCTGATACCAAAACCCGGCAAAGACACGATGATAAAAGTAAACTACAGGCCAATATCTCTGGTGAACTAGATGCAAAATTCCTGAACAAAATACTAGCAAACCTAATTCAACAGCACATCAAAAAGTTAATCCACCATGATCAAGTAGGCCTCAATCCTGGGATGCAAGGTTGGTTCAACATATGCAAACAAATAAATGTGATTCACCACATAAACAGAATTAAAAACAAAAATCCATATAATTATCTAAATAGATGTGAAAAAGTTTTCAATAAAATTCAACATCCTATAATGATAAAAACGCTTAGCAAACTAGGCATCAAAGGAACATAGCTAAAAAATAATAAGAGCCATCTATGACAGACCCATCGATATCATACTGAAGAGGTAAAAGCTGGACGCACTCTCTTTGAGAACTGTAACAAGATAAAGATGCTCACTCTCACCACTTTTATTTAACAATGTACTGGAAGTCCTAGCCAGAGCAATCAGGCAAAGGAAAGAAATAAAAAGACAGCCCAATAGGAAAAGAAGTTAAACTATCTCTCTTCACTGATATGATTCTATACCTAGAAACTTCTAAAGAATGTCATAGGCTCCTGGCACTAATAAGTGACTTCAGTAAAGTTTCAGAACACAAAATCAATGTGCAAAAATTAGTAGCATTTCTATACATCAGTAACATTCAGACTGAGAGCCAAATCAAGAAGACAGTCTTATTTAAAATAGGCACAAAAAGAATATACCTAGGAATACATCTAAGCAAGGAGGTAAAGACCTCTACAAAGAGAACTACAAAACACTGCTGAAAGAAATCATAGATGACACAAACAAATGGAAAAATACCCCATGTTTATGTATTGGAATAATTGGCCTTACCACTCAAAGCAAACTACAGGTTCAACACTATTTCTATCAAACTACCAATGTCATGTTTTACAGAATTAGAAAACACTGTTCTAAAATTTATATAGAATCAAAAAAGAGGCTGAATAGCCAAAGTAATTATATGGAAAAAGAACAAGGTCAGAGACATCGCATTACCCTGATTCAAACCACACTACCAGGTAACATTAACCCAAACAGCATGGTACTGGTATAAAAACAGACACAGACCAATGGAACAGAATAGAGAACCCAGAAAAAAAAAAAAAAGCTGCACACCTATAACTATCTGATCTTTAACAAAGTTGACATAAATGAGCAATGGGGAAAGGACTCTCTATTCAATAAATGATGCTGAGAAAGCTGACTCGTCATATGCAGAATGAAACTGTACCCCTACCTTTCACCACATACAACAATTAACTCAAGATAGATTAAAGATTTAAATATAAGACCCCTAACTATAAGAATCCTACAAGAAAACCTAGAAAATGCCATTATAGATTTTGGCATTGGGAAAGAATGTATGGCTAAGTCTTCAAAAGCAATTGTAAGAAAAATGAAAGTTGACAAGTGTCTCCTAATTAAACTGAAGAGCTTCCGCACAGCAAAAGAAACTATCAGAGTAAACAGGCAACCTACAGAATGGGAGAGAAAATTGGTAAATTATGCATCCAACAAAAGACTAATATCTACAATCTACAACGAATGTAAACAATTCAACAAGCAAAAACAAAACAAATAACCCTTTTAAAAAGTGGGCAAAAGACACGAACAGACACTTCTCAACAGATGAAATACAAATAACCAACAAACATATGAAAAAAGCTTAACAGTACTTAGTATCAGGCAAATGCAAATTAGAACCACAATAAGATACCATCTCACATCAGGCAGAATGGGTATCATTAAAAAGTCACAAGATAACAGATGCTGGTAAGGCTGTGGAGAAGAGGAGACAGTTACATACTGTTGGTGGGAATGTAAATTAGTTCAGTCACTGTGGAAATCAGTTTGGAGATTTCTCAAAGAACTTAAAACAAAACTAACAAATCGACATCCAATCCCATTACTGAGTATATGCCCCAAAGAAAATAAATCATTCTACCAAATACACACAAGAACTCCTATGTTCATTGCAGCACTATTCATAATAGCAAAGACATGGAATCAACTGAGGTGCCCATCAGTGGTGGATTGTATAAAGAAACTATGGTACATATACACCAAGAAATACTATGCAGCTGTAAAAAAAAAAAAAAAAAAAAGAACAAAATCATGTTCTTTGCAGCAACATGGATGCAGCTGGGGGCCATTATCCTAAGCAAATTAAAAGAAGAAACAGGAAACCAATTACCACATGTTCTCATTTATAAGTAAGAGCTAAATATTGGGCACTCATGGACATAAAGATGGCAACAATAGACACTGGGGTCTACTGGAAGGAAGAATAGAATGGGCTGAAAAATTAACTGTTGGGTACTATGCTCACTTCCTCAGTGATGGGTTCAATCATACCCCAAATGTCAGCATCACTCAATACACCCATGTAACAAACCTGTATATATATATCCCCTGAATCTAAAATAAGTCAAAATTATTTCAAAATTAAAAGAAAAAGAAAAACTAAATTTAAAAAGAGAAACAAATATGAAGTAAAATAAACACAGCCATAAGTAATTGGCTCATATGATATTTGGAATGACCAAAACTCATAATATCTAGCAGTATTCAAACACTGTTCCTTTCTAAGGAGTTACATCTCAATGAGTAACTAAATTGGCACCAACTATAACTGGCCTTATAACTTGGAAGGTGACTAGGGAATTCTAAAATGATTGGGCATAAAAGTTGCACTCACATCATCAGGGCTAATTGAAACTTTTATGAATGGTTGATAGAAATACTAAGACAAATAGAAGTAGAGCGAGACTAGATGAGTGGGTGACATTAGTGAATCTGTTTTGCAAGAGTCCTGAGGATGAAAAGGTGACGAGATAACCCAGTGTTCAGAATTGCTTTGTATCCTGAATGACTTTCTAGTTCCCAAACCACGTTCTAGTCTCCTTTGATTGTTGCTCGGTTCCCTTGGGCGTGATCATCTGAGACGTTTCTATATTTGTTACTTCCACATGCATTCTAATGAAAATCCCTCTAGCATTTTAGGTATAACAATTATTTCTGTTTCTTAAACTAAAGGAATCCAACACACACACACACAGACATACACAAACACACACTCACATACATACACACACATTCAGATATACTCACCCACTCTCACAACAAGCCTCATTTTCTAGTCCAAAGAACAAGAAGTAGATTTTTAAGTAGCACATCCAAAGACAGAAGAACAATTTTTTAAAGAAAAATGTTTGAAGTCCAGTCACTCAACATTTTTCATTAGGGTTCATTAAATGTAAAGAATATTCTTTAGGTTTCCCTGTTTTATAACACAGTTAAAATTTATAATTTTTTTTATCAACAAAAGAAATTTAATTATGGCTACTAATATGGTTACAAAGTAAGGGGAGTGTATATAAAGCTTCAACTTGACTGCCATTGAACAATCATAAAATTAAGAACACTTCAGGCTGGGCATGGTGGTTCACACCTCTAATCCCAGCATTTTGGGATGCTGAGGCAGCAGGATCACTGGAGCCTAGGAGTTCAAGACTAGCCTAGCCAACATGATGAAACCCTATCTCTGTAAAAAATACAAAAATTAGCCGGGCATGGTGGCACAATCCTGTAGCCCCAGCTATTCAGGAGGCTGAGGTGGAAGGATCATTTGAGCCCAGGAGGTTGAGGCTGCAGTGAGCCATTAATATGGTTTGGCTCTGGGTCCCCAGCCAAATGTCATCTTGTAGCTCCCATAATTCCCACGTGTTATGGGAGGGACCTGGTGGGAAATAATTAAGTCATGGGGGTGGGTCTTTTCCATGCTGTTCTCGTAATAGTAAGTCTCATGAAATCTAATGGTTTTAAAAATGGGAATTTCCCTGCACAAGTTCTCTGCCTGCTGCCATCCATGTAAAATATGATTTGCTCCTCTTTGCCTTCTGCTGTAATTGTAAGGCTTCTCCAGCCACATGGAAGTATAAGTCCATTAAAACGCTTTTTTATTTTTTTAACCAAAGATTTGATCATTGTTTATTGAGTCAGGTTTTTTGGTTCCCCCCCCCACCCCCGTTATACTTTAAGTTCTAGCGTACATGTGCACAACGTGCAGGTTTGTTACATATGTATACATGTGCTATGTTGGTGTGCTGCACCCATTAACTTGTCATTTACATTAGGTATATCTCCCAATACTATACCTCCTCCCTCCCCCAAAACTCTTTCTTTTGTAAACTGCCCAGTCTCAGGTATGTCTTTATCAGCAGTGTAAATAATAATAATAATAATATATAATACAGTAAATTGGTACCAGAAATGGGGTGCTGCTGATAAAATACCCAAAAATGTGAAAGCAACTTTGGAACGGGGTAACAGACAAATGTTGGAACAGTTTGGAGGGCTCAGAAGAAAAAAGATGTGGGAAAGTTTGGAATTCCCTAGAAAATTGTTAAATGGCTTTAACCAAATTGCTAATAATAATAGGAACAATGAAATCCAGGCTGAGGGTCTCAGATGGATATAAGGAACTTGTTGGGAACTTGAGTAAAGGTAACTCTTGTTATGTTTTAGCAAAAGAGACTGGCAGCATTTTTCCTTGCCCTAAAAATTTGTGGAACTTTAAACGAGAGAGACAATTTAGGGTATCTGGTAGAAAAGATTTCTAAGAAGCAAAGCATTTAAGATGTGACTTGGGTGCTGTTAAAGGCATTCCGTTTTATAAGGGAAGTGGAACATAAAAGTTTAGAAAATTTGCAGGCTAACAATGCAATAAAAAAGAAAAACCCATTTTCTAAGGAGAAATTGGCTGTAGAAATTTGCATAAGTAAAAAGGAACCAAATGTTAATCTCAAAACAATTGGGAAAATGTCTCCAGGGCATATCAGAAGTCTTCACAGCAGCCCCTCCCATCACAGTCCCAGAGGGCTAGGACAAAGAAAGTGGTTTCATGGGCCAGACCCAGGGTCCTGTGCTGTGTGCAACCTAGGGACTTGGTGCCCTGTGTCCCAGCCACTGCAGCTATGGCTGAAAGGGACCAATGTACAGCTCAGACCATGGCTTCAAATGGTGCAAGCCTCAAGACTTGGCAGCTTTCACATGGTATTAAGCCTGTGAGTGCACAGAAGTCAAGAATTGGAGTTTGGGAACCTCTGCCTAGATTTCAGAAGATGTACGGAAATATGCCCGGATGTTCAAGCAGAAGTTTGCTGCATGGGCCAGGTTCACATGGAAAACCTCTACTAGAGCAGTGCAGAAGGAAAATGTAGGGTAAGAGTCCCCACACAGAATCCCTACTAGGGCACTGCCTAGTGAAGCTGTGAGAAGAGGACCACCCTCCTCCAAACCACAGAATGGTAGATCCACCAATAGCTTATATCACGTGCTCATGTGCTTGGAAAATCCACAGAAATTCAACACCAGCCCGTAAAAGCCATCCAGAGGGAGGCTATACCCTCCAAATCCACAGAGACAGAGCTGCCCAAGGCCCTGGGAGTCCACCTTTTGCATCAGTGTGACTTGGATGTGAGACATGAAGTCAAAAGAGATCATTTTAAAGCCTTAAAATTTAAGTGCCCTGCTGGATTTCAAACTTGCATGGGGCCTGTAGCCCCTCTGTTTTGGCCTATTTCTCCCATTTGGAATGGCTGTATTTACCCCATGCCTGTACCCCCACTGTATCTAGGAAGTAACTTACTTGCTTTTAATTTTACAGGCTCATAGGCAAAAAGGACTTGCCTTCTTTCAAATAAAACTCTGGACTGTGAATGTTTAAGTTAATGCTAAATAAGTTAAAACTTTGGGGTACTGTTGGGAAGGCATAAGGATTTAAAATGTAAAGACATGAAATTTGGGAGGGGCCAGGGGCAGAATATGGTTTGGCTCTCTGCTCTCACTCAAATCTCATCTTGCAGCTCCCACAATTCCCACCTGTTGTGGGAGGGTCTCAGTGGGAAATAATTGAATCATGGAGCAGGGTGGCGGGTCTTTCCTGTGCTGTTCTCATAATAGTGAATTAGTCTAACAAAATCTAATGGTTTAAAAAAATGGGAGTTTCCTTGCACAAGCTCTCTCTTTACTTGCTGCCATCCATGTAAAACGTGACTTGTGCTTCCTTGCCTTCCGCCATAGGCTTCCCCAGCCACGTGGAACTGCAAGTTTATTAAACCTCTTTCTTTTGTAAATTGCCCAGTCTTGGCTATGTCTTTATCAGCAGCATAAAAACAAATTAATACAGCCATGATCATGCTATTGCAATCTAGCCTGGTGACAGAGCAAGACCCTGTCTCAAAAAAGAGGAACAAAAAAATAACTTCAGTATTTAAGAAGCATCACTTATAATTTTCAGGAGAATTTTTTTCCCTAATATTTGCCAGAAAAAAAGGTTTTAATGTATGCCTTTGGAACTTATTTCATAATATCATTTTTAATTTTTACTGATCACCTATGTTGTTGTCCAGTGAACCTTATTTATATCTTGGCTCTCTCAATGAGATTTTAAGTTCCCTCGGCAGGAACTAATATACATTTGCATCATTCCTCTTGATGAGAAAATATAGAAATATTTACTTTTTAATATTCATTTACAAAGATGTAAACAAGAAAAACCTTTATATTATTTTAAATCACAAAATCCTGAAATAAACTTTAACTCAAATATAACAGAACACTTTTTAATCATTAGATTAAGCTTTTTCATTGTCAGCAACATGAGGATGAGATTGGGAAATAGAATATCATTAAGTCAATGATTTAGATGAAGGATAATAATTTGCTTTTGAAGTGCAGAGCACATTTCATTCACGAAGAAGATGAGTAACTAGATTTGTTTTCTTTCCCCATAAATTACTAGAATTCAAGGGCATAGTAATTATGAGTGGCCTGATTGCTTTCCATGTTTGCAGTCTTTTCAGAGTTACTTACAGCATTTAATCTAGCATTTAAACAAACTCCTCAATTTGGGTTTCAATGATGCTTTCTATGCTTTGAAAATACAAGTTTAAGTTTAGCACAATTGAGCTAAACTTAATTATACATAAACATTTGGTCCCCAGTATCAACTAGATGCTTTGGTTATGTGTAGTTTTATGCTCGGCTTGAGTGGTTAAAGAATGGCATCTTTTATTTCTTCTTTTTTTAAGATGGAGTCTTACTCTTTCACCCTCCCAGGTTCAAGCAATTCTCATGCCTCAGCATTCCAAGTAGCTGGGACTACAGGCACACACCACCACACCCAGCTAATTTTTGTATTTTTAGTAGAGATGGGTTTCACTATGTTGGCCAGGCTGATCTTGAACTCCTGACCTCAAATGATATGCCCCAAAGTGCTGGGATTACAGGTATGAGCCATCATGTCCAGTCTAAAGAATGTAACCTTTTGAGACAGGGTCCTCTACCTCATTAGGATAATTATTGAATAAAATTAGAATTCTAAAACCAAAAAGATAACTTATCTTGTAATCCAAAAACATTTTTCCAAAAGTAATCGGAACATCTTTAAATTTTGAATTGAAGTCACATGCCTCCCAATGATTTTCCAAGGGGAGTTAGTTGCTTAAAAGCTATCTGTGAGCTTCAAGCACAATTTTTCTACTGATTATGTCACCAAAACTTCACCTTACGTAGCAAAAAATTCTAAGAGTTTTTGAATGTTTGGTTCTTTGGAACAGTCAGGTAGTTTTATAGAACATATCTGCAAAAGTGCCACCAGTTGAGGTTTACCCACAAAGGGAGGTAATCCTCCCTTGGTGTTCTTGCTTCTCAAATTATTTCTTAGCTTCTCTGAAAAATAAAGAGAAAATACATAATATTTTGTTGCTTTTGTTTTCAATTTCCTTTTCAGTTTCCACCGCACTTCTTTGAATCTTACGTTACTTGCACACATACCACATACTATGAAAAAATATTAATACAGAAGCTATTGTTTTACTAAAACAAGGCTTCATGACATGTACATTTCTTATTATTTTCTTTCTCTCCCCCCAAATACATTACACATAATTGATTTTTTTAGAAACACTGTTTTTCCCGTTGAAGTCCAGTGTAGTAATTTTCAGATAGCTCTGAAATCTGCTGATCTCAGTTAACTTTTCATGCCAGTGAAGGTCATGATTGACATAAATTTAAAGATGAAGACCAAAACTTGAACAAAAAATATTTCAAGAGAATCTATTGTTTTAACCACACTGAAAACAAATGTAAAATTTATATATTCCCATCTTTTAATGCAATTTTTGTCTCCAATGAAACTAACACAAATTTGTACCTCCCAATGTAGGAGAAAGGGTTGTAAGATGCAGTGAATGTCAAACAGGGGAACTGAAAGACAACTGACAATACCGTACCTATAGCTGGAGATCTCAGAAATTTTAAAAAGTATCAGAACATTGTTATCCAAAGTAGATGACACACTATGAGGGGCATAAACCTAACAATTCCTTGTTTCATACAATAGGAATGAAGTTTACCAGTGTAATCTTCATAAGACCCAATTTTGTACTTAACCTAAACAAAACAAAAAAAAAGCATAGGGAGATGGCTTGAAGGAAAACTTACAAAGATTCCCAATATTTACCCAAAACAGTGCCAATAGAGTGGAAGATAGAAACTCTGTAAATATAGCTGCTCATATCTTTGACTGAGGTGAACTAAAGGGTAAACGAATTCCCTCACAGTTAATACTTTACCATGGAGAATGTCAGTTTAAATACTCCCTAGCCTAAAACACAATCCCAGCCTGGAAACAACGGGGACTTTCATTAACGTTTGGCCGAAGAACATAGTTTACTCATTGAAACGCAAGTAATAATTTTTAAAAATCATGATGCCTTTTCACATATTAATTTTCTTAAAAAAAAGAAAAGACGACAACAAATGACAATTGACAGAGGATTACTTGTTTAGCAACACTACCTTCAGTATATCCCTACACATCGGGACTAGGCACTTGCACAGAAAAATTAAACCAATTATTTAAAGAATAATTAACTTTAAAGATATTTCTAGAACATAGAAAAAAAAGTAAAACTTTAAATTTTGTTTGTATAAAATTAGCAAAGCATTAATATAAGCCCACAGAAAGACAACTATAAGGAAATCTCATCTATGCACCTCAACATAAAAATTTTAAATGGGCCAGGCATGATGGCTCACACCTGTAATCCCAGCACTTTGGGAGGCTGAGGTAGGGGTATCACAAGGTTAGGAGTTTGAGACCAGTCTGGCCAACATAGTGAAACCCTGTCTCTACTAAAAAAAAACAAAAAATTAGCTGGGCATGGTGGCAGGCACCTGTAATCCCAGCTACTCAGGAGGCTGAGGCAGGAGAATTGCGTGAACCCAGGAGGCGGAGGTTGCAGTTTAGCCGAGATCATGCCATTGCACTCCAGCCCAGGTGACAGTGTGAGACTCTGTCTCAAAAAACAAAACAAAACAAACAAACAAACAAAAATAAATGAAATATTGACAAACAGAATCCAATAGAACATTAATGAGTGCACCATGATCAACAACATAAAATTCACACCAGGAAAGCAAAGATAGTCCAGTATTAGAAGCTATATTGTGTAATTTGTCATATTGATACACTTAAAAGTCAAATCATAAATACACTATCAAAATACTAAAAATATATTTGATAGAGTTTTTAAAATATTCAAGAAAGAAACATTGTAAAAAGATATCTTTTAAACATAAACATACATATATCCTCAAAACAAGGATTATATCTTCTGATGAAGCTTTAGTAGTACTCAAATTAAAATTCAGAGAGAAGAATTTTTTGCATCCTATTACTACTGTTATATAACATTCTTCTAGATAAAATATGGAAGAATATATAAGCAGTATTAATATGAGTAATCTTGGGAAGGAAGTGCTATGAAATACAAGAGACAAAAAGGAGAAAAAATGACCAACCTAAAAGGAAAATTTTAAAAGTTACGAAGATGATGAATGTAATTACATATAATCAATCAATCAAACAATAATAAAAATAACAACAAAAGCACTGTACTGCTTGTACACTAGTGCTTCTCAGACTATATTGATAAAACACCAATCCTTTTATTTTCAACTTATTATAGTTATTTTTTTTGTTTTTTTTTGTTTGTTTGTTTTTGAGACAGGGTCTCACTCTGTTGCCCAGGTTGGAGTGCAGTGGCATGATCATGGCTCACTACAGTCTTGACCTCCCTGGGCTCAAATGATCCTCCCACCTCAGCTTCTGGAGTAGCTGGGACCACATGTGTGCACCACCATAACTGATAATTTTTTTTTTTTTTTTTTTTTTAATGGAGACAGGCTTTCACCATGTTGCCCAGGCTGTTTTTGAACTCCTGGACTCAAGCCATCTACCCATCTCGGCCATCCAAACTGCTGGGATTACAGGCATGAGCCACCACACCCAGCCAGTTAATTTTTTGAATATGATAAATATGAATTTGCAAAACCATCACAACTACAATAAGAGTCATAATCATGTAAAATTGCTCTGAAAGTTTATAAATGTTTAATTCTCATTTTATTCTTATCTCATTTCAAACCAGTACCAGTACACAAACTATTTTACTCAAAAGAAAACTTGAAACAGTACAAAGCTCTGTTTGTGGATAGGAAGGCTCAATTTCAAAAATAGCAATTCTCCATAAGTGAATTTATAAATATTGTAAAATCACAAAAATAAACCAAGAGGTTTTAGAACTATAAAGATCCTAAAGTTTATATGAAAAAAATAAACTAATGTTGTCAAAAATTGCTCTAAAAATAAAAACTGATGAAGAAGAATTAGACATAGCAGCAATTAACATATTTAGGGCTACAATAATTAAAACACTAAAATGATGACATAAGAATAGATACAGATCAATGGAACATAACCAAAAGTTCAAATGTAGGCTCAAAATTATTTCGACATTTAGTTTATTATAAATATAGCACTTCAAATAAGGGAATAAAGATTAGCTTATTTAAATAAATAGTTTGTGACAACTACATAGCCACATTGAAGAAAAGAACATGGATTTATGATTTATTATAGAAAATTATATATTCATGTCAAATGTTTTAGTGTAAAATATTAATCCACAAACTATATAAAATAAAATAGGAATTTTAGAAATTATCTCAGTGTGGGAAATATCCAACAAAAAGAACACAGAGATGATTACATGAAAGTTAAGTTTTATTGCATTAAAATAAAAAGTACATTGTAAAAATAAGCATTTTAATCAGGTAAGATGTATATCACACACTGGAGGAAAATTTATAACTCATATCATTAAGGTTTTAATTATTCAGAGTATGAAAAACCAGCACTCTCAATGATTGCTGGTGGAAAATATAGCTTTATTTTGTTTCTCATCAACATTCATTAAAATATTCAAAATGTACATACTCTTTAAACCAGTATTCGCATCCTTAGAAATACTCTAGAGATAGAAACCCACATGATGAAAATAATATATAAATGATATTTGTTAAAATATTTTGATCATGAAAACATTGCAAAAATAAAATCCCCTTAGATGGAGGTTTAATTAAATAAATGATGGCACATCCATGAAATAGAACACTATATAGGTATAAAAAAGAATGAGAACAAGATAGCTGAATAGAATTTTTTAGGACCCAGCCCCTCACAAAAACATCAATTTAAACAACCATTTGTATGCAAAATTACCTTTACAAGAGCTAAGAAATACAGGTGAGAGATTATAGCACATGAGTGGGACATAGAAATAAGAAAAGACACATTGAAATGGACAGGAAGGACAGTTTTACATTAATCATATAACTCCTCCTCTAAGCCCATGAAACACAATACAGAGAGAGAGACTCTTCTGGAGAAAAAGAATAAAGTTTTCAATAACTTTTCTGCACATCCTAAATCCCAGCACCAGGCTGACCTCTGCAACCCTAGTCTTCAGGCCCATCCCAGCATCAAATGTACCATAATGGCCCTGGGATCCAGCACGGTTCCTGAAGTCCCAGCCTCCAGACCTGCCTCAACACAATGGCAGCCCTTGCAGACTCAGGCTCCAGTCTGCCACTGTGCCAGGGCTGCTCTGACAGTTCCAGGACAGTCCCTGCAGATTAAGGCTCCAAGCTCACTGCAGTATCATGTTAATTCCTATAGCTCCAAGGCACAGGCAAGCCCACAGACCCTACCAACCGGCACACTCAGAATCTCTGAAAGGACTTACTAGTGAAGGACTTTCCCGGCAGAAGACAGTCTATAAGGATTGGAAGAAGTGCCTACTTCTTCAAATTTGCAGATACCAAAATAAGATGCAATGATTATAAATAATTAGAGAAACATAATACCAACAAATGAACAACAACAACAAAAAAGCAAAAGTAATTCACCTTAAATAAATGGAGATCAGTAAACTGCCTGACAAAAAATTCAAAATAATTGTCTTTAAAAGGCTTAGCAAGGTACAAAAGAATACAAAGAGACTACAAAAAAATTTAGGAAAACAGCCCATGAACAAAACAAGTTTAACAAAGTGAGAGAGAGGAAAAAACAAACAAACAAAAAAACATAGAAAAGGACCAAACAGAAATCCTTTTTTTTTTTTTTTTTTTTTTTTTTTGAGATGGAGTCTCACTCTCTCACCCAGTCTGGAGTAGAGTGGTGTGATCTCAGCTCACTGCAACCTCTGCTTCCTGAGTTCAAGCAACTCTTTTGCCTTAGCCTCTGGAGTAGCTGGGATTACAGGCACACACCACTGTGCCCAGCTAATTTTTGTATTTTTAGTAGAGACAGAGTATTGTCACATTGGCCAGCCTGGTCTTGAACTCCTGACTCCAGGTGATCTGCCCACCTTGGCTTCTCAAAGTGCTGGGATTACAGGTGTGAGCCACTGTGCCCGGTCTCCAAACAGAAATTCTAATGTTGAAAAACACAATAAATGAACTGAAAATTTTCATAGAGAGCTTCAATAGTACACTAAATCAGAAGAAAGCAGCAGCAAGTTCAAAGAATTGGGTCATTTGAATTACCCAATTAGAGAAACAAATAGAAAATAATAAAAAAAGAATGAAGAAAGAATAGGGGCTTACAGGACATCATCAAGCAAGTCAATATTTGCATTATGGGAGTCCCTGAAGTAGCAGAGAAAAAGAAAGGGGACTAAAACTTATTTTTAAAATAACAACACAAAACTTCCCAAATATGAGGAGGGAAATGAACATTCTGATCCACGAATGTCAAAGAACTCCAAATAAATTAAACATAAAGAGATCCTCACCAACACACTATATTCAAATGCTCAATAATCAAAGACAAAGAGAATTCTAAAAGCAGCAAGAGAAAAGCAATCTGTCACATACAAGGTAAACTCCACAAGGCTATAAGAAATATTCTCAGCAGCAATATTGCAGGCTAGCTTAGAATGGGCTAATATATTCAACTGACTAAAGAATAAAACTGCAACCAAGCATACTATACCAGGCAAGCCTGTCCTTCAAAAATAAAAGAGTGAAAGGCTCTCCCAGATAATCAAAATATGAGGAAATTTGTCACCACCCGTCTTGCTCTACAAGAAATACTAAAAGGATTTTTTAAGTTAAAACTGAAAGATGCTAAATAACATTATGAAAACATATGAAAGTAGAAAACTCACTGCAAAGGTAAAAAAGTCTAATTTAGGATATTCTGAAACTGTAATGGTGATACATAAGTCACTTTAACCTAGTGGAAAATTCAAAAGACAAAAGTAATAAAAATATAGCTAAAAATAATTTATTCAAAGATACACAATATAAAAGCTTTAAATTATGACATCTATAAAATAAAATGTGAGGGGGAGAGAAGTTAAATCATAGAGTTTTTGAATGTGGTTGAAGTAAGTACCTGTTATATTAAAATAGACTATTATAACTATAAGATGTTTTATGTAAGCCTTGTGATAACCACAAAGAAAAAAAACTGTAGTAGATACATGAATGATAAAGAGAAAGGAATCAGAGCATACCACTAGAAACAAAACATCAAATTCCAAAAGACAACATGAGAAAAAAATAGAAATAAAGGACCTATAAAAAATGTTTTTTAATGGCAATAGAAAGTGCTTACCTATCAAAAATTGCTTTAACTTAAATGTAAATGAGTTTAATTATCTAATCATTGGACACATTTAATTAATTAAAAAACAATATATTACTACATACTGTTTATTAGAGGCTCATTTTAGCTTTAAGAACACACATAGGTTGAGAGAGAAAGGAAGAAAAATGTATTTCAAGCAAATAATAACTGAGAGAACAAGGGTGGTAATTAACCATTTTATGTTGCCATAACAGAATACCACACTAGGTAATTTATACTGAACAGAAATGTATGGGTTCACAGTTCTGGAGGCTGAGAAGTCCATTATCAAGATGCTGGAATCTGGCAATGGCCTTCTTGTTGTACCATAACATGTTGGAAGGCATCACATGATGGAGGGGGCAAGAGAGAGTGAGAGAGAGACAAACTTGCCCTTTTATACTGGTACCAATCACACCCATAAGGATGGAGGTCTTATCAACTAACCACCCCTTAAAGGACCCATCTCTTAATACTGTTAAAATGGCAATGAAATTTCAACATGAGTTTGGGGGGGTATAAACATTCACATAAAAATTTCTGCCTCTGACTCTCCAAAACTCATGTCCTTATTACATAAAAATATTAATATTTGTTCCATCTCAGTAGCCCCCAAAGTCTTAAATTCTTCCAGCACCAACTCATAAGTCCAAAGTCCATAGTTTCATGTAAATCAGATATGGGTAAGATGCAAGGCATGATTCTTCCTGAGGCAAATTTTCCTCTAGCTGTGAGTTTGTGAAATTAATCAAGTTATCTATTTCCAGAGCGCAATGGTGGAGCAGCCAAAGAATAGATAGCCCCATTATAAAATGGTGAGAAGAAAAGAATAGCAGGTCTTAAGTAAGTCCAAAGCCCAACAGGCAATATTTTCAGCAGGCAATATTAAATTTTAAGATTTATAATCTTTCACTTCATGCATCAACTCCTGGACACACTGGAGTGGAGGCTGGACCACCAAGGACTCAGACAGCCCTGCCTGTATGGTTTTGTTGGGCTTGACTCATGCAGCAATTCTCATGGGTTGGAATTTTGTGCCTACAGTTCTCCCAGGCTGGAACTGAACACTAGTAGCTCTACAGTTCTGGAGTCTCAGGGGAAGTCCCACTCCCATGGGTCCACTAGACATTACTCTAGTAGGGATTCTCTGTGGTGGATTTGATCCTGTAGTTCCCCTGGACATTATCCTAGTGGTGGTTCTCTGCAGTGGCTCTGCCCCTGCAATAAGCCTCTGCCTGGGCTTCCAGTCTATCCACTACATTATTTGAAATTTAGGTAAAGGAAGTCATGCCTTTACAGCTCTTGCATTCTGCATTGCTGCATAATTTGCACCAGCACATGGATGCTGACAAGGTTTGTGACTTGTACTTTCTGGAGCTCTGGGTCAAGTTTCACCTGGGCCATCTTGAGCCATGGCTAAGGTGGTGGAGGAGTGCTGCACAATAAATAGTGGAGAGACACTTTGAGAGCAACAAATATGGAGGTCTGGTTGGTGCCCTATTGACATATTTCTTTCTGTAAGGCCTTGACATTTTGGACCTCTGATAGGTAATTTCCACAGTACCTTTGGTGACATTTTCCCATTGTCCTGATGAATAGCCCTTGGCTTCATTCTAGTCATACTAATCTTATCAAATAGTTACTGGGCCACACCCTTGATTTTCTCTCCTAAAAATGTTTTCTCATTCCCTACCACGTGGTCAGGCTGAAAGTCCTTCAAATCTACATTATATTGTTCTTTTAATTATGAATTCCATAATTGAATCATTTGTTCTCACATTTTACCACATGTGGTTAAAAGAAGCCACGCAGCACTCTGAATGCTCTCCTGCTTAGATGCTTTTTTTTATGTCAGGTATCCTAGTTCCTTTTTCTTAAACTCTGCTTTTCACAAAGCTCTTTGGCATGGACACAATTCAGCCAAGTTATTTGACACTTTTTAACTAGGCTGTTCTTTCCTCAAGTTTCTAATACCTTATTCCTCATTTCTGTCTGAGACCTCACCAGAATGGCTCTTCCAGCAGCATTCTTATCCAGAGCACTTAAGTAATCTCTAAGAAATCTTAGACTTTTCCCACAACTCTCCTCTTGTGAGTCCTCACAAGAATTTACCTTCAGGGTAGATTAAGTTCATGTTTCTTTGTTGATTTTCTGTTGAGATGATCTGCCCAACTCTGAAAGTGGGGTGTTGAATCTCCAGCTATTATTGTATTGGGATCTTTTATTTCATTAGGATCTATCTCTCTTTAGCTCTAATACTTGTTTTATATATCTGGGTGCTTCAGTATTGGGTACATATATATTTACAAGTGTTGTGTCTTCTTGTTGAATTGACCCCTTCATTATGTACAGACCTTCTTTTCCTTTTTAATACTTTTTGACTTGAAATCTATTTTGTCTGATATAAGTATAACTGCTCCTGCTCTCTTTTTTTTGTTGCCATTTGCATGAAAAATATTTTTTTCTATCCCTTTATTTTCAGTCTATGAATGTCTTTATAGGTAAAGTGTGTTTCTTGTGGAAAACAGATTGTTGGGTCTTTTTAAAAATATAATTCATTCAGGCATTCTATGTCTTTTGACAGAAGAATTTAGTTCATTTACATTCAATGTTACTATTGATATGTAAGGACTTACTTCTGCCATTTGTTTTCTGCTTGTTTTGTGATCTTCTCTTCCTTCTTTCCTTCCTTCCTTTAGTGAAGGCAATTTTGTTTGGTGGTATGCTTTAATTTCTTGCTTTTTATTTTTTGTGTATCTGTTGTATGTTTTTCAATTTGAGTTTACCTTGAAACTTGCAAATACTCTCTCATAACCCATTATTTTATGCTGATGACAACACTGATTGCATAAACAAGCAAAATGAAAACTAATAAAAAGTCTATACTTTAGCTTCATCCCCTTGCTTTTTAACTTTTTGTTTCCATTTATATCTTATTGTTCTATGTCTTGAAACATTGTAGTTACTATTTTTGATCAGTTCATCTTTTAGTCTTTCTATTCAAAATGAGTAGTTTACAAACCATAATTAGTGTTATAATATTGTGTTCTGTGTCCTTACTATTACCAGTGAGTTTTATTCCTTCAGATGATTTTTAATTGCTCATTAACATCCTTTCCTTTCAGATTGAAGAACTCCCTTGTTCTTGTAGGACAGGTCTGGTGTTAATGAAATTCCTCAGCTTTTGTTTGTCTGGGAAAATCTTTATTTCTCCTTCATGTTTGAAGAATATTTTTTGCTGGAAATATCTAGGATATAAGTTTTTTTCCTTCAGCACTTTAAAGATGTTAAACCATTCTCTCCTGGCCTGTAAGGTTTCCACTTAAGTCTGCTGTCAGACATATTGAAGCTCCATTATGTTATTTGTTTCTTTTCTCTTGCTGTTTTGAGAATTATTTATCCTTAACCTTTGGGAGTTTGACTATTAAATGCTTTGAGGTAGTCTTCTTTGGGTTAAATCTGCTTGGTGCTTTATTATCTTCTTGTACTTGGATACTGATATTGTCTCCAGGTTTAGGAAGCTCTCTTATTATCCCTTTGAATAAATTTTCTACCCCATCTCTCTCTCTACCTCTGCTTTAAGACCAATAAGTCTTAGATTCTTAGATTTTCCCTTTTGAAGCTATTTTCTAGACCTTGTAGGCTTGCTTTACTCTTTTTGTCTCCTCTGTATATTTCAAATATCCTTCCTTTAAGCTCACTACTTTTTTATTCTGTTTAATTCATTCTGCTGTTAAGAGAATCTGCTGCAATCTTCAGTGTTTCAGTTGCATTTTTCAACTCCAGAATCTTGCTTACTTTTATTTCATTCTTTTTTTGTTAAATTTATCTGCCAGGATTCTGAATTCCTTCTGTTATCTTGAATTTCACTGAGTTTCCTCAAAACAGCTATTTTTAATTCTGTCTGAAAAGTCATATATCGCTGTCCCTCAGGATCCATTTGGTGAGGTCATGTTTTCCCGGATGTTCCTGATGCTTGTGTATGTGTGTTGGTGTCTGGGCATTGAAGAGTTATGTATTTATTGTCATCTCCATAATCTGGGCTTGCTTGTATCCATCCATCTTGGGAAGGTTTTCCAGGCATTCAAAGAAAGTTGGGTGTTGTGATCCAAGTCTTTGGTCACTGCAGCCATATCTGCATTAGGAGGCACCCCAGCCCAGTAATGCTGTGGCTCTCAGACTTGTAGACGTACTACCTTTGTACTCTTGGATAAGATCCAGAGAATTCCCTGGATTACCAGGCAGAGACTCTTGTTATCTTATTTTCTTCCAAAATAATAGAGTCTCTCTGTCGGTGCTAAGCTGTTGGGAGCTGAGGGAGGGGGGACATAAGCACCCCTGTGGCCACTACCACTAGGACTGCTCTACATCAGACCAAAATCAAGCACAGCACTAGGTCTTGCCCAAGGCCCATTATAACAACTCCCTGGTTACTGCCTTTGTTTGCTCAAGGTGCTTGGGCTCTACAATCAGCAGGTGCTGTAGCTAGTCAGAGTTGTGTCCTTCCCTTCAGGGTGGCAAGTTTCCCTAGCCCCAGCTGGGTCCAGAGATGCCATCCATTTGGGAGACAGGGCCTGGAGTTGGAAACCTTAGGAATCTATCTGGTGCTCTATTTTACTGTGGCTGAGCTGGAACCCAAGTCACAAGACAAAGTGCTTCCCAATTTTCTCTTTTATTTCCTCAGGCAGAAGACTCTTTCACCATGGCCACCACCACCACAGGTCCATGGGGAGTACTGCCTGGCTATCAGCAATCTCCACTCAAGACCCAAGGACTCTTCAGTCAGCTTGCAGTGATTACCGACAGGCCTAGGACTCTTCCTTAAAAGCCCTGGGCTCCCTTCTGAGCCAGGACAGATCCAGAAATATTTTCCAAGTGCCAAGACCTGGAATAGGGCACCCCGGGAACCTACTTAGTGTTCTACCCCACCGTGGCCAAGCTAGTACCTGAGCTGTAAGGCAAAGTCCCCTCTATTTTTTTCTCTCCTTGTCTCAAGCATAAGGAGTCTCTTATCATGGCCATCACAGCTGGGAATGTGCTGGGTCGTATCTGAGTCAGCATGACTCTGAGTCTCACTCAAGGCCTTTGTCAAATACTGCCTGGGTACTGCTGGCTTTTCAAGGCCTAAGTGTTCTACAGCCAGCAGGGAATGAGTTCTTCCAGGACTGGGTCCTTCCCTTCAAGACAGCAGGTTCCCTTCTAGCCCAGAGTTTGTCTAGAAATATCACCCAGCAGCTAGGGCCTAGAATGAGTGCCTCAGGACTACGACTAGTGTCCTATCCTGCTGTGGCTGAGCTGGTATGCAAATTCCAAGATGAAGTCCTCTTTACTGTCCCCTCTCCTCTTCTTAAGAGGAAGGAAGGCATGTAGAGCTATGAAGTACCTCCCAGAGCTGTGAGGTACACTGCTTGGGGTTGGGAGAGAGGTGCCACAAGTATTTCCTTGGTCACCCTGACTGGTGTTTCACAAGGTCACATGCCACCCATGTCCACTGGCTCTAGGTCCAGCATAACACTAGGACTTACCTAGGAATTATGGTCCTTCTGGTCTAGCCTGCCTTTTAAGTTTATTTAGGACACCAGAGCACTCTAGCCTGCAGAGACTAAACTTTTCAGAACTTAGGTCCCAACCGCTGGAAATGGCAATTTTTCTCTGGTTGTTCTAAATGCTCCCTCTATGGGTGCCAGGTGAGTTCTTCCCCATACTGCTTTCTGTTGTGACAAGGCAGCACTGAGTTTCAATACAAAGTCTTACAATAACTGAGCTCTCCCTCTCCCAAATACACAGAATCTCTCTCTGCAACACATGGTGCTGCTAGGGGATGGGGGAAGGGTGGTGTCAATTCAAGACTGTCTTTCCTGCTCTCTTCAGTGCCTCATTTAGTTATATAAAGTTAAAACCAGGTACTGATTGCTCATCTGATTTTGGATTCTTATGAAGGTACTTTTTTGTGTGGATATTTGTTCAGTTTGGTGTTCCTGTGGAAGGACAATCAGTGGAGGCTTCTGTTTGACCATCTTGCTCTGCCCCCAGAATTTACCTTAATGCTCCACTCATGAATGCCTAGGCTTTCTCCAGAACTCACTTCAAAATTATTTCAGCCTCTACCCACTACCCAGTTCCAAAGCTACATTTGCATTTCTAGCTATTTGTAACATCCCTATTTCTCTAGTACCATTTTTCTGCCTTAATCCATTTTTTGCTGCTCTACTAGAATACCACAGACAAGGTAATTTATAATCAACAGAAGTTTATTTCTCACAGTTCTCACAGGCTTGGAAGTCCCACATCAAGGTGCCAGCATCTGGTGAGGGCCTTCTGCTGTCTTATAACATAGAGGAAAGAATTACGTTGTAGAAGGGCAAAGAGAGGGCAACAGATAAATCAAGAGATGCAAACCCACTCCTGCAATGATGACATTAGTTTATTCATAAGAGTGGAGCCTTCGTGACCTAAGCACCTCTTAAAAGGTTCTACCTCAATACTTTCAGAGTAGCAATTAAATTTCAAATTTTGGAAGGGACAAACATTTAAACCACAGCAGGTAGCTATACCTGTGTGAGACAAAACAGACTTTCAGTCAAAAACTCACAAGGAAGATTATATGATAAAGGCTTCAATCCATCAATAGGATATAGTAATGGTAAATATATTTGCACTCAACATCAGCGTACCTAAATATATAAAGCAAATATTAACATAAAAGGGAGAAACAGAGAGCAATATAACAGGTTGCTTCAATAACCCACTTTTAATTACAGAGAGATCATCCATATGAAAGTCAATAAAGACATACTGGCTTTGAACTATACTTCAGACAAAATGGACCTAACAGACACATGCAGAGCATACCATCCAAGAGCACAACAAACCTTCTCAAGTGCACACAGAACATTCTGCAGGATATATCATATAATCCACAAAACCAGTCTTAATAAATTTTAGAAGACTGAACTCATCTCAAATATCGTTTCCAACCACATTGGTGTGCTCATTGGTATTGGTAAACCAGTTATCATTACCAGGAGAAAAACTGGAAAATTTACAAATATGTGAAAAATAAACTACAGAACAATCAATGGATCAAAGAAGAAATCAAATATAAAACCAATTCCTTTTTGGCATTTTTTATAATTGCAGGAGCTAAGGAAATAGAATGATTGCCTACAGGACAGTTGGTTGGGGAGAAGGTGATTCTGCACTTCGGCTCTGTCTGAAAGATCCTTTGAGGGCAGCTCATATTCTCATAATTCCCATATAAACACTGGAGAGGCTTAGTGATGATAAAAGACTGATTTGAGTTGTATGCAGTTAAGGATACCTATAAGCAAACATCCTACTGGGAGGTTACAAATCATGTTGAAAGTCAAGTTTGTCCCCATTGACTTCCGAAAAAAAAAAAATTAGGGACGAGGAAAATTGATTCTGTCCTACTACATCAGGCACAGTCAAGATTCTTGCTTGATTTTTTAACCAGCTTTTACTAGATATTGAAAAGAAAGCACACAGTGCTAAAACCCAGGTTTTAAGTCTCTTTTCAGCAACAGGCAGAAACAGTTATTTTTTTTTCACAGATCCTATCATCTTATTATAATCAGCTGTGGTCCATTTCATTCCGATCTCAGACGTCTCACTCTTTTTTGCCTGTTGTCCCTCTGACAAAGCAGAAGGGATTCCAAGTTCCTAATTACAGGTTACAATTTGCTACTGTTAACAGAATATCTTTCTCCTGGTGCTGTTTTCTATTGTTACAGCCAGTTCCAGCTGGAAAGGAGTTTAGAGAATATATTTCTGTGAGATACCTCTGCTTCTTGCTGCCCCTATTTCAGAAGTCAGTGGATATTACAAGACCTTGTTCAAAGTTAACCAGTGGATGTTTCAATACATGCTCAGTGTACTCATTGTGGAGGAAACAATTTGGAGGAAAAAAGTCTGGAGAGAACTTGAATTATCCAGAATAAATGCATTCACAAACCCTACTGACTTATAAGGAAAACATTGCATATTATATGTCACTTCCAAAAGATGTTGAACCAAAAATTATGAAACTTTTTTGTGTGAGTCTTGTTATTGACCATTAGAATTTTTTGAGCAAAAAGAATTCTTACCAGTAATTCCTCAAAACCAGCTGCCATAGGCACTACTGTGACCTTACTCTCACTCTTGCAGGGAACACTGGTTCTACATTGAGTCTGGCTATTTTAACTTTAAAGAATGTAGCATCAGTATTACTGTATGTCTAGTCATAAAACTAGCACTGTCAACTTCTCCACAGTTCCTAATATGTAATAATTGGCAGCATAATACCAGATTTAAGATTTCAGAACTGCATAAGCAGCATATTTGCATGCCCCAAAGGATGATCACATTACTGAAACATGATAAAACCAAAAGCATTTTTGTAAATGCAAATATAATATATAATTTAGGCACTATCTCTCCAACCATAGATTACCATGCTTTGTTTTGTCATTTTTCCCAAACATGTCTTTAGCCAATGTTCTACCAGAAAACCATTTTTAAAGCACAAAAAGAAACAGAGAAGTATGACATATATAGTTTGTGTGTGTGTGTGTGTGTGTGTGTGTGTGTGTGTGTGTGTACATAAACTAAGTAGCTAACTTTTAAAAGGGACCAAGATAAACAGTTACAACATAAAAATTCTGGAAAGAACTCTGCATGTGAGGACAACAATTTCCAGGGAAAAAAGACTAATGTATTAGAAATAGCCTGAGGACAGAGGAGATACGGCATCAATCAACTGGACCTGGGATACAGGATAAGATACAGCTTGGAATGTTAGGAGCTATGCAAAATCTCTCAAACAAATGACTTTATAAACTCTATAAATAAGTTTGTCTCTAGCTTCCTCTGAGAAAGGTATTGGGTAGCTTAAATATTATGGGGGCTCTTTTCCTCTCTTTGAGACAATCTTTGTCTTTTGCCTTTTTTACTTTCCAATGCTACACTAAATTCTTGTGGCAAATTAACCCTGAATAAGCTGAGAAATTACTTTTTTGCAATAATTTGGAATAACTGAAGTTATGAAGCTTTCACTGCATCAATTGCTTTGGCCTGTATCATTGCTAGTCCTAAAAAAGAACTCTAATATATAGTGTGTTTGTTTAAAATAATAATGCCATAAACTGAAATAATGAAAACCCAGAAGTCCAGTTTTATTTTAAATAAAAACTGTGGAGAGGCCATCACTAGTTTTTTTCCAGTACATCTAAGGATACATTCTATTGATTGCCAGTCAGTGGGAAGACCCAAAAAGTTTCTAAAGGTTACCTCTGTACCACGCCTAAGAGGGTAAGCAAACCCATCGTGCTTGAATAATAGGGAGACAAGAAGAAACCACTGGAGCTACAAAATTTACCTCCAGACTTAGTGTCTTAAAACAACAAAGATTTATTATTTCTTATTCTTTTGAGAGTTAATTGTGCAGTTCATAGTGAGCCAGCTAAGATGGGCCTGAATGATGTTTGAAGTCCTCACTAAACATGGCTAGTGAGGGACTGGATGCTAGAGTGAGAAAGAAAATCTTGCCATGTGTCTCTCATTATCCAGAAGGCTAGCTCAGCCCAATCCACATGGTGGTGGTCTCAGTGTTTCCAAGAACAGCAAGAAGAAAAGCCCCATAGTGCAAACACGTTTCAAGGGTCTGCTTGCATCATATTTGCTAACAATCCTTTGACCAAACTAATAAATCCTTTGACCAAACTAATAATAAAAGTGGCCAACCCATATCCAAGGAGTAGAGAAATAAACCCCATATCTACCTTTAAAGGAGAAGCTGCAAAGTTCAATTGTTAAGGGGCATGCATACATGAATGAGAAGAATTCGTGGTCTTTTTTGTACTCTACTGCAAGTATCACAGAGGTAGGATGGCCTTTGAAACTGTTCCAGGTCCTCTACAGAAAGCTAGTGTTCAAAAATTGTTTTAATGAAGATTTTTTTGTGATTTGTTGATGCCAGAATTTCCCTTGAAATAGATATGTATTTCCCTGGCATGGTTCAAGGCTATACTACAGGTTTTTACCATTGCAAAACCTTGATGTGTGGATAAACACAAACACAGCCCACCTGGAAGAAAATGGCATCTACTGGGTAAAGATACTGCTTGCCTTTGGAGACTAGTAATTCCTGGGTATCATTAGTCTGTCTGTTGTCGCTTGTTCTAAGTTGCAAATCAATATAGTCTGAGTAGCTTGAGATGTTAAAAAAAAAAAATCTAAATACAAAATATTTCATGTTGTGATTTTCCTCTAATTCTGTCTTGAAGTCTCTTTCTATCCCTGCTCTGTTGGGTCTCCAGCAAAGGTGATTTTGGATGTTTATGGTATGCTTTCACAGGATGATTCTTTATCCAGGCAGACAGCCTAATGCCTAAGTGCCCGCCTCATGACCAGGTGTCCCTCTCACAGGAAACTTGTTTATACTGGCAGATGTTCTTGGGGCTCTTTTCTGGCCTGTATCCAGTTTACTTCTACCAAGATAGCCACTTTCTAGGAGAGCCCTGACCAAAAGGGGTGTTACATTTGAGCATGTTGGTCAGGTGAGACACAGAGGAGGCAGAACAACAAAACACATGAAATAACAGAAGCCATTTGATTACTTACAAATCCACAAGAAAAAACGGATGCTCACAATGGCCAACAAGAAGCACAGCAATAGCAGGGTTCTCAACCAGCAGGAGAGAAGTGAGAGAGAGAGGACTAGGCTTTTATTAAGCTTCAAGAGCATTATCTGTTTTGCTTTTCCGCGGGGGTTTTGAATTGACTGGTTTAAAGGAAACACATGCGAAGGGGGAAACTTACTTATATGAGTCTGGTGTTAACCATTAGGTTTATTGTGGTCAGTGGCTTTGGGATTTGTTGGGTTTTGGGTCAGTGAAATGAGGAACAGAGGGCTATATTGCAAAGAACCACACAGAGAGGAAAAGTTTTAACTAGACCAAAGGTGGTGGAGTATAATTGAATTTCAAATACCTTATGTCTGGCGTAAAAATGGATCCTGAGGCAGCAACTGTATTAAACAAATTGATGTAACTCATTACTCAATTGAATTAGTAAATAGAAAAGGTAATAAACAAATACATGTATCTGAATAAAATAGCTGAACCTGTAATTAAGTTTAATAACATATACTAGTAAATTCTAGGGTAGATTTTTAAGCCATTTTAGATCTTGCATTCTACAAACTTTAAGAGACTACTTAGATAGTGATTCTTCTACCATTAACAAAATAATCCACGGTTAATGGCAATTTGTTTATAGTAATAATATATTTATTTACCATCAGCAATATAATATATAGTTGTAAACCTCAGACCAATGTGCTATCTTTCTTTTGTTCAAAGAATCATCTTTATGATCTCAAGGCAGAGGATAAACAGCACATTCCATAATGGACTAAAGTTTTCCTTCAACATCTTAACGTTCATAATGAAAGCTACTCGAGTTTGAAAATATTTTCTTTCACTTCAATCAGACATTACTGCATTAGCTATTTTATGAGTCTATTCCTGCCTGGTCTAGGTTCTTTCTAATTTTCTAAAACAATTTAACTAACAATACTTCTCAGTCCTGGAACTTCAAAGAACATTGACACTCTAAAGAAATGTGATTAACCTCTAGTTCAGAGATGTTTGCAGGATTTTATCTTATTTATCAACTCTAATAATTTGGCAGTTGCTGCCAGAATGCTATATTGAGAATGATTCTGAGGTTATATCTGGTCTCAGGATGGAAGAATACGACGATCAATAGTAATGTCTGCCATAGAAAAAAGAGGGATGGCAATGTAATTGCCACTTACTTCCCATCCCTACCGTAAGTCAAATTTGTCATTTTACACTGAGAAAAAAATAAAAATAAAATAAAATAAAAATAAACACAAAAAAGGACTTATCCAAGGTCTCACAGCTATTGAATGATAATGTTTAGTCTAAAAACCCACCATGACTTCGAAACAATATTTTTTGGGGAACAGACATTTGTCACTTTCTAGCTTACCATCATCCACTTCCCACTATTTTCATTAATCCTTTACTGTGTGCCAGTGTGGTTGGAAGATGATTTCTAGTTCTTGATTCCTGTTGCTGTTCTTCTCTCAATCACAGCAGCTGGGACCTTCCCTACCTGGCTGTACCACAGAACAGGCCAATAAGCTAGGCTTTGCTGATAAGGTGTTTGTTCTGGAACTCTGAATCTTAAGTAATGCAAAGAATGAAGAAATGGGGGAGGGAGGGTTGTTAGATCATCCCATAGCCAGAGTTCCTGGATGAGAAAGTTGCTGCAGCATAATTTTGACTACATTTCCTGCTACCTTGATTTACAACTCTTGGTTTTCTAAGCCTTAGACTACCAAGTAATTGTCACTTCTGGGAAATTGATATCTTTCCAATGCATCTCCTTTTTCTTAAGGCCAGAGATGAGTTCTGTTGCCTCAAACCAGGGACCTTGACTGATAATTTGTTTAGCTCCACAGTCATGAGCAATTGTTAGTGATGCAATGTTTTTCTCAGCAAAATCATACACTTATATTTTGAACCCACAAAAATTGAGTGAAACATTTTTCATTGAAAAATATAAAAGATTCTCCTGTGTCAAAATCATCAATGTTTGACATCAGAGAGTAGTAGGCTGAAGGGTATAAAATGATAAATACTGGGCATCATTTTGTCATTTGATAAAAACATCTATAGTCATGTGATTTCAGATAGTAGACCAGCACAATTCTACCATGATACTGGTCCTCCTTTTTTTTTTTTTTTTTTTTTTTATTTGAGATGTAGGTTCACTCTTGTTGCCCAGGCTGGAGTGCAATGGCACAATCTCAGCTCACCACAACCTTGGCTCACCACAACCTCCGCCTCCTGGGTTCAAGCAATTCTCCTGCCTCAGCCTCCCAAGTAGCTGGGATTGCAGGCATGTGCCACCATGCCCAGCTAATTTTGTATTTTTAACAGAGACAGATTTCCTCCATGTTGGTCAGGTTGGTCTCAAACTCCTAAGCTCAGGTGATCTGCCCACCTCGGCCTCCCAAAGTGCTGGGATTACAGGTGTGAGCCACCACGCCTGGCCAATATTGGTCGTCTTAATCATGTTTCAAATGTCATCAACATTATCTTATTCTTTCAATGGCAATCATGAAAAAGCAAAAGTCAAATAGCTGAAATTACACAAAGACTTGACTTTATGGATTAAATAAGAACTGACTGGGGAAAATTCCCTCACTTTCTCTGCCCTATGTTCAGAATATATAATAACTGCTGACTCTAGGTAGTAAAAATTATATATGTTTCCAAGATTAAAGTCTGGTTTATGACATTTTGTTCACATAAGCTGTAACAAACCAGTAAAAAGTCTTAATACAGGAAAAGTCTCCACAAAATACATTGACAAATCTACTCCTAAGCTGTGGTTTACTTATCTGCTGTCAAGAAGAAAAGGTAAGTAAACACGCTGTATTAGAACCTTATAATGTATTTCTATCATACTGATATCACTTTGAGGCTATTCCATAGGGTATATATCCCCCTTTTGACTATTTACATTAAGACTCCATTTAAAATTTTTTTATTTTAGCCTTTCTGTCTTCATTAATGAAAAACGCTACATTAAGAAATTTCTGCTTGCTTTTCCTTCTTGTTTCATATAGAGACCCAAGTGTAATCTGCAAAGTACTCTGAAAAGAATGGCACAAGCAGTCAAAATATTTACATATTTCTCTGTAAAATATTTCATAGAAAGATTTAACAGGCATAAGTAAGCTATGACAAGCATGCTCACTTATCTGAAGAAAAATACTTTGAGCTGATTTTCTGGCACTGAAAGGAAAGCTGGTTGAGTGACATCTTCCTTTATGGAATGCAATGATTAAACCAATGAGTTGTGCTTTACCTTCTCCAGGAAGGTCAGTATGATATGGAGCTGCTTTCAGTGATGCCCAACATATTACACTTGAACTTACAGAACCTGTCACTAACATCAGTAAGTAAAGCAAGGCTTAACATTGAGGTTAAAACAAAAACGAAAGGAAAAGAAACCAAAAACAAAACAAAACTGTATGAGAATGTAAATATTATATGAATAATTTCATACAAAACTGGGAAAGCAGTGAGTGCTCCAGTATGAAGAACTATCTCAGGTTTAAAGATGAGAAATGGAGTGTTTCAAAACCAGGTTTTATCTGTAAATACACTTGTCTCTCCTCCTAAATTGTAAGAAGAAAATAACTGGAGAATATTGCTGTGATCTCTTGCAAGTTCTTTCTTCCAGCTTTGGAAGAAAGAGAAAAATAAACAGAAAATTCATTTATCTCGAGAGATAAGTATCCAAGTTCAGAAACCCCTGTTTGCTTCACAGAGGAACAAGCTCTAATCTCACAAGCTGTGGAGAAGTCCTGTAGATTCTCCTACAGTGAAGTCATCAACGTCTCACAGAAGAAGAAGAGTGTAAAATTATGAACACCAGCATGTCGGGAAGACCACATTCCAGCCCAAATTTCTAACCCATCACAATGACCTGAACTTAACCTCTACTACTTCCCACTTTTCCTTACCTGGCAATTGAAGAAAATTCCTTTCCCTTGACATAATTACAGAAATGGAATGAGTAAGAAGTTTATAGCCTATGAATAGTATACTACTTTGGACAAGAGGGATAACTTGGTTGGATCCTTACTGTGCAGCAAAAAGGCTGGGTACCACAAACTCCCCAAAAAGATTACCATAATATTGTACAGTGCCTATTGGTGAGAGGCCTCCTTGTTAGCATCTCTGAGCATAACATTCACCCAAATCTGTCTTAAATTGCACAGTTTGTAATTGCATAGGCAACAAGTCTTGTCTAACAGGATTTCAATAGCCTTTCAAATTCTACCTTTGGAAGATATTCAAACCAAGAATTCTCATTCATATTTTTTACTACCTTCTACTCATTTGCACAGAATAAGAAGCCAAGTTGAACCTGTTAGAAGACCCAGTTCTGGTTGTTCAGCATCTGTGATTTGATTCCCTACCAATGACAGACAGGATGGGCAAGTGAGGCAGGGCTTCTATCCTAACTTAAAGGCTTAGCATTTAAAGGGTGGCAATCTGCTCATTCCAATATGTCTCTCAAAGGAGTTAATAGTAGTTGTCAATGTTTGTCTTCAGTTTGATGTTTTTCAAGGCATTTTTAAAACCAAATGGAATTGGCACCAATTTTTAAAAATTCAAATGGGGTTTTCCCTGATTTTAGAAATATCTGTAATTTTTTTTTTTTTTTTTTTTTTTTTTTTTTTTTTTTTTTTTTTGAGACAGAGTCTCACTCTATCTTCCAGGCTAGAATGCAATGGTGCAATCTCAGCTCATGGCAACCTCCGCCTCCCGGGTTCAAGCGATTCCCCTGCCTCAGCCTCCTGAGTAGCTGGGATTACAGGCATGTGCCACCATGCCCCGGCTAATTTTTTTGTGTGTTTTTGGTAGAGATAGGGTTTCACCATGTTAGCCTAATGGTCTCGACCTCCTGACCTCATGATCCACCTGCCTTGGTCTCCCAAAGTGCTGGGATTACAGGTGTGAGCCACGGTGCCCGACCTAAAATGTTGTTTTTTAAAATAAAATAGGAAGTTAAAAAGCAATGTGTACTCTTGCATTCTGCCCCAGAAATAACGGGATGGATGAATAATGGGATGGATGAACACTGGGCTGAAAAAGAGATTTGACCTTTGAGAGGCATCTCAATTCTTCATTCGAACAAGGTAAAATATTTTTCATGAAAATAACCTGCGTATCAGCCTGAAAGCCAGTATGTATATGGAATCAATTTAAAAGATGGAGTATAGAGTTTGAAGTCAGAATGGTCAGGGGTCTAATCACAAGTTAAACAAGTGATAGCTGTACTAATTATCTGAGTCTCTTTATCAATCAAATGGCACTAGTTATATAGTATATATTACATGAGTTGTTTGTAAATATTAAATGTGATGTTAAATATAAAGTCCCTACTTGATACTTTTGATAAGGCACTTAAAAATATATGTTTTATTTTATAGCTCAATGACAGCTAAAGAGGCAAATAAATATTGTATATGAGTCTTTGCCACAGCTGTATACCTACTTTTCAATTCCCTGAATCCTTAGGCTTCATTCACATTATCTCCCCTGGGTTACTGTCCTCCTGGTGGTAGGATCATTTATTCTTTTGTCATTTACTGATAGTCCTCTGTGTACGAGGCACTGTGCTATGGTCTCAGAGGGCAAAAAGTGCCATACATTCTGTACTCTCTGTCTTCAAGGAGCTACGCTTCAGGTGGTGGTGAGGTAAGCAGGGGCTTCTGATAGCTTTTATAATATATACAATGATGTGTCATGATAGGTGTGTAGAAGCTGCTAAACTGTCTTCTTAGGGGTTGGCGGAGATAGTCAACTTCATGATGAAAAATTCTGCTGAGATGAATGTGATTTCAGAATTAATAGCACAAAGGACAGCAATATTCAAAGACAGAGACTCCTGCAAGAACAAGGTGTTGAGTTTGGTTGGAATGCAGGAACGGTTCCATAAAGTGGTAGTAAGTGTATGGGGAGGGGTGTCATCTTCTGAAATTACTAACTTACAAAGCTAGAATAAACTTGACTGACTAAAATAAAAGCAATAATATCAGCAATTATTGCATATTATTTGTCATGTTTCAGGGCATTTTTCCATATTAACTCATTCAATGCTTAGAAACACCCTATGATGTAAATATCATGACTGTATTATCATCATTTTACATGTTAAAAAAAAACACCTGAGGTATATAAAGGTTTAGCTGTTTGCCCAAGGATATCCCACTAGCAAGTAGCAGAGCTGAGATTCAAACTGAGTCAGTCTAGGTCCTGAGCTGGAGTCTCATCACAACCATATTATGCCTCTTTTGTTTTTGTGTTATTAGTTACAGAAGCTTGTACCGCAAAATATAAATGATAAGAGCCCACGGCACACAAGTGACCTCCAGCTACAGTAGCCTTATCAGCACTACACTGAAAGACTGCCATTGGAGATCTTTCTATGAGCACTACAAAAGCATACATCTACAAAATGGGAAAAATTCTTACCTCAAAAGGCTCTGAGGACCCAAAGTCATACATATGCCTTTAGCATGAGACATACTAAAGATTAGTTGTAAATTTCTTACCTTTCCATTATTCTCTCTTCCTTTTTTGCTTCTTTTCTTTCTTTCTTTTTCCTTCCTTCCTTCCTTCCTTCCTTCCTTCCTTCCTTCCTTCTTTCCTTCCTTCCTTCCTTCCCTTCTTCCCTCTGTTCCTCCCTCCCTCCCTGTCTCCCTATATTCCGTCTTTCCTTCTTATTCCATCTTCTGAATTACTACTTAGTAACTCTTCTACTTCCCTGAATGATCTTTTGTGATTGCACCCCAGAATAAAGCTTTAGTGACAAGAGACAGCTAGAAAAAATCCACTAATGCTGATAATTGTTGGCGATCATTCACAAGATTACTAGATGAGTTAGGAAAAGTTGTTAGATGAGTTAAGACCCAATCTCAGAATCATGGTCAGCATTGAGCTATATCCATTGATAGTTTCCACTATTCAAAAATCTCCTCTGGGAGGCCGAGGCAGGCAGATCATGAGGTCAGGAGATCGGGACCACCCTGGCTAACACGGTGAAACCCCATCTCTACTAAAAATACAAAAAATTAGCCAGGCATGGTGGCAGGCACCTGTAGTCCCAGCTACTCAGGAGGCTGTGGCAGGTGAATGGCATTAACCCAGAGGCGGAGCTTGCAGTGAGCCGAGATCCCGCCACTGCACTCCAGCCTGGGCAACAAAGTGAGAGTCTGTCTCAAAAAAAAAAAAAAAAAACAAAAAAAAAAACAACAACAACAACTCAGGCTGTCAAGGTATCAGTTATTTGTAATATATTATCCCCACACTACCACTCAAGGCAACTGTCTGGTAACTAATGTAATAAAAATTATTATTTAAGAAAGACTTTCAATAGTGTTACCATCGTAAAATATCAGGATTGAAAGGCACCAAGAAAGAAATGCATTTCTAACACTTAGCTAGAATTTCCTCTAGAATAGACCAACTAAGTAGTAAGTCTGAGATAGAAAAACCAAACAAACAGACAAAAACTCAGTCTTAGAGGTCCTCTCTTTACCTTAAATTTACATATACAGTTTAAGCAGGGATGGCGAAATGGCAGGGGGCTTAGGGGGAGCACTCTTTACGCTATACCATTCTCCTTTATTAAAATTATACAAATATATTATATCTGCATTTTCTTTCATACACATACCAGCAAGAAGTTTCAAAAATTCTTTATAAATTTGAAACCATCTTGCTTCCAACAGAAGTCCAATTTACCTATTTTTTGACATCCTGTTCATTTGCTATTTGTCTTATGAATGAAAGTATGAAGCAAATAAGTAAAGTATTCATGGGCCATCTCCTCAGGTGTATAAAGGTTAAGGAAAATTGATTACAAACAAATGAGATCTATGACAAAAGCAGAGGAGTAAGGTAACCAGCCCCCCAAATTAATCAGCATATAAATTAATCTTGCTTCCAAACAAAAGTAGGACAGGAAGAATTGTCATCAATAATCTACTATGCCAAGACATTCTCCAGGATGAATACTAATGAATATAAACAAATAGTAGCTGCAAGAGAAATATAAATTCTTAAAACATTAAGAGGAAAAAGTCTGAAAATTTTCTAATCTGTAAACCACACATATTTTATGTATCCTACTATCAACAACAGTGCTATCTCAGTAATTGATTACCATTTACAGAGTACCTACTAAGTGTCCCACACTATGCAAAGAACTTTCCATATGTTATCTTTAGTTTTCACATTCATCTTTTATGATTCTCACAACTGCGCCTCAGAGAGTTTATGTGACTTACTTACCAAGCAGGAACAATATACCTAAATCTCTCCATTTTCAAAAGCTAGACACTTTCCACAATCTAGAGAAAGACTGAAAATACTTTTTCAAAAGCAAATAATTTTAATGATGTGCTCTGTGTTTCTACGGTCTGATGTGCATTGACTAATTGTTACTTTTGGTTTATTTTAGAAGTTATACACTTTTTATAGTAAGTATTATATTGTCTTTTGACTACCTAACTTTTGATTTGTTCTAGAAATGACCTTCCACAAATATCTGGATGCATGAAGGACAGAGATGATCTGAGGTAAAGACTGTTTCTGAGGATAAACTTTCCTAAGGGAGAAAGATTCTTTGATAATGACTTTGCCCTATCTTACTCCACACAGTGTTTCACACAGTCCTCTAGTTTTTCCTCTCTAATTGCCCCTCAATTCTCTTCTCTATCAAGGACAAAAACATATAGAAATCCTATATTTTCAAACTCCATCAACCTCCATGAGTATGAAGTGTTCTGAAGAGAAAAAGAGCCATGCATGGTTAGTAATTCTTAGACTGTTATGCATTAAGGATGAGTAGAAAATTAGCAAAGATTTTAACTGTTGACAGTAAAATTGCATATGCTGTGATAAATGAAAGAAGAGAAATAAATATTTGTATGACTGTGAATAAGCCTTTCCTCTAAAGTAGTTAAGTCACACTTTGCAAAAACTCAAGTTGCAAGTCTTTATTTTTTGCTTGTTTTTTGTTTTTTGTTTTTTTGAGATGGAGTCTCGCTCTGTCACCCAGGCTGGAGGGCAGTGGCGCGATCTCGGCTCACTGCAAGCTCTGCCTCCTGGCTTCACGCCATTCTCCTGCCTCAGCCTCCCGAGTAGCTGGAACTACAGGCACCCGCCACCACACCAAGCTAATTTTTTGTATTTTTTGTAGAGACAGGGTTTCACCATGTTGACCAGGATGGCCTCGATCTCCTGACCTCATGATCCGCCTGCCCCAGCCTCCCAAAGTGTTGGGATTACAGGCATGAACCACCGCACCCTGTCGCAAGTCTTTTTAAATCCTTGAATAATATCTGAAAATACTGTGTTTAATAGCTAAAAACAAATAACCCACATTTCCAACATGACACATTATCTATCCATGCAATACTATACTATGCAGCCACCGGTGTGTGACTACTATAGAACAATGTCAAGAAAGAAATCTCCACGGGCCGGGCACGGTGGCTCACGCCTGAAATCCCAGAACTTTGGGGGACCGAGGTGGGCAGATCACCTGAGGTCAGGAGCTGGAGACCAACCTGGCCAACATGGTGAAACCCCGCTTCTACTAAAGATACAAAAATTAGCCAGGCATGGTGTCAGATGCCTGTAATCCCAGCTACTCAGGAGGCTGAGACAGGAGAATCGCTTGAACTTGGGGCAGAGATTGCAGTGAGTCGATATGGTGCCACTGCACTCCAGCCTAGAATTTCCACGGTAAAGGGAAAAAATTAACATATAATTATAATAAAATATACCCAAGACATTCTATAAAATTCAGAAGCCATTCTTAATACAAACTCTATTCTAAGACTTGAAAACTAATTACCAAATGTGATGGAACATGTTTCTGTTGTAAAAGAAGCAATGAACATTATTATTAACTACTGAAATACCAAGACCATTCTCATTAAACGGAAATGACCACCATCCCTACAATTATTCAGCATTGTGTTGTAGTTTCTAGCCAATCCAATAAGAAAACCAACTAGCTATATAATTATGAGAAATAAGAAAACAAATTTATCTCTATTTGCATACAATTTAACAGTCAAGATAAACTCTACAAAATATATAATAAATAAGAGAAAATCCTGATAAGGTTAACTAGATTTTAAAAAGCTATTTATATACTTTTTCTTTATTCTAGCAACCCATTGAAATATATGTATCTCAAATATGAAATATGTATAGATTTATGTAATACTAATACCCTGCTGACAGTAGTGATAAAATTATTATGTATCTTGTAATGAAATATTTAAAAGTTATTATGTATTTTAAATCAACATAAATAACCTGAATAAAAAGCTAAATGATATCTTACAGTATTATTGAGTCATAAGACAATATCATATAAATACATCCCTTAAATTAATACATATATTTAATGAGATTCCATTCAGAACTCAAAAATTTTAAATGAAACTAGAGAGTTTTATTTTTTAAATTTCTGTATAAAACACAAATTAAAAAACCTTCTACAAGATTTTTCAGAACAGAGATGAGGATAAATGTCCTGCAACATATAAAACATACTACGCCGCTTATTAAAATCAAAATAGTAAGTGAAGACTAAATAGAATGCAAAAGTGCAGAAGACAAGTTGAAAAATAAACACACAAATCCAAGTATTTGTGGAAAAATCATAGTTTATTTAATCAAAGATCTTAGCATAAGCAGCTATAGATCTCAAAATGAAAGAATTAAATCCCTGCTTTGCAGTATAAAATATTAAATTCCAGAAGGATTAAAATAAAAAATGTAAAACCCAGAATATTATAATAAAAATAGGAAAATGTTTGTATAACATAGGGCAAGGAGACATTTATCAAACAATAAATCCAGATGCCATGAAAGTGTTGATAGATTTGATTGCATATAAATTAACATTTTGAAAAAAAAGGAAGACCCTTAAGGCAATATTCAAATAAAAATTTGACTATTAAAAATTGTTTGAAAATGCCTTAAAGTTCCTTAGTTCACAGTCTCTATAAATCAATATTAACAAGACAAACAATATTATTTAATGTGAAAATAATATAAATAAAATAATCACAGAAAAAGGAAGAAATATGACCAAAAACTTCAGAAAGATCCTCAACTCAAGAATAAACCAAAAATACAATCAAATAAACATTGAGAATCCACTATTAACCCACTGCATTCTACTGAAATTTCAATATGCTGATCACACTTTGTTCTGGAGAGGATGTGGGAAAGCAGTAATTATATATTGTTGGAGAGAAAAAAAGCATTGTGTGTAATGTAACACACACAGTAGCTAATAACCTTTAAAACACATGCACTTTGACTCAGAATTTCTATTTTGGCAAAGCTATGCTACAGATAAAAGCATATGATCATTATAACAATCATGTCATTGTGACATGAGATCATTGTAAGATATATTAGTTCTCACAATGATTATATGTAATTTTTATAAAAGCAGTAAAATTTTAATAAAGAAAAAAGACAAAGATCTTGCTTAGGAGATAGATGTTGAAGTTTAAGGCTGCCAAAGGAGCTACCATTTGAAGGGAAAACATCTGGAGAGTAGAAAAGATCAAAGAATAAATTCAAAAATTTGCATTCAAATTTCCACTTCGCAACTGCTGACTTCTAACTTAACTGCTCACAACTGTTTCTAAAACTGCATATATATTCTGTTTTCTTCTAGCTTATTTGGTGTAGTGGGAGAAAGAAGAAAATAGCATTTGAGAGGCCTGAGAATGAATATTAGCAGTCACATGATACTGGAAAGACAAAAGTTAACGTTTAATTCTTGTCAAAATTGGGAGGCATCTGCAAATGTCTTGGTACTTCTCAGCCAGGACCTCAGAAGAGGTCATTCTAGAATTAATGTGACACTTAGTGCCATACTTTAGAAGTGAGGACTATACCCTAGATGTAAGGGCAAAATTTAAACATTTTAAAGACATTTAAAACCCTTGCAAATAAAGCCTAAAACCAAGCCTCAATAGGACAATGATGATCCACTAGTAATCTATCTACTTGATAGAAGAAAACTTAACCCTTTTGGACAAATTTCCATCATCAAGGACACCTGCAAAGTTTCATCTATCAAGTCAAAAATTATGAGGCAAATAAAAAATAGGATTAAATCATTGGAAAATCAAAGTAAAAAATAGACAATATAAATAGACCTCCAGATGATTCAGATATTGGAGATACCCAATATGACTTTCAAATAACTATGATCAATACACTCAAGAAAATAAAAGTTGGGCAAAGTAGATAAGAATTTCAACAAAGAATTATGATATGTAAAAAGTAACCAAATTGGGCATCCTAAAACTGAAAAATAGAAATAAGAGTTTAAAGATCTTGACTTCCAAAGTTCAAAATTCATTTGTTAAATCTACAAATAATTATTCAGCAACTATTGCCTGACACTGTTCTAGAAGTAGGGGATAAAGCAATGAACAAAACAAACTTCATTCCCTTATGGCTCTTATGATCTAATGAGAGAAACAGAAAATAAACCATATAAGTAAGTAAATTTTATATTAGAAGGTGATAGCCAAGGGTGATATGAGAAAGAAAGAAATGACTGAAAATGTTAATTGGATTAAACAAATAATAGAACAAAAAATAAAATTTGAAAAGAGCCTTCCTAAAGAAGCAATAACAAATTTGAAGGCCTCAATAGGGTAGTGATTTACCTGCTAAAGGAAAAATGAGGAGTTTAATGTCACCTTAATACTAGGAGATAAAATTATTAACTACTGGAAGGGTTTGGGACTTTACTGTGAATGAGATGAGATGGTATTAAAAGGTTCTGAGTGGAAAAGTGACATGATCTAACACACATTTTAACGTTTTACATCTGAGATTATAAGGTCTAAGAGCAAAAGTAGGTAGAACTCTCTAGAGACTACTGCAACCATCCAAGCAAGAGATTATGTGGACTGAACCAAGATGGTAGCAGTGAAGAAAGTAAAAAATGTTTGTATTCTAGCCAACAGGATATATAAGAGATAAAGGGGACTTACGGGTGACTCCAAATGTTTTGCCTGACAAGTTGAAGAGATGAAATTGCCACGGAGTGAAATGGAGAAAACAGTGAGTATACTAGGTTTAGGAGTGAAGGAAGATCAGAAGTTGAATTTTGTACCTGTTGAGTAAGAGATAATGATTAGACATCTAAATAGAGATGTCAAGGGCAAAGTAAAGAGTTGAGTACATTTGGGTAAAGATCCAAACAGAAATTATGAACATGGAAGTTACTGGCATATAAACTACATTTAAAATAATGAGACTGGATGAGGTCTCCCAGATGTAATAAGCTGAGGAATATAAAAGATTTGAAATGATTATTTGCTAAATAATAAGAATATAACTAGGATAGAACATTTGTTTATAGAAAATGAAATGGTTTAGTGCTAGGAGTTGACAGAAAAGATGGAATCACTCAACTTCAAATTTTTTCAGCCTTCTACAGTAATAGAGATACAAACATAATAAGACAATAAAAATATTATATTATACCATAATATAATAATAAAAATAAACATTTGCCCTGTGACCATTTACAACTGCCATTTACAACTTTTTTAAAGATGCATTCTCTCATTTTGTCTGATAGTAAAGGATCATCTATATATTGTTTTATTACTGAATGATTTGTCAAGTGACAGTCATCTTTGTAGGTTGCTAATGAATTTACTCATTATTTGAGATCTGGTAAGTAAAGGCAGAAATAAGATTCAGGCATCTAACCCATCTTTCCTATCAAATTGTATCACAAGGTAACCAAATGATAAATGACAATTAAGTTTTCCTTAAAAGAAGTATTCCACTAGTAATTTAAAGGAAAAATAAAATTAGAATATCACCATTTGACATCCCCCAATTAATTAATGGATCTAGACACTGAGAATCAATGACTACTAAATTCATAAAAAGAGACACAAAGCAGACAATATGTCCTCCTGATTGAAGTAACTTTGTTACAAATTTTAACCTGAATCTCATCAAGTCACAAGTTCCAACAAGTTTCAAAGCCATGAGATCCCAAATCAAAAGTCTAAAGGATAAGTTAAATTGATTGTTTGGAAGGGAGGAAAGAAAGATTTGTTTCATCTGAAATGACATGAGCAATTTAGATAGAGAATACAGCATTTAAGTTGGACTCTGACCAGTAACTACGCTTTGTGAAAGAGGAGAGATTTGAAAGCATTTTTTATGTTGAGAGAGCAGTCTGGGCAAAGACAGGGAGAGTTAGATGTATTTATGAGACTGCCAGTTGTACATGTGGCTGAGGAAGAAGCTTAGCACAGCAGTAAAAACAAACGAGAAAGTGAGGTTTGGGCCAGGCGCCGTGGCTCCTGCCTGTAATCTCAGCACTTTGGGAGGCCCAGGTGGACAGACCACCTGAGGTCAGAAGTTCAAGACCAGCCTGGCCAACATGGTGAAACCTTGTCTCTACTAAAAATACAAAAATTAGCCTGGTTTAGTGGAGCACTCCTGTAATCCCAGGTATTCAGGAGGCAGAGGCATGAGAATCGCTCGAACCCGGGAGGCGGAGGTTGCAGTGAGCCAAGATAGCGCCACTGCACTCCAGCCTGGGCAACAGAGTGAGACTCTATCTCAAAAAAACATTTTCTAAATAAAAGAAAGTAAGGTTGGTAGTGTGTGTGGGTGTAGACGTGTCTGTGAGTGTGGGTGTGAGTGTGTGTATTTTCCTTATCTATGCTTTCTAAATTTTTTAACATTGAAAAGGGATTATTATATAATATTATATAATTATTATTTATACATGTTTATATAATATATAAATAATATTATCAATATTTATTATTTTGTATAATATATTATATAATGATTATATAATAAATGTATTTCTATACTCCTATAAATCTAAATTTTTTAATGTAATTAAATAGAGTTTTGAGCCAACTAATGGAAGACTTGCAATGCCATGACCATTGTTTTACTTTTGTCCCCCTCACCAGTCTCGGTTATGCAACTAAATATATAGTTGGCTGCAACTCTCTTTCATTAAGTGTTGATGCTAAGAGTGACACCAGCCATCAATTTCAGAAAAAGTTAGGTAGCTTTTTCAGTAAGCTAAAATCATTACCATTACTGAAATATTCAATTTGAAGTCCAATGATAGAAGTAGAAAATTCCTACTCTATCTTCAAGGAAGTCTTCCAACCATATTTAATGGTCATGCTATTAAACTTTTAAATACACTATGAATATAAACATAGTCAATATAGTTTGTAGATTTACTGATTAAGGCAGATATTAGACGTATGGTTTGATTTCCACACTTGTCTTTGTCCTCCAGACTGGGGACTATTCAAACTTTGTCCTCCAGATTGGGGACTGTTTAAAGCTTAATAATTGATAAAACATGGCCAGTCAAATGGAAAGAGCAGAGACAAACGTAGAAGAATGGATGACAAAGGAAAAACCGATCGCTGAGAAGAGAGGAATCATTTCAAAGACTTGAGAATTGCAAAGATTTGAGAAAAACACAGGTCTCTTGATCTCAGATTCTTGGTAAAGGGAGGCTAAGATAGGAGTCCAGAAGTGCAAAGCAGGTCTGCTCAAGCTGTTATCCAAACTGGCTAAGAGCCGATACACATCAAGGGGTATGAACAGTTTTAAGCTGAAGAATAAAACTAAGATTTGTTCATAGAATTGCTGTCAGGTCTAAAAGTAGTGTTTAAATCAAGAGATCTGGACCCCAGATGATCAAGATTTGATTGAGAAAAAGAGCAGGGAGGCAACAAGGTGATAAAGGGATCATTATAACATTTGAGGCCAGCAAGGATGCTGAGAACTCATTCTCATTAGATAGTTACATAAGGAAAGCAGTTTTGCTAATTTAAATAGGCAATACTGGAATAAACCATTGCATTTGGATGTCTTATTTTAGGGAAATCTGCCCAAAATTTGTGCTTTCTCTACCTTCCTGATATGGTTTATGTCTATGTCTCCACCCAAATCTCATGTCAAGTTGTAATTCCCAAAGTTGGAGGTGGGGCCTGGTGGGAGGTGATTTGGTCATGGGGGTGGATTTCCCACTTTCGTGTTGTTCTTGTGATAGTGAATGAGTTATCACAAGATCTGGTTCTTTAAAAGTGTATAGCACCACCCCTCACTTCTCTCTCTTCCTGCTGCTTCAGCCTTGTAAGACGTGCCTACTTTCCTTTTCACCTTCTGCCATGATTGTGAGTTTCCTAAGGCTTCCCCAGACATGCTTCCTATACAGCCTGTAGAACCATGAGCCAATTAAACCTCTTTTCTTTATAAATTACCCAGCCTCAGGTAGTTTTTTATAACAGTGTGAGAACAGGCTAATACACTTCCTTACCCTTACTTATCAATATATATTTGGTGGCAAGTAATGTATATTTGTTAATATCTCCTGGTGCATGTGTGATTTGTATAATATGAAATTATTCATGGAATATGCGACGTATTCCCTGTTGAGAGCACCATATATTCATTCATTCAAGAAATATTAATTGGATACAGAGTGTTTGTAAGTTCTGTTGTAAACTGCTAAGTATGCAGAGGTGAATAAAGCAGACACATATCTGTTCTCATGGAAGACATTCTAATGAGAGATGTGAGCATTAGATAAATTAAAGAGTAACAGATTCCAGGCAGAGTCTCAGAACAATGTAATGTGATCATGACTGAGTGGCTACTCTGGATTGGGGTGGTCAGAAAAGCTCTTTGAAAAGGTGGCATTCAAGCTGCATCCTAAATTTTAAGAAACAGAAACCTGGGCTGATTGGGATTCGGGATCTAGATGAAAGACAGGGAATCGGAACAAGACAGGTTGCATGATCTAATATCTTGGGAAGTATTGGGGGAAACCACAAGTGTTTGAGTTTAATCTCATATCTACTTTGAGCCCCTCTTTTCAGAAGCATCTGTACAAGAAAAATGTCCAGAGGGAGTTTTTAAAAGTTTGGAATCTTCTCTAACAGAGAAGAAGAATGAACTAGAATTTGATACTTGCTACATCCCCTGCACACCTGAATGGAATAAATGAGAAATGCAGGAGATGAAGGTACAAATCCAATTTCCCCTTTGCAACAAGAACCAGTAAGTCTTTGCTGCCTTCTTCATTTCAGAACCTGTCTACATTTTATCCTCCTTCATAAACAATGTTTAGATAAACCCAGTGAATAATGGGGTTGAAAGGAAATTTTAAAGGTCATTTTGTGTATACCCCTTGCTTCAGGCAAGATTACAGTCATGCCCACCCAAGAAGTAGTCTTCTCTTATGTAAAGTTTTGTTCTAGATGATGTTTATTTTTTCCAGGGTGGGGAGTTGAAGTAGGAAGAAGAGTAATGAAGAGTGTGTTTGCCTTAAAAGCATAAGCAGAGTTATTTTTAATGTAAGTGCCCTCCCCTCTTTGTAATGCCAGGGGCAGAGTATTCTCCAAATGCTTTATACACTTACTTTCAGCACTAAATGTATTTGTGCAAATCTCATGAATCATCAAGGCTTTTGAAAATATTTATAGAGAGAGAAACTCAACCCTTTTCATTAGAGTGAGTAAAACTCACATTGGTATCTTGCTATTGTTTAAGGAGAACAATGGATGGGTGGATGAAAGAGAATGTCAGCTGGATCAACAAACAGCTGTTCCAACAGAAGTCCTGTTATCCCATACAATAAAGCAGTATTAATTGCTGCCTTCCCTGGAGTCTCTAAAGATGCTCAGTAAGTGTACAGTACCCTGATGAACTAAAGCCAAAAGTTAGGGCTGATTTCAGGCTTCATCACAGTGGACACCTCACCTCCAGAAAGAAAGTTGTAGGCCTTTAAAACTTTTGATCTTAGAGAAGACTCCACCGCCTTTCAAGGCAATAAATTCTTGTCTCTTCTCCAAATACTCTAATTGAAACTTCTGCTGTTGCAGCATAATTCAATGTGTTTTTTTACAGACCTCAGTGAAAGCAAGAATTCTCATTTTGCATGTAATTATATCTCTTATAATACCCACAGCCTCCTGCAATATTACTTTTTCTAGGTCAAATAAATAATTTTTTTTCCTAAAGGCAGCTTGGTATTCAGTAAAAGTTATAGTAATTGGGCACAGTTCTGGATAAGATTCTTGGCTCTAACATTGACTAATAATATGGGCAACTTATTTATTAAGTGTGATACCCAGTTTACTCAACTTTCTTAAAGAGTTGTTGTTAGGATTTAATGTAATAATACATAAAAAATATTTATGACAGCATGCTTGATACACACTGATACACACTATGAAACAATTTTATCACTGTTTATCCACCTTTTTAATCAATGGATATTTTCCAAGTTTTTTCTGTTGTTTGTGTCATAGAGTACAGATATAGGTTCAATTATTTAAGTACTGTAAATTCTTCAAGTAATGGAAAGATAACCTTATACTTCATAACTAATTCACATTTCTAAACACTCTACTAACAATAAAGTATAAGTCTTGTGAATTAATATTTTACTTATGGTTCAAAGTGACCCATAAATCTTTTCCTGGAATCTTCTGAAAGCCTATCCTAACTAACATATATTCAGAGATGATTTTTCTTTTCATTACATAGTATTGCAAGCAGTGTTAACTTATATCTACACACTTCTCAAATTCTCAAAGCATTTTAAATACTTTTTTATCTCGGAGTCAGATAAAGTATTATTGTCAACAACAGTATTTCTGGTCATTATTCTGTCATCCAAATTATAAATAAAAATAGTAAATAAAGCCTTTATAATTGCCAATTTGGAGGGTAAAACATTTGATATATCCTATGCACATAATACCTAAAAATGTGCTTTTAAATCAAATTATCTTGTACTTACAAGTCATGCCATAGTTTTTTTTCACCAATAAAGTCCCAGAAGTCAAGGTAAGAAGACTGAAGGGCATATTCCTAGAGACTTAAACTGCAAGAGGGAAAAAAATATGCAAGCATGTAATTTATAACACAACTTGGCAACTTGTTATGGAGTCCCTCTCTTTCCAGAAATCCCAGATTCCTGATAATAGAAGAGAATCCCAGACAGTTATCACCATAAGCATTTTAATTCAAGATCACCTGAGTCTAGCTTCTGCTTTTAAGTACAAATTCTCTACCATGATTTTTACAGCTCCCCACCGCTGACTTCCGTGTTTCTCTCTTGCACTAACCTCCCATGACAGTGGAGGAGGCAGAACATTCTAATGAACCTATGTGAATAAAGTCTCAGAAACACAAAAAATCTTGGCATATTAAGGAATATGTGGAAATTTGAGGTAGCTGGAGAAGACAGGAGCTTGTGAAGAGCAGCAGGAAGTGGTCCAGAGTGATAGGTTGGGGTGAGAATAACTATCAAAATAAAGAAGTAGATTTAGTTCTATGGACAATAGAAAACTAACAGAAGAGTTTGATTCTTCAGTTGCTTTGTTTTATTTTTACACAGAAGCAAGGTCTCATTAGACTTATTTTTGGAAGATGACTCTGATGAATAATGGTGAGGAAGGTGAACTGGAAGGGTTAACAGGTAGAAGCTGAGATCAGTCAATAGCGGAGTTCTAGGTGAGGCATGATAAAGCCCTGATACAAATCTCTGCTAAATTAATTTTCTTATCTCAGGGTCAAATAATAACATGTTTGGGTAAGTATGTGCAACCACCACATTAGCTTTTTAATCTGTCACAAGAACGTGTCTCAGAAACACAGGGCAGGGAGGGGCCATAAAAGATGTTCCTCCAACCCATGTCATGGTTTAATTTTCTCTACTTTGGAATGTCAGGTTGCAGAACACAATTCTTGAACTAAATGATGACTGCCTAAGTTTACTGTTCACATTTCCGAAGATTATACTTAAGGTGATTTTTTTTCCCCAAGAATCTCTTAACCACTACATTAGCTTGGAGAGTCCTGCTACATCCATCTCTTGACAGTGAGACTGAATCTCATTATACCATAACCCTTAGCTCAGTTTCAAATGTCCTGCACTTTACTAGTAAATTGCCTACATGAAGACTCAGAAACCTACGCCGGTTGTAATCTATTGTGGAGGCTCTGTTATCATCCCTTGGTTTAAAGTGGATGGCTGTCACACACCATGAGATTCTAGAACCTGGGACTTCTCTCGGATAAAGAAAGATAACCTAAAGTCGGCTGTATCCAAGGCTCTGACAATTGCTGATAAGGTTAAGAGGATATAAAGATCATCACAGCCATTTCACTCCTCCTGAAGTAATAGTCAAACATTATCTAACAATCACCTGCTGGGATTAAACTGTAGATGGCTTGCCGAGATAGTCCATCTTAGCCCTGGCCCAGTCAGTATCTCTTTTAGCAGCTTAACTCCAGTGATATCAGAACATTTCATGAGTCTAGTAGGATTGACCAAGACATTTACTCTTTACTATCTATTAAAATAAAGGCCTTCTTTTTTAGCCTTTCCCTCTAATTACCAGACATTCTCTCCCAGTAAAGCACCAACACATTTCCCAGGAACAAATGTCGACTTCACATTTCCCACTACTAACCTTTATGACAACTACAGATGTTTGATAGCATGTAACTTAAATATATCAACAGAGCTTAGTATATTTCCCCAAGAAGCCATTGGTGGAACTGGGAAGGAAACAATATACTTTTCAGTAATCGATCTGTACCTAACTGCCTGTATGTCTCCCTTCCTGTTCTCCTTCCTCTCTGGGATGTTGCCATGGTGCCAAATTACTTGTGTTGTGAGTGCTGCTGTTTACAATTTAAAATGAAGTATATACCTCTTATAGAAAATTTGGGAAAATATATAGAAAAGTAGAACAACCAAGATAAAAATTCACCTATAATAGATCAATAATCATTATTTTAGGACAGTTTCAGAGTACTTGTTAATGAATACAATTTTGGAGTTTTGTTGGATTTTTTGTTTTGTTTTTAGTGCATGTACTTTAGTATGATCCATATTAACTTGTTATAGTCAAGACTCCTTTGCTTATGAGAAAAACCCAAACAAATTAACTTAAGGGGAAAACAAAAGATAATTACGTTCATGCAGGTAACTTGGAAGAACAGGCCGAGCAGGTGTTTTTCTCAGTCCTTACAAACAGGAAACAAACATTCATATAATGTGTCAAGAAGAGGGAGATTGTTTTGATGTCTTGGCAGCTTAGGACCCCAGAGGAATGAGGGGCATTCGGGCTCCCAGGGAAAGACTCTGGTTGGCCCTAGGTCAGTTTCAGTGTTGGTGCAGAGTACTGTGACTGACACCTCTGAGAATAATAAGTTGGAAAACAGCAATTTCCCAAAGAAAGGTAAGGTGCTGTTACCAAAAGTGCAGTCAGGAGAAACAGTAGATAGTCAAAACCAAAAGATGAATATTTTATAATGTCATAAACCATTAATTTTCCAGTAAGTAAGAATATTTCTTATCCTAGGAAGGGGGAGAATGGCAGAACACCATGAGGTGCATTTTAAAGTAGACCTTCTGCCCTTCCTCAAAAGATTTTTATTTATCGCTTCTTATTCCGTTGTCAATCTTTGCAATGTGATTCAATGTTGCAGGTAAAGCATCAACTAAGTAATTAATCATAATTTACATACCAATTGATTGATTGTTGGAGATTAATGTTGTATCTATTCTTTTAACATTTTTATTAATGCTACTCTGTACACAGTTTTCAAGATTTGTAACTATTTAAGACCAATTTTTAGAAGTAGAATTACTGGTTCAGAGGGTTCATTTTAAGACCCTCAACTTACACTCCTCTGTATAGCTGAAACTGTATTTCAGTGGTTGTAGTAGCTAGACAGCTAGCCTACTTTGGCATTAATTGTCCAGCTGCCTGCTTATATCAGCTCTCATTTAGAGTTGTTAGTGCTAAGTACAGTGTCTTGCATATGAAATGCATTCCACAAATGGTTCTCAATGATGAACAAGAAGATGCTGATGCTGAGAGTCCAGGGACTTTCCTAATTAATCTGTATTTAGGATAAAGGAGTGAGAAGGAAATTCCTTTTATACACAAGCAGGACACTGATGACTAATGACTGAGAGATGAAAGTAACTCACCTCATTCATTAAGTATAAAGGGTAATTTAAGTTTTACCTGCCTGTCTGCTGCTGGCAGGAGCTTAACCTACTCCATATGTCCAAAGAAAATTAAGCAAACCAGTATTTATGGAAAGAAGCCATTTGGTGCATATAGCAGAAAGAGCTCCAGCTCTAGAGTTGTGAGACATAAGCTCCAGTGGAGGCTCTTAACCTATCCAAGTGTTAGTTTCCTTATTTGATCAATAGTTAAGTATGCCTGCCATGGCTGCTTCTCAGGGCTGCTGTGAGGAATGAAAAGCCTAATGCATGAGAAAGTTGTTGTAAATTATACATTTCTCCACAAATAAATTATTCTGCCATTATTACTACATGTCCAGAAGAATTGCTCTTAAATGATGTGAGGTCATAGAACTCTTTGAAAATGTAATTGAAGTTATGAGCTTTCACTCTCCAAAAAATAAACATACTTTAATAATTATATATAATTTCAAAGAGTTTATTAAATTCCTGAACTGAAGGGTAAATGATTCTCAGGCCAAGAATTCTGGACCTAAAATACTGTAAGACTTTAAAATTATTAGCTATTTCAAGCCTCAGAAACTTACATCATAGACTCCTGTGTACCCATCACTGACATTTAAAAAAAGTTAGCATTGTGACACATTTACTACAGATATTTTTAAAAATATATAATTATAGATTTAGCCAACTCCAAACATGCCACTGTACTCTACATTTTTTATGCAAATAAAACCTAAAATGTTGTCCCTGCTTACAAATCATTTTCATGCTAATCAGATGGACATTTATAAAAAGAGAAAAAGACAGGGAAGAAAATAGGATGTGGTCATTGTGAAAGCTTATAAAGATGAGAGAGTCCTGGGAAGGGCGAAGCCATCCAGATAACCATTACAGAGGAGCTTCATTTGAGACAGCTTTTAACAAAGGGTTAAAGATATATAGGTAAGAGATATCTAGCACATAACAAGAAGTCAAGCAATATACATTAAATGAATAATTAAATACATGAATGAATAAATGAGTGGATGGATGGATTTCTTGAATGTCTGTTATGTGCCAGGCATTAAGTTAGGTCTTGGACACATAATATAAATAAATTAGACATGTTTGCTAGTCTTAAGAAGATCCTGCTGTAAAGGAAACATAAATGAAGGTCAGAAAGATAATGTGATAAGATAAAGTCTAGTATTTTTGGGGGGAGGGTGCTAAAGTCTAGTATTTTTGGGGGGAGGGTGCAAACAGGCTTTTCAGAGGAAGTGTCATTTGAGATTGGTTTCGAAGTGTGAATAGAATTTAAGTAAAGATGACAGCATTTGGAAAGAAAGAGAGATCTGAAACTGTTTGCTATTAGTACTAGAACATAATGGGAAAGCATAGCAAATGAGGCCAGAGCCAGGGAGTAGCCTTGGAGTACTTTTCTAAGGAAAAGCACCTTCATCCTGAAGATAAATTCAAACCTGATGATAAGAATCACCAAATGTTTTATTAAAAAGCAGATTCCCAGCCTCTACCTCCCAAGACTCTCATTCAGAAGATGTATAGGGATCTCCATTGTTTATTCATGTCCTAGGGAATTATTACTCTTGGGCAAGTTTAGAAAAGAATATTAGAGGTAATATCCAGGCCTGGCACAGTTTATCTGCACTAGGGTGAAGCAAGAAGAAAGAAATGAAAATAAAACAAAAAAATGAAAGAAAAATTTACCTAGATACATAAAAGCTTTTATGTTTGTTTATAAGTTACTAATATTATAGGCTCAAGCCTATAATCCCAGCAGTTTGAGAGGGCGAGGTAGGCAGATCACTTGAGGTCAGGAGTTTGCGACCAGCCTGACCAACATGGTGAAACCTCATCTCTACTAAAAACACAAAAATTAGCCAGGCGTGGTGGCGCATGCCTGTAATCCCAGCTTCTCAGGAGGCTGAGGCAGGAGAATTGCTTGAACCCAGGAGGCGGAGGTTGCAGTGAGCTGAGATAGTGCCACTGCACTTCAGCCTGGGAGACAGAGTGAGACCTCATCTAAAAAAAAAAAAAAAAGAAGAAAGAAAGAAAGAAAGAAAGAAAGAAAGAAAGAAAGAAAGAAAGAAAGAAAGAAAGAAAGAAAGAAAGAAAGAAAGAAAAAAGAAGTAATATCCAGTGAGGGGTTTTAAGCTGTAAAAAGGTATAACTGGTCCTGAAATTTTAGTCATTTTTTAACATTTGTTAGATGAAGGTTGAAGCAGGAAAATATTGTAATGTCACTTAGTAACTTATAAACAAACATAACAGCTTTTATATATCTAGCCAAATTCTTCTTTCATTTTTTTGTTTCATTTTCATTTCTTTCTTCTTGCTTCACCCTAGTGCAGATAAACCAATACCCAGCCCTTATTGACTCTGCCTCTATTTTCTAAAGCTTTGGCTCTGACTACCATTTGCTTTAGCTTAGGCTTTGGTCTCCTCAGTTCTTTCCCACATTTACCCCCAACTAGAAGATGAAAGAGCTTATTTACAACAATAGACCAAGTTCTTAGTAATCCCTGTATCTTTATGGCTTGACATTCTGCTTACATACACTTCTTAAACAGCACAACAAAAATGATGACACGTAGTCAACCAATTCTGTCGTGTATTCATGCAACAAATATTGATTGGCTATTCAGGCTAGGCACTATGCTAACTACTAGGAACACAACAATGAACAGATATAATAGTTTCTGTGTTTTAGAGTTCAGAGTTGGCAAGGGGAAGGTAAAAAAGAAATAAACAAAATTGCCAGAAAATGTACGTACTTTTAAAATAGAGGGAAATAAGGTATTTGAGAAGCACAGAGGATAGAATCATCCAGCGCTGATCAGTGGGGTCAAGGAAAGTTTCACAGAGAAGGTGATATTTGAATTGAATCTGGAAGGAATAACAGAAAGTTTCCAAGTATAAGTGGTGGATGAGGGGCAGAGGCAATGCCTGCACTCTTGGTGTTCTCCAGGAAAGACTTGGCTTTACCAGCTTCTTTCATTTGAATGTATCCCTGATCCTTGTTACACTTTCCCCTAGAAATATACGACCACTTCTCCTGTCTGTTTCACAGCTTTAACTCACTAACAGTCCCCTGGGTTTAAGCCAGGAGAACTGTACAAATGCGCCCAGGTTCACCTGCACACTCTATTACTATTGTGTAAGTCTTTGGAAACCAGACCTGAAACCAGATAATTTTTACATAGTTTCAAGTTTCACCAACAATTCACATGACACCAGGCCCAATTCATGTATAATATAAGCAGGTGTAAAATTTCAGCCACAAGTTGCTTTAGACATATGTTGGATGGGCCTTCAACTTGGCTTCACCAAAATGATTTGAGCTTCCACAGAATAATTTTTCCTACTTGTCATCACTGCAAGTATCCTCTCCTCCAACACACACACCAACAGTTACTGGTCTAATTGTGGAAAAAACACTACCCGATTTGCACAACAAGGACAGCAGATGCACTATCTCCAAACTGACAGCCTGGTATGTCAAGGCATAACAATGGTCAGCCACAAAGCTTAGCAAAAACTAACACAACATTTTAGAATAATGGGAGATGATGAATTGAATCTGCAATGAGGACTTAATATGTGATTTTAGAAACCACTAGCATATGAGAAAACTTTCCAACTTACAGCAGTATGGAAAGTAGTGCAATAATATGTTTGATTAGAAAGTACTTCAGGATGTATTAATGTAAGCACTTAGCAAGTCTCTCAAACATACCATTCTGCAATGAGCATATAGATTTTTTCAAACATATCCATTTCCACTTAGGTTGTACTCTAGCTGATTGCTTTAAATGCAGAGGAAGTTATATGAGCTCTTTCATTTTATGTATACTAAATTCAAATCTCTTGGTCCCATTTTGTTTTCATATTTATTAATTTAAAAAATACTATAATCTCTGTATTTCTGCATAAGCAGTGTACATTAGCCTGGTTCTGAAAGTATATTTCCTCTTCGAATCTTTGTGAAACAATCATTTAACACTATATCCTTTCCTTCTGATTCTCTTGAGATCCTGATTTACTTTAAATTCAAAAGGGCAAAACATTCAATCAGATAATAAATCAATAGTTAACCTGGAAAGACTTATGTTTAACTAGTCTTGGCAATGTTTGAGTCCAGCTGTTCTGATACAGGAAGCAACACTTGAGGGCCAGGTAGAAAAACAGAGAATGCAAGATCTGTGGGGTGTGTCAGGTGGGGGGATAGAGAAAGGCTTGTTTCCTTAAATAAAAATGTTAAGAAAGCCCGGCCTCAGATAGAAAACTTCAGAAGTTTTATCAAGACTAAGTACCACATGTGAATTTTGAAAAGTAGGAAGAGAGGCAAACTGAAAATGAGAAAAGGTTGCAATTGTAAAATTAAACAGGTTTATCATCAGTGAGCAGAGCCTCATCCGAAAATGAACCAGGAGGTCCTGTCTCACACCCACTGCAACCTGACCATTAGTGAAATGCACACAGAGAAGAGAAGGTAACCCAGACGGAGGCAGCACAGCCCTGCTTGAGCCAGCCTGAGGCAGCAAAGGAGAAGGTCATTACTTCCCAGTCACTCACTTGGGTGTACACCCAAATCACCTGGGGTGGTTTTTGTAAAAATACATGTGCTTCGATCAGTCATCTAAGAATCTAATTCTGAATTGTAAAATACAGATTTCCCCAACACTCCTAGACACAAGAATCTGTATCTTTTTCCCAACACCCACAAAAAAATCTCTCACTAGCCATGGTTGACAGTGAGTCTTAAACTTCTGCCTTCACTACATCCACAATTGTCATTAATAGCCACTGCAGGCTTCCTACAGATTCATACAAGTCCCTGGATGTGCTGAAAATACCTAAACCTTTACTTCCAGGTATGTTAGTTTCCTAGAGCTGCCATAACAAAGTACCACAAACTGAATGGCTTAGAATGACAGAAATTTATTGTGTCAAAGCTCTGTAGGCTGGAAGCCCAAGAACAAGGTGTTGGTAGGGTTGGATCCTTCTGACGGCTACAAGAGAGAATCTGCTCCAATCCTTTCTCTGAGCTTTCATTTATTTTCTGGCAATGTTTGTCATTCCTTGGTTTGTGGCAGCATCACTTCAATCTTAACATGGCATTCTCCCTGTGTTTCTTTCTCTGTGTCCAAATATCCACTTTCCATAAGGATGTAATCATATTGGGGTAAGACCCCCCACTACTGACTTCATCTTTACTTGGTCATCTGCAAAGACCTTATTTCCAAATAAGGAAATAAGGCAGAGCTACTATAGGTGTAAGATTCAACATCTTTTGGAGGGATACAATTCAACGCATAACGCTAGATTCCTTCATTCATTCAAGCAACAAGTATTGATGGATCAGAGTCTATGAGCCAGGGACTCTAAGGGACTCTTCCTAGGCAATGGACATACCAAAATTTACAAGACAACTTCAAGATGACTGAATTTTTCTATAATATTTGATATAAGAATAGTGAACACATTGCATTCCTGGGAAAGAGAAGTACCTCATTAATTCGTTCATTTCTCGATAATTTCTATTATGCAGAGTATTGTGTTAGGAGTCATATATGAAGAGATAAAACATAGTTCCTGCCCTCAGGATGCTTATTTTTTAGCAAGACACACACACACACACACACACACACACACAAACTATTAATTTTGAAATACAGACTAGACAAGAGTAATGTATATTATGAGAAAACAAAGGAGGATCCGTAAGTGAAGCAGGAGGAGTCAAGAACAGCTTTTATGGGGAGAGAATACTTGATATGTGTCTTAAAAGACATGTAGAGGTTGGGCCGAGGGCCAAGAGATGAAGGGTGGTTTTGGGCATAGAAAAGAGCATGTGTAAAAGCAGGGAGACCAAACAAAAAGCATAAAATGTTTGGAAAATTGTGAGCAAATCAGTGAGTTGAGGAAAGGAGGAGTGTGAACACGAAAATGTGACAGAAGAAAAGGTTCTGAATAGTGCTTGGAGTCTGGGTTTCCTCTAGGAGTTGGTGGAGTCAAAAGAGGGGAGCCATGGGGTTGGGTATGTGTTTCAGGAAGCTTATTCTGAGAACAGTGTGGATAATAGGATGGAAGGCAAGGCAGGAGGCAGGAAGGCTACTGTAATAATAGTCCACGGAAGCACGAGTGAGGACCTGAACTAAGGCAGTCGTAGTAGGGCAAATATGAGAAAAACAGCAGAGTTTCATGATTTATTGTGGGGTGGGGGAAATCAAATTTACAGTGACCAATTAAATATGAGGGTAGGGAGGAGGAAAAGGATGAACCAAGAACACATGTTATCAGAAAAGTTAAATTTTGCTCCCTATTTATGGATGCTTCCAATACTTGCTCTCTTTCTGAAATGTATTTTCTTCCATGAATAAGAAAGAACTTATCCCTTAATATTCAGTCCAGCATTATGGCTGGAAAGTTTCCCAGTTCATCTCTCCCTACTATATTCTCATAGTAGTTTGCATGCTCATATTCTTGTGAACTTTGTGGATACACTCTTTGAAATAGCACATCCTTATCCCCTAGTACAGTGGTCAAATCACAGTAGATTTTCAAAAATTATTAATTGAATAAATTAAATGTGTTTGATATACATTCTACCTAGGCCATGTAGGTGGAATTGTTGGCAATTTAGGCAGTTTTTCATTAAAAGAAATTGGTAAATAAATCAAACTCTGTTGCTGGAAAAGTTAAGCTACAGTTTTCTGGAAATTCTGATAATTCCAGCTCAATGTAGGATAGCCTTCTCTCTTGTATTTGATGGAACTTAATTAATGTCAGTACATAGTTAAACTTAGTATGAACACTTCAACACTGAAAGTAATTATAACAAGACTTCTGGCTCCCAGTCTTTTAGCCTTTATACTTTATCCAGTTGGAATGCAATAGGATTTCACTTGTTTTGCAAATGGAAGTGGGCTGAATGCACCCATGCAAAGTACAGCAACAGCAGCACCATTCTCCTTCCTTTTATTGTTTATTTTCCTAGTACATCATCCACAGGAAAGTGGCTTCATCCATGTCCCCATATTTCCACATCAGTTGGGCTTTTAATGTGTTAATGAAGTTAGTTGCTAAAGAAACTACAACATTTTTCCAATGGCTAATGCTGGAAGCAATTCTTTGAACTTTGGTTCCAAAGGCATTACAGGAATCCATGAATGAAATGAAAATGTTTTGAAACCCAAGTTTCTTTAATAGCCCAAGCAATCATCAGTAAATTGCAGACTTTACAGGTATCATTTTCAGTAAGGGTCAGGAAAACTCATTCATTAGAATTACGGGAGATAAAAATTTAAACGTCTCTGTAATATTTATAGGAAAAGTGTCATCACTATAAAGCGGCCTTAAATCACATTCATGTATTATTAAGCACTCCTCTACATTTCTGAGTGAAGTTTCTAATGGGATGAAATCTCCTCAGCTGCAATAACATCATGACTATCTATTTATAGCCAAGTTGTCTTTGGTTATGGAAGTGCCCTTTTAGATTGAGTATTAAAACAGGTTTTCCCTTCAATAGGAGACATCTAACTTTAAATGAATGTGAACTATTACTTAGTAAACAGGAGAGTTCACTAAAATTGGAAACACCTACCTACTATTTATCATTATAAAATACATGACATGAAAGTACGGTACCACAGGTTTTCTAAAGTCCGGCTTTGATTGAATTTTGTTTTGTTTTGCCATTTAAGGGCTAGAGTTTCACTTTCTATTTAAAAGGAAAAAACAAAACCAAAACCAAAATACGACCCAGGGAGCATAAAGCCTCATGCTTGTGCATGAAGATCTAGTTGAATGTGTTTCCCCTTTACCGTTAAGCACTCTGGAGGTTAAGTAGACTGTTCTCTCTTTATATCATTAAAGATCAATTATCATCCTATTAATGCTCATTTCCTTCCCACACATACCTGAACTTTCGACAATAATAACCCCCTAACAACTATCACTCATGAATGACAACATGCTATTTAAATAAACAGAACTGAAAACACACTGATGATGTAGCTGTTCATTTTCTATTCAGAAATGATATCACCTATGTAATTATTTGCAAAATTGTGCCTTTTGCTAAGAAAGCCTCAGGTTGCAACCAAATCATTAATTATGATATGTAAAATATTTAAAGCCAATGTCAGCACTAGTGAAACATAAGAAGAACAACGCAGCAGGAGCAGAGCTTAAAAATAGCAATAGGCAACATTCTTTGCCTGCACTTCTCTGTCCCAATTACACAGATAATTCAGGCATGAGCAGGGATAATTGAGTCATTCCTCCACTTTGTTCTGAAGTTGTAGATCTGGCCAAATACCAGCATTCATCAGGGCTGATGAGGATCTTCTTTTAAATATGCCCAGAGGCTAACAAATGATAAGTGAGAATAATGAAATATACCCTCATCAGTTGGTAGGAGATATTCAATTTCATACTATATGTATTTATTCAAGGTATAACATTCTTTATTAGATCAGTTTAGCATGTCTGCTAAACTTTTGCCTTACAGAAAAGTTTAAGATTCAGCAGCTCAATCAAAGAAATTCCTAGAAGCATAACTATAAAGGTGATGGAAAGCAGATTGACAAGTCAGACTATAATTTTAAGAAAGTGAGAAGCAGGAGATCTAAACTTTAAACTTTGGAGAGACAGAATCAATAAAGGTTAGATAAAACTCCAGTGAAGCTTTGGATGTTATTCATCAATATGGATTCAAATTGTTTTATTCCAAATAACCTGGTGACAACTTAAACCCTATGAATCCTCTAGCAAAGAGGGCATCTATACAACACCCTGGTCAAGTTGTGTAGGAGCAATGTCCATGGTAGATGACCTAAGAAACAAAGATTAGATGTCAACACAACTGCTAATAAAATACATTTTTACATGTAACCTTTTCCTGAAACCGAAATGAATGAATGATGTGACCACTCTCCTCTGGTAATTTCAACCTTTCTATTGGAATGGTGCACAAAACTAACTGAACAGAAGTTCTTGGAAAACCAATAAAATAATTTTAAACTGACAATTATAAAACATGCCCCTTTAACATACATTGGGCATATAAAGGGCTTAAACATCAATAACTTACATAATCCTCCCCAAAACCCTGTCAAGTGGGTTTTCTTGTAAATGAATGATGCAGGATTTTTCTTGGTCACTTTGCAAGCCAGGGACTTCTGTGGCCAGCAACATCCTCACCTGGGCCTTCGTCAGACCCAGGTCTGCCACAGGTGGCACCCTGTCCACTTGGCCTGCTGGGCTGCACTTGGCTTGTGCACTGGCCTACAGTTGGGCCAGGTATGCCCCAGCCCACCTGTGTTGCAATTCATACCTGGGTTTGGTGGTTCCCAAGTTTTGTCCCACATCCAAGAAGAATGAGGTTATGCTGACAATTGAAAGGTGAAGAGGGCAGAGAATAATTTTACTGAGTGATGGAACAGCTCTCAGTGGAGAGGGGACATGAAGGTTGTCTCCCTCCCAGTGTGGTTGGGTCCGGGGCTTTTATGGGTTCATAATGGGGGAATGCATGCTGATTTGTTTGTGAGTATGCAAAAAAAGTCTAAAACAAAGGCACTGTTCAAAGGTGGGCATGATAGTGTAACAAAAACAATTAGGGAAGGGTAGGTATAAAACAGGTGAAGGGTGAGGATCAATTAGAGGAAAGCGTGCCAAACAGGAAGAGAGGTTCTCAATACAGTCTGTGGATTTACTCGAGACTTGTAGCTTGGCCTTCAGGCTTTAAACTGTTTTTGGTTTGAAGGTTGGGTTTCACCAGGGACCCACTCCTATCTGCCTAGGCATTTGACTGCCTCCTGCCGCTATCATGAAGAGGTAGTCAGAATTCTGGGAAGTTGCAAGCTGAAATCTATTCCAAAGCCCTGTATGTTTAAGGTAGTGTTTTTAAATAAAAATTAGGTTTCTTTTTCTATCTAATATCTGACATGACTTTTACTGGCAGTTATTCCCCTGGCAAGGGATTCCCCAAATATACTAAATCAATAATTAAGACTCAGAACTCAGTGTGTTAGTGTCACTGCATTTAATATTGGTTTTCTACCAGTCTTCCATCTCTCCATGTGAGCATAACCAGGCACACAGACACTCAGGCCTCCACGCCCACCTTGCTCATCCCCTTCTGTGCATGCAGCTGTCACATCCCTCACTCATCTCAGTATCCTAATATATCATCCTAATACTGAGATATTTTTGTTGGCTTATCTTATCTCAGGTCTATACTGTTGTTAAAAGCTCCTTCTCTAGAATAAACTTTCCTTTAATGCCTCCTTCTCCTATTCTACCATCTATTCTTCTCTTAAGATAGCCTTTCCACCTACTATTCAAAGCATAGTTATCCTTTTTTCTTTTTTTTTTTTTTTTTTTTTTGAGACAGTCTCACTGTGTCATACAGGATGGAGTACAATGGCATGCTCTGGGCTCACTGCAACCTTCACCTCCAGGGCTCAAACAATTCTCGTGCCTCAGCCTCCCCCAGTAGCTGAGATTACAGGTGGGTACCACCATCATACCTAGCTAATTTTTTCTATTTTTAGTAGAGATGGGCTTTTGCCATGTTGGCCAGGCTGGTCTGGAACTCTGGCCTTATTTGATCCACCTGCCTCGGCCTTCCAAAGTGCTGGGATTACAGATGTGAGCCACCAGGCCTGGCCTGCAGTTATCAGTTGTACACAGCAGATCATCTGTCACGCCACTCTGAAGCCAGTGACTTTGCTGGAGGGTTAAGGGATGAAAGATGTGGCATACATGGGATCAGCTCTGAGGTCCTATGTTACATAATAGAGAATCAAGAATTCATGAAGACTGGGGACTGTATGCTACAGCATTATTCCTGCTTTGTCCAGAGCAATATATTCTAAACTTAAATAAAATAACAAAGTTCCATAATGATAGCTCCATATCAATATAAAATTGTTATTAATATACCACTTTCTTTCTCATATATTAGTCTCTAATTGGAATTACTTCTTCATCTGAGTATTTCCCTACATAAAGGTTACTAAGTTTGTGCATTCTGCAGTTTTGTGTTGTTTGTTTTCATTTTTTGGCATTTAAAAATCAAATCATAGCACACAGTAAGTCTGGGAACCATTTGCTCTAGAGAACAAATACTTCTATTTGTTTTAGAGAACTCAGGGTACACCAAGTCACAGCAACAGCTGACCTTCCACATACGTTCGCCAAACATGTTAGACAAAACTCATTCTTGTTCACCGTACAGTGTATGAGCAATAAAGCCTGAAAACATTTTGAGCCAGACTTTTTTTTTCATTTAACGTTGGAAAAGTTTAGATGGAAATCAAAATCACTACAGAGATCTGTGTACTCTAGCCAAGTATAATTGAGGACTTTCATTCTTTTCTGGTGTTTGTACTGTTGGTTAAGCTGATTCACAGTTGGGGATTTCTCAGCTCTCCCATCAGCACTTAAAGAAGGATTCATTCTCAGGCTACTGAGCATGGCTGCACCACTAGCAACAGAATCATTCTACAGAAGGTGGGGTTTCTTCTACCTAGCACATATTTTGAGCCTTCTTCAGGGCTGGAGTATATTAGCCAGGAAAAGATATGCTACATTCAAGCTCTGAAGATTTGCTTAATATCTTTCAGTGAAAACCCCTGCAGGTTTCATAGGGTGGGTCTCAGCTTGTGAATAAAACACAATGACTTCCATGGTAAAAATGCAGTTAGAAAATACAGGCAATGATGCCTAACAAGAGATACAAAAAGAGTTCAGAGGCAGCCAGAACCAACCACATGAAAGGCAAACAAGAAAGAGAACTGAGTCTGGCACCGGAGTTAAAAAACAAAAGGCTTGACTAGGCCTGGGGAGGATGGGAAAGGGTTTTTGGAGAGCTGTCCAGTGACTAGAAATGAATAATGCAGGTGATGACAGTACAGACCTCAAAAGACCAAAAGACCAACAATCTTGTGTGCATAGAGAAGCATTCAGAAAGGACTTCTGTTTGGAAATATTGCTTGGAAAAAGTTTTAATCTCTCACAAGTACAAGAAAATGTCTTAAAAGTTGTCACCGATTGAAAGCATTTCAAAGAGCTTGGCCAGTCTGGCCAAATCAATTAGAATTAACAATTTCTCACAAGGTAAAGCTAATTTGACAAGCAAAATACAGAAGAATCTAAGCAGAATAAGAATTAATATATTGACATCAGGTATAACTCCCAATGCAATCCCTTCCCCCTCCCCCCTCCCCATGATAGGCCCCGGTGTGTGATGTCCCCCTTCCCGAGTCCAAGTGATCTCATTGTTCAGTTCCCACCTATGAGTGAGAACATGCGGTGTTTGGTTTTCTGTTCTTGTGATAGTTTGCTAAGAATGATGGTTTCCAGCTGCATCCATGTCCCTACAAAGGACACAAACTCATCTTTTTTTATGACTGCATAGTATTCCATGGTGTATATGTGTGCTGACGAGTTAATGGGTGCAGCACACCAACATGGCACAAGTATACATATGTAACAAACCTGCACGTTATGCACATGTACCCTAGAACTTAAAGTATAATAATAATAATAAATAAATAAAAATTAAAAAAGAATATATTGAAACCTTTCTCAGCACACACACACACAGCCACATATAAATATTTATGAGACTTGAGAACTAGAATTCCAACTGATTTTTTTAAAATAAATATTGTAGGCTAAGATATCATGTACATGCTTTTTCACCTTTTTCATCTTCTAGAAATCACCCTGTACTTTCCATGTCATGATACCAGTATTTCTGTCACTCCTTTAAAGACATCTGTTACAATGTTCCATTTATCACAATCCATATTTATTCTTCTACTTATTCCATTTGTTTTTACCAAAATAAGTGATTATCAAGTCTACTATATTGGTAAGTCACTCCCGTCTAAAATATTCATACCTTTGAGGATTTTTTAATTTGCAATTCACATCTCCAAATAAAACAATGGTATAGTCAGTCTTCCTCTTAGCTCTCACTTCCGATTTATTTAAAAACCAAAATTGTATCAGGCAAATGTCTGTAATCACAAATGTTTTTATAAAGAAAAGACATGCTGACCCTTGATCATTTTATTGTAGCCTGCTCTTTTTCCAACATATATCCAAAGAAAATCCTCGAAGTCCACAAGTAAACTTTTGACGTGGACGTCACAAAGAACCACTGTTCCCCTCAAATTGCCGAAGAGGTCGTTCTGATTCTCTTATACCATAATTTCACATTATACACCTAGTGTGATTTCATCAGCATTCTAGTTTCTACCTTGGCAAAATAAAAAACTACACTGAAATCAAAGAAAACCTAAGTGAATAATAAGTGTGAATACAGCTATCTCAGAGTCGTGAGGATTAAATAGGATAACCTGTGAAAACACCTTCTGTGATGCTAGTATATTAAGGTATTCAATAACTCCCCTCCCCATTATTTGATTTTTATAACAATTTCTGTGTGTATATTATCTGAGGCAGCATACTTACTATAGAGTTGTGCCTAAGAATATTTACCCTGGAAAAAGAGACCTGAATTCAAATGCTTCTGCCAAATGATGTTAAAAAAGCCTTCAATCTCTTTGTGTTCAAGCTTTACTTTCCCTATGAGATAAGAACCATAATGCTTACTGCCCAGACTTTTAGTGATTATTACATATAAAAATAATAAATTTAAAATCCCTCACCCAGGCACTGGTCCATGGTAGACCCTCAGTAAGCTATATCTATTATTCTTATTTTTTCCCTAATGCCCCTGAGGTCATTATCTGTATTTTATGCCTAAGGACACTAAGGGCAGAGAAGTTAAGGGACTTCTTAATTGCTATGAAAAGGAAGATGAAGATGAGACAAGCATCTTTTGACCCTGGCTAAACTACCTCTTTCACAATGAAAGGTTACAATCACGACGGTCTAGAGACATAGACATAATCCAGACTGCATTCTCCATTGCTGGCAAAGCGAATGGACTCCAATACAGCAAATAAAGAGCCTGAAATATATTCACCACATTAAGACATTTCATTCACTAAGTGAAAAGTCACAACTCATTTAGTGGATAAATGTCAGCAAGGTACATGTTGAAAGGAAGAACATGCATTATAATTTTTAGTATGTTGTGAAATTAGAGACTTGAGGAAGAACAATGTTGACTCTTTTAGATCAAACTTTGCAGTCAGCTGATGGAATATCCTTGGGATTATCATTCAGGTTGGTTGATTGACATCATGACAGTGCTATTTAGCTTATACATCATTTTTCTCTTACTGTTTGGTTTTCAGATATTCTCTGTAGTTCAATTCTCACCTCAACTAATGTGGAAAATCTGTATCTGAATTATTTTCAATACAGCCTATAAGAGGGCATGCAATATCATTCTTTAGGCACCTACTTGTGAGCCAGCTCCATGTTTGGCCTAATAAGAATTTAAATTTTATTAAGTAAACACTGATTTTCCCATCATTTTGAATCTACTATTAGCTGTGAGTTCACTGGCTAGGCAGATAGTAAATTTTCCCAATGAGGAGGTCAAATAACAAATTACATAATGGCAAGATCCAAGTATCTATTACCGATTCAACAAAACTACCCATGCACATGTATACAACATTCTTTAATATGACCTTGTCATTTGTATGATCAGCTCATAACCTATCTTAGCATGAGCCACTGTCAAATAAATCTTTATTTTTTAATGATTTCAAAAAACTATCAAATGCATAGATTGAAATTAATAGCCATTTCTACTAAATTATAGCACAAGCATGTAACTCCCAATGGTAGATCTAATAAAACATATATGGCCTTGTGTAAGCCAGCTTGATAATCATTTTAAATTGTGCTCATTTCAAACTACCAACAAATTCCTTATTTATTTATTTATTTATTTATTTATTTATTTATTTTGTTCTGTGTGTATTTCAAAAAGAGGGAACACCCTTGGCTATTTCTGCTGCATCTTATGTAGATGACCTTGGGAAAGTCAAATCACACTTCAAACCTCAGTTTCATCATCTCTAAAATGGAAGCATTGAACAAGATATCACATAAGAACATTTTTCAGCCCTAATGCTCTTGGATTTTGTCTCCCTTGAGGAAGCCATGCAGAAGACATAGAGAGGTTACTGGGAACTCTAAATCCACTTTTGGCCCGCTGTGTCCTCTTGAGGCATGAGTGTTGTATTGCTTCAAGACTTTGCAGGCACACTTCATATACTTGTTGAATCCAATAACTTCTCTTAGGTATTATGTGACATAGAGCCAATGTTTTGAATAGCATTGATGAGAAGGATGGTTTTGGGGTATAACCAGATATATCTAGGTTAGAGTCAAAGCTATGTCATTCAGTTGGCCTGTGATCCTGGGTGAGTCATTTAATCTCTCTGAACAGTAATTTCTTCATGTGGGATTAATAACAATATCTACTTTAGGATTTCAGGATTAAATAAAAAATCAGGCATAAAGTTCTTAATATAGTGCCTGGAACAAGGTACCAATTAGGAATGCTTTTATTTTATTTTTTTTTTAATTTTTTATTATTATACTTTGAGTTCTAGGGTACATGTGCATAACGTGCAGGTTTGTTACATATGTATACTTGTGCCATGTTGGTGTGCTGCAGCCATCAACTCGTCATTTACATCAGGTATAACTCCCAGTGCAATCCCTCCCCCCCTCCTCCCCATGATAGGCCCCGGTGTGTGATGTTCCCCTTCCCAAGTCCAAGTGATCTCATTGTTCAGTTCCCACCTATGAGTGAGAACATGCGGTGTTTGGTTTTCTGTTCTTGTGATAGTTTGCTAAGAATGAAGGTTTCCAGCTGCATCCATGTCCCTACAAAGGACACAAACTCATCCTTTTTTATGGCTGCATAGTCTTCCATGGTGTATATGTGCCACATTTTCTTAATGCAGTCTGTCATTGATGGACATTTGGGTTGATTCCAAGTCTTTGCTATTGTGAATAGTGCCGCAATAAACATACGTGTGCATGTGTCTTTATAGCAGCATGATTTAGAATCCTTTGGGTATATACCCAGTAATGGGATGGCTGGGTCATATGGTACATCTAGTTCTAGATGCTTGAGGAATCGCCATACTGTTTTCCATAATGGTTGAACTAGTTTACAATCCCACCAACAGTGTAAAAGTGTTCCTATTTCTCCACATCCTCTCCAGCACCTGTTGTTTCCTGACTTTTGAATGATCGCCATTCTAACTGGTGTGAGATGGTATCTCATTGTGGTTTTGATTTGCATTTTTCTGATGGCCAGTGATGATGAGCATTTTTTCATGTGTCTGTTGGCTGTATGAATGTCTTCTTTTGAGAAATGTCTGTTCATATTCTTTGCCCACTTTTTGATGGGGTTGTTTGTTTTTTTCTTGTAAATTTGTTTGAGTTCTTTGTAGGTTCTGGATATTAGCCCTTTGTCAGATGAGTAGATTGCAAAAATTTTCTCCCATTCTGTAGGTTGCCTGTTCACTCTGATGGTAGTTTCTTTTGCTGTGCAGAAGCTCTTTAGTTTAATGAGATCCCATTTGTCAATTTTGGCTTTTGCTGCCGTTGCTTTTGGTGTTTTAGACATGAAGTCTTTGCCCATGCCTATGTCCTGAATGGTACTACCTAGGTTTTCCTCTAGGATTTTTATGGTATTAGGTCTAACATTTAAGTCTCTAATCCATTTGAATTAATTATCGTATAAGGAGTAAGGAAAGGATCCAGTTTCAGCTTTCTACTTATGGCTAGCCAATTTTCCCAGCACCATTTATTAAATAGGGAATCCTTTCCCCATTTCTTGTTTCTCTCAGGTTTGTCAAAGATCAGATGACTGTAGATGTGTGGTATTATTTCTGAGGGCTCTGTTCTGTTCCATTGGTCTAAAATGGAAGAACATACCATGCTCATGGATAGGAAGAATCAATATCGTGAAAATGGCCATACTGCCCAAGGTTATTTATAGATTCAATGCCATCCCCATCAAGCTACCAATGACTTTCTTCACAGAATTGGAAAAAACTGCTTTAAAGTTCATATGGAACCAAAAAAGACCCCGCATCTCCAAGAAAATCCTAAGTCAAAAGAACAAAGCTGGAGGCATCACGCTACCTGACTTCAAACTATACTACAAGGCTACAGTAACCAAAACAGCATGGTACTGGTACCAAAACAGAGATATAGACCAATGGAACAGAACAGGAATGCTTTTAATATTTTTTTGTTAAAAAGGAGATTCTGTTTTTAATTTCAAGTCTCTTAAACTAATCAACACATCCTTTTCTCATTAGAAGACCCAACAATTTACTCCAATAAGTATTCTGGTTTCTCAGGCATTATGCTTTTACATGGAGATTTGTAATGTAAGAATTGTTGGGGAAAGATTCACTTCCATAAATAATCCCAAAGGGGTAGCTTGAATTTAAGATATAAAAGACATTATTTGAGCTAATTATGTCTTGGAAGCTATCTCTTCCATTTTACTAAGTCTTTAAACGCATTAAGCAAGTATGCAATGAAATCTTATTCTGTTCCAATAATCCTGTTGCCTACCCTTAAGGAATGTATATTCCAGTAAGTAGTCAAGAAAATTCAGAGGTGTATGATGCATGCATCAGTGATAAGTTTGCTGTAATAGAAAAGTACATGGAAGGGACACATGTTCCCAACTTCCAGGATCAGGAAAAGTCTCCTGGGAATCTAAAAGTTGCATACGAGGAATCAAGGAAGTAGACGAGTAGCGTTCCTGAAGAAGAATTATTGTATTTTCTGGTTTTACTATTCAATTTCCCCCATTCTGTAAGAGCTAAGCCCCCATAATTTTACTTGTTCATCTAACAAAGTGATTGTCCATTCATTTATGTACTATACAGTTATCAAGTGTGCCTCACATTCCATGCTCTGTATTTGGTGAATAGAGTAAAACCACAGTGAACAAAGTAGATGAATGTTCTGCCTTCTTGAAGCTGAATTTATAAATCAAGAGACAGACAATAATGAAAATAATTAGACATGCTGCCCAAAATTAGTAATCAAAAAGTATAATGAGAGAGTATGTAATTAGAAGGAACATAGGACAGTTTTTGATAGTTGTAGGAGCCAACGCCCTTGGCCCCCTAAAGATTCACTGAAAAAATCACTTACTTGGGGCAGATTGATTAAATGGAGAAAAGACACACAAATTTACTTAATGTTTATACAAAAGAGTCTTCAGAATGAAGACCCAAAGATACAAGATAAATTGGTCATTTTTATGCTTAGTTTCAACAAAGTATAGACAGCTATGTAGAAATACGACTGTACGAAAAGGTTATAATCTAATGCTAATATATATTAGCATTAGTCAAGACTTTTCTGTCTAGATTCTTCTGGGCCTGAGCATGTATTACTTTCCTCTGTGTGTGAGACAGGGCCCTCTCTGCATAGGAGTCTTATGACTTATGTCAAACAAGGTAGGTTAGATTATTTCTTTATGGCCAGTTTTTACATTTTATGGCTGGATTTCAGGAAAAGAGGTTCTGGTTCCCATGACCCGCCTTGGAGAAGAGGGATTCTAGTTTCTATGACTAGACTTTGGGGAAAATGAAATTGAGATACAGGCAAGCAGGTGAAGGTCAGAGAAATAGTTTTGTTTCTGATGCTGCTGCTGAGGCTTTCGTTTTGGAGGATTGTTTTCTGAAACAATACCCAACATAGTACTGTCAGGAAAGGCCTCAGAAGAGGTAGAAGTTGAGTAGAGATTTGTCAAAAGTATGTCAGTCCTACAAATATCTAAAGTATATTCCATGCAGAGGGATTTCAAGTACAGAAATCCTAAGGCAGGAATGTGCCTGGTGTTCACGACAAAGAAAGAAGGCCATCTGTCTGAATCACTTTCCATGCGCCATGAGCTGTGCTTGGCAATGAGCCATCATGGGCAAGATACAGAGCTCTGGTACTCACACAGCCTAGAGACTAGGCTAGTAGATACTAATTGAATAATAACAAATAATAGTGTCAGTAAATAAAAAAGTACAAAGGAAATAGGTACTTAGAAGAAAAACCATACATAGAAATGACAAAGTCAGAGGATTTACAGTAGATCTCCCTGAGGTAGGTTAAAATGGATTTTGTATATTTCCACTGAAATGTGAGATCAAATAGCACCAAATATAGAGACCAGATCTGCTTCCAATAACTATTTCTTTACCTATAATTATAAAACTATCTTTGTGTTTTAGACCAAATTGTGTCCCCTCAAAATTCATACATTATGTTGAAGCCATAGCCCCCAGTGCAACTGCATGTAGCGACAGGGCCTTTAGAGGGATAATTAAGGTTAAACAAGGTCATAAGGTTGAGATTTTAATCTGATAGAACTGGTATTACTATAAGAAAAAGAAGACACCAGAACTCTCTTCATCTCCCAACACCCCCGCCTTCCGTGTGTGCACAGATGAAAGGCCAGGTAGGACACAGCAGAAAGGCTGCCATCTAAAAGCCAGGAAGAGAGGCCTCACCAGAAACCAAACCTGTGAACACCTTCATCTTGGACTTTCAACCTACAGAACTGTGAGAAAATAAATTTCTGTTGTTTAAGCCAACCAGTCTGTGGTATATTGTTTTGACAACCAGAGTAGACTAATATACCAGCTATCTATCGTCTATCTAACTATTGATCTATCTATCTATCCATCATCTATCTTTATGTATTTTTTTCCTGTTTTCTCATGTTTTTGGTTAGCTTCTCCTAGTAGCTGCTTCAGTTAGCTGCTTTGGGTAGACTGATGAATTATCTTCTCTTGCATTCATGTGAACAACAAGTGCTTCCTAGTCCAGTCATAATGCAACCATCAGCGGCTGCTGGAGGTTGTCTTCAAATTTAAGTCATTTGAGCCTCTTTTTACTTTCTGCCTGAGGGTGCATAAAGCGGGGAAAAAAGAAAAAGAGAGAAGGAAGAACACTGCATCCGGCATCCAGGCCAAAGTATGAACAGCAAAGGGTTGTTTGGAGAATTATTCTCTGAAGTTAGTATGTTCTCTTTAGTAAATCAAGAGGAAGGTAGGGAAAATCCCTTCATCTTAAGATACCTCCATAGGGATGAAGAAAAACATTTTTCCTCAAACCAAAAATACTATTGAAAGTTTAAAACTAAAATCTTTCCTTCCTGAAGATAACAATAACAATAAAATGGTTAATGTTTATTAGATGCTTTCTATATAACAGACACTGTGCTAGGTACCTAACAAGTATTACCTTATCTAAAAATAACAGCTAACATTTATTTAATGCTTAAAATTTTTCAGACATTTTTCCTAGCTCTTCACGTGTATAATGTCATTCTGTTACATACCACTCCTACAAAGTAGGAGAAATAGTTTAAATTTCATAAATGAGGAAATAGGCCATGAGCCATGTCTCACGCTTGCAATCCAAGCACTTTGGGAGGCCAAAGCAGGAGGATCACTTGAGGCCAGGAGTTTGAGACCAGTCTCAGCAACATGGTGAAATCCCATCTCTACAAAAAAAAAAAAAAAAAAAAAAAAATTAGCCAGGCATGGTGGCATGCCTATAGTCTCAGTGACTTGGGAGGCTGAGGTGGGAGGATCATTTGAGCTTGGGAGGCCAAGGTGGCAGTGAGCCATGTTTGTGCCACTGCATTCCAGTCTATGTGACAAAGCAAGACTGTATCTCAAAAAATAATAATAAATTAAAATAAAATAAACAAGGAAACAGGCTTAGGGAGAGTACAAGTGAGTTGTTGAGGTACAACTCTGGCAACCTGCAGAGCCAGGATTCAATCCCTGCTCTCTAATATGCAGCCTCGGTGACTTAGCAGAAAGCAGGAAGATAGGGGGAAATGTAGAACAAGGCAGAGCTACTCATTATGGAATGCTAGATCCAGAAAGAACTACAAAGACTGTTTCATCTGAACTACTTGTTCTACAAGATCAACTGAGGGCTAAAGTTGAAAAAGGCCTTTCCCAACCAAAGACACACAGCTAGAAAGTGATAAAGCTAGGTCTGGTCCTCAGGTCTCCTTACTGTCTATGGGAAAAGCATAAAGCTCCTTGCAACATAGAAACTAGCTGGAGTCACAGTCCATAGAAGGAAAGGAGGTATTACTCAGTGAGAAGCAGACAGCTGAGGATGTGCAGAGTCCCATAACTTCCTCCTCTTTATCTCCCAAATAAAATAGCCTTCTCAGTATCCAAGGTCTAAATATTGCTATGTGATCCTAGTGTCTAAATTGGAGGGATTGAAAGGGCTTTGTTCCTTGGGGGAATCTGTGTTTGTTTACAAACATGAAATGGTGAGGGATTGGACTACAAACTTCAGATAATGTTTGGGGAATGGTAAATCAAAAAGAAGACTGTTTATACTCTCTGGGAGCAGATGCTCCTTTAAAGGAGTTAATTATGCTCTCCTTTTTAATTCTCTGAATTGCTTAGGTACAGAGATGTTATCACGTTTTGCTATTACATTCGGGTTTTGAGGGGCCCAGAATCAGTGTGGCCCAAGTCAAACTTTAGGGAGAAGAGTCAGGAGAATTTGTTGCTTTGTTTTTATCTTGTTTTGTTCTGTATTTCTTCACAGGCCCAAGACCTAGGAATTCAAACCAGAGGAACATCTGCCCATTCTTGCTCCCAGTCCTAGTTTTCTAACTTCCCAGCAGCTCATCCCACAATTCAGTGACTAAATAAACCAGGACCCATTTGAGATCCTGACACTCACCTCTTAGGAAGCAGCTTTTCTGCCATAGTACAGGGAGGTGCTGGTCATTGCAAGAATACATCAAGTCCACTAGGAAATTTGCTTTTTTTAACATAAGAGCCATAACATTTTTCCTCTCTGCATTGATTTTGAAGGCAACTTCAGAAGTACATTGAGAAGCGTATATGCAACATTTTTTTCTGTCTTTGATAACTCCCCAAAATGCAGGGCAAAATGTAAGATTTCCTTTTACATTTGGCCAGATACAAATTGCCATAAACAGCTGAAAATACTATTGGAAATTACATGAGTTGCTTGAGGATGAATGTCAGAGTGCACTACTAATTGTGTCCAAATTTCTATTGCTCCCACAAGAAGAACACTTTCAAAATAATGAAGATTTGTATTGAGGGTTAGCTGGAAAAATAGTTTGTTGTTTGATGACAATTGGTTTTTGAATTTGTTTGTTTGTGCTTTTAATAAGCAGACTATCACATATATCCAGACTATTAAAAAGACCCTTTCTGACTTCAGTATATCTTTCAAATCAGACACCTTAGACCTACCTTCTCAAACATATCTTTGTTTACCTTTTTCAGTAACCCATTCAACACTAATAATCCCATCAAAATATTCTCAAAAAAATAAACCAACAAGAATTGACCAAAGCTTAGGAAATATAATTTCAGAAGGTGGCCCAGAGATTTGAAACTACATATTCCAATGCTCTAAACAGTAAAAAGAAAACCCTCTTTGCTCAGGAAAACAAATTTATTTACATTATTAAAGGGTATGTTAGGTTTAGGAAATAGATTATCTCTTCTCACCATTTCCCCGGTACAAAATATTATATGAAATTTAAAAGCTCCCTGATAATGTTAATGTTAACATCTCATTTGCACTAAAGAAGTTTTGAACACTCCCCAAATCTAGAACATTTGGTGGAATTTGGTGTGTTAGCAGCTGTGGTTGCATTCTTATTTTGCCTAGTAATGCTGTATAATTCCATATGTTGTACATGTCAAAACTGAAGATAATTTTTCTTTCGATCTAATAAACAAACAAACCCTTCTACTCAAGGAGAGAGTTTTGTAGCACTGGGCAGACTGAAGCTTTGTGTCTGTGGAGAAGTATTAATAATCTGCTAAGACACACCTGTGGATTGTGAATGGCGGCATATGGCATGCATATTTATGAGGTACCACATTCCAGGGCATGTTTTATTGCCTTAGAAGAGCAAAATAGATGCTGACTTATCCTGTGTAAGGAAGCAGGGAATGAATTTTGTCTCAAGAATGCAAGGTCTTGCAGATCATGGCAACAAACGCAACTCTAAATGTGTGTGTAGACATCATAGTGAATATCAGACAGTCCCATGGCTTCTGAGTCTGAGCCCCTGGAAAACAGTGTGGAGGGAGAAAAAGAAACGTAAATTCAGGTTCCTGCTCCAGCAGTGGTTAAAAATTTCTAAGGGCTCATCCCAGTTCTGCCCTTGCCAGCTATGTCCTTGTGTAAGTCACTTATATCCTCAACTAAGAACTACAGATAATCATAGTACCTATTCCTTGAGTTTACAGGCAGACTAAATGATATGTTTATTAAAAGGTGTCCATCACATTATTTATACTATTAAGTACTGAAAAAAGCTATATGCTCAATAATAGGGGATCTATCAAATACACTGTGGTTTATCTATGCAATATTATATTAAAATTAAAATGGTGCTTATAGATCACAGTACAATTTGCAACATATATGCATAAACTTGTACATTAATAAGAATTGCAAGGAAACACATCAAAATGTTAACTGGGTTTGTGTCTGGGTAGTGGAATTTTGAGTGTTTAATTTTTCTTTTTATTTGTCACATCCTCTGTAATGATCTTATAATATTTTTAAATCAGAAAAAAATGTTTTATAAAATGAAAGAAGTTTGCTTGCCAGAGACAAAAAAGTGATATTTGCAAAAATCATCCCCTACAATGAAAACACGTAATCTAAAGTGAGTAAAGGAATTTAGGTAGCAGTGTACTGTTTGTTTAAAGTTAGACATTGTAGCTGAATTTTTGCTGTACTATCTCTGGTTGAATTACTTTATGCAACTTACTAACTCCTCTGTTTCTGTTCCTTCCTCTGTAAAATGTTACCTCATGAAGTTCTGTGAAGATAAAATAAAACAATGCATGAAATTTCTTTTTAATTTTTAAACATTATTTTTTAAATGTTTTGTGGGTACACAGTAGGTATATATATTTATGGGGTTTGAAATCTCTTTATATAATGCTTGCTGTTACAAAGTAGATGTTCCAAATAGATATTAAATAAGTATTTCACAAATATTCCATACTCGATACATTGCATCATTTTAAGAACCTGGGAAAATGTTACCCCCATGTATCCCTTGCCACAGTTGTTTTGTTGTTGTTGTTGTTTTTAACCAATTTAAGAAAAACAACCCAAAACCTGGAGATAAGTCAAAAAGATTATAGCATTCTCTTTCAAAGCCATGCGGGAATATTGTTGAAAAAGCCCACATGGGGATCACGTTTTGCTTTAAGGAAAGGCATCCGTATTTGACTTTGCAATTGTCTTCATTAGGGGCTGGACTTGGTAAAGCTAGACCTTAACTTGCAGAAGATGGATAAGCTACAAATTATTTTCATCTAGTAGAAGTGCAAATAATTTCTGTCCCATAGAAAATATAACTCCAAAGGTTAAAATTTTATTCTACTGCAGAACATCAATCAGTTTTGAAGCTAATTCTGCAGCCTTATTTTGGCATTATTTTTTCTTCTCTTTCTCTCTCTCTCTCTCTCTCTTTGTATATATATGTGTATATATATATATATATACACACACACATATATTTATGTGAATTATTTTCTCATTTTCTCTCATGAACTAGGTCTATCACGATGCAGGTTTTCTTATTAATGAAGTAAATAAATATTTGGTACATGCTAACTAATGTATTTGTATGAAAGTCATGTTTTTAACTTATTGAAAATTATACTTTAACATTGATATTAGACCTATTTTCATCAGAAATTCATTCCCAACTTAAAAATTTTTGACAGATGCTTACCTTTATAATCATGACATATAAAGTTTATCAGTGATGAATACAGCAGTCAAAAAAAAAAAAATAGATGTTACGTGAGATCTTATGTCAGGATGCCCAGATACTTCCCAGGGAGATGCGTCCCTCAGAGTGAGATACACAGGAAATATATTTTGAAATCAGGAAATGCTCAAAAATAAGGGTTTAAAATGTAGTATTCACCCCAGGGATTCCACTTAAGATACTGTGCCTCTTGATCTGTCAAGAGTGCTGGTGGACAGGGGCATAGTGGCACCTGCAGTGAGAGAGTGTGGGTAATTAACCTAGAGCTAGTCACACCTTAGAAATAGATTTTCTCAAAGAATGGTCTGAGAACCCACAGAGGTGCCTAAGAACTTTTCAGGCACAAGGTCAAAAAGATTTTCATAACAATACTATGATGTTATTTACACTTTCATTGTGTTGACATTTGCGTTGATGGTCCAAAAGTAATGATGAGTGAAACTGTTTGCACTTTAACATGACAATAATCTGTACCAGTAGTCATTATATTCTTCACTAAATGAACACAAAAAAGAAAGCCAGTTTTACTTAATAATGTCCTTGATGGAGCAATAAAATTCGTCAATCTTATTAAATGTCACTAAGAGATTGATGTATATTTTGAATATATATTTTTAATATTTTGTGGATAAAATGAAAAGTATGCATAAAGCACTCCTGTCAAATACTAAAGTTGTCTTGAAAAAATGTGCATAGTTGAGACACAAGTTAAATTAGCAGATTTTTTTCCCCCATGGAACATTATTTTTACCTAAAAGAATGACTGACAAATTGTGATTATTCAGACTTGGGTATCTGGCAGACATGTTTCTCAACAGTAAATGAAGCAAGCATTTCACATCAAAGAAAACCACCAGTAGAATTTGTTGTCAATTAAAAACGTTTCATCTTGCAAACCAATATTCAAATTTTAGAAAAGTTGTATCCACCACTGTGAGTGTGTCAATTTCCCAAAGCTTAAAGATTTTTCTGTTGAAATAGATGGTAATATTCAGAGATATAATTTTTATGCTGTGTAATAGACTCAGTCAATATTTAGAAGAGCTAGCTACATAACTCAGTGAACTAATATTTCCCAAATGACCATTGAATGATGTTACAGAATTAGGTATGGAAAAGGATTCACTAAAAAATATGCCAATAAATTTTAATATACAAAGTACCACCTGTCAAGTTTTGATGTAGTATCAAGAAAGAACATCCTCAATCGTATATGTAAATCATAGTATATAATTATAGATTTAAAAGCAGTTGTAGTACTAATGTATCAGGAGAATAACACAGCACAAGCTGAGCTTAAAAATAACATTAGGTGTTAGGCAAGAATATCCTCAATGATTTGAAAAGTCTCCTTAAGTTTTCCCTTTTCAGACCACATATCTGCATGATGCAGCACTCTCTTCCCGTAACGCAATCAAAACCACATATTACCATAGATTGAGTGTGGAAGCAGATATAACAACCCAGTTGTCTTAGATTCAGCCAAACACTAATATTTTTTGTTTGGGAAAATATATGTATACATCATTTTAAAATGTTATTTATGTTAACATATAAGTTTATTGTAATTTTTAATTAATATATATTTTTTAATTTCTTAGTCCTAATTTCTAATACAGACTGTATCAGTGCATATGACTCACATAACAAAAGCTCTTTGGGGGTCCTTGATAATTTTTAAGAATGTAAACAAAAAGTTGAGAAACACTGTTCTAATATATTGAAGCAACAGAGATATCACCATGCTCTATTAGATTCTTCATCTGAAGAATAAAATCATTTGTTAACTGACTTAGCAGAAATAAATAAAGAGTTTAGGAACTTCAGGCATTGCAGACTTTGGGAATTATTTTAAGTACAAAAGTTCTATAAAGTTTTCACAACAGCTTGGAAAACAAACAATGAAACTAATTTGATGAATAATTTTTATTTGTAAAGAGTCTGGGAACAGTTCACATTGAGGCTTCCATTTAAATAAACACAATGCTTATTTTAAAAAGCATTTACTTTATGAGAATCCACATGAAAGGCTTTCCTTTACAATACTGTTGATATTAATTCTATTTCTTTGTGTTAAATCTATGACCAAACATACAAATGTACCCAATGTTTACACAGATGTCTGGAATGGAAGGCCAAGAGGCTACATTTGATTTTCAGTCAGTTCCAACATGGAGGCAACATCATTATCTACCTGGCACTAGAGGTCTTACAAATCCTGTCACTAAAGCTCCTTTATTGACTGTTTCATTTTTTCCCACATTAACTTTCCATCACAGTAAAGAATCACAGGATTCCATTTAGGTGCCAGGCAAAGTCATGAGATAATGAGGAGCCCATCAAAATAATTTTATAATTTATGTTTGGAAATGTTTCACATAATTTCTGTGCCATAGAGCACCCAGTGAGCCTGAATTACATGCTCAGGCCAAGGTCTAGAGAGCTATAGGCAAAAGTCTCTTCCTCATATGTGCTCTCCTGATATGTTAGTTACTACCTTTTAAAACTTATTTTTTTGTGTGTTCTTCAAAAGACAAGAAATAGTTTCTGAGAATCTGAATCCAATATACAGACCCATGCTGGTTAGCAGAAAAAGTGATGAAAAAGCCCAAAGGTGCCCAGTCTCACTGACTAGTTGAAAATGTCTTTGTTCAACTGCGCGTTCAGTATTCATGGTCAAGTCAGACTTTAAGTGGTGGTGATGATGATGATAAAAGGAAGAAGGTTCCTGGGATAGTAGAGGAGGAAAACATAGGATTTCCTCCTACTTTTCATTTTCTCAAGTAAGGGCATTAAAAAACAACAACAACCCTACTATCTTCTACCTTCGTTTAATAAAAGAAAAGGCATTTTAACACCAAGAAATAAAAATGTGAGTGACACAATCTCAGAATAAAGGAAAGCCTTTATTAAAATAAGCTGACTAACAACCTTATACTGATTAGGTATATCAATAGAATTTGTGCATATGATTATGTACTTGAGGTATATAAATACACACACGCACACACATATACATAGCACAGCGCAGTGCCTGGCACTAGAAAGTGTTTGATAAAATGGTAACTATTTTAATTAGGTTTTGCCCAGTTAGCTTTTTAGAAGAAGGCGGCACAGCGGCGTAACACTAAGAGGAAATAGTTGGAATAATTTTAAAAATTGCCTGCCTTCCTGGCTTTTTCCTTCATTTTATATTCTTCCACAATACAAAAAGTTTGAAATTACTGAAGATGAATCTCCATGTTCCCAATGAAGTCTTCTAAATGGGCCTCCAAAAGCACAGTGAGGACCTAAAACAATATTCAATAAATTTCCAGGTATGCCTGCCACTATTTAAGGGACCTTGGACCTATGTCAAAACAACAGCTCAGTTTGTATTTTCTTTAGAAATACTCTCTTTCAAGAGATTACAAACCAAGCAGAAAGACTTGCTCAGCAATGAAACTAGCAATAGGTCCTCAGGTGAATCACAGTAGCAACTGTGTATATAAATAAGTTGATAGTAGGCATTTAATTAGAAAATAAACTTTCTATACAAATCCTTGGAGTTACATGAATTTAGCCCAATATGCTAGTCAGGGAAATCAAATAACTTAAATGAATTCATTCACTCTCCTCTCTCATATCCATTACAGGCATCATAACCATGCCTGTTTCCTCCAAGTGCAGAAAGAGTCTCAGAATGCCTTTTGTAATTGACACCCAAGAGACTGATACTATCAACTGGCCACATTGAGCATAGGGAATGAAATGCATTTGCTATTTCTGATCTAGATTTCATTTCTTTTTTGAGATGGGGTTTTGTTCTGTCACCCAGGCTGGAGCCCAGTGGCACAATCATAGCGCACTGCATCTGAGAACTCCTGGGCTCAAGTGATCCTCCCACTTCAGCCTCCCAAGTCTGAGACTAGAGGTGCCTGCCATCACGCCTGGCTAATTTTATTTATTTTTAAGAGATGGGGTCTCGCTTTGATACTCCAGCTGGTCTCATACTCCTGGCCTCAAGCAATCTTCTCTTCTAGGCTTTCCAAAGTACCTCCTCCAGTCTAACCAACTCTTCGCATCCCAGAGATTTTCATTCTGATTTATAACATCATAGACTTGCAAATGCTCTTCTCTTTCTCTAAAATGTGTTTTCTCCCCAACCTCCATGAACTTTAAAGAAGTCCTGTTACTATTCAAATGTCGGATGAGGGCCATCTCTTTTTAACAATTGTTCCAAAATGAGTTCTCCAGAGAGGGTCTGGTATCTCTTCTTTCGGTCCTCACAGGGCCTTTGCTCGGCAGTTAACATCTTGCACTGTAATTAATTTATTTTTCATCTTTCTCACTAGTCTTTAAGCTTTTGGAGGTCAATTCATCCTAACCATCTCCATATCCCAGGTTCCTAAGTCATGTTCACCACAAATAAGGAACTCAATCAATGTGTATTTAATGACTGAGTAAATGAAATTTTTTGAGGAAATGTCTTCACTCACAATGTCTGCATGTGTTGAAATAGAAAATCTAGAACAGGTTGGATATAGTGGTTCATGCTCGTGGTTTTACATCAAGCACTAAAGAAGAACTTGAAAATTTGTCTTTTAGATCACCCATCAAAGAAGACTTTAAAAATTCTACATTGGGAGTTTTACTCATTATTAAAGCAATTTGGCATATATGATACAAAACTTAAAAATATATCAGGATCTGTTTAATCACCAAACCAGACGAATAGAAGGAATATGCTTTGTAATTATCAGTGTATCTTATTTCAAAGTTGGAATTTATGATCTGAACTATTTCCCTGGATAAGCCACCTAACATTACTAGGTGTCAACTTTCTAGTTTTAAAAATAAGGCTAGTAAGATGTTCTTAATAGAGCTCCTGTAAAGATCGAAGAACTGTGGTACTTATGACAACTTTTTAAGTGCTCAACTCAAAGTTTCCACCTTTTAAAAATTACAACTTTATCCTTACAGTTTCTCTGATTAAAAACTTTAGATTTGCCCCTGATTCCTTTCCCTCTTTCTTTCACACCCCACATCTGGTCTGTGAGCAAATCCTCTTGACTCCACTTTCAAAATATATATCAATCATCTCACCCTTTCCCACCACTTCCATCACTACAATTCTGATCGGAGCCAGCATCATCTCTCAGCTGGGCTGGACAATTCAATAGCCTCCTTCCTCACACAGCAGCCAGAGATCCTATAAACATATAAGTCAGATCACATCTCTCCTTTCAAAATGCCTAAAGCCTGCCAATCCCACTCAGCACAAAAGCCAAAGTCCTCACAGTGACCTCTAGGCTCTACCTTATCCAATTCCATCTCTCTCTTTGACCTTTTCTCCTTTGCTTCTTCCATTTCAATCACCCAGACCTTCTTGTTGATGTTCAAACATGTCAAAAAATATCCATACCTTTACCCTGGTTGTCTTCTCAGACTACAGTACTCTTCTCTCAGATAACTGCAAGACCTACCCCTTTGCTTCCTCATATCACCACTGAAATGTCACTTTATCAATAAGGCCCTCACTGCCCACTATTAAAGAGCATTCTCTCTCTCTCTCAGTGCTCCCTATTCCCTGTTATAGTCCTTAATTTCTCTTCCAGGCCTGCTATCACTGTGATCACCCTCAGGGCTATTGTATGTTCCTTCCAAGCATGTAGCAGCATTTTACTTCCTTACCCATGCTGACATGAGGCACAAACATGTGACTAGTTTTTGCCAATGAAATGTATGTGTGTTCTGGTTTTAAGGGCCAGTCCACAGCTCACCATCTTCCTTTTGGGGATCAAAATGCATGGGGGAAGATGAAGCCTCTATCCTGAATCTCTATGTAACTGAATTTCAGATCCTCTCTGCTAACCTGCATGGAACATACAGCATGAGTGAGAAGTAAAATTCTAGTGGGTTTAGCCACCGATATTTGGGGTTTGTTTTTTACTGCAGCACAACCTAGATGATCCTGATGAAGCTATCACCTGATCCACATTTACTTATTCATTCATTTATTGTCTGAATCCCTTACAAAACATAAGCTTCAGGAAGGCAAGGTCTTTGTCTATTTTGTTCCCTGCTATATCATCAGCACACAGAATGATGCCTGGCACACAGTGCATGTCTATTAACTACTGGTGGAATAAATAAATATATGAATGAAGTCTTAATATGTGGCCAGCAATAAGTGATTTGCAGCTGCTATTTGCAGCTACCAACAATATTATTGGTAACTAATACAATAACTATTGTTATTATGTCCATTTTGCAGATAAAGGAACTAAGACCTAGAAGGGAATGGCACCTGACACAAAGTAGAAAATCAGTAAATATTATGTCTGTGTCTTTCCTAAGAAGACGGACTAGGAGTAATAAGGCCCTAGAGCCCTTACCTAAGAAGTGGTCAATAAATGATAGTGAATGGATTTGGATAAACATAGTATCATAGAGACTACTGAATTCCTTTCCCTCTGCCCTGCTCCATGGCAATGTTTTCTAAAATGTTTTCTGGGAAACACTAATTCTGTGGAATTTAAATAGCTGTTGCAAGAAAAGATGTTTAGTGTGATCACTATATTAAAGTAAACTTAGGGGAAGTATAGCATTGCTTCCAAATGCAAGAATTCTGGAAGTGCATTGCTTAACATCCATCCCATTTACTAGATGTGCAGTTCTGGGCCACTTAACCTGTCAGCACTTCAGTTTTATCCACTGTAAAATGTAGGTAATAATTGTATTGTACATATAAGGTGGTTTTAAGTATTAAATTAGATCATCTTCATATCAAGTAACCATAAAATTTGTCATCCAAAACACTTTTTTCCCAATATTTTATTATGGAAACTTTCAAACATACACAGAAAACTTTAAAGAACTTTTATCTGCCAACGTATGTATCTTCCACTTAGATTCTGATTAAAATTTCACAGAAATTCCTTTATTACATGTCTATCCATCCATCTATTCCTTTAATTTTTTTCTAAGAAATGTTGGAAAGTGAAAGGTGACACTATTAATACTTATGTGAGGGCAAAGAGGTTATATTGGGACTCGTCTAGGCAGCTCTGGGACTCTTCCAGACCTGAATATGTGGTCTCCTTTATGTAATTTACCTAGCACAGTGATCAGCACATTGTAGGCACAAAATAAATGATAGTTATTTTAGCTTCTAGTTATCTTAAAGTTCTGGATTAAACAAACATTCATGGTGTTCTGTCCCACAGGAACGATCCTGAATAATTTCCTGATTACTCAGTTTGTTACTTATTTGAGGTTGCCTCCATATCGCAGCAAAATTTATTTTGTAGTACCCTACAGACTCAAAGATTATTAGTGGTCACTGTGGCATCTTTGTCCCACCTCTGCTCCTTGAGAAAATTAATAAAACCTAAAAAAAATCTTGGAAAGGAGGCATAAAATGTTATCTGCAGAGTTAACCACATTGTAAAATAAAAACCACTTCTGGCTTGCAAAGTTTCCCAGCTGACCACTCAGTAACTGGCCTACTGAAATTCAGCCTCCAGCATCCAGACTTGTTTAATTGTTCACAGTGGAGTGATTTACCTGGAGGATTAAAGAATGGGCTCACTAGCTAGGTTTGTAGACACCAGCCAAATTGGCCAAGGAGAGGTATACTTACCAATCAGTTTGAGGTAGAGAAAATCAATAAGAGTAAAAATAAAATAGAACTACCATGTATTAAGCACTTAACCATATGTCAAATAGTGTGTTCAGCACTTTACATGGAGGATCCTTGGACTTGGTATCTAAGACCATGTTTATGTCTCTTCTTTTACAATCTGTGACAGTGTGACTTTTATTAGGCCACTTAACCAGCTCCTCTATAAAATCAGGATGAAGAGACCTGACCACCCTGCTTCCCAGGACTATTGGAAGGATTGATATGATACTGTAAGTAAAGGTACTCTGTCAACTATAGGTTGCTACACAGAACACATTGTTTTATTTTGGTTACTAGTTCTTTATCAGTACCTGGAAAATCATTTATGAATTCTACTGGTTCAGTAATAGATGCTCATTAGAAAACACTAAGGTTAAGACGGCCGAATAGGAACAGCTCCAGCCTCTAGCTCCCAGCGTGAACAACACAGAAGACGAGTGATTTCTGCGTTTTCAACTGAGGTACTGGGTTCATCTCACTGGGGCGTGTTGGACAGTCCGTGCTGGTCAGCTGGTGCAGCTCAACCAGCGAGAGCTGGAGCAGGGCGAGGCATCACCTCACCTGGGAAGTGCAAGGGGGAAGGGAATTCCTTTTGCTATCCAAGGGAAACTGAGACACATAACACTTGGAAAAGTGGGTAACTCCCACCCTAATACTGCGCTTTACCAAGGATCTTATCAAACAGCACACCAGGAGATTATATCCCACACCTGGCCCGGAGGGTCCCACGCCCACAGAGCCTCCCTCATTGCTAGCACAGCAGTCTGAGATCTAACTGCAAGGCAGCAGTGAGGCTGGGGGATGGGTGCCCGCCATTTATGAGGCTTAAGTAGGTAAACAAAGCCGCCAGGAAGCTCAAATTGGGTGCAGCCCACCTCAGCTCAAGGAGGCCTGCCTGCCTCTGTAGACTCCACCTCTGGGGACAGGACATAGCTAAACAAAAAGCAGCAGAAACCTCTGCAGATGTAAATGTCCCTGTCTGACAGCTTTGAAGAGAGCAGTGGTTCTCCTAGCAGAGAGGTTGAGATCTGAGAACAGACACACTGCCTGCTCAAGTGGGTCCCTGAATCCTGAGTAGCCTAACTGGGAGACATCCCCCACTAGGTGCAGACCGACACATCACACCTCACATGGCTGGGTACACCTCTGAGATGAACCTTCCAGAGCAAGAATCAGACAGCAACACTTGCTGTTCAGCAATATTCTATCTTCTGCAGCCTCCGCTGCTGATACCCAGGTAAACAGGGTCTGGAGTGGACCTCAAGCAAACTCCAACAGACCTGCAGCTGAGGGTCCTGACTGTTAGAAGGAAAACTAACAAACAGAAAGGACATCCACACCAAAACCCCATCAGCACATCACCATCATCAAAAACCAAAGGCAGATAAAACAACAAAGATAGGAAAAAAGCAGTGCAGAAAAGCTGGAAATTCAAAAAATCAGAGCACACCTCCCCATCCAAAGGAACGCAGCTCATCGCCAGCAATGGAACAAAGCTGGATGGAGAATGACTTTACGAGTTGAGAGAAGAAGGCTTCAGTCCATCAAACTTCTCAGAGCTAAAGGAGGAACTACATACCCAGCACAAAGAAACTAAAAACCTTGAAAAAAGAATGGAAGAATGGATAACTAGAATAATCAATGCACAGAAGACCATAAACAAATGGATAGAGATGAAAACCATGACACGAGAACTACGTGACAAATGCACAAGTTTCAGTAACCAACTCGATCAACTGGAAGAAAGAGTACCAGTGATTGAAGATCAAAAGAATGAAATGAAGCAAGAAGAGAAGTGTAGAGAAAAAAGAGTAAAAAGAAATGAACAAAGCCTCCAACAAATATGGGATTATGTGAAAAGACCAAATCTATGTCTGATTGGTGTGCCTGAGACTGTTGGGGAAAATGGAACCAATTTGAAAAACACTCTGCACCAACCTAGTAAGGCAGGCCAACATTCAAATTCAGGAAATGCAGAGAATGCCACAAAGATACTCTTCAAGAAGAGCAACTCTAAGACACATAATTTTCAGATTCACCAAAGTTGAAATGAAGGAAAAAAATGTAACGGCAGCTAGAGAGAAAGGTCGGGTTACCCACAAAGGTAAGCCCATCAGACTAACAGCAGATCTCTCAGCAGAAACTCTATAAGCCAGAAGAGAGTGGGGGTCAATATTCAACATTCTTAAAGAAAAGAATTTTCAACCCAGAATTTCATACCCAGCCAAATGAAGTTTCATAAGTGAAGGAGAAATAAAATCCTTTACAGACAAGCAAATGCTTAGAGATTTTGTCACCACCAGGTCTGCCCTACAAGAGATCCTGAAGGAAGCACTAAACATGGAAAGGAATAACTGGTAATAGCCATTGCAAAAACATGCCAAAATGTAAAGACCATCAATGCTAGGAAGAAACTGTATCAACTAACGAGCAAAATAACCAGCTAATGTCATAATGACAGGATCAAGTTCACACATAACAATATTAACCTTACATGTAAATGGACTAAATGGTCCAATTAAAAGACACAGACTGGCAAATTGGATAAAGAGTCAAGACCCATCAGTGTACTGAGACCCATCTCACATGCAGAGACACACATAGGCTCAAAATAAAGGAATGGAGGAAGATCTACCAAGCAAATGGAAAAAAAAAAAAAAAAAAAAAAAAAGGAGGGGTTGCAATCCTAGTCTCTGATAAAACAGACTTTAAACCATCAAAGATCAAAAGAGACAAAGAAGGCCATTACATAATGGTAAAGGGATCAATTCATCAGGAAGAGCTAAGTATCCTAAATATATATGCACCCAATACAGGAGCACCCAGATTCATAAAGCAAGTCCTTAGAAACTTACAAAGAGACTTAGACTCCCATACAATAATAATGGGAGACTTTAACACCCCACTGTCAACATTAGACAGATCAACGAGACAGAAAGTTAATAAGGATATCCAGGAATTGAACTCATCTCTACACCAAGTGGACCTAATAGACATTTACAGAACTCTCCACCCCAAATCAACAGAATATACATTCTTCTCAGCACCACACCACACTTATTCCAAAACTGACCACATAGTTGGAAGTAAAGCACTCCTCAGCAAATGTAAAAGAACAGAAATTAAAACAAACTGTCTCTCAGATCACAGTGCAATCAAACTAGAACTCAGAACTAAGAAACTCAATCAAAACCACTCAACTACATGGAAACTGAACAACCTGCTCCTGAATGACTACCAGGTGCATAACGAAATGAAGGCAGAAACAAAGATGTTCTTTGAAACCAATGAGAACAAAGATACAACATACCAGAATCTCTGGGACACATTTAAAGCAGTGTGTAGAGGGAAATTTATAGCACTAAATGCCCACAAGAGAAAGCAGGAAAGATCTAAAATTGACACACTAACATCACAATTAAAAGAACTAGAGAAGCAAAAGTAAACACATTCAAATGCTATCAGAAGGCAAGAAATAACTAAGATCAGAGCAGAACTGAAGGATATAGAGACACAAAACACCTTTCAAAAAAATCAATGAATGCAGGAGCTGTTTTTTTGAAAAGATCAAAAAAATCGATAGACCGCTAGCAAGACTAACACAGAAGAAAAGAGAGAAGAATCAAATAGAGGCAATAAAAAATGATAAAGGGGATATCACCACTGACCCCACAGAAATACAAACTACCATCAGAGAATACTATAAAAATCTCTATGCAAATAAACTAGAAAACCTAGAAGGAATGGATAATTTCCTGGACACTTACACTCTCCCAAGACTAAACCAGGAAGAAGTTGAACCCCTGAATATATCAATAGCAGGCTCTGAAATTGAGGCAATAATTAATAGCCTAGCAATGAAAAAAGTACAGGACCAGACGAATTCACAGTCAAATTCTACCAGAGGTACAAAGAGGAGCTGGTACCATTCCTTCTGAAACCATTCCAATCAACAGAAAAAGAGGGAATCCTCCCTAACTCTTTTTATGAGGCTGATATCATCCTGATACCAAAGCCTGCCAGAGACACAACAAAAAAAGAGAATTTTAGACCAATATCCCTGATGAACATCGATGCAAAAATCCTCAGTAAAATACTGGCAAACCAAATCCAGCAGCACATCAAAAAGCTTATCCACCATGATCAAGTGGGCTTCATCCCTGGGATGCAAGGCTGGTTCAACATATGCAAATCAATAAACGTAATCCAGCATATAAACAGAATCAAAAACAAAAACCACAATATTATCTCAATAGATGCCGAAAAGGCCTTTGACAAAATTCAACAGCCCTTCATGCTAAAAACTCTCAATAAATTCGGTATTGATGGAAAGTATCTCAAAATAAAAAGAGCTATTTATGACAAACCCACAGCCAATATCATTCTGAATGGGCAAAGACTGGAAGCATTCCCTTTGAAAACTGGCACAAGACAGGGATGCCTTCTCTCACCACTCCTATTCAACATAGTGTTGGAAGTTCTGGCTAGGGAAATCAGGCAAGAGAAAGAAATAAAGGGTATTCAGTTAGGAAAAGAAGAAGTCAAATTGTCCCAGTTTGCAGATGACATGATTGTATATTTAGAAAACCCCATCATCTCAGCCCAAAATCTCCTTAAGCTGATAAGCAGCTTCAGCAAAGTCTCAGGATACAAAATCAATGTGCGAAAATCACAAGCATTCTTATACACCAATAACAGACAAACAGAGAGCCAAATCATCAGTGAACTCCCATTCACAATTGCTTCAAAGAGAATAAAATACCTAGGAATCCAACTTACAAGGGATGTGAAGGACCTCTTCAAGGACAACTACAAAGCACTGCTCAGTGAAATAAAAGAGGACATGAACAAATGGAAAAATATCCATGATCATGGATAGGAAGAATCAATATCGTGAAAATGGCCATACTGCTCAAGGTAATTTATAGATACAATGCCATCCCCATTAAGCTACCAATGACTTTCTTCACAGAATTGGAAAAAACTGTTTTACAGTTCATATGGAAGCTAAAAAGACCCAGCATTGTCAAGACAATCCTAAGCCAAAAGAACAAAGCTGGAGGCATCATGCTACCTGACTTCAAACTATACTACAAGGCTACAGTAACCAAAACAGCATGGTGCTGTTACCAAAACAGAGATATAGACCAATGGAACAGAACAGAGCCCTCAGAAATAATACCACACATCTACAGCCATCTGATCTTTGACAAACCTGACAAAAACAAGAAATGGGGAAAGGATTCCCTATTTAATAAATGGTGCTGGGAAAATTGGCTAGCCATAAGTAGAAAGCTGAAACTGGATCCTCTCCTTACTCCTTATACGAAAATTAATTCAAGATGGATTAGAGACTTTAATGTTAGACCTAAAACCATTAAAAAACCCTAGAAGAAAACCTAGATAATACCATTCAGGACATAGGCATGGGCAAGGACTTCATGTCTAAAACACCAAAAGCAATGGCAACAAAAGCCAAAATTGACAAATGGGATCTAATTAAACTAAAGAGCTTCTGCACAGCAAAAGAAACTACCATCAGAGTGAACAGGCAACCTACAGAATGGGAGAAAATTTTTGCAATCTACTCATCTGACAAAGGGCTAATATCCAGAACCTACAAAGAGCTCCAACAAATTTACAAGAAAAAAACAAACAACCCCATCAAAAAGTGGGCAAAGGATATGAACAGACATTTCTCAAAAGAAGACATTCATACAGCCAACAGACACATGAAAAAATGCTCATCATCACTGGCCATCAGAGAAATGCAAATCAAAACCACCACGAGATACCATCTCACACCAGTTAGAATGGCAATCATTAAAATGTCAGAAAACAACAGGTGCTGGAGAGGATGTGAAGAAATAGGAACACTCTTACACTGTTGGTGGGACTGTAAACTAGTTCAACCATGGTGGAAAACAGTTTGGCGATTCCTCAAGGATCTAGAACTAGAAATAACATTGACCCAGCCATCCCATTACTGGGTACATACCCAAAGGATTATAAATCATGCTGCTATAAAGACACATGCAAATGTATGTTTATTGTGGCACTATTCACAATAGCAAAGACTTGGAATCAACCCAAATGTCCATCAGTGACAGACTGCATTAAGAAAATGTGGCACATATACACCATGGAAGACTATGCAGCCATAAAATAGAATGAGTTCATGTCCTTTGTAGGGACATGGATGCAGCTGGAAACCATCATTCTCAGCAAACTATCGCAAGAACAGAAAACCAAACACCACATGTTCTCACTCATAGGTGGGAATCGAACAATGAGATCGCTTGGACACTGAAGGGGAACATCACACACTGGGCTTATTGTGGGGAAGGGGCAGTGGGGAGGGATAGCATTAGGAGATATACCTAATGTAAATGATGAGTTAATGGGTGCAGCACACCAACATGGCACATGTATATATATATAACAAACCTGCACGTTATGCACGTGTACCCTAGAACTTAAAGTATAATAAAAAAAGAAAAAGAAAGAAAAGAAAATACTAACGTTGAAAGAAGTGAGGAATTTCTACCTGGAAAGGGAAAAAAGTTTCTTTATTATAATAAATAATAGTAATATAATAATATAATAAAGAAACATTTTCCCACCACATATAGAATTTATGAAACATCAGCTTGAGGTTGTATAACCCTGGATAAGTCCGGTGATTCTTAAAGTCCTCATCTTTAAAGTGAGGATGCTATCACCTGTATTCCAAGATTATTATGAGAAGTAAATAATATATGACATATAAAAGCAAGTTATAAAACTGAAAAACATCCCAGAGTTATATGACATAATTATTATATCCATGTACCTGAATATTCAGTTTCTGTAATATAAAGAATTTAGACTTCAGAACTTCTTATAACTAGCACTTAAGCTGCTTCCATAAAGGATGTATTTTATATTCCTTTCAAGAAGGTATTTTTCTTAAGTTTTAATAGTCTGCAGCATTTCTAGACAAATCCAAACTGGGTTACAAAAAATGTATTATGTCATAAAGTGTTCTGCAAAGACCCTACCAAAGTAATATTTGCAGCTTGATTCCATTTAATACTACTAAGTGACACTAGTTGGAAATATCCCCCATTCCACAGAGGGAGCATTATAATTCTGCTGACTGAGACATCCCATTTGCAGGAAAAATTGCAATTGAGAAATAGTGGATGTTATCCTGTGTCCCCACCCAATATGCTTTTTAGGTTTATAAAATATGCTTTCCATGAAAATCAATCTTATAATGCAAAATTAGCTTTTGGAGGGTCACTCTGTAGCTGTTTGCCAATAAATATCTTTAGAGTTGTCTTGTACTGATGTTGCAATTAGTAAAACAAAGAAAGAGAAAAAGAGGGTAGGAGGAGAGAGAGAAGAGAAAAAAGCTGTAACAGCTTTTGATACATAAATTTAAAATAATTCTCTAAATATATTTCCTTTTTTTATATTTACTCTGTAATTTCTACTGCAGAAGGAGTATGACATAGCAGAAAACATATAAGCTTAAGTACTTAAGACCCTTGTTTGAATTTCACCTTCATCTCTTCACCTGGAGGCAACCTGTTAAATGCCCCAGCTCTAGCCTCATCTGTACAATGGAAATTGTGATCTTTTCTCCTTATTGAGAAGATCTGAATAAGTCATGTGAGCTCCAGCCCACAATCAGGGACAAATGAGTATGCATTATCATCTACTTCCCCTCTCTTTTTTCATTCAGTCATTACCTAATTATAACTCATCCATTTACTCATTTGCTATAAAGCAAGCCAAGTACAATATGTGGAGACACAAATTCTAATTTTGTTATTTACTACCTGTATGAACTGGCTCTGAATCTCAAATTCTTCATCTATAAAATGGTGATCCATGGAAGTACCTCTGAGGTTGTCTTAGGGTAATGTCAGGGTATCTGGAAGAGAAGGATGGATGAATGGTAAAGCTCTGGGCTCCTACCTTCTTGCTTCAACCGCAGCAGCTTTGCATTTATCTACTTTACAATTTGAGGTTTCCTGCAAGATTTTCTTGAAAAGAAATAATTCCATATATGTGAAATAAAGAAAAGAAAGAAAATATCTGGACCAGCCAAATAGCTAAACATAGGTTTCCATTTTTACTCTAATTTCTAATGTTTTTAAGTGTTCCTTGGAGGCTTATTTCGTGCTCAATCCTGAACACCTAGTTTTTCAGGGAGCTACAGAAGCTATGGGGTTTAAAACCTGGTTCCTACTCTAAAGGAATTCAATCTCCTAAAGAAGATGAGTTTTCTGCCTACATAACGGTTGAAAAATTATGGGATAGTGCAAGTACCACTGTGAATGATAAAGTGGTGAGGTATGGGAACTCAGAGACAGGAAATTTCCTCAAGGCCTGGCATGATGAGGGTTTCAGCTGGGCGGGGAAGGGAATGAGAACTAGGATTACAAGAAAGGAATAGGAAGGCCATATGCATAAAGAACATAGTATAAAGCAAAGATGTGGCATAAAGAACATAGTATAAAGCAAAGATGTGGCGTGAGAAAAGAACATGGGAGGTGCGGGAAACTCCAGGAGGCTGGCCATTCCCTGCTGGAAAGTGATGAATAGAGATGCTTTGCAAGGCCTTAAATGGCAAATTCAGGCATTTGGCGCTTCAGTGTATGACAATTAAAACCAACAAGAGTTGTTTTGAGTAGGACATGATAAAAAACATGTTTTAGAAAACTAAACATAATGATAATGAGAAAGTTGGGGTGGGAACACCAGGTTTCTGTTCAAGAAACCTTTCAGTTATCCTCATCTTACTTTGCAGCATTTAACAAAGTAAATCTCTTTCTTGAAACACTTTATTTGCTTGGCTTACAGGACACTATGTTCTGGTTTTCCTCCCACCTCACAGGCTGGTCTGATTTGCGGGTGCCTCTCATCTCTCCAGACTCCAGACCTTAGGACACCCTGGGGCCCACCCACTACTCCTCTTCATTCTTTCTTTCCATTTCTTCTTTCTATTTAATGCTCTTGATGATCTCATCCAGTCTCATGACTTTTAATACAGTCAATATGCTGACTCCCAAATGTAAATCTCCCACCTGAACCTCACCATTGAGGTCCATAGTGTTATAAACAGTTGCTACTTAATATTTCTAATAAGCATCTCAAACTTAAATGCCTCAAACATACTCTTCTTTCAAAATGACAGCTCAAATTTTCCAACTGCTTAGGCCAAAACCCCTGGCAATCATCCTTGAATAGATTTCCTTCCTCACACCCCATGTCCAGTCTATGAGCAAATCCTCTTGGCTCTAACTTCAAGATACATGCAGGACCCCCTGATACTCCTTACAGTCTCCACCAATCCTACTCTGGTCCAAGCCACCATTGTCTCTCACTCTGGCTACTGCAATAGCCTTCTAACTGGTTTCCTTACCTTTTTTACTTGCCCTTTTAGAGGCTGACCAGAGCAGCCAGAATAATTCTGTTAAATTATAAGTTAGATAAGGTCTTTCCTCTTCTCAAACTGTTCCAACAGCTGTGGCTCTTACTTAGCCTAAAAGCCAAAGTTAATGGCCTTCAGGCCACTGCCCTGCCTCTCCCATTTCCTACCACCCTTCCTCAGGCTCACTTCAGAGATTTTGCTATAAGTTGCTAACTATCCCTGGAGTGTTCTCCCACTAGGTATCTACAGGACTTGCTCCCTCAAGATTTTGAAGTTTTTAATGCAAAGATTATCTTCCTTTAAAGATAATCTTTATAAAAGTAAAGATTTCCGCCCTTAAAATTGCTACCCTTACTACCAGAAAAGGTATTCCCAGTTGACCTTCCCACCATGATTTTTCTCCATGGTTTTTAATTCTCCCCCCAGTTTTTTATTTGGTTTCTGGTTTACTTACGCTAGAAAGGAAGCTTCATGAAGGCAGGATTATATTACAGTTTTATTAATTTCTCTTTCATTTATTTTATTTTTTGCTGCTGCATCCTTGTGTCTAAAACAGTGACAGTGACAACAGTACAAACTCTATAAACATTTATTGAGTGAATGGATGTTTTTATGTTGATAAGAATTTGGACTGTGGTGGCAACAACTGTTTGAAAAGGAAGAAAGGAAAAAAATCAAAGGAGAAGGGAAACAGATGGAAAAAAAAATCACAAGTACTAAGTGGTATGCTGGAAAAAAGCAGTAAGGAAGGAGAAAGACTGAGGTTGTCACAGGAGCAGCCCATTGTCACTCATACTTCTTACTATAATTGCACAAAACTAACTCTCACACAGGCACCCCATCCCCCAAAAGTAACAATGACACAAATGAAGGGAACAAAAGCCTCCTATCATCAAGAAAAGATCACTTCTCAGAAGGTAAATCCTCTCAACACATTAAGGAAGACAAAAAGAAACTCAGCATGTCTCAATTTCAAAAAGGTTTCTATTTTTAAGCAAGACACAATTATTGGTAGGAAAATAGGTCTGAATGTTAAATGACTTGCCTGAAAATAGTGTAACCATTCCTTGAGCACAGCCAACTTGATAATTTTCTTGGTATATTTTCTAGTACCCAGACAGAGCCTAGCATTTAATTGACTCCTGATACATGCTTAGAGAACTGAGTAGGACTAAAATGCAAAGAGGAAGTTAAACATTCATCTAAATTGCTCTCAAACCTCTATGATCCCTGCTACTTTAGTTGTTTGACAAATAAGAGTTACATATTTTTAGATGATGTCACATACTACTCAATTTGTTGTCAACAGAGAGTTTTGGGAACACCTGAAACCTATGCTAAGTGCAGTACAAAAGATACAAATAAATTATACTATGTATCATAATCATAAAAATTGGTCAATACATATGTATTGAACTCAAAAGCCTGCAGTCTTTTGACCTCAAGAAACCTCCAGTCTAGTGGAAAGGTAAGAAGTGCATACTAAGAAAAACTATAGAAAAATCTGATATATAGTCCAATTACATTATTTTTAAAAGGAGAAAGTCAAGTTGTACAGATATTCATGTAAAGAAAAAAATAATGTAGACAGAAAAGCTTTATTTAGGTTGCGAAATAAACTAGCCCCTTTGGGGAAAACACAGCAAGGGAGAGTTAGGAACTGATCAAATGGCAGGTGGGGGAGGAGGGTTAAGATAAGAACATTCCAGATGAGAGGATCATTAAGGAAGGGTAGACTGGGCACAGTGATGCATACCTATTGTCCCAGCTACTTAAGAGGTTGAGGCAGGAGGATCACTTGAGCCCAAGGGTTCGAGACCAACCTGGGCAACATAATGAGACCCTGTCCCCCCAAAAAAGGGTATTCCAGAGATGTCACAAACAACATAATGAAAAAATATGACTCTTCCTCAATTCCAGAGTAAGACATAATAGGCAAGAAAACATAATAGGCAACACTTACTTGAGAAACAGCCTCTGGATCCTCAAGTCTTGATCATCCCCTAGGAGAGTAGATGATAGTCAACTCTTTTTAACTTCTCTGTGTTACAGAAAAGAGCCAGAGCCACAGAGAAAGATAAAGAGAATGGCTCTCTGAAAGTCCTTCTACAAACTACAGGAAATAAAATCATTGAGAAGGGAGGAAACGAGAGCTGTACACTTCTAAATCTTGACATTGCTCAGCAAAGCACCTTGCCTTAATAAAAATGAAATCTTCACAAGTTATACATATTTAATTTACTGATTCAAAGATGAGTCAGAAGAGGAAAACAATAGTTGTGAACCTTTCAGTGGGAGGAAGAGATGTTTTCTAAAGTGTTCTCAAAGCCTTTCCGAGGTCAAGCTTGTCCTGAGGTTGCAGTAAATGCATAGAATTTGTATTCATAGATGTGGCTTGATGAGACCAGAGTAGTAATAATTCTTACGTAGTAGATGTCATTAATCAATAGGAGGGGATATAAAAAGTCGCACTTCTCCCTCACTGTGCCAGGAAAGAGGATGGCAGTCCATTTCTGGGTGTATGCCACAGCTGGCAGTGACTCATCCTGTGCCAACATACCACAGGGACGTGAGGGGAAAAGGAAGAAGTGAGGACTGTGACAGCCCAGGAAAACAGTGGCCACCATAATCAATCCAACACAAGCCTTTTCTAATAGCTGCATTAATAAGGGTTTTGCTGAATCAGAGGCCTTTAAGCTGGAAGAGGCTTCAGTGAGCATGTAGTAAAAAATCCTCATTTTACAGATGAGCAAACTGATTCCCAGAGGAAGGCATGACTGCTCCAAGGACAGAAAGCAAGTGAATGGCAGAGCCCAACACAGAGCTAAGAGTCCTTGATCACCTCTCTGTACTACTACTCCTTTCATAACAATCACAATAACGATGAAAACATCCCAACTATCTGCAGTCCAGAAACCATTTGCAGGTTGGTTGGGGAGCTTATTGTCCCCATAAAAATCATGATGTGTGAGATGGGACTTTGGAGAGCAGTGATGAAATATTTAAGGGGGCTGGAGTTGGGGCAGGGGAGTAATGACAGTTTCCAGATTAGTCCTTAAAGCTTACTTCATCTAAAATCTATTGGAATAGCCACTCTACAAATGAAACATGATTACAGCCAAGTCCCTTCCATAGCATTCCTATGGAATAATGCAGTTGGAATATTGGTGCAGGACAAAAGCATGTACATTGTACCCTGAGTGCCAATGGCTCTTGCCAGAGAATCATGGATGGAGTATGGATGGAGGAGCTGTGTTTCAGCAGCATTAACGCTGCACTAATAGGAAAGGCAAGTCTTTCATTCAGTCACTCGCTAGTTGTCCTGATAAGAGGGTAAAAGGGAAGCAACAAAGGGTAGTGCTTTACTATGCCACTCCCCCATTCAGATGTAGGCTTTTTTAAGTCTGGTTCTCAAGATCCGGGTGTGTGACTGACCCACTGTGTGAGCTTTGCACTGAACTGGATTCTTTCATATGGTCTAGCTTGTAAACAAAGACTGACAGTTGCTGAATGGCTAGGGAGGATTGGATATGATTGCACTGACAACAGCAATAAAGATAACAGATAGCTAAATGTTACTGTTTATATATTACTATGTGCTAGGTAATAAGCTAACAATTGTGCATACATTGTTGATGATCTTTACACCATTTAGGTTGATATTATTCTCACTTTATAGAAGATGAAACTGAGGCTTAGGACAATAAAACAACTTATTCAGCACAGTTGATAAGTAAGAAATCGAGGATACTAACACAGGATTGTCTGACTCAAAAGTTTAGCCTTGCAAAAATGCCATAAAATAAAGCCCTTCAGGCCATATTGGATTCCACTTTGGGCATAACTAGCACTGGCTACCAGTCAAATGCCACAGCCTCAGGTGTCACTGAGCTAGGATGTGGCAAGGCTAAAATGTGACATATTTTCATTCATCAAATACATTTATAAAATGACTATCTATAAGGAAACATGCACCATAGAAGGCACTAGAATAACAAGATGCATAAAGTCCCTGACTTCATTAAGTTTCAGAATCATATATTTGCCAGTTGTGCCCACCAATACCTTCAACAAGAGCACCTAGATCATGTGTTTCTTTTTTAATTGACAACAATCATCTACCCCGGATTTTTTAGGCCAGTTTATATTCTAAAAAGCTACCACTTGGTCAGATGACTTTATCACCTTTTGTACACTGAGATCAGTTTCTCAACTGGTCCCTCAACCAGCACTTTCTCATTCCCCTCTAGACTATCATAATTATTTCTGCCAAATTTATTCCTCTGAAGCATAGCTCCTTATTATCCTGTATTTATAGCTGAAGAAACTAGGCTTAGAAAATTTCAGGAGCTTGGCAAGAGTATCACAATCAAGAAATGGGGGAGCATGATTCAGAGCTAGGTTCATCTATCATTGAGTCCACGTTCTTCCTCTCACTCCCTATCTACATTTTGGAAGCTGAAGCTGAATGGTCATAAAATCACCAGGTCATATTTCTTGGAGGAGCAATGTACATGAAGGAGTCTATTTTTAGCTGATTGGAAGAAGTGCACCTGTAACTTTTCAATAGGCCCACAATCTACAGGGAAGTTGCAGCAAGCATCAAACTACAGCATGGAAAGATAGAAGCTTCCTGGAGCAATAAAGAAGGAGGGGCAATGGATCAGCCATTCTCAGAGAACAAGGGATGGAACACAAGATGGCAGCTAAAACCTGTCTGAAAAAACGATCAGCATACCTCTGTTAACAAGATGTCACAGAGCTCTGTCAGAACCTTCATACCCAGCAGCCTGCCCTAGAAGCTTTTTGACCAAAGAAATTCACTGTAGCCTATTTAGCATCTGAAGGCAAGCTACTGAATCTCTGAGATCTGCATTTGACTGCTAAACCCAAGTGTTCTGTGGCTTCCAATGTTTATGTTTTTTTATGTAACAGTGTTATTATCTGTGTCACATCTTCCTGAGACTGGGGACTCTGCCTTTCACTTCTTTGAATCTCCATGATGCGAAGTTTACACAAAGTGAGGGAAAATTCTCACTAAATATTTGTTCTCTGATTTACACATTGATCTATTCACATATCAGTCAACATATGGAGCCAGATTATGCTCTGAATAGAAATACAGAGGTGGTCTACCAGCAATTATACAACAATGACCCTAACTTATTTAAAGATCAGATTTTTGGCAACGTCATCTGTCTGAAATATAGCCACAGAGCAGAACTTGGTGGAGACAGGGCTGAGAGAATAGTTCTCACAAAGGCTACATGCTGTCTGCCACAGGATGAAGTGAAACAAACCTAAGGTTACCATAAAGGGCTACAGGGTGTCAGAATTTCAAACATTTTTGTTTAGTATTATGTAACATAAACAAGAACATTGGTTTCCGAGATGCGGAAGTTTAGCATCAGCAAATAAGAGGTGGGAGAGGGGTGAAGTGAGAATGGAGAGCTAACAGCTTATCAACAGGAGACAGAAGTAGTAAAACTATCAAATAGGGATATAAGCATCAATAAAAATCACTCTAAAATCATCACTCAAACCAGAGGGCTTTTAGCATTGGTACAACTAGTTCTGCTTTACTCGGTAAAATCTGAGAAGATTATACCTGTGTACAGTGATTTTTAAAGTGTCTTAGGTCCTTGGAGATATGCTTCCTCCAGATCATTATGTAGGTGATAAAAATGAAGGTCAGAGGCTGGGAGAGGTGGCTCACGCCTGTAATCCCAGCACTTTGGGATTCCGAGGCGGGTGGATCACTTGAGGCCAGGAGTTCAAGACCAGCCTGGCCAATATGGTAAAACCCCATCTCTACTAAAAACACTAAAATGTATCCAGGCATGGTGGTGCACACCCGTAATCCCAGCTACTTGGGAGGCTGAGGCATAAGAATTGCTTGAACCCAGGAAACAGAGGTTGCCATGAGTAAAGACTGTATCACTGTGCTCTAGCCTGGGTGACAGAGTGAAACTTCATCTCAAAAATTAATTAATTAAAATTAATTATAATGAAGGCCAGAAATATAAGGATCTTATCCAACATCATCCTCCTAGTTACTAAGTCTCAGTATACTTTTAGCACAAATATACCACACACTGATATACATGTTAGATAGAGACACAAAAAATTTAAAAGTGAAATGCCATCTTTGCCCTCTAGGGGCTCAGGTTTGTTCAGCTGTGCATTTATACTCTTATACAATGCTCTGGCTAACAGTTTGGTTTCAGCATGGAGGAAGTGATGGTGCAGCAAGGAAAAAGCTATGAAGAAAAGGAAAGGGATCACAAAGCCATCAACAATCTAAATTCATGCAAAACCAAAGTAATCAACAACTGTAGCATTTCACTAATACAGGCTAGTAATTCTCACTTGAACTAGATGTACCATATGACCCAGCCATCCCATTACTAGGTATATACCCAAAGGATTATAAATTATGCTGCTATAAAGACACATGCACACGTATGTTTATTGCAGCACTATTCACAATAGCAAAGACTTGGAATCAACCCAAATGTCCATCAGTGACAGATTGGATTAAGAAAATGTGGCACATATACACCATGGAATACTATGCAGCCATAAAAAAGGATGAGTTTGTGTCCTTTGTAGGGACATGGATGCAGCTGGAAACCATCATTCTTAGCAAACTATCACAAGAACAGAAAACCAAACACCGCATGTTCTCACTCATAGGCGGGAACTGAACAATGAGATCACTTGGACTCGGGAAGGGGAACATCACACACCGGGGCCTATCATGGGGAGGGGGGAGGGGGGAGGGATTGCATTGGGAGTTATACCTGATGTAAATGACGAGTTGATGGGTGCAGCACACCAACATGGCACAAGTATACATATGTAGCAAACCTGCACGTTGTGCACATGTACCCTACAACTTGAAGTTTAATAATAATAAATAAATTTTAAAAAAAAAGAAAAAAAAAAGAGAAAATATTACAAAAAAAATAAATAAATAAAAATAAAAATAAAAAAAATAAAAAGAGATGGAAAGAGAAAAAAAAAAAAGAATATGGGGTTATTGGTGTTAACATATTTCATGTGTATATAGAGACCTATTGCTCCTCACAAGATCATTAGGTTTTTTTAAGTACACACAAACCACACTTTTAATAATCCACTTTGAGATTTTGCTGGGAATTAATGTGACATTATTTAATGTATACTTTCTAGAATCTATTTCTCTTTCTGTAGCGAGAACTAATACAAAATTTGAATGTGAGGGATTAATGCACACCACAAAGGGTTAAGGAGAGCACATTTCCCCTCCCCCAGTTCAAGTAGAGAGGTACTGTCACCAGATGCCAGCAGGGGGCAGCAAATAGCAGTTGAGGCTGGGAATTTAGGGAATTCGTTCTTGAATGAAGGATTAGGTAGAAATTTGGGGTACCCAGAACACTGTAGCTATTTTATTGCAGAGAGTGAGATGGAAAAAAATAAGAAAATAAAAACCCAGAGTTTAGGGATGTGTCTCAAAGTAATAACTTTTTAGTGGCAAAACTATAAAAGTTAAATTATATTCATCACACTTTGTTTAAGAAGGTAGAAAAGTGTGCCCAGCATTTTAGGAACATTTTCACTAACAGCAGTTAAGCTTTGTATAGAAGTTACTAAGTGACAAGCGGAACTTCCTGTTATCTAGAAAACTCACTTTTCTGGAATACTCCTATTTAAGTGAGGTTTCACTGAACTATGGCTCTATATGTGTGTAGACATGTGTGTGTGTGGGGGGGGTAATGGGAGGGGAGAGATGTAGAAAGAGAGAGAGAGGGAAAAATGAAGAGATACAGAGTTACAGATGAGAGAGAGAGAGGAAAAGAGGGAGAGAGAAAGGTGATGGAGGCAGGGAAGTGGGGGAGGAAGAAATCCTTTTGGGAATAACATAAAATAAAAGAGATTATTCACCCCAAGCCTATTTTCGAAGTTTTCCCATAGTCTCCTTAAAAATCAGTCCTTTTTAACCTAAAGATATCCACACTTCCTCTGAACTCTAAGGTGAATTTCTTTTAAAAAAAAAAATTATGGGAATTCATTCAGCTCCCTTCTCGGCTACATCAAGATAAATAAAATAAAATTTTCCATTCTATAAAAAAGCCTGCAATGATTTTTCTCCCCACTCTCTGAACTTAACAAATAGTCAAGGCTGGAAAGTTCAAGGCTAGCAGGATCTTAGCTCTCCTTGAAGAAGGAAAACCACATCAAATATTAAGAAAACAATGGTTATGTATTTTTAAAATTATTAATGTTCAAAATTCTAGATCTCCACAAAGGTAGAACACTGCCTTCCTGGTGTTGTTGCGGACCTTCTGTAAAGTCAATTCTGCTGAGATGTTCCATGGTTAGGGTGTCAGCTATTCCGGTAAAGTGCTACTAAAAGAAAAGGACAGAGATACTAAAAACAAATAATTTTAGGAAGGGCTGTCAATTGTGGATTTGCTGTGATAAATTGCCTTCATTTGGTTTCCTGAAATTATGAAAGCAGAAACATCTTGGTCATTAAAGATTTAGGGAGTTGTGGGAAAGGATCAGAGGTGAAAGGGAATTTGAAGTTGTTCAAAATAAATCCCCAACCTGCCCTTTCTGTTTTGTCTTCTACCACTTGCCCATGCACTCTACATTCTAACCACATTCCTCTTTCTTCCCACACTGTCACAAACTTTCCTGCCCTCTGGTTTTTCTCTGTATCAGTATCTAATGCTTCCTCCCCCAACAGACTCCCAGGGCTCTCTCCAGAAAACCCTGGAAATTCCTATTCATATTTCAAGAGCTAGTCTAAATGTCACTTTTTCTGGAAGAATTCCTTGATTTTATTGAGGCAGAAATAACCAAAGAACTCTAAATACTCCTTTATTATAATACCTAAAATAGGTTATTACAGTTATCTAGATATGTTGTCTCCCTGGTTAACTGTAATCAGTTTGATGTCAGAATTTTTGTCCCACAAATCTCTGTATCATCAGTATTGTATCCTGTGGTATGGCACACAGTAGGTACTTCACAACTTTTAAAATTATCCTGTTAATTCCTTAGTCTAAGTGTATAACCATGCAAATTCTATCAACCAATAATTCTCAACCATATTGGTAAGATTGTATATTATTAATATAATAGGAATTAATATTCAGCATTTTAGGCAGATGTCATTGCATCTCTCGATGAGTTGGATGGCTTCTTAGAAGACTGTGGTGATCTTGAAAAGTAGATGATCATATTCTAGTATGTAGAAGACTGAGGTGACCATATCCAGCCAAGATAGAAAACTTTGCCATATGTAAGGAGCATAACCAGAGAAGGAAGGTGGAATAAAGATGGCCTTGAATCTACACCCATCTGATAGAGGAAGCTCTTGTGTTCCTCTGCATTGCCGTTTCCCTGGGTGAACTGTCTATTTCCTTTTCCTTGCTTTACTTTCCTCTCTTTGTGCCTTCGATACTTCACAACACTTTCCAGTTTGCCAATCTGTCTCCCCTCCTCGATTTAATCTAGCACATATTAAGGGCTCCATAAATGATTGATGAAGGACTTAGATGCATGACTAGAGAAAAATCTGAGGAGACAGAGCCCTCTGTATTTTCTTCCCAGCCAGGAATCTAGGCAAAGATTCTTATCGTGGTCTTTGCACAAGATCACTGGCAAATATTTTGAACATTTGTCTGGCAAAGCTTTAGAATTCACCAGCAGAACTTGATCTACCCATTGAAAAGTCCTCAATGTACAATAGATGTGATCATGAAAACAGAGGATTATCCAAAATAAACTAGGCCAGAACCAAATAGGACAATGAAGTGTTTCATGTTAAAGTGTGAACTTGGGCAAGTCATTAACATCTCTGAGCAAAGACGTTCTCATGTGTTAAGAGAGCGCTAATGATATTAGCTAATGATATTAGGTTGGTGCAAAAGTAATTGTGGTTTTGCAATGGTTTTAAATTAAATTAAATTAAATTAAAACCATTGCAAAACCACAATTACTTTTGCACCAACCTAATAGTAAGGTTTATTGAGAACTAACTGAGAAAACCCATGTAAAGTTAGCACAGTGCCTGAAATACAGTGAGTGCTCAAGCAATAGCCAGTCTCACATTAACAATAATAATAAACCTCAGCTCTGAAAAATGCCTCTAATAGTTGGTGTGTCCTACAAAATAAAGCACAGTTGTTTTTATTAGGCATCCCTCAACAATATAATCCCAGTTTTCCTGTCATTCTAGGATCTGCTAGAATTGAAATGACTCCACTCTTTTGATTCTTTTCATTGACATGAACCTGAAGTTTCACATCACCACATGGAAACAGATTAAAGAGTTTCATGAGCCCTTCATTTTCTCCTAAATATGATTCCAAGTGCCATTGATAAGAAGGTGAGAATCCTCACCAGCTTGTATTGCTAACTGGGTAGTGGACTACCCCTCCAGCAAAAGACAAGGTTGTTTTTTAGTGTCTCTAAAAATCTTCCTTGGGGCAAACATTATGGGCCCGTAAACTGAATTTTGTTTTCACTTCCTATGGTGAAATTTTATTCCAACTTCCCTTTAACTTACAGGCATACCTTAGAGCTATTGTGGGTTTGGTTCTAGACCATCGCAATAAAGTAAATATCGCAATAAAGCAAGTCACACAAACTTTTTTATTTCCCAGTACATATAAAAGTTAGGTTTATACTATACTATAGTCTATCATGTGTGCAATAGCCTTATGTCTAAAAAATGTACATACCTTAATTGAAAAATGCTTTATTGCTGGAAAAATGCTGACACCTCTGTGCCAAAAGTGAACACATGCTGTTGAAAAACCTGGTGCCAATAGACTTGCTCGACACAGTGTCACCACAAACCTTCAATCTGTAAAGAAAAAAAAAAGTTAAAATAAAATAAAACAGTATCTGTGAAGTGCAATAAAGCAAAATATGATAAAACAAGGTATGCCTGTATTTGCTTTATGTATTTGGGAGTCAAAGAAACTGATTCTTCTTTGTATACTTAAGGAAATATATATACAAAAAGCAACTTAAACAAAGGAAGCTCTGCCAGGCGAGGTGGCTTATGTCTGTAATCCTGCATTTTGGGAGGCCGAGGCGGGCGGATCACCTAAGGTCAGGAGTTCGAGACCAGCCTGGCCAACATGTTGAAACCCCTTCTCTACTAAAAATACAAAAATTAGCTGGGTGTGGTAGCGGGCACCTATAATCCCAGCTACTCAGGAGGCTGGGGCAGAAGAACCGCTTGAACCCAGGAGGCAGAGATTGCAGTGAGCGAAGATTGCGCCATTGCACTCCAGAGCCTAGACGACAAGAGCAGAACTCTGTTTCAAAAAAAAAAAAAGGAAGCTCAAGTAGGGAAATGTAATATGTCACACATTCTCCTTTTAAGCATACCATATAGGAAAAAACATAATAACCACAGCCTGTTTAGCTGAAGGTATCAGTTAAGGTGGTATTCAGTTGTGTGTATGAGAGACCTGACAATAGCAGCTTAACTAAATAGGACATTATTTCTCCTGTAACAAGAAAAAGGAGGTTGGCAGGTGGAGTGCAAGTGCCACTCTTCAAGAACTTCATCAAATATGTGGGCTTATTCAAGAATCTTGCTCCATCATTCATAGTGCATGACATTTGTTTTTATAAAGCAAGATGGCTATTCCTCTGGCATTGTTCTTTTGTTCAGGGTAGAAGCAGGAAAGATTGGGATGGGGTAAGTGTAAAAAGTTCTTGCCCCATGAAACTATCCCTTTTTTGTCAGGAATATAATTGCTTGCCCAGAATCCTCCCCACCCTCTTTGGAATTTTGTTTGACTTTTATTGTTCTGGAACAGGGTCTATATAGCCATCTCTAGCTGCAAGGGATTAGAGGAGGTGAACATTTTTATTTATTTATTTATTTATTTTGAAATGGAGTTGCACTCTTATTGCCCAGGCTGGAGTGCAATGGCGCGATCTCGGCTCACTGCAACCTCTGCCTCCCATGTTCAAGGTATTCTCCTGCCCTAGCCTCCCAAGTAGCTGGGGTTACAGGCACCTGCCCCCATGCCCAGCTAATTTTTTGTATTTGTAGTAGAGATGGGGTTTCACCATGTTGGCCAGGCTGGTCTTGAACTACTGACCTCAAGTGATCCACCCACCTTGGCCTCCCAAGGAGGTGAACACTTTTAACTGGGCACACTGACACCCTTTACTAAAACATAGTTCTAGTGGTAAAGCAAGAGAAAGAAGGAAAATAATGAAATATGGTAGGCAGCTAACGGTATCTGATACACTTAAGAATAATAATCATCCATTTGTTCTGTAGGAAGGAAAAATTTTACAGTATAAGTGTTACTTGTGCAGTTTCCCTAGGATCCCCAATAATAGCCACCTTCTATTCAAAACAGAATGACTAAATGATGACTTTTCCTTATCTTGACATTCGTAATACTGGTCTCCTCCTCCTGAGAAGGTTTTTTCTCTCCTAGTCTCCACTGAAATCTTTCTCATGCTTCATGAGCCAAATCAAAAACAACTCTGAAGCCTTCTGCAAACATCTTACCCCGCTCTATTCATGGGGTCAGTATAAAGCTTCCCATCCTCTGCAGTAACTCCAGAACACACTAACATCTCACCTACACTGGGATTTTATTATAATTATTTGTTCATAATTAATTATTAATAGCTAATATTTACCGAGTGCCACATTCTGCTGCTGTATGCTTCATATGCATTGTTTTATCTTCACAACAAAAATTGGATACTCCAATGTTCATTACTGCACTATGTCCAAAATGTAAAAACAACCTATATTCCCATCAAAAAACTGAATAAAGAAAATGTGGTGTATAAACACAATGAATACACTATTCAGCCTTAATGAGAAGAAAATTCTGTCATGTGTGACAACATGAAGACTGAGGACGTAATGCTAAGTGAAATAAGCCAGTCCCACAGAGACAAATACCATATGATTCCACTTACATGAGGTGTCCAAAATAGTCAGATTTATAGAAACAAAAAGGGAAATTTGCAGGGGCTAGGGGGTTGGGGTAATGAAGAGTTTCTAATCAGCAGGTGTAAAGTTTCAGTTATGCATAATGAATAAGTTCTAGACCAGCGGTCCACAACCCTTTTGGCACCAGGGATGGGTTTTGTGGAAGGCAACTTTTCCATGGACTGGGGAGGGGGACCACATGGGGAAATTTGGGGATGAAACTGTTCCACTTCAGATCATCAGGCATTAGTTAGATTCTTATAAGGAGCATGCAACCTAGATCCCTCACACATGCAGTTCACAATAGGGTTTGTGCTCCTATGAGAATCTAATGCTGCCGCCCATTTGACAGGAGGTGGAGCTCAGGTGGTAATGCTGGCTGGCTGCTCATCTCCTGCTGCGCAGCCCAGTTCCTAACAGGCCATGGACCCGTACATGCCCGTGGCCCCGGGGTTGGGGACCCCTGTGCTAAACAACATTTGTACCTAGAGTCAACAATAATGTATCATATACTTTAAAACCTGTTAGGCAGACAGATCTGATGGTAAGTGTTCTTACTACAATTAAAAAAAGAAATACTTAAAGTAGTCCATTATTTTCTCGAGACAGAGTCTCCCTCTGTCACCTAGGCTGGAGTACAGTGGCACCATCCTGGCTCACTACAACCTCCACCTCCTGGGTTCAAGTGATTCTCCTGCTTCTGCCTACTGAGTAGCTGGGATTACAGGTGCCTGACACCACACCTGGCTAATTTTTTGTATTTTTTATAGAGATGGGGTTTCACCATGTTGGCCAGGCTGGTCTTGAACTCCTGACGTCAAGTGATCCACCCACCTTGGCCTCCCAAAGTGCAGGGGTTACAGGCGTGAGCCATCACGCCTAGCCCATTATTTCCATTTTATTGATGAGTGGTAGGTCTGAGTTTTGAACCCAAGTTAAACCGACTATAGGATCTAAGATCATCATCACTATACCATTCATAAATGTCTGAGAAAACTATTATCCTTTTTGAAGACAAAGACTATTTCTTAAACTTCTATTTCTTTACTAGATTCTTTATAGCACTGGACTTTGTTCAGTACAGGGGATCAATTAATGTTTCATTTCACAGACAAACAAATTGAGAGTGAGGGAAGTTATTAGTCATAGAGCCTGGGCAAGAACTATGTTATTTTTGCCCTGCTTCCAGTCCACTTGTCTTTGCACTGTAATCTACTATCCAATCTTTCAAAAAATATTGAACACCTATCATGGGCCAGGCAGATGCTATGTTTTGCCTAGGTCAAAGGTCCTAGCTTTAAGGACTACAATCTTGTTTATTGAGAAGAAACAAATACTGGAAAGGATCACGTGAAATATTTTCATCTTTCAGCCTGGGGCTGTGTGAAACTGTTGCTAGATCTGGGTCCAAGGGAATGCTAGGATGAAATCCATCAAGTCTGTCATCATTTATCATTTTGTGGGGTTTCTGCTCCGGTTTCTCCTCTGCTCCTTACAGACCATTTCTGATGTCATAACAGCAGCTTAGCTCTACAGAAGACATATGTCTGGAAATCCTCTGCTTTCATTCTCCTGGGTTCTGAGTCACACCGCTTCTTCTACCAGCTGAGGGATAAGTCTATCAGAGAACCTCACAAGACTTTCAATATGTCAGAACTGTCATTATTTGCTGTGCAAATTTTTTCTGGGCTCTGCAGTCTTTGAAACCATTTGCAAAAAAAAAAAAAAAAAAAGAAAAAAAAGAAAAGAAAACATAAACTTAAGATAAATCTAGATTTTATGATAGTGAAAGTATAGGCGTGGCACAGTGGCTCACGCCTGTAATCCCAGCACTTTGGGAGGCTGAGGCGGGTGGATCACTTGAGGTCAGGAGTTCGAGACCAGCCTGGACAACATGGTGAAACCCTGTCTCTACTAAAAATATAAAAATCAGCCGGGCGTGGTGGCATACACCTGTACTCCCAGCTGCTTGGGAGGCTGAGGCAGGAGAATCGCTTGAACTGAGGAGGCAGAGGTTACAGTGAGCCGAGATCATGCCACTGTACTCCAGCCTGGGTGACAGAGCGAGACACCATCTCAAAAAAAAAAAAAAGAAAGAAAGAAAGAAAAAGAAAGTGTAAAGAAAAAACTTTGCCCCTTGTCTTTGGGTAAGCCAACCCCTCCATCGCCTGTGACATTTAAGTGTGCCCCTCACCAGAGCATGGAACTCTGTCTGCAACAAACACTTCATGGCAGGGGATCTTGCTGGCACTGAAGTCAGCAATGAGGTTGCCCATTTTTTCATATCTGCTTCATATCTGCAGTAAATGCCCAGGTACACAGGGAGAAGGAAAGAGGGCGAAAGTTAGCCATGGCCAGTGGCTACCTGTGGCCCCAAACTTCATCTAGAGAAAAGAAACCAACCTAGACCAGTGGGCTTAATCAATTATGAAAATGACCTTCAAAGATCCTTTTGGGGCCAGTGCATAAGCAATAAAAATGCACTTCCTACCTCTACAACATAGACAAACTCTGACTTCTTTCTCCTGGCTTTTTTGTTGTTGAGAAGCTGAGGTGATATAAATGACCCTTGAAGAAGACATATTGAATTATTCATGCTTCTAGAAGTTCATTTTAACAGTAACTCTTTTCTTTGAATCTTTACATCCACTTCTGAGGATACAGGGATGTTTATGCAAGGCCAGTGTAGATGATTTTCCTTCAAATGACTGGGTTTGATTTGGTGCTTGCTCTGAGGGAGAAGGCATAAATAAGATGTGTAAAGATGAAAGTGCACATGTAGATGTCTTTGGTGCCCCTCTTCCCATGTCATGGGTATACCTGTGATTTTAGCTGCAGTTATAGTGCATTATTTCAAGAGAGCTAAGACTCTTCCTCTGCAAGTATCCTCTGTCTTCAGCTCCGTCTAGAGGTCTTTTCTGAGGCAACAGGAGTCCATTCAGCTGGAAAGGCAGCCCAGAAATGCAGGGGGATTCATGTCTGTGGGGGTAATTCTCAACCAATGAGGTCAAGAGTTGGTGGGTACACAAGCCAGCCTTCCTCCCCTAGATAGACAATTCTGGGAGACACTCTCACACCTCTCAGGAGGATTGAGCAGCTACCTCAATGCTTTACCCTTACGTTGGCCTTTCTGCCTTCCCTGTCTCTCTCTCTCCTGGTCTCTCCATCCCTGCTTCCTGGAACTACCTTCCCGGTTCAGAAGTCCCTGTATTAGGAGGTACTTCTTTCAGTGAAATCCAAACTCAGATGCTACTGATATCAAAACAGCTCATTAGTAGATTCAAGTCAGTCAACTGGATAAATTTGAGAGAAGAAAAAAATCAACTCACACTTATTGACATTATATAAGCTTAGGGAAAAAAAGTGTTTGATTAATTTTTTAGTGATTACGTTGACAGTGCTTGAAAGCAGACTACAGGTGATATCATACTTGAAACAACTGGTCTACTTTAACAAAAGGTTATGTAAAACTTATTAGCACAAATATTGCATACACTAAGCCTTCCTATCTCCTTTCTGTTCTTACCTAACGTAGACCTTTTTGCCAGGCAAAATGTCCTCCAATTTGATGGTCAGACAACAACAAAATCATGGCTCCTGAAATTTAACTAATTTCCATAGTATAGACATATTCTAGACTATCAATATATTTGCAGTTCAAAGAAGAAAATGCAATAGGCTTCACTTTGCCATGATCAGGCCCCTGTCACATGCTGGTATCATGCTCTAGGACTATGATTTAGCTGCAGCCTATCTGACAACATGTCATAACAGAGTGATTAAATGTGGTTCAGCTGGATATTGATAATTGTCATAATCTGGTCTGGTTTGACATAGTTATAGAAATATTATAATTGTCATACATAATTGAGTCATAATACATTGAAAATCAAATAGATCATGTATTAGTTAGGGTTCTCCAGAGAAACAGAGCCCATTGTACACACAGTGTGTGTGTGTATAACGTATGTGTGTGTATATACATGTATGTGTATATATATACACAGTTAGCCCTTGAGAAGCTGAACAACACAAGTTTGAACAGTGCAGGTCCACTTATATTATACTTCAATAAATATATTTGGAAAATTTTTGTTGATTTGTGACAACTTAAAAAAACTCACAAACTCTGTAGCCTAGAAATATGTTTATAATTATGAAAAAATTAGGTATGTCATGAATGCATAACATATATGTAGATACTAGTCTATTTCATTATTTACTATCATAAAATATACACACATCTATTATAAAAAGTTAAAATTTATCAAAACCTATGCACACAAACACAGACAATATATGGTATGTTATTCGCAGTTGAGAGAAATGTAAGCAAATGTAAAGATGCAGTCTTAAGTTATAACTGCATAAAAGTAACTGTAGTACATACTGTGCTACTGTAATGATTCTTTAGCCACCTCCTGTTGCTATTGTGGTGAGCTCCAGTGTTGGAAGTATTCACTTAAAACCCCCTGTGGTGCTAATCATCTCCAGTAAATGGTGCATTGCAGCAAAAATGATATTTCACAGTTCTTGTGTATTTTTCACTGTGTTTAGTGCAATACTGAAAAGCCTGAATAACATCATGGGACCCATATGAAGTGCCACTGGTGATGCTAGAAGACTCCCAAGAAGTGGGGAAAGCTCATAACATTACAAGAAAAAGTTGGGTTGCTTGATAGTTACCATAGACTGAGCTCTGCAGCTGCAGTTGCAAACCATTTCAGGAAAAACGAATCCAGTGTAAGGACCATTGTAAACAAACAAACAAAAGGCATTCATGAAGCATTTGCTAAAGCTAGGCTAGCAGCTATGAATACCTTGCACTTTTTACAAAATATCTTTTTAACTTGAATTGAAAATACAGTTCTTTTTGTGGCTGCAGGATTGCTATAAAAAAGCCATGCCTATAGACTCTAGTATGACTTGAGAAATAGTGGAGTCATCATATGACAACTTAAAGTGAAAGGGAGGTGAGGGATCTAAGCCTGGATAATTTAGTGCCAGTAAAGGATGGTTTGATAATTTTAGAAAGATGTTTGGCTTTAAAAATATTAAGATAACAGGAGGAGCAGCTTCTGCTGACCAAGAGGCAATAGAGTTCCCAGACGCCATTTACAAAATCATTGAGGAGAAAGAATATATGCCTAAACAGGTTTTAATGCAGACAAAATACCCTATTCTGGAAAAAAAGAAAAAAAGCCACAAAGGACATTTATTAGTAAAAAGAAAAGCAACCACCAAGATTTAAGATAGGAAAGGCTAGACTAACTCTATTGTTTTGTGCAAATGCAGTCAGGTTTACAATCAGGACTGCCTTTATCTATAAAGCTGCTAACCCCAAAGCCTTGAAGAGAAAGCATTAGCACTAGGTGTCAATCTTTTAGTTGTACAATGAGAAGGCCTGGACAAAGGGAACCCTTTTTCTGGATTGGTTGCATCAAGTCTTTCTCCTTAAAGTCAGGAAGTACCTTTCTAGTAAGTGACTGCCTTTTAAAGTTATCTTGATATTGGGCAACGCCCATGGCCACCCAAGTCCCCATGAGTTTAACACTGAAAGCATCAAAGTGTTCTACTTGCCCCTAAATAAAAACATCTCTAATTCAATCTCTAAATTAGGGGGTCATAAGGATCTTTAGGGCTCATTACACATGGTACCCTACGGAAAAAATTGTCAATGCTAAGGAAGAGAGCCCTGATAGAATATCATGAAAGTCTGGGAGGATTACACAATTGAACATGTCATTGTTATAGAAAAAGCGACAAAAGCCATGAAGCTCAAAACAATAAATTATTGATGGAGAAAACTGTGCTCAGATGTTGTAAATGACTTCAGAGGATTTATGGGAGAGCCAATCAAGAAAACCATGAAAGACATTGTAGATATGAGGAAAAAGGTGAGGGTTGAAAGGTTTCAAGATATAGATCTTGGAATAACTCAAGAGCTAGTAGACACTACAGCAGAGGAATTAACAGAAGATGACTTGATGGAGATAAGTGCTTCCAAACCAGTGCCAGAAAATGAGGAAAAGAAATAAAAAGGGAAGTACCAGAACAACCGATATTAGACAATCTGTCAGAAGAGCTGTGTTTATTCAAGATTGCTTTGAACTTCTTTTGTGACATAGATTCTTCTAAGATATGGGTACTGAAACTAAAGCAAACAGTGGAAGAAGTGCTACCATATAGAAAACATTTTTAGAGAAATAAGCAAAAGAAGTCAGAAATTACAATGTATTTCCATAAAGTTACACTGAGTATGCCTGCCTCTCCTGCCTCCCCTTTCACCTCCTTTGTATCTCTCACCCCTGAGACAGCAAGAACCACCCCTCCTCTTTCTCCTCCTCCTCCGCCTACTCAAGGTGAAGACAACAAAGATGAAGACCTTTATGATTTCCACTTAATAGATTATCGTAAATATGTTTACTCTTCCTTATGATTTTCTTTTCTTTAGCTTACTTTATTGTAAGAATACAGTGTATAATACATAGAACACACAAAATATGCATTAATTGGCTGTTTATGTTATCAGAAAGCCTTCCAGTCAACAGTAGGTTATCGGTAATTAAGGTTTCCTGAGCCAAAAGTTTTATGTGAACTTTTGATGGTGCAGCAAGAGAGTAACCCTAACCTCTGCATTGTTCAAGGGTCCACAAATATGTATGCATATATACATATGAGGAGATTAATATGGGAATTGTCTCATGTGATTATGGAGGCTGAAAAGTCTCATGATTGTCTGGAAATTGGAAAACCAAGAAAGCCAGTGGTGTAATTTAGTCCAAAATTGAAGGTCTTAGAAGCAAGAGGGCCACAGGTATAAGTACCAAGCCCCAAGAACTGGGAGCTCCAACATCTGAGGGCAGGAGAATATGGATGTCTCAGCTCAGAGAGAGAGACATTACCCCTCCTCCACTTATTTGTTCACTCAGAGGCCCTCCACAGATTAGATGGTGCCCACTCATGGTAGTGAGGGTATGTCTGATTCAAATGCTAATCTCTTCCAGAAACATCCTCACAGACATACCCCAAAGTTATCTTTTACCAGCTTAAACCTTAACAACAGCATTAAAGGGCATCCATTAATGCAATCAAATTGAAACATAAAATTAACTATTACAGACTAAAAAACGGAGACTAGTCTGTACGTTCCAGATCCACCTGTGAATGGCATTCCATAATATTAACACAATACATTTTAATAATTGTATTTACCTATCCTATATCACTAGATGCATGTTGAAGGACAACATGTTTTAGATGAAATTGGTGCTAAATAAATATATGTTAAATGATAAATCAATCCATCAAATACTCATTACACCAAAATAGAATTAGAGGAGCCGGTTATTTCATAAAAGATTTGGAAAATCTCAACCAAGTTCTGGATGATAAGAAAGAGTCAAAATTGCTATAATCTATGTATTTTTCCTCTACAGAGTAAGATGCAAAGTCTCCAGAACTCAGTTTCTCAGTCAAAGCACCATTTCCCTCCATCCAGAACTGCGAATGTATGTTCTCATCAGACCACAGAGTCTGCTCCCAGGCTGCTCAGTGATCCGTGGGCCTCCTTTCCCCCCTGACCCCAGGCCCTGCCCCCGCAACCCTCCACCCTGCCCTCCCTTGGAGCCTATCTGTCTGGGACCAAAATTTAAGTTAAATGAAGCCAATTGGCAATCCATTCTGCTACCGGCATGAACAGCTTTGTCATGTCAAAATGGTTCCTCTGCTTATGTCTCCTGAAAATTTATTTCCTTAAGTTTTTGTCAGTCTGGCCAAATCTGCTGATCTGGGAAATGCTTGGAAAAAACTGGGAGGAATGTTTCAACTCTACTACTGTTGAATTTTGTCTCCACTTAAAAAATCAAGTGGTATACCCCAAAGTACAGTATGCACATGAGCTTCTTGTAGCCACAGTGTAAAATCTGATTTTATAATCAGGTTACCAAATCCCAACAAGAAGTACAAGGGCCAAACAGCTCAAAAATCATGACACTTCATTTTCTTGCCATTATTTAGTGCTAGTCATAGCTCAGAGCTGAATGAACTTAATAAGCTGTATGGCTTATTCCATTTAATCTTCACAACAATCCTATACATTTTTTCAGTTCTTATTATTTCCATTTAGAAAACCCAGGCTGACAAAAATCAAGGTATTTGCCTAAAGTCATACAGTTAGAAAGAGGTGAAGACAAAGTCATGATGAAAAGGCAAATTTTAAATATTCTATTTTTAAAATATCACTAAAATAACCCATTAGTCAAGCAAAACTGGGTTTATTGCTCAATGCTGTGAGAATTTACTACCTTGACAGAGATACGGTACTGTTTCAAGGTAGGAGGGTAAAGCTAAGATATTTATGAGGTTGGGTGGGGTGGTGCTAGTTTAAGGTGGGCCTTTGATTTGATTGGATAAGGATTATAATACAATGGTTTATGATTGGTGAATAATATATCAAAGTAAGGATTTTAAAAGCAAGAGTATCAAGGAGTCTTAGAGGAAGTAGTTGTTTCATGCTATCTATTTAAAAACTGAGCAGTTTTAAATGAGTTATGGGTAACTTGCTGAAAGAAAGAGAAGTCATTCTTTGGAATTTTTATATTTATGGGAAAAAGTTTTCCAGAGTAGTAAAATTGTGTTGGAGAAGAATGTGGAAGGAAAAAAAGGCGTATTGATGTAGAACAGTAAGGTGTGTGGGTGCTGATGGTTTTGGTTCTCCTCCCATCAGACAACGGTCTTGACTTATATTTGGAAAATATGGTAACAAAACTTATCCTCAAAAGGTTAAAAAAGTATAAGGAGATGGAAGTTGCCTAGGTTTCAAGCTTGCCCCAACTACTCTGACTGAATTTACATACCAACCTTCAGAATGAAGATCCTTCATGGGAGGAAAAGGCCGTCTAGATTGAAGATTGGAAATGAATAAACTCCTGAGGGAGAAGGAAGAATTTATTGGATTCATTGAGGATTCCCAGACCCTACAACTATGCCTGCCATACAAGTTGTGCTTGATAAAGATTTATTGAATAAATACTATATTATTATTAAACAATATAATAATAAATAACAAAATTATTAATAAAAGTTCATATTAATATCTAATGAGTTCTTACTCTGTATCAGGTACCAGGCTGATACTATCTAATTCCCATTATGCTGGGGACAAACTTTCAAAGCCCACACTCAAAGATGCAGAGCCAGTATTGGAACCTGGACTGCAGAGCTGAGAATGCTAAGCCCAACATCTTACTCACAATCCTGTGAAGAAAAAAAGAAAGAAAAAGAATATTAGATTACAAATTGGGAAGAAGAAAATTATAAAGTGGAAACTTTGACTGTAGGATTGCTAGATGTGTTTGGAATGTGTGTAAATTCCCAGCCTTGCTGTTTCTATCATGACATGTTTGCTTTGTTTTTGCTTTTTAACTTTTCTTCACACTTCGTACAGATTTATACTGTTATACCGAATATCATAGCATAAGGAAATTCCTGTTTATGTGGAGTCCCACCTACTGACTCCTAAGTTCTTTGAGCTTATCTTTGTATCTCAAGAGTCTGGCATAATTCTGGGTACAGATTTGACACTCAACAAACATATCTGCTGAATAAATAAGTATCACTTTCTCATATTAAATAGCAATAGGCACTTTAAGTGCAAATGCTTAGGGCGTTTCTATTTTGGGAGACTTAAAAAAATTTGGGTCTAACAAATAATACAACTCTTCCACATCCCAACTCTAGAGACACTGACAAATAAGACAAAATAATACGGCAGATAGACACCAAAATATGATCCTTGTATTTGAGAAAGCTGATTTTGGAGAACATAGTTTACACCTGCTGGTGTGTTGGTTTCTTCATACTAAACTTCAGAATTAGCAGACATCTATGTATTCATAGATAGTTCTGGAAAGCTGCAGTCATCTGCCTGTAGGAACAGGGTCTTTGTTACTAAACCCATGCCGTCTGCAAGCAGGTAGTCTCCCCTGGAGGTAAAGGAGAGAAAGGGGCTGAGTTTTTCAAAGTCATCCATCAGATGAAGTCTCTCCTCCACCCTAGCCAGGAGTCAGTTAGAAGCAGGAGGACTGCACTAGTAACATTGCATCCATGTGAAAGAAAACATTAAGAAAAGGATGTCTGTGGTATCTCCCAACTGTATTCCAAGACAGCCAAGATAGAGGCCATCTTGAGATTACAATGAACTATGCAGCTAGCCTGATCAATCATAAGAAAATCAAGGAAAGGCTGACAAATTTTTTTAAAAGAAGCAGCCACTGAAATTCTAAAAGTTTGAGGAGGAAAGAAAACAACAATGCAGTTTGCATTGTAGGAATGGGCTCTTTTACAAATAGAAGACCTACGTAGTTTCCTGATAAAGCTAATTATCTATCAGTGCAATTTCCGACACTATGAGGCTTACAGTAAAGAGTTCCTCTTTAAGATTTTATATAAATTGCATAAAGGGGTGCCAAACCTGCCCTTTCAAGACTATATTCTCCCCAAGGTTATAGATGGTTTCCTACTCATCTTTATTGTAGGTGCTAAAGGAATCCAGAAACCAATTAATCCATCATTCAGTAGGCCAACCTTGCTTGTGATGAAAATGATCACAGACTAGCCTAGAGCTTGTATTTTCTCATAAGAGATGCTGCACAAAGAATTTGACCACTCTCCAAGATGATTCCCCATGTTTTCACAGCAGTGGCTTCAGACTGGGAAAAGCACTGGTACCATTTACTGACATTTCAGCAATTAAGTGAGTGAAGGAGAAAAAAGCAATTTTATTTTTAAGTTAGAAAATCCTAAAGCCAGCATCACAGAGAGACTTAGAATTCAACTGTTTGCCTTACTGGAAATCATCTCTTAAATAATGCAAAGGGAAAGCTGCATGTACATCCTCAAAGAGTGAGTGTTATGAAAAGGCAAGAAAGCAGGCCTACCAGATCCCGGAAAATCCCAGTGCTGCTCTAGGGCACACCCAGGCTGTCAGGTGGGCTCCGCCTGGGCAGAAGGTTGTGCGAAGGAGACAAGCCCAGGGCTACAGCCTGGAGGTAAAAAGCTCAACTCAAGCATTCTTATCACCTCAAGGTATAAGAGACATATGAAATTAGAACCACATTCTGGACACATCAGCCTTTGTTCTTGGGGTTGGTTTCTTTGTTCAGAGACTGTACCTAACACTTTGAGATTAGAGACATAAGAAGTCAGCACAGAGGAGGAAAAAAAAGCAATTTGGAACTCAGGATCTAAGTTCTGCCTATCTGTTGGAACTTGAGTAAATCTTTCACTTCTTTGAGTCTCAGTTTATACATACACAAAATGGGAATACCAGTTTCTGCCATGCAGGTTTATTGAGATGAACAAGTGAGATAATTATGTTGGTACATTTTGCAAAAGGGGAAGCAGTCAGTGTTCAGGGAAGGCCAAGAAAGCAGCTGCCTGAGAAACGGCCTGCAAACAGGTCTGAAGCCACAGCCAGCTCTGTCTTTAGGGATAAATGTAGTTGCTTTGTAGTAACTTTGATCTTCCCCCCTTTCCCTGCCTGTGACTGTCTCTACTTGTTTTAGCCTTCCTACACTTCCCTTCTTTCTTCATACACTTCTCTTTTTCAGGATCTGCTACCACTACCGCTTTCCCTCAGGGTTTTCATTAGGTGACAGCATTTTATTTTCATTGAGTAGCTTTCCCTTCTTTCTTTTCTTCACTCCATTTCCTCAAAGGTTTTATCCTTTGTTAGGAAGGGGGAAGGGATGCCTGACACGAAATAAGCTACTCACTAAACTAGACACTGTACTTATATTACCTGATGTAAGAATTCTCATAGTGACCAAGAGCTCAGCATCTCCTGGGAACTTGAGAAAAAATGCAAATTCTCAGGCTGCATTCCTGACCTGTGAAATCAAGAACTCTAGGATGGGGCCAGGACTCTGTGTTTTCACAAGTCTTCCATGTAACTCTGTGCACCCCTCAAATTTGAAAACCACTGATCAAATGCAATCCTCCCAACAAAATAATCATGATTAGCATTATGCAGGTAAGAAAATTGAGTCTGAGAGGTTAAGCAACTTGCTTGAAGTCACACTGCTTATAAACAGCAAGGCTGGGATTCAGATTAAAGGCAGTCTGGCCACAGTCTGGCTCAAGTCCACGCTGCCTCCCATAACACCATAATGACCATGACTGAAAATGTCATCTTATTCCTAAGAGAGAATAGTTGTATTCTAGCAGCCACACAGTACTGGGGCTAGAACACAGGGTTTGGGATCATTCAAACATTCAAACCCTGATCATGTATCTCTTAGCTATGTGACTGTGGGAAAGTCATCCTATATCTAAGACATCATTTCTTCATCTGTGTATATTTAACTTGATTTAATTTTCATAAGCTTTAGCAACAAAGATTCCAGGTAGTTCTCTCACAATTCATGCAAGAATGAGTGACATTTGAGGCACTGACATTATCTTAGCCTTACTCCTACAGGTAAACCTTTTGTGTTTTGAAGCTCTGGGCCTCTTTAGACTCATTCAAGTTCTATTGTCTGAGAGAGGGAGCATGACCAGCTGTTCTGTTTAAAGGAAAAGGAGAGGAAGCTATAAAATAGATATGTTACCCAACCCCCCATAGCCAGAGTTAAGAACAAACAAACTCAAGTCCTTAAGGACCCAAGCTCAGTTGGAGGCAAAAAGATCTCTTATCTGAAATGAAAACAAATGGAATAAATACTTTTGTGCTTAAAAACTGAAAAGGAAAATAGCCCAACTATTAGTTGAAATCAGAGAAATTGTGTGCCTGAGTCTGTAGTGGACACATACCTGAACGTAGTCTGGAAATAACCAGTCATATTATTTCCCAGATGGCTGGTCCTGTGGAGCTTGACCCTTAGACTCAAAGACTTAAGTTGTCATCTTGGGGAAATAAACAGAAGCACATTTTTCTTAGCTCAGGCCAAAGTGAAAGAAGTGTAATCTTTCTCCTTCAGTGAATCTCAATTTCCTCATCTGTAAAATAGGAATAAAACGAATGAATGTTTTTAAAATGCCATTAATAACAATAACATTTATCAATTCAATTTCATTGCCAACTTCTATTAATTTTTAGTGGCAACCTTAGAGAGTTATGTTTAGAAGGATTCTGAAGCTCAGTGTCACAGTTGATTAATAATGAATGGCATGGACATGGGGAGGCCAAAGGGCTACTTTTAAGATACAATCCAAATTCCTCAACATGCCTTAACACAAAGACCTTTGTGAGAGGGACTTCTCCTGTCTCACCTCATCTCATCTCTCAATCACTCACCTCATCTCTGACCACCAAATCTGCTCTAACCAAAATAAATAATTTTCACTGTCTCAGAGATAGCATTGTAATATTGTTTCTTCATCCTGGGATATGCTCTCTACCTTTTCTCCTCCCAAGCTTTATCATAGCCCCACTCCTTCTGCTCATGTGTGTACACATACACACATCCCATATTTTGCAAGAAGTTATGATATCCTCCTGTGATATGTTCCTTAGTATCCCATCCTAGCCTGTAAATTTGATTGGGTGTGATTATCAGTTTTCTTGTCTTTCACTGGATTATAATTGCTTGTGGTCAACAGTACTGATCTAACGAGTATTGTGTGTAAATACATACAGAATATTTAGAAAGTGAGTGGCATATAGTAAGCACAGCACAAATGTCAGTTACAACTGTCATTATTTGGTTTTAACCTGTTATTTTGAAATCACCAATATCTGGACAGTTTCTTAAATCTTGACCATAACAAATAATTATATTAAATATGTGAAAAAGTCTTTAAATTTAAGAAGTAAAACCAGGAATTACAACCTCAGCACTTAATTCTTAAGTCTGAGCTCTCTCTACTGATATTATAGCTGTAATAACTGGAATACCTCATTTCTTAAGCACTTAAACATGAAATATGGATCCTGTAGTAAACTGAAACTAATTACAGCATACTATATTACACATAATACAAGTACAGATGATTTTATTAACATTGAAACATATTCTAACTTTGCCCACTCTAGACTGATAGACAAAACTTGTACCTCCTATTATATACACTATACTCACACATTAAAATATTAAATAATTGTGACTGGCTATGACCAACAAATTATTTTGTCTGGCATATAATGCATTATTTATTATAACTTGCCTAATCATCATTTTGATATTTTTAAAAAAACAATTTCAGAACAATATTGAATACCTAGACCTACCTATTTATTTATCTAGTTCTAAACTGTAAAGAAAGTGGTTTCAGAGGTCATGACTGAAACTTGGTCCACATTTAACTCTCTATGGCTTTCCTTGCTTTGATGCTCAAATTCAGAACACATCGAAACTCTGTATTAATAACATGTTCTCACCTCATACAATACAGGTAAAAGAGTATCAGTTGAGAAGTATGGAACACCAAGATCTTTATTAAGCTTAAACTCAGAATAAGATTCTCATTTTTCCCTAAACCCACGAAAAATGACATAATATTCAGGTTCTCTGAAGAATCAGAAGTCAATATTGCCTCATATACCAACAACAAGTGAGTTGCTCAAATGTAGATCTACTCTTGTAGATCTACAAAGATTGCAGATTGTAAAGACTGTAAGAGAATGAAAACTAATGTTGGCTGTATATAATTGATAAAGCTATGAATTTATGCACTCATAACAGTATCTTTGCTTTAAGTAAGTATTTCTAGAAATAAGAGCTGTTGCCATTTTGTATACGTCAAGGTGTTGGAGAGAACTACTAGTTTCAAAACAATGATGGACAACCCCATAAACCTTGGGCAGAAATTATCTTATTGATCTTTAATTGCATGCCTAGCAAAGGAAGAGACACAAAGTCAGCCCTCTGGAAACATCTGTTGAGTTGATCTGAGCTGAAACAGAGCTGTCATCATGGAAGATACCTGATTCTTCACAAGTTTAGTCAATTTCAATCAAATATATATTTTATTTCAAAACATCTCTCAAGCATGTTTAGTATCATATACAGCCACATTTTATTTAGGGAATTGCTTTCCACTTGAAAATCCAAGCCTAAATCCAAAGTTCCTAATTTCATGTGAGTTTTCCTTAAAACAGCATAAAATGAACCAGAACTCATTGGCAGCTAAGGAACATAAGCAGAATTCAACTCTCAGAACAATTGTATTTGTAAAGGAAAATGCCTCTGCATCTGTACATTATTAAAGCAAATACTGTCAGGTAAATAAGCAATGAGTAGGGGATACTGATATTGTTCATGGCACCCCAGGAAGAAAGAATATAGAAGGAGAAGGATTGAATGAGTTTACTTCCTCAGAACTCTGCATATGATATTGACACCAGCTTAGTGAACACAGGACAAAAAAGAACAAAAGAGCTGTTTATTAAAAAATATCTGTGAGCCTGCAGTACCCTGCAGATCCTACAGAATCTACTTGAAAAGGTGCCGAGTAGTGACTCTGTCACCACACACACTCCAACGACATATGGCCAATAGGTTGTTGGTAAATATTTAATACACTGAAACTAGAGACTCTAATGCCAAACCACTAGGGTTACAAAGAAGGAGAGCCATCACGACAAAGCCTGGGCCTGCTGGTGACAGTGGTGCTGTGTTACTGAGCTCTGATCTGCAGACTAAAATTAAAACTCACTCCATTCACATAACACAACTCCCTGCAGGAGACTTTGGTACACTTTCTCTTTAGTTAAAACTGTCTTCTATGGTTCGGCAGCTTTAGTACAGAGGGAAATTATATTGTTGGACCTTCACATCTGTCTTACATACTCTACAGTGACTGAAGTTACTGTTTGGTCTTGGGGTTCCCAAATCCCCAATGCAATAGTAGTGTTTACTTTTTGTCAAACTTGTCATGCTCCCCTTATTCTGTTAATGTGGGATATTTTCTGTGTTAGCTAGTCCAACGTGAGGGAAACAAGATATCTGATTAGATATATACATATAGAGAGATATTTTTTTAAATCAGAGGTCTGAATTTTGGTAGATAACCATAACTCAATTGTTGCATAGTCCTGAAGAAGTTTTTTCAACAATCCACCAAATAGGAGCATTCATTCCTACTTCCTACCACCCAATACTGTTGACTCACACCAAAAATTCAGGTCATCAGGAAAATAACTGGAGAAGAGAAATGTTAATAATATTATTAGCTCCTATTTTTTTGACTGCCTATTTGCACCAGGTCCTGTGCTAAATGTGGTTTGTACATTATTTCCTTTCAACTTCACCATAACCTTGTACAGTAGGTATTATTATCTACATTTTGTTGAAGAGAAACTGAGACTCAGTAAAAGTCATCTGTCTCAGAGGGATAAGCCCAAAATTAGAATATAGGTTCCTGTGATGTAAAACCTGTGCTTTCTGTCACCAAACTATGATAACAGGTCTCTGAAAAGTCCTTCTAGGGGAAGGGTCCTATGGGACCAGGCAGGTAATACAGTGAGAAGCAGGATGAGAGTAAGACAGAGGTGTACCTATAAAAAACTATTTTTCTCTGTTGTAATACTAAAGAGGAAAAAGATTAATTGCAATGGACACTTTGTCTTTATATCAGGGATACATCAAAGGAAAGAAAAGTTTAGAAGTTAGTGAAGGGATATATCATACCAGTAATGAACTTTGGCCGTCCTGGAGGGGCTGGTCTGTACTTGATGTTGGAGGACTCTGCTGCACAGTCATCATCTTGTTTTAAGGAACATTTCCCAGGAAGGTCACTATACAGGGGCAATGATGTAGCCATGAGATCTTTCTTTAGAGTCAACCTTCCTTTGTTTATTGGGTACCAAATATTTGTAAGACACATATAAATGCATGAAGCTGCTAGTGGATCATACTATAGTCTTACATTGTATTGGACATTTTAACTTAATATTTTCATAAGCATTTTCATATACATGTTTCAAAACTTATTATTAAATACCTATAGAATATCTCATCAGCCTAGGACCACCTAAATGGATGAAGGCCATTACTAATTATATGTGCCCATCTTAATGTTTGGCCTTGGCATCTGTTCTGATCTTATTGTAAGGCACACTATTCTCCCCACCCCTAATACACACATGTTAATGCACTTATGCCTGAACTAGTCACCTCTGGTCAATGCAGTGGTCTTTAGGACATAATTTGATTTACAGTCTCAACATTTTCACTGGGATTATAGATCCTCAAAAACCAGAGTGTCTGCTTGGAGGTCAGGTGACCAAGTCTGTGTTGCATTACTCATTGTCAAAATTTCAGCCAAATGAGGAACATATGTAAAATTTATAGACATTCTGGCATCACTCTTAATTAGTAACCACGATCTGAGCATTTGTTATTTAAGCTCATTTAATTCCAGCCAGATTACAGTGTGTTGCAATGCAAGCTGCCTTCTGCATCATCATGCAAGGTTCCATTAGCAAGCTTCAGGGAAGCATGAAAAGTCACATTCAATCAGTTCTCAGAGCATACTGTCGTGAGCTGTGGAGGCAATGTGAGCTACCAGGGGCCACAGCTCTGGCATGGTGGACCACCAGGTGGCGCTATCAGTGAGGGGCTACTGGCCGGCACACTGTAGTGACTGCCACAGGCCTTTTTAATTTTCTGCCATATGTTACATAATAAACATTATTTAGGAATCATGCGTTTGTGAGTGTGTGTACTCATTCACCCATGTGAGCAGGGAGAAAGAAATTTTTTTTTTTTTTTTTTCCAGTGTAGATGGTGTGGTCTGGAAATGCCATTGTTGACCTGGGTGGAGAGTGGGATGCTTAACGAAGATGAATGGATTTTTAAAAATGAAAACAAGTGTCAAGTTATGGGTTCAAAGGTTCTCAGTGGCCATGTGGTTGCATGTCAGAGGGCTTGATGTACTGTGGTCGAAGTGTTACAGCTCTTTCTAATAAAACCTAAAACTTTTGAATGCAAAATCTGGCAGGGTTTGTCTCTCCACAAACACGCAGGGCAGTTTGTGCCAGTATGTGCAGAAAAGCGAGCAGAAGGGATCAGGGAAAAGAAAGATGTTCAGTAAACGAATGATCTCTCTCTCTCTCTCTCCTCTCTTTTCTTCTTTCTTCTCAGGGGGAAAGGAGGTTATTTAAGGACCTTTTGCATATAGGGGAGGACTTGGCGGGAAGGTCCGTGTTTTGGACTATAAGGAAATAAAAAGAAAACACTGGGGAAGCGTGGGGTGGAGCCCAAGGGAAAACGATGTCATCAAAATGTGGTCAGGAACAGTGCACTGTCATCCAGGCCATCTCAGCTCTCACCTGGGATTCTAGTCCCGATTCCCCTCCTGTCAGATTTGGGCCGGGACTGTATTTCTCGGGATCTCATTTTCTTCACTGATCCAATAAGGAATTGAATGACATGACCCTACAGATCTCTTCTCAATTTGAGTATTCCATTATTATTTTATGTGATGAAATCTAACTTCTCTGCAATTCTTATTGTTTGAAATAAATCCCTGTTTATTTAGACAAATTTCCTCTATTTTAAAGCACAAGCAGAAATATGTTTAGCAACAACTAACCTTTTAATAAAAAGCTTTGTTATTGAACTTAAAACTTGTTTCAATGGATCAATGTGTGTTCAGGACCTTTCTTGGGCTCAGTCCTCTGGTGAGAGCTGCTGGAGATATGAGACGTAAGAAGTAACTCCTGCCCCCAAGGAGTTGGCAGGTCAGTGGAGAGAAGACACAAATACACATGAAGCAATGAGTAAATGGGACAGCATGGGATACAGTGACACATTGTGAGGGGTCCTTGAGGGGAAGAATCTTAGCTAGATCTTGGAGGATACAGAATGCTACTGAGCTTTGAAAAATTTCTACAAAAGGGTAAAGGCAGGGGATAGCCTAAACAAAGAAAAGGAAGTCATTTATAATTTACAGGATGTATCCAAGCAGGGAAAGGGGCAGAAGGGATGGAGCAATAGCGAGGGCACAGCCTAGACTACGGAGAAGTAGTCACAGAATGCAGCAGTGGGAAATATGAGAACAATACTGAATCAAAAGACCTTAAAGGCCAGCAAAATGTAAAATATATACTATATCTGTCTATCCATTAGATCTATGCTAGCTTTTGAACATAGCCTTTAATCACCCTATAGTCTTACATTGTATTAGGCATTTTAATTTAATATTTTCCTAAACATTTTTATTTAATATGCTTCATCAGCTTATTAAATACCTATAAAATAGCTCATCAGCCTAGGACCACCTAAATTTGAATCTTTGCCTTACCATGTGCTACTTGGGGCTGACCTTGGACGAGTTATATACTCTCTTTGCCTCAGTTTCCTCATCTGTAAAATTAGAATATTAATAACATTTTCATTAAAGTTATACACATTAAGGTATCAAAAGTGTCTAGAGCAGTATCTGGCACAGGGTTAGTACTCAATAAATGTTAGTGCTTAAGTAGATTTACCCATAATTTATTTAATCATTATCCAGTTTTAGGAAGTTACATTATTTTCAATCTTTCACTACTGAAAGAGACATCACTGTGCACCAATTTGTGCAAAAATCTTTTTTGTTATTTAGAATTAGATACTTCTTTAGAAGAAAAGTTCCCAGAATTGGAATTAACAGAGTCAAAGCATGTGAATATTTGAAGATGCTTGTAACATATTGCCAAAGTAGCTCCCCAATGGACTGTACAGCCTTGCCTGCATGAGATAGGGCCTCCTTTAAAGAGAAATAGAAAAGTCCCCAATTTGAAGGAGGAGACTAGTATATCAGTGATGTCAGTTTGATTTGTATTTCCTTAATTATTAGTGAAAACCAACATCTTCCCATCTCTGTAAACAAACAATATTTTCACTTTTGTGAATTATCTTTCAGAATTTTTGCTTATGTGTCTGTTGAGGTCTTGATCACTTTAACACTGCTTCCTCTTGGCATTATGTATTCAGTTTGTACTTGGATGATATTTAACAGGCACTGATACATTCCTCCATAGTTGTCCTCATGTCATTTAATCCATATGTGTTTCCTTTTTGGTATAACAAGAACATTATCTCATTCCTTAGCATCAGTTTCTGACAATTCTTAGTACCTGAACCAATGCTTTGTATACAGTAGGTATTCAATAAATACCTGATGAGCCACCAGAAGAATGCCATTTTTCCACACTACTTTGATCAACAGTTTTCTATAATTTTAAATTCAGTATATATATATATATGTGTGTGTGTGTGTGTGTAATGCTCAGCACATGACTCTCAACTATACTCACATACTTTTATTAGAGAAAATGCCACACTTGTGCCTTTTTACAAACTGTATTATTGAAGCTTGGTCAAGGAAGAATAGTATTCATTGATAAAGCCCAACAGTACAATCAGATGATCTTGAACCAGGGAACCATTTCCTCAATCCAAAATCTGAACTCCGTTTTTCAACAAGATCTCAGACCTGAAAAAAGGAAAAAAGAGAGCGCACTGTTTTCCCCTCATACTTTTTGACCATGGAAGGTTTGATGGATAGCAGAGGAGTAATGAAGTGCATATTCTTCTGGACAGTCTGACGTCAGCAGGGAAAGCAAAGTGGCCTATATTTCAAGAAGCGAAACGTTGACAAGGGCCAAACTGCAAGCTCTCAGCACTCAGGTCATTTAATTAGCATTTGTTATTTTTATACATTGGGAGTTATGGATGTCAATGGCATTTTAATATCCCAGAATGGTCATAGCACCAGTACACTCACTCCCACTAATATTTCATGGCTCATGGATCATTTCTAAATCAAGAGCCTGGTTCGTAATATATTTTAACACTTTCCATAACAGAGCTAGAAGGAAGCAAAAAATGATACTCCCTCCTGAGTACACAACATACTCTCTCCCACTTAGTTTATGATAACTAACCTTATTTTTCATTTATTTTTATGAGATTTATAGGGCGTATTTGCTCCAGAGGATTCTGTTCAGAATTACAAGCAGTTAGGTGATTTGCTTGCATGCTATTAATTTTTACTTATTCTGTTATAGCTTAAACATATTTTAGACTCAGGAACTGATGCATCATATCCCTCTTAAACACCCAAATCAAATATTAAGCCTCTCTGTGAAGTCTTTGTTTTATGATCAATACTTTCTTAAAAGCAGAATTAATATAAATTAAGCTCTCTTCCCCCACTCTATCATATTGTTACATGATATGTAACAGCATAATATTAAGGGAGTTTAGTTCATGATAATTCTCCCTGTTTTGTAGAAGACATCTCTTGAATGGTCTACCCAACTCCTTACTATGTTAACCAACATCTTAGAGAGCAACAGATCACAGGGTAAGATGGCGAATGCCACTTTTTAAGTTGTAGCTCACCCCAATCTACTGCTAATTGGCTCAAAAGTAGCTATCTGACAAGTTAGACCAAGCAGAATCTTTCCTAAAAATATGAAATTAGGACCGAGGGTATGGGGGTTGCTTTTTGCCCTTTTAGCTAGGATCAAGTGGACAGAGAGGAGAGAAGAAGGAAAGACTGTGAAAGATGAGGAGGTGGAAGACTGAAGAATGGAAAGAAGGAGAGATTCAGAAGTCCAGTAAGAAATTTGACTGTGATTGATATGGAATAAAAAGCGGTGTGATAGGGCTACCCCTCTTCAGTCACAGCTATCAGAGGGGCACAGGTGCTGTGTGTGCAGGAAGAGCAGAAGAAGCAGACAGGTAGGGAGGAGCAGAATCCAAGGTAGAAAGAGGTTTAATGGCTCTCTAGATCATGTCTCCAATCTCCTCTTTAGTCCCAGTTATGTTCTTTTCTGCTTGTAATACATGCCCTGTTTTAAACTTAGATCAGATTATTAAATTGGTTTCCAACACTTTTGACTACAGCATCCCAATATTATAAGTATAAATGTCTCCCTAGTTCAACTATGGTTTCTTAAGGGAAGGGATTCTACTTTACCTGTCTTGATTATATCCTAAAATGTCTAAAGGAGTGCCTGGCAATAGTATATACTCAATTAATATTGGTTAAAAATGTTGAATCACTGAATCATTCAACACACACCCAGGAATAACACATGAAAAAGACCCATTGTGAATATTTTGGGATAAATTTAGCAAGTATTTTAACAATTGCCACTTCAGTTTAGTATATGCCACCCACCTTTGAATGAGATAGAGACTAGATAATTTCAGATTATTTCAAAGTTTCTTTCTGGCAAAAAAGGAAATAATGAGCCACAGCATCACAGTTTTTACTTTTCTCAAAATGCTCCAGTCTAGTGTAAAGTATTTTGAACCTAAATATATTTTTTTAAAGTAAGACTTTAAAATTTTCCAATTCATAATAGGTGGATAGCTATTCATTTATTCTACAAACATATGCTGAGCCCCTTATACTAGGTACTATGTCAGGTACCAAATTGGAAAGGAAAGAGAGTAAGAGTCTCTCATCTTGAATCTGTCTAGGGGGAAAGATAGTTATCAAAATACGTGATTGTACTATTTGACATGGTTCTACAGTGGAGGTCTCTATGAAACATAATGGAACGCAGGACTCCGTGGGGGAAAGGATAGGAAAGCCCTCCCAAAGGAAACAAGTTCTGAACTGGATACTAGATGATAAATAGTAGTTAGCACATCAGCAAATAAAAAATTATTTAGATTAAGTTGTACAAAATAGAATATAAAATAGCAAGGGTTGGGAAGTTGTTTGGGCCAGATTGTGAAGGCCCTATTAGAAGATATACCCAGAAGTTCAGATGTTCTCGATGACAAAATAATTGAGGGTATAAGACTATCACACATGTGTTTAAGTAATTATTTAATAGATACCATTACTGAGAATTTCATAAGTGACAGATACTGTGGTAAACATTTTGTAGATGCAATACTATGAATCTACAGGGAGAAATACAACTTTTGTAGAACTCTACGTGGTATGATATGAAATTATATACATAACAAGAATATATTAGCCCCCAAATGTTATTTCCCTTTTCCTTGGTTTTAACCTTAGAACCAATCCACTAAATAGCAAACTCTTAAGAGTAAGTGCCATGTTTTATTTTTCTTGGAACTGAAGGTACACAGTAGGAGAGTAATAAAATTTTTGATGAATAAATGGATTAACAAATTATACAATCACTAGTGCGTCGGGAGGCACACTGGAGGATGATCTTATTTAGAGTCAGAAAATCCTCACATCTGACTTAAAGCCCTCTCTTCTATCTTCTGCAATAATCCTTCATTCCTCTCCAAAAGACACTGCCATAATGATAATAGCAATAAAGTATAAAAGAAGGGGCAGCTCTTATGGGTCATCAGTGACCTTGGCTGTGATAGTGACCACTCTGGAAGTATTCCTTCATTCATAGGAGTTTGCTTACCATGGGGGTGGGAAAATTTAATAGTGTGAAATGTAAGGTATGGTATAAATGATAACAACTGTATGAAATGGTAAAGATTGAGTTAAAACAGACAGAATCATTATTAACCCAGGGCATTGAGTGACGCAAAAATAGGAGGAAATAATGAGGAGAAATAGGAGGAAGTAGGAGGAAATGAACAGGAGAAAACAAGATTTTAGGCATTTCTCAAATCTTCTACTACCTGTGTCTTTTCCTTCATCCCCAACTACAGGATTTCACCAGTTCAGACTCCATATTCAGGGATGAGATTTAACTAATACAATTTTTCCTACAAAATGCTTACAGTAGTGCCTTTTGGGGGAAAAGTCAAGATTAAAATAACATAGCTATTGTACCTCTTCAACCCAACCATCCTCAATCAATACTTAGGACTTATGGATGACCACTGGCTGTGGCCAGAAAGTATTCTCTCCCCATAGGTCTGGCATATTGGGCCAGGTGCACCAGAGGAGGAAAGATTCATCTTCTTTAGAAACATCTACAATAGGCACTTGCCAGAGGCAGGGCACCAGGCTGCAAGGCCCGTTGGCCTCCGAAATATTTTGAGAACTGATAGAAAATGTGTTTGCAAATATGACATTGGCCTAACTTTCAAAAGAATCTAGAAAACCACATTAAGGTTAAACAGAAAACTGAGGAACCATTTGATAAAGGCAACAGTACTTTCTGCTCATCCTTGAAACCAAAAGATCTAGAGTCCAGGTCCAGAGCCACCACTTATTTACCAGGTGTCCCTAGTCACTGAGGGTTTCCGGGACTCTGTTACCTCTTGTGCAAAATTAAGGTGTTGGAGTGAAAGTTGGGTGTTGGGATAAAGGACAGGAGTAGACTCTGGCTAAATTCAGTTTAAAATAAATGTATTAGAAGGATTTGGGTTGCTCACAGAATTGAAGGAAGGCCCAGATAACCAGGCCAGGAAAGGACAGGGACCAGAGATGCTCTATGGACCCCAGGAACAGGAACTCCTACAAAGCCTAACTAAGATGACCATGCCAGAGAGAATAAGCATCAACTTTTCTCTTCTTTTTTTTCTGTCTTTTTATCACATTATACAAAGTCTAGAGGGAGAGAGCCCACTGACCTGGCTCCTGACTCTGCCTGTCTATTGGCTAAGAAGGAGCCAAAGAAGTGTCCAATAAATCCAATTGAAGCTGCATGTGATCAGGGAGGGGTTATTCCCCAAAATGAAGTATGACCAAGGCTGAAAGAAGATAGGATGATCTCTGAGTTGCTGAAAATCCACGTTTCCAGTTCAGAGGGCATTAGATTCTTATAGAGCAGTAATAACCTGGCATTTCATTTAAGTTTTATTATACCATAAAAGAATATTGATACATAAGTGAAGGTAATCAACAACACAAGGGAGGTATATATTTAAAGGAAAATGGTGACTTTTCCAAAGAGTCCGATTTAGAAAGTCTTGGATGGGCCCATGAATGTGTATTTTCAGAATGTTCCCAAGGGGATTCTGATGCCAGGTCAGATTGAGAGTTACCACTCTCGTTTCAATGTGTTTAGATGGAAACTACACACACACACACACACACACACACACACACACACACACACACACAATTTCCCTTCCAAGAGTGCTTTTACATATTATCTAATGACAGCCAGAGTAACAGCCATACAGTCTAACATCACAGTTCCCTAACCTCCTCTACCTTATACTCTAGGCCTGGAGGGCAAGAGAGCGCGGTATTACACAGTACAGTTTAGCCCAAGCAAAAGCAGCAAATACTCTCCCACTCTCCTTTATTAGAAACACTCAATTTAGCAATCCTCCTCCCTCCTGCTGTGCTCACTGCTCCTTCTCCCCACCTCATACGCCATATGCTTTTAATCATGCCCCCACGGTTTCTCTTCCTGCAATGTCCCGGGCAAATTAAACTTGAAAAACAGAAATCTGAGAACTTGGAGCAAACATGGAAACTCGTGACAATGGTGGGAATCAGCAACCAGGCTGAAATCTCTAGCCTACAGGCGAGGAGATTGTTTTGGCCCTTAGCATAGCTAAACCCATAGTATACAGACTTCCCATGAGAGGGTTTAATTGTACTTCTTGTGACTTCCCTTAAAGATTTTCTTCATAGGCCTCTGAAAATTCATTCTAAAAGGTCCTCTTAGATCCTTACTCAAAATTTCACAATTTTAATTTTGTATTTTTTCCTTGAAGTTCCATTTAACTATATTTTAGGGGGTCTATGAAATCTCTGACACTGCCCCCAGAATATTGAGGGATATAATCATGCGTATTTTTCTAGGGATTTTCACAAAGACTTATCCACTTCAGAAAACACAAAATCCACCCATCTTAAAGGTTATAAATTAATGACTAAAGTGTTTAAATCTATAGGTCAGAGAAATCTGCTGCAATTCCTTTGTTCATCATTTCCAAGATATGAGACCCTAGGCAAGTTACTTCTAAATCTATGTGCATAGTCATTTGGCAATAAGAACATCTGGTTCATCACATTGTCTTACAAATTAGATGAATTAAAAATACAAGTTATCACACAGAACCTGCTACTCCATAAATATTGGATTTTAATATTATTATTAATATTATACATTTTTATTATTATTGCCAGATGCAGAATCTGAAAGCCACAGATGTCCAATATCATCAGGTGCTCACAAAAAAAAGAACATGAAAGCAGGTCTTTCAATTTCCAGGGAGATTCACCAATGGGAACAGATTCCTAATTACTTTGGATTTATCTGGATCCTCTGGCCCAAGAAGGGGAAAACGTTATTTTATTAGAACCATGTTTGCAACATGGCAAACATCAAATCTGACAGGCTTTGCTTCTGTTAAGGATGAATTAAACTAAAAATCTAACTAATGAAATTCACAGCTTCACAAAGATTCATGGCACCTTGGGAACCATTAATCCCAAACATTTCATTCCTGGGTGGAAAACCAAGGTTCAAATTGGTCAGGCAACTAAGAGACAACCGAAGTCAATTTGAAAATAAGCCACGGGGCCAGTTTATTATGGGCTAAAAGTTAATTCTGCATCCTCATTGCATTGCCTAAAATTATACCTGAGAGTCATAAGAATTGGATTTTAATTTTCAGCTGTAATATACATACTAAATGTTTATTCTCAGAGTATTTAGCAAGTACCAATTAGGTGTAAGGCATTGTAAGCATTAGGGAATTCAGCAGTGAGTAAAACAGATCAGATCTCTGACCTTACAGAGTTTACATTCTAGAAAAGAAGATATATACAATAAACAAGTTACAAATTGATGGTTTAATTATAATTGTGCATAACAACTCCGCGGATCTAAACACACCTGCCTCACACACAGGGCTACCATGATTACAATGTGAACAAATACCTGTTGGGCACATAATACAGTGAGTGTTTCATACTCATTAGCTATTATATCATCATATCAGCTTCCCCATTCCCTACATTGTTTGCCAGATACCGCTTTGTGTGTAAAATACAAGTCAAGAAATTTCATCTCACAAAGTGCGTTGAGTTTTGACTCCAGTTTGGTGGAGGTCACCATGATTTTTTTCACGGACACCGCTGAAACACTTTCATGTTTTAGAATACTTTAGTGATCTTCTCCAGGTTTTATTCATTTTTCCCCCAGTTCTGAGAAAGCCTTTGACAGGTAAAATCATGAGTGACTTAAAATGAAATCACTTTTTAAAAAATTTAAACACAAAAAGATGTTTCTTTTTCTTCACCATTTAAAGAGGTGGGGCATAGAGCGATGTTCCGGGAGGTTCTTTTCTTCATGCTGACCTGAAAGGCCAGGACTCTGTGAAGTTAAATTGTATCCTCACTGTATCTCTAGCAACCAGGTTGAAGCCCAGCCATCCCTGGCTCTACTCACCTTTAACCATCTCCCAGCCTCTCCTTTTTTCTCTCTGCTCCACACTGACACCACATATTCTTCCAATTCTTCTTTTGTGAAATACCCTGCCCCATGCCAGCCCCCGAGTTATCTCCTTATTATTGAAGGATCAAGTTGAACTTCTACTGACTTTCTAATCCCAGCTCTGCCTTGGACTCACTGTGTGGCCTTGGGTGAGCTCCTAATTGTTCTAAGCCTATTTTCTACGCGTGTAAAACGGGCAAATACCAACAGCAGGTGATTGCAGGATTAAATGAAATGCCATGAATTAGCTCCCAAGGCCACATTCAGTAGGTGTCCAAAAATGTTATGTCCCTTTTCTTCCTCTAACAGGAAACTTAGCCAATGACTGGGGTTTTCTGAGGGTGTTTCGTGGAGCCCTAGCTTTCTGCAGAGGGGCCTCAGGATTACCATGGCCAGTGAGAGGAGAGACAGCCAGCCAGATACTGAACCTGCAGCCCTGCTGCATCTAGAGCAACTTCTTTTACATCTGCTCTGTGTATTGTATTGGGATTCTGAAAGCATTTTGTTTTAATAAATAATTTTAAATGAGTTGAAAAGTGAGAAAGTTAGCCAACTGTAAATTTAGAAGGAAGAGCCCACAAAAGACTCCACTCACTTCTGACACCAACTGCAAGTTCATTGGGTTCTCAAAACCACCCTCAGGTACAACAGTTCACTAGAAGGACTCAGAACACACTGAAAGAAATTATATTCACAGTTATAGTTTGTTACTGATACAGGATAAAGATTGAGATCAGCCAAGGTAATAGGCACATAGCACGTAGGGCAGAATCCAGAAAGTATCAAACATGTAGCTTGAAGTTGTCCTCTTCCTGTGGAGTCAAAGTTATGTTATTCTTTTGATTTCATTGTGTGACAGTAATCCCAGAGTACTGCCATCTAGAGTAGCTTACTCGAGCCTTGGTGTCCAGAGTTTTTAGTGGAGTTTCATCACACAGTCATGATTGACTATACACATGGAGATGGTCTCAGTTTCCATGCCCTGTGAAGTTGGATTAATACTGTGTGACCCAAAACCCACACCCTAAATCTATTGTTGTCATCTGGTATGGGCAACCACCCCCTAAATCACTTTGTTAGATTATCTAATATGACCTAAGGCCCTAAGGCAAAGACACTCCTATCAAGCATGACATTTCACATGCTTAGAGATTACCTCCCAGAAGCCAAGGGCAAATATCAGAACTCTCTTTGAGCCAGGTTAAATTCTTTACTATACAAAAAACTATTCTCAAATGCACCCTATCTACTCTAGATAAGTCTGTCAAGATCTGCCTCACCTTGATGTTTTTATTCCTTCCCAGCCTAGAATTCCCTATCACCTTCATTCTGTTTACTCCCAGATCAAGAACTATCTCAAGTCATACCACTGCCGTCAAAGCCCTCCTTGACCACACTGGTCCATATTGACCCTTCACTTTTCTTATTTCCAGGAATGCATTTTATCTATGTACTTTCTAACTCTTCAGTTCAACAAACATTTATTATTTGTACAGTGATCTAGAAAAAAGGAGAGACAGAAATGACCAACACATTGATCTCTGATTTAAGAAAGTTTCACATCTAGTAGGACAGGCAGGTTATTTTCATTCACTTATTTAATAAATATTTATTGAATATCTACTCTGCACCAGGACCTAAACTAGTTTAACTAAGTGAAGTAACTAGTGAAATAAGTGAATGAAACCTAAATACAAGAATATATAGTTATCTATAATTACAAACAGAAAAAATATCAGACCTAATGAGAGAAGATGAGAATGACAAAATCTGATTCGTGTAGGTCTCAGTATCACATTATTTCATGAATGGTGAAACATTTACCCTAAGATGATTTTTAAAGTTAGTAGTTTTGTATTTATTTTAATGAATCTCTTATAACAACACTATGTGACCAAAATATTACAACCTGTGATTTCAGTTATTATGGTTTAAAACAAGGCAAATTATAAAGAGTAATTTTTGATTATTTAACAATTACTATGGCCATATTGCTGCATACCAGATGAATCATAGTTAATCTGCAGCTATGATTAAAGTCATGTAATCAGGATTAGAAAAGCTGGAGTTTGGAAATTGCTACATTGGTAAAGGGAATGACATGCTCAGATACGGCTTTCAGTAAAGTCTCCAAGGAACTGCCACGAAAAAAAAATGGATCAAGTTTGGATAAGCCAGTAGCTAGGGAGACCAGTGAAGATGCTATTGGAACAGTTCTGTTCAGAAATGAGTAAGATACAAATTAGAGCAGAGGAGGGGGATTGGAGAGGAGGGGATAGATTTTTAACACTCTTTAGGATTTTGAGGATGGACCAGAAGTAGGAGTTAAGAAAGAAGGGAAAATCTAGGATGACACCTGGGTTTCTAGCTCATAAAACTCAAAAGATTATTGTGGCGACCAAGATAAGAAACATGAAAAGAGAAACAGGTTTGGAGAGTAATCAATTGAGTTTTTTAACAAAGTAATATGAGTCTTCCCTATATTTAAATGTATGAAACTATCTAATTGTTTCATATGTATAAATTATATCTCTTCAATTAAAATTTAATCAAAAACAATAAATAATTTTTATCGTGGTACTCTTTATTCATAAAAAATAAGAAATGATATTCCTTTTTTATATTTCTCAGGATGTGTTTGGTGGAAGAACATCGTTTTTATTGGAAGGCTTTTAGAGTCATTCCCAATTAGCTGTGTGATCTAGACAAAGTTGCTTAAACTCCCTGAATCTCAGTTCCACATCTCCAAAATGAGATAATAACATTAATACCTGCCACCATATTGTAAAGAGCTGCACAAGTTTTAGTTGAGTCAGGGATGGGAGGTGGTCTTGTGCTGAATAAGAATTCCTTCTTACTTGGTTTGAATCTCTTATCAAAATATCAGTAGGGAGAAACTATCTGTGAGGAGGCCTTGTTCAGTAACCACATGTATAGTATTTTTCTTCCAATATAACTTTCAAAGAGCAAAGCTGTCTGATGACTGTATCTAGACATCAAAAGGAAATAAAGATTTTCCTATCTAACCCCATGTTTCCTTCATCCTTGAGAAAAACAAAGCTCCACACCTCACATTCACTTGCATGGTCAAGACGGCTTTCTGCCTTTCTTTTCCCTCATCCACTTGCCTCAGTCTTCTCATGCTATACCCAAGCCTAGTTGTGATACGTATTCTATATTTTAATGCCTAACTGCTGGGTAATTCTGTAATGTACAAAAAGGTTAGGCTCTCGAAGTGCAAAATGAAATCCACCAGGGTACAACTTAAACAGTGTGTTTCCAAAATGGGGAAAATGTCAATAAAAGGCTTCCCAGAGCTTCTACAAGAAGACAGAAGGAAAAGAACAGACTACAAAGAGAGAAGAACAAGAAGGTTTCAAATACCTCAGTGCTGAAGAACACAAGTGATTTCTAGTTGCCAGGTAAGTTGCACTGGAATTCTTTCACTTGACCCACCAGATCTGTGGTCCATCCTCCTACATCTGACCTTAGTAGATTACATTAACAGGCTGTCTCACCCTCTGGCTTCCTTTTGGGTCCAGTCAATGGGAACCCAAGCAGGAGATGGGAGGGAAAGAGAAGATTACTATGGTATTTTATTCTTTTGGCTTTCTCTCTGGGGAGGCAGGGAAAGTGGGGACAGCAGTCAAAGTGGCTGAATATCCTATCAAGTGCTCCTTTCTAAAACATTCTCCTCTGCCAGTTTCTATTAATCACTCTCTCCCCTTTCCTCTTGAGGCCTGGGGGTGGCAGCTGTGCTTTCTATGTCCTGCTATTGAGTAGTAAGTAGTATTTCTTGGGGGCAAAGCACTCATTCCTCATCTTTCTTTGCTGCATCCTTCAGTCACTTACCTACTTCAGGTACCTTTGCTCTGTAGATAACTCCCAAATCTTTGTCTCTAGCCAGAAATTATCTTTCTTAACATATTCATCATTCCTTTATTACTCTTTCAACAATTTTGAGTATCTACTATGTATTAGGTTTTCCATAACACATGGGTAAATAACAACATCAGCCTTAATAATGGCTCACAATTATGTGGTAATTTTATATGGCAGACACTGTTCAAGGGCTTTACATACATAACTCATTTAATCTTCATACAACAATGTAAGTTAGGGTTATTATAGTTCCCATTTAAAGGTAAATAAACAAGCACAGAAAAATTCAGCAATCACCAGAAGCCACACAGTTAGTAGGCAATACAGCCAGCATCTGAACACAGATATCCTGGCTCTAGAATGTAAGCTCCTTAACCATTATGTTATACTGCCAGTGTCACACTTCTGGGGTGGTCTCCATCTATCTCATGCCAGAAACTATGTTTTTCTTTTTATTATTTTTATTTTATTTATTTATTTATTTATTTATTTATTTTATTTATTATTATACTTTAAGTTCTAGGGTACATGTGCATAACGTGCAGGTTTGTTACATATGTATACTTGTGCCATGTTGCTGTGCTGCACCCATCAACTCGTCAGCACCCATCAACTCGTCATTTATATCAGGTATAACTCCCAATGCAATCCCTCCCCCCTCCCCACTCCCCATGATAGGCCCCAGTGTGTGATGTCCCCCTTCCCGAGTCCAAGTGATCTCATTGTTCAGTTCCCACCTATGAGTGAGAACATGCGGTGTTTGGTTTTCTGTTCTTGTGATAGTTTGCTAAGAATGATGGTTTCCAGCTACATCCATGTCCCTACAAAGGACACAGACTCATCCTTTTTTATGGCTGCATAGTCTTCCATGGTGTATATGTGCCACATTTTCTTAATCCAGTCTGTCACTGATGGACATTTGGGTTGATTCCAAGTCTTTGTTATTGTGAATAGTGCCACAATAAACATACGTGTGCATGTGTCTTTATAGCAGCATGATTTAGAATCCTTTGGGTATATACCCAGCAATGGGATGGCTGGGTCATATGGTACATCTAGTTCTAGATCCTTGAGGAATCGCCATGTTTTCCATAATGGTTGAACTAGTTTACAATCCCACCAACAGTGTAAAAGTGTTCCTATTTCTCCACATCCTCTCCAGCACCTGTTGTTTCCTGACTTTTGAATGATCGCCATTCTAACTGGTGTGAGATGGTATCTCATTGTGGTTTTGATTTGCATTTCTCTGATGGCCAGTGATGATGAGCATTTTTTCATGTGTCTCTTGGCTGTATGAATGTCTTCTTTTGAGAAGTATCTGTTCATATCCTTTGCCCACTTTTTGATGGGGTTGTTTGTTTTTTTCTTGTAAATTTGTTTGAGTTCTTTGTAGGTTCTGGATATTAGCCCCTTGTCAGATGAGTAGATTGCAAAAATTTTCTCCCATTCTGTAGGTTGCCTGTTCACTCTGATGGTAGTTTCTTTTGCTGTGCAGAAGCTCTTTAGTTTAATTAGATCCCATTTGTCAATTTTGGCTTTTGTTGCCGTTGCTTTTGGTGTTTTAGACATGAAGTCTTTGCCCATGCCTATGTCCTGAATGGTACTACCTAGGTTTTCCTCTAGGGTTTTTATGGTATTAGGCCTAACATTAAAGTCTCTAATCCATCTTGAATTAATTTTCATATAAGGAGTAAGGAAAGGATCCAGTTTCAGCTTTCTACTTATGGCTAGCCAATTTTCCCAGCACCATTTATTAAATAGGGAATCCTTTCCCCATTTCTTGTTTTTGTCAGGTTTGTCAAAGATCAGATGGCTGTAGATGTGTGGTATTATTTCTGAGGACTCTGTTCTGTTCCATTGGTCTATATCTCTGTTTTGGTACCAGTACCATGCTGTTTTGGTTACTGTAGCCTTGTAGTATAGTTTGACGTCAGGTAGCGTGATGCCTCCAGCTTTGTTCTTTTGACTTAGGATTGTCTTGGAGACCTTCTATGAGATATATTCACAGTGTACCAGAATCTAGAGGCTCTTATTTCCTTTTTACAGCTGTCTAGAAGCAAAAATGTCTGAATTAAGGTTAAATGTAAGAGTTTGCATGCATGGCTTTTTTTTCTAAAGTCATTGGTAATAAGTATTATTCATGTGGATCAAACCCACTCTCTAAATCTCAGAAAATAGTATCTGCACAGAGAAATCAGACATCAAGACAGAGAGGGATGATAGAAGGAATCCACCTCTTCCCACCATGGAAGGCAATTTGCACAATGTCTAAAAGGCTGTAAAAATATGCACATTGTCTGATTTGGCAATTCAATTCTAGTAATATATCCTGAAGAAATAATCAGAGAAATGTAGAAATATTGATAAAAAGCATGTTCATCTGGAGCATGAATTACAAGAATGTCAAACTTGAAATAACTGAAATGTGTAGCAAAAGGAAACTTCTTATCCATGGACTGTATATTAAACAGTGACTAAGAATGAATATATGTGTATGTTCACAGAGAAAATGCTCATAATGTGTTTATTTTTTAAAGTAGTTTAAAAAGAGTACATATAGTGTAATCACATTTTTTGTTTGAATAATTACACATATGTGTAAGATAATTTTAAGAACTTGGAAGCATATACACCATGTTGTTCTCTCCAGACTGTAGAGTTGTGGATGGTTGGTTTTTATCCTCTTCTCTACTCTTATCGCTACTTCCAATGTTATCTCAATTAACCTTTTTTTTTTTAATAAAAAGTCGCTAGTTTCTTTAATAAACAGCATATTAAATTTTCTCCCACAGAAGCCAAATCAGAAGTGGGTATGTTAGTATTTATTTGCTAGAACATGATTATTTCTAAGAATCATGATTCTCCAGAAATCAAATGCAAGTCTATTTATTGTACATTTACAGCCACCAATTCCATGATAGATTTCTTTTCTATTTAAATTGTCAGAGTCTAATTTACAGGTAACTCTTCTTGCCTTTTTCCTTAATTAAAATTTGATAAAGGAAGGTAGACCATTCCCTGATTGGATGGATGATGAAAGAAATAAGCATACACAAATAAATAAATAAAAACAATGGGAATACAGATCCCTGTTCTACTGTTTGCTAGATAAATGATCTCAGAAGAAGTTAATCTTTCCTCATCTCAAGTTATTTTCCCTATATGTGGGGATAAAAAATGATAAATAATTCAAATAAACTTAATGAGAGTTTAATAAAATATATGGAAGAGGCATTCTGTAAATCGAAAGTGTTATGTAAACGTTAATCAGGGATAGGTGATAGTATTTTGTCTGTTTTTCTGTCACTAACTCATTGTGAGACCTTGTGCAAGTCACTTAATCTCGATGACTGTCAAGTCCTTCATCCTTAAAATGAGGAAATGAATGGTGTTAGTGACCTTTTGAGTTCTTTTTGACTCTGTTATTCTATTACTTTGTGACTCTACTGGGTTGTTTGTGAGTCGTGACAGATGCTTGCAGAGCCCTGGAAAATGATATAAACATTGAAATCACTGAGTTTGGCAGGAAACACGAGGTGGCCTTCAGTGCTGATGTGGTGATGGGTAGGATGGCTTTAGAAGAAATGCTCAGTCCTGGTTCCTCTGAATCATTTTCTCTCCAAGTGAGGACAAAGATGAAGAGTGAAGAGATTCTGCAGCAACTGTATACATGGAAAATGACCCAGAGTAGATTCCCAAGGAGCCTCTTGGGAGCAATGCCCAGAGGACAAACTCTGTCCCCCTGGAGGTCTGCCGCTGCCTTCCCAAAATGCTCTGGCTGACTCTCCTGCACTGCCTGTCTTGGAAAGCCCTGTGGTAAAACTGAGTGGTAATGACTCTTTAAATGTATTTATGGTAGCAAAAAAAAAGTGTGTGTGAACACTGAGCAGAAGAATGCTCCTGACCAGAGAAATGTGTTACTTATAGAAAATAACTTCTGGAAAAAACATGCCATTTTTCTCACAGTGAAAGGTACAAAAATCTTCAGAAAAAACAGAATATCAGAAGCACAAAGGGATTTAATGATCAGTTGATTCAGTTCAGTCTACTCTAAAGGTGGAAACGGAGTCCAAGTAGGAAGAAGGGGGAACAATAAGGGAGAGGAGTTACTTAATACCTACTGTTTTCCACTGCTGAGCAAGATCTAATTTTTATTTTCTCCCTCTCTTTCTCTCTCTCTCTCTCTCACACACACACCTGATATATATATACCCATACATACGCATACACATACATACATATATACACATATATAATAGATACATATTACATATAGTATATTTGTGGGTATAATACTGAGATATATAAATAGATTTCATGATACCAACTCATGAAATGGATATAATTCATTCTCCATTTCTTTAATAAGAAAGCAGAGATTAAGCTAGATTGAATGACTTTTCAAGGTCACAAATATAATTAGTAGAAGAGCTTGGGCCTTTTGTCCTTGACAATCAGAATCAGAGGAAAGAAAAACTTTTTTTTTTCCAGCTTAGAACATCCGGCCCAGGGATGAGTAAGCAGACACTAAGGTACTTTTTTAACTTCCTAAAGATATAACAACTTGGATGCCTCTAAGTATCAGCCAGTTATTCCTTTATAGTCTTGCTTTCTATCCTGGCCACTGGCAAAGTGGCATTATTATCCTATGAGTCATCATGCTAATAAATATATCTAATTTGAAGATAACCCCTTCTTCACTTTGCAGCATGATTTAACCCTCCCTCCTCTTCATCTTTTTCCATTCCCAGCAACAGTCTCTCATGTCTAAAAACAAAATGTCACTGAAGCCAGTTTCATGAAATGAGGAGAGGATGATAAGATCCTAAAATATTTCAAAACCATGACTTTAGAATGGAACTTTTGGAGCTGTTTAAAATGACTTACAGAGTGAGTGCCTTTGATGACAGAAAGGATGCAGGAAAGAGTATGTTCAAGTACATACTAGAGTTTGCAAAGAGACTGTCTTCTGAAAATTACTGGTAGTGGTCAAGGAGTGATATGGAAGGGAAGCGGTCAGGTAACAAGTCTGTATTTTTTCAGTTCTTCTTCCAGTCTCCCAAAGCAATTTGTACCTTGGTTTGTGATTGCATTTATCTCCCTGCCTTTTGGCTGTTTCTTTTCATAACTGTATCTTCAAGGGCAAAAATTATTGATTAAAAAGATAATACTCAGGGACTAGCCCAGAGCTTGGCATAGAGAACATTTTTGCAAACATTTGCTTACTGGAAGAATAAGGTTCACAGAAGTAGAAGTTCGGTGAGGTTGTTGAATGGTTTTTATCTGTATAGCATTTCTTCCTCCTCTCTCCAATTCTAAAATAATTCTTCTCACTTTGAAACATTCAAGTGGGTATCACCCTCACCCACACTGAACCCAGTGATGAGCTTCTGAACCAGGCCTAACCAGCAAGAGCTTGCTACCCCTAGGCCTACTAGGTCAGGTAAATGTGTATGATTCACGCCAGACCAATCAGGGCTTTTCCCTAACATTCTGCCAGCATACTTGGGAAAGTTGGTTTTTTTCTTTTTCTGACTGCATGTGCTCTAAAGACCAAGACCATCATGGGGCCTCTTGCTAATGAGAGAGAGAGAGAGAGAGATTATATGAATATTCAAAGGCTAACAGAGTTGAGAGAGAAAACCTTAGTGCCATGCTATAAACACTGGAATCTAGCTTTTACATGAATTTTCCCTCTTTGTCTTTCCAGATACAAGAACCAGTAAATTATCTTACAATTTCAGTTGGTGTTCTTTCACTATCAATCAAAAGAGACATTTCCAAGACAATAAATCATGTGACTTCTCACAGTCCCTTTCCAAATGTTAGATTCTTTCATCCCATTAATGGAAAGGATGAGCTACTGGTTCATAAAAACTCAACATAAAGGTACCAACTAGGGGTTTCATGGGTGACCTATGTTAAAGAAAAATTCATATTAATGAGAGTTTTCTGGTTTTGTTTTGTTTTTGTTTTTGAAACAGTCTGGCTTTGTTGCCCAGGCTGGAGTGCAGTGGTACAATTATAGCTCACTGCAACCTCCATCTCCCAGGCTCAGGTGATCCTTCCACCTCAGCCTCCCAGGTAGCTGAAACTACAGGTGCATGCCAACATGCCCAGCAAATTTTTGTACTTTTTGTAGAGACAGAGTTTCACTATGTTGCCCAGGTCTTGAACTCCTGGCCTCAAGCAATCTACCTGCCTCAGCCTCCCAAACTGTTGGGAGCCATTGTGCCCAACCTTAATGAGAGTTTTCTAGGCCTGTAAAGAGATTCTCAGTAAAAGCAGTAAAAGAATATTTTCTTCCAGAATTTCAAGTTCTGGCACATATATTTAATCTCTCACCTGCTTTCCTTGTTACTGTTTCCTAGAACAGCCCATGTGTAATAGAATTATTATCAGGAGTGGACTCAGAAACCCTCGGCTTTATTATCTACCATGCAGTACCTCACTGCAACCTTGAATTAAGTCACACTAATCTTTCCATGTCTCACATTCCTTATTGCTAACAAAGGGATAATAATAGCTATTTCATGGATGGTCATAGGAGTTAAATGAAATTAATTACATACGAATATGGAGGCCTGATGTCAGGCATAAAATATCATTTGTGTTTTTTCATTCTAGCAATTGAATCATGCAAAAAATATTTAGTGAATGCCTACTATGAACCTACTGTGCTTACTATTTTATTTAGTTTTTAAAAAATATCCAGTGGACATTGACTAACATTTTCATGTGGACAAAAGAGAGAGGTTCAATGAAATTTTCCAGTGAAATTTCATCAAACAGTCTTCATTAGTTAATCTTGATTCTCTTTTTGTACCCTCATGAGATGGAAGGGCATCAGCTCCTGCCCTTCCTAAATAGCGCAATTCCCTCCAAATCTCTTTCCTCTCTGGAACCGTTTACCTTTGTGAGATTCTGATGTCTGAATCCTCACACTTATTATTCTGATCAGTCCATCAAAGATTTTCATTTATATCCCTACTTTTTAGAATAGAGAGGAGATGTATATAGTAATTTTTTTCCACTGTCACATTGATTTTTATCACATCCTTCTCAACTATTCCTACCATAGGTCTTTGAACCTAAGGTCTATAGTGTATCTTTTCCACAGACTTCTTGAGCTGGAGTTTTGTAATTATTACTATTGACTTATTACAAAACAATGACAATATTCCTGCTATCATAATTAAGTTATCAACATGATTGATACTCTTTTTTCAGGGTCTGGTTTAGATACTAAAGCCATGATCAAACCAAGACTGCTCCCTTGTGATATTTACATACCATTGTGGAAGTAAAAAAAAAACAAATATATAATAATATAATATGTAACAATATATCAAGAATTGATAAGCTTCATGAAGAAAAATAAAGCAGGGTAAAAAGTTACCACTTTAAATAGAGTAATCATGGAAGGCATCACTAAAGAGGTGGTTTAAGCAGAGAACTAAATGAAGTGAAGTGATAAGCCATATGATTATCTAGGGAGGAACATTCCAGGTGGAGAAAACAGCCACTGGCATGATTGAGGACCAGCAAGGAGGTCATTAAGACTGGAGTAAAGCAAACAAGGAAAGAGTGGTAAGAAACAGCATATATGTCTGGTTTTAATATAATTGTCCATTTATATATCTGTTTGCCACATTCAACTCTACTAAACTCCTACTAAGCAGGGCAGCATCTTTTGCATCCACATTTCCAGTGCCCAGCATAATACCAACAAAGAGTGGATGCTAAAATGCTCAGTAAATATTTATAATAAATGATACAGGCATGATTGAATTATTGGGAACTCTATAAGTGACTGTCAGATTTGGAATCGAATAATACATTCTGGTTAGGCCAGATGTGACATGTTTTAAACACATGTAACTACAGAAACTATATTGCATGGATAATAAATAGCAAGTCTTGTGTTTTGGTGCTTTTCCGTCAAATGAGATCACTCATGTGAAAAGTATTGAGATGTTGCAGAACTGCTATTGGGCATATTTTTGTATGTGACTCCTAATTAATTTCATGTGCTAAATGTGCTAAGAATGTTATCTTATGACTTCTGTGACTGAGAAATCTGAAATACAGGAGAAAACAGTGATGAAGGGTTAGGAAGTGAGTGAAGCAAATCCATTGTTGAAAAACAAACATGGTAATGACACCAGTGACATCTTTGGCATTGAAATGACAAAAGAAATTATTACTTGCCAAATTTTCTTGTTTTAACTAGATACTACACAAAGACATTTTTCTAGACACAATAAGAAATAGATAATCTTTTATACTTTTAGACATTTTGAAGTTTTCAATAATATTATAGTTAAATATCAAAGTATCCTTCATATAAAACACCCAGAAAAGTGATGTCACATGACTAAGGTCACAGGTGTTAGGGAATAACTTCAACTCAAGTCTTATAATTCTAAATCTAGTGTTCTTTCCACTTCAGAAGGATTCAGCCACTAATAAGAATTTAAGAATCATTTAGACTAAAGCAAACATGGAATTAAAACTTCTAAAACTGGCAAACTGTGTTTTCTTAAAAAAATGTCTGGGACAGGACTACTTTAAGGAGGAAATAGTCTTAATTTCATAATCGTATTGAACTAGCCATGAAATATATAAACATATATTGCATGCAAAATATAACAATTTACTTTTATTCGGGATCTTAACGGAACACAATAAAGTCAAATTTTAGTTCATTTTGAGGACATTTTTTTTTTTTATCTAGGCTAGACTTTCATGAATTTGCATGATTCCAAAACAAGAAGATGTAGAAGGTCCTCTTTATGTCAATATACATAATTTAAATCCCTATAATTACCAGACTATAGGAAAGAAATCATCATACAAAGGAAATACACACTTATTACCACAGGTAAAATTTTCTTGTACTTTAACGTCCCCTCTTTTTACTAATAATGTCTTTCCTACCCTTCACATTATTTATGTTAATCATTTTTTATTGTTTGTAAGATACTCAATATCCAAAAACATAATGTAAACACAATGCAAATTAACTAAAAATAAAGGTACACATCTTGTAAGAGATTTACAGCTCTATGAAGTATGTTAAATTTTCAGTGCAGAACTTCTCAAATCTTCCCACAGTCATTCATTGACTCAGGAGAATATAGTAAAACTAGATCAGCTAATTAATACAGAAGAAAAATCAGCAAGGATGATGAGATATGCATTTCAAAGTAGAAAAAGTTTAATACTAAAGGATTAAGAGCAGTCCTATGGAAAATTAGTGCCATTACAGAATATTTTTATAAAAGTGACCCTCTTAATTATCATGTTATAAAAGTCAAATGCAAACTAAAGCTTCTAATATTGTACTGTCATACGATTATGCTGAAAAAACTTGCAAAATGAAATCAATGGTCAGTATACTCTTTGTCCTAATACTGAGCACACAGTCGCAATAATAATTTAAGCATTATTAAGTGTAAGATAAACTGTTTTCAAGCTCTAAAATTGTAGAAAATATACAGTGGCTAATTTGTGATTCTTTTATAAATCACCTCCAAAGCAAGAAAGGAACAAAAAACAAGAACACAAAATCCTTCTTCACCAAAACTATAGCAACTAGAATGTAAATAGTCTACATATGTAAACTACACATATAGAATTCTACATACATAGAATGTAAATACAGAGAAGAATGATAATTGAAAATTATCCTAGGGTATGGAAAGACAATGAATGAAGATATCCATAGCTTTAGATCTCAAACACACACAGAATAGGTTATTTATCCAAAGTATGCGTCACATCTAGGGAAACAAAACTCATCAGAACAAAAGGTGAATGGCATGGGAAGCATGTAAGTTGTAGTGGGAGCTTCCTTAAATCAATTTAAGCATAAAGTCTAGATTAGCTGGGAAAACATGAGAAAATATAAAATATATGGAAAGCAACCTGTCAGTGAGACATAGAAAAGAGATACATTCTAAATTATCAACAGTATTAGAGTACAAATTTAAGGCTAAGTAAATTCACTCTTCGTTCTTGTCCAGACTAGAACTTTTGTTGCTCTCTTACATTAACCACCTGAAAAAATCTCCTAAGACCTAAAGATGCTACACGAGAAAAGGAGACAAAGAATAGGACTTTTGTAACACAAGAAAATTGTAACAAAATATATCACTATGAATTGTTTACAACATAATATAGCAACAACTTTTATAAAACAGGAGCACAAAGGAGATCTAAAAGAGCTCAGGAATGCTACAAAATGTAAGTAGAAAATAAAGCATTAGTATAAATAGCACAGAAAAGTGGAAGAAAAATGAAAGTCAAACTGGGCCAAAAGGAAGTTAGTTCTATGAATTCCAAAAAGTAGAAAAAAGTAAAGATAATATTCCCTAATCAAAGTATTAAAAAAGCAAAGCAGGGAAGGAGGGAAGGAGGGAAGGAGGGAAGGAGGGAAGGAAGGAAGGAAGGAAGGGAGGAAGGGAGGAAGGGAGGAAGGGAGGAAGGGAGGGAGGGAGGGAAACTATAAATTGACAAAAAGAAAACAACAAAAATCTACCTCCAGGAAATTCTAAACTTCTCTCGAACAAGTATTAGATGAAAGAAGAAGATGAAAAAAGTAAAGCTAAAAAATATTGTTAAAATAACCATAATTTAAAATAACCATAGTCTACATTTTGAATTTATGAAATATAGCTAAAACAGTGCTCAAAGAAAAAAATCATAGTCATAAAAACTTATGTCAATAAAGGGAAAAAATAAATGAATCATTGGGAAATAATCATTATTTAATAAATAATAATGAATAATAACATACAATAATATACAAATAATAAGGGTAAAAATGTATAATTATTTCCATAGATGTGGCAAAGGTGGGTTCATAAAATTTAACACCCACTCTTGAAAATACCTCTTAATAAAATAGGAATAGGACTTGGAGCTAGCATGTTAATTAATGAGGAAACAGTGGGACTAGTTGCATAAAGTAAAAAGCTAATTGAAAATGTCTTTATCGTCATTAGTATTTAACACTCTGTGGAGAAATTAACCAATGTGATTAGGAAGAAAAGAGGTATATAAACATTTAAAAGATAGAAGTAAAATTATTTGTACATATAAAAAATGATTTCATAGGAAAGTCAGAGCATGAATAAGAAACTATTACAAATTTAAAATAACTTAGTATGGTATCTATATACAAAATTTATATACAGAAAATAATAGGCTTAATATATGCCAACAAATTAGATGAAAATATCTCCATTAACAAAGGCAACAACATAGATAAATTTCAGACTTAAGAAAGCACATATATGATCAATATGAATACAACTTAAAAATGCTAATCATTGGCTCAGAAGTAGTAGACAAAAACATGAAAAGGTTTGTCATGATCTTGGATGAAAAATTCAAAATCACATACTTCAGTTGTGCTTTAATCAATAAACTTAGTGTATTTTCAATTTTTAAAATGGCAACAGATGTCTTTGGGAAATACAAAAGTAGAAAAACATTATTTTTATAGATAATAATAATCAGTATTTTTAATAAAGAGTATGAAAAATAATAATTGTATCAGATATGATATGTTATAGAGCTGCAATAATTTTAAAATGTGCTATATTCAGTGAAAAAATCATTCCTGGCTCTTGTCTTGGAAGTAGAATGAACTAGCTTTAGATTCAAATAAGCTGGGATCCATTTAGAAGGAACTCTGGGACTTAGAGACAAATAATTCCCAACCTTTGAACTGTTGTAGCTTTAGAGTGACTGCTGAGTTTGTTGGAAAACAAAAAAGAAAGAAAGTCAGTAGAGCCAATGATTACTGAGGAATTGGGTCACTTTCTTTCAATAATTATTTACTAAACAGTAGTAAGCCCCCATGTCAGGCTCATGTTAAGCACTAAGAGATGAGTTTTATGATATATTCTTAAGTCACCTATCCTCACAAAGCCTATTATCCTTCTCTCTTTTTTCAGCCTTTTGATGTTGTTGTTTTGCTGTTTGTTTGTTTGTTTTTAAGAATCAGGGTCTTGCCCTGTCACCCAGGCTGAAGTACAGTGGAGGTTGAGTGCACTGCAGCCTCAACCTCTTGGGCTCAGGCAATCCTCCTGCCTCAGCCTGCCAAGTAGCTAGAACTGTAGGCATACATCAACATGCCTGGCTAATTTATTTTTATTTTTTGTAGAGACAAAGTCTCATTATATTGTCCACGTTGGTTTCAAACTCCTGGCCTCAAGCAATCCTCCCACCTTGGGCTCCCCAAATGCTGCAATTAGAAGCATAAGCCACTTTGCCTAGCCCTTTTATATCTTTTATAAAATTGAAAAAGTCTATTACAGATTTTCTTAACCTCCCTTGTAAGGGCATCCATGAGTCATCATTAGGGGAAGGACAATGGGATGTTCATGAAAAGACACTTCTTTCCCAAATAAGAAAATGGCAAATGAGGAGAAAGGCTCTCACCACCATTGCAGTCCTCTTGCTTTCTGACTGTGAATGAATTCATGACTTCTGGATCTGTTGCAGCCATCTTGAGAGCATAAGTGATAACACTATGGTAGAAAAGCTCAAGAAAGGTAGACCAGAAAAATAAAGAATTGTCTAGGTTCTTGTTAATATTGTCAAATAATTGAACCAGACCAGCAGCTACCTATCTCCAAACTTATGAGAGAAAAATACTCCTATTTAGTTAAGCTACTGCTAGTAGGGCATTCTGTTATTTGAATGGAATGCATTTCTAGTTGAAAAGATGAATGTAAAAAGCAATAACAACTGAGCAGATATAGTTCCTGCTTTTACAGAGTTTAGAGTACCAAGGAACACTAAAATACAACGTTAAAATTGGTTCCAATTTTGTTAGTAACCCTTGTCTAGAATTTGCCTCTTACTGCCCATTGTTTAGAAATCATTTTTTATCTATTTATTTTGACTCACACAAACTCCACGAGTTAGTCTAAATGATGGGTGTATGTGTATGTTTGTGTGTGTGTGTGTGGATGTGTCTTTGTAGGTACATACACATATGCACTACTGCCATGGAACACTAAATTGAAAGACTAGGCAGGGAGTAGAATGGATGTGTGTGCCCCTAATTAAAATGGCATGGAGAAGATTGCAACTCTTAGGTTCTATCAGATGAACTCCAATTCAGTAGTTAGTGGGTAGCTAGAGAATTTGTCACTGAATTATCTGAAGGAAAAGATAGAGGCTGCCTTACATTTCATGTCTGTCATTAAAAAGGCATGATTGAGTAGTTCTAACTTCAAGCTGGTTTTCCTTCACATATGACCTGAGACTCCAACTAAGATGCTACAGTTTCTTGATTCTCACTGGACAAAAGGATTTGCCCCCAAGAATACAAGAACACTCATACATATGGGCAAAGCCAACCAGAATTCTCCATGTAAAAGTCTCCTCATATTCTTTGTCATGTTTATTAATTATCCTTCCATCAGCTGGAAGACAGTGGGCCCCCTGGAACGCCAAGTTGGCTGAGAAAGGCACCGCATTCATCACCGGACAACTGGTGGAGGCTGACATAATGTATACAGATGCGATTCCAGACAGAGATAACCTTCCGTCGCAAATGCTCACAGCCGTATGGTTTCCTAGACACCTAGTGCCTAAAAGACAGGTTGACCTTTTCAAGTTTAGATTATCAAGGTACTTGTTCACCTCATCAGGAAAAAAAAAAAAAAAAAAGAAAAGAAAAAGGAACATTCTGCCTATGAGTTCAACACAGGAAGTTTCTGCCTTACCTGTGGATATACCATCCGTCTTCAGATTTTTAGTATGAAGTGGAGCCAACAAGACACTACCTTGCATATATGGCTCAAAGTTTAATTCACTCACTTGCTAAAGCACATATAAAATATGATCATATATTTTTAAAAACCTTTATAAACACTAAAATACTGTCTCTATATATGATATGAATATTAGGAGTCCTAACATAAAACAGTGACGGTGTTATGACCTTGTTCAAAAAACATAAAAGTCTTCTATTTCCTACACAGTTAAGTTTTAACTCCTTATCATTAAAAGAGAATGGTTATTCCCCTTCCCATGGTCTCTATAAAAAAATATGAGGGTACTTTGGGTCTACTTTCCAAAAGACAGTCATACTGGAGGCACATTTGCTGTCCTTCTCTAGTAAAGTGATTAATATAATTGGTGAAAACCATAACCAGAGAGTGAAGCCACCCCACTGATCAGTTGGCAACAGATCCCGGAACCCAAGGGGAGACTTCTGCTTTTCTGCTCCAGCTTCATCTCCTAAAAACAGATGGAGGGAAATCTGGGTCATGTGGCCTCAAGATATAGGCTTCACTCTTTTCTATCTGTTTTCAGAAAGTCCTATCTAAAAGTGGTCCCTTGCCCCATCTGGCTCTTCAACCCAGAAACTTGAAAGTAAAAAGGGTGAGTAGGTGGAAATCAAGCACCAACCTACACTGAGGCCCCAACATCCTCAGGGCCCTCCAAAGTCCCTGCCTATGTTTCTAGCCCCATCTGTCCCTACATCTCCACAGGTTTTTCAATGCTATGATCATGCTGGATTAGTCAACATTCTGAAGTCGTGTCTCTTCTTTCCTTCCCATTGCCATGGTTTATGCTGTTTCTTCAACTTAGAATTCTCCTCCTTCTATTTCTGCTTTTTGAGGCTGTGTGATTCTCAATCCTGGTTGCATATTAGATTCACCTGTCAAACTTTGAAAACTGCAGAATTTAGAGCCTGTCCTTAGACATTATGATTCAATAGGATCAGAGTGGGACCCAGGCACTGGGTGTTTTTTTTTTTTTTTTTAAGTAAAGCTCTCCAGATTGTTTTAAGGTGGAGCTATACTTGAAAACCACTGATTTGTCTTTGCTCAAGTCCTACTTACTCTATGATGCCTTCCCAAAAATGCTTTTAGCCAAAAAAAAAGTAACATCACTTATTACAGGTAATAAATGTTGATATTTATTGACATATTCCATGTTCCAGGCAAGGATTATTCACAAGGGTTCTTCAAGGGTTATTCACGCAGACAAATTCTTTTTTGTTGTTTTTTGTTTTGTTTTTATTATTAATTTTTATTTTATTTTATTTTATTTTATTATACTTTTAAATTCTGGGGTACATGTGCAGAATGTGCAGTTTTGTTACACAGGTATACATATGCTATGGTGGTTTGCTGCATCCATCAACCCATCACCTACATTAGGTATTTCTCCTAATGTTATCCTTCACCTAGACCCCCACCCCCTAACAGGCCCTAGTGTACGGTGTTCCCCTCCTTATGTCCACGTGTTCTCATTGTTCAACTCCCATTTATGAGTGAGAACATGTGTGTTTAGTTTTCTGTTCTTGTGATAGTTTGCTGAGAATGATGGTTTCCAGCTTCATCCATGTCCCTGCAAAGGACATGAACTCATCCTTTTTTATGGCTGCATAGTATTCCATGGTGTATATATGCCACATTTTCTTTATCCAGTCTATTATTGATGGACATTTGGGTTGGTTCCAAGTCTTTGCTATTGTGAATGGTGCCACAGTAAACACAGGTGTACATGTATCTTTATAGTAGAATGAATTATAATCCTTTGAGTATATATCCAGTAATGGGATTGCTGGGTCAAATGATATTTCTAGTTCTAGATCCTTGAGGAATTGCCACACTGTTTTCCACAATGGTTGAATGAATTTACACTCCAGCCAACAGTGTAAAAGTGTCCCTATTTCTCCACATCCTCTGCAGGATCTGTTGTTTCCTAACTTTATAATGATTGCCATTCTAACTGGCGTGAGATGGTATCTCATTGTGATTTTGATTTTCATTTCTCTAATGATCAGTGATGTTGAGCATTTTTTTCATATGTCTGTTGGCTGCATAAATGTCTTTTGAGAAGTGTCTGTTCATATCCTTTGCCCACTTTTTGATGCAGTTGTTTCTTTTCTTGAAAATTTGTTTAAATTCTTTGCAGATTCTAGATATTAGCCTTTTGTCAGATGGATAGATTGCAAAAATTTTCTCCCATTCTGTAGGTTGCCTGTTCATTCTGATGATAGTTTCTTTTGCTGTGCAGATGCTCTTTAGTATAATTAGATCCCATTTGTCAATGTTGGCTTTTGTTGCCATTGCTTTTGGTGTTTTAGACATGAAATCTTTGTCCATGGCTATGTCCTGAATGGTATTGTCCAGGTTTTCTACTAGGATTTTTATGGTGCTGGGTCTTACATTTAAGTCTTTGATCCATGTCGAGTTGATTTTTGTATAAGGTGTGAGGAAGGGGTCCAGTTTCAGTTTTCTGCATAGGGCTAGCCAGTTTTCCCAACACCATTTTTTAAATAGGGAATCTTTTCCCCATTGCTTATTTGTGTCAGGTTTGTCAAAGATCAGATAGTTGTAGATATGTGGTATTAACTCTGAGGACCCTGTTCTGTTCCATGGGTCTATACATCTGTTTTGGTACCAGTACCATGCTGTTTTGGTTACTGTAGACTTGTAGGATAGTTGAAGTCAGGTGGTGTGATGCCTCTAGCTTTGTTCCTCTTGCCCAGTATTGTCTTGGCTATGCAGGCTCTTTTTTGGTTCCATATGAAGTTTAAAGTAGTTTCTTCCAATTCTGTGAAGAAAGTCAGTGGTAGCTTGATGGGGATAGCATTGAATCTATAAATTACTTTGGGCAGTATAGCCATTTTCACAATATTGATTCTTCTTATCCACGAGCATGGACTGTTTTTCCATTTGTTTGTGTCCTCTCTTATTTCCTTGAGCAGTGGTTTGTAGTTCCCTTTGAAGTTACTTCACATCCCTTCCAAGTTGGATTCCTAGGTATTTTATTCTCTTTGTAGCAACTGTGAATGGGAGTTAACTCATGATTTTGCTCTCTGTCTGTTATTGGTGTATAGGAACGCTTGTGATTTTTGTACATTGATTTTGTATCCTGAGACTTTGCTGAAGTTGCTCATCAGTTTAAGGAGATTTGGGGCTGAGACAATGGGGTTTTCTAAATATGCAATCATGTCATCTTCAAACAGAGACAATTTGACTTCCTCTTTTCCTAATTGAATACCCTTTATTTCTTCCTCTTGCCTGATTGCCCTGGCCAGAACTTCCAACACTACGTTGAATAGGAGTGGTGAGAGAGAGTGGCATCCTTGCCTTGTGCTGGTTTTCAAAGGGAATTTTTCCAGTTTTTGCCCATTCAGTATGATATTGGCTGTGGGTTTGTCATAAATAGCTTTTATTATTTTGAGATACGTTCCACTGATACCTAGTTTATTGAGATATTTTAGCATGAAAGGCTGTTGAATTTTGTTGAAGGCCCTTTCTGCATCTATTAAGATAATTGTGTGGTTTTTGCCATTGGTTTTTTATGTGATGGATTACATTTATTGATATGCCTATGTTGAACCAGTCTTGCATCCCAGGGATAAAGCCAACTTTATCGTGGTGGATAAGGCTTGTGATGTGCTGCTGGATTCGGGTTGCCAGTATTTTTTTGAGGATTTTCGCATCAAGCATCAACGGTCATCTGGGATACTGAACTGAAATTTTCTTTTTTTGTTGTGTCTCTGCCAGGTTTTGGTATCAGAATGATGCTGGCCTCATGAAATCAGTTACGGAGGATTCCCTCTTTTTCTGTTGATTGGAATAGTTTCAGAAGGAATGGTACCAGCCCCTCTTTGTACCTCTGGTAGAATTCGGCTGTGAATCTGTCTGGTCCTGTACTTTTTTGGTTGGTAAGCTATCAATTACTGCTTCAATTTCAGAACTTGTTATTGGTTTATTCAGAGATTCGACTTCTTCCTGGTTTAGACTTGGGAGGGTGTATGTGTCTAGGACTGTATCCATTTATTCTAGATTTTCTAGTTTATTTGCATAAAGGTGTTTATAGTATTCTCTGATGGTAGTTTGTATTTATGTGGAGTCAGTGGTGATGTCCCCTGTATCATTTTTATTATGTCTATTTGATTCTTCTCTTTTTTCTTCTTTATTAGTCTGGCTACCGGTCTATCTACATTGTTGATCTTTTCAAAAAACCAGCTCCTGGATTTGTTGATTTTTTGAAGGGTTTTTCGTGTCTCTGCCTCCTTCAGTTCTGTTCTGATCTTAGTTATTTCTTGTCTTCTGCTAGCTGTTGAATTTGCTTGCTGTTGCTTCTCTAGATCTTTTAATTTTGATGTCAGGGTGTCAATTTTAGATCTTTCCTGCTTTCTCTTGTGGCATTTATTGCTATAAATTTCCCTCTACACACTGCTTTAAATGTGTCCCAGAGATTCAGGTATATTGTGCCTTCATTCTCATTGGTTTCAAAGAATGTATTTATTTCTGCCTTCATTTCGTTATTTACCCAGTAGTCATTGAGGAGCAGGTTGTTCAGTTTCCACGTTGTTGTGCAGTTTTGAGTGAGTTTCTTAATCCTGAGTTCTAATTTGGTTGCACTGTGGTCTGAGAGACTGTTTGTTAGGATTTGTGTTCTTTTGCAATTGCAGAGGAGTGTTTTACTTCCAATTATGTGCTCAATTTTAGAATAAGTTCAACGAGGTGCTGATAAGAATGCATATTCTGTTGATTTGGGGTAGAGAGTTCAGTAGATGTCTATTAGGTCTGCTTGGACCAGAGTTGAGTTCAAGTCCTGAATATCCTTGTTAATTTTCTGTCTCATTGATCTAATATTGAAAATGGGGTGTTAAAGTCTCCAACTATTATTGTGTGGGAGTCTAAGTCTCTTTATACGTCTGTAAGAACCTGCTTTATGAATCTGAGCGCTCCTGTATTGGATGCATATATATTTAGGATACTTAGCTCTTCTTGCTGCATTGATCCTTTTACCATCATATAATTCCCTTCTTTGTCTCTTCAGATCTTTGTTGGTTTAAAGTCTGTTTTATCAGAGATTAGGATTGCAAGTCCCACTCTTTTTTTTCTTTGCATTTGTTGGGTAAATGTTCCTCCATCTCTTTATTTTGAGCCTTTGTGTGTCTTTGCATGTGAGATGGGTCTCCTGAATGCAGTACACTGATGGGTCTTGACTCTTTATCCAATTTGCCAGTCTGTGTCTTTTAATTGGGGCATTTAGCCCACTTACCTTTAAGGTTAATATTGTTATGTGTGAATTTGATCCTGTCATTATGATGCTAGCTGGTTGTTTTTCCCGTTAGTTGGTGCAGTTTCTTCATAATGTCAATGTTCTTTACAGTTTGGTATGTTTTTGCAGTGACTGATACCGGTTGTTCCTTTCCATGTTTCTTCCTTCAGGAGCTCTTGTAAGGCAGGCCTGGTGGTGACAAAATCTCTCAGCATTTGCTTGTCTGTAAAGGAGTTTATTTCTCCTTCACTTCTGAAGCTTACTTTGGAGGGATATGAAATTCTGGATTGAAAATTCTTTTCTTTAATAATGTTGAATACTGGCCCCCATTCTCTTCTGGCTTGTAGGATTTCTGCAGAGAGATCCACTGTTAGTCTGATGGGCTTCCCTTTGTGGGTAATCTGACCTTTCTCTGGCTGCCCTTACCATTTTTTCCTTCATTTCAACCTTGGTGAATCTGACGATTATGTGCTCTTCTCGAGGAGTATCTTTGTGGTGTTCTCTGTATTTCCTGAATTTGAATATTGGCATGTCTTGCTAGATTGGGGAAATTCTCCTGGATAATACCCTGAAGAGTGTTTTCCAATTTGGTTCCATTCTCCTCGTCACTTTCAGGTACAACAATCAAACATAGATTTGGTCTTTTCACATAGTCCCATATTTCTTGTAGGCTTTGTTGGTTCCTTTTTATTCTTTTTTCTCTAATCTTGTCTTCTCTCTTTATTTCATTAAGTTGACCGTCAATCACTGATATTCTTTCTTCTGCTTGATCGATTCAGCTATTGAAATTTGTGTATGCTTCACAAAGTTTTCATGCTGCATTTTTCAGCTCCATCAGGTCATTTATGTTCTTCTCTACACTGGTTATTCTAGTTAGCAATTCATCTAACCTTTGTTCAGGGTTCTTAGCTTCCTTGCATTGGGTTAAAACATGCTCCTTTAACTCGGAGGAGTTTGTTATTACCCACCTTCTGAAGCCTACTTCTGTCAATTCGTCAAACTTATTCTCAGTCCAGTTTTGTTCCCTTGCTGGCCAGGAGTTGTGATCCTTTGGAGGAGAAAAGGCGTTCTGGTTTTTGGAATTGTCAGTCTTTTTGTGCTGGTTTCTCTCCATCTTTGTGGATTTATCTACCTTTGGTCTTTGATGGTGACCTTCAGATTGGGTCTTTGAGTGGACGTGCTATTCCTTTCTGTTTGTTAGTTTTCCTTCTGACAGTCAGGCCCCGCTGCTGCTGGTCTGCTGGAGTTTGCTGGAGGTCCACTCCCAACCCTGCTTGCCTGGGTATCACCAGCGGATGCTGCAGAACAGCAAAGATTGTTGCCTGATCTTTCCCCTGGAAGCTTCTTCCCAGAGAGGCACCTGCCAGATGCCAGCCAGAGCTCTCCTGTATGAGGTACCTGTTGGCCCCTACTGGGACCCTTAGCAGAGCTTGAATGCTGTCCTGGGAGGTCCACTGCTCTCTTCAGAGCCATCAGGCAGGGACATTTAAGTCTGCTGAAGCTGCGCCCACAGCCTCCCCTTTCCCCAGGTGCTCTGTCTCAGGGAGGTGGGGCTTTTATCTGTAAGTTCCCGACTGGGATTGCTGCCTTTTTTTCAGAGATGCCCTTCCCATAGAAGAGAAATCTGGCAGTCTGGCCACAGCAGCCTTGCTGAGCTGCAATGGGCTCCACCCAGTTTGAACTTTCCATTGGCTTTGTTTACACTGTGAGCATAAAACCACCTACTCAAGCCTCAGCAATGGTGGATGTCCCTCCCCGCACCAAGCTCTAATGTCCCTAGTTGATCTCAGACTGCTGCAGTGCTGGCAGTGAGAATTGCAAGCCAGTGGATCTTAGTTTGCTGGGTTCCATGGGGGTGGGACCCGCCAAGCCAGACCACTTGGCTCCCTGGCTTCAGCACCCCTTTCCAGGCGACTGAATGGTTCTGTCTCACTGACTTTCCAGGCACCGAACCGCTGGGGTATGGAAAAAAAAAAAAAACTCCTGCAGCTAGTTAAGTGTGTCTGTCCAAATGGCTGCCCAGTTTTGTGCTTGAAACCCTGGGCCATGGTGGGGTAGGCACGGGAGGGAATCTCCTGGTTCTCGGGTTGCAAAGATGGTGGGACATGCTCAGTATCTGTGCTGGAGTTCCTCAGGCTTAGTCCCTCACAGCTTCCCTTGGGTAGAGGAGAAAATTCCCCACTCCTTGCACTTCCTGGGTGAGGCGACACCCCACCCTACTTCGGGGGGCCCTCTGTAGGTTGTACCCACTGTCCAGTCAGTCCCAGTGAGATGAACCAGGTACCTCAGTTGGAAATGCAGAAATTATCTGCCTTCTGCTGTCAATCTTGCTAGGAACTACAGACCAGAGCTGTTCCCATTCAGCCATCTTGCCAGCAATACCCAACAAACTCTTTTAAAGACAGGTATCATAGTGCAGTCAGTGAGAACTAGGATCCGGGTATCTTGGTTTGTTTCTTAGATCTTCCACTTAGTAGTTATAAGACATTGGGTAAGTTATTTAACTTCTCTGTGCCTCGGTTTCTTCACTTATAAGTAAGAAAAACAATAGCTTCCATCTCATAGGGATGTTATGAGGATTAAATGAGTGAATATTTATACAGGGCTTAGAAAAGAACATGGCATGAAGTAAACTGCTATATAAGGGTTTGTTTAAGAAATAAATTTAATTATTTAAAATTCACAACAATCCTATGATACTGCGGTTATTATCTCGATTTTACAGCTGGAGAAATTGAGGCAGTCTTACTTTAGAATCTGTGCTTTTTAACCACAGTTAAGCTACTCCAAACATAATGAATAGGAAGAGTTTCAGACCAGGAACTGAAGGAGAAAAAAGCATAGGGAAAGGAGGAGACAAATAAGAGCAGAAAGCAGAAGTGGGAGAGAAGAAGCAGAAAACCTAAGACAAAAATTAGGGGAATGCAAAATCAGTTTACTTGTTAAAGTCTCAAGAGGAAAGAAAGTTGTGGGAATGACCAGGTTTCCACTGTAAACAATGCATGGGTAACAATGGTATGATGAACTGACTTGAAGTTTTCCTTCTCCAAAAGTTCTGCAAGAATGCAGGGATTACAATTACTAGAGGACTCTGTTGTTTTCAATAATAATTTCAGGGGAATGCAAATATTCACCCCATAGCAGAAGGGGAAGGGTGTACTTTACAGAGTTCTCCCCAGAGCCACTTCAGGGAAAGTGCCCTGAAAGCATTGTGTAGGAGTGTGTCTGAGAGGAGCCTGAAATCCCATTTCTCATTGGGACATCCAGTTACTGTCTAGTTTTGCTAATTAGTTCCTGAGTTATTGAGATAAAGTAAAGAGCACAGGGAGATGATATAGTGATCCAATCTGGAAGAGGGTCCCAAGATTCCAAGAGGCACAAAATAAATATCTCATCCTTGCCCCAGGGTCCCTCAAAGGGTAGATGTTAGGCTGGAGATGCAAGCTTGCTGGAGTCTACCTTGTGGAGCAAAGAGGAACACTCATCAAAGGACTGTGCCCTGAAGGCACCAGCTGGAGGTTACCAGAAGACCACGTGGAGCTTCCCAAGTGGCCATTAGATTTCCTTAGAAAGATCATCGGGCACAGTGACTCACGTGGCTCATGCCTGTAATCCCAGCACTTTAGGAGGCCAAGGCGGGCAGATCACTTGAGGTCTGGAGTTTGAGACTAGCCTGACCAACATGGTAAAACCCTGTCTCTACTAAAAACACAAAAATTAGCCAGGTGTGCTAGCATGCACCTATAATCCTAGCTACTCAGGAGACTGAGGCAGGAGAATCACTTGAGCTGGAAAGGCAGAGGTTTTCGTGAGCCAACATTGTGCCCGTGAGCTGAGACTGAGCTACTCCAGCCTGGACAACAGAGCAAGACTCCATCTAAAAAAAAAAAAAAAAGATGAGCATTCAGTACTTAAGGAACAGAGACTATAAAACCTTTAAAGTAGACACTATTCGTATTTCTATCCTTGATATCTGATTAAACCAGTACCCAGATAGCTCAATAACTTCAGCCAGCTCATGCAGCCACCCAGAGACAGTCAGTGCTAAACCCATCTTCTGATTCCTCATTTAGTGCTAACTTGTTTCATTCCTACTCTTGGGGTCACCTTGTCTCCAGGTTGGAGCTACTGAAAGAATTTGGTAATTTATGTTATTGCAGCCGAGTTCTAGAGCAGGTAGTTGGACAAGCAGAACTGCATCCACTAACTAGAAATATTCTCCTCAAAGCTAATTCTAGGCTGCTGAGTATCTGGTCATAGCTACACCTCTCCATCATGCTGCATTACAAAATACAGCAGTGTGAATTATTTTCCTTTCAACAGCACCTACCAGGAGCTAAGTGGCAGTAAAGAATAGGCTCCCATCATGGCCATCACTGTGAAAATGCCAGCATCAGGTGCAGCTGGGGTGGAACTCATCAGGAAAAGGCAATGTGACCAGAAGCTGAACTTCAGTTCCAGAGTGGTTATGCATAATTAATTTGTGTTGAAAAATAAGGGAAACTTTTACCATATTATGTTGTTACCCAAACCATGGCAGTCTTCTGAGTCAGAGAACCAAAGAGAAAGCAGAAGCAGGATTTCTTTAGGCACCTAAGTATACCACTAGCCAGGCATTGCTAAAATACCTGCAAGTTATCTTCTAGACTTCAGGAGGGTAGGAGAGAGGGGCCAACGATAAAGGTGTGAGCCATATTAGTATTTTGATTTCTATCATTTATCTTATCTTTGAGGAAACTTCATAAACCAAAGCTATGTGGGAGGATTAAGTAATCTGACGTTGGAGCAGGATACTGTTCCTGCTGCCACTGCTACCACTGTACACCAAGCCCCACCAATTTCACTGAATAGTGGACACCGTCACTGGCATCACTACTGCCATGACTGGATATTGAATGCCATTTCCACCATTGCCATTGGCAGAATAAGTTCTAAATCACTGCTGCTTCTCTGTAGCATCTGGTTGGTCAAGGTTTAGTCACATATCATGGTCCTCAGGTGGTTACCAGATTTAGCAAATAAAAATACAAAATACACAGTTAAAAATTTTATATAAACAATGAATTTTTTCAGTGTAAGTATTTGCCATGTAATATTTGGAATATACTGAAAAACTGTTGTTTATTTGAAATTCACATGTAACTGAGTGTCCCTTAATTTATCTGACAATCCCACCCCAAGGGGCCAGCAGAAAGGAGGAGTGAATGTCTGGCTTTTCATGTCTGGCACGTAGGATGGCAAACCCAGACTTCTGCAAAGATGCACACTATGATGAATTTTCCAAATATAGAAAAGAGATTATTTTGTTGTGCTGCCAGTGACAGGGATATCTACTTTTCAAAGTCAAATTAATATGTCATCCCTTGTCATAACCAATATAAAAGAGTACTTAGTTATTCTAAATTCTCAGGGACACATTTTTAACCCAAACACCTAGAGGATGGGATGAAGCAGGCAGAAAGCCATGTTCATGTTTGCTTCTCATGAAAACTTTGTATTTGCAGATGTGTAAGTACAAGGCATTGGATATTTTACATATTTTTTAATGTCCAAGTCTGGGCTTCAGCCAGGAACAAAAACATGCAGAAGGCACAGATGTAACTGACTACAACTGCATCTGTGAACTCGACTGGGCTGTAGGGTTTTTTCTCAGTCATAGACCTTTTAAAGAATTTCATAGACAGAGAGCATGGATGCTTTGGGTAGGGGCTGTTACTCAGAGACTGTGATGAGACCATTTCAGTAAGCACCATATATCCATAGTGCTTCAGCAGGCCCAGCAAAAGCATGGCCTTAAGGAACCCTGCTCCAGTTTTGATAGAGAGGTGCTTCCACTAGGAAGGGCCATGAGCCCCTCTGATATATAGCCCAAATAAAGGGGAGGTGTTATTGTCCTTGAAGGCACCATCTCCCAGATAACCAGAACCATATGTCCCATGCCTGTGGGGCTTTGTTCTCAGCAGGAAGTCAGATGCTGTCCAGCCTTGGAATGTAGTTGCTCCATGCAACCAATACCAGGTGGGAGGAGGAATTCTCACTGAGCCCCTCCCCAAGGTCATCGCAGGCTTCAAAGTCACCCCAGGGCAATCAAATCATTCATCTCTGTCTTTTACACATCCCCTCCATCATCCTTTTCCAAACAGAAAAAAGGAAAATGATGTTTTCAAAGTGTTACCCCTTCCTACCTGACACTTTGTCTAGACAGTTTCCAAAAGAGCCTCTTTTTAGAGTCCTCTTTTGTGTGCTAGATGGGGAAAGGAAAAATATTTTCTAAAAGTCTCACTGTGATTTTACAAAAATGTTGAAGATCATTCTATTGCATAATATCCTCCCTACCCCATCCCCAACATACACACTCAGCACTCACCAGATATTAAATCATTTGTTAGCTTACTTTTATTTGTAAATATTTGTTAAGTATGTTGTTATCATGAAGTGCCAAGTATTATGCTATGCATGAGTGATATAAAGATGAAAAAGATAAAGTGATCTTGGCCTTCACAGAGTTTTCTTATTTATATACCCCACAGAAGTAAATATAAAGCTTTACATATAGTTCATTTCAATTAAACTAGTATTTAATGAGTAATTGGAATTCCTTGAGAGAATAAAGTCACTAGGAGAATTAAATTTTATTGAGAAGATAGATGTCCGTCCTTCCTTCCTTCCTTCCTTCCTTCCTTCCTTCCTTCCTTCCTTCCTTCCTTCCTTCTTATACATATTTATGAAATGTTCATCTTGTGTCAGGTGTTGTGCTAGAGGCTGAGTATCCAAGAATGAACAAACTCAGAGGAGTCACTCTTGTAATCACGATTACAGCCTAGTGGGGGTTAGGCACATTAAAAGATCATCTCCAAAATGAAATTATAACTGTAAACGGCAGTAAATTATGATCATCTCTGTTGACTGAATGAATAAATGAATAAAGGGTACTATGAAAGTATTCAACCGAGGAGTCTAGTAAAGCCCAGGGGGTCAGAGAGCTTAGACTGAATTCAGCATATGACAGTATCACGGTCAAGTGAGGAAGAGGAAGGAAAGTGGGGAGAGCTTACCATACACCAGGCACGGTGCTATGAACTGACAAATTTTGTTTCGGCTTTTTGAAGTATTCATTATTATCTGCATTTTGCGAACAAAGAAATTGAAAGTCAGAGATTTGAAGTAATTTGTTTACCATCATAAGGCTACTTAGTAATGGCAGAGCTTAGATTTGAAATCAGAACTGCTTGACTTCAGGATTCACATTGTTTTCATCACACCACATTCCCTCTCCCTACAGCTACTAGGGCACCACTTTTCAGCAGATAAGCAAAAGGGTAAACACGATGGTCTCATGTGCTAGCAGCCTGTGCTTTGCACACTTGGCTCCACCTTGGCCTTTGTGTTCTTTAATCATGTTCCCATCTCAGGGCCTTGCACTTTTCTATGTGTTTTTGTATCTCTGTCTCTCCCTTAGTCAGATGTTTGCTCAGCAGTGACCTCCTTAGAGAAGACTTATCTGACCACATCTACTAAAATGGTGCCTGTCACTCTGTTTACTCTGCTTTATTTTCTTTTATACCACTTATCACCATATAATAATGTATTTGATATTCATTTGTTGGTTGTCACTGCCCCACAAAATGTAAGCTCTAAGTAAGTTAGGGACTGTATCAGGCAGGGTCTGAGCAGGACGGGAATTCTACTCTGATAGTTTAAGTGAAAGGATTTTAAAAGAAAAAGAAAGGTGGACACTTTACAGAGGTATTTAGGCAGGTTTAAAGAAAACAAAGAAAAATGTCAAGACATCTGAAAGTGTGAAAAAAAAGCGGAAGTCAGTACTACCCCTAGGCTTAGAGGGAGGGGTAAGAGGAGGAAATACTGTTCCTGAAATCAGTTATTGCTGGAGTTTGAAGGAAAGCCTGGCCAACAGCAGCTGTGGTCATAGAGGAGATGGCCAATGCTGGGGCTATGATCTCTGAGCAGAGAGAAACCCCAGTCAAAAACTCCAGTCTCTCACCACTCCATCCTCGCATCTTTTGCATTGCCTATCACTGGATAAACCCAATTGGAATCCAGCCAGCAAGGTTACACAGGTGCAGTCTACAGTAATCTGACTCGCAGGCACATAGCAGGGAAGAGAAGGTAGAGAATAAATCTGAGACTAGAAGCAAATAAGGAATAACCAAATATAAGGACTTCATGTGTTTTGTTTGCTTCATTTTCCCAGCATCTAGAACATTACCACCCATACCTTGAATGGTCAATAATGTATGTGCACCAATTTTAAAACAAATGCCCTGTAAATGAGAAAGACATGAGATGGACATCAGAACACAGATTTGGTTCCATGAGGACTTCTAACCAGATGATGATTTTGAGCATGAAATGGAAAACCATACCTGAAAGCTGCTTCTAAAAAGTGACTAGATTTCTGTTTGTTCAGCGTAAAACACTTCTGTAAAGTCTAAAGGTCATATAAATCGCGAGACACAGATCATACCTATAAATGTTAAGGAATGCCTTCTGCATGCAATATAAACCAACATCCACCCATTCAGTTGGTCTGAGCTGGTGTCCAGGTAGGAAGGAGAAGGGAGGAGCTGAGGTTAAGTGCTCATGCTGGCTGGTGCCTCAGTTGTGGATCATCAAGATGCAAGTAATAGAAATGCACCTCAATGTGCTAAAAAACCAAACCAAGAATATATCATGAGGACACAGGGCTATCTAAAGGAACCTAAAGAAAGGAGATGTAGAAGAGGGACCACTGTAATTACTCTTTCCACCTCTATAAGGCTAAATGGTCTGTCAGTCATTCAGCAAATATTCTGAACTCCTACTGTGTGCCAGGCACTGGGTTAGATTCTGAGGTAAATACAACAAAGAGTCTCATCTCTACTTGTATGGTCATATTTAAATACTCTCATGTTCTCTGCCACTCTCTCCCTCTCTCTCCCTGTCTTGCTCCCCCACCCACTCTCTCATTGGCTTTACCTGGTTTTGTGCAGACAGCCTAAACTAGCAACTCTCACCCCTAACATATCTTTACTGCCTTCTGAAGTCTAGTGCCTGCAGAAATATGAAGTTTCTGTGTTTTGATTCTAAGCTCCAAGCAGAGAGACTCTAAGGAGCTAATTGGGGGTTCCTATTGTCCAGTCAAGCCATCAAGCAGACCAGTGGTGATTCCCGACCCATTCAGCATGCATAACAGAAGCATATTCTCTGAAGGGAACATGGGCAGCCTCTCCAAGAGGAAACTGGAGGGAGGAGATATTATTAATAAGATAGGACATCTCTTCTTCATCTCCACCCATTCAGCCTTCCCATGCCTTCTTTATTTGTACACTCCACAGAAAATGTATAAGGACAGAATTTGTAAGAGGATATGGGAGGGTACATAGGTGAATATAATGTGATAGCTCTGTTTATGAATGCCTTGTGAGTGGAACCACATCCTCTGATGATTTATTCTTCCAGCTTGTTTGTAGAATGTTCAAGCATAACTCATCAGATGACCTATCTACCCACAGACTCTGCTCTCTGGGACTGTCACCAACAAAACACAGCATGATATGTGGCAAAATATGAAAAAAGGAAAGGCATTTCTGCCTCTGATTTAGTTCTGACTAAATGAGCAACTACAGTGAAGACAGGCAGATCAAACAGAAATTTCTGACGTTAGTCCATACTAATGAAAACATCTATAGTGTAATTAAAGATACAAAAAAAAAATCTCTTGTAAAATGTGGAGCCCATAGAAAGATGAGGTGATTCACACTAAACCAGATATAAAGCAGTTTAGAATCTGAGTCATGTGGTACTGAGTTATCAATTCTTGCCAGTGGCAGTAGTGGTAATGTTCAGAAAGTTTAAAATATCAACTTTATTTAGTTCATTTATGCCTTGCCTTGAAAAAGCTGGAGAGAGGCAGAAATCCAGAGAAGATCAGAATCACATGCGATTGTGTCCATTTTACTGCTTTATTCCATTCAGGCTGCTATAACAAAGTACCAAAAACTAGGTAGTTTATAAACAACAGAAATTTATTTCTCACTGTTCTGGAGTCTAGGAAGTACAAGATCAAGATGCCAGCAAATTCAATGTCTGGTGAGGGCTGTCCTCTCATTTATATATGGTGCCCTTTCACTATGCCCTCACGTGGTGAAAGGGGTGAACAAGCCCTACTGGGCCTATTTTGTAAGGGGATTAATCCCATTCTCACGGGATGAAAAGACCCCCTCATAAGGCCTTAGCTCCTAATACTATCTCCTTGGTGATTAGGTTTCAACATATCAATTATTAGGGAAATAAATATTCAGGCAATAGCATCCACATAAAAATTGGCTCCCATAATGCCCCTAACCATGATAGGTGTCACCATGATAAATGTTCTCAAGATTAGAGGAGTTACAGCCATGGATGAACAGAATGGTCCATATACGTTTCTTCGTCTATGAAAAGAAGCTTACACACCAATAGGAAGTGGGCAGTGGCACTGGAATCAAAGGGCTTCACGTGGTACTGCAAGGGCAAGAGTGGCCCACCTGTTTCACCCCCAATCAGCCTGACCAGGAGAACCTTCAAGAGCTTCCAGAAGGCAGTGGACACAAATATGTTTCATATGAGTTCCAAAGACTCATAGAACCAGCAGCAACCTTAGCCTTATCAACAACAGCTCCTTCATTTTATAAGTGAGAAAAATTGGGACTCAGTGGTAAAAGCATATCACCCAAGGTTAGAGGTAGTCACAGGTCTGCCATGAGAGCTGATTACCCCCACTAGCATATGCCTTCTGCTATGTAGAATTCTTGGATGACCTCCAACGATTCTCATCTCTGTATAATCCCCTCCCCTTTGGGTGTGGGTGGTACCTGTGAAAATGATGAGCTATCACTCTCATGATTATGTTACATTTTGTGGCAAAGAGATATGATCCTGGGTGAGCCTGACCTAATTAAAATGCTGGCTTCTGGCTAGTGGCAGAAAATAAAGTCAGAGATGAGCTCTAGGTGGCCTAGAAGGAAGTATCTACTTGGTGAACTGCCTGTGGGGACCATGTGGCAAGGAACTGCCAGAGGCCTCTGGTAGTTGAGAGAAGTCCCTGGATGACAGCTAATAGGAAAATAGTAACCTCAGTCCTACAGCTGTAAGCAAATGAATATTTCTAGCCAACAAGTTAGACTGGAAGAGGACCCAAGCCCCAGATGAGAATCAAAGCCCCAGCCAACACTTTGATATTCAGACTGGTGAGATATTAAGCAGAAAATCCAGCCATGTTGTGCTCAAACTTCTGATCTGCAGGAATTCAAAGATAATAAATGGCTTATGTTTTAAACTGCTAAGTTTGTGGTAATTTGTTATGCAGCAAAAGAAAACTAATATACTCCCAAATGAATTTATCTGGGCAGGACTCTTTTGATTTCAAAGAACTGAAGCTTTATCAAATCAGCTTGAGTAGAATAGAAAATGGGAAAAGAGATAATTATTGTAAAGACAGAAATTGCATAGAATCCAAGGACAAAAACAAAATAAAAAACTGAAGACTAAAAAAAAATAAACTAAAAAGACTAAGTCTGAATTCTTGCAAAACTTTTACAACTGAATCAGCCACCCTTACTGTGAACCCCATGTTCCAGATACATGAACTAGTCAGTTATTTAAACTACTTGCCTGCTGCTATGTCAGGGTAATAAATACATTTTCTCTGGATGCCCCACCCATTTGACTAGCCATAGCTGTCTGTAGTGCTGCAATGAGGAAGATTACAAGATTGACGTTTGGGATCAGCAAGAATGATGAATTAGGATAGCAGGCAGTGGCTGCCTGAGCAAGGGAGGGACTAATAGCCTGTGGCCATCTATTTGCCAGCCCAGTGGTCTGTCACTTTTTATGCTCTCTCCAGTTTGAAATTGCTCTTCCTTATTTTATCCCTGCTAGCCCAAATTCTACTAATCATTCAAAGCTTCTCCAAGAAGCCAATCCCGATCACTCCTCACTCTATCCATCCACAATTAGAATTATTCCCTCCCTCCTCCTGGTCCCAGAGTACTTAAAAAAGTATTTAAATAAAGCACTTTCCTTAAAGTGCTGTAAATAAAAATAACTCAGTTTTTAAATGTAATACTGGTTGGAGTTGAATTATGTCCTTCACAAAGATATTTTGAAGTCCTAACTCCCAGTACCCCAGAATGTGATCTTAATTGGGAAACTGGGTCTTTGCAGATGTCATTAGTTAAGATGAGGTCACACTGGAGTAGGGTAGGTCATTCATCCAATATGACTGTTGTCCTTACTAGTAGTGAAGGAACAGAGACATGACACCCTTATGGAGAGATGACCAAGTAAAGACAGAGACAGAAATTCTAGTTATGCTGTCAAAAGCCAAGGAAAGCTTGCAACTACCAAAAGCTGAAAGAGGCAAGGAAGGATCTTCCTCCAGAAACTTCAGAGGAAACTTGACCCTGCTAACACCTTAATTTTAGACTTCTATCCTCTAACTGTGAGAGAATAAATTTCTCTCATTTTAAGCCACCCAGTGTGTGCTACTTTGTTATTGCAAGCCTAAAAATCTAATACAGATACTCTATTAGGGTTTTTTTGTAAATTTCTATCTCCTTTATTAGAGTCTAAGCTCCCTGAACACAAAGTCCATATTGTATTTACCTTATTTCCTTACACGATAGATATTCTCAGTAAATTTGAGATGGGGGATAGATTTTTTAGCACATTTGCTGATTCAGCAAATATATATTGAGTGTCTATTATGTGTCAAATACAACTCTAGGCCATTGGACATATAGCAGGGAACAAAATCAGTTTTTAAGATCCTGACTTCAAGAAGCTTTTCAATGAATGAATTAAAGACAAATGGATGGATAATGAGCAACTATTATATCTTCCAGTCTGGCCAGGATTGGTTCAAGTATCTGAAGCAAGCCAAATATGCAGAAGGAGTTTAATAGTTTAATACCTTCATCTTCTAAGGTTAATGCAATGGCACCTAACAGGGCAATTTTAACCCCCAGGGAATGTTTAACATTGTCTGGAGACATTTTTTATTATTACAACCAGGAGAGAGGGCTATTGTCATCTAGCAAGTAGAGGCCAGGGTTGCTGCTAAACATCCTACAATGCACAGGACAGACCCCACAGCAGAAAACAACAACAATAACAACCAAAAAAAAAACCATCATGTTGCCCAAAACATCAAAGATGCTGACATTGAGAAACCTTCAATTAGAATATACAGGGTAACCAGGGAATAGGTAGGAAAGCAAATGAATCGTAACATCTCCCATCAGCTAAGCACTGTGCTGAGATAGTTAGATATGTCAATATACTTCATCTCACTTTATAGATGAAGAAACCAAGGTTCAAAGTTAAATAACTTTCCCAAGACTGAACATTTAGTAAGTATTAATGCCAACATTAACCCAGGTCTGACTCCCAATGTTCCTTCCTCCACATCACAGCTGCTTTGTTCAGTACAACTTCCCTGACTTGAAATTGAATTGAAGTTGATCCCCAGGCGTGAGGACATTGAATCCCAATCAATAGACATAAAGGAGACTCCTGGGGCCATTGTTACACTGCCAGGCCTTCAAGAGAGCTCTGCAGGGACTATGGGTATCGTGGAGTAGAGAGCCCCATCTGGGGATCAACTCAAAGGGTGCATGGGGAGATTGAAGAGTTGACCCTCCCCTAAACTCGTAAGCTAGATAGAAACATAGGTAATGAAAGGTTATTCTCTGGTAATACAGGAGTTCCATAAACTAATGAGGACAATTGGGAAGTGGGGGCAGGAGAGAAATATCTAAAATGAAATAATGAGAATATAAAAACTACAGCAAATAGAAAAAGATAGAGACAAGAAATACCTGAAAATGGGGGGTTAGAAACACAGTTTTTTTATTTGTCCATTCAACTGATATTTACAAAGTGCCTACTTTGTGCTAGGTAATATGCAAACACTGGATTGTATATTGGTGAACAAATGGATGTGGTTCCCTTTATCATGAATTACAGTCTGATGGAACACGTCAAAACAATCCCATAATAGGGGTGTGTGTGTGTGTATACACATAGATTTAGATTTAGTCTCAATTACATTTAGTGGCAGTTTGGAGAATCAAGAGTCTATTATGTAACATTGAGTTTCCATGTTTTCTTAAATTATGCATCCTCTGTCAGCCTCTTTACATGCTTTCTTGAAGGGTAACAGCATAATGATGATAACGATCTTCTTTCTTGTGTTCAAAAAGATTGCTCAGCAGCCTCTGATGAGGCTTAAGCAGTAGGAGACAAAAGAAAAAAAAAAGAGGATTGGGTTTGGAGTGGCACATTAGAGAAAATTAGCTGGGAGGATTAAGGCTTTTCAGAAACAGAAAGGCTCTTTCTAGAGTGACCTAGTTGAAATGATTTAAAATATATCATATTTGGCACTCTAATAATTTAAAATCCTATTTTTCCTGTTGTTGTTACCATCTTCATACTCCCCTCTCACAGAGAGCTTCACAACAGTCAGCTCTAAAACAAGTGACTACAGTAACCTACAGATTATTGTGGGGAGGTCTCTGTTAAATCTTTGAAGCAGGTAAATTCTATCTTCAGAGTTCATTCATGCCCAATGCTTAGAATAGTTCTAGCCCATAGTAATTACTCAATAAATATTTGCTGAATGAATGAGTGCTCTTTTCTTTCAAGACAACCTCCCATCCTTGCAAGGTACTCAGTACTCTCTCTTTCTTTGATGACTGTGGGGGTCACCCTTGTAGTTCCTGATACCAGTCATCCATTTACGTATTTGATGAGTACTTACTATGTGTCAGACACTGTTCTACCAGACACTTCAGGACAGAAGTATTATTATAGTTACTACTGTTATTGGGTTATTTATCATTATCACCCAAGAAATAATATGAACTCAATGGAAAACATCAGTTTTTTAAAAGTTAATATATTTTAGCAAAAGATTCTATATCATTCAATCAACCCATTTACCTCTGCTCCTGATTCAAATGTCAGTTCCAAGGAAGGAAAAAACTTGCCTCTTTTATTTACAGCTGTGTCATCACTGTGTGAACACAGTCTGGCATATAGCAGCTGTTCAATAATTATGTATTGAAAGAAAAAATAAATGAGTAAATTTGTAAATGCATAGAAAGAATTTTGGAAGAATATAGTGGGCAGGGAACTACATAGATAGAAAGAAGGAATGAAGAGAATGTATCTCTTTACTTAATACACTTTTATATTTTTTAATGACCCACAGGAAGCTTGTATTATTTGTAATTTTTTAAATAATAAGGTTGTATAAAGATTTTTATAGCAAAGTTTGATCAGTTTATACAAATATTATAACTCAACTTTCTGCAGTTCACATGAAGTAAACCACCCTCAACAAAACATCATAGGATAAGAATACTAGGTACACAAATAAGACAAGACAGAAAATGAGCAGGGAATAACCCAGACTGCATTTAGTCATTGCTATGGTCTGAGTGTTTGTGTGTCCCCCAAATTTATATGTTGATATCTTAACCCCCAAAGTAAAGGTATTAGAAGGCGGGCCTTTTATGAAGTGATTAGTTCATGAGGGTGAAGTGTTCATGAATGCAATTAGTGCCTTTTATAAAAGAGGCCTCAAAGACTTGCCTTGCCCCTTACACCATGTGAGGACATAGTTAGAAGGCACGATCTATGAGCCAGACATTAAGTCCTCACCAGACACTGGTGGCACCTTGATCTTGGACTTCCCAGCTTTCCAAACTGTGGGCAATCAATTTCTGTTGTTTATAAGCCACCCAGACTAAGACATTTTCTTAACACAACCAGACTAAGACAGTTATCATCCACTAATAATTTTGTCATTTTTAGAAATTCTTGTGTTAAACCTTCTAGAGAAGTGGTTCCTTCTGCACTGCTATACAGAAGCTTCTAGAGCAAGAAGATGGTTAAAAAATATGACTGTCTTTTAAAGGCTTAATTTTGTCTGAGTGACACATTACATACATACATACATGTGTACATTATACATACACATTATACTACATACATAAGTTATAAAGGTATGTAAGGCATATCTTTCCTGTTCCCAAGAAAGAGCTGCCCCAAGAAAGAGTTTAAGGTTTGATGGGTAAGACAGATATGTGAATAGAAGAACTGTGATACAATGTACCAATATCTGAACAAATTGTTCTTGATAGGAGTTTGCTTGTTAAAGAAGTTAGGAGAGAACTAGGGGAGAAATATATGTCTAGTAGTTCTTGGTGAATAATCAGTCTTTCTCGTAGCAGCAACCAATGCTGTTGAATTTCTAACACACAAACATTGCGTGGTAACCTAATATGTGTTTAGCAGGGATGGGAGAGTATTAGAAAGTAATAGTTGAAACAGTATTTCACTTCCTCAAGCCCTGCTTGTTTGAATCATATGTAATTAGCTAATGATAAGGAATACATAACAAAGGCTAATAACTACCTTGATGACTACTCGCTTCAAGATAGTATTTCATTTTTGCCCCAAACCCTAGTCTTTTACCCATAAAATAAATATTATAAGATATTGAATAGGTAGACCTGTGGAGGAATAAAAAGTTTGCTTTTTCCCAAATTATATCACATGGATAAGTGGCCATGCTGCTACTTAGAATAAGTATTATCAATGGACAAAGCATCTTGCCAACACCTCTGACATTTTGTGTTCTCATTATACAGAGCTACTTGCAATTCTGCAAACACATCCACACTACTTAGGATTTTCACTCCCTTCCCACTTGCAGCAAAACCCTACTTAGAAATCACCTTCTCTCTGACTTCCCCAGCTCTCCAAGAGTCTGTCACCCATTCTTTCCTTTGAATTAATTATTTTCCTGTTATGTTCTTCTCTTACAATAACTAACTCATGATAGGGTAGTTTCTGGTTGTTATAGTTCTCCTTTCCTACCACACTATCAGCTCCTTGAGAACAGAGAGTATCATGGCTCACTTAACTTCACATTTTCAGCATCTAGCATCTTGTCTGGGACAATGGTGGTGTGAAGTCTGGACAATAGAAATTCTTGAACCAGAATAATCAGTAAAGAGATGATGTTTGTTTAAACAAAAAATCCAGGGGCACAGTTCATCTTTTCTCCACCCATCCTAAATATCAAATTCTTATACACAAAGTTCAAATGTACTAAGCCATTGTGTTTTAGACCTAATTATCAACCCCTCTGCTATGGTTTGGATATATCCCCCCAAAAGCATTTGTTGAAAACATAATTCCCCATGTAACAGTGTTAGGAGGTGGGGCCTGGTAGGAGATATTTAGGTCATGCGGGTTCCACCCTCATGAACAGATTAATGCTGATTATAAAAGGTCTTGAGGCTGCCAGTTCAAGACCCTTTATACATATATATGTGCTCTTCCTCTCTTTTGTTCTCTCTTTGCCCTTCTCCCATGAGACGACACAGCAGGAAGGCCTCATCAGATGCTGGACTCTCAGTCTTGGACTTCTCAGCCTCCAGAACAATGACCCAATGAATTTATGTTCATCATAAATTACCCAGTTTCAGGCATTCTATTATAGCAGCTCAAATGGACTAAGTCATGCTCCTACACTCAAAACTCACAAATACATTCCTATTTCTGCAGTTCTGATCTCAGTGAATGATACCACCACCCACAGTTACCCAAAACAGAAAATAAGACATCATATGAGGTGGACATCTATTGTTTTATCTACCCACTAGCTCCTTACTCTCATTCTGATGACCATGCCATGAACTCTCTTTGGAGGAGCTGTCCATGGCCAACTCTTAGCTCAAGTGCTTTGGGATAACACAGTCTCTAGGGGAAGTACACATACCTTGTCAAAATCAGGCATACTCATTTCACCAGTCACAGTGATTGACTCCAAGAAGGACAGTGGTCTAAGTTAGACAGACAACATCCATAAGGCTCAGTTCCATGACTGTTGTTTGACCCATTGAAGAAGTGGAATCTCTCTTCCTCAATCTCTCTTCTTCGGCTGGGTGCCGAGATAATGTCAGCCCGAGGTTACTAGGGGCATCACACTGAGCCTAAGAATAAAGCCTGGAGAAAACAGTGGACAGATGGTCCCTGAGAACATTTGACATCAGGAAGTTACACCTGAAGATTGTGTAGTTACTTGAGTCAAAACATTTCCTATTTGTTTAAGCCAGCTTCAGTTGGGTTTTCTGTAATTTGCAATAGAAATTTACATCATTATGGACTCTCCCTCTCTTATCCAATCAATCACTAAATGGAGTCCATTGCACCCATTTAATACCTCCTGAATCTGTCTAGTTTACAAGTAGACAGTGCCATATCCACTGGCAGGAGATGCTTGCTATCAGCATTGCTTACTGAATTTTAGCCTCAACTTTCCACTCTTGTTTATACCCTCTCCAAGCCAATCTCTATACTATAATCGAGGTGATTTTTCTAAAGTGCATAACACGATCATATTACTATGCTGAAACCACCACCTATGTTAAACTTTCCCTTACTCTTTCAGTCTACCAGGGTCTTTCTTTCTGTCCTGTCAACATGCCACTCATTGGTATTGTGTGCAGGCCACTTTTCCACAAACAACTCTAGCAGTTGCATGACTTTTTCCTCAACCTTCTGCCCTGGTCTTGTTCTTCCCCAGTCCAGTCTCTATACTGCCTGTATGAATTTTCTAAAATATGTCATAGGATAATATTATTGTCTTTCTTAAAAACTCTTCCATATGTCCCCATTGCCTGCAATATAATATCTGAAACTTATACTACATACAAGGTCTATGCTTACTTCTCTAGCTTTATTGCTAACTACTCCCCTAACCTGTACTCTTCTCTCCAGTCATACTAAACTCTAATCAATTTCCTTAATGCACTGACCTGTCTTATCTCCTGACTTTTGTTCATTCAGTTCCCTTGTTTTGGAAAGATTTTTCTACCGCTTCCTTTTTCCCCATCTGACTCCATCTAGCATCTCCTACTTGTTCTTAAAACAAGTGCTTAGGCTTCATTCTTAAAACAATCCTTAGACATTAGTATATCTGGAAGCCTTTCCTACTGCATCTCACCCAGGTCTGGGTGAGGCATACTCCTCCCAGGTGGTACGTAATAATCCTATGCATACCTCTCTTGTAGCACTGAATTGTAATTGCCTAGCTTAATTTGTCTGTTTTCTGCCTATATGAAAATCCCAAGAAAGCAGGAATTGTGTCTTGTTCAGTGTCATATCCTCAGCATCTGACACAGAACTTGGCACAAAATCAATGACCAATAAATATCTGTTGACTGCATGGTAAGTGTATAGTAACTTGAAAAAATATTCTACCCTAAAGTTGATAAATATTTTCTCCTAAAGATGGGAGTCAACCTTAGCTGCTGCCTCCCCCAGAGCTGAGAACAGGTCTCATTGCAGCAGAGGGAAAAAATAAGCAAGAACAGATGATGCGGCATATGCAGCTCCTTGCTCTTTTCCTGCAGCAAGAATTCACTTTCGCTTTCAGGTAGGCCCAGGCTGCTGTGCAGTCTATTCCATGGCCTCCTCAGGGAGCCTAGAGGAAAGACAACTTGGCACTGTGTGAATGAACTGCGTTCTGATGAGAAAGTGTGTGTTGGGGGGATTTTCCATCGCATTATCAGTCCAGCAGACGGCTAAGTGGCTGCATTTGTTGGGTGATGGGGAGGAGGAAGGAAGACTAATAGACCAACCCTGGCCAGTGGTGCAATGCAGCTTCCAGGAAACAGAACGCAGTGAATTTTCCCCGGCCACACACCGGGGAAGAGAAGGGAGGTGGGGAGGAATGGGTCCTTTTTGGAGGCTGATCTCGTCCCAGATCTGAGTAACTCCAGCCTTTCCTTACAAGTCTGTCCAAAGAGTGCCCTTTTCTACATGCCCACCCTAAACCCATTGCTTCAATTAAACCTTCCCTAACTCTCCAACATACAGCAATCTCTCTGGCTCTCCTACCAACCACCATACCACTTACTGACCATATATCCATTGGTACTAAGTACTGACCACTTTGCCACAAACTGCTATGGCTGAGTCGCCATGCATTTTCTTATTTAACAATAGAAGCAAGCCTTCGCTTTCCTCCCCAAACAAATTGAAAGGTCAGGGATTATACTGTACTTCTGTATATGTGCTTTATACTTTTGCAGCATTAAGTACAGTGCTGTTTGTGATTACGATATCAAGAATCTTGGTATCTCCTGCCTTTAATCCCAATGTTTTGGGAGGCTGAGGTGGGCAAGGTACTTGAGGTGAGGAGTTAGAGACCAGCCTGGGCAACATAGTGAGACCCCATCTCTTTCAAAAAACTTTTTTAATCACTGGGTGTGGAGCCACAGACCTGTAGTCCTATTTACTCAGGAGGCTGAGGCAGGAGGATCTCTGGAGCCCAGAAGTTCAAGGCTACAGGGAACTGTGATCCTGCCACTGCATTCCAGAAGGGGTGACAGAGAGAGATCTTGTCTCAAAAAAAAAAAAAAAATAGAGAATCAATCAACAGATGAATAAATAGATCAAGTCTGGCTCATTCATGGAAAGACTCAGTGTAAAGGAATCTACTAAATGGACACAGGTAAGGCTTCCTACAGGAATCAACTTCTCCTGACCCGAAAACCCCAGAGTATCAGTGGCAGATCTTCACTTTACCCTTAGTCAAATGACATTTGATAGACAGGATCAGGTGCTGGCAAATATGAGCTTCCATGGATTCTGTATCATATGCTATCTATCTATGTCCTCTTATATCTACACTTAGTTCATAATCTGCAATGCTATCCCCAGAGCTCCTGGGGTTATGTTTAGTACCACAGCTACTAGTCCCTATTTGGTTTAAATGGGATTGAGATGTAGGTTAAGTTGTAGTGAAGTGCCTGTTGTTTCAGAGAAAGAGTTTGGCCTCTGTGCATTTGACAAGTACCAGTGCACCCCCTTTCCTGTGATATGGGAATCAATGTAGAATATTCACAGTTACTATCACATTCAAGGAAAGATATTATAAGCCCTTAGGGCTTCAAGGACAATCAAGATATAAGTCTTCACTCTCAAAAGAGATTGCAGTCTAGAACTTGTGTTCAGCAAAGGGTCAGTTCACCAAACAATAGGAGTTTGGAAAAGGGAGTAAATATGTCAAAGGAAAAGGAACTTGAGTTGAGCACCAGTGTATCCATGGGATTTAGTCAGTGAAAGAGGTCAGTTAGTGTGAAGTCATTCTAGGCTAAAGAAACTGAGAAAGCCAAGTATCAAGGCAGAAATGTGCCAAACTCTTTAAGAAACAGTGTGAAAATCAATCATTTGCAAAACAGATAAGTAAATGGATAGTTATTCACATAACAAGACTCACAGTAGCAGTCTCTTTAACACAATTTGAAACCTATTACTACAGTTGTTTTAGAGAGTTGTTGGAAATCTACAGTTGTCTTAGGGAATTATTGGAAATCGGCACTGTATCTTTTTGGATTGCAGTATGAAGCTGCTTGTGAGGCTGCATTCATTGCTGAGAGCTGGAACAGTGCTTCTCGAATCTTAATACAAATCTGAGTCATCCAGGGATTGTGTTAACATGCAAATTCTGATTCAATAGATAAGGGAGGTAAGTCCTGAAATTCTATATTTCTTTTTTTCCTTTTTTTTTTTAATTATACTTTAACTTCTAGGGTACATGTGCACAATGTGCAGGTTTGTTACATATGTATACATGCGCCATGTTGGTGTGCTGCACCCGTTAACTTATCATTTACGTTAGGTATATCTCCTAATGCTATCCCTCCCCACTTCCCTCACCCCATGGCAGGCCCCAGTGTGTGATATATTTCTAACTAGCTCCTGACTGACATGGATGCTACTTGGCCCAGGAACCACAGTGTTAGCAGCAAAGTGCTAGAATACCTTTCACTTTGTTGAAGAAATTCCTATCTATCATTACAGATATTTCATTAAACATTCTAGATGAGAGAATCCTTGGAAGAAAAGATTATATGTAGCAAAATGTATAAAAGAATAACTGTGATCAACTTTATCCCCTATGTTGGTTCATACAGGGGCTGCTCACCATCAAATGTGTATTTCAATCAGCACAACAATGTAGGACTTTTACAGCCTATAACAGGGATCAGCAATCTACTGCCTCTGGGCTAAATCCAGGCCCCCACTTGTTTTTATAAATAAAGCTTTATTGGAATACAGATACACCCATTCATTTACACATCGTCTATGGTTACTTTTATGTTACAATGTCAGAGTTAATTCATTGCCACAGAGACCACATGGCTCCCAAAATCTAAATTATTTGCTATCTGGCCCTTTTTCTGTAATGCTTGCTGACTCCTGGGCCGGTAAGATTGAGGACATGATTTCTGACTGTCTTACTAGCTATGAATTTACACACTTAGCTATCCTTTAAGATTTCTGCCCTGAAAATCCAAATGTTCACTTTCTGCCCTGAAATCCAAATGTCTAGGACAGTGCTTAGAAGAAATATAAAAGTTCCCCCAAATTATCTTGTCCAGAAAATCCCCACATCATCTGGCTAGTTGGAGAGATCACAGGAGATCTGAACCAAGAGGGCTCATGTAAAACTCTTGGCAAATGCAAAACACTTTCAGCACAATTATATCCTTGGTGTTGGGTATGACCTGTGAATGAATGGTGTGCTGGTTCAGGAGTAAATTCAAGCAAAGGCAACATTAAACTGCAGGTATGTGGTTGTTTTCACCCATCCTGGAACCCAGATCAGATTTTGGGGTCTGACCCATCTTACTTGATAAAAAGCGAATCCTTTTGAGAATCCTTGTTTCAGTGTCTATTCCAATCTTGTCATAGAATTATGAGAGCTTCAAAAACACAGGAAGCAAATCTCTGCTAACTACCTGGGGAATTTAAACTGTCCCAGAAAAGAGGCATTTTCCTGGATACTCTTCTAACCTGTTCCATTGGCCTGGATTGGTAGATCATGAAGATCAAAAGGAAATTAGGAAGGATGCATGTGAAGGAGTGACAAGGGCAAAAGTAAGGTGCCCTTAAAAGTTCGGCATGAGGAAAGTAGAGGCCTCCTGAGAATTAAACTGTAAAATCACCAGAAACGAATCATACCAAAAATATGAGAAGTCATGTTAAAGATTCCGAAAAGCACTTCCAGGCCTGTAAGACTTGACATTAATCCAGACGAAATTATTTTCCCATTTAAAGGGGGAAAAATGTGCCTGACAACAGAAAAACTGCTCAGCAACAGAAGCCTGGAGTGGAGAGGAAGATGTGGGGAGTTAATATTTGTGGCACCCTTCTTCCCCCAAACCAGAGAAGAGGAGGCTCAGGACTTGTCTCTTTGGGGATTTCTTCCTTCCTTTCTCCCTAACCTCTCTCCTTCTCTCCCCTCTCCAAACCTCCTCTTTCCCTTTCACCCATTCCCCTCTTTCTACCTCCCTGTCTCTCTCTCATCTCCCCTTTTTCCTTTCCACAAATATGTATATAATAGATATTCTGCATTAGGCCCTGTGCTATACAGTCTGGGAATATAATGTGGAAAAAAAAATAGACATGATCTCTACTCTCAGGAAGCTCAGAAATCTAGTGGAGGAAGCAGGCATTAATCAAATAATGGTACACAGAAATGTATAATTGCTTTAAGTAATGCACGAGGTAAATGCTATAAAGCAGTAGCACAATGCAACCTTAGGGTCTTCGGGCTTGCTATTTCTCTTATCTAGAACCTGCTTTTCCTAGATACACTTAAGGCTATCTCCTTACTTCCTTCAGGCCTCTGCTCAAACATCATTTATCAGTGGAACCTTCCCTGATAACCCTGTATGTAAAACAGCAACTTCCTCCTTCCTCACATCCCTTGTGCCATTTACATTTTCTCCATCATATTTATTACTTCCAGATATTACATATATGCATATATTTCATATTTTCTTTTGGTGGTTATTCTTTTTTGTATGGCTCTATTCATGTAAGGAAGGAATGTTAGCTTCAAGAGAACATAGGCTTTGCTCTGTTACATTCCTAGTATCCATAGTAGACACAGATACATGTTTATTAAAAACATGAATAAAAAATATATCAGATCTCAAAGTGTTATTACTCATTTGTTAAAAGAGTAATAGGAGTTAACCAGGATAAGGAAGAGGAAAGCCATTGTAGGAAGAGAGGGGCAGGTCAGACCTTGGAGACTAAAAGCAAACCATGAAGCTAGAGGGAAGATGAGGCAAAATCATGTCTGACTTTATGGAACAAGCTCTTTTTTTCACTTTTATTTCAAGAGCAATTCAAAACAATGGAAGGTCTTAAACTGAGAGATGACATGTTCAGATTTTCATTTTTAAAATGTCACCCTGGCTACCAATTGGATGGTGGATCAGAGGTATCAGAAAAATGCCATAAAGCATTTGAATCATACAGCAAACTCCCCTTTCTCTGATTCCATGCTCGCTAAACTCTTAACTGATTTGAATTTGGCTTTCTGGAATTTGACAGAGAGAGACCATGACATGTGCTTTCGAATGTACATGAGGGATACGTGAGTCAATATAAAGCAGTAAATGCATATTCTGTGTTTCCTGTCAGTCTCTTCAAACCCAGGTTCTGTGAGACTCTCCTGTGAGATAGATCTTGCCTCTGCAAGCTGACATGCCAGGTTTCTAAAGCAGTAAAGCTAAGGGTCAGCCCTTAGGTCTCACCCACAAGGCTAAATTAAATATCCATCTTGCAGTGCCTCGGCAGTCCCCCAGAGAGCCTACCCTGATAAATCTCCAAACTCAAACCTTGCTGTCCACTCAAGTCTTTGGGCTACTAAGCAGAAAGTCATTGTTTAATTCTGAAATAGGCCTTTGAGGGCTTACATGAAATTCCAAACCAGTGCAAAACCCAGCTTAGCTGGTGGCTGATCTCAAAGAATGAGCAGTTATGCACAAGGAAATGTAGTGGCTTGACAACTCTGAATTTTGGGGGAGCAACTATGAACATCTACAAAGATCATTGTTTGAAGTGACGACAAGGTAATACATAAGGCATTTGTCTGAAAGCAAATAAAACTGGTCACTTTGAGGTTCTACCAAACTCATTTGGAAAGAAATTTGCCTGCTGAAAATGTGAAATGCAGCCAATGAACCAACCATACCCGTTAAAGAAAGGACTAAAAGGGACTTCCAAACAATGAAGTGCAAATGAAACTTCTGAAAAGTCAACAGCTTGTTCCCTTAATACAACCCCATTCCACCAGGTTTTTTCCTACTCAGACATCTGAAGAGCCCAGCCATCACACAGCTTCCCAAATGCCCCCACACCCACTCCAAATATTGCTCTAAAACCAATTTTTTCCAGGCTGGCAGTATAACCACACGGTCTCCTATAGAAAGTAAATAAAACAACATTATTTCCACATGTCATCCTTGACATTTACTTTTGTGGGTTTTTTTGTTGTTGTTGTTTTTGTTTTTTTTTGTGGCTTCTAATTTCTAACGAAAAAAGTCACTTTCTCCAGGATTCGGTGTTAAAGACATTAATTCTACTCCCAACTTTGCTACTAACTAGCTATGAGACCTTGAAAAGGATCTGAGCTATAGTACATGACATTTATTTGTTTATTCATTCAACAGACTTTGATACTTTACACAATGCCAGGCCCCATGCTATGCTCTTAAGAAATAAGGTGGACAAGAGAAATCCTTTTATAAGCTGTTCCGAGTTCCTTGGGGACAAGGAAAGCATTGCAACAACAGCAACATGCTGTTGCAGAAATATGCATGGAGTATTAAATGGGCTTAGAGGACAATGCAACTCTGCCCAAGGGAAACTGGAAATCCATCCAACAGGAAGCGGCAGCTGAATTAAGATTTGAAAGAAGAGGTGGAGTTCACCAGGGAAGTGGGGCGGGCCTCCTCTGGGGATAGAGGATATTGCAAGCAAAGACACAGCATGAGCAAGGGCATTAAAGTAAGAAAACAAATGTTTTGTTGCAGGAAACTGCAAATTTTCAAGAGAACCAAGGGTGCTATGAGTTGTGCAGGATAAGAATGAACAGAAGATAAGGGATAGGACATTGTGTCTTATACTGCCAGGCCTCTGACTGTATCCACTCAGTACTCATTGTTCCCATACATGCTGACTACTCTTTCTGCCAGCACCAGTGAATGTTTTCCAGAGTGCTTTCTCTGATCTCAGGAGCATGTTCTTCCTATTCACAGGGTGAACTGAAGTACTGAGGTGTTGAAGCCACACACCAGTGAGGAATGGTAGTTGTTTGATAAATACTCAACAAGCTCAGCCTCTGAGACAGTTTCTATATAGTGCCCTATAATTCCCAGTGTGCTCGTAAGCACACATATTAGCTTTCTTCCCTTCCCTGTCTCATTCTCCACTTGCCTAACATTGCTTCCTAGGATCACTCCCTGATATGGCTTGGCTGTGTCCCCACCCAAATCTCATCTTGAATTGTAGTTCCCATAATCCCCGTGTGTCATGGGAGTGACCTAGTGGGAGGTAATGGAATCATGGAGGTGGTTACCCTCATGCTGTTCTTATGATAGCAAGTGAATTCTCACGAGACCTGATGGTTTTACAAGGGACTTTTCCCCCTTTTGCTTGGCACATCTCCTTCCTGCCACCATGTGAAGAAGTGCATGTTTGTTTCCCCTTTCACCATGATTGTAAGTTTCCCGAGGCCTCCCCAGCCATGCTGAAGTATGAGTCAATTAAACCTTTTTCCTTCATAAATTACCCAGTCTTGGGTATGTCTTTATTAGCAGTATGAGAATGGACTAATATACTCTCCAAATAAACAAACAACTTGTACTGAAATTTTTGTCTTACTTTGGGTTTTCCTTAAAGATTTCAGTACAAGGAAATTATTTGGCATGTGTATGCCAATTGTGATGCATGTGCTGCATCACAATTACTAAGATGTTCATATCCTGAGAGTTGGGATGAAATGCGGGTAGAAAGCTTAGGCATTAGCTCTAGGATTTTAAAGACAGGAATGCAATATTAAGCATAAAAATGGTGAAGTTGTTTTGCTGTTTTAATGGCAACAGAAAACTTGAAAGTACAATGACAGATCAGCCAACTATCAACTCAGGGCATAATGTGAAAGGTGGAGGGGCTCCATGGCAGCATGAAAAAAGACTTAATTTCCTGCAGCTTGAAGGTAGTCTATGGCTGAAAATAACACCCAAAATCTGATTGTAAAAATGACAGAGTTAAAAAGGAGGCTAAATTCACAGCTCTGGCAAGACCCTTATGTGAGAGTCCAGGTCCTAAAGGGAAGGAGTGGGTTCTTGAGAACAGGAGTGAGAATATTCGGTGAATCTGCTTGAGAATATTCAAACCTCAGATTCTCCTCACCCTTCTGGGCTGGCAGAAGAGGCTGCTTCCCCATGGATAAAGAAGAGCATCCCTCCATGGCCTGGAAACCATGCAAAGTCCTTCATATGAGATAGACTCATTGTAAGATAATCTTGGCTTCTTCAGGATCTGCCCCTATCTTCCCTCATCGTTTTGAGATGAGTGAGAAATATATTTGACTAATTAGAAAATTTATTGTTAATTAACTTTTAGCATATGTGTGCCTCTCACTGTGTACACTTAAAATAACTCTTATACTTTTAAGTGTTTTATGTGAACTTACTGAATTTTAAAATAGATTTCATTATAAAGATTTATGCCCCTGTGTTTTACTTATTTTGTAAAGGTAGAAAAGGGACAAAGATAAACAAAATCTTAAGAAGTTTATTTTTCAAATAAGGTAGTGCAATTATGGCAAATATATAGAACTTTCAATCAATGCAGAAAATACTGGATAGCAGTGGCTCTAGACATATAGGATATATAGGACCAAGTCACAGCATGACCCAGGCAGAGACTTACTGAAATGAGAAACAAGACCAAAACGGCAACCATGATCCTTGAGCCACAGGGATCTAAGGTGACTGCTAATAGACCATGCATGTGCCAAAGGCAAGGTAGATGGGCAGCTAACAAGAACAAAGCTTAACCCATATAGCAAAAACATAAAAACAAAAATATGACTCTCAAAATTCAATAATAACTTTCAAAAGAAACCAATAAAACAGTGTACAAAACATTTGAACAGATGCTTTGCCAAGAAAGAAACGCAGATGGCAAATAAGCACTTGAAAAGATGATCAACATAATTAGTCAATAGGAAATGCAAATTAAAGCCACAAGGAGATACCACTGCAAACTTACTAAAATAGCTAAAATTAAAAAGACTGACCATACGAAATGTTGGAGAGGATGTGATGGAACTAGAACTCTCATAGAACAACCACTTTAGAAAAAAACTGGTATTTTTGTAAAAGGTTAAGACACACCTCTCATGTCATGCATCCATACACTCCTAGATGCTTAGTAAAGAGAAAAGAAAGAATACATCTATACAAAAACTTGTATGTGTATTTTTAAAGCAGCTTTATTCATGAAAGCCAAAAACTGGAAACAGTCTATATGTCCATCAATAGGTGACTGGATAAACAAAGCATATTATATACTTATAATGAAATATATAGGTGAATGAATAAACAAAGCATGGTATATCCTTATAGTGAAATACCAATGAAAAGGAGTACATTATAAGGACACACAACATAGATGACTTTCAAAATGATTACACTGAGTAAAAGAAATGGGGCTATATCTACCCTCACACAAAGAGCAGAATTGCTTTTGCTTGCTACAAAAGAAGTAACTCCCCAAGCTCAGTGTTCCCCAACCATGTTGCAAACCTACCATATGTGCAGCATTTACTCAGGCCTCTCCACATAATTCCCATGTGATTTTGAACAGTGGTAGTGGCAGGGATAGAGACTATGCATGAACCCAACACCATGATGTCCCACTCGCCAAGGCTAATGTAGTAATCCCCACTGTCAAATATTTCACTTGTTGGCTAATGCCAACAGGTTGGGATACCAACACTGAGCCCTTCATATAGTACCATTCCTCAAGGAAACCAGCCAGCCATTTGTTGGTAAGTCAATGATATTGGTCTCCGCTCTAAAAGCATAGTGAATCATCCTGAAATTGATCACATATTCTGTTTATGAATTTTCCTTTTCTGCCTGTAATATTTTGGTCAGCATCACTATTTGATGGTCCAGAGAATGTCTGTTTACTGAGATCCCATATAATATCACTTCAGAAAAAAAATGACTCACTTTAAGACACAGGAGATGTGAAATGAGCATGTGATGATGAGACTAACTTTTCCTATCAATACTGCATTATCTGGAAGCTGCTGGCCTGATAGAATGTTGGAATAGCCTCTAGAGATGTAGTTAATACACCAGCTTAGGGATTAACCTTGCAGAATTGGAGTACTGTTCTTCAAGATACAGTATATTGTTCTAACAAATGGTCATTATGTAGTGCTCCATTTCTAACAGAATATCGGAATCTGGGAACTCAAGGGTGAAACAACTATTTCCAGTGATCTGCTAAGGGCATTTGTGTTTCTCTTTTCCACAATTTCAGGTTCTACTGGTCTCCATGGGGAGGCACTTTTGCCAGCAGACAGTAAAGGTCCTTCTAATCCTAAAGCTAAACTTGCTGCCTGATCATTTGGGGCTTTCTATTGGTAGGAACAACCGGAAGTTTCTATATTGCCAGCAGTAGCTAACCCTAGGAAGCATGAGAAGGCTACTACTGCAGAGTTGGAGAGGTAGAGAGAATTGTATGGAACTTAGGGGATTCACTCAGGCATCTCTTGGTATTTCAAGACTGTTGATAAGCGTGAACTATCAATTCCAGATGCTACAGACTGACCAGGGCCAGTAATAAGGAAGTTGACCCTCTCAAGGATAAAGGTCTGGATTACTCAATAGGCCAAGCAACCTAGAAAAGCAGAAGTTTTGGATGAGGATGAGGGAAATCGAGATGGATGGTAGAGGAAGGAGACAAGTATCAATAGTGGCTTCAGGACGATCCACAGCAGTGGGTACTGTAACTTATGCCACTAAATCTCTTTTTATTTTTTCTTCCAAGAAATTGTAATAATCCACTATAATGAAGAACCAGTAAGGGAACAGAATAAACTTAATATGGGGCACTAGTAGATATCAGAGGGGAAAGGAAGAATCCACCTGGTGGGCTAGTAGCTATCAGAGCGGAAAGGAACCAATTCCACCTGGTCTCCTGGGAGCCCCCTTAGCCTTGAGCACAATTGCCTTGCAGCAGGAAGCTTCTCATTGATCAATCTTATGTTATCTTCCTTTCCCTCCTTCTCTCATTTTCCCACTAGATGAGGAATGCGAAAGAGTATATGACAAAAGTCGAACTGGATGTTTTCCACATTCACTTTTATTCTAAAGTTCTATACTTTGAAAACCAAATCTGAGACTCAACCCCTTTGAGATGTTTCCCCTCATGAGCCCCATATCAAATTGAGCACACCTTAATTCTTCTGCTTCTCAGTACTGGCAGTTTGGATGACAACTTTAATTCAGATTTACTTTACTTTCCAGTTGTGGAGTCCCAGTGTGGTCTCCACAACTAGATGCCTCGTCAAACCATATCATCTAAAGTAGTTAGTTTCTAGGTATTTTATCCTCAAAGTAATAATAATAACTTCACCCAAGTACTCCCAACAACCTTGTGAAGTAGGTTCTATTATTATTGTTCCTATTCTGTAGAAACATGAACTAAGACTTGGGGATATTAAGTTATTTCCCCAAAGGCACTCGGCTCATAAGTGGAAGCATCAGGCTTTGAACTCAGACACTCTGTCTTCTTAACCATTGTCCTCTACCACTTCTCAAGGACTATTGTTAGTCATGTTTTTCCTTTATGAAAACCTTTTTTGAAACATTTGTCTGTATAAACTAATTAAATATGAATTACCAAATTTAAATAATGAATTCATTTTCTTTTTTAATTAACCAAAGATGTATAGAATTTCCAACTATAAATTTGAACAAGTTAGAATAATAACAAGAATATAATCTCTACAACTGCTCTTTGTTGAATGAATGAATGAATGAATGAATGAATGAATGAAAAAGCTTAGCTTATATAATTCCAGCAAAAGTTAAATACACTTGACATTTAAGTTAGCCGCCTCTGTAGCTTAGTGGGGGGTATTTTCGTGTTAAGTTATTCCAGATATAAAATATCAAAAACAAATTCAACAAACTTCATTGTCACCTGCTGGACTCTAAGTGATCTAAGGATTCCAAATGGTTCCTCATCTGCTGAACTCTTTCTGGAGGGGTTTGGAGAAGAAGTGGTTGTTGTTTTGTTTTGTGTTTTTGATCTTTTGCTCTATTGGAAAGCCTTAAGACTCTTTCTCTGCAAAACAAAAAAAACTGATTCCTCAGTAATGTTTGAGCTACAGTGGTAAGGAATAGAGCACTCAATCTCATTCGGACTACTCCTGATACACTGATCTCTCTGGTTTCACACTTGTCCCCATATGTCACAGTTTTAATCATCACTTAAGAATACAGATCAGATCCTAGCTCTCTCCTACACAAAACCCTTATGGAGCTGCCAATGTTTACCTTAAATTAAATCTCAACTTTTTACCTTGGCCTATAAGACTCCATAAGACCTATTTTCCAAGAAAAATACTATATGTTTCTTTTTTTCCTCTTGTAAACTGAACAATCCCCAGAAAATCCATGAAATTTGGTGGATCGTCCTATTAAAATGTGTCGCTCACCATTCAATCATCTGATAGTAGTTCACTAATCCATTCTCAGACACAGAACTTTCAATTGGTCTCTTGGTGCCTCACACTTGAGTGGGAACTGACAGCTAAGGATCAGCAGGTGTTTTAGGAAGGCTTCCAACATGAAAGAAAAAGACTCAAACAGGCAAAAAAACAGAAACAAATCCATACTTAATAGCCTCACAATTAACAAAGGATAATGAAAATTTTGCATCCAAATAAGAAGAGGATTCCATGAAAACAAAGAAACAAGTAGCAAAGAAGAAATCACTCCTGGTAATTCAAAGCAGCCAAAATAAAACACACAATAGGAGGTTTAGAAGAAGGCATCAAGGAAATCTCTAGGAAAGTACACAAAACGACAAAGAGAAAATAGGAAAGAAGAAAAAAAACAGGAAAGGAGAAAGAGGGTCAAACAGGAAGTTTAACATCTCTCTAGTGTGAGTAGCAGGGAGAGTAAAAATACATAGAAGTGATAAATTTATTAGAGAAGGGATATAGCAAAATTTCCCAGAACCGAAAAGGAAATCTCCAGAAAGAAATGGAAAGGGGGACTATAGAAGAGGTAAATCTTGATTTACCTCAACACCGGCAGTTAATAACTAATGTCTAAAGTTAACAAGCATAAACAGCAGTATAAGCATATTATTTAGAAACTTGGAGGTAAATACCCAAATCAATAGGTATGAGGGTTGAAATGAATCCCTCTGAGAACAGGATCTGGAGGATAAGGTAGAACAGGGAAGAGTAAAGCAAGGGAGTGCTATTTATACGTATAGATATAAAATTACATATACTCTTTGGTATCTTAAAATATGCACATGTATTACTTTGACTAAAATATAAAGCTACAGTACATAAACCATGTAATAAATATTTTTTTCCAAGGCATGGTTTTTGTCCTGGGAATTTTGGCCTTTTGGCAGCACCTTTCAGGAATATTTTCCTCACAGTATTCCTTTCAAACTGATGTGCTTAACGTTATTTGTGATATTGTCCTGATGTGAGTTTTATGGAAGTGATCCAAGGACCATGCTTTGGGAAACTGGTCTATTCCAAAGGATTCCCTGCAATTGCAAGCATTACAGCTCAGCTAGGGGTACTGCAAGGCAACTTAAGGAAAAAACAAACAAAACCAAAAACAAAATAGTTAAGTGTGACTTTGGTCTTTTTCTTTGTCCTATATCTTCCATGTCAATTGTGGAATTCGTTGTGATTATCAGAAATGCTGGTTGAGTATTCAGGCCCCGGGGTCCCCTCATTTCTCCTATCTGTTCCCCATAGATATGGCTTACAGCATCCAACACAGTGGTTTGCCTAGTATTAATAACTAAGAAGGTACCTAATAGTTAGGGAAAGAAGGAAGAGACAGGAAGAATGGGATAGAAAAAAGATATGCAGGACAGAATCAATTTTTTATATCTGAAATACTGTACAATGAACAACAGTAATTCATTAGTTGGTGATTGGCTCTACATATAGAATGTAATTTAATTGTTTTGACTTTTATAATAAAAGACCTTCAATCTATAGTTATTGTGCATCTAAGCCAAGGACCAGCACAGGATGTAGAAAGAAAAATATCATAAGCATTGACTAATGTCCATAAGTACTTTAAATTCTCCTCTGGGATACAAAGTTGAGACACATGAAACAAACAAGTGTGTAGCTATTATGTGATGTCATTTGGTCAGGGAGTATAAGATAACTCATTGCCTCTCAAACAGACCAGAAATTATTACTTGAGTAATGAAACATGTATGCTACCTATATTGTAGCACTTTTCATGTATTCTTTTACATGCTACGCATAGCTGCTTTATAAGTAATTATTATTACTGCCTCCATATTAAGAAAGACTTGGAGGAATTACATATGTCGGATTCACACAGCCAGGGTGGTGATGGAGTTTTAACTGATTCTGGACTTAGGTCGGCTCACTTATTGTTCTAAAGAGCAGATAACACACGGAGAGGTGCAGAAGAGATGGGAAGCCATCATAAGTGAGAAAAAAGAATCCGAGCTGGGATGTGTACAGGAGGATGCACCGCAGAATCAGTGCTGAGAAAGAACTGACTGGGAGGGAGCCTGGACTCAGGCATTTACAGGCTTTGGAACCAGACAGAGTGAGATATAAATTATTGCTCTGTATCTTACTGACTGTACGGAAGAGCAGGAAACGTCTTCAGCCTCTGTTTCCTCATCCATAAAATGGAATAACTGCTTCTAAGGTTTCTTGTGAGATTTCAATGACACAACTTCTATTTTTAAAGAGCATCTCTCATAAATTCTTATTTCTCTTTTTTTTCTGATTGGAGCAGAGTATGATTGATGGTAGAAAATAGTGGTGGATTGTTGGTAACAAACACCTGGCCTAATCTATCATTCAAAACAATCACCTGCACAAAAGCAGGGCTGTACATTCTTCACTGGATTTTGACAGGTTCCTCAGTTGTTTTGTTTTGACCAGCTCGAGTCAGTCCAAACAGTTCGTACAGTTCTAGGAAACAAGCTGAGTTTGGCCTGTGCATTTTGGCATCCTGAACCACAGGATCATGGGGGGGAAGGGGAGAGGAGGGAGGATGGAAAAGTACCCGGCAGTGCCTCCTGAATCCAACTTCCTGCTGGCGAAATCCACCTCTCGCTGACTCTGAGTCACCAACAGCATGCCTTCCCTCCCCTGCGGCCCATCCGCCCATTAGGCCCGGCAGCTCCCCTCCTATGCTGACTTCCCTCGCTCGCTCCCACACGTGTGCTCAAGGTGGAGGCAACCCTAATGAGGAAACACGAGGCAGCTGCTGTGGCAGGCGTTTCTTCCTTAGCCAGCAAAAGGAGGCCTGCAGCAGCCTCGCCTGCAGGACCTGCTGGCCCACTGCTTTGCAGGTCACCCCTCAAACCCAGGCTCCCCTCAGCCCTGTAACCTGGAGCTCACCCCTAGGATAGGGAACCATAGGAATTCTGGGCTGGGCTCATAGACCCCAAAGACACCACAGCAGCCTCTGTGGTGAGGAGAAACCCTTAGACACTTGCTTTTGGGACTTTTCTCATGGATTAACACACTGGGAGACCTGAATGCCGTGTGATATGATGAGCATCAGGAAGACATTCACTGCAAACTCTTCTTGAAGCTACTGTCCATCAGCCTGATATCAACATTCTCTATAATCTGCCTCTTCAGTCTATTTTCCAAAATGGACCTCTGCTCTAGCACAGCATTCATTATGAACTTGACTAATCTATCATGACTGCCCTACAGCACTTGATAGAACCACAGACTGCAAGATTCTGATTCAGTAGATTGGGGTGGGGCTCAGGGATTCTGTATATAAGAAAGACCTTAGATGATTCTCCTGATCCAGCAATATGGGGAGTCGGCACTGGCCCGGTGGTTTTCAGTGTTCAGGATGGGCAGTCCTAAGGCTCGGTAAAGGTGCCTCAATGGTCACCTTAGAAGAGGGTACCAGTTGAAGCAAGGGGAGCTCAGAATCTCAAAAACCTTCCCTGTCATGGGTTGAACTGACAGTTTGAATCAAAATATATGTTCTAACACCAGGTTGCTGTGAATGTAATGTTATTTGGAAAGAGTTACTGCAAATGTTATTTGTTAAGATTGGGTCATACAGAATTAGAGTGTACCCTAAATGCAATATGACTGGTGTCCCAATAAGAGGAGGAAGTAGGAGATTTGGATGCAGATACAGACAGAGGCACAAGAAAGAAGGCCATGTGAAGATGGAACAGAGATTGGAATCAGATTGCCACAAGCTAAGGAGCACCAAGAATTACTGGAAGTCACCAGAGACTGGGAGAAGTGAGGAAGCATTCTTCTCTAGAGCCCTCAGAAGGAACATGGCCCGATTAACACCTTGATTTCATACACAGCCTCCAAAACTGAGAGAGGATAAATTTATGTTGTTTTAAGCCACCAAGTTTGTGGTAATTTCTTATGGCAGCCCTGGACATTAATATGTTTCCTCTAGTTGTCTTCTATCACACACAAACACACATATGCGCACACTCACACACACACACACGGATACATATTTACCCCTCATACACCCTTTAATTAGAGCAGCTTTGTTATTTTGATTTATGTTATATTTTGGAGTTCAGCATAACCTTTAATTTGGTGAAGGAAAAAAAAGACTTTTATTACTAACCAAAAATTGAAAATCTATCACTTTATCCAAACTGAACCATGACCTATTCCCCAGCCGCATAACCTGTAGTTTTTTAATGCTATAATTGTACTCACAACATTCTGTATATCTGGTACTTTACCTACTTTTCTCTTGTTAAAATATCTAACCATGAAGCTCAGCTTCAACATGATCTCCTTCACTAAGTCATTCCTGATATCCCTTGAATTACATGTGACTTCTTTGGATTTGAATTCCAACTGAATTTTGGGTCTTCTCTCATAGCATCTATCTTATTCAACATTGTACTCTAGCTGCATGGGAAATATCTTGGTCTCCATCTTGACTGCATCTTGGGTTCTGTGTTTTATCCATTTTGTATCCTGTTCTCCACTCTGACCCAGTGCTTTCTAGAGTATCTTTCACAGTGCAACTGTTATTCAGTGATCATTTAATCAATAGAAGTTGGTGGGAAAATTTCACAAAAGGCCCTATTCATTTGGATTACTTGTTTTGTGTAGATGTGATTATAATCACATGATAAAATAAAACTTTTGCAATGTTGCTTAACTAGATATTAATTTCAAATTCCCAAGCACCTTTTTCCCCCAAAATATGCCTAGCCCTCAAAAAGTTTCCTTAGGCCATATTCTTTGCTAAGAGATGGCTTGTTTTATCTTACTTTAAAAATGGCATATTTGATTTCATCCTAATAATCCAGGACAATGTGTTCTTACCATAGAAATCATGCAAGTAATAAAAAATGTTAATCCAAGAAATGGTAAGATTGCACTTGAATTTGATAATATCTTTATTATAGTTTGATATACACTAAACTGAGCTTTCTTAGTCCACTTTCAAACTGCTATAAAAAATACTTGAAACTGAGTACTTTATTTAACAAAAAGAGGTTTAATTGACTCAGTTCTGCATGGCTGGGAAGGCCTCAGGAAACTTACAATCATGGTGGAAGGTGAATGGGAAGCAAGGCAAGTCTTACATGGTGGCAGGAAAGAGAGTGCAGGGAAACTGCCACTTTAAAACCATCAGATCTTGTGAGAACTCCCTCACTATCATGAGAACAGCATGGGGGAAACCACTGTTATGATCCAATCACCTCCCACCAGGTCCGTCCCTCAACACATGGGGATTACAATTCAAGATGAGATTTGGGTGGGGACCCAGAGCTATTTCATCAGCCAACCAGAATCTAGCTTACTAGAGTTTTCAATCTGACATATTTGCTTCTCATATTTAGGAGACAAGAGTCTGATGATCATAAAAGATACTCTCTTAGGGTTCTTACTTTAGCTTCCAGAATATGGTTTCTGTTTCAACCTGCAGTCATCTCAATATGTTTCAGGTTCAATGGCTACATTTAATGTTCCTTGAATGTTACAAAGCAGGCTCCTTATCTTAATCATCTTTAAGATATCTACACCCACCATAAAACCTGCTATACTGCAATTGCTCGATGAAAATCGAGCAATTGAATGGATAAAGGAACCTTATTAATCCAAAGAAATCTTGCAGCATAGCAAGATTTTCAAGCATTCATTAGAAAGGCAGAAAATGAAATTTGGACATTTGTGAAACAAGATAAAAAATTAAACAAATAATCAGAAAATATAACTGTCCGGAATCCCACAAGCTTCAGACATCTGATTGTTTCAGATTTTCCATTACTTAAAGATAAAGAAGGAAACTCCAAAAGGCCTCCCTATGTGGAGAACACTGTTTTACACCAGCGTGCTACATAAAGAAAAAGAGGTCTATTCTGGTCAGTTGGCTGACAGCACTATTTTTCAGGTATCAACAATATTCTCTATTTAGTCATCAAATGATCTCCATCAGGTTACCACGTCCTGGTGCTATTCTATTTTCATAAGTGTTCTTTCGTCACCAACACATTTTCATCCTTCTTAATATTTCCAATGGCATCACTGCACTCCACTAACGTAAAAAAACAAGCAATCTAAAAATTACCCTCTGCTGTTTCCCACTCATCCACAGAGAGTGAAGTTGCCATTTATGGACACTTGCTGTTGCCATGTTTTTCAGAAAGTTTGCCATTCCACAAGCTGTTTTTAGCCCCCATACCCACGACACTTCTACAGGCATTTAGTATTTCTTTATCTGATGCTTTTCCAAGGCAATACCTCCGCCTCCTCATTGAATCATGCGGGCTGTCTCTTAATCAAATGATATTTTTTGAAGTGTTTCCTCACTGGAACCCACAAGGTTGTTTCTCATGTTTTCCCCCACACCTGCTTTGTATACTAACCTAGGGAGAACTACTTACGTGGTTTATTGTCTTTTTTGGAACAGAAATACGATATTTGTCATTTTCCTATTCTCCACAATCTGGCCCAACAGTTGAAAATGTCTAAAAATACCAACTAATACTTCGTTATTTTCATGCTCTCCAGAAAATAATATATTTTCTCTGTTTGTATCTGGTGTTCTATAAAAACTTGGCCAGATTCAAAACTCAATGGTACAGTAAAAACAGCTTGAAAATCAGCAGCAGAAAGATGGATTAAAATCCCGTTGATCAGAGATGTGACTTTGAGTACAATGGCACATAAACCTCAATATTCTTGCCTACAAAATGGGGATACAAAGATTTATATAACAAAGTTAGTTAAGAGTTAAATGAGATAATTATTCTGCAGTTCACATATCAAACACACTGCCTGACCCATATTAGGGAACCAACAGTGTCTCCAAATATAGAAAAGTCACAACTGTGGCAAGATCGTAGAGCAGGTACCTGTGCATAAGATGGTTGATCACCACCCAAGATATCTTAGTAAGATAAAAAGAAATTATTAAGATTAGAAATGGAATTCTTCTTAAGAGGAAGTAGTTTTTGTTTAAGAAAAAAATATTGATACATCTCTTAGAGAGTAGCAGTTGAAACCTATCATACAATGGCAGAAAGCAATAAAAATGTAGCTTAACTACTTAGCAAGATGAAGGAACCGAAATTTGGGGATGGGAGAAAGCAGAGAACTGAAAAGAAAAAAGAGAAAAATGAAGACAGCAGAGCATCATGGTGAGAGGTTAGAGTTTAAGTTAGTCAATGAGTTCAAGGGAATTTTTAAAGAAGAAAAATGGGAAATGTCCAATGATCAACTTGAAGCTATTGTTTTAATGTATAATCCCCCTCCATATCCTCAAAGCCTAACTCTTACACAAAGTTCTGGAAGAATGTTTCATCACTTGGGTTTTTCCCTGCAGTGGTTATGGACGTCAAGCAGTGAAGATAGAATTCTCCATCTGAGGTAATACAACAGGGAGTACACATGTGAGGTGGTGAAATAATCCTTTTGTGAGTACAAGAACTTGGATTTGGAGAGAACCATGAGAATATAAGCCTCTGGAAGATTGCAGAAAATTTAGGGAAAGTAAGGTCCTTTCCATAGGACAGGAGAAGGGGACTCCAGCACTGTTATCTAGACCAAGGTTGGCAAACTTGTCTTCTAAAGGGCCAGCTAGTAAATCACATAGACTTGTGGGACATATAGTCTCTGTTGCATCTGCTCAACTCTACATCATAGCAGGGAAGCAGCCATAGACAATGTGTAAACAAAGGAGAGTGATGGTGTGTCAATAAAATTTTATTTACAAAGACAAGCGCTTGGCTGGATTTGGTCCATGGACAATAGTTTGCCATCTGCTGATCTTGACCAAGGTTCAGCAAACTACCTTCCAAAGACCAAGTGTAGTCCCCTGCCTATTTATGGCCCTGTGAGCTACAAAATATATTTTACTTTTAAAAATGATTACATTAAAATGATTATATAAGTGCCTACATAATATCTACTATTTTGTTTCTTGTACCGAAAAGTCTAAAATTTTTACTGTCTGGCTCTTTAAGGAAAAGGTTATGCTACGGATTGAATAACTGTATCACCTCAAAATGAATATGTTGAGATCCTAACTCCCAATGTGATTATGTTAGGAGATGGGGACCTTGGGAAGGTAATTAGCTCATAAAGGCTAACCCTCATCATGGGATTTATGCCATTACTGAAGAGGAAGAGGCATGAGATCTTGCTTCCTCTCTCTGTTCTCCATCATGTGAGGATGTGAGAAGACAGCCATCTGCAAACCAGGAAGAGTGGCCTCACTAGACACTGGATTTGCCAGTGCCTTGCTCTTAGACTTATCAACTTCCAGAACTATGAGGAATAAATTTATGTTGTGTATAAGCCACCCATCTGTGGTATGGGTACAGTTTGGGCATAGTGTCCTGAAACAAGGCAATTTGCCAACACCTGTTCTTAACCATAAAAGTCAGTTGATACCTGTACTATACTGCTTTTTATACTGCTATAAAGAACTTCCTGAGACTGTAATTTATAAAGGAAAGAGTTTAATTGACTCACAGTTCAGCATGGTTAAGGGAGCCTCAGGAAGCTCACAATCATGGCTGAAGGTGGAGGGGAAGCAAGGCACTTTATTCACAAGGCAGCAGGAAGAAGTACCAAGCAAAAGGGGAAGAGCCTCTTATAAAACCATCAGGTCTCATGAGAACTCACTCACTATCACGAGAACACCATGGGAGATACAGCCTCATGATTCAGTTGCCTCCACCTAGTCTCTCTCTTGACATGTGTGAATTATGGGAATTATGGGGACTACAATTAAGATAAGATTTTGGTTGGAGACACAGCCAAACCATATCAACACCTGAGTTCCATGTACATTAGACAAGAATTTCTGTGCCTTTTATTAAGGCCCAAAGTTTACATCAGAAGGAAAACATGAAGAAAAAATTCTTGTTAACTTTTAAATATTCTCCAAAAGCCATCTCTGCATATCAGCAAAAAAGGCCAGTATATACGCAGTTACAGAAGCACATAACCTGGAAGTCTTCATTAACTGTCTCTCGAGCCCTCACTTAAGGATCCGCAAAGACCTGTCAGTTATATTTTGAAAATATCTACTCTAATCCAAGTTACTAAAATTATCGTTGATATTATCCCAGTCCATGCTATCATCCACTTCTCACCCAGATAACTACCACAGCCTCCTTCCTATTCTCTTCCTGCTTTTCCTTGCACTCCTACCACCGTATAGTTCATAATAGAAGTTGGAGAAGTGTTGTTTTAAATTTAAGTTCCATGTTACCTTTTTACATAAAGTCCTCCAATAATAGTTCCCCTATTTCATTTGGAACAAAAATCTAAACTCTTGACCATGGCCTGCAGCGTCCTGAAAGATCTGCCTCCCAAACATCAAATGATGTGATCTGAGCCCACTTCACTTGGTTCTTGTCTCCTTTACCTTCTCTCAGTCTCTAGGACTGGGCAAAGCTCTTTTTCAAAACAAGTTCTTTGGGCTTTGCTTTTCCCTCTGCCTGATATAATTTTCTCCTGGATTTTCACATGGATGACATATTTTCATCATTCAGTTCTCAAATATCACCTCATCAAAGAAGACTGTCATATCTCTCTAAAGGTGATCCTCTACCCCATTATTCTGCATCCCACACCTTGTTTAATCTCATATAATGAATTTACCTCATTAGTAAGCTCCATGCATACTATGCATTGCACCTGGCACAGTGCTCAGCACTCATTAGTAAGCACTCATAAATATGTGCTGAGAAAAATGACAGAATGCAACAAAGTTCATATTAATAATCACAAAACAACCCAACATTTTATTGCAATTTGGCAATTCATGAAACCTTTTCAGATCCATTAACTCACTTAATCTTCACAGAACTCTGTGAGGTAGTTATTTTATGATTATTTTTTAGATACGGATAATGAAGCTCTCAGAGGTTGAGTAAATTTTATGAGATCACACGACAATTAAGGGAAGAATCCAGGCATGAGAAACATATTCTCTCACTGTACATTTGCTGCTCTTTCCAAGACAACCATGTAAGTATCTACTAAGAGTCAAGTACCACTAACATGCTGTGGCTTCAGATGTGGTTCTTTGCAGTTACAGTTTTGCAAAGGCTAAGGGGTGAGACTCCTCAGGGGTACAAATCCTAGTAGGAGAGATGAAAGTAACCAAGTGCAGTATATTTTGTCAAGAGAGAAATAACTTCTGGGTTTAGGATCATTAGGAAAAGTATATTTGTTTCCTAAGGTTGCCATACCACAAACTGGGTGGTATAAAACAGTAGAAACTTATTTTCTCACAGCACTGGAAGCCAGAATTCTGAAGTTAGGTGTCAGAAGGGCCATTTTCCCTTTAAGACTCTAGATGGAGTCCTTGTTGGTGCCTTCCTAGCTTCTGGTAATGCCAATTAATCCCTGGCCTTCCTTGGCTTGCAATTGTATTACACTGATATCTGCCTCTGTTTCTACAGTATTCTATATCTCTATGTTTCTCTTTTTCCTTCTTATAAGGACACCAATCAAATTCAATTAGGGCCCATTCTAATCAAGTATGACCTCATTTTAACCTGATTCCATCCGTAAAGGTACTATTTCCAAATAAGATCACATTCAAGGTACCAGAGGTTAGAACTATATCTTATATTTTTTGGGAACACAATTTAACCTGCAACAGAAAGCTTTCCAGGGTAAAGAATAAAGGCAATATTTTAAAGTTAATCATTCTTAAAGTGGTATAAAAGAGGATTTTATCAGTTAGGTTTCTGCTAGGATAAGCCGCATAGTAAACAACCCCGAAATCTCAGTGACATACAAGAAATGTTTTCTTGCTAATGAGGCTGAAGTCTGGCTAGGGTAGCTTTTCCCACAAGTGTCAGGTCAGATTCAAGCCTTCTTTAAGTCTTTCATTATAGAACCAGGGGTCATCTTCTTACAGCGGATGGCCAAAATGCAAGAAACCAAGCAATCCAGGTAAGCACACATAAAGTCTGCTTGCCACACCTCTGCTAATGTTCCACTGACCAAAGAAATTCACATGACTTAGCCCAACATCCAATGGAGCCAGGAAGGATACTCTGTCCACTCTAATGAAAGGCATATGGCAAAAGAAATGAAGAGTCGTGAACAATTATCCAATATTTTACAAAGTTTATCACCAAATATTTACTCACTGGGGCTCTGATATTTTCAAGGAGCTCAGAGGTAGAGACAGGGACTGGGACTTTCTTCTAGGAGCCCTCATGAAGGTCTTACATATGGAGATTTTTATTTATACTGTGTAACAATTACATGTATCAGATATTAATAAAAATGTCCCAGGAATTTAGGTATCATGGAAAATTCTCTAGAGTTAATGAGAAATTAGTTTCCCCAGGTACTCATGCTCTATGTTTTTGTTTTCACAAATGGCAAAAATGGGTCCTGCTTGTATAAATACAAGAAGAATATTACAGGGACAATAGTCCAAGAGGCTGAAATGAAGGGAAAGATATCTTATGTGAGGTCACTGGGAAGAGAACAAGCCAAAGAAATAAGAGCCAGTCAAAGCACTTACAAGAATATTGAGAGTCAGAGCTGAGTGAAAATTACAAGAATCAAATCTAAAACAGGGCATGAGGTCAAGTGGAGACTAGTCAGGAAGAGTAACGGGATTCCTGGAAATGCCAAAAATCTCTCTTTCAAGCATCCTTGGCTTCCCTTCAGTGACTGGTATGTGTATGGCCTATTGGCACATCAAATAAGGTGAAATACACGTGTTACATCTGAATACCCAGACTGCAGAGTAACATGCAAAATTAATTTTGTTTTGTTTTGCTGCAAAAACCTGCTCCACTCAGGGAAAGAATGTACTATTGAAAGGTATTGACAGCATAGAGCTACAGGGGCGGGGAATGCCCCATTAGTATGAAGTGAGTCAAAGGGGCCTGAAATGGTTCAGTGAAGACTTTGTATTTAATTAAGTAGAAAGTTATCATGTCCCTATATTGACAGAGGTGCTTCCTAGAGCCAAATGAGTGGGAACCTCTAGGTTTTCTCAGAATATTTTCAGACGTATCAGGAGAATGAAAGTTCTTGAAACTGTGGCATCTGAGAAATGCTGAAGTCCCAGAAGATTTTTTAGCCATGGGGGCGCACAAATATTTAAAGTGTTTTCTGATAGACGGTTCCACATGTCTCCAAAAGGTAGCCCAATGTATGAATACTATATTATCAGTTCAGCCTATGGAATGAGAACTAGTGAGCTTCCTGTAAAGCTTAAAGTGGGGAGGGGCAGGAAAGGTGGGGCTCAGGAAGATAATCTGGTCTGGGTCTCATGTCGAAAACTTTTGGCTTTATTTCTATATGAGGTTTTGTGTTTAATTGTTGTGTTATCTTCCTAGTGTTTTCTCTATATCTGTCAAAAAATTAACATAAACATGACAAATGTAAGATAACTCTGGCTTGGCATTAAAAAAATACTTTATGAACCTAAAACAGAGAAATTACTCAGATCTCTCTCAACCTGTAAGAAGTTTTGATTCCCTGCCACTTACATCGTTTGAAAGGGAGAGGACATCTATCTAAAGATGTGGGAATTTATGTACTGGACATAGTATTGTACTAGATGTCTAAGACTCCATTCAATGTTGGCATTCTTTAATTCTAACTTACCTCGCATATATTTTTCTTGTCTGTAAAGGTGGTTGAGAAATTCTTAGCATTTCTCAATGTGGAGTATGAAACAACATTATCTATTCCTGGAATGCTCTTTGCTCTCTCCCCATCTCCAACTCCACAACCTCCACTCCCCAACACCCCAGTAAAGTTTACTAACTCATACTCCTCCTTCTGGTTTTAATTGGAATTTTAGCTCCTCATGATAAACTAATTTATTGGTTTAGGTTAAGATTTTTGTTTTGTTAGACACACAGCTACCTCACTTAAACTCCTTGAGGGGCTGGAATCATTTATCATTTTGCCAATATCTAGTACACAGCACGATGCCCTGTGAAAAACAGAGGCTCAACAAATAGTTATTAAATGAATAAATGAATTATTTGTAATATTAATAGGTATCAAATGAGAACAGCTGAATTAACTATTTTTAACAGGCTTCCTTTTTTTTTTCCTGAATTAACTATTTTTAACAGGTTTCTCTCTTTTTTTTTTTTTTTTTCTTTTGAGACAGAGTCTCGCTCTGTCGCCCAGACTGGAGTGCAATGGCGTGATCTCGGCTCACTGCAACCTCTGCCTCCCGGGTTCAAGTGATTCTCCTGCCTCAGCCTCCTGAGTAGCTGGGATTACAGGCACACGCCACCATGCCCGGCTAATTTTTGTATTTTCAGTAGAGACAGGGTTTCACCATGTTGTTCAGGCTGGTCATCATCTGCCCTCCTCAGCCTCCCAAAGTGCTGGGATTACAGGTGTGAGCCACCTCACACGGCCTGTTATTAACTCTTAATAATTATTTCCTACATTAGTGGTATCATAGAATTAAGGAAATCCGTTAGTGTACAATGCTTCTCAAATGTGGTTGATTGTGGAATTTTTTTATTTTTTATTTTTTTTGAGACAGAGTCTTACTCTATCACCAGGCTGGAGTGCAGTGGTGCGATCTCAGCTCACTGCAATCTCTGCCTCCTGGGTTCAAGAGATTCTCCTGCCTCAGCCTTCCGAGTAGTTGAGATTACAGGCATGTGCCACCACACCCAGCTATTTTTTTTTTTTTTTTTTGTATTTTTATAGAGATGGGGTTTCACCGTATTGATTGTGGAATTTTTTTTTTAAAAAGTTCTCCTGGGACTAGTGTTCTGTGGTGTACATTTAAGAAAACACTGGACTAGAACAACACTTCCAAATTTACTAACCTTTGAGTCTACTGGCCAGAATTGGGAAGCAATGTGCTATACATGGAAAGAACAACAAACTATAGCTACTGAGACTTGAATATTTCTCAGCCTGTTTAGTAACTCCAAACAACTCCTTTAAGCTCTCTGAATCGTGAGTGTTTTATCAATAATAGAGGGACAATGATATCTGCCCTGCTTACCTCATAGAGGGACAATGATATCTGCCCTGCTTACCTCATAGGACTATTATGAGAGGATAACAGGAAAATAAAATGTAGAGAGGTCAGATTCTGGTTAAAGATATTAGAATGAACAAAGAGTTTATATTCTCCTTTTCCCAAAAATACACTGAAATGACAGTAAAGTGATCTTTTTAAAAGGGCTAAGCTCACAAAAATAAAAAAAAAGGAAGAGGAGAATAAAGCAACATTTTGGAAGCTGGAAGGCAGATGGATGAGTGATAACTGATTCAACAGATCCTAAAATACTGAAACCTAAAGAGGAAAACAGATAAGTAACTTAATTTGCACTCCTCAGCCCCAGAATATAATTGTAGGAATGAAGTCTTTGAGAAGGCAAGAAAGAGAAATCTAGAGCTAAAACAGGATGTGAAGGTCTTCCCACTTGAGGAGAAAACACAGAGGAGGACATTACCCCCTCCAAAAAAAAGAGAGAGAAAGTGAGAATATAAAACAAACGTTCCAGAACTGACATACGTTTCCTCACTGAAAGTTCCTACTGGGTGCCCAACACAATGAATAAAAGAGAACTACCACCATAACACATCATCATAAAAGTTCAGAACTCAGCAGATGAAGATAACTGAAAAGTTTTCTGGGGTGGGGATAAGGAGACAGAATCAGAATGGAATTAAACTTCTCAATAGCAACAATTAGGTTGAGAGTTTGCCTCATGTGTTTGACCATATTTATAACAGAGTTACACTTATAAAGAGAGTTTGATGATGAATTAGTGATTGGTATATAGAAAGCAAATCAAAGAAAACCAATAATCCTGGAAAATAAAAATTTTGAAATAAATGAAATGTAACTGTACATACCATATCACTCACCTGCAAAAATGTGTTCACAAAATTATGACAGCATAAATATTGAACATAAATATAACCATAATTTTTATATATCTATATTCAAAGAATGGTTTGTTATTTTTCTATTGTGGTTATGAAAAATTATCATAAACTTGGCATCTGAAAAAGGTGCACATTTATTCTGTCATATTTTTGTGGGTCAGAAGTTCAGGCAGAGCTTAACTGAGTCCTCTGCTCAGCATCTTACAGGCTGTGATCAAGGTGTCAGCTGGGCTGCATTCCCATTGGGTGGCTTGACTGTGGAAGAAGCCACTTCCAAGCTCATTCATATTGTTGACACAATGCATTTGTGTTGACTATAGGATTCAGGGTAGCTTTCTTCTTCAAAGCCAGGAAGGGCCTTTGAAGACAAAGAGATGAGTTTGCTAGTAAGATGTAATCTTATGTAATGTAACATAACCAAGGGAGTAACATCGCCTCACTTTTGTCATAGTCTTTTGGTTAGAAGCAAGCCCACACTCAAAGGGAAGATAGTAAACAAGAATGTAAATACCAAGAGGTAGAGATCACTGGGGCCTCCTTAAAGGCTAAAATACCAAACCCAGTACAATGGGCAACCTCTTCTTTTTTGATACCACATAGTTACATGGTCTGGTGGAATTAGAGATTTTGATAGAATCTTAGTTGTTCCATTAAAAAAATAACTTCAGTAAATTTACAGAGTTGTGTAACCATTCTCAAAACCCAGTTTTAGAACACTTCCATCATATCAAAAAGATCCCTCATGCCCATTTACAGTTAATTTCTGTTCTCATCCTCAGTCAACTACTGATATGCTTTCTGTCCCCATAGATTTTTCCAAACTCTTCCATTTTTTTGCCATCAAAATGAGGCAGTCCTTCTGCACCTCTTTCCTTTTTTCGCTCTAAGTTGCAAAGAGCTAACTCCTGCTGCCTGCATTCTTGAGGTCCCTATATCACCAGCTTCTCAATCAGCTCTTGAGGTTCTTCCATAAGTCTCCAACTGGCACTTGACAAGCCCACTGGAGTTTCAGCTTTCCTCAAGGAGCCTTAATCCCTAGCCCCCAAGAACATAGCCTCCTTCCCTTCTGGCCCTGGGGGCAATTGTGTGCTGGAGTTGGCTCTTGCTAACTCATGAGAATCAATTTTGAAGTATTTGGGAATTTTGCAAGCCTGTTATTAAACCATTGGTAGCTTAAAATTGAACACAGTAAGAGTATTTATATCATGAAAACACTACGATCAGGATATTTTTGTTTTATTTTTTCAGAGAGCTGGTTTATTAGCACACCACTGCTTGGCTTCCAAAACTCGCTAATCTCTGGATTACCTCCTGTTGTATCCAGTCTTCAAGATGTCTCACAAATATCTTTGTATCCTAATATTCACACCTTTATTATGGGAGGGACTCCTCCCATAATAAATAGGGCTGATTTGTGTAACCATTAGGTTATTGCAGAAATAATGACACGTGACTACCAAGGCTAGGTCACAAACAGCCTAATGGCTTCTGCCTTACTCTCACCTGAATCACACTCTCTTGGAGAAGTTAGCTGATATGTTATGAGTAGTCTCAAGCAGCAGTATGGAGAGGTATGTGTAGGAAGGAAATGGGGCCTCCAGCAACAAGTCATTTAATTGAGCCAGCTTGGAAGCAGATCCTTTGGCCATGTTCAGCTTTCAAATAACCACAGTCCAGACTGGCATCATTACTGTAACCTAATGGCAGACTCTGAGCCAGCACCAAACAGCAAAGCTGTCCCTGGATCCTGACCCACAGAAATTCTATGAGACAATGATTATCATTGCTTAAGCCATTAAGTTTTAGTATAAATTGTTATGCAGCAACAGATAACTAATGAAGATTTCAGTACAAAGAATTATGTGCTACCATAACATAAGCCTAAATTATGAAAATGGCTTTGAAAATGGACAGTAGATGGCAGCTGGAGAGAATGTTAGAAAAATGTCAGTGAAATCCTGAAGCATCTTTAAGGGTCCACTACTAGAAGACTCTGTGGAGGCTGAAGGTGAGAGCTTATAGCAGAGTGAGGAAACTATTACTAGAACTTGGGTAATGGGATGCTTGTTATATAATGTCAGGAAGTTTAGAAGCACCGTCCCCTTTGATAACATGAGAAAAGGGAAATATACCTAATGAATTGGGTGATATAGTTGAGGAGGTTTCCAGGCAGAGTGTTGAAGGGGATACCTCGCTTCTTCTGCTGTTTATAGTAAAATGCAAGCAGAGAGTGAAAAGCCAAAGGAAGGACTGATTAGAAAAGGAGCCAAGAATTGTTGGATTTGAAAATTCTCAGCCTCTCTAGATAATTTATGATACTAAAATTAAGAAACACCTTCTGGACAAAGATCAAATCCAGGACACTTTCAGGAAAACAAAAGATGAAGCCAAAGATGTGACTTGCAGAAACATTCAAGCCAGTGCCTCAAAGAGCCATTCAATCAACTGAGTTTCTAAGCAGCTGAAGGATATTGACCCTTAGCAATCTCAGCAGCAGTCCAAGGAAGAGAAAGCCTCATCTCAAAGAGATTTGTGGATATACCTTGTGTCTGTTTAATACCTTAGAAATAATAAATAAAAGGACATCTTTGCTTCTTGGTCCCATAACAGTGCTTACATCAATCCTGACTCAGTACATTGGCCTAGAGGCTTTGCAATCCCTGAGAGATTTCCATCTCAAAGATAACTGAACATTGTATGCCCTGAGTGACTCCAGTGGGTATCTGGCCCAGAACAAGTCCCTGTACCATAAATGTAAACTTGCTTCTCAGATATGCTTTTGGAAATGTGTTTTTAGCTTGTTATGATAGTCTAAATTCACCTGCAGAGGAGCTTCAGTTCAACCACTGGCCATTCTTCCCTCAACGGCCCCATTTCCACATTGAAGGGAATGGACCCAGCTAGTATGGCAGAAGGGTCAGTTCCTGACTACCATATTTTTTTATGCACAAACACAAACTAGCATCCACAATGTTCCCAGAAATGACAAGAATAATAGGATAAAGAGGGAGTGGAAGAGAGACTGCAGATTAGGGGTTCCTGAAAATTTAAAAATAAACTGTCTTATCCCACATCCCCAATATCTTTCCCATACACTAGGAGTCCTTGAAAGAATAAATCAGCTTTAATCTAAGAGGAATTAAGTAATTCAGTGCAGTTTGAATTTCAGTGGAATAAGGGAGGAGTTTTTGGAGAACGTACAGGTGAGTGTAGGGAGGCATTGTTTTGTCATAGCAAATCATTACAAAGAATAGAAAGTTTGCCTTTCTTGGCGAATACCAAGACAGAAGGCTACTGAATGCAGGGTCAGTAAATTACCTAAACTGAGTATCTACTGTGGAGCAGATGTCCAAACCTATTACTTCATTACAATAGCAACTTAACCACCTAGCTATGTATAGAAGACTCTCTATTAGATAGAGAGTTAAATAAAAATGTCCCATGTGACTAACATAGCTTCTCTGAAAAGAGGGTATCTTGTCCACAGAATACAGAGTTTCATAAACACAAAATAATTCATAATTTTATAAATATATTATGATACTAAATTACCCAAGGATAGGCTCAAATAAGTATAGAGGTCTACAGGTAGCTCATGGAACAAAAACCATAGTGTAAGACCATGAAAGAGGACACCCCTGGGCTGCTCAGATCATTTTCACAGTCATAAATAACAAATGATAGACATTTGGGAAGGCATCCTCACAACATAATCTCATCAATTTTCTACAGATAGTAATAATAGCAACAGTTAACACTTAATGCTGCAATGAACTAAGAGCATGCACCAACTCATTAATTCTCACAACCACACAATAAACTAAGTGTCATAAGGATTCCCAGTTTGCATACAGGAAGAAACTTAGATGTTAAATAACTAGCCAAACATCACATGGCTAGTATTATAAATGGCCAAACCAAGCAAGGTACTTAAGATCATGCTCTTAACCGCATGAGACAGGAACTTAAACAAAGGTAAACTTTGAGTAATTAAAAATAAAAATATGAAGCCATTTCTATAAATAAAATTCAGAGCTGTGGTTTGAGAAGGTAGAAACCAGTATGAATTACGAAGAAGATGAGCCCTCTACAGCTTTTGCAACTGTTGGATGTAAATTTTAGTTAAGTGCACTGTGTAACTACAAACATACAAATATTTCATTCCAACACACAGATTCGTTTATGTATACACAGTTTGTTTTTTTGCCCTCATAAATCCTGTGTTCAAAACCATGCCAGACATAAGCATCTTTACATCTGAAATGGATAAAATAAGTACTGCTTAATTATTACAGTAAAAATAATGCTGCCCACAGAGGGCAAAACCAAGAAAGCAGCTACTTCTTACAGGACATTGTTTCAACAAAGTTTAGTTTTGTCTCAGGATGTAAAAGCAATGCAATCTAATCTGGTGTGACTGAAATAAAGTACTTAGTGCTCTAAGTTTATTTAACTGAATGTGCTCGGACCACTTACATGAAGCATCCTATTCTATTTTTACTGGTTATTTCCACTAGTGACACTTGCTAAAGTTGAACAATAAATCTAAAAAAGTCTAAGTAAATTCCCAAATGATCTGGTTTTTGAGTTATCTTCAAAATTCATGACTCTATGATTCTAAGTTGTTATATCGCTAAAGAAACATTCCATAAAAGTGAGACTGTTCTTTTAAATATACCTGTCACATTCTTCAAAATGTACTTTTGTACGTACCTTCCCTGACCCTGATGATCACACCATTTCCCCTTATAATTGAATGGACAAGGGAGTAATACACAGTCTCAAGGAAACACTCTCAAGAGTTTCATTTTACTTCCCAGACCTAACTGCTAGAGACTGGATGATTTGGAAAATAGCTGAAATAACAGTTGAGGGTTTTGGAGAAATTTTTGCCATGTGGAAAAGAAACAAACTGCAAAAATGATTTTTATCCCATCCATTCTGTTTAAGAAAAAACAACAACAACAAAAAGGATTGGGGTTGACCTTGTTCTGACAGAATGGTGTGAAAATTTCTTTGCTGGGGGAAGTAATAGTCAATGTAGATTCTAGTGAAATATTAAACTTTCAAATAGGACACCCAGAGACTTAATAGACACAGGAATACAGGTTTCAATTTCTTTTCTGTAAAATACTATAGATATGCTAATGCAAAACTTACATAAATCTAAACATCTAATTCTTTTATTCTTTTTTCATAATATGCAACTTTTTTTTTTCATTTAAACAAGGAAAGGCCTTAAAAAGCATTATATCAGTAACTGTTGTCCCTTCAAGAGTCACGTATTTGTTGCTGTCTTTTGGAGTTCATTCATTCTATCAGAACTAACAGCATACATGAGTGAATGAATGAAATGAGGAATGTATAAATTTAGGCAAAAAAAGCAAATTTGAAGGCAATGAAGTATATTGTTTTCTGTAGGCAAGTTACGGAATCCCTAATCCCTAAGCCCTTCTACTCTGAAAGTCTGTTGAATAAATACAACAGTTTCCTGGCCAGAATTTGATTAGTGACACTGAGTGGTCAGTGTCACTTAGTGACCATTCTTTGGTTGCATATTATATGTCAGGTATTGAGCTAAGTGCTGATAGCAATGACAACCATGAGCCAGTGAACTCTTTAAAGGTAAAACTATAACTGATACAATTTTGTATCCCAAGTGTCTAATATGTTGCTCCAAAATGTTTAATGAAATAAATGAAATAAAAACTTTTCTAAATTTTAAAACATCTGGTTATAATATTTTTTTATTGCTTTAAACACCAGATGGATGTTGCTTCTTTTACAGATAAGTCTTCATTGGACCTTGAATCCTTTGACACAAGAAAGGACAATCTAAAAAGTTGACAAAATTGGCCTCAGTAAGATGCAAACCTCAAGGCATATTAAGATGGATAAAATTATATTTTATCTTTCTTAAAACACAAGTGCTTAAAATAATTTGGCCTTGGGAGATTGATAGTAAGATAAGAAAGTCCAGCTCAAGAGGCTGACTCTTGACACTTTGGGATGCCAAGGCAGGCGGATTGTCTGACCTCAGGAGTTCGAGACCAACCTAGGCAACATGGTGAAACCTTGTCTCTACTAAAATACAAAAAATTAGCTGGGCATGGTGGCTTGCACTTGTAGGCCCAGCTACTCGGGAGGCTGAGGCATGAAAATTGATTGAACCTGGGAGGCGGAGGCTGCAGCGAGCTGAGATCGCACCACTGCACTCCAGCCTTGGTGACAGAGTGAGACTGTCGCAAAAAAAAAAAAAAAAAGGTTGACTCTTGGGAGGACATGTAGGATAGGCCCAGTCCTCTGTTGCCTCCCTCCTATGCCCCATTGGGAGCCTAGATATCAGAGAAGCCACTAGAGGAGCCAGGATGCAGTCAAAAGACCCCTGTCTAGAGATGAGGAGATATGAGAGGTATTAAGTGGAATATTCTATGGACATAGAGAAGAAAAGAAAAACCAAATGTTTGTGATTTTGAAAAGTGGGAGGAGTGGGGAGGAGCAATTGAAAGGGAAAAAGGTCTCAACCATGACATTTCTTTGATACGTGGATTTTTTTGGGGGGGCGTAGGTAGTAAAGCTTTGTTGTATAATTACTCACTCTTACTATTGTAAACTACAATGCAATTATCTATTCATCAGGTTGGGTCCCAAAGGGACATACAATTGAATATACTCATTAAGACAAAGGAAATCAGAATTATATAGCATCTTTGCCGTGACTGCAGTTATTTATATATTTAAGATTTACACTCCATTGAACCCAAAATGACTGAAAGCAACTTACTGGCTAGTATACAATGTGACTTAAAGAAAAACCAGGTATTCCCTTCACCAAGAGCAATTTCAAGGGAAAGATGTTCCTGTGTACTTCAAGCAATAGATTGGGCAGACTTTCCATTAAATTTCACAAAATTTAGCTCTAAATAGTCTAATAAATTTGACAAAAATGCAAAAAAAAAAAAAAAGAAAGAAAGAAACGCCATGAAATGATAGCAGTCTTATTTACTGCCATAAGGAAGGACTTAAATCTAGGTGCAGTCAAAATTTACATTTAGAATAAAGAATGTATTTATCCTAGCAAAAAGGATGCTGTTTAACAACAGTATTATGGGTGCTATCTTTAGCCTCAGTTCTACAAAAAATAGAGAAAGGCTACATTAAGTGGATAAGTTTAATATCAAATCTTTATAAAGTCATAGAGTATCATAAACTAAAAGTCACCTAGGATATTTCTACAGAATAATATAAATAATATAGTTCAAATAATTTGTTTGACTTAATATAGGGATAGAATATAAAGCCTCCAGTTCCACAGATAATTGACATGTTTATTTAAATGTCAGCTGTCTTTGGAGAGCATTTGGCTGATGCTAAATTTATGATCAGATGCCCTAGTAATTGCCAATAGCATAAACAGTCTATGTTGCTAATTAATGACAATGGCAACTAACAAATGTAGAACTTTTTATCAGTTTATCAAGCATTTTTATATCCATTATCACATTTCTTTTTTACTATAATAACCCTGTAAGACAGGTTCTAGCATTGGTCTTCTTTTAGGGAAAAAAAAAAAAAATCAGAATTGCTAAGGAGCAGGCCAAGACAGTGCACACAGTAGGAGTAGTCAGAACTCAAACCCACGTTTTCTGACATAAAATTTCATGTCCCTTCCACTAAATATTTTCTTGTCACTTCTAGTTAAATATCAACCCAAAGTAAAATTCTCTTACGGAAGAGGTAGCTTTGGTTTGGGGGCCTGATAAAAGTTTTATTTCAGCAAGCTTTAGTCAACAACATAAAGGAAGATGGGAAGAGGAAGGAAGGGGTGACCCGAAAATACAATTTTCTTGGATGCAGGCTGGATTCTGCCAACCTTAGTGGCTATTGTAAGAAAGAAAATTGGCCTCTCCACGACCATTTATACTAATCATTAAGAAGCCAGAGTTTGACATCATAGAATATATACCAAAATATTTTCTCAAAATGCCTAGGGGAGATTTAGAAACTACCTTTTTTCCTTAAAAAATTTCATCATTTTCATAATTCTATGTTTTTTATTGCCATCAAAACATCCCTTCCAGGCAGAATTACTAGAAAGTCCTCGTGGGGAAGACATAATTTCCTAACTCTCTTCTATTGGTTGGGGACAAGAAGGTTCTGCCAGGTGAAGAAGACTCCACTCAGTGTCACTAATCTAATTCTGGCCAGGAAACTGTTGTATTTATTCAGCAGACTGGCAGAATAGAAGGGCAATTAGGGATTCTAGAACTTGGCTACAGAAAATAATAAACTCATTGCCTTCTAATTTGCTTTTTTGCCTAAATGTATACATTCCTTATTTTATTCATTCACTCATGTATGCTGTTAGTTCTGATAGGAAGAGTAACTCCAAAAGGCAGCAACAAATATGTGACTCTTGAAGGGACAACAGCTACTGATATACTGCTCTTTAAGGCCTATCCTTGTTTAAACAACAACAAAAAAAACACTTTACCAGTGTCAAAGAACTTAGTCTTCTGAGGAGAGAATGTGCATGCTGGGCATATTAAGCCTATATATTCCAATACTATAAGTGCCAGGGACTTAAGGATTGATTTATCCCTGGGCACAATGACTCACACCTGTAATCCCAGTGCTCTGGGAGGCTGAGGTGAAAGGATCACTTATTAAGCCCAGGTGATCAAGACCTGCCTGAGCAACACAGTGAGACCTCATCTCTACAAAAAATAAATCAGTAAGTTTAAAATATGTATTTTATGTATATTTAAATATATCTAAATCTATGCATACATATTTTATAAAAATAATTTTAATTATTTTATATAAATAGAGAGATTTCATATAGATAGATATAAGTATAGATGATATAAATACAGATATACCCCCAAAAGAGAGAACGAAATACATTCTGCTGAGCAGTCCAGGGAATAAATACCAAAAAATATAAATAAGTAAATAAATAAATGGATTGATTTATGCATATTAAATAATGTTGTAATTCCTGAATTAAAGACCATTCTATAGACAAACTAAATTTTTTGACAAGGCAAATAGTAGAATGAGAAAGCCAAATGACCTAAGAAAATTTATAAAAATTTTCTCCAGTAAAATACCGTAGTCCTTGTGTATTTCTGAGAAAGCTTTAAATAAAGTCATTTAGGATGACTGAGGTTTTCTAGGTGCAAGTTAGTGATATTAACATTCTTTTCTCACAGGCTGATGGTGGTGCAATCTGAGGCACATGACTTTGTTATTTACCTGAAAGAGAAACCACTTGATTAGCTTGATACTACAGAGTGCCTTAACAATAGGTTAGAAAGAGATTGCATTAGAAGAGACCACTGTAATATTTACAGAATAATCATTTGTCAATCCAATGAATAACTATTGAATGGATGGCCATAATGAATGAGGACCAACATTAAGTGCTAGGGATATAGCAGTAAATCAGAGGAGTAATTTGCCCTCACTGAGCTTATGGTCTAGAAGGAAAGAGAGACATAAACGAATCACAGAGAAACTATATATTTAGAATTGCTCTGGATATTTTAATGGAAAATTAGAAAGGGGATATTAGCAGATAAGACTTGGAAGACAAAAGTCTGGAGGTCTTGGGAACTGAGTGGTCAACACAGGCTTCCTAAGTTCCTGAAACAGTGAGTAGGAGACAACTCAGTAAAGACTACAGGGATGTGTGTGTGCCCATGTATGTCAGGGCATGCCTCATGCAGAGGACGAGATGAGCATTCCAGAAATAGGGGATAGCAATGTTTAATGACACAATGGAAGAAAGAGAGAAAGTCTATGGGGCTGGAGTAGTAACTTGGTATCTGAGGGAAGAGAAGGTGGAGAATAGAATATAGAACAGATCCTGCCAGCCTTATAGACTGTTGTAAGAGTAATGGGTATCAACCTAAAAGCAGGCATAAACCTTTTAAGGATCTAATTAATGTCATCAAATTTGTATTTTAAAAAAATTACTCTAGCTGGAGACTGGATTGAGGAAAGCAACAGTGAACACAAAGAGACTAGTTGGAGTCTATTGCTGGAACCTATAAAAAGATTAGAGTTTGGACTGAAGATGTGGGAGTGCAGATGGATGAAAGTGGATGGACTGTACAGGACCTGGAAAATGATTGCCTATGAAGGTGGAAGACTTGTAGGTTTTGCACTAGTGACTCTTTGGAACCAGGTGCCATTTACTGAGATGGGAAACCCAGCAAGAGACATTCAGGGCTTAAAACAAGTCTTGAAAGTAAATTACACACACACACATGCACACACAAATTATAACTCTGGCAAAGTTATAGGAGGATTGCATGCAAAAACGAGCAATACTTAAATGTAAAAGTAAAAGTATGTCAATATATCAAATTTCTTTAAGGGTACTTCAACAACTAATATTTATGAGCAATTTGCTTTTTAAAGTGCTATTCTAATATGAATATTGGTTTAAATTTTCCAGGCACACTTTATAATACTCTCATAGTAAAAGAAAATGAGAAAGAGCTTTTAAACCTGTATCTCAGATATTGGCTTTCCAGATAAAAGAGACTCGGTCTTGCCCGTATTCAACAGGAATGGCAGATGTAATGTGAGAAAGTTCAGGCTGGTTTGTCCCAATGAGTATTTTTAATTATCTTGTTCCTCTCAGGGATGTAGATCCTAAAGAGCTTCCATCATTGAATGTAGCATTTAAATTTTAAAACAATGTACATTAGTAGGTAGTCATCTGACAAAATGACTAGGATCTGGAAAATGGATGTGAGTTGGGGAAGATTCCTAGGTTTTGATCATGAGTAAAAATGACAGTAACTTTATAGAAATTTTACAGTTTCCAGAACACTTACATCTTCATAATCTCATTTGATTACAGTTGGTATATTTCTCACAGGGAAAACATGATGATAAGCTAGAATCCTACAAAATGCAATGAATTTTAGAGCTAAATAACTTATGTGCCCCCTTAAAGCTTAAGAAAAAACAAGTAAGTTGAAGATAATTTAAAGACGTTCTGCTTGACGCAGTGGAGAGTAAACTTTGCCAAACCAAGAAACACTTTCTTCCCCAAGAAATAGCCCAAGCCAACATTTATTTAAAAGATTGAAATAAAAGATGACACATCTACAGTGACTTATTAAGGGAAACCCAGGATTTCGAGGGCATAGTCCCTAACATTTATGGTGGATGCCAAGGAAGATTAAAAACCTACTCTCCCACAACACAGCTGTTGATGACTCTGTCATCGATAGTTTAGGCTGGATGGACAAAAGGTCTGTTCCAAATTGGCAAGCCTTATGTTCTTATTATGTGTGTTTCATCACTGTGTTCTAGAAGAAGAAAGACCATCACCACCAACCAACATCCTCTCATTCTGGTGTCATCTAAAAATACCTGCAGACAGTATTACCCTGCGATTACCTCACACGCCTGCCCATCAGCCATAGCCACCTCCTACCTCCCGCTCACTAATAGCACAGTCCTGTATCACCTCCTACTCAGCCAAGCAACACTACTGTAGCTGCTTTAGATACACTCATATCTATATATATAGTCTCATATATAAATATATATTCAGACATATACTCATGTGCACGCAAAAATGCTTTTACAAAAGAAAAAGGGAAAGCTAGTTATGTGAAAGTAGCTGCACTTTGGAAAGTTAGTGTGATATGCCATTTGGAAAATAGTTCCTGTTCTGTCTGGGTGTTCACCCAAATGCCTACAGAAAAGCATTTAATTATCTCAGACATGAGCAGTATTTGGTTTTATTAACTCCTGACTCTTGAGCAATTGGAGCCCCCATTTTCTAAATCCATTGTATCACACCTTACATTTCCCTCTTTCAATATTATAATATTATGAACTTAATATTTATAATATTGTAGTACAATTTTGAACCAGTCTTTCTATTTTTAGAATGTATTTATAGATACTGTACTCATCATTCAACAAATATAGGTTCTACTGCTACCTGTTTTTACCGTTTTTTCTTTATTATTATTTAGTAAATCCCTGAGGTAACAGTGTATCATTTTGAGACAGAAATTAGTGAGATGGAAAGGAATCAGGAGCAGGCACAGGGGAAGGGGGAAAGGAATGAGGAGCAGGCACAGGGGAAGGGAAGCAGAAACAGGAATGGGAGAGATTTGTCTCTGATAGCAACAGCAGGCAAAACCACTATTAGCATAATCAGAGCAACCATGGCTTACAGCAGGGAGCACGGAGCCTGTGACTCTCAGCTCAGCTGCACCTAGCAACAAGCCCAAATGAGCACCATGGAGTAGCACCTAGGGCTGTGAGCAGGAACCGAGATCACAGCCGGGGAAGCACTTTGAGGGTGAAAATGGCATCAGCATGCAGGCGAAAGTCTCCATGATGGTCCCATAATATAATTTGTAGTGATCATTTGTATAATGGTGATTGAGCAGACAGTAGAATGGGCACTGTGCAGAGAGGACTAGGCTAATTGTCAAAAAACCCGGGACTCAAATCCTGACTCCGACACTAACTGGTTCCGTGATTTTGAGCAAATCTCTTCAAATAGCTGAGCCTCCGTTTTTCCCATCTGAGCAATAGCCACCTCTCCCATCTGCCCTACAAAGTCATTGTAAACAATTAGAATTGTATGTGAAATGTTCTAGAAAGTATTACATTTATGACTGAAAGACTATTAATCCTGAAAGACTCTGCATTAGTCCATTCTCATGCTGCGTGGGACTGGGTAATTTATAAAGGAAACAGGTTTAATTGACTCACAGTTCAGCATGACTGGGGAGGCCTCCGGAAACTTACAAACATGGCGGAAGGGGAAGTAAACACATCCTTCACCTGGTGGCGGGAAGGAGAAATGCGGAGTGAAGGGCGGGGGGGGCGGGAAACCCCTTATAAAACTATCAGATCTTGTGAGAATTCACTCACTATCACGAGAACAGCATGAGGGAACTGCCCCCATAATCTAATCACCTCCTAAAAGGTCCCTCCCATGATTTGTGGGGATTATGGGAACTACAATTCAAGAGGAGATTTGGGTGGGGGCACAGCCAAACCATATCAGACTCCTTCTGGATACCATCCCTATCCCAGACTAAAGTAAGTATCTTCCACTGCCCGCAGCTTTTCTCAGTTAATGACACCAAGTTACTAGAATGTAAGCTCCACAGGGACAGGTATTTGGAACAATGCCAGGCATATAGGGAGTCCTCAATCAATATGCATTGTATGAATAAATGAATCAACTCAATTGCCCAATAAGGGCATGTTATCTGTGATGTATTCTTGTTCTTCATTGTAACACATCTAATAAATCACCTCCAGGTGGCTATAACACCTGGTTTCCTCAGTAACACACAGTGGTGTACTAATAAATGCTTAACAACTGGCTCTCAGGGAACTATTTCTGGCATTTGCCACTTTTTATGGTGTATATTCCCACTATAGCTGAGTTCAAGCTACCACCATGATTACATGTGGAGTTGGGAGGAGACGCCCCCCATCGACGCTCGTGGGCTGGTGTGAGTCAGCTCCAGCTCACCACAGCCTCCGCTGCTCTCATCCTAGTTAAGACGCTCACCTCTAGCAGCTTGGCTTGACTCCTGGATGTTCCTCATTATACCCAACATCCACACGGCCGTCAGCATGGTCTTTCAAACACAAACGCCTGATCATGTTGTTTTCCTAATTAAAAAGCCTCTGGCTAACATAATAAATCTCACATACATAGTATGACAGACAAGAGGCTTCTGAAGGCAGTTTACTGAGCCTCTTCAGTCCCAACGTGGGTGCTAGCCACACTGAACACAGTTTCTGTATTTTTACGTCTCTCTGCTTTTGATCATGCTGTTCTCACTTCCAGGAAAAGTACCTCCCTTTCCTCTCCACCTGATAGAACACCTACCTATTTTACAGACCCAAATCAAGGAGCACTTCCATATCAAAGCTTTCTCTAATCATTACAGGTATTTCCTCTTTACCCCTCACCTATCATCCCCAGGTAGGATGAATTTCTCCCTTACTTGCATCTTCATATCTTTGTAATCCTACTTCAATGATAACAAGTATCAGCTTTTATTATAGTTACTTGCTTATTTCTCTCTCCCTTTTGCTGTTCTATGAGCTCCTCTTAAGCAGGACCTCGTCCTCTATGAACACTCAGCAGGTACTGAAGCACTTGGTTGAGGTCTTTCAATGCTTTGTGATACAAAATTCTCTGTAGTTCAGCAGCATCAAGTCCACCTAGGAACTTTTTCAAATGCCATGTCTCAGGCCTCACCCAGACCTACTAAGGCAGAATTTGCATTTTAAAAAGATAAGTTGTTGATTAATAGATGCATTAAACTTTAAAAAGTTCTAGTTCAAATAAAAATAACTAGGGCCGATTATTGATAAACTTGACAACTAGGCTAAGGTATTAACGTCTTTGGGAAATAGAAATCTATTGACAGTTCTTGAAATGAAGAAATATCGTAGCAAAAATACCATTGATTGATAATCTCTCAGCTTGGTGAAATGATTTAAAACAATAATATTAGAGCAATGGTTCTCAACTGAGGAAAATTTATTTCCTCCTCCACCCACCAGAAACTATTTGGCAATGTTTGGAGACATTTTCGGTCGTCACAACTGAGGAAATGCTCCTGGGATCTAGTAAGTAGAGGTCATGGATGTTGCTAAACATCCTAAGATGCACCCTTCACAATAAAGACTCATCCAGCCCAAAATGTTAATAGTGCAGAGGCTTAAAAGCCTCGGAATAGAGGAAGGAAAAACAGGAAGCTGATGAAATAATGCAGGCATATAGTTATGAACCAACATCAGTGTCAGGGCAGTGCTCGGTCAGCCCAAAGGAGGAAAAAGAATTAGAGTTGCTTCAAATAAATTGGCAGAATTTAGTGACAAAGGCTGAAAGAGAGGAAGCAGAAAATGTCTCTGTGTTTTTTCCTTTGGGTAAAAGCAAGAATGGCAGCAACACTGGCAATAATAGGAACAACTGTCATTTCTCTTTTGCACAGGAAGAGATGCGTTGAAGCGAGATGCAGAAAAAAGTTTACTAGGCAAGTCAAAGGATTCTGGTTTTACTACACTTATTTATTGAGCACCTACTATGTTACTGGAGCTGTGCCCTTTAATTCATGTGACTATATGCAATCCTCCTACAACAACCCTTAAAGTCGATATTGATAGCATTTTCCTGCTGAAGCAACTGAGGCTCAGAGAAGTTACTTAACTTGCTAAAGAAAGAATTAGGCCTCAAATCCACAACTTCTGACTCCCAACCCCAATATAGTCTTCTCTCTGACAGACATAGCAATAGAATTTTATCAGTTGCTGCTGATTAATCATGGTATGGCTGCCTATATGAATAGGCATTCAGAGGCAGGTCTGCGCTCATCAGCAAAGACCATAATTATTAATTAGACACACCTGTCATGAAGCAGGAGCGAGGCACAGTACCACATCTACTGCATGTTTTGGGTACTCATTCTGTACTATGAGCATTCAGAGTCAGAGATGGTAGACTCACTCTGTCATTCATTCAAAGGACCAGACAGAGTGTTTTGAATTAAAATTGTTATAATTCTGACAAGCAGTAAAATGTTTCCCTTTCAATGGATCATTAACTCTATAACCTATTTCTTCTTAGAAACCAATGAAAATGTACTCAAAAATGTGGCATTGAACACATTATTAATGTCAATTAATATTAATATTACTAATATTCAAAAATTATTGTCATCAAGCATCCACAAGGTTCTAGTTGTCTTTTTGTAAAAATAAAATCAAAATTATTCTCAGCTTATTTCAAAACTGTCGTGATAAAGTGATATTACACTGGTACAGAAGTGATCGCGGTTTTCCCATTGAAAGTAATGGCAAAACGGCAATCACTTTTGTACCGATGTGGTATCACTTTATGGGAACATAGATTGCCGATTGTGAGACCCATAGAGATCTGAGTCAGCATAAAGGAAGGGGAAGGTTAAAGTCATTTTCTTTTTCTACCCTTCCTTGCCCTAACACACTTGTACCTCAGTTCCCTGCCTGACAATCCCTACTGAAAGTTCAGGACTAAACAAAAATGATAGCTCCTTTCTGTATCCTTCCTTGATTTTTCCAGATAGAATTAGTTTTTCCTTCATCTGGGTCTCACAACACAGAATATACTGTTCTGCGTAACACACTATTCATATTAAACATGTTAATTATTTATTGACATGTTTATATCTTTCCTAGTACATCATTTTATTGAAATCAGGGCTGTTTTTTATTCAGTTTATAGCATTAGCACATAGAATAGTGCCTGACTCCCAGTAGTACTCAATAAATGCTTGTTAAATTTAATTAGCATAAACTCAGTCCTAGAAAGTGAGTGTTTTAGGTTGTATTTTTTGCTGCATCTTTTGTTCCTTTCAAATGTATTTCATCTTCTTAAGCTGTCTGTGTTGATGTACACTGTTAAAATGGTTTGATGAAGTATAAAAGAGATGAATATCTATGTTTTTAAGCTTAGAATAATGTTTTCTAGGTTCATCCACATTATAGAATGTATCAGTATTTCATTCATTTTTATAGCTGAGCAATATTCCATTATATGGACATATCACATTTTGTTTATTCAATTATCTGTTAATGGGCATTTTGATAATTTCCAGCTTTTCCCTATTGTGAATAGAGCTGCCATGAATATGTACACTTTTTTTTGTTTGAACACCTGATTCCATTTATATGAAATATCCAGAATAGGCAAATCATAAAGCAGATTAATGGTTTCCAGGGCCTGGGAGTAGGGGAAGGGAGAAATGGGGAGTGACTATTTAATGGGTATGGAGTTTCTATTTGGGATGATGAATAAGTTCTGGAGTAGACAGCGATGTTACTTATACAATGTTATCAATGCCACTGATATTACACTTTAAAGTTATTAAAATGGTAAATTTAATGTTATATATATTTTATCACAATACAAATATTTTAAATGACAGGTAGAAAGATAACATAATTGGGCCAGGAGTAAGATTCTTTTGTACATAAAAAAACATTCCATCTGCTGTTCTGCAATTCATCCAAGTTTGCATTCAGAAACTGAGATGCTATTGCCAATGCTGATCAAACCCTCATCTATTGCTGTGAGTGGTGTCAATGCAACCATCTTTTATAGTAATTTTATAATATATGTCAGCACACATAACAATGTTCATGCCATTTAAACTTGGAATACTTCTAGGGATTTATTTTAAGAAAATATTTCACAAGAACAACATAGCTGTGTGCATAAAAACGTTTATTACAAATATGCCTATATTAATTAAATGTTGGGAGGAAATCTTTGCCAACAGCATAGAGAACTGTTATTTAACACATGCAATATTAACATAATAAAATACATATGGAAACTATTTAAAGATTTAATGTTAGGTGAAAATAAGGGAATACTAAGTCGTAACTCAGTATGAATATGACTTATTTAAAATGTATGCAAGGGATTGATTGACATTAGAAAGTTGTATATTAATATGAAAAGTGTAATAGGACTTTTTTTCTTTTAAAAACTTATTTCCTATTCACTCATACAAAAAGTTATTCATTCCAAAAAGGAGTTTTGAGCAGCTGGAGTAGGCCAGGCACCGTGATAGGAGTTGTAGCCACCAAGATGAACAAAACAGGTTTTCTGCTCTCATCAGGTTTCCATTCTAACACAGAAGACAGAAGCAAATAATTACAAAAGTAATTGTTTAACTGCAATTGTGACAAGTGGTGGGAAGGAGATGTACAATGAGTCTTAAAAATATGGACATATTTTATTTGAAGTCTCTGTTGGGTATTCCGTGGAAATGGCTAGTAATGGTTGAATATAAATATCTAGGGGTGAGAAGAGAGGTCAGGATTATCAATACAATTGTGGGAGTTATTGGCCTTTTGATGGTAATTTAAGCCACAGGAATTGCCACAACTACCTGGAGAGGAAGTACAGACTGAGAAGATAAGAAGGTTTAGGAATAAGAGTACGAAGAATTTCAATTAATGGAAGCAGTTTAGTGTAGTTGTCAAAAACAAGGATGCCATAATTATATTTCCTAAGTTCAGATCCCCAACTCTAAGAGTTATATGATTTTCTTGGGTCTCAATTTCCTTATCTGTAAAGCTGGGATGACTTCTCATGGGCTGTTAGGAGGATTTGCTGAGATAATGTATATAGGGTGGTTTGACAAGTGCCTGATATATATTAAGCGCTACATAAGTGTTAGCAACATGAAGGTCAGATATAAGATGAAAATAACCAAAAGAACCCTGGGAAAAAAATAGGCAAGGAAGTAGGAGGAAAATAACAGGAGAGTAGGGTGAAAAGGAAGTGGATAAGAGTATCAAATGTTGAAAGTTTACATAGAATGAGGACTGAAACAGCTATATTTCATTAGGTTACAGAGATGCTGATGGAGCAGAGGATATGACAGCAAGAGTTGCATGGGATAAGAAAGGAACTCTAGCTTGTTGTCTCCTTTTCCTAACAACAGTAATAATATTGTCATGATGTTATCATTTTTTAAAGGAGATAGAGGGGGGAGCAAGGGAAAACCCACAGACAGCGTCTTAGAGCGCCATTGTGGCCTCCTACCCCAATCTCACAGAGGCTCCCACAGCATGGGAGAAATTACTCTTCAGCATGTTCTATGGGATCATAAACTTTTTTCTCTGCCACCAGACCCAAATGTAAAGGCTTAAATATTTCCAATATTGTCTTTAAAGGCCAGCCCCTTAATTGCTGTCCTGACTCTTCCCTGAAGCCCTTACCAATTCCCTTTGTTAGTGTCCAACTGATTGAGTTACAGAGGAGCTGGCCAGATTTATCATCACAATTGCTCTCACTGTAATCACATTTAGACCCAAATCTGACTGGAGTGAAAGTGTGAGTCTTAAGACCCTTGTGCTAATAATGAGGAGTGCTTTGGGCGTTTCAAGTTTGAAAAAGAAATGCTAACTGTTGACTGCCAAAAAGTAAAAGAGGCTCCATAACATGACAGTGGTAAATAGTGACTATGATGGTAACAGCAATGGGCAGTTACCATTACCTTCAGGACAATGGTGCTTAGGTCAAAAAGGCCACTCAAGTGTCCTGGGATGGGCAGTTCTATAGGGAGAGTAAGGAACTAGGAGCAGGTAATTCTGGATCTAGCATTACCATCAACATCGCAGGTGATGGCAGAGAACAAAACACTCGCAGATCTGATTAATTAAAAGAGTGTAGCAAATATGGAGTCCAAAAAGGCACTGAGAAACAAAGTCTGATTCAAAGTCTTTAAAAAATGCAATGAAATGGAACGGAAAGGAAAAGCAAGGGGAGGAAAAAGAAGAAAAGGAGGAAAAGGAGAAGAGGGGAAGAAAAAAAGGAAAGGGAAGAAAGAAGAGGAAGAAAAAAGAAGAGAGATGGGGGAAGAGCCAAAGCTAAAAAGGGCTTAGACTGCCTGGTAGCTTGAGCAGCAGAGTATTGTTTGTTTATTACCTAATCCATTTCCTCCTCTGTAAAATAGGGGTGATGTTAATGACTGCTTCAGAGGATTGCTATGGGAGAATTAAATAACGTAGGAAAAGTACCTGGCCCATAGCAGTTGCTCCTCAGATGTTGGTTTTCTGCCTTCCTCAATGACAGGTATAGCTCCATAAGCTGCCTGGGGATTTTAATGTTGCTATTTTTATCGAGGCAGTCAGGCCTACCTGTTGGGTCTACCCAGAAAGCCAAAATTTTAGTCTTAGAAAAGCTTTAACACAGATAAGGAATTGGCTCTCCTAGCTTCAAAAAACCTAATGATTTTGACTCTCTACCCCTGAAGCACTCCAGTCTTCTCAGCTAAGACTCCTTACCCCCACTCTCAGTTCCATTGCACCACAAGCTGGGACCGGGAACAATTCTATTCCTACTTAAAGCCATCTTAAGGATCTCTAGATAAGTAGCTTAGAAGTTCAATGTTAAGTCCTCCTGCTAATGATCATGCTTTAATCCTGCATCTAGAGCTCTTCAACTGTATCCTGGTTTTGCTTATCTTAGCTTTGGTTTTATAAGGTCTTCAATGAACCAGAACTTGTATTCATTTTCTCAACATCCATACTTTCTTCTTAGAGAACCATACAGCCTACAGTCATGGACTCCTGATATTCATAACCATGTCATCTTTCTTCTTGATCATGACAACTTGGACCAGAAGCAAACACTTGCCCAAGACCAACTACTCGTATTTCCTCTTCTATGTTTTTGGTATCTGGACATTAAATGGTTATGACACTTTGAAGAAACCTAAACAGAAATGTCATGGGGAGCACAGACTGCCAACTAGAAAATATATGAATCATTTGCTATAAGTGAGTGAATAGGAATAACCAATTTAAGAAAAAAGGGATAAAAAATTCTCAAGAGAAGAAAAGATGAGCTCCCATATGCGTTCAGAAACAGAGCAAGGACAGAGAAGAGGTGGCTGATGGTTTTCTGGGTTTCTTGAGGCTTGGCTGTAATTCCAGCATTTTATTTATGGGTGATTTCCCTATAATTATGCAATGCACTTCCTTGTTCTTAAGTTGTGTGAGTTTCTTTCTTTTTTCTGTTTTCCAACATGGGCAAGAATTCTATATTTGAGTCAATATCTTGAGGTAGAGTGTTTCCTACCAGACTATCTTAATTCACCTCCCACCTACCTGCAACAGTTTCTGTCCAAAGACAGCCTCTGCCCTCCAGCTGAGATATTTGCATTTGTCCCCAGACCTTTTTGACACAAACTGCCTACTTTCTAGACTTACTACTGTTGTCTGCTGTTTCAGTCATTCTGCTAACAAGGCTATGGATGACATTGGACCACATTTTTTTAAATAAAGTGGAAACTTCTGAGAGTTTTCAGGATATGGAAAGAAATGATACGCGCACACACACACACACACATTGTGACTTTTTTGTTAAGGGGGAAATTTTGAGAATTGGAAGAGTGGTTTTTGTTCTCTTTCTAGCTCTGCTGCATCCAAAATAATGTGATCTTGGACAATCACAACGTAGCAAAAGTTCAGCCTCTTAAACTTAAAAATCATGGATAATATTACCCATCCCATAATGTTACTCTAAGGATTAAATGAAGAAATGAATATGAAAGTATTCTGTAAACTATTCAGTGCTACACAAAAATAGAGAACCACCATTTCCTTTACAGAAAATAAACTTTAAAGGCCTGGACTAAAAGAGGCATCTCAATTTATAATGCAAGTGAACTTAGAAGCTACATTTGAGAATCCTTTTGTAGACACTTTAAGAGCAGCACATTTACTTTGCAAACAGTAGAGACAACCTTCCTTCCCCTCCCCAAAAAATCGATATATTCTATGAACATACCAGCCACTATTTTGCTGTTTAGACAGAGATGAAAAGGAAGGAGAGAAACTGGGCTTTTGTGCTGGTATACCATATTCCTGCACTATACAAATTACATAAAATATGTATAAAGCTTCATTAGATAGCGATTTCTATGACCTGTTCATTTATTCACACATTCATTCAATGAAGATATTTATAGGGGCTTAATGTTAGCTCAATACCATCATAGGCATAATAAGGGTAAAGAAGGAAATCATCCAGTTCTAGCCCTCAGTGAGCTTTTGCTCAAAGTCAGAAAACAGACAAATTTGCTTTAATTCAGTACTCATTCATGTACTCATCACTCATACATTCAATCATTCATCAACTGACATCCATTAAGATTCTAGTGTGTGCTAAGCTAGAAACAAACTGATTCAGCTAAAGTGATTTTTTGAAGAACATCCCAGTCCCTATCCTTAAGCAGCCAATAATTCTGCCAGGGATACAGGTGAAGAAATATTTTTTTTTTCTTTGTTTTCTCTGCTTCTTCCTTTCTTCTCTCCTTCCCTCTCTCTCTCTTCTTCCCCGACCCCCACCTCCTTCTTTATCTTTTTTCCTTTATCTTTTGGCTTCCGTCACTATTTATAGAGCTTCTACTATTCAACAAGCATTGGGGTCCGTGTTTGTAATCAGCAAGACAGACAAAGGCAAGTACAGGCTGTGGTAGCCAGCCTCCAAAATGGCCTCCTGGTAGTCACACACTAGTCCCTCCCGGACTGAATAGGAATGATCTGTGCAGCCAATAGCATATTGTGGAAACAATGGTTTGCATCACTTCCATCTTGCTATCTTGAATCACTCACTCCAGGGGAAGCCAGCTGGTGCTTCATGAGGACACTCAAGTAGCCCTAAGGATGGAGCCATGTGGCAAGAAACTAAGGCCGTTATCCAACAACCAGCAATAATTGGCTGGGTATGTGAGTGAGATCCACTGGAAGCAGATCTTTCAGACCCAGTGAAACCTTTAGAAGGATATAGCCCCAGCTGATATCTTGACTTCAATCTCATGGAAGACTCTGAGCCAGATATACAAAGAAAATGAAGGCCTTACATACGTAATTGCAAGTACAAGTAAGTAGACACATTATGAAAAATGTCATTGTGAAGATAGCAAGGTAGTGCACACATGCAAGTGAGTTACTCAACCTGGTGTAGCCAAATAGGAGACCATTTCCTGGAGTTAAAGAGTTTGTCAAGTAGTGTGACTAGTATATGTAAAGGCAAAGAGTTGTGAGAAAACTTGGAGGAATCCAGGTTACAAACTGATCAACATTGTTCAAAGAAAAGAAAATATAACTGTTCTCCAGTCATTAACCAATAAAATCCACACATTATGAACTGGAATTGAGACATTCAAAACAAACTTTAAGAGAAAGAATGACTCCTGTATCTGTAACCAGATTAAGAGTACGAACATAGATCAAGAAATAATCATAGGATATTCCCACAGATGAGTAAGGCAGTAGTAGTAATAGGTCAGTGCCAATCCAAGCCTTGTCTCAGAGTGGTAAGGCGAGGAGGTTGTTAGGCAAACGAAAGCACCCTGTCCACCTCAAAGGTATATCCTAGTAGTGCAGATGAATGAAGTAGGCTATCAGAGCTTGAAGTATAAAGCATATGAGAATTATATACCTATTTATCCTCCTCTGATACTGCACTTACAAAAGGACGATGTGTTTCTATGGTCTATCTAGTTCAATGGAGAGTTGTAGATCTCATTGTAACTTAGTAAATTGGCATTCTGGCTTCATAAATCAGGTCATTGTGAGTGTGGGCAGGAATAGCATTGAGATCAGATTTCTGGGCCTACAAGGATGTAGACCAGACTATGCCCTCCTTAGGCACCTGATTGGGTAGAGAGCTGATCTTTCTTTAAATACATTCTCACTTCATCAGCATACCCTACTTGCTTTTCCAAGCATGTTGGCAAAGAGCATACACTCTGGAGCCAAGACTACTTGGATTTAAATTTAAGTTGTGTGAAATTGGGCAAGTTACTTAATCTTCTTTGCCTCAGTTTGTAAGCCACTTTGTGCCTTGTGTGTAAAATAGTAATTACAGTAGTATAGACCTCATAGGGTTGTTCCAAAGATTGAATAGATTCATAACATACATAAAGACCTAATACACTACCTAGTTCCTTCATTATTATTGTTTTTCTATCCACACTGCCTACAGTGGGAATTCTGGTAACTGCACAAGTAATTCAATTCACTTATAAAGTAACAAATAGGGAAAGTAAGAGACAAAATATGAGAGGCCACATGATGGAGGACCCAGAAACATGATAAACTAAAGATTAATAATAACTGTGCATCCTAGAAAGGTCAATGTTGTAGCAGGTGGAGGATAATTTAGAAGGGGTGAAAAATTAGAGACAAGGAAAACAATTAGGTGATTGTAGCAAATTTCTAAGAAATGGCAATGGGAATTGGAAAAAAAAGGTATGGATTAGAAAACCATCTATAAAGTAGTATAAGTAGGACATGGTGATCAATTAGAAATGGGCCTGAGGATAGCAGTGGCCAAGCTGAGACCACATGCCAGTTACTTATTCAGTTTGTGCCTCAGTTTACTCATCTCTAAAATAAGTACATACCTCACAGGATTGTGTATTAAAGTTTAATCAAAATGTAGAATGTGAATTATAAGGATACAGACCCCATAAGGTTTTTATGATAAAGTGCTTAGGTTTTTAAATAAAGTGTGCAGCACCATAGTGTGTGCTATGGTAACAAGTTGTACCTAGGATGCATCTGATGTTACTGGCTGGAGTGAGTGGGTGGGTGGTAATGTGAATAACTGAAATAGGGGAGAAAAGAATAGGAGCTGGTGTTTCAAAATGAGTTTGAAGTGCTTGGGCTGCCCAAGTACATAGTTTCAGCATATATATATATATGTATATGTGTGTGTGTGTGTGTGTGTGTGTCTGTCTGTCTGTGTGTCTGTGTGAGGATGTCTATGTGTGTCTGTGTATCCATACAGGCCCACATATGCATACTCACTCATGTAACACACTGTGACAAATTTTTTGCATATATCATCTTATTTACCCACGAGGTGGCTATTACTGAAATCACAATTACTCTCCTCGTTTTACAGATGAATAAGTTAAGACTTTGACAAAGCAACAGAGCATCAACCTCATAAGGTTGTTACAATGATTGAATAAGAGAGTATGCATAAAATACTTGCACAATGGCCTGGCACACCATAAGAACTCAAGAAATGTTCATTATTAACACTGTTAGTGTGGTTGTGCTGTTGCTATTGTGATTTCTCAGGGTTAGACAATTATTGAATCACACAGCTGCGATTCAAACCCAGGACAGACCAACTGCAAAGCAAATGCCCCTAATCATTATTAGTGTTTAAGGCTGTGACCCCTACCATGTAAATGTCTGGCAACTAAGTAGTATAAAGAATACAGGCTGGGCGCGTTGGCTCACGCCTGTAATCCCAGCACTTTGGGAGGCCGAGGCGGGCGGATCATGAGGTCAGGAGATCAAAATCATCCTGGTTAACACAGTGAAACCCCATCTCTACTAAAAACACACACACACACACACACACACAATTAGCCAGGCATGGTGGCACTTGCCTGTAGTCCCAACTGCTTGGGAGGCTGAAGCAGGAGAATCGCTTGAACCCGGGAGGTGGAGGTTGCAGTGAACTGAGATCGCGCCACTGCACTCCAGCCTGGACGACAGAGCGAGACTCCATCTCAAAAAAAAATAAAAAAAACCAAAAAGACCTTACAGTCTTAAACAGTTGCAGCTGGATGATCTGGTTGAAAAGAAAGACTATAGTATGGGATGAAGATTGCCTAGACTAGAACAATGAACTAGGTTTTAAAATTCAACTGGTTAAGGAGAGCTGGGAGAGTACCCCAGGCAGGAGAATGCGAGTGAGCAGCGTCTTGGAGGTGTGGACAAATGGAAGGAAAGATAAAGATAATATGGAAAAGCCATGCTAGAAAGTGTCAGTTTCCCAAACGCAGATTTGCAGACAGGCTGGGTGCGAATCTAACCATTCCAACTCTGAAATGCCTACAATTAAGCCCGAGCATTGCCTCTAGGTTTGATTTGGAATGAAACCTTAGTTGTCAAAAGGAAAGCAGCCAGAGCTGTGTTTGCTTGGTGCTGCCTGCAGGAGTTACACTCGTAAGAAATCGTGGGAGGTGCACATGGGACTCCCCACCCACTGGGGTTGATAATCCGTGCTAATTGTACACATTTCCAAAGCCTCCCGTGTGAGAAGGAAAAAATAAAAATGTTCTCTTAACATTTTTGAAGTTCATAAATGTGGCAAATGTTCAATAACTATATTTAACTCCTGTTGCATATTCCTTAGCTCTTAAAATATGTTAAACCAACAATTTCATGCACTTGACAGTAAAGGCATACTTTCCTGCTCTTTTCTCCCACCTATCTAGGTGACCATGCATGTCCACCACAGCTTTGAAGAACTAGCTCAAGATTTGTTTTTTCCAAAGTTGTCCCTGGCCTCCCTGTCCCTTCCTTTGCTTAGCATTATACATTTGTGTTTGGTGTTGGATTCAAATGAGGTCCTGGGCAGCTAGCAGGGAGACAGAAGAACTGGAAGAGAGAGTGCAAAGTGTTTAGCATCCACAAGGCAGAAACTCAAAGGTGAACTCAGCAGAGCCTGCTGCCCCTTTATTTGCTCTCCACGTACCTATACATCCATTGCTCTAGGTTCTTGCTCTTCAATGTACTGTTTTGGACCAGCATCCCTCATCAATACCTGGGTGCTTGATAGAAATGCAGATTCTCAGTGTTCCCCTGCCAGACCTACTGAATCAAAATCTTCTTCTCCTTTTTTTTCTTTTAATAGATTTAACCTTTATTTTAGATTCGGGGGGGTGGGGACAGGGGTACATGTGCAGGTGTGTTACCTGGGTATATTGCAGAATGCTGAGGTTTAGATTATGATTGATCCCATCACTCAGAGACTGAGCATAGTAACCAAGAGTTAATTTTTCAGATCTGGGCCCCACTTCTGCCTCCTCCCTTCTAGCAGCCTCTAGTGTCCATTGTTCTCATTTTATATTATGAGTAACCAATGTTTAGTTCCCACCTATGAGTAAGAATATGCAGTATTTGGTTTTCTGTTCCTGTGTTGATTCACTTAGGATAATGGCCTCCTGCTGCATCCATGCTACTGCAAAGGACATAATTTTGTTCTTTTTTATGGCAGCATAGTATTCCATGTTGTATATGTACCATATTTTCTTTATCCAGTCCAAAACTGATAGGCACTTAGGTTGATCCCATGTGTTTGCTATTGTGAATAGTGCTGCAATGAACATATTAGTGCATGTGTCTTTTTGGTAGAATGATTTATTTTCTTTTGGAATATATATTCAATAATGGGATTTCTGGGTTGAAATGGTAGTTCTGTTTTAAGTCTTTGAGAAATCTCCAAATTGCTTTCTACAATGACTGAACTAACTTACATTCCCACCAACAGTGGCCTTCGCCTTCCCATGTCTTCACAGCCTCAGCATCTGTTGTTTTTTAAATTTTTAGTAATAGCCATTCTGACTGGTGTGAGATAGTATCTCATTGTAGTTTTGACTTGCATTTCCCTGATGATTAGTGATGTTGAGCATTTTTCCACATATTTGTTAGCTGCTTGTATGTCTTCTTTTGAGAAGGACCTGTTCACGTCTTTTGCCTACTCTTTAATGATTCTGTTTCTCTGTCACCTTTTTTATTTTTTTATTTTTGCTTAGTTAAGTTCCTTATAAAATCTTCAATTTAAAAAGATCCCCAGGTCATCCTAATGTACATTAAAATTTTAGAACCACTATACTAATATAGGCTTATCACCCCCACACTACAATTGTTTGTTTCCTTGTTTGCTTCTCCTTGCTCTGTGAGTTCCTTCAAGGAGGAACTGTGTCCTATGTGCCCCAGTAGCCCAGCACCTAGCCCAGTGCTCAGTACATAGAAATCAAATAGCTGCCACTTGTGTGCTTATTATTTGCCAAGTGCTATATATACATTGTTATCATTTAACCTTTGCAATAATCCTTTGAGAAGGTCACTGTTATATTCATTTTGCAGATAACAGGGCTCAGAGACTTTAACTCACCTAAAGTCACACAAATAGCAACAGAACTGTCATTCAAATCCAGCTGTATCAGATGCCACAAGATGTGCTCTTGATCGCTATTTTATATTATACTACTTTCATAGTAGACGTTTAATAGATATTTATGGAATTAAGCAGACTTGGGGCAGCAATGATTGAGCCTTTCCTTTGCTTCTTTCTGTCATGAAGTAAAAGGACAAGGGCTACAGTTTTAATCTGCCATGCAATTTCCAACGTGCAGAGGCATAATGTCTGCGTTCACGGAAATGGCCTGTAACTATACTAGGAATTCCGCATCCCCCACCCCTCTTCTCTTGGAAGATCTGCAAGTGTTAGTAAGCCCTGCAGACAAGCAATCCTGTCAGGCAGAAGGCAGCCCAGAGCCCTTAAATAAAACATTCTCGCAGCCTTCCGCGGAGAGCATGGAGACAAATACCGCGGATGTGAAAGGTGTCGCTGGGATTACCAATGACGTGCTAATGGCTGCTCAGGCAATCTCCGAGCCTCCTGCGCTCTGAGTCACCCGCTCCCTTTGGAGCCTGCGCTCACGTCATTAAGGGACCGAGAGCTATTCACAGATCACTGACTAATGGCAAGCTTGAGCCCGGCCTGCACTCCCCCCACCAGCCTTCTCCAAAGCACTAAGGTCATGGACAGGAGGCCCTGGAGCTTTTTATCACGGCCACAATGAAGAGAGAAGGAAAAGACAAAGTCTTCTGCCTTCCTTCTATCCATTCTGCTAGCTGTACTTTTGCAAATGAGGAACTTTCCTCGTGTTCCAGAATGTGTTGGAAACTCTTTGCGGGGAACGAGCAGAATCTTGAGTAGGGCGGTTTACTTTTGACAGTTTATTATTCTAAAACATCTTTCTGATGTTATTTTAATTCCACAGGCATTTCATTACTAATCAACCCTGGGGCTTTCAGTTTCTAGAGTACATACACATATTTCCTTTTTTGGATTATTTGTGTGACTGCTTGCTTGAATTTATTGTAATTTTATTTGTTTGTTTGCAACTGCCATAATGGGAGCATCTAAAAGACTAGGAAGTAATAAATGTAAAATTTTCTTTCAGACACTGCATTTTTCCCTAGCCTGCCTAAATCCTTTGAAATATAACATCACTTGGTTTTCCTGCCAGGCACTTCTCCCTGAAATAAAGTCACAGGTCTGCTTTGGTCACTCTGTCAATATCTGTGGCAGATATTTCCAAATTAACTTTTAGGAAGTCACAACTTGGCAAGTTTAAAAAGCACTATATTTAGTTGCAATTCTGGAATGATCTGGGAAAGAAAATTGAATTTGAAAAAGCAAGATGTGGTGGAGCATTTTGTGGAACAGGTAACAACCACAAAATTATTTTTTCCTGAATAAACCATGATCTGTTTGGTGGCCACTTCTATCCTTTTCCAAAAACAATCCAATTACTTACACAAGTTCGAGTTCTTCAAGATTAACCCCAGGCTTTATCCTGGAAGATAATTGTCTTGATTGGTAGAAGATAAGGCTATTCATGTATAAGGCAAACTGGTTGGAGATACATTTGAGCTCACTTTGCTTTCTATGCTAATATCGAAACATGAAGTTTAAGCATTTGGTTAGTGAAGAAAATATCTCATGCTGGAATCATGAAAATCAGTCATCAAAACGATAAAGGCACAATATTTTTTCCAGAATTCTGGAGCTCTGATACACAGTTTGAGAGTACATTTCTCAGCATGAATTGCATTGTTCAGTCTAAGAATGACCATGGAGCAAAAAATGCAACATGTTTCCCATTTCTGTTAAAAGTCAGGTTTAATACAGACACAGTTCCCTTAGATGTGGTCCACAGAATATCTTCTTTGGGAGATATCATTTGGAGAAAGCAAGATTTGTCTTTTTGAACCAATACAATTTTGATTGATAAAGGAGCTTTTATAATGGCATACTGGGATCAACATTGGTTGTGTTCATGAAAATAATCAGACTATTTAAGGAATTGGGAAAATCTAGTGTGTTGGAGAGCCATAAGACATTTCTTATTGCTTATACGCATCTCAAACTTTGGTTCTTGAGTTTGTTTAAAAACACGCAAACACTTATACATCTAAATTGTAAATGTTAATTGCTTCGGAGTTATATATGACTGTTACAGAAGGTCACCACAATTTATGTTCCTTTCTGTTTTCCCAGGGATTGATAAATCCTGGGAATAAAGCTTTGTTAACAGGCAGATTCGGACTATTCAGGAGTCACCTTGAGGATGATATCCAAGTGGTTGAAGGGAAGATGACAAAGCAATTTTGCACAACTCGTGGATTGACAATGAACTAATTTCAAGAGGCTCCTTGAAATTCCACTAGGATGGTGGGAAAATGGAATATCAACAAAGTTTTCTTAACATGTGACACCAAGGAATCGCTAGTAGGACCCCAAGGTGCTTGTCCTCTGTGAAGATCAGAGAGGGAAATCATAGAGAATATTTGCAATATGCAGACACTGTTCTAAACTCTTAACCACATCACCTTATCCAGTCTTTACAATAACTTTGTGAAGCAGGAATTATTATTCCTATGTCACTCATTAGGTCAGAAAATTTAAGTAATTCACACGTCATAGATAGTGAGCATTTCAAACCTACTTTGGGAAATGTGTGTATGTATGTGTTTGTGTGTATAGATAAGGGTACGGATAATGGGAGGTTGTTTATAGAACTTTTTGGAAGGACCTTGTCCTGCAACCCAGCCTTTTGCAAGTGCTTCTCTTGAAAAGAAATCAGATTTATTACAGTAGTTGTCTAGAGTATTTTTAACATATTTAAATATATTAGCTCAGGAGAGGAATTTTCCTGCTACTTTATTAAAAAACAAAAAAAACTGAAACTTACCATCAATCTATTTTACTATTTACCATACTTTCTGCATATTTTGTGTCTATTCTTTTAAATATGGAAGAGGAAGTATCTGGGTAAACGAACACACTTGTAGCTAGTCAGAGGCCTAAATAAGTAAATATTAGATGGCAGGAAAAAATGAGGCCTTGGGATAAGACAGACCTGGGTTCTATGTAAACTCTGCCACTTATATCTGAGTGATCCTGGTGGAGGTTATCAACCTCTCTGAGTAACAGCCTCCTCATCTGTAAAACACACAAAGACATAATACATATTCATGTATTAGTTATGAGGATTCATTGAGAAAAAGGTATATTTTTAAGACCTGGCATCATGCTGTTGCTTGACAAATGTCAATTCTCTTTCCTCCTGCATGAGTTTTTTTTTTTTTTTTTAAACTTTGTTTTTACCCAGTGATTGACAGAAGTCACAGGATCAGACCTAAGAGATAGCATTCAAAGAAACCCTGACAGATTCATGTCCAACTATGCCCAAGCTGAGTTTTAAGACAAAATTCACCCCTAACAGAGCAGAGTCCTGGAAATACAATAATATATGTTCTAATTCCTAAAGAACTTACGACAGTATCTTGAACTTTATATACTCAAGTTCTTTTAGCTGTTTTGATAATATTTTGGATAATAAATAATTGGAAATAATTTTGTCAAGGACTCAACTCCAACATACGGACTGGGAAGACTGACCATCTTTTTTATGTTATTGTTGTTACTATAATTAACACAGCAAAAGTTAACTTGGCAATAAGAGAGAAAAATATGTCTTAAAATAATTTATCCTCACAACCAAAAATTGATGAGAACCCATACATGGCCTAAAGAGAAAGTCTTACATTTCCAATGATAGAGATACTGTCATAGATCTTTCAGTCATCAGTTCTTCATTGTTTAATTCCACAATGAAGATTGATATTTTGGGCCAAAGCAAGAGTATTTGTTTACCTCTTCAATACACTGGGAACTCCATCATTACTGGCTTAAAGTGTGGTCATGCTCATTGGTCAAAGAGGCCATGAAGATAAAGTAAGAATCACTCCATTTCCTAAGCAATGTCATGAATTGCTAAAATGAAATTGTTCATGCATTCTTCCATTCAATCATTTAAGAAATAATAAGCACTTAATATTTCCCAGGCATTGTGCTATGGACTCTTAAGAAAATCAGATCCCCAACCTCAGTGAACTAACATTCTAGAGCACTTCTCTAAATCAGAATTTCTCAAAAATCGTACTATTGACATTTGGGGCTGGATGACTGTACTGTAGGGTGTGTCCTGTACAGTGCAGAGTGTTTAGAAGCATCCCTGGCCTCTACCCACTAGTGCTAGTGGCAACTCCTTTCCCAGCTTTGACAACCAAAAATGTCTCCAGATATTGACAATATCCCTTAGGAGAGGTTTGGGGACAAAATTGCCCCTGGTTGAGAACCAATGGTCCAGGCCTACATAACAATAAGTAACTGCAGTCAGTGGAAGTTCCTTGTACTATTCTTGATCTAGACCACCAAAATTCAAAAATGAATCCTAGGCTATTTTTGGCTTCTAGAAAAGTTGATGATATAACACCTTAATAGAATTCAGATGAAGTCGCTCTATCTCTCTCTCTCACACACATAAACACACACACATATACACACACACAAACACAAACACACACAAATTTGTAATCTATTATTTCCAGAAAAAAAAATAGTGTTAGAGTCAATTGCCTAGGAGGCTTTGGTATCTACCAGATTCAGTAATGAATACAGTTTAGGTGGCATTTTTGCCTACAGCGTGGCTTTTGTAGGAGGCATCACAGAAGAGCAGGTGTACTATGATCACTGGAGAAATTGCTTTACTCACCCATACAATTCTATAATGATCTATACATATCCCTTACTGGGTTCGGGAAGTTTTACATAACTTAAAATATGTTATTAGTCACCTGAAACTAAAACTAAAAGACCTTGAGAAAATTCCTCCATCATGTAGAATCATTTAGATTTGAGATATACCTTGTATATCAACTGGTAGTGATATCTGGAGTGCTGGGTTAGGGAAAATCCTAAGATCACACCTGTTGGTGGGAAATAATGTCAGGTTTGATGAGTGATGTCTATTCTATCTACTGAATGCAGAAACAGAAGTGCATGTACCTGGTATATGCCATCCTTGATCCAGATACTATGTTCAGTGGTGATGCCTATATTTGTCTGTTTTCATGCTGCTGATAAAGTGATATCCAAGACTGGGCAATTTATAAAGAAAAAGAGGTTTAAGAACTGACAGTTCCACGTGGCTGGGGAGGCCTCACAATCATGGTGGAAGGCGAAAGGCACCAACTTACATGGCAGCAGGCAAGAGAGAATGAGAGAGTCAAGTGAAAAGGAAAGCCCCTTATAAAATTGTCAGATCTCGTGAGACTTATCACTACCACGAGAACAGTATGGGGGAAACCGCCCCCGTGGTTCAATTATCTCCCACCGGGTGCCTCCCACAACACATGGGAATTTTGGGAGCTACAATTCAGAGATCTGAGTGGGAACACAGGCAAACCATATCAGTGCCTGTTATTTATATAGGCTGGATAACCCCATGAATGAAGTCTATAAATGGACTTGCTATATTCAGTTCCCTCCAGCTCTTCAATATTATAAATGTGATCGTCCTTGTTTCTATTCAAAAATTTGTAGGACTATGTTTTTTCTAATACATTATATGAGGAACAAGTAAAAACTAAATTTCAGATGTATATACAAAACCATTTTGAACCCTGATTAATTTTATATCTGAAGAAAATTGTTAGGAGTGATATAAGGCTTGTCACATGATATATTGATTTTTCTTTCATTTTTGGTTTTGTAGACAGGTATAATCTGGGGTCATGGATATATTCCATCAATATGAATTCTAGGGTCTTCTAGGTTAACAGTATTTTATTAAAATCTGTATATCTCTTCTTCCATTTAAATATTTACCTTTTAATTTATTCATTTAGCAAATGTTTATCTAAGGCCATCAATATACAGGTAAGATGCCAGATAGTAATTGAGTCAGACATAAACCCTTCCCTTAAGGATCTCAAAATCTAGCAGAAGATATAACAAATATACATAACAAATACATTATAAAGTTACAAAAGGTAAAATTACCAATGCCATTGCAGAAATTTTAAAAAAGAAAAAGAATTGCAGGAAGACCCAAGAGATAGAGATTTCTTTCCAAATGGGAGGTCAATAAGGAGATTCCCTTGAGTGGGCCTTGAAGTATTACTGGAATAACATGCATACTAGGCAACAGAGAAGGCATTAATAAAAGCACAGAATGGGAAACTTTTGGGATGTAGATAGAAAATAGCAAGCAGTTCTGTGTGAATGGAATGCAGTTAAAAAAAAAAAAAAAAGAGGAAGTAGCCAGAAATAAATTTGGAAAGACAGAGTCTAAAATCAGAGTAAGTAGACATGATCTTTTAACAGATGAAATTCCAATTATATTTAATAAAAGAAAGATTTGGGTCATAACCTCCTGTTTTTATTGATGCTTCATGAATATGATTCAGCTGTTAGAAAAATGGGCAGCTTGCTCACTTACGAAATGAAACAGGCAGCATCCTTTATGCTAATGATAGTTTTATTTTTTATAAACTGGGAGTGGCCTTTAAAAAAGAAGAGATTCATTGGCTAGTTACCAGAAACTTCCTTTTAAAAAATACTAGAAATCATTTTATTTGGTATTCATTATTTCATATTTAAATGCAGAGTTAAATGTTGAGTTAAAGAGTCGTACCTACAGGAAGGTTTTTCAGTTATTGGGGGCACATTTGTGGTCTGCTCTTGCAAAATGTTGGAGCCATTAAGACAAAAGTGTACTCAAACTGGTATTCTTCAGGGAATAAACAGGTGATTTTATGACTCAAGCAGCTAGAAGATAATAGTGGTAATAGCTACTATGATTGAGAGCCTACTATGTGGAGATGTTCTGTAAAGTTTTATTTGATTATTCATTCTGCAAATGTTAATGAAACATCCACAATGTAGAAGATGTGGTGCTAAGCACTGGAGATAGAGTCAGCAAAGGCAAACAGTTTCTACTTTCACACAACACAGAGTCCCCTGGAGGAATTAATCATATGACCACGGTAATAATGTACACAGTTATTCCCTCTTATCCAAGGAGGTTAAGTTCTAAAAACCCCAGTGGAGACCTGAAATAATAGATAGTAGCAAACCATATACTAATACTATTTTTTCCTATTTTCTATTTTTTTTCCATAGATATATACATATCTATGTTAAAGTTTAATTTATAAATTAGGCACAGTAAGAGATGAACAACAGTAACTAAATGAAATTATTATGGCTAAAGCATTATTAAGTAAAATAAAAGTAACTTGAACACAAGCTCTGCAATATCACAACCAGTTGATCTGATAACCCGGACACTTATGAAGAGACTCAAGTGCAGGGGGTGTATATAGCATGGATACACTGGACAAAAAGAGGGTTCACATCCTGAGCCGGGTGAAGTGGGATAGTGTGAGATTTCATCATGCTATGCCAAACGGCGGGCAAATGGGAAGCTTATGAATTGTTTATTTCTGGGATTTTTTTCATTTAATATTTTCAAACTGTGGTTGGCTGTGGATAACTGAGACTGCAGAAAGTGAAACCGCAGGTAAGTGGGGAATGCTGTAATTACGAATTGATAGCAGAGCTCTAAAGGGGTAACAAGATACTGAGAAAACACATTAAAATAAACTGACATAGGCTGTGACATAAAGGCTGAATCATGCAGGTCCCTAAATGAAAATGGGGTGGGGGGTGGGCGGAGGCAAAAGCATTCGATCAAAGGGAACACAAAAGCTCTGAAGCAGTAGGGAGCATGGTGTGTTTGAAGAATTCAAAGAAAGTGAGTTGGAAAGCAGAAAGAAAGGGGTGGGGAGAGAATCCATGATGAGACAAGAGAGTTAGGTAAGGTGGGACAAGGTATAGATTTGTGTATATATCTGTGATCAAAGAGAAAACAGTGAACGATATAAAGTTGTGAGTTTAGAAGAAGGGAACTTGATCATATTTTCATCATAAGAATGTTGTTTCAACTGCAATATGGAAATGAAGAGAAAGAAGGACAAAGTACAGAAATGAATCCACCTTTGAAGGCTATTACAGTAATCTAAGCAAGAGTTGAGAATCTGTACTAACAACAGTAGAGGAGACCCAAGGAGAAAAGATGGAAAGACGTAGGTGGCTTTGATAGATATGTAGGTGGCAGCATTGGCAGAATCTAGGCATGGGAAAGACAGAGAAGGTGAGAGAAGTGCTAAGGATGTGGCATAGGTTCTAGAATACAAAATTGGATGGATGGGAGTCCCAGTCATTGCCTAAGATGCAGGAAACAGGGGAACGGACCTAATTTCACAGGAAAGGAGCAATTATCTCATCAAAATCCCCTCTGATATAATCTGGTTGTCAAGTCCATTTTACAGGTGAAGAAACTGAGAATTATATGAGGGAAATCCCCTTAGTTTGTCTTTTTTTATAAATGACAGAGCCAGAATTGGAGCACAGGTCTACATGATTGTAAAGCCTGTACCCTTGAGGTTTTCTTTTCTTTTCCTTTTCTTTCTTTTCTTTCTCTTCTTAGATTAAAATAGCGAGTTCTGGTTTAAGGTGCAGAAATCTGGGAACTCGACCAATTACTTGTCTAAATTCTTGAGCAGACAGAAACTCTCTTTAGAAGAAAATGTGTGTATTTCGGTGTGGGCAGCTCGGGGCGGGGCATGTCTTTCCCATCCTTGTATTTACTTTTATGTGAAAGAGGAATAACTTGCCACTGTTTCATATTCATATATAATGTTGCAATAAATGCCATTATGCATAGTTCTTTATTCATAATTAGGATTTTATATAGGTGCCATATCATGGTCAATTTCTGATTGAATAGTCTGGTGTGTTCTCGAAAGACCTGTAATCTTTATCATATCATTGCTGCTTGTCAAAGTGAAGGCTGTCTTTTTATATTAAACATGCAGCCAGTGGGATTAAACCAACATTTAGTAGTAAAACTGTAATACCAACTACCCACGAGCATTATTATAAGAATTAAATGACTTAAAAAGTGAAGCAGTACCTGGCACATATTACTCAATAAACACTAGAAATTACTAATAGTTATTTATAGGGTCTGTGTCTCGCTCACTTCCAGCTTGTGTCTTTATTGGAATTAGCTCCCCTTCCAGAAGTGCTTCATTTTTCTCCTCTATCAATCCGAGCTCATCTCTTCATTCAAAACTTAGTGTAGGACTCACTACTTCAAAATGAAAGCCCTGCCAGAAAAATTTCATTTTTTGGGGGGGGGGGGGCGGATTTTATTAATCCCTTTGATAAATACATTTCCATTCCTTGTTCTAGGTACTGAGTGCTTCCGTCAACAAAACAAAGTTCTTGATGTCACATATTTTACTTACATTTTAGTGAGGAAGGACAGTCACTCGACCAATAAACATATAAATACATAACATGTCATTTGCCATGCAGGGTAAATGCTATTTAAAAATTAAACAAAGTAAGATCTCACTATTATTTAACATTTAAGTAGACAACCAAATGAAGCAACAGTGTAAGAAAAGAAGAGAAAAGGATGATGGAGTGCACTTTGTCTGTTCAAGGAAGAGCAAGGTAGTTGATGTGATTAAAGTAATATGAAAAAGTAGAAAAGATTGGAAATGAGGTCAAGGATTCAAGCAGAGCCAGATGGTATGCCAAGGGAAGGACATTAAAAGTTATTCTGGGTAAGATGGGAAGCTGCTGGAGTATATAAAGAAAGGAGTGATATGATGTGACTTGGGTTTCACATTTAAAATGAAATCACTCTGGCTGGTGTGTGGATAATAGACAGTAGCAGGGTAAGAGTGTAGACAAGGGGTCCATTCAGGGGAAGACATGGTTTTGCATTATTCCAGGGTGATGGCATTGTGAGTAGTGAGAGATGACCAGATCCTGGAATATCTAGCCCATGTGACTTGTTAATAGGTGAGATGTAGGGTGTGAAAGAAAGAAAAATATCAGGAGTGACACAAGGTTTTGGGTCTGAGCAGCTGAAAGAATGGAGCAACCGTTTACTGAGACGGAGAAGATTGAAAGAGCAGCAAGTTTGGGAAGAAAAAAGAAAAGTTCAGTTTGGACACAGTAGGATGGAGCTGGCTATTAGAAATGGATGTAGAGATGTACCAATGGCAGCTGGATAGAAATGACAAGAGTTCAGGGGAGAAATCAGGGCTGAAAACATAAACTGGAGAGTTATCACTCTAGACACGGCATTTATAGCCAAGGGACTGAATGAGATCAACAAGAATTAACGTGGTTCAGGAGGGAATTCCAAGGACTAGGTCCTGGGGCACCTTGGCATGCAGAATTGGGAAGAGGAGGGGCAAAGGAGACTGAAGTAGGAACACAACCAAGGGAGTGGTGTTCCAGAGAACATGTTTCAAGGAGGAGGGAACAATTAATTTTAGCAAATGCTGGTGATGACAAAAGAAATGAAGAGTTTTAGCACCACGTGCCTCAAATTCTGTCATTTTTCTACCTTATTTTTTCACCAGTTTTTAAAGAACCTATCTCAAGGCTCACATCTAGCAGCCAATGGGTCATATTTTACCCACAAGTATATTTTGTTTGGCCAGCACAGACTTTGTTTTAAAAAAAAACTGAATTTGAAAGGCTTTATGTTGGTCGTGTGCTCCACAGCTGACCAAAGTCCTCCCTGTTTTGTTTAAAACATGTATATATTCTTAGGTCTAATGGGCATTTATGATCATGATATCAAACACACACATGCAACAACAACAACAACATAGTTATTATTGTACTTAAACTTATCTCCCCAGTCATAATGTAAGAAATTCAAAGGTAGATCCTTTGGAATTTCCCATTCTGTCTAGTTCTGTGGGTATGGAAGGGAGTATTATGACCCCTACTCCCACCCTCCCAAGCATATTTCATGCCTTAATATCAGTACTTGGAATACGTTATCACTTACTTGGCAAAAGCAACATTGCAGCTGTGATGAAGGTTAATTGCTTGAGCTTAAAATAGGATTTATCCTGGATTATCTGGGTAGACCTGAAATAACCCCGTAAGCACCTAAAAACAGAAGAGAGAAGTTAGAGAGATTCAGAGAATGAGAAGAATTTGCTCTCACTAGCTTGAAGATGAAGAAGGCCACATGTCAAGGAAAAGGGGACCTCAGACCTATAACCACAGTGAACTGAATTCTGCCAACAACCTGAATAAACTTGGCAGCAGATTCTTCCCTGAGAGCTTCAGAAAGGAAAGCAGCTCCTCTAACACTTTGATTTTAGCCTTTGAGACCCTGAACAGAGAACACACAGTACACTGAACTTCTGACCTAGAAATCTGTGGAATAATAAATGAACATTGTTTAAGCCACTAAATGTATAGTAATTTGCTACCTAGCAAAATGTAACTAATGTAGTTAGTGTCCTTAATAAAGTATCAATATCAAAGTATATGTATGGTTATAACAAGTCTATCTTTTTCCAGAAAAAAACTTCTTAGATTACTGATTCTCATCCCTTAAAATCAGAACTTTTATCTGTACCATCTTATGGTCTGTCTTTTCTATTTAATTTTTGTTATTTAACTTCTCATGTGTATATTTATGACTTCTATTAAACTACTGAGAGCTGCTTGAAGGTAGGGACTGGGTCTTCTATCCTCAAAATTAACTTCTGAAAATCTGATTTGATGAGGTCACAAATGCCATTAGCACAAATAGTGTTTTCTGGGCATGGCCAACAAAGGTACAGAGCATGATTTGGCCCCTCTCACCTCCATAGTTTCGTAAGACATCATGGCACCCTCCTGCTGGAGCTCCAGCCACAGAGGCATCGTTGCAGTCTCTCTGAATGGCCATGCTCACTCCTACTCCAAGACCTCTGCATATGCTCTTCTTTCTTCGTGGGACTCTCCTCCCTTCTGCATCTGGTAAATTCCGAATGCTCCTTTAGATGTCAACTAAATGGTCACCACTTCCTGAGAGAAGCATTTCCTGGCCACTTTTACTAAGTCAAAAAATCTTTTTATAGTGTATTAATTCATTTTGTGTTGTTATAAAGAAATGCCTGAGGCTGAGTAATTTAGAAAGAAGAGGTTTATTTGGCACATGGTTCTGCAGGCTATACAAGCATAGCACTACCATCAGCTTGGCTTCTGGTCAGAACCTCAGGAAAATTTTCCTCATGGCAGAAAGTGAAAGGGGAGCAGGTGTGTAATATGACAAGAGAGGAGGTAAAAGAAAAAGAGGGCGGTCCCAGATTCATTTTAACAATTAGCTGTCACATGAACTCATGGAGTGAGAACTCATTCATTGCCGAGAGGACAGCACCAAGCCATTCAAGAGAGATCCACCCCCATGTCCCAAACACGTAGCACTAGGCCCACCTTAACATTGGGGGTCACATTTCAACATGAGGTTTGGAGAGGACACACTTCTAAACCATATTATACAGTGTATCATAATATCACTCCTTCCTTATTATGGTTGCAATTTAATGCTCATCTGTGATAAGAACCCATGTCATATCACTTCTTTATAAATTTCAACATGTCAGAGAATATTTCCATTTTTGTCCTTCTAGTCCATTCTCAGTACCTAACAAGGTGCCTGGCATATAATAGATGTTTGGTTTAAAAAAAAAAAAAAACAGATAAATGCATATATAACTGTCATAAATAGAATAATATCATCCCCTCAAAATATCTACATCCTTATTCCTGGAACTAGTAAATATGTTAGATTACATGAAAAGTGGAATTAAGGTTGCAAATGTAATTAAGGTTGCTTATCAGTCAACCTTAAGAAGATTATCCTGGATTATCTGGATGGCCTCGTATAATCACAAGGGTCCTTACATGTGAAAGAGGGAGGTAGAAGAAAAGAATCAGTCAGGAAAATGTGAGGAGAAAAAGAGTCACAAACAAAGATACAATGTTGCTGGCTTTGAGGATAGAAGAAAGGGGACATGAGCCAAGGAATGAGGCAGCTTCCAGAAGATGGAAAAGACTAGGAGATGGATTCTCCCCTAGAGCCTCCAGAACCAGCATAGCCCTGCAAATGCCTTGACTTTATTCCAGTGAAACCTATAAAGAATTTCTAACCTACGTGACTGTAAGACAATAAATTGGTGTTATTTAACCCTCCAAGTTTGTGGTAACTTGTTACAGCAGCAATAGGAAACTAATGGAATAACCTACACCATTTCTTTGCCCACAGAAATGCACTATACTTCTTGATTGACTTCAGCTCAAACAATGTTCATTGAGCAAAACTGAATTGTTAACAATGTAATGCATTGTGACAAAATATATGTAATTTAGAGCTAGAAAAAAAACTTTAAAAAATAGCAAGCACCTCTAACTTATCTCCCCCATTACAGATAAAAGCAAAATGAAGCTCAAAGATGTAAAATAACTAGCAACAATGTACATATCTAGCTGGTGAGAAAACTCCAGGGAGACCACCTATGTTGTAAGACAGTGAGAGAAAAAATTAATGAGAAGAATTAGGGAAACAGCTTTGGATAATCTGTTCTACATATGGTGATCGCGAGGAGTAACAAGTAGTGCAGCATTTTTCTGCCTTGCAGATTAAAAGGCTAGGAGGTCTCTACCCAATTTTTAAAAAGAATACTAAATAAAAAATACAATAACAAATAACAGATTGGCTGCAAGAGGAGAAAAAGTACTCTTTGAGTAGGATTTGCCACATGGGATTAGTAGCTGTCTCATTATCTGTTGCTTGAGTTTTAAAAAATTGCTCACATTGTATAAATAGATTCCTTTACTCTTTAGAAAAGAAATTATGTGTGTTTAGGTTGTAAAATGTAATAGAGCTAGCTACTATGTTAACAAATATCAGTGGTTTCTTTGTGTCATAATATAGTAGGCCATTGGTTCATGTCACTAGTGTGACTTGCTTTTTCCAACAGAATTTATGTTAAATTGTACTGTTCGAGGCCTAAATGCATGTCTTCTGTTACCTACTGGATCTGGAGCATTTTAAGTAGAAACTAGTGCAAAGCATCATCCTGCTCTGTGAATGAGGTAAAATAATGAACACAGAAATAATTTGCACATCAGTGACCTTTGATGTCAGCAGTGGACTTTAGTTGGAAACGGTCGTGAGAAGGAAAAAGCACTGGAACTTCCAAACAGTACACCTTCTAAATGAAGACAACCAGTCACTGTGTGTGGAATATGAATATTGTAGTCTTGGTTTTTCTGTTAAATTATTCGCTTTTTTTAACCTGTGACAAACTTTGGTGGAAAAGTTTCTCAGGTTAATAACAATCCTGCCATAACACAGGGGTTTTGCAAGTCTCATTAATGTTAGTAAAACCAACTCCAGTTAATAGAAAGTGCTATGTAAGTGCAAATGGTTATTAAAGAGACTGTGTACAAATTAGAGAAAAATGACTAATAGTAACATATTGTTCTGGGATGTCTTCCCCCAGGCAAGGCAAAAAAATATCAGTCAACTAGTCAGCCAGCCTTTATTTAGTACCTAATCTGTTCTCAAAAGTATCCAAGCCTAGGGATGCAAGAGAAGCAGGTGGCCAACACACTAACAAGAACAACTAATTCTGATGGCTAATGTTTATTGAGAACTCACTATATGCCAGAAAATTTTACCTGGATTAGTCACAATCTTCATACCAACTCTGCAACATGTAAATTTCCATTTCCATTTACAAATGAAGAGTCATGGGAAAATTGTAAAGAAGTTAAGTATCTTATCAAAGGCTACACAACCAGTATTGTGGAGTCCAGACTCACTCCAATGCAGATCTTCCTTCCGCTCTGTCATGTTTCTTTGGAAATGGTACAGCAAATTGCCAAGAATCATAGAAATAGGAAAATTATCAGAAAGTAAACTGTACACAAATGCTTGCACTGTTGGTCCCATCAGCAAACATATATGCTATCTTTAGAGACTAGAGCATGGTGGTTAAATGCTCAGACTTTGGACCAAGATTGCCCAGGTTCAATCCCACTTCCTCCACTTAGGAAAGTTGCTTGATGTGACTCAGACTTTTATCTCTACTACCACCCTCAGGCGGTTGTTAGGAGGAATCTCCAGCACCAGCTTCCTTAGAGGGTTGCAATGAAGAAACACATACACAGCACTTAGAACAGAACCTGGCCCAAAGCTGACACCATGTGAATATCAGATATTCATGAATATCTAATACTCATGTGAATTAAAGCATGAGGCGGCACAACTGGCAAGAGTTTTGATAGGCAGCATTGGATGAATAAAGCAGAAAAAAATTAAAAGATTGATAAATCTGTTATTTTGCTGGGCATTCATTGAGTGTGAGCCTAGAAATTAATGGAATAAATTGTTGGGCCTACCCTCAAGAGGCTTTCAAATCTTCATGCATTTATCATGGAAGCTAGACTAGGACAATGAGTTTGATGTCTGGTCTCAGGTGACTCAATCACACCCAAATATCAACGCTATGCTTATTTTTTACCTTCAGCCTATAGCTTATAGCCTGATTACCCTCTCCATTCTTCCTTACCTTCTTTCTGGAACATCCAGTTCTCTTCATCTATTCATATCTTCCAGTCAATCAAAATTGCCACCTTGAAAATTATAAAATACTTTGCAGTCCATATACAGAATTATTTTTCTGGTTATCTCCCAACCCAGCTCTCTCATACTCAACAGGTCTAAGTGATCTAGTTTTCTAAATACATACTACTTTTTTTGTCTCCCATGCTTTCTGATATCAGGGCTTTTATTTTTCCACATCGTTCTTTTGCTGTATAATGACCACTCCTTCCAGAACCAGCTCAAGCAGAACTCCTAGGCAAAACCATCTATTATTGTTCAAGGTAATCTCTCACTCTTCTGTACTCCTTCTAGCTTATATTTATAGCTATGCTTCCTTATCAAGTTATAAAGAAGCTGATGTTGATTTCTTCTTACTTCTAATACCTTAAACATGAAGATTATCCCTAATATCTGGCATTAGCATAGTTATTCAGACCATTTAATTAATTTCTACTGCACTCATGTTTTACACCATAAAATTTAGCCCTTGGCTTTGCGTATACAACTTGATAGTATTATTGCAGGGCCAAGACTCATCACTTGAGCAAAATAATAATCAGTAAATCAACAAATAGTTGATGGAGTCATTTCCAGCTTTCTGACTCAGTTCTCTAAAGCATACAAAGACAGTCTACTAAAAACTTAGTATCTAATTGGAGGAAAACAATACTGATCTAGACGTAGGTGACTAAATTCTTAATTATAAATCTCTTTCACACGTTTTTTCATCTGATACATCATCCATAGTGATGGTGCTTGGGAGATAAGCCCTAAAAAGTTGATTTATATTTTATGTCCTCCAGTTGGTTTCATTGGAGATAAAATTTTTCTGTGCTTAGAAACCAGAATTACAGGATGGCATGCGTATGCACAGATGGGTGAGCAACTATTAGCAAAGGAAGACTTTGGGGAGTCATTTTTAAAAACAGGATGAATTCTGAATGGAAAAAGGAAATTACCGTAAAGGGTAAGTATTAAAAAGCAGCATGAATGTTCCTTATATGAAATGAGAACATTTTATAAAAGGATTTAGGGACTAATAAAATCCAATCTTACACATTTTATTATTTTACAATCATCCTTTCTCTTTGATAATAATAGGAATATTATCTACAATCATTATTTAGCTCATTCATACAGAGTTTCCTGGAAAAGGGGGACAGAAGACACCTGAGCAAAAGTATACAAGTTTATGCCTTTATTCAGCCTTGAAGAAACTGTTAAGTATTTTCTGCCACACAGGAGACTAGAAAATCCTTCTCTGATTTCTCCTCTGGCTCTCAAGAAATCAAGATAACTTGCTAATGAAAGCTATGTTCTCCTCTTCTAAAACTGTATGGTCCATGGTAAATTCCAGGGTGGAGCTTCTAGATAATTAATGGTGACCTTCACCCTCAACTCTGAAGAGTAAAGTAAAATACGATGGATATCAATGAGCATTTTTTATTCATTGATTTATTCAACAATTATTAAACATTTCCTAAATGCAAGGCAGTATGCCAGTTGCTATAAATAAGAAATGGAAAACTTACAAAGATAAATAATACTAGTTAACTACTAAGTGCTAAGAACTTTACATGAATTATGTTAAATCTTGTGACACTCCTTCAGGTATTAGTATTCTCCTCATTTTACAGGTAAAGGAACTAAACCTTAGAAAGACTGAATAAATTTTCCAATGTCTCATTACTCACAAAGTGGCAAATTTAGGATCCAAATCCAGGGATATCATATTATAGAAATAAAAGATTTTGTAGAAGAAATAACATAAAATTGGGCTTTGAAGTATAAACAAGTGCATTAGTCAACGTATACTATCATGTGCTATGGTAACAAACAATCCCCAAATCTCAACAATAATTTCTTTTTTCCCTCCTGTATTGCATGTCCATTGTGGTTCAGCTGCATATCTTTTATTCTGCAACTAACTTGACGGAATAGGACCTATGTGGAACACACATGTCTGATGGCAGAGGAAAAAGAATAATGACAGAACCATGTAATACTTCATAAAGCTGCTGCTCAGAAGTGACTTAAGTAACTTTCCTTCACATTTCATCAGTCAAAGCAATTTACAGGTCAAGTTTGCCGTCACTGGAGTATGGAGGTAAAATTCTCTTATGGGGAGAGGTAGCAGTTCTTGGGAAATCTATTACAGCAAGGTTTAGACAAGTGGAAATGAGGAAGAACATTCTAAATAGAGAAAATAACTTGATTTCAATCACCATAAAAAGTAATCGTTTATGTATTTATGGCAAGTGGAGTTTCAAGTCAATATCGAACATTATTTAAGAGGTTCAGAAAAGGACAATGGTTTGGAAATATTTGTAGGCTGATCTGACAGAGTTTGTTTAACAGGGAAGCAGTTGAATAAAAGGGGAAGAGGAAAGAGAGACTGACTCAGGCTTGCAGAAGAATAGAAAATTTTCCCTCTCCTACTGTGTGCCTAAATGTCTGGCAATAATATCTATACAATTTAGACAGTGACACCAAACACCCCCATCTAGTTTCTGATCTACTCTCATGACTTTGAGCTGGGCTGGGCATTGAAAACCACCTGTCTATGCTCACAGCCCTCAGGTCTGAGTAAATTGGCCACTCACTGTCCACAGCATTGAAGTAAGAAAGGCAATTCTTCTATTAACACCCTTTTTTCTCTAAAGCAACCTACACAGCTGAAGTGATTTTCCCTTGGAGAGCAACTGAGCTCCTGAAGGGTTGAGATTGCCTTAAGGTTACTTTCTGAGTTTGATCCTGGGATCAAGAATAAAACACGGCTGTTTTCTCTAATTTTACAGTGAGCTTTCATTTCCAAGGAGACTTCATGTAAGCTGTCCATACAATGCCAAAATATCCTGTGAATATAGTGGAAATGTTAGGGAAATAGAAGGTTGGTTTTGACATAAGGTAAATCTGTGTTATCTACCTGGTGACTGATGACCTGGGATGAACTTCAACTCACCTTACCATGTTAACAACTCCTTTAACAAAATCAAGACCATCTCACTTAGAACTTTTCAAATCTCCTGCAGTAGCTTAGGTATATTTTAACACATTAGAAACCAAAAAAAACATAAAGTTTGTCATTAGAAAATCACCTGACTTCTTGGAAGTTCCATGGTCTTATTTGAAAGCAGCAAAATTGAGACTTAAGGCTAGGTAACCTGGGTACCATTTTTATCCTTTTTGTTTACATGAGAGAGAAGACCCCAAAGTGTATGTCACTTTGAGAAAGGTTAGTTAAAAATTAACTGTCCAAAATCTCAGTGATCAAACAAAAGCAGAAATCATTTCACATAAACTTCTAAAAAGAAGGAAGTAATATTAGAGGGAAAACCAAATGCCTAGGACATTGAAATGTCCACACCCTCTTCTTCAATCTGAGAGGAATTGCTTTGGATAAATGATGATTGTGACAGACCATTGGGGGAAACTTTTCCAACTCTAAGACTTCCCTTGAGCTTACCAAACAAGCAAAGCATTTGATAAAGAAAAAAAAAAGTAAAATAACAATAACAACAACAAAAATGGCCTTTACATCTGAGGCCCTCTGAACCTTACCCACAGAACAGTGTTCAAATCACAGAATTTTTAGATGTGTATTTAAACTAGAAATTCTATACCCTTGACTTGAAGGAACCCTCAGAAATACCATTTCAAAGCATCTTCAAGGTTTCCCAGTGAGCTCCAAGCCAGTGGATATCAAACATCTTCCCCTATGTCCCTGGATGGGGAGAGAAGGGAAAGCCAGGATTCTCAGAATCTGTTGTGTCTCTCCATCTCTTCCATCAGAGTATGCTGCTTTTATATGTAGTATTATATATTGAACTTTCATGAACTATTTCTCTCGAAGAATGAACTCTAGTGCTTTGGGGAAACAAAACAAAACAAAAAACTTTGAGAACCACTGCACCCAGCAGGAGAGATTAAAGAGAAAGCTTAACATGGCAACAAGGTCCATTGCCCCTGAGCTCCACCAGGCTTTCAGGAGCAGGGAGGGTAGGAGAGTGGTAAAATAATCCTCAGGAACAAAGGCAACAGGGAGGAGGAAAGAAAACAAATTCACCACCACATTGCTCTTGCTGCACTCCAGCAGGCTCTGGCAGCAGCTTAGAAGGGTCCTGTTCTTTGCTAAACATTGTAGGAACCCAGCTGGGCTTGTCATACCCACTTAATAGCAGCACTTTAAGAAAGTGTTGTCATTTTCTTGTCGTACTCATTTCTCTACCCTCTATTATCTTTTCAAAATCATATTACAAAATATTATGAGCTTCCTGTATCAGACACTCTGGGTCTTAGTCACTCAATTATTAAAATTGTATGATTTTTTAAATTGCCATTATGTGTGGGCTGTCTTTACCGAAGCGACAAAGCAATTGAGTTAACCCAAATGGTGCTATGATTGCAGGATCAGAACATGGAAAATTATAGCATTGAAGAGAGAGAAAAAAAAAACAGCTATTTCATATCAGTGCCAATAAAATCCTGGGAAACTCACCATGACACCATTATGTTAGACAGAGCAGAGCAAATGCTCCCAACGTATTACCATGCTGGGTCATAGAAAAACAAAATCATTTAGGGTTGTTAGTTTTATACCAAGTTCCTCGTCTATAGTAAACGAGGCCCTCTGGTAATGTGATGTGCTCCACGTGACACAACAAGGGCAATTCCGACCTGCTGTCAGCCGTTTCTCATTTCACCTGTGCCTGTCACCACACAGTCTGCATATGCCTGCTGTCAGAGCTGCCTCTCTCAATGAAGAACTGAGAGCAGAGCTCCATGCAGCCTGGGCTGTGCAGGAGTCTTCCATGCTGGCTCTGTGACATCCACTCTCCTGGCCTGATGAGCTACTGACAAAGCCAACTTGAAAAGGAGGTGGAATTTACAGGTGCTGCCCCAGGCTGATTTTTTTTCAAGAAGCCAAGCAACAACTCCATGTCCCATCATTCCGCAGATAATAGTTAGTATATGATCTGTAGAATGGGAACAAGGGTCCTGGCTCCCTTGTTTCTCCAATATAGACATCTGTGCTGGGCTCACCTAACGTTAACTTGCACGTTCAGCCTAAACCCAAACTATGGAGCCAGTCAGGTTGCTTGTCAGAGAGGATGATCTACAACAGTTCAGTCTAGGAACTTAAACACCAAAAGTGGTACATGGGATATAAAATTGGAGAAAGGCTAGGCACAGTGGCTCCAACACTTTGGGAGGCCAAGGTGGGTGGATTGCTTGAGCTCAGGAGTTTCAGACCAACCTGGACAACATGGTGAAACCCTGTCTCTACAAAAAATACAGAAATTAACTGGGCATGGTGGCATGTGCCTGTAGTCCCAGCTACTCAGGAGGCTAAGGGAGGATTACTTGAGCTCAGGAGATGGGGGCTGCAGTGAATGAAATCATGCCACTGTACTTCAGCATGAGCAACACAGCAAGACCCTGACTCAAAAAAAGATACATACATAAATACATATGGAGAGAGATGTCCCAATAACCACGACAATAGAGTGTGATAAAAACTCTGATGATATGGTTTAGATTTGTGTCCCCACCCAAATCTCATATCAAATTGTAGTCCCGAGTGTTGGAAGAGGGGCCTGGTGATTGGGGCCTAGGGAGGACTTCCTCCTTGCTGTTTTCATGGTAGTGATAACAAGATCTGGTGTTTAAAGTGTGTAGCACCTCCCTCTTCTCTCTCTTCCTTCTTCTCAGGCCATGTAAGCTGTGTCTGCTTCCCCTTTGCCTTCTACCATGATTGTAAGTTTTCTGAGGCCTCCCCAATTATGCTTTCTGTACAGCCTGTGGAACCATGAGCCAGTTAAACCTCTTCCCCAGGTGATTCTTCATAGCAATCCAAGAATGGACTAATATGTCTGAAGTCCATGCTCATCCAAAGGACACAGCACAGTGCAACCCAAATTACTCTTCCTAGGACAAACATAATACTAGCCTTGCCAGATGTTTTTAAGATATCAGACACAGAGACTTTCATGTGAAGTGAAATTTGTTTACGTTGCCAATGCTCTCTGTTTTTGAAAGCAAAATATGTTTGTTCATGACATTAATTTCCAATTAATGCTGTAACAAATGATCACAACATTAGTAGTTTAAAACAGCAGAAATAGGTTATCTTAAAATTCTGTAGATCAGAAATCCAAATTTTACTCCTGGGACTAAATCAAACTGTTGGCAGGGCTGTGTTCCTTCTAGAGGCTCTAGGAAGCAACTGGGGTTTTTTTGTTTTATTTGTTTGTTTTCCAATTTCTAGGGGCTATCTATGTTCCTTGGCTAATGGCTGTTTCTCTCATCTTCAAATCTAGCAGGAAAGCATCTTCTAATCTCTCTCTGACTCTGACACTCTGGTTTCTGTCTTATAAGGACACTTATGATAATAATGGGCCCAACTGGATAATCTAAAATAATCTCCACATCTCAAAATCTTCAACTTAATCACATATGCAAAGTTCCTTTTGCCGTGTAAGGTAACAAATTCACTAGTTTGGGGGATTAGGGTGTGGACATCTTGGGAGGCCATTGTTCTGCCTATCATACCACCATTTTGCAATGTTCTAGAAACTTTAAAGAGCTCAGACACTTGTCCTCAAGTCAGCCTTGAGCTAGTTCTCTTGCCTTTTATTTAATAACTAGATTCTAGTATCCATAATCATGTCTTTATTCTCTGCTCCCAATCTCCTTAACAACATTGCCTAGCTTTAAAGGTTCTACAGTGATAATCTTGATCCATAGTGCAGGGTTGAGGTCACACTGGTTAACAGGATCTCAGACTTCAAACTCCTAGTACTAAATTTGTCTACACTGCCTGGATTACCTCCAGAACCTGTCTTCTCCTCCCTTTACTAAATAAATCCCTGTCCTAGGAATTGTAGCTTCATGTTTTTGCATTCTGAAGTCAGTTACTCTCATCTTCAAAGCTTTGAAATTACGTATATTTTGTGAAGGATTATACCTTTTCATTTTGCAGACACTCATTAACTATCACTTGAGAGCTATAATAGAAACTAAGATGGAAGCCAGGGCCTGAGAAGTTGCCATGAAGATGGAAAAATGAGATGTTCAGAGAGCTGCTCCAAAGATACAGATTTCACTGCCTTTATCACATTGACTAGGTGGACCCAGATTTTGACTACAGTTTTCAGAATGAAAGTATTGCAACAGTAGATTCCTAGGCATGTATATATCTCTTCGAAACTAATGCAGGATCTTGCTTGGACCTCCCTGCTTATAGCAAAATCCTAGTCTCCTCTCAGGAAAATGGGGAAATGTAGAAGCTAAGCAAAGACCTGATTCCTGCAAGGGCAGAGAAAAAACAGTAAGCATTGCCAATGTGAGGTTTGATTTTCCCCTCCTAGTGGTGAAGAGTTTACTAAAAATTGAAGCCCAAGGCCATGGTATTTAATTTAAGAGTGCTGGATTTCCAGAGTGATTGAGGCCATAGCAGAATTTAACTTTGCCTAGGGATGGACAGAATCCTGCCTTCCCAGTCAGAGCAGGAGACTGAACCCTAAGTAGAGGCAGCTCCATACCATTTTCTCACTTTCTCTCCCTTCCTTCTACCATCCTTCCTCCTTTCTCCTTCCTAAATTTTTTCGTTGGGAACTTCCTCCTGTCTACCTGGGGGGTAGGAGTGCCTAATTGACAGGGAACATTTGTATTTGTATTGTCTCCATTTGAAAGTTGGTTTTGTTAGATGGCCTTTGACCTGTAGCCTGTCACTCAGAACATAGTTGTGCTTTCTTGGAAGAGCCTGTTCAACCCCATGAATATTCTTTATCTCATTCAGCCTATGTGTACAAATAGCAAAGACTATACAGAGACCATCACAGAATGCCGGATTCTGTGCTGCATCTGCCCCAAAGACATGTTTGGCTGCATTGTTTTACTTAACTGTCAATGCTTTGAAAATCAAGGCATTCCACAAGAAAATTCAGACAACCACTCTCTCTTAAAGCCTTCAAAAGATCTGGCTTATCTGGGTCTGCAGTTTCACAGACAGAGCACATCTACAACTAGGGAGCAGCTTACTCTTTAAACAGGTGCACCTCCTCTAGCTTAGGCCAGCAACCTGACTACCCCAGTAGTCATTTGAGTTTGTAACCCATGTGGTATCATGCAGTAAATAAATGTATGGAATCTGGCTGGCCTACATCTGATTCTTGACTTCATATGTAACAGCTTAGGCTATTCTTGACTCTGCATGTAACAGTTTAGGCTTCTGAAGGCACTGCTAAAGCCACTGGTAAGGGATCAAAGCCCATTTCCACACAATAGGAGACTCTAAATTCTTTTACTGCATCTGAATATTCTTGCAGTGAGGATTTCTAAAAACAAGCTGGCCATCAATTGGTTCTTTGAGATCACTTTGTCATCTTCAGATTAGTGATTTGAAATTGCTTCTATTTTCAATTGTATTTATTACATCTGGCCCACCTCCAGTGTTCCACGATGTGGCACCGTGAGTGGGCTGTTGCTTTTTCTGTTTAATACTTGCAAACTCATAGCATGGCCAAGATGATCATTTAGTAGTGAAGGATACAGTAACAGGGCCAGGTCACCTCACCCACACCACTGCTGGTGTCAGCTTCCTGGGGTATGGATTCCATTTCAGACACAGCATCTGTTCAATATCACTTTCAATACAGTCCTAAGATGCAGGAGAAACATGTTAGTGCCAGATAGATGTTTAAAATTTAAAAAATAAATGTTCTCAAGAGACTGTTCATTGAGCCATTTTATTTTCAGGATGCACAGGAAATGTTTGTCTTACCAATTTGAAATAAATGTAATTGACCTTTTAAACACAGAATCTGAGTGATTTAGAGAAAAGAGAGAGAAACAGTTCAGCCTAATCTTATTAGAATGAATAACAATGGTGACTCTTCTATAAGACCTTCAGCTAATAAAAGCAGAATGTCCCTTCTAATGGTTGTTAAAAGACTGGATATATAGATATATGAAGATAGAAGAATTAGTAGCAGGAGTCCAGTTACCGTATCCCAGAGAGAGACCATGAGAGGAGCATGACATTGCTAGGCAACGCTGTGCAGTTAAACAAGTTTTCACTGGCTCAGTGTGGTGTAGTAGGTAGGAAGCAAAATTCAAGAAAAGCACAGGGAAGAAAGAATGACATTGTTTATTTTAGTAGGATAGGGATGGAGGGAACAAAGGCAGATATACGAGTTAGTCACAGTCAAATTTTCCAGGATATGAATGTGAATTCTAGAAAAAATAAGAATTCTGGAAAATTTTAAACATTTATTTTACCAAATTAAAGATAATTTTTTAAAAAATAGAGTTGGAGGCATTATGCTTTATATACATTACATTATGGTAAGAGTAGTCGTGCTATTTTAAAGACAAGGAATGAAGTTCAGAGAGATAGGTTCAAGTACCCAGCATTTGATACTAGAAACAGAAGAAGCCAGGATTTGAATACACTCCTGTGTGATGCCAGAGCTCATGCTCTTTCCATTATTCCATCCTGGGGTTCTTTTACTGAAGAATAATTCCTTAGATTTCCTGAGTCTTCAGTTGAGGTTTCCAACAAAACCACATATTTTTTCAAGGAAAACACATTGGTGCAAATATTTATTTGTTTTATTCAATCATTCAACAAATACTACCTCTTCTCTCCCAAGCACTGTTCTAAATGCAGCAACTACAGTGGTGAAAAAATGAGTTCCCTGCCCTCTTGGGTTCAAGTGGAATTTGGAGAGACTAGCAATAAATGAGGGAAAAATAGATTATAATATTTTAGGTGGAGATGAGTGCTATAAAGAAAAATACAGCATGATAGGGGAATAGGGTAGGGTAGGTTAGGCAGACATACACAACCTCGCTGAGACATTATCAATCTACATTCATGTCTAAGGAAGACTGGCTTATAAGTTTGTTTGTTGTTTGTTTTTGCTATTATTCTGTTGTATTTATGTATGTATGTATTTTTTCATTTGCTTGTTTTTGCATTTCTACTTCAAGGAATTATAGCAATGTGTTTCTCTTCTAATTTATTGATTTCATCCTGCAAATGCATTACCCTTCCCAAATGAATATACTGAAACTAGGACTGGAAGTTCTTTGAGAGGAACTGCCTTATGTTAGTCATTGCCTCTTAATTGGTGCCTTGCTTCCATTCTTACCAATGCACCTTTGTTCTCCACACAGTCATCAGGGTCATGGTATCCACAGCATTCTTCTGCATGAAACCCTCCAATGTACCCCATGGAACTAAGAAGAAAATCTGCTCTCCTGAATTTGGTGCCGTGATCTAGCTCCCATCACCCCTCTAGTCTCATCTTGTACTTTTTCCCTGTGTCTTCTACCCTATTATTAGTCACTGCTATGATTAGAGGTTTTATTGTAACAAGGGGATATCATTGAGCTCATATCTAAATTGGTCATCTTAAACATCTTTCCAAGCTGCTTTTTCTTTACTCTTCTAGTAAAAAAAATCCTAGGGAGTAAAATTGGAATTCAGCATTCTATCTCTCCACCCTTACTTCTTACCTCCCTCTTATCACATAACATTCTTGCCACCCAAACTAACATATCATATGATCTATTCACACCTCCCAATCCCCCTTCATTCTTTTATTTCTGCCTCCGAGACATTTACCAACTCTCTGCCTCTCCAATTTCTAATTACCTATGTCTTATCTAATTTTAAAATATATCTGGCTCAGTTATTACCTCCTCCAATAAAATCTTCTTTGATTATCTCAAAGGAACAGAAGTTCTCCCCATCTCTCACATGTTACATCTCACTTTCCAATTTGTATTGTAATTTTCTGTATTTGTCTTGGTAGCTACTGTGCTAAATAACCCCATAATTTCAGTGGCTTAATAAGATAAAGATTTATTTGTGGCTCATATCATAATTCAGTGTGACTCAGTGGGGATGGGGCTGGGGGAAAAAACTCCAGGTTTCCCTGTTATTTAGGATTCCATGTTTCCCCTCAATCAAGTAATTGTGCCATCTCCTTGGACTCCTCCAAAGGACCCTCTGAATTTGAGTAGAAGCAAGAACAAAGGGCATAAAGAAGACCATACCCACTCAGCAACCTTGGCCTAGGAGTGACACACATTTCTTCCCACTTTCCATTCATGAGAAGTGGTCACATGTCCTTACCTCAGGAATAGTGAGCTGGGAGGATAAGCTAGCAGTGCATCCAGAAAGAAGAGAAAGTGTGTTGAGTACCTAGACAGTCTGCTAGTCTCCTAACTACAGATTTCACCAGAATCCCCCCAAAACCCATCGTATTGTCTTGAATAAAAATATATTCAATATTTATCCCCAAAATGAAAAGATTACGATGGTGAGAGGACTTTTGTGATAAACCTTTCATTTCCTATTCTCTAGTCCTGCTGCTTCTGTAAGCCTCAGATTTCCTATCCTTCCACATGGAGAAAGTTTGATTTCTAGCTTTCTAATTACTTATGTCCTTCCAGTATGGGCAATAGAGTCAGCACCATATGCGGATATTCCCTGAGATCTCTTTCCCTTGTCCTCTAGTATGGTGCCTCAAATGTATATGTTAGAGTCAATCACTCAGTTATGGTGGCTAGAACCAACATCACACAATCATATTCCTGTGAATTACCAGGATGTAATAAAATTAAAAATTAATAACAAATGATTTTTATATAAAAGACAAATATCACTAACTTATTCTTTGGTAAAGGAAAAATCATGACAGAAATTTTATAACAATTTGAGCAGAACTCAATAAAAACACTATATGCAACAATCTGTGAAATGTAGCTGGAGCAGTACATAGAAGAAAATGTATAGCTCTGAATACATTAATTGGGAAACAAGAAATATGACAGAAAGAAAACAACCAGGATGTTGAAAGAGACAGTCTGTGATAATGATAGGTGGTAACAGGAAGTGAATAAGGCTGTATAATCGACATGTTTGACTATCCCATAAATCAAGTGAACAGTATGGAAAGTAGCTGAGTGTGAACCACCTTACTCAGAAGGCCTACCTGCCAAGTTAAAGTGTCCTCCGGCAGGAGGCTGTGGGGTATATTTTGGAAAGTACAGCTGGGGAGGGTCAGATTATGTCATAGCATAACAAATATCCCCAATCAAGAACTAGTTCAGTGAGAAGCACCTTGTAGAGCTTCTGAAGAACATAAATAAGCAATTGAGAAAGAGGAAATAAGTATAAAAATAACAGAGATGTTCTTAGCATCATGAAAAAAACTAAAACTATAAACCACTCAACAGTCATATTGAACTATATTTTTAAAAATCTAGATGAAATTAATAAATGTATTGAAAAACATACAAAAGTCAAAATTAGCATAAAAAGAAATAGAACCCATGAATATGCCAAATCATTCAAAAAATATGACAGAAATTTAAAAATTTCCTTCTCTACCAACCCTCCTACTACCACCTAAGACATTTTAGGCCTGGAGAGTTGCATGGGGTGAGTGTAGCAAACAATATAAAAACAGATAACCACCATATGTTGTTCCAGAAAATGTAAAAGCAATAAAAGTTATCTAACTCATTTTAAAAGCCAGTTTCACCTCTATATTAAAACCAGATAAGTTCATAATAAGGACAAAAATTTAAGCCAATTTTACTTATATAATAGATACAAAAACAATCCTGGGAAAACTAACCAAATTTAATAGTATACTTAAAAAAATTATGACAAGATTTATTTTAGAAACTCCTGGATGGCTCAGTATCAAATAAACAATGTAATTTACTACATTAGCACTACAGAAGACAGTTCATATGATCACTTTAAGAGATGCAGAAAAAGTGCTTGATAAAATTAATACATTTTGTTTTATAAAAAATTCATAGAAACAAGAAATAGAAACTAATAATTTGATTTAAACAATAATAAGGATAATAATAGCCTATCAAGAACCTAGGAAAAACTATTATGATAAATTCTTAAATTTATATTTTTTAAAGTTAGGAAGAAGAAAAAGATGTGTGCTATCATTTCAGTTGTTTGACGTGATACCAGAGGTCCTGACCGACACAATAAGATGACAGTGAGAGAGAAAGAGAGAGAGAGAGGAGAGAGAAGGAGATAAACAGAGATAGAGATGGAAGGAGAAAGAGAGAGAGAAAGATAAACATAGTGGAAAGGAAGACACAGTGTTGTTACTATTTTTTATTTTTATTTTTACTTATTGTTTTGAGCCAGGGCTTCACTCTGTCACCCAGGCTGGAGTGCAGTGGCACCATCTCGGCTCACTGCAACCTCTGCCTCCCTTGTTCAAATGATTCTCCTGCCTCAGCCTCCCAAGTAGCTGGGATTAAAGGCATGCACCACCATGCCTGGTGGCTGATTTTTGTATTTTTAGTAGAGACAGGGTTTCACCATGTTGGCCAGGCCGGTCTCAAACTCCTGGCCTCAAGTGATCTGCCTGCCTTTGTCTCCCAAAGTGCTGGGATTACAGGTGCAAGCCACCATGCCCAACCATATAAGCTGCTGCGTCCGATCTATTTTTTAAAAACAGAATAGTACATTTCCATTAGGGACAGGGAGACAACAAGAAAATCCATAGCAGACCATTAGAATTCATAAGATTTGACCAAAGTAGCCAAAGGCAAGATCAGTTCCCCAAAATCAGTAGCATCTGTCTTATCAGTCATAACCAGTAAATAACATGGCAATTATTTACTAGGAATTAATCTAATAAAAGTGACCAAGACCTTTATGGAGAAAAATTTTAAATGTTTTAAAATGACTCATTTCTCTCCCCATAAAACTTGAATAAACAAAGAAATATACTTCTTGGAGGAGATAACAGCACTGTAAACTTGCTAACTTTAAACCAAATGACTATACACATTTAATGTAGTCCCAGCCTAAACAACACTGAAGACTTCAACAAGTTTATCCTAAAAATTTTTAATAAAAAATAAACATCTGTTAATAAAACAATAACAAATCACAGTAATCAACAGTGTGGTTGTGATACAGAGTCAACAAGTAGATCAATGAAACATGGTAGAATACTTAGAAACAGATTCATTTGTATGAGACCCTACCCTATGGTAGAGATGGCATCAAAGATCACTGGCTGATGCACGAATTATTTAGATAATGATGTCAATAAAAAATGTTATATTTCCCACTTCATATTATGCATCAAAATTCACTCCAAATGGATTAAATGCCTAAATGGGAAAGGAAAAATTATAAAATGATAAAAATTGAGGTAGAAAATTATTTTTGTTACTTTGACAATAGAAAAAGTTTCTTTATAAAGACTCAAAAATCAAAAGCCATGAGCAGAAAAACTAATGAATTTTCATAAAAATTAAAGATATCTGTTTAATGAACATCATTGTCAAAGTTGACAGATGAGTGGCACACTGGGACAAGATATTTGCAATATCAAAATCTGACAAGAATTTAACATCTGAAATATACAAAGAACTCCATAGAACCCACCAAAAAAAAAAATGGACAAAAAACACAAAGCTTAAATGGTCAAAATTTAAACTTGCACAGTTTGTGTGTGATTCAGATTTAAGATAAGTGAACAGGCATTCAGTCTCTATAGCACTTAGAAGAATCCTGAATAAAGCAATAATTATATTCCAATTTATACCCATAAGATTGAAATAAATTTGGAACAATGGATATGTAAAGTGTTGCTGAGAATGTCACAAATCAGAAGAATTACCAATCTGCTACAGGGAGGGTAAACTGGTATATCCACTATGAAGAACAATGTGTACAGTCTAGCATTCCAGTTCCTGAGTATATAAGCCAAAGAAATTTGCACAAAGGTTCACAAAAGATCAGTCCAAATGGGATAGCAAATATGATCCTATCCTATATCTAGAGTGAGGAAACTGACATTTTTTAACAGTCCTAATGACCATCATCATTCACCTTTATGAACTATGGTCACAAAAACTGGGTTTATTCTTCTTTCTACAAACAAAATACCTTCCAATCTCCTTCAGATGGGGGAACTTAAAGGTCTTATCTAATCACAACATCAGTTTCTATTCACAATAGGATAGGATTTGCTGCAGTAACAAGCATTTCCCAAATCTTACTGACTTCTATTAGCAAAGGTTTATTTCTCATGTATACTACTAGAACAACACTGTGTGACAGGGTGGCTTTGATCATGGGAATCATCTTGAACTCAGGACTCAGGCTAACAGAGCAGGAATTATCTGGAACATTGTTGGTTCCAGGTAAAAAGCCATCTGCAGACACAAAGACAAAGTACATGCTATACACACCTCCACCTGGAAGTGACATGTGTCACTGCTGTTCACTTTTCATCAACTAAAGTAACTCATGCCACTAAGTCTAAGTCCAACATAGTAGAAAAATACTGTCCTCCGCAAGAAGAGCCAATTAATATTGATGAACAGTGATAGTCTACCTCAGTGGATAATCACTGCAGCATTGTTTATAGAAGTAAAGAGTTCAAGTTATCCCATGTGTCTATCAAGAAGGGGAACAAATGAGTAACATGTGATATACTCATCTGTTATTTCATATGGCCCATAGAAATAATGATACATTTTAATATATCAGCAAAAATATATCTAAGTTTAAATATAAGAAAGAAATCAGAATTAAATATATAACAATATAATTTTTGTGTTTAAAAAATTCATTCACAAGGTAAGATATATTTTTCAAAGACAAATATACAGTAGTTCCCCTTTATTCATGGTTTTATTCCGTGCAATCTCAGTTACCCACAGTCAACCAGGAACTGAAAATATTAAATGGAAAATTCCAGAAATAGACAATAAGTTTTAAATTGTGTGCCACTCTGAGTAGCATGATGAAATATTGCATTGTCTCACTTGGATGTGAATCATCCCTTTGTCCAGCGTATCCACGTTGTATGGGCTACCCACTCATTGGTCATTGAGTAGTCATCTGGTTATTACAATAGAAAAACACTATATATATATATATATATGGCTTGGTACTATCCATGGTTTCCAGCATCCACTGGAGACCTGGGAAGGTATCCACTTCAGATAACAGGGCCTTACTGTATATCCAAATAAACATATGGAAGACTCTGTCTCAAAACAAAACAAAGCAAAACAAAAAAACCATGCCTTCCAATGATTGATGATAGTGTTCTATGTACTGAATATAATCAACTCAATTCTGTTCAACAGGTGTTTATTAACAAAAGCCTCTAGGTCTCTGTTCAAGTGAAAATATACAATTTCAGAGAGACAGTTTAAGACTTTTTAATATTTAATACCTCACACATATACCACATATGTACATCCCCCACAATAAATTACTAGATATGACCTTGGCTCTATCAGAATCTTAAGGAAATGAGACATTGGGCAATATATGTTTTTTATAGGGGAGAGGAGTGTCATGAAAATGCCTGGCACAGGATGGGTGTTTAATAAGTATTATTGGTTTTTGTACAAATAGTGTTTTGCTATGTATACATTACCTTATTTAATCATCATAATAAAGTAGATGATTTTAATTGCAATTTCATATACGAAGAAATGAATAGAGGGGGATGGTGAATTGTTACAAGTGTGCACTGACAGTAAGAAGTCAAGTGATAATAGAAATTCTTAACTTGTGAATTCTTGTTTAGTTTTCATTTGCCTCTTAACACTCAGTCTGACACAAATAAAAAGAATTCTTTGCATCTAAGGAGAATGTGGCTTCAGTCTGGTATCACAAGAGCCTCTAAATAGCCCTCAATCCTCTTTCTTATCAGCTCTTCCCACACTAATGTAGTTAGATGGGCATACAGACAACTTCCAGAACTTTTCCTTTCTACGCTCTGTGAAACATTGCCTGGAAATACAATTTATCCTGGTGCAACTTCGCACAGACACAGACAGTAAAGGCAACATGTATAAGCAGCTCACGTAGTTCAGATACTGCCACACCCTAACAGGGGAAAAAAGGTGTATACTGCAGACTGTTAAAAGTCATGCTACCAAACTTTTTCGATACATAAGAAGTTTTTTTTTTAACAGAGAATAAATACTTTTAAGGCAACATTTATGACAAAATGCTAAGCTAATTAGGCCACACAACGTACTATAGGATGGCATATTACTTGCAAGGAATAAAAGACAAAAGATATATATTATCAAGCTGGGACCAAAGAAAGATTTGGTGTTTATTAGAGCATGAGAAAGCCTTGAATTGTAAATATGTAAGAGAGTAAGTTCAGGGCAGTAAACAAATTCTGCTCAGATAGCCACACTATGCTGAGGAAAAACCAAAAAACTGTAGGTTCAATTTAGTCCCTTGAAGTGTGCCACCCAAATCTCTAGTATTTAACCCAAAAAATTTTGAAACTACTCTTCTACATCAGAGGTTACAGAACTATAGACCATGGCTTGTCTTACAGGGTCTGAAAGCTGAGAAAGTACTTTATATATATATATATATATTTTTTAATTTATTTATTATTATTATACTTTAAGTTGTAGGGTACATGTGCACAACGTGCAGGTTTGTTACATATATATACTTGTGCCATGTTGGTGTGCTGCACCCATCAACTCGTCATTTACATCAGGTGTAACTCCCAATGCAATCCCTCCCCCCTCCCCCCTCCCCATGATAGGCCCCGGTGTGTGATGTTCCCCTCCCCGAGTCCAAGTGATCTCATTGTTCAGTTCCCACCTATGAGTGAGAACATGCGGTGTTTGGTTTTCTGTTCTTGTGATAGTTTGCTAAGAATGATGGTTTCCAGCTGCATCCATGTCCCTACAAAGGACACAAACTCATCCTTTTTTATGGCTGCATAGTCTTCCATGGTGAATATGTGCCACATTTTCTTAATCCAATCTGTCACTGATGGACATTTGGGTTGATTCCAAGTCTTTGCTATTGTGAATAGTGCTGCAATAAACATACGTGTGCATGTGTCTTTATAGCAGCATAATTTATAATCCTTTGGGTATATACCCAGTAATGGGATGGCTGGGTCATATGGTATATCTAGTTCTAGATCCTTGAGGAATCGCCATACTGTTTTCCATAATGGTTGAACTAGTTTACAATCCCACCAACAGTGTAAAAGTGTTCCTATTTCTCCACATCCTCTCCAGCACCTGTTGTTTCCTGACTTTTGAATGATCGCCATTCTAACTGGTGTGAGATGGTATCTCATTGTGGTTTTGATTTGCATTTCTCTGATGGCCAGTGATGATGAGCATTTTTTCATGTGTCTGTTGGCTGTATAAATGTCTTCTTTTGAGAAATGTCTGTTCATATCCTTTGCCCACTTTTTAATGGGGTTGTTTGTTTTTTTCTTGTAAATTTGTTGGAGTTCTTTGTAGGTTCTGGATATTAGCCCTTTGTCAGATGAGTAGATTGCAAAAATTTTCTCCCATTCTGTAGGTTGCCTGTTCACTCTGATGGTAGTTTCTTTTGCTGTGCAGAAGCTCTTTAGTTTAATGAGATCCCATTTGTCAATTTTGGCTTTTGCTGCCATTGCTTTTGGTGTTTTAGACATGAAGTCTTTGCCCATGCCTATGTCCTGAATGGTACTACCTAGGTTTTCCTCTAGGATTTTTATGGTATTAGGTCTAACATTTAAGTCTCTAATCCATCTTGAATTAATTTTCGTATAAGGAGTAAGGAAAGGATCCAGTTTCAGCTTTCTACTTATGGTTAGCCAATTTTCCCAGCACCATTTATTAAATAGGGAATCCTTTCCCCATTTCTTGTTTTTGTCAGGTTTATCAAAGATTAGATGGCTGTAGATGTGTGGTATTATTTCTGAGGGCTCTGTTCTGTTCCATTGGTCTATATCTCTGTTTTGGTACCAGCACCATGCTGTTTTGGTTACTGTAGCCTTGTAGTATAGTTTGAAGTCAGGTAGCGTGATGCCTCCAGCTTTGTTCTTTTGACTTAGGATTGTCTTGGAGATGCGGGCTCTTTTTTGGTTCCATATGAACTTTAAAGCAGTTTTTTCCAATTCTGTGAAGAAGCTCATTGGTAGCTTGATGGGGATGGCATTGAATCTATAAATTACCTTGGGCAGTATGGCCATTTTCACGATATTGATTCTTCCTATCCATGAGCATGGTATGTTCTTCCATTTGTTTGTGTCCTCTTTTATTTCACTGAGCAGTGGTTTGTAGTTCTCCTTGAGTTGTAAGGAAGAAGATGGAGAAGGAAAAGAAAAAGTGACAGACAATAGGAGGCTCACAAGTGATAAAACATTTAGTACCTGACCCTCTACTGAAAAAGTATGCTGACCTCCGTTCAAAATCAATGAAGAAGTTAGTTGGCATGCTCCTACACTGGCAAGGAAAAAATGAGACCCACCCCCCCTACAAGAAGACTAACACAGTTGTATAGTATCTCTTACCTAAAAAGCAGGACTCAAACACCTATAGCAAATTAATTAAAGTTTACTGCGGCACAGATATACTCACTTGTTTACATGTTGTCTGTGGCTGCCTTTGAGCTGTAACAGCAGAGTTTAGTAGGCAAAAGTATTTACTATTTGTTCATTTAATATAAAGTTTTCTTGCTCTGCCATAAAGGACAAGTGGAAAACTTGCCACTCATTATGTGATGTCCCTTTTAGTACTGGTAGACTCTGACAGCTCAGAACTGAGGGACTTTTAAGCTTTTCCTAAAAGTTTTTTTGCCCATGATGGCTCTATTTCTTTTAATGGTTTTGTGCTTCTAACTACTCCTGTTCTGTGCTCCATTATGTTGCTCTATTCTTTGATACTAGAAATGCAATTAACTGTGAAGCCACAATCCTTGTTGACAGACATCAGACTTTTGTTAATCACATGATTGGTAAAATTCAATCAGACTTAGATAATGTCTACCTCAGGTAATAATCGATTAAAATTCTTTAGTTGAAATATTATGTGAATAAGACTTGCATTGAATAATTTCACTGCAGATAGACTGGTATGAGCATATTGAGAAAGGTACTATATATATATACACACATATATATGTATGTCTCACGTACATACACATGTACATAAATACAATACAGTCATCTTTTCTACATGGATTTTGTTGAAGACAGTGTTATTTACATCACAATATTACATCACTGAATGTCTCCTTAAAGGGGTTTTTATGAAGACACTTGAGAAAAAATGTATTAGAATTTTGTACTTGGAATGCATTTATTGTGTGCACAGTGTATATATTGTAAGTGATTGTTCTAGGTATTTATTTATCACCTCAGCTCTAAATTCATCATTGCCTGTTCTGCAAAAGTGTATCTAGGCCTTTTAAATGTTTCCTTTGCTTGCCATTGTTACACTTTGTCAGTAGAAGGCATTGGAGGGGCATTGTGGGAAGAAGGGTTTTGCTTTCTGGTTCCTGGTTTGGGTTTTTGGTTCCTGGTAGGGCTGCCTTGACTATGTACTTCTCATGATGTGAGCAGTTTTGTTTCCTGCAGGGGACCCCATCACTTAGATAGGAAAAGAAGTGGATTTCTCCAAAGATGCTGAGAGGAAAATAATCACCAAGGAATAAAGTAAACCCTATTTTGTGGTATTGTTTCTCCCTGTAAGATATACTCTGGTTACAACAAATGAGCCAGCTGTCAAAGCAACACTTATTCCTTTACCTTTCTTGCTGTTGGCTCTTTGGGAAAGGACATGCCAAGCAACCTTTTAAGATCACCAAATTCAGCAGCAGCATAGCTGTAAGTTCTGAGTCCTGTGCTTGAGAGAAGACATCAGGAGATTGGAGCAGCCCTGCATACTTCTACCTCTAAGCCATAAATTTAAAACCAAGCACCAACTCATAATCAAGAACAAGGATATACATCTCATCATGTTTAAATAGTAAAAATGGGAAATACTGTAAATGTTCAACACAATTAGTCAAATAAATCATGGTCTCTCCCCACCAGACACTGGCATACCATCACTAAGAATGAAATCACGGAGGAATATTGAAAGGCACGAAGAAATGATCTTTACCTATTATCAGATTAAAACAAAAGCTTTTATGAAGCAATAAATACAAATTTTATTTTTTAAACATATTTATACCCACAGATATACACATGTGTACTAACACCATGCATACACACATACATAGGAAATATGTGGAGGATTGTTTTCTCTGGTTTAAGAGTGATTTATAATCATTTGCGCTTTTCTGGAGAGGTTTTCAAACTCTATATTGTAAACTTGAATTATTTCCATAATTAGAAAAATTCTCATCATTTTAAAGGCACAGAAATAATTGAATTCTGACAAAATTTCCAAATTCAGGGAAAAATCACAATCCCTGGTATAGCTATGGAATAAAAATGTTCCCTTGCTTTGCTTTCTTGGTATTCATTTCTTAAAATATACACCTTGATCAAGACTGGTTGCTGATCTCATCAACAAAAAGTGATCCACCAAAATCCAAGGGTTTAATCAATTAGTTTGAGTTAATCAGTAATTCAAATATGTAAGTCCCTGAAAGTACAGACATCATGGAGATGGTTTCATCCAACAAATGGATGGATATAGATTACATAGCTGATGCCAGTGATGATGGTAGGTAGTTAGACAGAGAAAGACATGCAGTAATATAGTTGACATGGGCTATAAGAACAAAAAATTAATGTTTTCTAAAAGAGCTTCATGTCCATGGAGGCAGTGCTGCATTTACCTAATGTGGTATTTTCATCTATGAAAGAAAGATAAGATAGCCATGGAAATGGGTAAATGAATGCTAATATACATGCAATACTGAAAGGAAGCTAAGCATTTCAATTATTACTAAATTTTAATTTAATAACAATTAATTGTGAAATATTATTACTACTACCATTTTTCAAGTGTTCACAATATGTCAGGTATTTTAATAAGCATTTAATCAATACCATCTAACTTAGTGTACTCAACTTTACTGTGAGGTAGGCATTATTATTTTCAGAAGAGGAAACAGGATTAGAGAGATTCAGTGACTTGCTGAACGTCACACAGTAAGTATCTGAAGCAATATTCAAATAAAGATATTCCTGATTCACCAATCTGTTCTCCTTTCACTGTCTTAAACTTCTGATTTTCACATGGCTCAGTGGTTTGGGGGGGTCTTGAAGATACTAAACCTAGTTATGTGAGTTCCTTAAGTTCAAGGATATGAGGATGATTGGCAGAAATTAGAGTTATCAAGGATTTTATCCGCATTGCTCGAACTAATAAAAGCATGACACAAAGGAAAAGATAGTATAGAAAATATAATCAGACCCTCCTCTTGTTTTCTAGGTCCATGGGAGCTGGGATGGATGGTGGTTTTTGTCCTCATTTTAGAGTATAGCAGTGATAGCATAGAATTATATAGTAATCAGTTGCTTTATAAAATCAGAAGTTTCTTGAAGAGATAGCTTCAGATAATCCTTTTCTGCTTAAAGCAGAGTAAACACCACAGTTGAATGAAAAGCACAAATGCAATTAGAAACCAGCAATTTCAGTTGTGAATTTGCCACTTAGTATGTAAAACAAGGAAATAAACAGCTAAAAAAAACTAGAATTATAGCACTAGTTCTATAAGTTGCTTAAACCTCCTTAGACTTAATATTCCTTCCCTGTCAAGAAGCAGTACAGATATCTATTTTATCTACATTACAGAGTTTTTAAGAGAGACATAGTAAGTTTTGAAACATTGTAGACTGTATTAAACAATTTTTGTTAGAAATAATTTCTTCAGTTGAGGCCAATTTTTAAAATAACTTTTGAGTTTTTCTTTCATTATTACAAAAATAATATATATTCATGGTCCAAACTATGAAAGTTACAGAAAAAAAAATTCTAAATCTCTTATTTAGTGGCATTCTAGAGCTGCACTGTAGTGGTTCATTCTGAAAGTCAATTGTGCGCATGTCTTTAGAATAATATGTTCAGTGATGTTATGTTGGTAGCTTTAAATAAACCATGATGATATCATTTACATGATGGAAATTGGTAGATATTACCAAGCAGGGCTTTCTTTTTTGGAAACGGTCGTTATACATTTGTCAGTACACCGCTGCCCACAATTCTACAGCTTTGCCAATTTGGTAATTTAAATTAGATTGCTATCCTTTAAGTCAAAAATTGAAGGAGATTTAAAATAAGCAGATAGTCTGCATTCAGCCTTTAATGTGTCATTCTCCAAATAAGAAGATAGAGTCTGAATAAATGAGAAAACATGCTTTATAAGCCTTTACTGCAAAGACCTGCATTGTTTTATGTCTTTTGCATTATTTGGGCATGTAATAGTTTATACAACCCTTGTGGTTTTCTCTCTCTCTCTTTTTAAGAATTTAACCACCAAATGCCAACAGTCATAGATCTTTAGAGACTTTGCCTGTGCTTATGTTGTTTCATTAATGTCTCCTTCTTAATGAGAGCATTTCTAATCTCTGCATAGATGGCCTTAGACATTTGAGTTCCTCTTCAACTTCCTAATTATGTATAGTTCCAAGACACTACTTTAGTAGTAAAATAGGACCAGGAGTACCCACCCAGCTTGCCTTTTATCCTCTTATTTTATGGAACTATTTTCTGCTTTCACGACGCTTGAACATCAGAAGCTAATTTTTTATGGATTTCAGAAGTTCAATGAGGACTTTTGAAACATAAGACTTATTTTCTCCATACTTACCCATGTTCAGTCAATATACACAAACATTTTAAATGACATTTTGTCCACCAGAGGGCACTCATATTGTTTCAAGTATAGAGCTAAGGATTATGGCAATTTGAGGAGTTGGAGAAATGAAAGAACCCCCAGGACTCATCAAGTCTTCACTAAATGCCGAACAGAGCAATACAAATCAATTTTTTATTTCACTTTATTTCCACTCCTCCCACATTCCTACACACCCCCCCCACCCCCTGCTATATACACCAAAAGAATCTGGACAAGTATATTTCTCAATTCACAAAAGAAGTGGGGGGAAAAGGGAGAGAACAGGGTGAATTTCTGCATTCCACATTTTCAAGTACCAGCTTTGCAAAAGGGCATATTTTTCTTTAAAAAGTGGGTGTATGGAGAGTGTGGAAGAATAACAAGAAATTGATTTTCATAAAGTTACATCCTTTGTGCTTTAAAATGATACATCTCAAGTTGTTTTCCTGTATGAAGCTGATGAACTGCATGCTTCAGATGACACAGCTTCTGCCCTTCTCTGGGAACTTGACACTTCTTAAGCACTAGAAAATCCAGAGGCTGCCACAAGGCTGCGGTCTAGTGTGCTGACAGCTTCAGCCACAAGTTATTCTGACTTCTCACAAAAGCAAAATAAACTTGTGATTTCTGAGACATGTTGTATACCTCATTAGTGGTTTCAACTAAGTGCTGTTTATTGATCTTAAAGTCTTTCTCTTCTCAATGTAAGCAGATTTCCACCTATGTCTTCATCCTTGCTGAACGTTTTAGGATTATGAACCCGCTCCATTCATGGACCCTAGTAATTGCTAAATTTAAGCCATTACACCTGAGGTAAGGATTCTACCTCATTCCAGTTATATTACTCTTCCATGTCAAACATTTGCCTCATGTCATTTTGTTTCCTACAGGGCATTTTTTTGTTCATACATTTCAAAATTAGACAGATTAAAAGATGCATTACAATATTTCTGCTTCAGAATGGCTCATCAATTAAGTGTCTTAGCATTTTCTCTATTTTAAAGAGTGCTCAGTTAAGCCATCATGGAACTGAAATCTAGCTTTCAATATTTAGTATTTATGTAACACAAACAAGCATACCACAAGTACTATATTAATGGAAGGAAAAAAATAAGGTTTTTGTCCATTTGGAAAATCATGGCAAAGTAATTACCAAAGAATGACTAATAAATATTCATAAACCTGATCTCTACAACATGGCCCAAAGTGCTAGGTACTGTAAAATTTTGAAAACATTGGACTGTTGGCATTGCAAAGACCAAAAGCAAAATTGACCTCCCTTCCCCAATTCACATCTGGGTTCAGTTTGTTCTCAGTAAGAGCTTAACCAATCATGCTGACTTAGTCTCGGTTCAGATGGGAAAGCAGCAATGTTATATGAAAGGAGTAGGAAGAGGTGACTATTCCTTTAAGTCCTCCCCTGAGGGAGAAATGCTGTTTTATTATGTTTGGACAGTCCTTACATAATTGCTTAGTATTAGGGAATCGGCTGGTTTGTTGCTGAGTGGTGCCTATTGGGCTTAGATAGTCCCTTTTTGAAGTATGCAGTTTACTGGTCAGAAGCCTTCAAAAATAAAGTACATTATTACAAGGGCTTTGTACTGGGTAAGATTAAGCTGAAAAGAAATAACTTTCTTTCCAATACATGAGATAAAATGCAGAAAGAATTTCATAATTCAGGTTTAACATGGGAAATATAGTTGATATAAAAGTTATTATATAATATAGGCAGAGAATGGGAAATAGGTACAAAATTAAGAAAAATGTAAAATAATCATGATTTACACTGAGCCTTTTTTTTATGAATTTTTCCCGTGGATGCCACAGGTCACAATTACTTTGAAAGTCAGAATTTCTGTGGGCATATTATCTTCAAGTTTGAAAAAGTTTATTCCAGACAAGGAATTATGAAATAATGCCAGACCTGGAATTATCATAAGACTAAGTGTCACTTCACTGATGAGATAAAAATGCTAAGAAGGTCTCTATTAAATAACAGTAATGTTAGTAAGAAAATAGTAGCATATTTCATATCTGTTGCCTTGTTTTTAATCCTCTCAGTCCTAGTTAGCACCTACTTCTTTTGTCAGATCTTCGTTCAATTATCATTTCCTTGGGGAGGCCTTCAAATACCTCCTTGATTAAGTCAAATCCCTCTATAATATGCTTTCAAAGCACCATGCCTCTTTCCTAGGAGATAGAAAAGTTGCAATTTTGCATTTATTTTTATAGTTATTTTATAAATATCTATGCTCTCACTGTATTAATGCTCCACAAGGATACTGACTGTGGCTGGTTTTGATGTCCATTGAGTCACCAGCATCTAGTATAGTGCCTGGCATGCAGGGGGTACTCAATGCCTAATTATTTATTAAGTTATAAATGAATGGTCAAGTGAGGCAATGATAAAATTAACGTCATATTACAAAGTAGCTAACAAACTCAGAAAAGCCAGTTAGCTAACCCAAGATAACAAAGTCATTTAGTAACAGGGCTGGGTGGGATTCAACTCTGTGCTACTTTCTTTACCCAATGTGTCTTATAAGAAAAACTATGAGTCAAAGCATAATGCTTCAAATAAACACAACAAAAGGTAAAGTAACTAACTAAATTTGTTTTCCAACTAAGGTAGTAAAATAAATTGAGTGTTCTTTGCTATTTGCACATACCATTAGCAATATTCTGGGTGAAGAGCTATTTGCAAAGCTGAATTAAACATCATTCAACCAAGTGAAAATGTCTCCTCAGAAAATAGGTATGTATTTTTTGAAAGAGCTGAGAAAAGGATAGTATTTTATTTTGTTAAAAAAAAATCTGCATCTGCTTAAACATTTCCATTTAAAAATGAGTAGATCCGTTAAACAAAAACAAGGGTGTTGGTTTTCTTTGCTCATCTTTAAACAATAATGTACACATTCACACAGTTAATTTTCATCACTGATAATTAGAGTTTATTATAGAGGAGAAAATCATGAGTGAGAAAGGAGAATTAAGTTGCATAAAGTCTGTATCAGGGCTTGCATTAGTCTGCTTGGACTGTTGTCACCAATACCACAGACCGAGTGGCTTAAATAACATTTATTTCTCACTGTTCTGGATGTTAGACCCCAAGATTAAGGTATCGGCAAGCTTTGTTTCTTCTGAACCTCTCCCCTTGGCTACAAAAGGTTGTTGTCTCCACGTATCTTCATGTAATTCTTCTTTTTTCTAGACCTGGGTCAAAGACAAAGAGAGAATCTTGAGAAGAGCAAAAGAAAAGCGACTCATGTAACAGGGACTCTCGATAATGCTAACAGCTGATTCCTCATCAGAAGCTATGAAGGCCAAAAGCAGTGGGATGACATATTCAAACTGCTAAAAGAAAAATTAAAATAATCATAAAGAAATGCTATGAGCAATTGTATGTCAACAAATTAGGTTACCTGGATGAAATGAACAAATTTCTAGAAAGACACAAGCTACCCAAATCCTCTCTGTAACCTTTAAGCCCTGTATGTTCTTGTCCTTACCTAATGTCCTTCTCTCTCATTAGGCTCCCTTCAATTTACTGTATCTCAAATATATTTGCTCTCATTCAGTTCCTAACTTCAAGAACTACACAATGTTTTACTTCTTTACCATGGTGATTATTCCATTTTTAAGGACTCAGCTTAAATGCAATTTCCACAAAGACACTTCCTTAAAACCTTCACACTAAGTAACTACTCATTAAGGCAATACTAATGCTCTAACGAAGAAAATGTCTTTGACGATACCTTTCCCTCAAATACTTGTTGGGCTCCTTGGTAGGCTTTTAATCTAGTTACTAATCAGTTCCATGTTCTAGTGACTATGCCCAAGGTTATTTCCTAGATAAAATTCTCAAGCCCAATTTAGATATTTGCTTTCCATCTTCCAAGGCAATCTCTTTCACATTAATAGATGATATCTTGAGACCAGTGAAATCATAGACTTGGGCAGGAAGGCCACATACCTTTAATCTGTACTTCCAGAGCTCTGTCTAAATGAGTCACTGTTACTCAAAACCTCTTTAGATTTCATCTATTATGGTTCATGGTTGAAGTGGGACTGTTTAAAGAATCAAACATTTTCAGTATTCTCTTATTGTCTGGCAACTATCCAATTATTTCTGGATTTAGCTTTATTTTCCCAGTAACATCTTGGTAAAAGGTGGAAATGAAAACCAATTTGTGATTATTCTGAGTTTTTCCAATTGTATCCCCCAGAATATAATTTATCAACCCCAACACTATTGACATGTTAGATCAGATAATTAAGCATTTTAGGCATCTATCCTGTGCATTGTGGGATATTTGTCAGCATCCTTGGCCTCTACCCACTCTGTGCTTATAGCACCACCCCACCTTAGTCATGACAAACAAAAATATCTCCAGACATTGTCATATATGTCCTGGTATACAAAATCACTCATCAATTAATAACTGAAACCACAGGCTGAATAGGTCCATTTTCTGCCTTCAAGTTATCATAGCCAATAACTTTACCAAATATTTGGTCAAATTCATAGAATGGGCCTTCATTTATCCAACTTTTAAGAGTTTTACGGTTGCCTAACTTATTACCGATAGGTCAATGTCACCTATTTGAAATGTTTGTTATATGTAGATAGTACCTCATTTCAAGTTTATGTTGCATCGTAACTTCAGAATTAGTTTCTATATTAATTATTGCAATTCTAGCTTCATAATGAGCAAATATCAGCATCACTGTGGCTAAAGCCAATATAAAGTTATTTTCCACATGTAATAGTCCAATGCTGGTGTTTGGTAGGTGACTTCTGTGTGGTGTTTCAGAGAGCCAATCTGCTTCCAATATGTGGTTCTGCCATTTTTAACACATAGGTTCAAAGGTCATCATGTTCATATGTTTCAAGTCAAAGCAAAAAGAACACAGAATATTGTATAAGGGAGAATTTTATAGGCTAGACTGTGTAATGGCATATATTATTTTTGCTCACATTTTATTGATTATAATTCAATTATATTGTCATATCCAACTAAAAATGTGTCTGCATTTGGGATGGAAAATACAGATTACTTACGTGCCCAAGAGCACAAGGGAATAGGTTTGATGATGGCTCTCAGTGCCTGCTATTTTAACTAGTTATATCCTCTCATTGTACCATACCCTTTTTTTAACGTCACTTATTAGAATTATAATAAAGTAATTATTTAAACAACTATTGGTTTATTGTCCATCTTGCCTCTAAATCAGTATACTCCATAAAGGCAAGAACCGCATCCATTGTATTTAATGTTGTATCCTTAGCAAAGCTGCTAGTTTTCTGAACCTTGCAAAGTTCTTGGCATTTAGTACTTTTTCAATAAAAATGTATTAAATAAATAAATAAAATAATGTAAAAGTGGATGAATAAACAAATGATGACTTGGTCCTTGACATAGAACTAGCCTAGCAAGTTATCCTTTGCCAGAGACATATCTAGCTTTCCTCCTGACTTCATGGTTTCATGTTTATTCTGCTTAATTCAAGTAGTGGCAACTGGTTCTGTCCTTGTAACCCATGGTGAAGAAGTGAGATGGTCATGTAGTCTCCAGAGCCCAGCTTTTCCTAACTGTGTTGGTTCCGGAGGCTCCTTCTGCCTTCTTGTGATGGTGAATTTTATGTGTCAACTTGATTGGGCCATAGTGTCCAGATATGTGGCACCCAGATACATTATTCTGGGATTTTCTATGAGGGTGTTTTTGGATGAGACTAATATTTAAATTGGTGGACTTCGAATAAAGTAAGTTACCCTCTGTGATGCTTCCTCTAATCAGCTGAAGGCCTGGATAGAACAAAAGACTAACCTCCCCCAAGCAAGAGGAAATGCTGCAGGAGACAACCTTTGGACTTGAACTGTAGAGTCAGCTCTTCTTCGGGTCTCCAGCCTGCTAGGCCATTCTGCAGATTTTGCACTTGCCAGTCTCCATAATTATGTCAACCAATTCCTTCAAATGAATCTTTCTATGTACTGTATACATACATCCTATTGGTTCAGTTTTTCTGGAGTATCCTGACTAATATACTGCTCATATACATTATCAATTTTAGACTTCACTCTAAATAGAAGTATTGACCTTATAGTTGGCATGAATACCTATTTTCAAACAGTCTTCACAGAGTTGCATTCATGACCAAGATCAAAAGAAGTCTTTAAATCTGTAGGAATTAAATTACATTTACATATTCCCATACTTATTTATTTCACTTGGTTTTAAGCCTTACAAAGGCAAATACTGTATTATATCTTTTTCTGCATCCCTAGCATCTAGCCCATAGTAGATTTTAAAAATGCGTATTGAATGAAATAAATGAATAAATTTTAATACTTATATGCAAAAATACAGGACTTCATCCCAAACCATTCCTGTCATCTAGCACAAAGCAAGGGAAGTCCTGGTACAATCCTCGAATCATCACCTTTATCCACTTTCCCATGTTATTAATGACATTCTATATATTGTGGCTGCAGAGAAGTCTTTCACTGTGTCCTCCCAGCGACAAGCTCGGCCAGTCACACACATAGGGTGTGGGTTTGTTTTCCTATAGCAATGCTGTGAAGAGCCAAATAGTAAAGCACAGTTTGCCCACATAGGATGACCTGAGTTTAAGTTCTAGCTCTACTACTTATTAATCATGCAAGCTTCCTCAGCTGTAATGTGGGGAAAATAATAATACCTATATCATGATGTTGTAGTGTTGATGAAATAAAATTATGAATATAAAACATCTACTAAAATGCCTGGCCATAGCAAGAATACAACACACATTAACTATGAATAGTGATTATTGTGTCCTAAAGAGGTCCCAAGGTCAAAGTTAAAACAACACTCTAAACTGACTTTAATCAAAGGTAGGTTAAGAATAAATACTGCACTGTAATGGCATGTCAGAAGAAGAGGTGAAGGAGGCTGAGGAATGAAAAATTAGAAACTGAGTAAAATAGGCAAATAGAGGATGGTCTAAAAGAGATCCAGAAATAGACCATTATTGTCCTGATATTTCTATCTAGGGAGCCCTTATTTGAGCAAACCAGTCTATCTAAAAAGACCACAGTTAGATAGATTGTCACAGTGCTCTAATCACTTCTAACAGGTTATTGGGAGGGCTGGGCCCAGGGCCTAATATCCCCCAGATTCTCCTGTTCATATTAAGGCACAGAGCTTTCCTATTGTGTGTGCTCAGTTTCTGACCAAATTTTTAATGATACAGCATTAATTTCACTGCCTCATTACTACACACCTGTATTAGTCAGGGTCCCAACAGAAAACAGACAGAACACTCAAATTGGAAAAATTAAGGCAAGTTTAGTAAAAGGATTCTTGCTAGAGTTGTGGACAGTATATAAGGAAACTACAAGAACAGTGCATTACCCCCAAGGTGAGTAACAGATGATCACCTCCAGGTCTGAAGAGGCAAGAAAGGGAGTCAGTGGAGAACCTGGAGAGACAGCAAGAGTGGGGCAAATAAGGATACCGAAGAGCTATGACCTATACTTGAGAGAAACTCCCAGAGTAGGACATGGAAGGAACCAGGATAGTAATACACTGACCCTACTCTGCTTTCTCCTACCAGTCTTCTAGCAATGCCTTAAGCAAACCCAACCAGAAGCAGAACATGAGGGACCTCAAGGTCAGCTCTGGAGTTTATAGCAGGGAGGGGAAAAATAGAAAGTGAATCTGGTGAGGCCACAAACATCAAATATCCAGCACATGGCCCTACCTTCCTAAATGTCTGGCACTGCCCTAGAAGGAATAACTTCATATGATTTCTTCAAGATAAAGCCAACAGTCTGTCTTCTCTAATAGCCTCATCTACCTCTCAAACTTACACACTCAACTCTTCCATCAGGGAGAAATCCTTTTGCAGCTGGTATAGTGCTCTTTTGGCTTTTCTTTTCACAATTACCTTGTTTATTCATAGAAATAGTGCACTAGAGGGCCCATCCCTTCGGGCCTTTGAACAGGCCCTAACATGTCAGAACTGGCTGGACTTGTCCATGCCTGGAGCTCTATGACACAATAAAACCCAGTAAGATATACTTGGCACTAAATAGGGGCTGATTAGAATGGAATCCTCCATTGATGACACAGGACCTCAGGTTGTAATTCTGAATGTCAATAGTCATTATACAAAACTGTATAAAATACAATACTGGATTTTTTAAAGGAGTTGATTATTTGCATCCTGGGACATGCATCACTGCATATTCCATGTTAACAGTTCCTGAAGTTAAAAAAAAAAAAAAAAAAAAAGAAGTTTGATAGTTTTGTAAACCAGCCTTGAAATTCTTAGTTCTTAAAACTGGCCAAGACCCAAAATGGAAATAGAGAACAAAGAAAATAAACTGTTTTCATAAGTCAGAATCCAGCAGCATCAGAAATCTTGAAAGAGGTTGCAAAACATTTTTAGACTGGTTTTACAACTCCTGTTAGCCTAATTAATTGATATCACCACCCAAATTTACTTTAACTGGGCTTTGAAAACTTTTGAAATTCATCTTCCTAAACGAATACAGTTCTAAACTCTGTGAAGAATGGTGTATTTTCCTGCCCACTATTAAACAAACCTGAAATTTTATAGCATGCTAGAAATTCTAGTCAAATCTGAAGAATCACCTTGAAGCCATTAATTACCAGATAATCCTGAAACCAAAGAAAAGACTCATATTTATAGATGAATAAAAGAACTCCCAGGGTGGCCTAACCATAAGTTATTTTCTTGGGACCTTCTTGAAGGTAATATCTCTTGGGTGGCAAGACTGGCACCAGACAAAGTGATGAAGCTGTTTTCATTGCATGGGCTCCAGACGCCTTTGTTGTTTCTATCAGGCTCCCAGGGCAGCCTCGCCCAGGTCTTCCTGATTACCCAGTTCCCTTCTAGTTTAAACATTCCTAGCCCTCTGACTCTTTCTTTTTTTCTTTTTTTAAGATGAAGTCTCACTCTGTTGCTGAGGCTGGAGTGCAGTGGCCTGATCATGGCTCACTGCAGCCTCGACCTCCCCAGGCTCAGGTGATCCTCCCACCTCAGCCTCCTGAGTAGCTGGGAATACAGGTATGCACCACTACTCCAGGCTCACTTTTCTTATTTGTGGAGATGAGGTCTCACCATGTTGCCCAGGCTGGTCATTAATTCCTGGGCTCAAGCAATCCACCCACCTCAGCTTCCCAAAGTGCTAGGATTACAGGCATGACCTACAGCATTGGGCCAGGAAGTCATCTTTATGTGACTGAGTAAAAAAGTTTAAATACTTCCTATCTTCCTTCCCCAATGATATGCTAAAAACTGGTGCTTTAACTACAGTGTGTAGCTTTAAGGAGAATCAGCCGTGTTGGAAAACGCCTGGACAAACAATCAGGGGGCTTGGGTTCTTGCTCCTCCCCTACCACTAAAAGCTAATGTGACCTTGACAGTATCCCTTTACTTCTTTGGCCTTAGATTCCTCTTCTATAAGAAGGTAGTTGAATTATGTTAGTGATGTCCATGCTGTTTTTTTAGCCTTTCTGCAAAATAGAATATTACATGGGAGCTCAGTATGTGAAGCAGAAAAAAAGTAGAGCTGCTCTAGTTTGAAGATGATTTCTACTAACCCTGTGCACTTGACCGTCACACTTCCCAATATGTCTTAAGTTTACTCTCCTTTCACAGTAGGACCTTTGATTCATGCATGTGGCTCATGATCTCTGAGGTTCTTCTTCTTTTTTTTTTTTTTTTTGAGACGGAGTCTTGCTCTGTCGCCAAGGCTGGAGTGCAGTGGCGCGATCTTAGCTCACTGCAAACTCCACCTCCCAGGTTCACGTCATTCTCCTGCCTCAGCCTCCCGAGTAGCTGGGACTACAGGCACCCGCCACCATGCCTGGCTAATTTTTTGTGTTTTTAGTAGAGACGGGGTTTCACCATGTTAGCCAGGATGGTCTCTATCTCCTGACCTGGTGATCTGCCCACCTCGGCCTCCCAAGTGCTGGAATTACAGGCGTGAGCCACGGCTCCCAGCCTCTTGAGATTCTTCTTTGAAAAGCAGAACTCTGGATCCCACTCCAAAATCTGCTAAATTAACCTGTCTAGAGGTAGGGCTCGGGAATGTGCATTTAAACAAGCATCTCAGGTGAATTTCATCTACACAAAAGTTTCAACACAGCAAAGCAATTTGAAAAAGGACTGGGTCAAATATTTCTGATGTCCATCTCTACTCTAAAATTCAACAGTGGTTTTCAGTATTTAAGACTTAGAAAAATCCTTTAAGATCTGATAAAAGCAATGACTCTCCTCCCTGAGAAATATGCAAACAAACAAATATGCATACACATACATTCACAGATACATATATGAAATGTTCCTAGAATTTTAGCAAGCTTATGTACTCAGTTAATTATCCCTCTGATGTACATCCATGGACACCCTATAGCCTCATAGTTAAAACCCTTCCAATATTCATGACTTAATAGCGATATTTCAGGGTGAGTGTAGTGATTCACAGGAGCCCTTCTGGGGGGCTTCTGACATTGCACTAAGCCAAAGGTTGCCTCTAACTTAGGACTTCTAACTCAATTTTCAAATTGTTCAAAATAATTGGTATGTCCTTTTTGTTTGTTTTTCTTTTTTTTTTTTTTTCTTTTTTTTGAGATGGAGTCTCGCTCTGTCGCCCAGGCTGGAGTACAGTGGCCGGATCCCAGCTCACTGCAAGCTCCGCCTCCCAGGTTTACACCATTCTCCTGCCTCAGCCTCCCGAGTAGCTGGGACTACAGGCACCCGCCACCTCACCCGGCTAGTTTTTTGTATGTTTTTTAGTAGAGACGGGGTTTCACTGTGTTAGCCAGGATGGTCTCGATCTGCTGACCTTGTGATCCGCCCGTCTCGGCCTCCCAAAGTGCTGGGATTGTTTGTTTTTCTTAACTACCAGGATAGTGTTACCCTGAATTTTCCTTAAATACTTACTTCACCACAGGTATGAGGATGACATGGCTAACCCCTAGGCAAACAGCTGACACTTTCTGAAGACCCTTGCTGTAAGGGCTGTTCAGTTCCCAAACTGTTTCAATTATCAAATTATGCTTATAGACATTCCTGCCCATGGAACAAGAGGGTCATGTCTTCCAACAGGAATGATGCAGCCACCTCACTGCTGGAAATCTAGACATTCTTTTCAGAGGACCCGGGAGTGAGCTTGGAGCTGGTTTTCAATCTGCCAAACAATAAAACTGTGTGGTGGCGCCTGCTCCATAAATATTCATGGACCATGATAACAACCAGGATATTCCTTCCCAAGTCTGTCTTTCTCACAGTGACCCAGATGTGTCATGTGGAGGGGGGTCTCTAGCATCCAACAGAGATGAGGTCCTGTACTGCCTAGAAAATTTCTTTACACTTTTATTTTTAAAAACCTTTCTCCTGCAATCTGAGTGATTTTGGCTTTCATTTGCTATTGGCCTGCCAGCAGTAGCCCCTCTCCAAGTCAGCTCCCTACCTACTTCCTTCCAGTCGATAGGGAACCATCTTAACGACATGAACATTAACTAATTTGAAGTTTGCTTTTCATCCCAGCACTAATAGGAGAGGAGGAATGTGTTTCTGTTTGCAAGTTTTCCATGTGGGTTAAGTAAAGATTGTTTGCTCAAGTTTGAAGCTTGGAAGAAAAAGGAAAAACAAGGACCATGCCTCATCTTGTCCTTTGAAGGTAGGCAGAAGAGCCATTGTTCCCCGTGCAGCTGAAACTTGTGGGCTGAGAAACCACTGGAGTCTCCTCTCTGAGGTTTCTGAAAAATTCCCCACACATATCATTGTCAGTAACCGTGGCGGGCTGTTTTGTTTCGCCTTTCATTCCTTATTTATTGCCAAAGTAAATGGCAATGACAGTTGAGAATGGAAAGAGTGGCAAGGAGTGAAATATAGAAATAAGGCATTGATATAAACAAGAGAAGTTGCTAAAAAGGGAAAGGAGTCCCTTCTCTGAGAGCTCAAAAATGCGTTTCAGCATCCAGCAAGGCTGGACAGAAAGCAGTTATTTTTAAAGGTAAACAGGTAAGAAATGAAGCAGTGAGTCAACCAGAGCTCCAGGGTGGATGCCCACCCCTCTCACAATGAAAGGATTGCCTCTTAGTTCTTTATAGGTAAAACAGGGCCCAGAACAATGGAAAGAAATATGTTTGAAAATAACAATTAGGACATATCATATTGAAGCCAAAGCTAGATGGATTAAAAAATAAATAAATAAAAAAGAACCTACCTTTCAAAATCTCAAGGGAAAACAAACAAACAAACAAACAAACAAAAACACCCTTGGAGTGATTCCCTCTCCTTAGCTGTTCAACGGCCAAGCTAAGGATGCCACAATTGATCCGGGGTTTGTTGGAGATTCTGACTTCAAGCGTGGCTTCTTTGTTTCATGGAATATGCAGCATTTTTCATGCTTCTCCTTACATTGTGGTTTTCACAACAACTCAGCAGAACATTCTATTCTGAATGCCCTGAGTCTGTCCCATTTGCAAAGAAAGGGCAACAGAGAGATGAAGTGTTTCAATGTTCCCATCACTGAAAGGATACAATCAGAGGTCTTCAACATGGTCTAACTGGATCTCTGTCATCTGACCCTTGCTTATTGTTCCAGCTTCAAGTTCTAATACTTTGCCCCTTGAACTTTATGATCCAACAATTTCAGAAACATTAATGTCCTCCAAATCACTGCACTGTTTTAGATGTCTATGGGCATTCCGATGACATTCTATCTCCCTGGGCAACCCTCCCTTAGTGCCTTCTCTTCTCTCTGCCTAATCCTTAGCTATCAAGGCATAACTCAGGTGTCATCACATCTAGGAAGTTATTCTTAACACCCTAAACCAGTCCCTCACATGGGATTAAGCACCTGGGCATGACATTCACAGGAGAATTACCATATTTATTTAAACTATTTCTGTGTTTATCTCCTCCACTAAATCATATGTTCCTCGAGGGCATCTTATTTTCTCAGTATCCCCACTGCCAAACAAAAGGTAGGCACTTAATTGAATTTAATCAAATAAAGAGTAGTATAGAGTAGAGGAAAAAGCACTGAATTTAAATTACAAAGGCCTGATAGGCAAGTTTATCTTGACGCCTCAGCTCACCAGCTGAGGCTAGTTTTATTGCTGACAACTTCAATCTTCCTTCATTGCCAGCACAGTTCTTTGGTGAGCTTCATGGCATCGCCCATGTAACCTGGATCTCCATGCCCACTGATCCCCAATTCTGACAGTCTCTGCCCCAAGTCTTATAAGCAGAACAAAATCATTCTCCAATTCCCCCCACCACCCACCTGGTAATAGCCAATAGCTAATATCTAGGACAGCACTGAATCAAGAACCAGACTCCTTTCCCCAACCAGCCCATCATTCGCTCCACAATCCTTCTAGATGACTGTCTTGAATTTGAATTTTCTGTAACAAGCATGAAATAAATCTATATATGTGGTTTCACTTATTGGATTGAGTCTTATTCACCTCTCTTTGTAATAAGCCAACATGTTCAAAACATAGGGTACACTTGATGAATATGAACTAATTAAGTATAACTTCTGTGGTTCCTTTTGGGCTTATGATTAGATGTTTTGTGACAGAAACAGATAGTTGTCTATCAAGATGTATGTCTCACCCTTTCTGATGCTGAGATATTTCTGAGAAGAGGCTTAGCTAGAGACTGACTTAGAGACTTTCTAGCACTCCTTGCATCTATAGTGGCTATGTGTTTTTATCAATGAAATGGAAATAGAGGAAATATATGTCTTGCCTGATCCAAGGCTTTAAAGAAGTGGTTGTAACTTCTTCATGCACTTCGATTTCCTGCTGGTTCAATGTAGATGAAAAATGGGCCCTATAGCAAGCGTTAACAAACTTTTTCTGGGTAATAAATTCTTTATGCTTTATTGCCATATGATCTCTGTCATAACTGCTCAACAATGCCTTTATAGTGCAAAGTAGGCATGGCAATACATAAACAAGTATTTGGAACTGTGTTTTAAAAAATTTTTATTTACAAAAAAAAAGATGAAGGGCCATATGTAGCCCATAGGCTGTAAGTTACCAACTCCTGCCTTAGAGGATAGCAGACCATGAGATAGAAGGCTGAGTTCTTGAATCCCTCATGGAGAAAAATCAACAACACAGATCAGGATTGCCTGTCTTGGCTTGTTACATGAATATAATAGGAAAATTCTATTTTATTAGGCCATTGGAATTTTAGTGCTTATTTATTAAATAAGTTAGCTTTGCCTTTACTAATACATGATGCTAGTACAAGGTTTATAACTTGAGGATTAAATATGTAGAGTTAAAAGAGCCACCAAGATAAGCTTAAAGCAGAGCCACATGATTTGGTTCTCCTACTTACCAGTTCCCTGACCTATGCTGGCTCCTAGAATCATTTATTCTTTCTCATGTTTTTCCTCCTTTGCTACTTTCCTGTACCCTCTCTCATAGCTTATTAGGCAGTCAATTAAAAAGTGGTAAAACATGATATATTTTATTCCATAGGCCTGTGTTAAAACTGTACTAGCCATACTTAATGTACATAGATATCATTATATCTTTAAATTTAGATGTAAGATGTCACAGATAACCTGGTAAAGAAAAATAGCCACTACTTGCTCTTCACAAATGCATTGCTATCCTCTATGGCCAAAGCTGTGTGGATATCTATGGGCACAGTAAAAGATCTAGCCCCTTCTTTTGCATTAATGTCCATTAGATGTTCTTAAAGCAATGCAGCTTGAACCCAATGTGCCCCAGAGTGTAGTAAAATTCTCATTTAACTTCTAGTTACAAAGCTATCTCAGCCTAGGCATCAAACATGTGTCCAAATTTTGGTGGTGGCAAGGTGGACGGGGCTGGGATATAGAAGGTTGTCAACACTTCAAAAAGGAACAAGTGTAAGGGACAGGTACATTCTGATCTCATAAGCATACCTGTCCTCTGACAACTAAAGGATTGTAAGTGCGGGGGACGGATTTCTTAGCATGCTTTTAGTTGCAAGTAATAGCAATTCAAAACTCAGATCAACTGATTTAAACCACAAAGAGAATTATCTTATTTGTGTGAAAAAAGCTAGTATGGAATTTAGAAATAGTTCGTTCAGGACTCTGCCTCCATTTCCTTGTCATTCTCTTTTCTCTATCCTCCTATATATGACATCTATATCTTCAGGTGACTTCCCTTGTGGCTGCAGCAGTCTCAGATCTTATAAACACATATCATATCATTCAAGGTAAGAGAGGGGTCCTATCCTTTCTCCAGTCATGGATAAAATAATCCCAGGTTCTGACTTGACTAACTTGGTTGGGTGGATGGCATTTGTTGATTGGCTTAGACCTATGGTTTCTGCCCATCCCTGACACAATTACTGTGCCAAAGGGGATGAATGAATGCTGACTGGCTTATGTTACTTAAGGCCCACCCAATCTGCACGCTAACCGTGTAATGGGGGAGGGGTGGAATGGCTCTGGGAAGATAATTACAATGTCTACCACACTAAGCGAAGGTCAACGCATCATGTGCCTTCCCTCGAGTTTCTTTAAGATCCTCATGCAGGTAGATTTCATACTACTCTACTCTACCAACTCACCAGAGTCCCGGCTTTGCTGCTTTGTAAGAAATCAACCCCATTTTGCTGCTGAGGGAACTGATAATCAGGGAGTTAAATCAGTTTCCTAAGACGTTGCAGCTGGTAAGTGGTATAGCAAAGGCATAACCACAGCTCCACCAGACTCAGTCTCATTTTCTTATGCCCCACCCTGTGTCTCCCACCTAAAAAATACGCTGAAGTTAGAGGATGGCCTGCACATTAGGAGATGTCCCAGTCATATGCAAGCCCTAGCTGAACAGTGGGCTCTGTTCTGCTCTCTGACATGCAATGTTTACTGCGAGTATAGAACTTACAGTTTGAGTCTGGAAGAAAATGCGTAGTGAGTTATCGTAATCATCATTTCAGTGTCTAAGTACAGTTGACCTTTGAAAAACATGAGTTTGAACTATGCAAGTCCACTTACATGCAAATTTTCTTCTTCCTCTGCCACCCCCCAGAAAGCAGGACCAATTCCTCCTCTTTGTCTTCCTCCTAAGCCTACTCAACATGAAGACAAGAACAAAGACCTTATGATGATCCACTCCTACTTAATACATAGTTAACATATTTTCTCTTTCTTATGATTCTCTTAATAACATATTCTTTTATCTAACTTACATTATTGTAAAAATACAGTACATGTAATACATGTAACATACAAAATACATGTTAATAAACTATGTTATCACTAAGATTTCAGTTCAACACCGGGCTATTAGTAGTTAAGTTTTGGGGAGTCAAAATTTAAACATGGAGTTTTCTACTATGCAGGGGGTCAGCACCCCCAACACTGTGTTGGTCAAGGGTCAGCTACACCATCTTTGCATTGAATAGAGAATGTGTGTATATGAGTATGTGCATGTGTGTATAGTTTATTTCCCAGTATTTTTAAAATATTAACAACAGGTGGCCTTCCTGGGTTCTCTTTAATTGTAAAAAAAACTTTCAGAAGTCTATGATACATCACTAGCCTCCCTTCAGAAGCCCTCCAGTGTGTCTTATAAAATTATCCCAGGGTTGTAACATGCACCGACCCCAGCCTGTCCAACTTGTCATTTCCAAATTAGTGTCCAGACAGACCCACACTTAACACAGGCTTAGTACTTGAGGAAGGCTGAGATTATGCACCCTGAAACCTTCTCCAGCTTTTAACTGCATCATCTGCAATGATCTGGGTAGTAGTATGATGTGTTTAGAGTATGTGAGTACAGATTAAGGCTAAGTATAAGATGTGAGAGAGAGATAATCCCAAACTGGCTACTCAGTTTGCATACTTAACATGATTTTGGGCAGGTCATCAACCTCTCTAAACCTCTTACCTGTAAAACTGGAATAATAATAATAACATACACTTTATGTGTAAATCATAAACATAATGTCTGACACATAGCATTCAAAATTGTTCACTGATACTATTATTATAAATATTAATGCTTATTACTCATGATTATTTATCAGAATTGGCATTTTACTCAAATGACCAAATTCACTCCATTTTCTCACTGCTGGACATTAGCTAGATATAATTTCCTTCTGCTTAATATACTGCCTTTGGGAATCTAATCTTTAATTTAAATAAAGTTCTATTTTCCTCTTTCATATTGAAGGAAAATAAACAAACAGATGCAAAACATATTTTTTAATATCTTGGCTATTTACTTTAGTATCTAGTACTGTGCTTAAAGTTTTTATTCCATTTCTTTTTTTGTTAGCTAAAGTAGCAGATCTTCTTATAATTTCCTTCAGCAATTTCTTTTGATACTTATCAAGTCCAAGCAACTAAGACACAGGCCCTGTAAGGAAAATGTCATCTCTATATAGTCAATAGACCCAGGTTTCAATGGGCTTAACCTGAGCTCTGGCCTGCACAGCACTTCAGTGTTACATCCCAAGGGCCTCGGAGCTAATGAAACATGTTGCAATCCTAATATCTACTTAAGCAAATTGAATGTGGCCATCCAGGAAAATTACTCCGTTGTCATAGTAACTCTTTTACTACTTAGTTCAAGAAGAATAGAAACAAAGAAAAATAAAACCTGGCAGCCAACTTCACAACCCAAAATAAAGTTGCGGGAGGTACAAAGCAGAGACAAATGAGGGATTTAATTCAATATGGGGGAAAACACCTGAAATGCAATGAACTCCCCATAACACACACTACCTTAGCATGCTTAGACATAAGGTTGAGGGTGTCTAAGCAAGAAGCTCACAGAATGTGAAACATGGAAGAGCTCTTAGGAGATCTAATTTGAGCCCTTCATTTTACAAATAAAGAAACAAAAGTCCAGAGAGGTAAAACAACTTACACAAGTTCACACACTCCGTTATCAGCCCATACTGAAGCAGAAACAAGGTCTCCTGCTTTTCTGCCCAGGAATTTTCTGTCTTATCATTCTATGTCTGGGATGTAAAGGCAAAAAAAGTTGCATCCAAAAGATATTTTGGAGTCTTTGCTTTTTTTTTTTTGAATTATAAAGGATTGACTCAGTCAGTGCAGCAAGCGGAAAGCAGGTTAATTTTAAACCCATTCCAGAACTGAGCAGTTATTGAAAAAGTTAGAAAGACCTCACTCATCATACATCAATTACCCATTGACTTTGTGCTAAGCACTATGCCGGCTTCCTGAGATCAAAGATGATTTGGTCAAAATGCTTAGTATATTCATAGTTCTTTCAAAAGTAGAATACCTTATGTTTACACTGAAAGCCAAAAGTTTGAAAATCTCCAGCTCCAAGGGATTTATTCTCTATTTCACAAACCTTAGAACATAAGGCAAAGTTATGGTACTAACAAGCAACAGCTGCAGCCTGATTTTAACTCTATGATGCTTTCAATATCAAGAAAGCATAGAAATTGCAAACCTGTGCCAGAGAGGCCTTTTAACATTATCATTGATGAAAAGGGGGACAATACCTAGTCAAAAAAAAAAGGAGGCCCAGGAAATTTAGACAGTAAATATCATGGTCTAGAAACATGAAAACTGGCTCCTTTATGCACAACATTGCTCAGTCTACAGGTTAACATTACTATGGCATGCCCATCTTGACCTCATGCCAACCCATTTGATTTACCAACCAGGACCAGGCACTTTGGTCTTATCACTAAATGATGTCCCTTGACTTTTTGGTTGAACAATTTTTTTTTTTTTTTTTTGGGGGGGGGCAAGAAATAGTCCTTAAATTCTAAGTGATTGCAGAGGAAAGAGGTCTTGGTATCCCATTCTTAAATCAGCATCCCCCAAAGCCAGAAGCAACCTGATGATTATACAGAATTAAACCCAGTAGGCATTGCAATAATTAAGAGAGAGCCTATTAGTTGGTGGTCATGGAGAGAAGTGACTAAGGGACAAAAAGATCCCATAGAGATGTGGAAACATCAGTTTATACCAAGTGAAAATATGCTCCTGCCTGGGACTTGGTGGTAGATTTTGTTTCTCTAATTAGGCTATCAGTGGAGCACAAAATTGGTGCCAATCAATCTTCTTTGGGTGGATGGATAAGTAGGTAGTTGGATAAGAACAGAGTTATAGTTAACAGTGATGGTGTTGATAAATTCTAAAATAAGGACGACGGATGGATACATTCATGCAGTCATTCATTCACCTACTGAAAAGTATTTGTTGAACAGCTATTATGTAACAGATTCCGCTCTAGATGTTAGTTACAGCAATAAAATTGACAACGTACTTCTCTCATATAAATTCCAGTAGGCTTTACATTCTACTGACAGGAAGGAGAAAACAAAACCTGACCAAAAAACATTCCATGCGGTAATAAATGCTATGAAAAAAAATAAGGAATGAAGAGGGATTGGCTGATGAGGGTAGAGGCAGGGTTCTGAGCAGGAAATAAGTTTGAAGTGTTTTAAAAGCAGAAGAGCAAGCATTTTACAACTGTAGTAGAGGACAGGGAAAAAATGATGTTAGAAATTAGGCAGACACAAGAGTATGTGTCACTTTAGGGGACATGATGAGGATTTCAGATCTTTTATAATGGGCTGGGAAACCACTGGGAGGTTTTGAGATGATAAGTTGGGTGACTTGATTTACATTTAAAAGTATCACAATTTCTTTTTGAAAAATAGGATGAGGAGAACTGGAATGGGTTGAAGGCGCAATGTGGTGAAGAGTTATGATAATCCAGGAAAGGTGTGATGGTCTCAGGGACTTGAGAAGTAGCAGTTTGCAGGACAAGAAGTGGTCAGAGAAGAAAATAACAGGACCAATTGATTAGATATGAAGACAACAGAATAATTCCAAGATTGTTTCTAGGATTGGGAACTCAGCACATCTGAAAAAATTATGGTCCCATTTCTGAGATGAGAAAGACTAGGGGAGAGTTTTTGAAAATGAAAATCAAGGTTTCCGTACTAGAAGCATTAAGTTCAAGAAGCCCATTGAATCAAAGAAGAGAAGCCTTGTAGATGGCTGGATATATGTCTGGAGTTGAGGGAAGTGGTAAGGTCTAAAGTGATGATATAGTTTGGATTTATTGCCCTGCCCAAATCTCAGATCGAATTGTAATCCCCTGTGTTGGAGGAGGGGCCTGGTGAGAGGTGATGGGATTATGGGGGGTGGATTTTCCCCTTGCAGTTCTTGCAATAGTGAGTTCTCAGGAGATCTGGTTGTTTAAAAGTGTGTAGCACCACCCCCTTCACTCTCTCTTCCTCCTTCTCCAGCCAAATAAAACGTGCCTGCTTCCCCTTGGCCTTCCATCATGATTGTAAGCTTCCCGTGACCTCCCAGCCATGCTTCCTGTACAGTCTGCAGAACTTTGAATCAATTAGGCCTCAGGTAGCTCTTTATAGCAATGCAAGAATGGACTAATACAGGTGGTAAGGTCTAATTAATGTAGAAATTTAGAAGTCAGCAATGCATGTGCTGACTGATTGGTAATGGCTGCTGAAACACTGTGTTAAGAAGACTGAGGGCCAGGCCCAGTGGCTCAGGCCTATAATCCCAGCACTTTGGGAGGCTGAGGTGGGCGAATCACTGGAGGTCAGGAGTTTGAGACCAGCCTGTCTAACATAGTGAAATCCCATCTCTACTAAAAATACAAAAGTTAGCCAGGAATGGTGGCGCATGCCTGTAGTCTCAACTACTTCAGAGTCTGAGGTGGGAGGGATCACTTGAGCCCAGGAGGCAGAGGTTGCAGTGAGACAAGATTGTGCCACTGCACTCCATCCTGGGCAACAGAGTGAGACTGTCTCAAAAAAAAAAAAAAAAAAAAAAAAAGAAACTGAGATTGGTTAGCAATTCAGGTACCAATAAATCCCATGATTTTGGCACTTTGAACACAGCAAAAGGGATACAGGATACAACTAGGAAGTCTTACAGAATACATAATATTAAGTAAGATGTTTTATATGACAAGATATACCCTAAGATAAAAGTTTGGGTTAGGCATAAATATTGAACGAGGAATCTTTTATAGGGCAGGATATGTATAATAATAGTTACCACTCTTTGAGTGCTTATTTTATGCCATTTACATTATGATTTAATGTAATCTTTTTAATCAGTTTGAAAAATAGGTATTATTTTAAAAGTTTGTTCTCCAAGTAATAAAATGAAAATTTCAGCAACCAAGTTCATAAGGCTAGTAAGCAATGACACTGAAATTCAAAATCAGGTTTGTCTAATTTCAAAGTCTATGGTTATTCTGTTACATCACAGGAAATAACAAAATAGGGACTGAGTCATAATAAAGACTGGGCCAACATGGTGAGTAGAAACAACTTCAAATCAAAAGCAATGGGGCCTTCCAGGGATAGAGACCCCATGTCATTTGGATAACAGAGGCAAGGGGAGAGTATATGCTGATAACTCATTTTCATTTGTTTATGCAATTAATCTATTAAATTCCAAAAGGTAGTGGGGGAAGGAAGCCAGACAAAGACTGAGTTTATGATTTAGATTGCCTTGAGTATGAGGAATCAAAATGAGGGCTCTCACAAACTTATAGGGAAAGAGGGTTCTACCAGAGTGAAAGAAAATCATTTCCCTAACTATACCTTGCCTTTACAGCTGGAAACTGCAAAGGGTTAGGCACAGAAGTGTGTACTCTCTTTCCCAGTGTCTCTTCAAGGAAACCCTAGGAGCATACTAACACTCAACCCATCGTCATTACACAGTCAGTCAACTTTTTATAGGCCAGGAACCGACAATAATTTACAGATCATACCAGCTGAGTTATGGATCCACCCAAACAGTGAAATTCAAGACGGCAGATACTAAATTAAGTATCCAATATGTACCAGCAACTACCAGTGATTTCCAGATGAGTAAGACATTTCTGCTACCCTCATCAAGTTTATTATTCTATAAAGAAATGATATAATATATATGCACACATACGCATACAATTACTAAGAGGCATAATATAAATGTCTTCAGAGAGCTATGAAGAAAATGTTCTCAGAAAAACTAAAAACATCCTGTGAGGATTGGGAAATGGTTTATGGATTTGCTTGTTTGTTTGTTTTAATGGGGGGAGATAATAAGCTAGACAGAGCTGACCAGAAAGAACATTCCAGGTAAAGAAAAGCAGCGGGAAACTATGACCCATGTTTACACATCAGCGTCAGTAAATCTTCCTGCTTGGAATGCTTAGAAGATGGTCTGGAGATACTTCTACCCACTACTTGATGAGTTTCCAGCCTGAAAAGTTTGTTGGTGAGTATTTTGGAGGTGGCAAACCTATTAGAGAATTTCATGAAAGTGAGAGATCTTCACTCAAGAAAAATATACCCGAATCTCTAGGTTAAAAAAACACATACACATATACATATACACCCTGAGTTACACTTTTTTCCGGTTCCTTCAAAAATTCCAGTTATCACCTTTCCAGGAAAAGCCATGTCCAGCCAGTTTCCCACCAGGTCCAGTCCTGGCTCTTTACACCAGAAGCCAAGGCAACTAGCTTTAAATAAGACTGGGAATGGCCCTACCATTTGTTCAGTTGTAATTAACGCATGTCAAACTACAGGGCTACTTAGTCTGGTGGTGAAGCATAAACTGAACTGAAGGGCACTGAGCCACTGCCTCCTCAGCAAGGCTCCCTAGTGAATAATGACAGCTCTATACTAGCCAGAGAAAGAAAGAATTAGTGCATGCTACGTGGCAGCAGCTTGCAAAGGAAAATTGCTCTGTGGCTATTTAAACATTTGAATGAGTTCAAAGTAAAAATGTGTGCATACAACCATGCCCTTAACATATGTGCATCATGATTACCATTATTTGAATTCAGTAATTCAGCTTTTGCCACTGTAATTCTGTGGCAAAATACAGCCAGTAATTCTGGCTCTGCTGCTGTAGCCATGGGCATTACCTAATAATCTGAGTAGGTTTTTCTCAGTTTACTTGTTTCCCAGCAAGCTGGTTAGACTCTACCAGAAGACTTAGTTAAGAGATTGCAAACGATTGGTCTTGTTTGACCCATAGGTTTATTTTATTTAGCCTATATATATATTTTTTTTTAAATCTTGGATTTTCTTTAACATTTTGAAATTAGGAGATTATGCATGAAAATCCAGATTTATAATGACTTTTTAAAAATTCTGGAGATCTGACAATAAATGGCCCATTGGACATATTTCTTCATGGCAACAATTATCTTAAAATGAATTACAACTGCTCCTTTTAGGAATAGCATGGGTTATGTGGTTTGCCACAGCCCTACCAGCTCAAGTTGTGTTATGTTCAACATGCTTCATGCATTTATAGTACCTGCCTTGTCCCTGAACATTTAAGTATGCAATTTTTTTTCTTGTCTCTCTCTTTTATTATTATTATTATTATTATTATTATTATTATTATTTTAGACAGAGTTTGACTCTTGTCACCCAAACTGGAGTGCAACGGAGTGATCTTGGTTCGCTGCAACCTCTGCCTCTTGGGATCAAGTGATTCTCCTACCTCAGCCTCCCAAGTAGCTGGGATTACAGATGCCCGCCACTGCGCCCAGCTAATTTTTTGTATTTTTTAGTAGAGATGATGTTTCATCATATTGGCCAGGCTGGTCTCGAACTCCTGACCACCTGCCTTGGACTCCCAAAGTGCTGGGCTTACAGGTGTGAGCCACCGCACCCAGCCTAAGTTTGCAATTCTTAATCTAGTCAATACATCATAAATTATTGGGGCAGTGATATTTATGAATATGAGCTATAGAATCTGGCCTACCCAGGTTTGAATCTTTTTTTTATTCCCCTTGAGACGGAGTCTTGCTCTGTTGCCCAGGCTGGAGTGCAGTGGCACGATCTCAACTCACTGCAACCTCCGCCTCCCGGGTTCAAGCAATTCTCCTGCCTCAGCCTCCAGAGTAGCTGGAATTACAGGTGTGTGCCACCACGCCTGGCTAATTTTTATATTTTTAGTAGAGATGGGGTTTCACCATGTTGGCCAGGCTGGTCTCAAACTCCTGACCTTGTGATCTGCCCCCAGCCTGGGTTTGAATCTTTACTATCTGCTAGCTGGGTGAAATGAGTTACTTAATTTCCACAATCCTCAATTTTATCACCAGTAAAATGTTGGTAATAGTGTCTATCTTATACAGTTTCTGAGTAAGAGTAAAGTTAGCTATGTTTAGCACAACGTTCATTATGTCCTTACCTGGAAATAGTGGTCAAGGTATATTGATTTACCTTTCACTAATTACTGTTCCTCCCTGGGGAAGGATCATACTTTTACACCCCACTGAAACCAGGCTTAGTCATATGACTACTATGGGCAAATAAAATGTGAGCAGAAGTGAGGTGTGTCACTTCCACGGGAGTCTTTAAAGACAGTTTGTACTTTACCAATGCTGTATACCACTGCAACTGATGCTGCTTCAGATAGTGACCCATCTAACGCCTGGGTCCTAAGAGAAGTTCAAGGACAATGTGGAGGAGAGTCCCTAGCTGACTCTTGGCAGACATGGAGAGCGAGTGAGAAATAAACCATTTTTACTTGAAGCCATGGAGATTTCAGAGTTACTACAGCATAACCTGACCTGTTTTGACTGACATTATAGTGGTAATTATTATTTTATCATTATCATAATAATGACTACTATTCGAAGTGATTGCTCTCACCAAACCCTACCTTCCTTTTTTTCCAGAGCTCCTAGCAGAGAGAACAGAAGACCCATAAGTTCTGCTCTTTTTCTCGTCCCCTAATTCCATCATGTACCCTGAGCTGACCTTGCAGGTATCCACTTCTCACAGTCCTCAATATCCCAGTGGTCACAAGCCTTCAGAGAAAGGGAAAAAAAATATTTCTTTTTACACTAAGATTGCGTCTCCCTTCTCAATGTGCAAATAACCAAAATTGTATTCATATCTTATAAAAATATGCAAAGAAAATGTCAGTTTTTTCCACTTTTTATTTCATCTTTCTCCAAAGCTGCTACCCTTTTGGCTAGTAGGAGAAAATTCTCTTTAGTTGAATCCAGGAAATTTAGCCTGATTCAGTAATGTAAACCTAAAGGTGGCAAACTAGGACCTAAAAACCCACCATGGGTTTGTGTGTATAAAGTTTTGTTAGACCATAGTCACCTGCTCATTTACATATGGTTTATGGCTTCTTCCACGTTACAAGGGTAGAACTGAATATTGGCAGTAGAGTCCGTATAGCTCAAAAAGCCTACAATATTTGCTCACTAGCTCTTTGTAGAAAAGGTTTGCTGGGCCTCAATTAAAAACCTCTTTTTAGTAAATTACCAGTCTCTTTTTGGATAAAATTCTTAATCTTTCAAATTTCTCTCTCCTCATTTAACTCCTCTCTAAGAAGATAGCTAGACATAAAGAGGTGTATGGTGTCTGTACCCTTTTGGAAGAGCCTGGGTTCTTGAGTGCACATGGTACCCTCAGGGTTCTTGCTCATATCTACTGCAGGGTGGGTGATATGGACTGCTCTCTGGACTAAGGACCACTGACATGAGACTGGTCTTATTCCTGGGAGTTCTGCTGACATTCCAGGCTGAAGTTTGTGCTGGCAAAACTCATGTCTGTTCTCTTTTTGTCTGTCATAATCTGGTATCTTCCCTGACGGAGTGACTGTAGATGATGCTGAAAGCTCCACCAAAAGCCAGTTGTAACTTCCTTGCAATCATCCACTACAGAACCACCTTTATTTAATGCCAGGAATATTTTCTGGCAAACTCTTCAGATAAAATCTCAAGTAACCTCTGCATCCTGTCCCAAGCGCATATGATAAACTCTTCATGGGAGATACGGGTGGTTCCGAAGGGCTACACTCAGGCTTTCCTTCCACTTAACCATACTGGGATGCCATGTTTCACATTAGGTAGACTACCTATAAGGAAATTATCTTCTAGAATCTTAAGCGGAAAAGAGGGAGCAGGAATCTCTCAGCCCTCAGCGTTTTCTTTAAATCACCAAACATTCTTCCTGTCTCTGATATTCAATTCTAAAGGTAGTTGGGCACATAGTTGCCCATCTACTGTTTCTACCCCAAATGTCTTTAGCTGATATGAGTATTACCATTCTGCTTTTGCTGTCTATTCAGGATGTCTACTACTAAAACTACATAATCAAGCCTGCCAGCCAAGGCTCTCAATATATTAAAAGGCAGGATAGTGGGAATATGAGAAAAAAAGATATTTAGTGTATTAGTTCCTCTTAACAAACTTGGGCTTGAAGAACATAATATTGTTGCAGCTTTGAAAAATCCTAATGGGGTGTCAGAACCTAAATGTTATCTTTCTTTTCATTCCTGCTGAAATGTGATAGATATAGCACTTGGGCTTACTGAGGAAAAAGTCATATACACTGAAAATCAAAAGAGAAGAACACATTAAAAGCATTCAAGGCCAGGTGCGGTGGCTCACGCCTGTAATCCCAACACTCTGGGGGGCTGAGGAGAGTGAATCACTTGAGGTCAGGAGTTCAAGAACAGTCTGGCCAATATGGTGAAACCTCCTCTCTACTAAAAATCTAAAAATTAGCTCGGCTTGGTGGTGAATGCCTGTAGTCCCAGCTACTTGGGAGGCTAAGGCAAGAGAATCACTTGAACCTGGGTTGCAGTGAGCCAAGATCATGCGACTGCACTCCAGTCTGGGTGGCAGAGTGAGATTCTGTCTCAATAAACAACAACAAAAAAAGGCATTCAAAAAGTATTGGTCACATTAAATATGCACAGGATCAAACTCACTTGAAGAGAGCAGAATACAAGAGAAATTCATTATGAAAACCCTACCTGCCAATGCAGTAGGACCACCCTCAAGCCTGTTCTTAATCACGGTTGTTGGATCCACCTCAACAGATGTGGAATAGGCATTTTACAAAGGGAGATTTTCATTCATGTAAATGGGCATTTCTTGACCAGGGTCTTCCCCCACTTTAACCTGAAGTGGTTGGATTGGAAGCTGATCGAGGTCACTCTCAATTCTGAAACCAAGATCAGAATCAGGCAATGCAGCACAGTAGTAAGAGGACAGTCTTCAGGTAGTACAGCCCTGGATTTGAATCCTGAGTCCGTCCAAAAAAAAATTAGCAATTCCAACCACCTGCCCTTTAAACAAACAACAGAAAAAGTTATTACTTTTAACTAAAAGGACAATTGCTGTATCCAGAATACTACACGGATCAGCAAAGTTAGATTCCAGTTTGGCAGGCTGTCAGAATCTCATTGAACACACCCCTCTTCTTATTTTTTCTTATATGACTGTTGAAGGTCTAACCCAGTCCCTGGGTTTGAGCCACCCAAGAAATGTGGACACTGAAATTTTTGAGAGTCCCTGTGCTTACAGTTCCTGACCTCTGAAATGACCAACAGTGTCTTTCTTTGTGATCATTTTATGATTTCTCCAGACTAAGAGGCCATAACTCAAAATGATGTCTGGTCACTTATTCAGCAGTCACTCTCAGAAATATTTTTGTTAAGTACTGACAAGTTTGGAAGAGATGATTAAGTTACCAAACTTCAAGCCATGGAAAGAATCTCAGATTGGCTACAATTTTGATTGGTATTAGATCTTGGTACAGAAATTGAAATGATCAGTATTATCTAGGAATAAAGACAACTAATGGAACAATATGTCTGTTTTGTAGCTGTTTCTTAAGCATACCTAACATATTTATTTAGGTTATATATATAATAAATAAATAATATATTTATTTAGGACATATTTATGCCATTTGCATAGTTACAAAAACTTCTTATTCTTAGAGAAAAAGTGGATGGAAGTGTCATACCTAGAAGTTTTAATGACAATTATTGTATGAGTGTGTGTGAATGTATGTATACACATGCTAGCTAAATGTGTGAAATACCCCTCAAGTAGTATTACCCTTTGTGATCTTGGGCACACTGTACCTAAAAAACAGGTTGAGAAGAACATCAGTTATACAAGGCAAAGGTCCAAGGGGCAGGTTTCCTTGAGATCAGCAGACCCCTGAGAAAGACCCCTGAACCTGAGCAAGGCAGAAAGCTAGAGTTAGACAAGGCAAGGCCTATCATAACTAGATCTCATTTATTCCTCACACCAACCCTGTAAGACAGGAATAGACAAGTTCAATATCTTGTCCGTCATACAGCAGAGTTAGGGCGTATTAATACAATCAAACAGTCAAACTCTAGACCCTGCTTTTCTACCACTCTGAATATTCTCTTCTCCTGTAATCTTGAATACAAAATCATAAGAGAAGGAATAAAAAGTAGGAAAGACCAGACAAAAGTTGAGAAATACAGTAAAAACTTTAAGGCAAGATGCACCATGAACAATATCTAGGTATTAATGAGTGTACTTTGCTTGTAGGGATCTTACCGTATCACGAAGAATCTGAAATGAACTAATGATTAGATGATAGTTATTTCATAGACATTAGTCCAGGAACTATTGCCTTTAACCAAAGGACGCTGGGAAGTAGGCAGTGCTTACATAAAGGGATGAATCTCTAAATAAGGGGAATTTTATTCAGGTCAAAAGGAAGAGGACACATAGGGGGAGGAGGGAGATTTGAGGAATTGTTATTACTTTGACAATTACAAAGATAATTGCTCAGTTTTTCTGGATATATAAATAATTCAGAAAATGCTATTGAACTTCTCTGTTAGATCCCTGAGTATAAGAATTTGGAGCAAAAATTAGTAAGTAGTTTCCCCTTGCTACAGTCTAAATGTCCCCCAGAATTCACATATTGAAATGTAATCCCCATTGTCGTGGTATTTAAGAGGTGGGGACTTTGGGGAAGCGATTAAGTCATGACAGCTATGCCTTCCTGAATGAGTTCATATCCACCCTCTTTTTTGTGTGTGGAAACAAAACTTCACTTTAATGTCCAGGCTGGAGTACAGTGGTGCAATTTTGGCTGACTGCAATCTCTGCCTCCCAGGTTCAAGCAATTCTCATGCCTCAGCCTCCCAAGTAGCTAGAAACAAAGTCATGCACCACCACGCCTAGCTACTTTCTGTATTTTTAGTAGAAATGGGATTTCACCATGTTGGCTGGTCTTGATCTCCTGGCCTCAAGTGATCTGCCTGGCTTGGCCTCCCAAAGTGCTGGGATTACAGGTGTGAGTCACTGCATCCAGCCTTAATACCCCTATAAGAGAGGTTTCAGAGAGAGAGTTTGCCTCTCTTGCTCTTCTGCCATGTGAGGAAACATTGTCTATCTGCTCTGCAGGATGCCATCTTGGAAGTAGGCGCCAAGCCCTCATTAGGCAAAAAGCCTACCGGTGACTTTATATGGACTTCTCAGCATCTAGAATTGTAAGAAATAAATTTCTGTGGTTTATTAGTTACCCAGTCTGTGGTATTCTGTTACAGCAGCACAAACAGAGTAAGACACTCCTGCATTCAAAAGACTTATAAGCCAAGGAGACACATATAACCACAGAAAAAGCATCTGAATTTAATTTTTTTCTTTGAAAATGAATATATAGAAGGTTATTCAAAGTGTGTAGAATGTCATTCTTTCCCATTTTGGAGCACCGATGGAAATTAAGCTCCTTTTGCCTCAACACATAAGCTTGTATTACAGTTTCCATGCAGATTAAGAATTTATGTTGTGGCACCATGTCATTAGATTTAAGAATCTTTGTGCATGAAGCAAACACTCATATTTGCAAGCATTGGAGCCAACAGGAGAAGGTTTCTTGTAGATACAAAGCTAAAGAAAAAGTGAGCAACATTTCACTGCATTCCATAACAATTTGTCCTTTCTCTGAACTCTGAAACATGATTTAGCCCTTTATCATAGTGCCTGCTAACTATTCCCCAGTTGTTAAGTCAGTCTCCTTTATCCCTAAAACAGGTTACAAAATCCTGAAGGGCAGAGATGGAGTCTTCAGCTTCGTTTGTACTAGCCTCAATGTCCAGCTCAATGCCAAACCTGAATATGGTGCCTGGCACTGGCTCCCTCGAGTTGACATAAAGAAAAAGAATCTCAGTCAAGAAAGAGAAGGGGAAGGTTCAAAGGCATTTGGCTAAGAAAGACTGGAATAGGTTTTGCAGTTTTAATGATGCAGCCTGATATTTTGGAAAGACCTGAATTTTCTGAGAGGACCATACGGATTGCATACATCATAGACAAAGGTAAAGGCTGCCTAGAGTCAGTGGACTGGCTGAGCCTCAAGTTCATACTTACATTGTTATTTACTGGCATACATAGAGTCTATTGGCTTTCCTTTAGTGCTGTTTTTCTGTAGAAACTATTAAGCTAGAAAGGAAACAAACTAAGAAACTGAAATATTCACTGAGTCCCACAGATCCCCAGCAGGGCACTGATCATATGTCCATAAAACTCTCTGGTGGCCCCAGATGGCAGTAGAAGCCACAACTTCTGTCCTTGCAAAACCTGTAAACTTTATGGTGGTTCAGACAGCTTTTAACATATTCACCTGTGTTTCCCTCTGTCTTTCACTCACTCATTTATATGGTTTGTCTGTGTCCCCACCCAAATCTCACCTTGAATTGTGATAATCCCCAGGTGTCCAGGGCGGGGCCACATGGAGGTAACTGAATCATGGGGGTGGTTCCCACATACTGTTCTCATGGTAGTGAATAAGTCTCATGGAATCTGATGGTTTTAAAAATGGGAGTTCCCCTGCACAAGCTTTCTTGCCTGCCACCATGTAAGACATAACTTTGCTTCTCATTCACCTTCTGCCATGATTGTGAGGTCTCTCCAGCTATGTGGAACTGTGAGTCTATCAAACCTTTTTCTTATATAAATCACCCAGTCTTAGGTATGTCTTTTTTAGCAGTGTGAGAACAGATTAATACACTCATTAATCATTTATTTTTGCAGCATATTATTGACAGTCTGTTTGTGCCAGGATCAATGATTATGCCACATGACTAGGTAACACTAAAAAAAAGTTTGAAACTGACCCCCAAGCATTCAGGATATCTGAAGAATTCGCTTAGCCATGAAGAAAGACAAGCAGGGTCCAAAGGAAAGAAAGTGCGGCTGTATTTGGGTTCATTTCTCAACATGGATCTTTTCATCCCTAAATGTATTTTTCCTTTTCTCTGAGCTTTCCAGCATAGTCTCTTCTTTAGGCCTGGATTTTGCCTGATTTTTTTTTTCTATCAAAAAAACAGCAGAGATTCTGGTTTGAGGGCTTCACTTGGCTTTCAGAAAGATGGCTTATTTGGGTTTAATTTTTATTAGAAAAGACTATGGGTCTTTTTGCTTTTCTTCCACCCTCTCTTTTTTTCCCATGGATTTGCTTGGAAAATGTCTGAAATCTCAGAGTTATATGAATAACTGAAACATATAAGCAAACATAAACTTTCAAGCCCTGACTTGGCAAGAGGAAGTACATTATAATTCCTCACAATTGGATAGGAAAGCCAAGCATGATGAGAGGGAGGGGCCGAGGTGGTAGTGGACACCCCCCTTATCAATATGCTCAGCATCATTTATAGGGGAGAGCTTGCAAATTAGCTGGACTCTCCTTATTGAAGATCAAACCTAGTCTGTCCTTTTCTTCTTTTTCCCTTTCTGTCATCCTCTGGCCCATCCTCCAGCCCTTCTAACCTACCAAGAGATTCTCAAAAACCTTTCATGAGTTGTTGTCTCTTTTGCGTCAGCTCATCCCTCTGCCTATATTTTCACCTCCCTCAGAACTTAAGCACAAGTTACCATATGGCTTTACAAGCACTGTTACTTGTCTGTCTCTATGGTTTATATTTCCTACTAGCCTCTGATGTTCATGAGGGTTGGATAATGTTGTTTTCACTTTGAATCTCCGAAATTTAACACAATAACTGATGTAATAGATGCACAATAGATATTTGATGAATAAATGAACTTAAAAATAACTGATATTAGTTCAGCACTGACTCTGTGCCAGGTACTGCATGAAGTGTTTTATACATATGAATTCGTTTAGTTATCACAACACCTTATGAAGCAAGAACCATTATTTTCTCCGTATTAGTCTGTCCTCACGCTGCTAATGAAGACATACCTGAGACTGGGTAATTTATAAAGGAAAGAGGCTTAATTGACTCCCAGTTCCACATGGCTGGGGAGGCCTCACAATCACTGAAGGTGAATGAGGAGCAAAGTCACATCTTACATGGTGACAGGCAAGAGGGCATGTGCAGGGGAACTGCCCTTTATAAAACCATCAGATCTCATGAGACTTACTCACTGCCATGAGAACAGAATGGGAAAGACCCACCCCCATAATTCTATTACCTCCCACTGGCTCCCTCCCATGAACCATGGGGATTATGGGAGATACAACTGAAGATGAGATTTGGGTGGGGACACACCTAAACCATACCATTATCTGTCTCAACACCATTTCTATGTTTCAGGTTCTTCATCTGTAAAAAGGCAATGACAGGACATATGGTGAAGATAACTCAGAGAGAGTTATCTTCTGAGATAAGATGATAAAGCACAGAGAGGTAAAGTGATTTGCTCAAGATACACAGTAAGGGCTTGAGACAGGATTTGAACTTGAGTCATCTGACCCAAGAACCTACACTCCAACTCACCATACTATACTAAATGGGGATAGAATTGTAGAATCAAAAGAAAGATTGAAAAGTATATTGTCCAGTGGTTTTGAAACTTTCTTAGCAGTCAGACTTTTCTTTCCTGGGAAAAATCTTTAATAGCTCAAGAGGTAATACAAATGACAGTAGATAATCAAAGTGGTTGGTGGTGGACAGATCAACCCCTGTTGCATGGCCTTCTCTCCCTGCTCTGTGGGTGCCCCTGAAGCATCTCAATGAGTGCAGAGAACTGAGTTTGAACATTACTGCTCTAGCCCAGGTTCCTTCAATTAAAAAATGAGATATCCTTCATCCTAATTTGTTTGCTAAATGTTGTATATTTGCTAAATATACTAAATCATTTGTTCAAGGACACACAGCTAGTAAGTGGCAGAAACCGGGTCTTCTGGCTCCAAGGCCAGTGTTCTTTCCACTATATCATGCCAATGTAATTGATTTCCAATCCTAGTTTCATGCCAACGAGGCTGTCCTAGTTCTCTCATATTGCAAAATACGTAGCAAAATTCTCAAAGCAAAAGCAGCCATTTATTTTAAGAAAATTTATTGCCATATTTTTGTTGTTAATGAGCAGCGAATGGGACAAACTTATATAATCAAATGATAACAAGATAATGTCACTGCTAAGATACTGCAAATCTAAAAAGGTTGAAGTCCAGAGTGATATTCAACCATGCAAACTAAACCCATACATTCAGATTCTGACCTTGAACAACTAATCCTTAGAAAATCCACAATCTATTAGCTTTATGCAGTTGTATTTGGAGGGAACAGCAAGTGAATTGATGTTTTTCAAAACAAGGTAATGAAAGCCCAGTGTTTACTGTACTAACATGGGATCCTCTCTGCCCAGAATTTTCAGAATTTTAATAATAACCAGCGTCAATGTTTAATTTAAAGCTAGAGCACACTGGTTAAGAAACTGCTAAAAATAGTCTGCTTCATATTGATGGCTTTGGCTTTGTTGACTCATAAAATGTCAGGGTTGGAGAAAAATAACTAACGGAAGCTTCAGCTATGATTGTACCTTTAATTATTGATGCTCCATTCTTAGTCTTCAGGCCCAACAGCTAAGATGAGACATGACAGAACAGAGGCCATATGATGAACTAAGCACAGGGAGGCTCACTCCTGATCCTGCCCTCAAGACTCCCAAACTTAACAATAAAAACCCTGGGGTCCAAGACCAGCTGATTTCTTGGCATTCCTTCACATTGGATATTAAGAAAAAGGAGAGCAATGGGCATGATTTGTCAGATTTGGAAGGTAGAGGAGAACTAGGAGATGCCTGCGTCCTGAGCACTACCACACATGAAGGTCTGTGTTTGTGAATTCACAAGAATGCTTTTCAAACAAATTCCTCTTGTTTACAACAAAGACTCCAGAATCACCCAGGATATTTGGGATGTACCACTGTTGACATGGGACCCTTATGGGATTAAAAGTCAGGATAACTGAGTTCTAGTCCTGGTTTTGCCTTACACCAACTATGTATGCCTGAGCTACTCAACCAAATAGTATGCCTACTTCATTATGTACCTGATGTACCTGAAAAATCCTTACTGATCTTCAACTATCATTTCCTGAGGCTAGACGCCATGCTAGGTGCTTCACATACATTAAATTATTCCAGTCTATACTTACATAAGATACTAAGATACTAGCATTTTGTTATATTTTTCTCCAGATAATGCTAGTCAACTCTACAAACGCTGTACTTGCACTCAGAAAGTGAAAAGTTGGAATTGATTTCCAAAAATTACAAATAGAGACATGACATAGGCTTTCCAGGAGGTATCAACATGCAGGCGAATCACAAATTGCTCATGACAATAGGAATAAGTCAGCATTCAAGGTTGTCAAAGTTGTGTGTGTGCGTGTGTGTGTGTGTCTGTGTGTGTGTGTGTGGCTCCAGTTGCCTTTTCTAAAATTTTTCAATTTCTGACATTTCCACACAGCAAGAATACAAAGTCAAAGGAAACCTATGCACTCACCACCCCCCACGGGACCTGATTCAGTGGTTTTCAGCTTTGAGGTACAGCAGGCAGATAGAAACTTTGGACATTTCAACAGCAGTAAAAGAAGCACCTGCCACAAGATGTGCCTGTCAACTCTGCTGGTCTAACAATCCAATCCCAGACCCTCCATGGGGCAGGAAGACACCACAAACTGCTTCACTTTGCTTCTAGAAAGCTAGAATGGAGAGGGTGGTTCTCAATTACAAAGCTTAGACTAGCCCCAGAAATGTTTTCATGTAACACCAGTGTCAGCTGCACATAGAATTGCTTCTCTGATAGCAAAAAATCTTGTTCTAAACTAGCCACACTTTTGTGCTCAGACATATTTGTTGCCATCATCATTCCACTCAATTAACTTTTCCTGACAGCTTACTTGTGCCAGGCTCCTAAAGGCCTGTACCTTATGCAATGCAAAGGGGGTAAGGAAAGTTTTAATAGCTAATAGTGATACCAGGTGCTAAGTCCCATGTGAACACAGAAGAAAGGAAACTAAGGTAGATTATGGGGGAAAGGGAGTTCAGGGAGTTTAAAAAATTAAAATAGAAGGCATCTAGTTAAATTTGAATTTCAATAACATAATAAATACTTTTCTCTAATATAACTATTTTGGGCCAAAATAGGACATATTTATACTTTAAAGGTATTTGTTGTCTATCTGAAATTCACATTTAACTGACGTTCTGTATTACATCTGCTAATCTTTCAAGAGGAGGTTACCTGGCTATGTCTTACTTTAGGAAAAGGTTGGAGATGTTTTACTCATGGATTTGATTTCATTAAGGATGAGTCAGAAGTACTTCCTGACTATACACAAGAGTGACCTGTCACATTCTGCCCCTCTATTGTTGCAACTGCTGGTGCTGAATCGCATCCCCATTTATCAGCAGAGTCAATAGCCCAGGTGACCTAGCATTACCAGTTTTGCTATTGGCTCTGCCTAGACCATGCACCTGACATGACCAATAAAAGCTTTGTGGGATATAAGAATGAATGAGGGTCCTAGTTACTACCTGGATTTTTTTCTCTAATTCTTGTGCTCAAGCTCCTACCCTGTCCCTCAGTTTCAATAAGCGGGCTCCTTCTAGAATCAAGAATGAAATGGACATGCAATAAGCATTAAATATTTAATTCAGCAATATGACGAAATGGACTAGTTGGTCAAAGCTGGACTCCGGCTTTGTACTCTTATGCAACTTCTTCCAGTCCATGTCCTTGGTAAGATTATAGGGTCCAAACAGACAGCCAATCTGTTTTCCCAGCCCCTTTTAAGGCAAATCTCAGCTGTCTTGCCTATGGGTATATCCAGGGCCAGTTCTATATATTAAAAAGTCCACAAAGCTCTTAAATTTCCTTTTTAGGGATGCCAAGATTTAATGTGTAAAGATAATATTGAGCAATAACTCATTGGTAAATTACTTTTGCTAAACTTAGACAGTGTTTTTATTTCATAATTCAACACAAAATCCTTCCAAATTTTTAATCCTGGGACCAGTTTCAAATCCTTGGAGTGTCTCTATCTTTATACAATGCCCCAAATAATCAGCCAAACCTTTTGACAAAAATGTCTATTTATGTATAGTCTTGTCATGAATGTTGCCTTTTTAGCCTAGCTATTTTAAAAGGCTAACACTTGTTTCCAACAGATAAGGACTATTTTTTCTCCTTTAATTTTCTTCAATGTTTCTCTTTTTTATATATATTACAGTTGATAGGCAAATTAAGACTGAGGTTTCCCTCTCAAAATGTATTCAATTAAATTAGTGGTGCTCGACCCTAAACTGCACATTAAGAATCACCTGGGGAGCTTTAAAAATGACTGAGGCCAAGATCTACCCTAGATAAATTAAATCAAAATCCCAGGGGGAGGAGACCCTGCTTTGCTAGTGATTTTAGTTTGCAGCCAAAATTGTGATCTACTGAATTAAGCCACCAAACGTGTTTCCATGGCATTGGAGCTTTATATTATTCTTGCAAAATATGTGAGGCCAACAGTAGGTCATCCAGTCTGGGAGCATTATTAAGAGATGGATTTGGGGAAAAATCAATGTAAGAATGAATCTGAGGGTCAGGGAACATAGCTATCATGATTATTGGGTGCAGATGAATGTTCACTGAGAGGCCTCTTGGGGTTTAGGATGAGAACAATTCTACCACCATCCCTGGCAATGCCGGGTGAGAATGTAAGAGAAGTTAACATCTCTTTCCATGGACCAGATTGAAGAACCCCTTTCAAAAATCTTTCTCCGCCATGACACCTCAACTATTGAAAAGATAAGTAAAGTTATTCAAGAAAACTGATCTTCCTCGCTCTTTATCCATTGCAACTTCCTTCTGCTTCCTCCCCATCTTCCCTCTCCTTCTATTCCTCTTCTACCCCTACCACTAGCACCACTACACATGCTTCTGAAGGGAGAAAATGCAGTGATGGAGGAAGAGGCAGGAACAGGGTCAGCTGCACAGGGTGACCAGTAAAGAGAAGTTTCTTTTCTTTCTTCTCATGGTCTAACTCCAGGGACGCTCATATAATTAGCATTTATTGAACACTTACAGTGTGCCAGCTTGAATTTCTCTTCATTTTCTTCATCTAATCCTTCCTGAAATTCTTTGCAAAGTGACTAATATTATTCTCACATTATAATTGATGAACCTGAGACTTAGAGAAGTGAAATAACATGTCTAAGGTTACATACCTAGTAGAAGAGCCAATGTGCACCTCAATTGCTACCTTTCCCATGAGCAACTTCTCCAACAATGAGGGGAAAATGATCTCTCTCTCTCTCTCTCTCTCTCTCTCTCTCTCTCTCTCTCTCTTTCTCTCTGGGCTTCCATAGCACTCAGTCTCCCTTTCTAAGGCACATGGTTTGTTCTGCTTCATATTGTGATAAGTTTTACAACCCCTCCTATGGATAGCTCATGAAGTTACTACCTCTTTGAAGGTAGTAACTACGTGCTGTTTATGTGTGTTCCCCATTATGCCAGCACTATATTTGGTTGACATGTCCAGTCGATAACAGGTGAATGCTGAATGGATTTGGGAGTGAAGGAGTGCATCCTTCAACAGTTGAAAATTTTATTTAACAAGTCATGCTCTAAAGTACTAAGGAAGCTTTCGAATAAAGAATTGTTGAATAAGGAATCTCTTGTTTTAGAATCACAAGTTCAATTAATCAAAGATATCCACTGCATGGGAAGGGGCTGGGGCACCAAACATGTGGCCTGTGCTGGACTGATCTCTAAAGGCTTTAGAAAGGATATTATACCAGCAGCTGTCCAGAGCAAGAAGAGCTAGGAGCATCAGCCCAGAAATGACAAGTAGATTTTTGTCACACACATCTCACCCATTGAATTGGTAGTGATTGCTTGAAGAGCTCTATTGAGAGACTGCATTAAGGCTCAGAAGGAAAAGTGCCATGATGATTAGTAATGTCTGCCATGGGTAAGGTAAAAGAAGAGAGGGTTGTAGCCATAACACATAGTTGCTACCTCTAAGCTTATTCACCTTAACATCTCTTAGTGAAGGTCTGTTTGGCATTTGATTCACCACCAACTATAAACGCTAAGAACTAAGATCCAGAAGATTAGAGCTGGGATTCAGAAGCAAGACATGGAATAAAGAGGAAGTAGGAATAGCAGGTCTAGGAATATTCATGAAAAAAGTATTGTGGGGTCAGACCTATTTAGAATCAGTTGAGGTATCTGGGTGTATCTGACTGATTTAAAGGAACAGAAACAGAAGGGACAGGAATTATTCAATGCAAATTACAGTTATGTCACAACACAAAATCCAGCCAAGCTGGGCAAAGTAGAGCTACATCTTGAATTTGCACATCCCAGAGACCATCCCAGAACTGAGAATTCAACTCTTCACTAGGATAAGCAATGTAGTGTCAATGATGACATAATGAAATTAGTCCAGTTAACTTTAGTGGGTGGTAAATAGATTAGATCCTGTGGAGCACTAAGCTGATATTCATTTAAATTAATTCCAGATGAGAAAGTAGAAGTGACAGGAAACAGCACAACACTCTTATTACAAAACTGAGTTGTGTTATTCTTTAGAAACACAGAAATGGTTTTAAATAAATATAAGAATAAAAATAGCAACAGGATTTGAAGAATTTGTTATTCCTTGGTTTGAGATCACAATACTGTAAGTTAGCTCATGAAGTGTGCTTAATTTTAAACTTCTATTCTCAAAGCCAAAATTTTAAAATAGAGTAATTTTGCTTTAATTGGTCTTGTTACTGCAAAATATTTTCAGACTTGTTCCAGCAGGGAAATATAATTCATTTCAGAAATATGAGTGAAATAAGCATATTTTCATTGCTGAGTTGGAAACTGTTGTGTAAATAAACAATAATTATGGATCTACTAGTCAAAGTAGAAATCTAATTTATAGAATTCCTTATTGTCCTGTCCTCAGTGTAGACACTAGCTAGAGTTCTGATGCTAGCCACAATTCTCTTCTATACCTAAAAAAGTTACAAATTTTGGCTTTTTGTGATACAAATAAAAAAAGGTTTTCTGTTTTGTGGTTCCCTGCATTTAGTAAATGTTTGCTTCTTCTTACTTCCAAACTATAGATTCATGAAAACATTTCTAATACTTCATGCAATTCAACATTGCAATGCCACAGATGGCCAAGGAAAGGAGCTAGTGTCTGAGAGAAGAAATAGAAGATAAGACAGAGGTAGATGGTGATAAGGCAGTAGATTGGGCTAGATTCTGTACCTACATCTGTGGTCCTGTCTACCTTCTAAGCAATTGTTTCTTTCTACAGTTTAAAATAAAACTTTTTAAAAAGTTTAAAATAAAACTTTTTAAAGTAGATAAATGAGACTGTTTATTATAGGAGAAACATAATAGAAACATAGGAAGGCAATGAAAAACTGTGATCATATGCCTCTTGAACAATTTAAGTATATAATTTTCTGGACTTTAAATATCTAATACATATAGTATGCACAACAAATTATAGGGTATATACTAACTTGTAACCTGTTTTTTAATTTAAAATATATCGCAAGTATCTTTCTAGGTCAACAATTACTTAATATGTCAGGTTCTTTAAGTCTAGATATTATTTCATGGTATTAATGAACCATAAATTACTTATCTATGCTATTATTAGCTTTTAGTTATTTCAGTTTTCACAATTATAAAGGCTGAGATGAACGTCCTCATAGCAAAATATTTGTGAAGATGCACGATTCTCTTAGAATACATTTCTAAAAGTGGATGTGCTTGTTTCAGAAGGTATGTGCCTTTTAAAGATTTTTGAGACATGATGCCAAATTGCCCCCCAGAAAGGCTGTGCAAATAAATGTAATGAGATTTCACTGCAATCTCACCAAAGCTGAATATTTGAATATCTTAAAAAAAAAAACAACCTTTGCCAATCTAATAAAGAGAAAATGGCACTGTATTTTTTTCTTAATTTGCATTTTATGTGTACCTTTTTAAAGGTCGGTTTGCAGGAGATCTATTCTTAGTTTTCATGCCTGCCTGTCCACACCTAGCACTGAAAACATGTGGCCACGGCTGACCTCACCTGGTGCTTTCTTGTCTTCCTTTTCTAATGGAAGAACTGATTCTTCCTGACAAGGTGAACAGTGTGCACATGCATTCTTTCAGGCTGAATGGATAAAGAAGATAAGTTATCAGCTACCATATCCTGGCATGGCAAAATGACACTCTGAAGATACATTAGGAAGAAGACAGTTGAGGAGGTAAAAGTCCTTTCTGTCAGACAGGCTTCCAGCTTGGATTGATTGTCACAGACAATGAGAGGTTACTTCTGGGCAACCACATAGATGGCCTAAAGAGCAGATGGCCACCACTGCCACTAGAAATGTGCAGGCTTTATTAACAAACCTGGCAGCATCGGTCTAAACAGAAACATTGAAAGGTTTGTTCTCATTGGCACAGACAGTAGAAAATCATAGAAGTCCACTCAGTATCTCCAGAGTCTGCCAATTTCTCTAGAAATGGACAGAACATCTGTTTGGGAAAGATTAACATGGGAGCCTGATCCAAGATGTCTCACTTGGTCTCCAGGACTACCAAGGGGTCTCAAAGACTTTCCCATACCATCCCCCTTGAGTGAAGTGGCCTACGATGGAGGAAAGCCCAGGAATCACAGCTTCTGGGTTTGAACCTGGCTTTTCCATCCATATCCTAGATTTGCAGCCATGGACAAGTTTATTACCACCTCTAAGTGTTAACTTTCTCATCTAACAACTAAAATTGATAGTCCCCTTCTCATAGTGCTAGTTATGTACTAAATTGTGTCTCCCCAGAATTCATGTGCTGAAGACCTAACCCCAATGTGTCTATATTTGGAGGCAGGGCTTTTAGGGGACATTTGAAGTTAAATGAATTCAAAAGAGTCGGGTCCTAATTGGTAAGTTTAGTGGCCTTATAAAAAGAAGAGGAAGAGAGATCTCTCTCTACATGCACATGCATGGAAGAAAGGCCATCTGAGGACATAAGCAAGAAAGCAGCCATGTGCAAGCCAGAAAGAGCCCTCTCTGGGAAATGAATCAGCCTGCACTGTGATCTTGGACTTTCCTTCAGAATTATGAGAAATAAGTACCCGTTGTTTAAGCTACCCAGTACATATTTTGTTATGGCAACCTGAGATGGTTAAGACAGTGTTGTAAGGGGTGAATTAAATGAAATTTCATGTAGAAAATGCATATCACATATTAAGTTCTCAATAATGTTTTGGTTATCTTTTCTACTCTCTACTCTCTCTGCTCCCCATAACCTGCTCACCCCGATATTTGCCCAACATGTATCTGAGTTTCCAACAGTATGATTTATTCTGTCCCTGCCTCTTCTCTCTCTGCCCCTGACTTTAATGTTTCCATACTCATCCTGGTAACTAGTGTGAATTTCTGAATGTTCCCTCTTCTTAGCCATTTGGTTTTTATGTTTTTAATGCTGAGTCGCACTTGATCTTGACTAATGAATTTGTCATTAGTAAGAAAAGACTTTCAGTACCTTAGAACTGTGACTTAGAACAGTGCCTGGCACGTAGTGAACCTTGTAAGTATAGTTATTGTCATTATTATTATTCAGCATCCTGACATTATAATTAAGCTATTTTTCTTTTCTTTTCTTGCATTCGATAACATTAAACACAGTTAGTCTTACTTTCCCTCAAATGAACAGCTGAAACAAGAATGCCCATGCCAGCTATGGCTCTGTGGGGTGTTGGGTAGGGGGGTGGTGGGGGAAAGGGAAACTTCATTTTGGATTGTGGGATGTCACAGATCAGGAAACACTTCATTACCAGGAACTTAGCATCATAGCGAGGGAGAATCTGAAAATAATTCAAGAATAATTCCTCTCCAGGCCTCAGCTTAGCCCTTTATTTGTCTGGAAGAGATAGAGAAGCCATCAGATATACCTGACTCATGAGCAGGCACAGCTCTAGGCTGAGGCATGTGACCAACAGCAATAGAAGGTAGGCCGTTAAACCCTGGCATGGGACAGCTAGACTGTTTAGAAACCCTTTGCCAATTATCTTCAGGAAATCCTAGTTGAATCCTGGAGTCGAGTCTCACCTTCTGTGTTTCCCACAGCTCTACTCAAAACGATCGCATTCTCAATAAGAAGAGCAGATGAAGAAGTGAATGAGTTGGTAGAAGCCAGCATAAAGGTTGTCAAGATCATTATCAGAGCACTGAGGATGTTTTGAAATCAAGGGAGATACAGCTAGGATGCAGAGCCAAAAGCAGATACCCCAGAGGAACATCAGACTAGATGGCCTATATAGAGACTGCAAGGGAGAAAAGGAGGGGCAAGGCAACAAAGAAAATGGAAATCCCAAACAACAGCATACTATAGGCAGTCTGGGGTTGAAGGCCATGTAGGCTGGGCATCCACTGGAGCATTTCTTCTCCACAGTACTCACTGGGTGTCATCAGGGGAGTGTTGCATTTAGGGAGGCACTGTCGCCCAGTGGTTAGGAGAGTTGGCTCTGAAACAAGACTGCCTACATCCATATTCCAGTCCTGCAATTTAGAGCTGTGTTATCTCGGGCAAATTACTCAACTTCTGTGCCTTGATTTCTTTGTAATAAAATTAAGCTAAAAATAGTTCAGACCTAACAGGATCGTTTCTGAGAACTGAATAAGGAATAAAAGTAAACAGCCTAGAATAATTCCAGATTTAGAACAAGTACTTAATATGTGCTATTGTTGTTATTATTATCACCATCACTGTTATTATATAATTATTGCTTTGTTCTATATACATATATATCCTCTAGCTCCTAATATGGTAGTTCATTAAAAACAAGATGTAGAATCTTGTTTTTACTCAAATTGTCATTCCTACCATCTCACTCTCTATTTTTAAATATATATCAATATGCCATTTAGATATAGCTTATAAAAATAATAATACCAATTGTTTAGTAACTACTTTACACTAGGTACTAGGTGTACACATTATATTATCACATTAATCTTCATAATAAATCTAAAAAGAAACACTATTAGCACCTCCTCTTAGAGCAGGGTTTCAGTACCTTAGAACTGTGAAAACTACCTTAGAAAACTACCAAATGCAGTGCAAATCCAGCCCACTGCCTGTTTATAAGTAACATTTCATTAGCACACAGCCATACCATTTATTGACATATTGCCCATGGCTGTGCTCATGCTACAATGGCAGAGTTGATTAGTTGAGACACAGGCTATGTGGCCCACAAAGTCAAAAATATTTACAATCTGGAACTTCACAGAGAATGTCTGCAGATCCCTCCTTTAAAGAGATGAAGACATTGAGACTCAAAAATAAACCCTGGGTCCAGGATCATGTAGCTAGCTGCAGGGAAAAAAAAAAAAAAAAAAGATTCAAATCTAAGTCTGCCTGGCTTACAGCTCAGGCTTGATCAGTATCATAAGCCTCCAAAGTTACTGATCTTAATGTCAAGGCCAAAGGAAGTCTCTGAGGTTTGATGAAATAAGCAGATGGAGCTATGAACATCAATTAGTCGTCTAAATATCCGACATCAGGTCCATGAGTCAACAGTTTTTCCCGCCATTGCCACCCACCAGATATGGTGGCTGTCTTCTGTTGTCTTGTCAAATGCCAGGCAACATGTAGTGAACTCAAAGTGCATAATACCTCCCATTATGCCCCATGCATTGCTGCAGCATGTCTCTCTTTTTTGGTATTAAATCAAGCAATGAAATTCCTATTCGTGCTTTTTTCTATTAAAAAATACAGTTCCTGGTTTGGGACTGGTTAGCAGCATTTTTTTTCCACGTTCACTGGAGTATGGTTCTGTGGGGGCAGGAAAAAGGGAAGAAGAGGAGAGAGGCTGATCCGGATTGTGTCCCACAGTGGTCAGTCTTATCCTATTGTCGAGAAAGAAGGATGTCTTTGAAGTTGGGGCTGAGATGGCAGTATGCTATATTGATGAGAGCTCTCTGAATCACAGTTCAAACAGTGCTACTTGAAGTTTGGTGTGCCCATAAATTACCTGGAGAACTTGCTACAGCAGATTCCTGGGTTTCATCCTGAGAGATGCTGACTCCGTAGGCAGGACCAAGAAATTTGCATTTCTAGCAAGCTCCCAGATGATGCTGAGCCACACTTTGCATGTAGCCCTGAGCCAGACAAACTGGCTCTGGTCAGTGGCACATTATCTACTAACCAAGTCACTAAAACATCTGGGCTTTACCTTCCTCATCTGGTAAGTGGAGCTAATAAACTAATACACAGTGGAAGAGGAAACTGTAAATACAATTTGTTTTAATATTTACTAATAACGAGAATTAGGATTTCCTGAGCAACTACTCAGTTCTGTGCCAAGTACTGTGCTAGGCACTTTACATGACACACCACCTGTGATCTTCAGAAGAACCCTACAAGGAAGATATAACCCCCCCATATAACAGACAAGAACTCAGAGGCTCCTAAGGGTATCTTGCCTAAGATGTACAGCTAGGAAGTAAAAGAACTGCAATTGCAACCATGATATGAATGTTACCAAAGTATGCTTTTCAATCCCCAAATAGGCATAAATGAGTTGGTTATAAATTGCTTAAGTGGTAACTCCTATCCAGTATGCAGAAAAAGGCTAGGGCTTCTGATGACAAGTAGTAGCCACAGCTTCCAGCCATTAGAGAAGTGAAGACAGTTTCCCCACTTGCCTTCTGCTGATGATGCTATTTGACAGAGTGCTTGAGACCAGTGATTATCCACTCTTGAAAGCAATCATTTTATTCTTCATCCTTCAACGGCCTGCAGCTGGGGTGTCTAGGGCTGAGAGAGCTTGCAGCCAAGGGTGGAAAAAAAAAAGTTCAAAATCCAGGGAGCTCAAATGAACACCTCTTGAGAAAATATATTTTGGAATTAAACATTTAATGCTGGGTTTTCATTTTGTAACAGCAATGGGCTGTGGAAACAAGTGCCAAAAATCAGGAGGAAACTTGCAGCGACCCCGCCAATAACAGAAAATTATCTGTTGCTTCCCAAAGTGGTATTTGAGCCCAGCGGGCTGCACTTAAGATGTGACTGGATAATGGCTGTGTGATACACCCCTCTACTGGAACTGTCACACAGGCAGCGCTGAGCAGCCTGAGCTGCGGCTTTGAAGAAACTCCCTCCACTACCAGGCTTTTGCTCGGGTACCTCTGGGCCAGGATGGGATGTGATCCTGCTGGCCGCTTCAGTGACTTGGGGGGATATTACGCCTAGGTGCCAAGAAAAGCTACCCCTCCCATTGGATATGTGGGAAATCAGAGAGGAAAAGTCAGCTGAAGTCACCAAACCCAGAGATGGAGACAGAATCCCTTTGCAGGGACACTGAGTGTGCCCCCAACAATAGGAACAATTGGGAAGTGGCCCCATTGACAGTCTCCTACTGCCTTTTGTGTTCTTGGGGAGCCTACACATAAAGTCCCTGCAGAGGGACCAGAAGGTGTATTTGTTTCCTATGGGCTGTAACAAATTACCACAAATTCAGCAGCTTAAAACACTTTTATCGTCCTGTAGTTCTGGAGGTCAGAAGTCCAAAATGGGTTTCACTGGGTTAACATCCAAGTGTCAGCAAGACTGCATTCCTTCTGGAGCAATTTTCCACATGGATATGAGTTAGGGAGACTAAATAAATTCTTCTAAAGTTCAGAGCGGGAGGTAACTTTAGTGACATCAGGGTTACAATTATATCAATAATGTGACACTTCCTCCCCAGAACTACCTGATTATTAGTGCATTCCTTAGTCATGCATTTTCAAGTAGATCGAAATTATGAAAATATAACATTTCTAATATTAGAAAATAATACCTTATTCCTTCTCTCTCTTCTTCCTCCTAAATGTTACCTTCTTGATCAGGTAAGCCCTGCCCTCCCCATATGCTATGACTCCTTTTTTGTCCCATTAAAGGGACAAGGCTTCAAAGATCTCCTCAGGAGCCAAGATCTATGCAGCAGGGGGGTAGGAGTGTGCAAATTGAATCCACTGTCTTTTCCTTCTTTCTGAAACTGCTGCAAGGTGAAAAGCTTACTATCAAGAAAGCACATCCAAAGTCTCTCTACATAGCCTTCAAATTAGAATTATGAATAGCTTACAAATTGGAATTCTAAAACCTTAATATCTCAATAGCGGAATGAAGACGTGAAACGATAATATATGGTTGCAAAGCCTTACCCCTGACTGTAGTCCTCTTATTCATTCTGCTCACCAGGATTAAGAGCCAGGAGCACCGCTAAAACCAAAGGGCTACTTGCAGTAGTCAGCTGGAGCCAGCTTGTACTGCTTACGAGAGCTGTCATTACATTTCCAGGTATTGGTGAGTCGATTGTTAAACACAGCCATTAACAAAAATTTTATTATATAGATTTATAGTTTAACAAGAAACAATAAAAGCAACATAAATAAATACTCTTCAATAAATACATGCTCTTAAGGTTATTTATATCTATTGTATCTGTAAGATGGAAATACTATATAATGGTACACTAAGGCACATCCCTTTCCAATTCTGCATTCAGTAATGTTGTGTTGGTAGCTTAAAATCAGTCACAGTGGGAGTATTTACAACATAGAAAATGGCAAATGCTACAAATCAGTGTTTGCTGTATTGCTTTGTTGAGTATATATACTTAAGAATACGATGAAGAAAATGTTAACAATGCAGATTATACTTTAAAAACATGTCATGTCTGTAATGGTATGAGGAAATAATCTTCCAGTATTCTGAAATTTTTATCTAATTCAGCAAATAAGCTACACATAACACTGACAAATGAGTAGAATTCTAGCATGTTTTCATTTTTTCACTTTCATCTTAATAGTTAATGTAGATGGCAATACGAAGCAATATTCATGTTGGAACTATACTCATTCATCAATAACAATAGGTCGGGTGAGGATAAAAGGGTTCAGCAAAAATCAACAAAAGCACTTTCTTAGATTTAGTCAACTAAACGTCATTTACAATAAAGAGTATTGCATATTCTATTATGTGTAGTGCACATACTTATGTTAGTAAAATATTTAATAAACTTATAAACATGTACATATTTATATCCAAATATACACACATTTTTTTGATAGAGCTGATGATTAAACATTTATTGCCACATGGCTGGTTATGTTCTTCAGAAAGAGGAACTTGCAAAGTAAGGCTAGTGACAAATAAGAGAATACTCTAAGGCCATATCATTTATCACTATTTGAGGCTGATGAAGATGAACCTCAAGATAGGAAAAGATATTACAGGCAAGCTGGATGGAATCTATATCAGGATTACTACAAAACCTTTTGTATGCAAAGCAGGCAAAGTTCAAGAATATAAGAGTATGACTTGGAATAAAATCTTCTCAGGGCCCAAATACTAAGGCTCTTCGGAGAGACAACTCTTACAGAAAAAAAAGCCAATGGGAACCATACAAAGATCTCTCAGTTTTTAGTCCATTAATTGTCACTTCTCTCTTTGGATTGGGTCACTTTTACATTACTCTTTTGGCTGTCTGTCCTTCTTCCTCAACTTGTCCTATAAAATATTTGTGGACTGAAAATTCCACAAGGGCAGGGCTTCTATCTGTCTTATTCATTCTGTTAACACTAGCATCTGACATAGTCATGACATATAGTAGGCACTCAATAAATATTTATTTAAAGAACGAATAGATAAAACAAAATCGAAACAACTCTTTCCTTTATTCTTAGTTCAACTGATCATGGCTGGAATTTTATAACAACATTACAAAAGCAAACACACACACACACACAGACACACACACACACACACACACACAATGAGAAATAAGCAAAAAACTAGAGTTTTCAAAGTACGAGTTTACATTCTTATAGTAGTAGTAAGAATGCCTGCCAAATACAACTCCCTGTTGTTTTCATACTCAGTCTGCACCTTAACCATGTGGTCTCCCTTGTCAAGTGTCATGTTGCTTTATGATTCCTAGGAGCTAATGGAATTTAAGCTTTTCACAAGTCAAAAAAATATCAACACCAAAACTCCATTCTGTTCCGAGTCACTTATGGCCCCTAGGAACCTCCCAAAAATTAGAAGATCATTTGTAAAATGGTAATAATAGCATATTGACCTTTCTTCAAGTTGCCACTGTTGCTTACCGCTTCATGTTTTTTTGTGTTTCTGGAGAAAGGGGAGGTGAATGAACGCCAGGTGGTTACCCTGAGCATCCAGGAACAAAGCAAGCCAAAGAATGCAAGAGATGTTCCCAGGCATCCCAAGCATCAAAAGCGGGGATACCAAATCTGCTGGCACATTTGAAACATAAAAAAATTGGAGGTAAAGACAAGAGGCTCTGGAGGAAGGTAACACTGAAATTTGGTAGATACAAACAATACAGACAGAAACCATGCAAGAGAGGTGAGATAATCACCATGATTGAGGCCACAGACTCGCCTAATATTTGTCTTCTGTTGACTACTATCTGAGTGATGGGGTGATAAATTGTCTAATTTAAAGGCACGAGGTTATGGTAGGCATAGACTTATAATCACCGTCTCTGTGAGTGGTCTTTAGGTTCATAGCTTTAGGATATAAACAGAGCTTGAATTCATAAAAACAGCATGGTCAACATTTTTACCAAGATAAGAGGAAATTTACTCCTTCACAAGGTATCTCCTTAGGATTTACAGCTTATTTAATAACTAGAGATTCCAGGTTCTTCCAGATGGTCTATTCTATTCTTTATCTGACTAAAGTTTTAAGATCATGGACATATGTCTAAAATAACAAAATAAAATATAAAATAAAGTTTTATAGCTGGGGTACAAGAGAGTTTGGCCATGATAATAGATAGGTAAAGGATAAAACAACTTTGAAAAGAGAACTTAGGATCTGGTGTTAGTATGTGGTCAACAGAGACCACTAACATGTAAGAACCATAACTATATAGAATCAGTTTCCAGGGGATGCATTCTAAAATGGAAAGGAAAATTAAAGGCTAGCAGCAACTTGAATTTAATGCTCAAAAAATTCCATACAGAAAAATTTTAAGTTAAAAAATAAATATTGAAGAAGAATTCAAGGATAACGAATGGCTCAAGATGAACACTAAAAACAATGGAGGGGCTGGATAAGTTGATAATGGCCTCAAGATTGACTCTACAAAATTATTTAAAATGAAATGAGCATTCTTATAATATAAAACACCCAATCTTTGGGTCTTTAAATGACAGTGTATAGATTTTTTCCAGGGATGCTACAAGGGGAATCCTTATATTGGATGAGGTAGGAAATGAAGAAGGCTACTTTAGTTAGTTGCAAGACAGAGTTCCACTCAGGCTAACTCATGTTTGTTTAAGGACAGTTGTGGCAATACAGTTATCCTTACAACAAATAACTTGCCAGATATTCAAGAATAGAAATTGCAATATGCCCAGCACTTTGGGAGGCCAAGAGGGTGGATCACCTGAAGTCAGGAGTTCGAAACTAGCCTGGCCAACAGGGTGAAACCCCATCTCTACTAAAAAAATTATAAAAATTACCCAGGTGTGGTGGTGCATGTCTGTAGTCCCAGCTACTTGGGAGGCTGAGGCAGGAGAATTGCTTGAACACGGGAGGCGGAGATTGTAGTGAGCCAAGATTGTGCCACTGCTCTCTAGCCTGGGTGAGATGCTGTCTCAAAAAAAGAAAAGAAAAGAAATTGCAATATGACCATACCTAAAGAAACTGGAACATAAAGTTATTCTGTATTTATTGAAGCTCTGGACCTCAACAGCACAAGTTTGGGGATTTTAGTCACAGGCAGGCTCTCATTAATGCGGCTAAGCACTATGCTACCCTCTCTTCCTGCTTCTCTTTCTGTCTCTTGCTTCTCCTATTACTACTTGACTTCTTTTTCAACCCCATTCTCAATTTATCAGTAATTTCTGCTGCTTCATAGTTTTAAATTACTCACAACTTTGCTCACTCATATCTGTTATGGTCCTTCTCTATGATCCCACTGTTCACAATATGATTTATTCTACAGTACTAAGAAGTGTAGTACAGAGAGGTAACTGATTATCCCGTAAGAGTCATTGGTTGAACTTTTAGCACTAAGCTACATCATAGATCACTGGTTAGCTTAAGGTGTGCCTAAAGTCAGATTCTCACATCTGATGCCAACATGTGACCAGGGTAGGATCCTGGGTCCTGTGGTAACAACACAGCATTCCAGGGCTTGCCTTTCAACATGGTCTGTAGGAAAGACGGTTTCTCTTAGGAAAGAGCAGGGATATCTTGATTAACCTGTTTAGAATAATAGGAAGGAATAAAACGGAATAAATAAGCCTCTAAGGTCTGTCTCAACTCTCAGTATATAATTCAGACAAATGGAAACTGGCATGCAAGGAAGATGAATACAAATACCTCACAGCCAAGCTCAGAAAGGAAACTCATCAATAATATCAAATAAGAATTCTGGTGGTCTTGTTAGAGTCACCACTATTGCCTTATCTGCCATCTGGGCCATTTCAACAACAACTCAACACTCAGAAAAATGAGGTTTTACCCATGAATGATAGAAAGCATTCCCTCTTCCCAGGGACAAAAATAAAGAGGCAATAATCAAACCCAGCAGCCTGATATTTCTGTCTGGTTAATATCTCAGTCAGTGTGAAGAGGGGGACAATGGGCTGGGCTTGGCACATGCTCTCACACTGAGACAGCAAGCCAGGAATATTTTTCCTAGAAAGCAATCCAGTGGGGAGCCTCTGTGAGAGAGTCAAATATAAATTATTCATTTTCTGTTCTTTGTCTACTACCCCCAGCAAGCCTGATTCTGCAGAGGCAAACAGAAGTCAGATGAAGGTATCATGACAGGGTGCCGTGCACTAAGCCCAGCTGAAGATCACTGTTTCCCAAAAAGTGTGCATGCCACAGAGAACTGCAGGAAGCCTAGGTGGTAGCAGGAGGAGAGAACAGTCACTGTCTGATTGAGAGGTAGGCCCCCAAATTTGCCATGGCTCAGCCACTTAGTGGATAGGCAAATTCTTCAATTATGTGGAACTAAGTTTTATTAAATGTAAAAAGATGGTAACTGAGGGTGATCTGGAAGGTTGGTTTTGGAAACGCATACGATTAAGGTTGCAATTTCCTTCTGACTACTCAGGTTTCCTAGCTCAGGGGAATGCTGTAAGTAGAAGAAAATCTCACCTGGAGAACTGCAACCTTGGGAGCCTCAAAAGGGAATACTCTGAACAGAACATAACACTAGAGGCAATGAAGAAATTTACTCTTGAAGAGTGACTACAGCCTGTAGAAGATCTGGACCACCAATGGCAACACTGAACAAGGGTACCAGGATGTGTCAAACCATGAAAACCATTTTTCAGCACCCACACCATGAGGCCATGACCAGACGAATCATTTTTCTAGTTTTCTACTTTCCTGAAATTTAGAAATAGGACTGGACTCTTTGGACCAAGTTAGTAGAAATCTTGGACAATAGATGGAGGGAAATCTCAGAATAATTCTGTGATACCTGAATATTAAAAAGGAAAAAGAAGTGACTTCACACCACTAAGTTGGTGAAGAGGATCATGCAATTTTCATTTGATCATTTAGATTATCAACATGAATTACCAACATGAAGCTTGGCTGTGAGCTTAGCTTCATGGTTTCCACTCACTGTCAGAACCACAGTCCCTAATAGGGCCTCTAGCCTTCCATAGCTTCTTTCTAGCGGGTTTACCTTCCCTCTACACCTTCCAGAACCTTTGTTCAGATCAACTCTGGCGCAGGTGAGTACAACTGCTTAACTGACCCATAGGTGTCTTGCTTACCCAGATCCAGTTCAAATAATCACCTTTGGCTATAAAAATGATCTGATTAAATAAGAGAGAGACTGGATTGAGGATCTCTGCTTCTTAGTCACCTGTATCACCAGCAAGTCAGGTTGCCTTCATGGCCTCCATGTGTTAAATATAGGGCACTTATCCTGAGACCCAGGAGGGTCAATGATCAAGTACCACCATTAGTGACTGCATGGGAGTTTAAAATGGTATTGACACATTCACCCTCACTTGGATTATGTAGAGCCCACTCTTCATTATCTGGTCAAATCCCACATATAGGGAATATTTGTGTTAATAGCATTTTCAAACCAAATATGGACTTTTGTCACAAAAACGTGATGTTTGTCTAAACTTTTGCACCATCTACTCTTCTCTTGGTGTGGGGCCTTACCAGGCTACATCATCCTTGAATACCTACAGATTAGACCAGGAGTCTTCTCATAGTTTCATTTCTTAGTAACCTGCCATCCACTTTAAGACTGTCAGGCTGTTTGTGAATATTCTCCCAAAAAAGCTGGATTTTGCTACTTGGATCACCTTCAACTATTTTTAGGAGCTTACTTTCTCATGAACACATATATATCCAAATTCATGAATATCTATTTATTTCTATAGCATTTTGAGGGTGCTTGCTCATATTTTTCAACAAATAGTCATAGTGACCTATTTTACAGAGAGGCATTATCATTATTTCTTGGGTTAAAGAAAGGAGAATTAAAATTAGCACCTTAAATTAGTGTATATTTATCACAAGGGGGGAAGACAGCCAGAGAAAAATGGAGATAAATATTTATAATAATATTTTCTCTTATATAGACATATTTAGTATGTATTAAATATTTGTAATAAATATTTTCTATTATTAAGGATAGATTTATAAATATTTATTATAAATATTTATATTTACACTTGTATATACATATACATCTATAACTATGAACATACATGTGTATTTGTGTGCATATCTCCATGTACAATATGTGGCAGTAGCTGCCTTGGTGCTCACTGCTACTGGGAGAATAGATAGGGAAACAAGTGACGTACTCTAGAGTCTTTCACAGAAGTAGAGTAAAAGCATGAAGAGGAAATATCAGTTCTGCCCTGGGGTATGGGAACGAAGAAAAGGAAACGGTGTGGAATAAAAAATTCAGATGAAGTGGTGCAAAGAAGTTGGGCCCTGAAGAAAACATAGGTTCTCACCAAGCAGACAGAGCTGAAATGCAAACACCCTGCGAGGTTAGAGTCTGCAGGTGGTCTTTAGCATTAGATGAGTGTGAGGGTCAGGCCAAGGAGAAAGATAAGGTTGGTGAAGCAAATGCAAAATTGTGGAGAAGATTGAATGCCATTCTTTATCTCCTGCGGAGAAGTTCGGATTCTATGCTTGGGACATCCAGAGTCCCCATTCTGATTGGCCCATAGTTGCTGCTCCAAAAATTGCACAGTGAGGGGGATTATGTGAACTTTTCTGAGCTCTCAAGAGAAAAGAGTCATGACTTCTTGTAACATGAATGTATCCACATCCAGCATGAATGCAGGAGCCAAGTATGGCCACACATCTGCCAACTATTGATCTCTGCAGCTGAGACAGGTTAGACATGTAATAAATATGCCTTGACTGGGGGACAAAAACAATGTCATTAGACTTGCTCATCCTAGAAACATGAAGCCGTAATTAGCCAGGATTGGTTTTACGTGCAGGACCTATTACCCTGCAATTTTAACTGTATTCTCCCAGGTGATTAATTTTACTACACTTGTTGGTGGCATACTACCATTTTCCAGGCACTCCTGGGAATACTGAAATTCAGGACCAATATTCTCTCCAGAAAAGCCTATTAAATATTAAATGGAATAAAATTCCTAGGTAACCCATACTTTAAACAATACCATCTATGTTACACACAACCATGAGTATTGAAGAACCATCTCAGCTATTGCATGCCACTCACACCACTCTCATCCACTAGCACTAGACGCTCTTTCCTAATTTAGTCTCAGAGGAAACTTGTTAGCTGGCCTGTCTCCTTTATCCATTTATTCCTCTACATTTAGTAAGAACTTATGAAGTACCAGACTCTGATCTTCCAGATAAACAGACCTAGACCTAGTCCTCTTGGAACTCAAATTTTAAAGGGAAAAGCAGACATTCAAGCAAGGAATTACATTTTCTACTGAGTGCTCAGTCTCTAGAATTCTCTAAGGTTCATGTCAGGAATAGCTTCACAAAGAATTTCTTGTTTATTGTTTTCTTTCAACCAAATGAACTCTTATTCATTTTATTGGCAGTTGCCATGATTTTTGTTTTCTCTCCTATTTAATATCTGCAATACCCTCTTGGCTTTTTAACCTTGAAAGTGACATCCAATCTCTCCTTGAGATTATTTCCCCAGCTAGTCTTCCAGAGGCCTTTCTCTGTGTAATTTTTATTATTATCATTACTGGCCTGATATAGATTGATACATAGTCCAATCCACATATTCTTTTATTCTTGTTTTTAGCCCTGTTGGACTAGATGTTTGCCTCTGATGCCTCTGGGAATCTGTCTTTTGAACTTCCTCATGGAATCTACTTCAGAAGTACCCTAGATAACTTCCCTAGCCCTGTAATACCTTAGGTAGAATACCTGACCCAGCATGCCCCTTGAAATCCAACACCAAGTTGGCCTTCCTGAGCCCCTTAAAGATAGGGATTCACGTTGGGTAAATTACAGTTTTATTAGGAGATTGATGACTGCCTCATTAAGTGCTTTGGAAGCAAATAAGCCCCCAAACTGTAATCTATCGGTGGTGAACTTCCAGGCATGCTTGGCCTCTAGTATGAAATATTCAAAGTAAATAGGAGACCAAAGACTTATAACAATTCTATTATCAAGTTCTAGTTAACACCTCCATGTGTTAATTATGGGGACTATTTCTTTTATTCACTGTCTCAATTTAAATGGCTTTACTTTCCCTGGAGAACTTGTACTTCAAAAAGATCATATTTTCTCAAAGTTTCTATTGCCAACCTGTGACTAGCAGGAATCCCAGCTGGACATTTTAGTCTTTTTCAACATCTTAGTCTCTTTTGCCAGATTTGATCTGCCTCTCCCGAGCTCAACCTTGCGTCATTCAGAAAAATCATTCAAATAGCTTTCACCTCAAAGTGGTTCATTGAGAGAGTTTTCCCCCAACAGAGAATGATGTCTGCTCTGATTAGCATAGAATCCAGCCAGTTCTTTTTCTATGACCAAGGACATTTTTTTTTTCAACTGTGCCAGGAGATTTATAATCTACCAGCTGGAAATATTTTTTTTTCTAAAAACAACAATGTTAAAATCTACAAGGGTGGGGTTATAAAGAAATACCTAGCACACCCTCAGAGAAGCTTGCATTATATCTAGACCTTGGTTCAGAATGTGTTATGTTCTGTTCCAGAGATGACAAAAGATTTAGCAGAAAAGCAACCTTGCATGATGGGGGAGCTGGAAGGCCGTAACCCCCACATAAAGAGAGGGCTACAATTGGAAGCATACAAATCACAGAAGTTCTTTCAACCACTTGTGTCTAAATCTTGCCTTGCAACTCAGAGTAATGACGAGTTATTCTACTGATTCAGATCATAAAAAGGAACTGGACTTTTCCTGAGAAGAAAAATGGAAAAAAGAAAATTTGTAGCAGCCAGTGTTTAAAGACGTCCCACAATGAACCACACCTTTCAATATCCATGTGTTCATGAGATCCTTTCCCCTTGAATCTGGATTGGGATTTTGATTTGCTCGAAGCCAGTAAAATACAGTGCAAGGAATGCTGTATGTCTTAGGAGGCTGGGTCAGAAGTCTTGCAGTTTCCAACTCGGTAGACAATGTGCTTACTCTGGAGGAAATCAGCTTTATACAACAGGTCTGACCTGTTGAGAAAAGAAGTCACCAACTTGTGAGAAAAGACCCAATTAGGATGTCCAGTCTTGTTGGGTCTTCTGATGGCTCTAGCCCCAGGTGACGTCTGTAACACATTGAAAGAACCAAGTGAGAACTATCTTGAACCCACAGAAATATTAGAGGTAAGAAGTTGCTGTTTTAGGCTACTAAAACCAGCATGGGAAGAATGAGGTGATGGGGTAGGAGGATTGTGGTTACACCAAAATAGATAATAAGGAGAAATTATCTTAAAATGAGGGATGCTGACTCTAGATGTTACATCACATCAGCCCTACATTATACAGGAATTTTTCATGGAAAATGTCAAAAACAAACATGTATGGTCTTAAGTAACAAAAAGGAAATTTACTGGCTCAAGTAGCTGAACATGTTAGTTGTGTGGAGTTAAATGGAGTGCTTATATTAGCTAGGATACCACTTCAGTTTCCAAAAATTAAACATGGCTTAAATAATAAGCCCATTTGTCTTTCACATGTAAGTTCAAGGAAGATAGCACTTCTTTTCCTTGAAGGCATCAGGAACCCAGAATTCATTTATCTTATTGCTCTGCCATTATTGATACAAAAGTCTATCTCTTCTGTTAAAATGGCTGCTGCAGCTCCGTTCATCACAGTCACATCCCCTTAAGTAGGAAGGGGGAGAAAGGGAATGAAGGATGTGTTTCTTCTCTTTAAGGGCAGGATATAAAAGTCACACATATAACTTCTGCTGACATTCAGTTCACTATAACTGAGTCACTTTGACACATCTGGCCACAAGAGGGTCAGGTAAATATAGTCTTTATTGACGGACTTCTGCCCAACTAAAACTTCTATTACTATGTAAAAAGATTTCTGGGAGACAAGTAGCAATCTCCAATACATGCAGTCCCCAGTATAAGGGCGTAAAAGGACTGAGTAAGGGGAAAAAGCATTCACTGCAAATGTATTGATGAAATTTTTATGATTCTAAGATTTTTTAACAATACAAAGATTGTTTTTCCCTTGAACATTATTACCAATGGCATTGCTACCACTAATTACCTTCCATTTCTCTAATAAGAGAGTCTACATTGTGATTCTGAGGTTTTTTCTTTTCTTGCTTTTGTTTTTTTTGAAGTTGTGCATGACTTTTCAATTAAAAAATGAGTTTAACAGGTAAGTTAGAATATATACATGAATATATTAGTGAGCTTGACATTTAAAATTAGTAAACACTGCTGGGCACGGTGGCTCATGCCTGTAATCCCAGCACTTTGGGAGGCTGAGGGGGGCAGATCATGAGGTCAGGAGATTGAGACCATCCTGGCGAACACGGTGAAACTCCGTCTCTACTAAAAATACAAAAAATTAGCCAGGCGTGGTGGCAGGCGCCTGTAGTCCCAGCTTCTAGGGAGGCTGAGGCAGGAGAATGGTGTGAACCTGGGAGGCGGCGGAGCTTGCAGTGAGTGGAGATCACACCACTGCACTCCAGCCTGGGTGACAGAGCGAAATTCTATCTAAAAAAAAAAAAAAAAAAAAAAAAAAAAAAAAAAAAAAAATTGGTAAACACTAATACGTTTTAATAGAGGCTATAGACCTTTTCTCTTTCTTTAGAAAGTAAAATATTACATATACATTGAAAACCTCTGCTACACTCCCCTGTCCTGTTTGCCTCCCTTCCTCTCTAAATGAATCTCATTTCATGAATTTTCTGTGTATCAATGCACATCATCATACTTTCCCTAACAATAATAGGAATTATAGCAAACATAGTGTTTGTTATGTGTAGACATTCTTGTAACAGCTCTGCAAACATTAACTCATTACATCTTTATAATAATGAAGAGGTAGTTATCGTTATTATACCCATTTTACAGATGAAGAATCTGAAGCATATAAAGGTTAAATAACTTTCCCAAGGGCACACAATCAGTAGTTCAGTGGTGGAGTCAACATTCAAATCCATGCCTCCTAACTCTAGATCAAATGCATGGTGACTACAGTTAATAATAATATATTGCATATGTGAAATTTACTAAGAGAAATCTCAAGTGTTCCCACCACACAACAAAAAGAGACTACTATGTGTGCAGATGGGTGTATATATGCATACCTTAAATATATACAATTGTTACTTGTCGATCATAACTGGGGGAGAAAAGGTCAATCAGAAGTGACACAAATTTGTTGTAAGTGTTAAGTCAAAAGCTAGAGACTCCAAGATGGAAGCCAGTTATCAGAAACTGACCCAACCAAATAACATCTAAAATATTATCGCCCAAAAGTTGTATCACATGGCACTAAAAATGCAAGATCACACAAACACACACACACACGAAATAAGTCACTGAACCCATGAATAAATTTGGAAAATGATGTCTGCTACATCATTCTTTTAAAATCTTTTAAAAGGTCCTGGAGCTTTTGAAAAAGTTACATTATCTGTACAAAGTAGAAAAAATTAAAATCAATTCTCAGCCCAATTTTCTATCTATGCCCCCAAATTGGTCTTGTCTCTGCAATGTACAATAGAGCTCCAACTGAGTGCCGCCTGGGATTCAATCTTTCATTCAACCATGAAGCATTTATCGATCAAAAGACATTAAGATACAAAGACAATTAAGTGAGGTAGAGCCCTGGAATCATATGTAAATTGTGTGCTAAGACCATGGCCTGTATGAATGCCCCTATCATGAAGCTCCCTTTGCTGACTTTGGGACCCAAGGAGTTATTTGCAAAGGTTCATAATAATCCTCTCTCACACTCCAAGAAACCTACACTAGAGGCACTTAGAGAAATTCAAGTGCTTTGGCAATTTATGACTGTATATATTATTAAATAATACTGTTTTGCATAGAAATAGAATTTCTTCACAGATTTATGAACAATCCCTTGGCCTCTTAAAAAGACATGCACTAGACTAAAACAATATTATATAAAAATGTAGTTGATAAACCAGTTAAATTAGGTGGCCTGACATGCTTTGCTGTCCCAAATTTTCATGCTTCTAGCTTCTCTGGGAAACAAAATTGTGTTTTAATGAATGTACTGTCATCTCTTCATTTCTCCTCACTGTGTTTTTATCCCTGGTGCTCTTTCCTTGGAGTTACCCTCAAGTTGTGAGGGAAATATCTCAATTATAGAATTTGTGACTAGAAAAAAAAATCCTAATAAAATATGTAGTTTAATTTCCTCATTTTATAGACTAAGAAATTAAGACAAAAGAAGGCTGAGGGGTTATCTGAACTTCCTAAAGCCAATTAGAGTCCAGGGCAAGACTGGAAAACAAATCACTTGGAGTGTGTCACCATTAAGATGCAAGAGGATGTCAGCAGCATTGGAACAAAATGGCTGAGATGTGGTTTAAGTTTTATGCTTAGATTGTTATGTTCAAGCATTTGAGGGGTGGTTCATGCACCATCTGCCAGCTAGACAGTCCAGTAGCAAAATAACCATTTCCTAAATCTTGATTTATTTAGAATGGTGAAGTGCAAGAGATAAATATATTTTGGAAGGGAAATTAATATCTCTGGTTCCTTCTCCTTTTTGGCCATGCTACTAAAATATCTCCCATGGCTCTATAGTTTAGTATCCTCTTTATTTCCTTCATTGTGCATATTGCACCCAAAAAAGTTAATTTATTTACTTATTTATTGTCTTTCTTCCTCATCATTCTCCATTGGAACAATTCTTCCAATTTGTCTATTTCATCATTGTGTGCCTGGTCCCTACTATAGCACTTGGTACAGAGAAGACACTCAGTACCTGAGTGGGTGAAGCCAAATCCAAGTGGCAAATGGGAGAGAAGAGGGCAAGATAGCTACAGAGCCCTCTGTGGTTTCTGCTGGAGAGAGGTGCAAGGAGCGTGTTGAGGAGGACTTCCTGACAGTGAGGCAAATACTTAATAGAATGTGAGCAGTTGAGAATAAGTTAGACAGCAGTAGCTGCACTGGAGGGAGATTAGATACATGCAGAGTGGAGTAGGAGGCAGTTTGGAGCCTCTTGTCAAAGGCCTGGGAGCTGAGCTCTTCCTGAGTCAGCTGGGTGGGAGTTGCCTACGGAGGTGTTATGCAGCTTGATCTTTGTTTAGGCTGAGAATAAAACTGAAACACCAAAATCCTTTTATCAAATCTTTCTGTTGCCACTACCCGGGTCCCCTTATCCCCTACCCCTCTACTCCTGCCATTATAAGAAGCCACCATGACCAGAGGGAGAAGTCTAGATGGTTAAGATGAGTCCAGTCACATTTCAACTTTTCCGCAGTGCCTCCTCCATGAGATGCCCTCTGCAGCAACTGAAATAACCAATGACACTGTGCTAACGATCATTTAAAATGGTATCTAGGGAGATTCCGAAAGGCAGCATGCCAGAATCTGGGAAAGGGATATTTCAGGCCAGGCCACCAGAATTCATGTGCACTTTTCCCAAAAAGGACTTCAGGTTTAAAACAAACAAAAGAAGCCTTCCTAGGGCAGAAAGTATGTGTGCTGTTGTAGTTTTCTGTACTCCCTCCTCCCCAGCAGACGAAAGGCTCCACATGTGTTGCCCAGACAAAGGCCCGTTTTGTCAGTATCCAAACCATGGAGACTAGATGCTTCTGTTTTGACCACCTCCAATGGCATGCATTCCCCACACCAACCCTCCTAAAAGGATAAACTAGCCTGCGGCAGAATAGAGGAGTAACAATTTGCAAATAGCTGAGGGTAAATGAGACTGTGGAGTTGCTGCAAATATGTAGACAATCAGGCGCCGTGTGATGTACCGAGGCAGCCGCAGCACCTTAGCCGGATGGAAGGAGTGAGGCTGGGGTTGACACTGGTTTTGGATCACAGAATTACATAGTTACTGCAGACAAAAGGCTTTCTTGCCTGTTAGAACTGCGCTAACACTTCCCACGTATCTTGTGGAATGGGTTGAGCTGTGGTGTGGCCATGGTCTCTGTGCTGCTCTTGTTAACTGATGCCTGATGGCTGGGCCCCAATATTCAACTTAAGAGAACAGTTTTTTCCACTCAAGGAAGCTATCCTGCTTTCAAACTCTTTATTAACTGAATTTCTTTTATTGTGGGTTTATCTTATGGAAAGTTTTGTTGGAAACCTATTATATATCTGCCAGGCACCTTCTTTTAAAAAGTCTTCCAATTTGGCCATTTGTCAATTTATCCACCTGATTCCTGCAGAAACTCCCCTGCCGGATCCTGCTTTCTGACACTAATCACAGCTGACTGATTCAGATGTAGATATCTGACCCAAACTGGTGTTTGGCTAACAATGTTGTTGGCCTGGCTGTTCCTGAGACCCAGCCAAATTCATATTCTTGAGTTCCTTAAGATCCCCCCCACTTCAATTGAAGGTAGCTCAAGCTAAGTTTCTGTTCCATGCAATAAAATGTTGTAATTAATACAGGAGAGAAGGGGAAGAAAGAATTAACATATACCTACCATATAGCTATAATCAATGAGTAAAGATGTTTGAAAATAGTGATTCTCAACTGGGGGCTATTTTGCCCTCTTAGAAGACATTTGGCAATGCCTAGAAATATTTATTTTTGGTTACAAGTGTGGAGCGTGGGTGATACTGGCTTGTAGTTGCTGCCAAACATCCTACAGTGCATAGGAGAACCTCCATAACAAAGAATTATCCAGCCCAAAATGTCAATAGGAGAATCTTGCTGTAGTACAGGATAAATCAGGAGAGAAACAGATGAGTAGTGAGTCAAGAGAGGCACACAATGATCTGGGGCTGGGGGATAGAGGCAAAACACCTGCTTACTAGGTTTCTGATTGGCAACGATTAGATGGTGGCTCCATTCACCAAAAAAAAAAAAAAAAAAAAAAAGTTTGGATGCAGAGCAGGTTTGGGTTTTAGCCTTAGAGATACTGAGTATGAGAGGCTTCTAAGTTATGTAAGTGGAGATGTCTCAGAAGCAGTTAGTTTATAGGTGTGGAAGTCAGAAGGGAAACTAGGCAAGAAAAATAGATTTAGAGGTCATCAGGATATGGAAGTCGATTGAAGATATAAAGGTAATAATATTGCTCAGGAAAAATGTACAAAATAAAAGGACAAGACATAGGACTCCCGAAAGAGCATCAACATTGAAATGACAAGAAGGGTAACAGAAGCAAGGAGACTGAGAAACAATGAATGAAAGAAGAAAAAACACTCAAGAGAGTGTGGTACCAAGGAAGTAAAAGAGTATATTTCAGAGGGAAGTGGTTATTATCGTTGTAAGACTGAATCTTTCTTATCTGAATAAGGAAAGAGCAAATGGTTGACTTCTCATAAGAACATGCCAGTGGGAAATTGTCAAGCACGAGTTCCTTGGCCATGTGTTAAGGGGAGGTTTAGGGTAATGGTGAAGGTAGGATCCAGATCATACTAAAAAGATGAGTAGACAGAAGAGAAGGAAATAGAAAGAGTGAGTGTGACTAGATCTTCCAAGAAGCTTGTATGTGATTAGAAGGAAGATTGAGGTGCATCTCTTTTTTGTTAGGAAATGAAATTAAATCCAAGACATTGTTCCTGCCTAACTGCAAATCCAGCAGGAAATACAGCACTTATCTTTTTCTATAAGGCAAAGAGACATCTGAGCCAGGGAGACTGGAGTTTGGAGGAAATAGTTCTCATTGGTGATCAGAGTCTTTAGGGGAAGATTAAAAGAGGTAGTAGAACTTAACCTGGTCCCCAAAGAAGGAGCAGAACTTAGAAGCATGGAATGCAGATAAAAGCACAGACATACAACAGCATTTGAGGAACAGAAAATAGCCTATTTTGGCTGGAGCAGAAAGATAGATTTAGGAAGGATTCGCATATCATCTGTTTCATAGTTTTCAAAATGTTCTCTGGGGAGCCCTAGGGTTTCTACAGAGATGACCACAAGTGAATTTTGTAGATTAGAGATGGTAAACTATGACCCTTGGGTCAAATTCAGCCTGCCATACATTTTTCTAAATCACGTTTTACTGGAACACAACCACACTCGTTTATTTACATACTCTCTGTGACTGCTTTCCACACTGCCCTAGGCAAGTTGAGTAGTTGAAACAGAGACTGTATGGCCCACAAAGCCAAAAATATTTACTATTTGGCCCTTTTCAGAAAAAGTTTGCCAGCCCCTGTACTAGGTAATGGAAGCCTTCCCATTCACATGATGTATTTTTTTTTAGTTATTTTCACCATTATTGGTATAAACTTTTGTAGAATGCATTAAAAGGCTTTATGTAAACACATGATGATACTGTTACATGAACTAAGGCTTTCTGCATCTTACCACAAATAAGTGAAATAAACACTTTATATTCTTTCCTTTCTTCTAAGGTAAAATGTAATCAAACACAATTCAACTTTGCTGAGATGACGCCAGCACTGTTGTGAAGTTAAATCATCACCCTAGGTCATAGCGCAAGAATGACTGCAAGAAAGCTCCCTATGCCCACTCATCTCTAGCTTTACTTTGTTTCTGACAGGAGAAAGGATTACATTTGCCTTCACTCTGACAGGGTTGTGTTTAGTTCTACCCAGTGGTGGAAGTACACGTGTTACTTTTCCCCTGCCATGACATTCAGTGATGAACACGTTGAGAATCAGGTGTCACATATGCAGTAGTATAAATTAATGAGCTTCTGTGTGGAGGTTAGTATCCCACAGAAGCCACTGACACCAGAAGTAGTCTTTGCATAATAAATCATCTTTTGTGGTACTAAGTCCCTGGAATTTTGGTATTGTTTCTTAATATAGTATAACCTACCCTATTCTGATAAATACAGTGGCCTCTTGGAGTCGTTATCTGCATAAGAATGCTTTCCTCATGCTATACAGTTTCAGAATCATATGCCTTAGAGCCCTTCAGTATTCAAAACTTTGTATTTTCTCTTTCTTTAATATAAGGTTATCATTTTAAACAGTTATCAGCATGTCCCACATTCACATTCATTTATAATTTGCTGCTCCTAATCTTCTATAAGCTAAGTAGTTACTTATAATTATTATAATCATTCTAAAGTAAAATTAGTTGTCTCTGAGAGATCTTGAGGGGATTTCTTGTGACTAAAATGTTTTCGTAGCATGAGTTCTATGATACCAATTTTGACATGCAGAGGTCCTTTTGACTTCATTTCTTGTTTTGGGTGGTATTCTAAATAAGAGAGGCTCTTGACCAGTACTTTTTGGATAAGACATGTATGGATTACCACGTTTAATAAAACTGCATGGAATTGTTCTGGAAATTTTCAGACTTATTTGTAGGTAGATGTGATATATATGTGTTTTAAAACTATGTTTACATATCTGTGATACATCTTCACCCTAAATATATGTTTAGCTTTTCATAATAGACTTGTCACCCTCCTCTAACACCTATCTCAGTTACAGGTTTCATTATCCACGTATTCATCTGAGGCAAAATTCCGTCATTTTCTTGGACTCCTCCCTTGTCATTCCCCAAACAAACAATGGACCATCAAGTCTTGTTGATTCTGCCTCTACAATATGTTTCAAAACTCTCAGCTTACATACAGAACCCTTCATAAATTGGCACTATCTTACTTGTAATGGACATCTGATATTTTCCTTACCAATAACTGTTCCTTACTATTTGAGTAACAGCAACCAAGTTTGATTTGGGAACTCTAACTTTCTTCCATTGTTACAGCTTGATAGGACTCTCTATCAAGGGATTTTTGTTCTCTCTAAGCCAAGAGGTGTCCAAGTTGTACCATTCAGATGCTGTCCCACTGGTCTTCAGTGTTTAAATGAATTCACTGAACATAATTCATCCCATGAGGCTGCCTGAAGAGACCACCATCAGTTTCTCAGGGCCCACTTCCTGTCTTTTTTGGATCCTGGCTCTTCAGTATTTCCTATAATTCTGAGTAGTGCTAAGTTCTTACAATAAATTGTGTGTATGTGTAAGTGTGTGTGCTTGCAGATGTGTGTGTATGTGTGTGTGGTTGGCCTATTTCATCAGTTTCTGTTGCTTGTAACCAGAGAATTCTAACTGATAAGCTACCTTCCAGTCTCCTCCCAGTCCTCTTTTTCTCACACCTCCTAGATTCCAGGACCGTAAGAAGCTGAACAGTTTCCATAGCATGCCCTACAGTTCCTTTCTTCTTGCATTAGCCAGTACTCTTCCTTATTCCCATAACAGCCTTTCTTCATTTCTGGAAAACTCCAATTCATTATTAAAGTATTAGGTCAGATATGGAAGTATTTCTATGTCAAACCCTTCTCTGGCCCTAACAGGTAAAATTAAGCATCCTTGTCTTTATGTACTCATAGCATTGTATATATCTTTCTGACTTAAAACATGGTATCATGGATAGTGAGTCATGTGTTCAGTGCTTCAAGGAAATGCTGAAATCCTTAAGGGTACCCAGGCAAAGTTCAACAAATATTTGTTGAATTGAATGAACTGAATCACATCTACAGAGAATACAGATTTTTTTTTCTCAAAAGATGGAACTCATTTTATTTATGTTTATGTGTTTTAAAATTTCCAATCCTGTATGTCTTTTAAAAATTGTTTCCATTTTACTTAAAAAAATGTATTGTCCTTGAGTGATGGACACCCTGAGTACCCTGACTTGATCATTACACAACATAAACATGTAACAAATCTTCTCTTGTACTCTATAAACTTATACAAAAAAAAGGAAAATTGCACTATTAATGCTTTATAAAGCTTAGAATTAATAACTGATGAGAAGTAGAAAACAAAAATAGTTGCCCCACATCTCTTTTTTTCTGTAATTCTCTGCCTCTCCCTTTTCCACTGACACATCACATTCCAATGCTATGTTTTGTTTGCTTCCAAACTTCCTTGGTCTCTATCTTTTCAGAAATATGCATTGACCCATTATGCAATGAGCTACATTGCATAATAGACAGGATTTCCCTCCTGTCTTGAGACCCTGTGGAAGAAGGAAAAAACATGAAATCCTTAATAAAGTTGCTAATGTGAATAAAGGACAAGGATGCAATTTCTTAGGAAATTCTGGAGATGGATACAGTTTGGTTCCTTATGATAAATCAATAGTGGGCTATTCAATAAAAACAAAATATAGAGAAGAAAATGCCAGACGTCCCATCTACTTCCCTAAGAAGACTGATACAAAGCCCCACTTGTCAATTGTTAAAATGAATTAACTTTAATCAGGGAAGAAAAATGCTAATCAAAACGAGGGAGAAATAAACGGAATTGGGTGTATCTTTGTCTTATCTAATGATGCCAACCCTATCTCACCTGCTGCCCTTCCTAATTGATCAGAGGGTTAATAAATATTTCTATGGTATTATCTGTCCCCATTCTTGGGGAAAAAAGGGAAATAATCTTCCTCTCTTGACTTGAATCTCTGCATCCTAACCCCTCTGCCTATGAAATGAATTCTAAATTCCTGACCTTGGTGCACAAAGCATATAATAATTCTATCTACTCCCAACCTACCTCCTCTTTCTCTCTCATTGTAGTCCAAAAGACTGTGAACTTTTTCAGGTTATCCATATACTTTTTGTTCCTCCTACTTTAGAGGATCCTCCTACTTTAGAGGAGCCTGCTGTACCTCTTAACTAGGAAACCTAATCCTCTTTGTCTACCAGGAAAATCTTCTCCACCCTTGCTTACTCTTTTCAAATATTTAGCCCCTCACTCTTCTGAGCCCCCACAGTGTTGTAAACACATCTCCACATCATGTGTAATTTATCTTTGATCTACTTCTCCCTATTCTGAGCTGCTTGAGGGCAGGGAGCATATACCAGTCACAGTTTCCAACATATAGTAGATATTCCAATATTTATTAGATGAGTTGATTACTCACTTCCAGAATAAAGCCACAGAAGGTTGTTGCTGAGGGAAAGATAAATGTCTGGTTAATTATAACATATATATTTTTCCTTTCTTTTCATAATGTTAAAGGAAGCCAAAAGTTAAGTCTTGTAATACAAATTATCCAGTTCTGTGCTAGGCCCAGTTTGGACACCTCCTAGCTTTGGGAGAACACAGTCCCATGATAGAGTTCTATCAAGCTGTAACAATGGAGGAAAGTTAGATTTTTCAAATTATGTTTTTTTCCTATTACTGAAATAGGTAGAAACAGATATTGGTAAGAAAAATGACAAATGTCCATTATAAGTAAGAAGGTGCCAATTTATAAAGGATTGTGGATATAGAGATACAGTCTCACATTTGAAAACTCACAGTCTAGTGAGGCAGAAGCCTCCAATTGGTAAATGTTATAAAATAATAATAAAATATTATTTTAATGATAAATAATTTATCCTATTTAAATAAAATGAAATGATAATAAAAATGTGTTTATTTAAACCTCTCTTATTATGGGAAAATAAATTTGCTATCTCCAAAGTTCACTAAAAACACTTCAAAGACACATAAATAAATGGGCCTCACAGTACTAGACAGAATTTCATTCATCTTCACCATGCCAGTAAGCAATCATGGTATCTAGAAATTAACACCAACAGAAGCCACAAGAAATTTCTCTACATACACATAAGGGCATAAAAACAGTTGATCCATAAAACCGTTGTGGACACCAACAATAAATGACAAGGGACAAACATATACTTATCTCCAACTGGTTCTGTTTAAGGGAAAAAGAAGAAAAACGAGGTCAATGATTTCACTCAAAAAGCTATTCTAGGTTAAGCCTTTCTAACATGAGCATAGATAGAAATTGGTTTTTTCAGCCCAGATTCCAACAGCTTTAAAGAGCTTTTCTCTTTAGGGTAACATTCATTTAAAGGATCTTTCAACCTATACCATTTCCCAACTCCTAAAATTGATCATAGGAGTAACTTGATTCCAAAAGAAGATAACATTTCAGCAATGATGGTGGGATAACAAATAAGGAATTGCTACACATTATTTTACTGGCCCTGAAATTAAAAGGTAAGATGGCACTATGAAAAAGGCATAGGCTTTAGAAAGACACAATTTCTTCTCCTGATACTGTTTCTTCCTGGCTGTCATATTTTTGCCTGTGGGACTTTGTATAATATTTAAATCCATTGGGCATCAGTTTATCTTCATCTATAGAATTTAGATGGAAATATCCCACTCCATAGAGGCTTACGAAGATTGAAAATGATATTGTAAGAGACTTAGCCCAATACACAAAACATGTAGTTACATATCAGCTAATATATATGAACTTTATAAAAGTATACTAATTACTCAACTGCAATTAATTTGCTTGCTGAATTACCATTTTGGGTAGAAAATACCAAAAGATATGGAAGACAGTTCCATTGCTCTTGATATCAGGATATAAGGACACAGTAGAAGCAAAAGCTAGAGATAAAGAGCCAAGGTAAAGACCAAGACACAAAACGACAGACTGAGAATGAAGATACGAGAATTTCAATAATGCTGGATCATTGGGAGGAGGTATATAAACATGTCAGGTCGATTAAAAAGATCACAGTCCTTTTTTATGGCTGCAGAGTATTCCATGGTGTATATGTGCCACATTTTCTTAATCCAGTCTGTCACTGATGGACATATGGGTTGATTCCAAGTCTTTGCTATTGTGAATAGTGCCGCAATAAACATACGTGTGCATGATGAGTTTGTGTCCTTTGTAGGGACATGGATGCAGCTGGAAACCATCATTCTTAGCAAACTATCACAAGAACAGAAAACCAAACACCGCATGTTCTCACTCATAGGTGGGAACTGAACAATGAGATCACTTGGACTCGGGAAGGGGAACATCACACACCGGGGCCTATCATGGGGAGGGGGGAGGGGGGAGGGATTGCACTGGGAGTTATACCTGATGTAAATGACGAGTTGATGGGTGCAGCACACCAACATGGCACAAGTATACATATGTAACAAACCTGCACGTTATGCACATGTACCCTAGAACTCAAAGTATAATAATAAAAAATTAAAAAAATAAAATAAAATAAAATAAAAAAGATCACAGTCTTAGGGAGAAAAAAAAGTGACTACATAAAAGAATAAATTTCTCAACATTCTAGTTGAACTTTCCTTCTACCAATGGACATTCTTCCTTTCTTCAACAATAATCCTCCAAATGTCCTGCAACTACACTGGCATAAGAAAAAGACAGATTTATCTAGCCATGGATGGCTACACAAATGGATGGGAATACCCTCTGGATAGATGTGGGCTGTGTGTTGTTCAGAATAGCATCAGATATAAGTAGTACAGGCAATCACCTTGTGGACCCAAGTGGAAGAGTAGTTCAGGATTTCCACACGGTGACACATGTTTCTGCAGTAAGGCCCTGGGCAGATGAGAAACAGCAGTTTCATGAAGATAGCACATTGTGCCATGAACTCTCCTATAATTTTCACTTGAAAGAGATGCATTATTGTCTCTCAGAGCAGCAGTGTTAAGATCTCCAGGCTTTGGAGGAAGAGAAGACTAGGTTCAAATCTTTCCTAAGCTACTTGGGAGCTATAAAATATTGGGCAAGTTTTATGGATATTTAAGTCCCAGTTAAATGAGTAGAATAATTACCTCACAGAGTTATGATAGAGGTTAATAACATAATTATATAAATTATATATCACAACCGCCTAGTAGTTAGAAAATAACAAATGGTAGCTGTGATTTTATGTGGAAGAAAAAAAGAATAGATAAACACGGTCATTTGTTCATTTCTGCATTCTCTACTAAATCCTACAGAATACTACAGAAAACTGAAGATGAGGCTCCATAAAAATGTACCAGTTACAGTTTATACCACCAAAGCCAAAAGATGTATTTTCTGCAAAGGCTACCAGAGAATATTAGACTGGAGAGGTTTTACTGGGCACATCCTCGAAAGTCACCCCATTCCCTCACGAAAGATACGATATATTCAGGGGTGGTGATGTCCTTCTGCCTCTACAGGGTGAGGTCTTGCCAGCTGTGGGATGCCCTGAGGGGGAGCTTTGCAACATTCCTATATTCCCAACTACAACACTCTAGAACTCTAGCATAATTGACATACATAGTCACAAAAACTGTCAGCTAAAAATGACATTAGGTCTAAGTACAAATCCTTATCCTGCCACCAGCTCACCTCACTTCATTGTCATCAGATTATGTTGTGATGATTCAGCACAACTCTTGCCTATCTCTTGGCAATTATGCAACAACGTCCAGCCTGTGGGCGTGTACAATAAGTGATCTCCTCCTTACAGCACCTAAGAAAGGCAGAGTACCCTGATGACGGCCCAGTGACCTCAGCTCTGCAGGTGGCTGTGGCAGTTGATTCCTACAGGACATCCAGAAGATAAAAATGCTATACGTGGTGGTATCAGAGCCCTTATTTGCCGTGTGAGTTTTGGATGAAGTCACGTAGCAACTAAAAGCTTCAGTGTCCTCACTTAAAGTGGGGTAGAAAGTTTTGCCCTATCAACCTTTCAGACTGCTTGAGTGGATCAAAATATAAATAGCTAAAATTTGCGCTAGTTCTGTATAAATTATAGAGTGCTTAAGGATTATGATAATATAAACAGTATTGTCATGATCTTCTCATAGGTGCTTAAAGATGTCTTAGAGGATTTTTTTTTAAACAACAACAACAACAACATACAATGCTGCATTCAAGTAGGAGGATTAGACATATGTAAGGATGAAATCTATTTATTTAAGTCTTTTCTAAACATTCTATCAAACCCATTTGCATGTTGGGCTTACACTGCACATATGCGCAATACCCTTTCAATGAATTCCTTCTATGCTTAAAACATCCAGAGCCAGTCATTTTTTTCTTACAACTTAGAACCCAAGAACTTTGATACAAAAAATTAGTACCAAGAATAGTTGTAGTAACATTATCTAGTGTTCCAGGTATTTATTGCTGTGTAATAAATCAGCCCAAATTCAGTGGCATAAAACAACCATGATTTCCTTATGCTCACAGATTCTGTGGGCCAAGAATTCAGATAGAGTACAGCAAGGATGGTTTGTCTCTGCTCTAGAGTGTCTGTGGCTTCATCTGGGAAGAATCACATGGCTTAGACTTAATCAGGTCTTGAAGGTTAGAATCATCGGCCGGGCGCGGTGGCTCAATCCTGTAATCCCAGCACTTTGGGAGGCCGAGACGGGCGGATCACGAGGTCAGGAGATCGAAACCATCCTGGCTAACTCGGTGAAACCCCGTCTCTACTAAAAAATACAAAAAACTGGCCGGGTGTGGTGGCGGGCGCCTGTAGTCCCAGCTACGCGGGAGGCTGAGGCAGGAGAATGGCGAGAACCCGGGAGGCGGAGCTTGCAGTGAGCTGAGATCCAGCCACTGCACTCCAGCCTGGGCGACAGAGCGAGACTCCGTCTCAAAAAAAAAAAAAAAAGAATCATCTGGAGGTTTCTTCACCCACATATCTGGTGCTTAGGTTGGGATAACTTAAAGGCTGGGATTAATTGGGACTGCCTACCAGATTACACACATGTGGTCTTTGTATGTGGATTGAGCTTCTTAAAACATGGGGGCTATGGCTAGGTGCAGTGACTCATGCCTGTAATCCCAGCACTTTGAGAGGCCAAGGCAGGTGGATCATGAGGTCAGGAGTTCGAGACCAGCCTGGCCAGTATGGTGAAGCCCTGTCTCTATTAAAAAATACAAAAATTAGCAAGGCATGGTGGCATGCACCTGTAGTCCCAGCTACTCAGGGACTGAGGCAGGAAAATTGCTGGAACCCAGGAGAAGGAGGTTGCAGAGAGCGGAGATCATGCCACCGCACTCCAGCCTAGGTGATAGAGTGAGACTCTGTCTTCAAACAAAACAAAATAAAACAAACAAACAAACAAAAAACAACCCTGGGGGCTGTGACATAACAAGTAGCATCCTGAACAAAACATCGGTCAAGAGACCAAAAGAGAAGCTCAAGTGCTGCTTCTGACCAAGCACTAGAAACCGTGCAGTAGCAGTGGGACACGACAGTCCATGCCTGTAATCTCAGGCCTTAGGGAGTCAGAGACATAAGGATCACTTGAAACCAGGAGCTCGAGACTAGCCTGGATAACATAGTGAGACTCCATCTCTACAATTTTTTTTTTTTTTAATTAGCCAGGCAGGGTGGCATGCACCTGTAGTCCCAGCTTCTCAGGAGGCTGAGGTTGGAGGAACACTTGAGCCCAGAAGTTTGAGGCTATAGTGAACTATGATCATGCCATTGCACTCCAGCCTGCATGATAGAGTGAGACCTTGTCTTTGAAAAAATAAATAAATAGGCCAGGTGCAGTGGCTTATGCCTGTAATCTCAGCACTTTGGGGAGCCGAGGTGGGCAGATCACGAGGTCAGGAGATCGAGACCATCCTGGCTAAGACGGTGAAACGTTGTCTTTACTAAAAATACAAAAAATTAGCTGGGCGTGGTGGCGGGCACCTGTAGTCCCAGCTACTCGGGAGGCTGAGGCAGGAGAATGGCAAGAACCTGGGAGGTGGAGCTTGCAGTGAGCTGAGATAGCACCAATGCACTCTAGGCTGGGTGACAGAGCGAGACTCTGTCTCAAAAAAATAAAAAAAATAAAAAATAAAATAAAATAAAAATAAATAAATAAGAAACCATGCACTATCACCATGGCTAGTCCAGTTTCACAGGGACAGGGGCAGACTATAACAGCAGGTCACATTGCAAAAGGGATGTGTTAGAATATTAGATATTTTTTACAACCATCTCTGGAAAATACAATGTGCCATGCTGTAAGTGGGTAAAATCAAGGATTGGTTCTCTGGCCTGAACAGGGCTGAATGACATTTTAAAAAATCAGCTAAAATTATAGGACAGGTTTTTACAGACACAATACACAGGGACAAAATGGCCTTAATGCATTGTCTATGGTAATGTGGAATAAATTTTCCATTGAAAGGAAGATTTTGGGGAACCAATTGCTATATCATGGAACAACATGAAGGGCATAAAACGTTTAACACTGTTGGGATGAAGTGGCTACTTCCCAAAGACTGATAAATTGATACCATTGGCTAAAATAATCTCTGTCTTGCTGCTTCACTGAAGAAAGAAAAAAAAAAAAGCTGAACTCATTTGTTATTGAGTTATATATATAGTCAGTTGAGTCCATTACCTTGCTAGTACTCTTGTATGAATTAGAACACACACCAGGAAGTGATGCATGATGAAAATCCAAATGGATACATATGGGAGGATTCAGGGGACTCGAGTACCTTGGAACTCCAATTCCCACTGAATCACTATTTCCTGAACAAATACCACCTCTTCTGTCTCTTAAACCAGTCTCTGACTCATTTTAAGGCATTCTAATGACACCACCCGAGAGAGTTACCTTGCAAGGGATAGGCAGTCTTCCTCATGCTCCACTCCAACTCCCTCTCCATCCCTTGTGCTTTCCAAATCTTTAGAGTCATATTCCAATGTGCTCCAGTGAAGGAAATTACAAAATCAAACTCCAGAGAAGAAAGCTTATACAACAAGATGATTTCCATATATGGCTAGTTTATGTTGGTGAAAATATGAGATACATGTAAGAAGAAGGAAAGAAGACAGTTGTTGTTCAGTCTGAATATGTTGATAAAAGCATATTTACCAAAGACTATAGGTTAAGTATGTTAACTCCAACAACCAAGAGAGGTTCTAAGTATTGGTTTGGTGAGGAGACCGAAACCTGGACTCTCATTAGTGGCCCACGCTAAATGACTTCGGATGGCTTAAATTTCTGGTATAATGTAGAGAAAGTAATCCTAAGACATGGGACCTGAAACATTGAAATGGGTATTTTCTATGTGACTTGTACACGAAACCCTAAATATGTCTCCCAAGAGGCCTCAGAAGGACTTCTATTAACAAGACTATTAAGAAATACACTGATTAGAAGCACATCAGTACAGCTGAAAATTACTTTTGCAGCTGTTTTCTATAAGCCAGAGATGTTGTTGAGAGATACTTCAGTGGACTCCTTAATTCCAAGATTCTGAAGGTGGCAGATGTCAAGCGGCCATTAAAAGTTAGAGTCAGTTTTTATGTGGTCACCATAATACCGTTAAAGCTGGAGGATTAATTGGAATGACTTACACTTACAGAAATCTTTGGTATTGGCTAACTGATCAGGGGTTCCTGGCTCTGAAATAGAACTAAACAAATTCTACTTGAGTGATACAATGAAACAATTCCAAGTCCAAGGATTTACTTGGGGCATCACAATAGAGTGACATCCCCTCATCAAATTCTCAGTTTACTCCTCCAGAACCACTGAATGAAGAAAAGTCCAGATATTCTCAATAAAGGACCCCACAGTATGATTAAAATTATGTACTGAAGTGTGACACTTCTTCCTACACCTTCCCATGGAATCTGTGCCAATTAAAGTTGCAATGGGGAAATGAAAACAAACAAACAAACAACAAACAGATTTTTCAGGAGTGGTCTAACACTGGATCTGTGCTAACACTAATCCTTGAATCCCAGAGTCAGCTGTAGTACTTGCACATAGTGAAAGCTAATGACGGTGAGGATATTAATGGAATTTCGATAAAAAACCATTCCCATGAATAAGCATAGAGAGAGATCCAAAAGCCATCTTGTGTTTTTTTTTCCTAGTTCTTGATTATGTAGTTAGAAGGGATGTCAACTATTGAAATCTTCACAGAAATGCATGGTAGAAAGGCCCAGTAGAAACACATGCTCTACTGAAAATAAGTAAATCTAAAGTAATACCATATCCCTGGAGGAAAGTTACAGATTAGTGCTATCATCAAATATGCAGGAATAAAGATTTTTTTTTAACACATTATCATTTAACTCAAGTGTCTGGCAGAACAGAAGAGAAGTAATACTTAAAGACTGATAGGAGGTTAAGAAAAATGTATCAGCTATTGTTTCCATTTGCTGTTGCTGTCCGAAATGTGGTCTCTTTATTGGAGCAAATGTATTTGGCTCTTGGAACCTGGTAACTACAATCCAGCTGGATTTCTTTTATGGAAGGTGGCAGGCAGAGCCGGAGGATGCTATTCTCTATGATGAGTTTACTGACTGAGTAGGAAAAAACTTAGGCGTGGTTTACATAAGTTGCTACATACACAATATTCTGGCAGCAGTCATAAGTGCTTTGCTATGGCGCTGTAAAGGAGTAGAGTAGGGAAATTTTGGCATTAAAAAGAAAAAACATCTCATTGTTTACTCTGAGGAGGTGTGGCATCATGTAGGGATCCATACTGTATCATGGGAAGGCGTCAGTAGGCTGGTCAGGTGAAAAATGGCTTCTAAGGAGCAAGATTAGAGAATCTATGACAATGTGATTTAGTAAAGAGGTTAATGAATGGATTTTTCAGAATGGGCCACAAGTATAGTATTTGTGTTTCACATCAACATTCACCAAAAAGCTCCACTACAGAATCAACTCTTGATAAACAAATGGATAAGACAAACAGCTTTGTGGACGTCAATTGTTCTGCTTTCCCAAACACTCCAGTGGCTACTCAAAGTGCTCAACAATAAAGCACTCAATGGGGGCAGTGATGGAGGCTATGCATGAGCTCAATGATATGGACTTTCCCCCTCACTGTCTGGCCTAAATCCTGTAGCTGGGACAAAATTGAATCTCTGTCATGGCATCATAACCCTAGATCCCAGTGAGTGCCTGGGTTACATAAAGATGATGTGATTTTTTTTTTCTTTCTAAAGTAGACATGTCTTCTAGATTTGCTTTTCCTATCTATCTTATGTCTGCAAACATTACCACGATGTGATCTTACTTAATGTTTTATATCCTGTTATGTATCACATACAGCATTGTTTCTCACCAAGTAAACCACTTTATATATATAAATTAAGATACAGTTGCCCTGGAATTGTATTGCTCTCATTAAATATCACCCAAAAGCAATTGATCTTACAGAATCAAGGAATGGGAAACTGAAGACCATTTATAACACCAGCTGGAAGAAAAACACATTGTGAGGCTGGGGTGCTATCCCGAAGAACGTAGTAAATAATATTGGACAAGCAGTCAGAATATAATGTCTCTTTCAGGTTGAAGACAGGTGCTGAAACCAAGGTGTGAAAGTAGAGAAGCACCTCTTCCTATTATTCCAAATGGCTCTCTCACAAAATGTTTGCTTTCTCTCCCCTTGACTTTGGACACTACTTGCTTAAAGTTTTCTGTATTCCAAGGTGGAATATGTCTACCAGGGTCCCCCAAAACACTTCCACTCAACCATAAGCTAAGACAGCTAAGTGGTCATTCCAGGCTCTTCATTATACCAACTAACCACTAACAGGCTCATAGGCTTACAGGGCTGGTTGAAGCCACTGATCTGACTATTCAGTCTACATTATGAGGGCAGATGGGAGTTTGGAAGAACAAACAAACCAAAACCAATAACTCTCCTGGGCTATCTTCTGTCATTGTAATGTAAGTCAAAAACTTTTGCTTGAAGCCTGTCATAACCCATAACCATCAGGAGGTTCAGTCTCTCCAGAATGAAGGGATCTTGGCTAACCTCACCAGCAGAAGCTGCATAATAGAATGAGCAGTGAAGGGTAGCCATCAGAAACACCAACTAAGGTGCATGGGCTAAAGCAGAAATAAGAACTATAAGCTAGCTGTATTTCCTTATTTACCATGCCAAATCCATTCACTATTATACACACTGTATTTTCTTTTCTTTTTCGTTTTTGAGATGGAGTCTAGCTCTGTCACCCAGGCTGGAGAGCAGTGGAGTGATCTCGGCTCACTGCAAGCTCTGCCTTCTAGGTTCATGCCATTCTCCCACCTCAGTCTCCCAAGTAGCTGGGACTACAGGCGCCCACCACCACACCTGGCTAATTTTTTGTATTTTTAGTGGAGACGGGGTTTCACCATCTTAGCCAGGATGGTTTCGATCTCCTGACCTCGTGATCCGCCTGCCTTGGTCTCCCAAAGTGCTAGGATTACAGGCGTGAGCTACCGCGCCCGGCCTGTATTTTCTTTTTCAAATTAATTTTCCTTTCCTTTTCTCTCTTGTTAATCTCCAATTGATGTTGGCAGTGTAAGCTAAAGTAGCCATTCCTCAGACACTGTGGTAGTCTGGGACATGATTTTGGTTCTCCACTCTTCCCATAAGCTTTTTGAGCTGTGGTATCATCCCAGTGCAATTTCCTTTTTGATTAAATGAGCATAATTGAGTATTGTAGCTTTCAACTAAGAATCCTGACTGATACATATGGTGCAGTAGAAAGACCTTTGGAGCTGAACATAGCTGACCTGGAATCCCAAGCCCATCAATTACTAAACTTGGATAAGTCGCTTAACCTGTTTGAGCCTTGGTTTTTAATCTGTACAATGGTGATGAGAGTCCTCACCTCACAAGGATTGTATAGATTAAATTAGTATAATGAAAATACTGAATAGGTAGTTGGCTCCTAGAACATGTTTAATACACTACAGTTGCCTTTATTCTATAGAGTAATGGTTCTTTACCTTTCAGGATTACTATCGCCTTTGAAACTCTAATGAAAACATTAAGTTTCTAATAAAAAATACATTGTGCATATACATATCCACACAACTTCTGGCTTATCATTTCAAAAGTTTACTGGATCCACTAAAGTCCAATGAGGAGCCCAAAACCAAAACCAGATTAATAACTCTTGCTATAGGTAGTTACTTATGACTTACACATAATGTATTCTCACTTAGAGTGTTAAATACCTGCTTTAACTTAGCTCTTCTGCTACCGCTACTACCATCAACACTCAATAAGCTTTCACCTTTATAAAGGATACATACCAAAGGCTTTTACATTCATTATATCATTTAGTCATCACAAAAGTCCTGTGAGATCAGTATTATCATATTTTATAGATTAGAAGAAGAGAATTTACTTTGCATTTCCCCATTGTAAATAAGCCTCATGAGGACATTGTTTTAGTCACCACTGTTTCTTCAACACTTTATACATTGCCTGGAACATGGTAGGTCCTCGATGTGTTTGAAATAAATGGAAACAAAAATGTTAAAAGGGAGTCTCATTTCTTGAATAAGACTCCATAATTTGATGCTAAATCAGGGTAAAGCTAAGAACTTCTCTGTTGGCTTAGCCCAGTGTCACTGCAAATACAATGAACTCTTGGTAAGTTGTTTGGTGGATGAGTAGGTTGATAGATCAATCAATAAATAAAACCTTATTTCTAAAATGTTGAACCTTGAATTCAAACAAAAGTTTCCATTTCTTTTATTGATTACTGCCCAAAATATAGCAACTTAAAACAACCATTTTATTTTGCTCTCAATTTTATGGGTCAAGAATTTGGGAAAGTCTCAACTGGGTGGTTTATCACTAGACTATGTGACATCAGCTGGGGTAAATGGGACTGGAAGATCATTTTCAAAATGACTTTTTCATTCACTTCCCTGTGCCTTGCCAGGAACAACTGGAAAGCTGGTCTTGGCTGGGCTCCTCTCCCTTTTCATCCTGTGTGGGTGTCTTCCCACATTGCCCCTCTAGAAAGGTAGTCAGACTTCTTACACAGCAGTTCACGGCCCCAAGATGAAGAAACAAAACCTTCAGATCACTTAAGAGCTATGTCTAGAACTGAAGCATCACTTCCACTGTATTCTATAGGTCAAAGTAGTCACATACTAGCCTGTGATTTGAGAGTGGAGAAATAGATCCCATTTCTGTATGAGATGACTATCAAAGAATATGCAGCCATCGTTAATCTGCTACGGTTTCCTTAACCAAGGCAGAAGATTCATAAACAGTAAACTATGGAGTTGCTCTTGTTGCCACCCTCAATCAGACTTTCCTCATGGAATAACTTGCATTTCCCAAATATCAGTAAATAGTTCTATGAACCCTTACATTAAAATTAAATGAAGCCTGATGCATATCTGAATTAATTTCCATGCTTCAGTGAGCATGTCTCAGGGGTAACATAGGAGTGTCTGTGTTCTAATTATTTAAGGTAATTCAAACTTCTCCAAATCTGGTGGGATCAAACAGCCCAAAATATCATTACAGCTAAAAATTTACTCTACAGTAAAGTGTCATTACAAATCAACCCTGCACTATCCACCTCCTGGGCATGCAAAACTTTAGCACTGCCACTTTCAGGATATTTTAGCATCTCAACAGGGAGTATGGCTAAGTAAGAGCTAAAATAGCACAATGATCCCAGAAACCACATAGAAGAAAGAAAATACAAATAGCACAAACAAGCACAGGGCATCTCAGACAACCTCAAAGAGAACTGAAGTTTATTCTCAACACTAGTTTCTGGAGATTCCATATTTTAAGGCATTTTACTTCAGAAGGTTTTGGCCACTCCAACCCTCCCAAATGCAAATTATTTCCACAGGCACAAAAATTATTTTCTCACTGTGTTATGATCTTAACCTCTACCTGTAACAAGCATAATAAATATTATACATTTGTTTTCAATGACCTGGAGCTTTTGCCATCTATTAACTGATCCAAAAAACAGTGGTGGGGGGTGGGAACTGGCTGGTTCTGTCAAATGCAAATACGCATTTGGATCATTTTGGCCCACAGGAACTTTCAGAAGAAGGGATGCACATGCTGAGGAAGAAAATATTCTATAAATGCAAGGTCTGCCATAACTTAGGTAGATTTAGAGACAAAGCATGTGAGAAAATGTAGAATACAAAAGCAGAGGAAAATAGAAGCAAGATGAGATTGGTGGAAACTACCAATGTTAACCCCAGAGCAAGTAGCTGGGAAAACTGCTTGGTGTCTGATGGGGCATGATGGTCCCAGTCCAAACATAGCAATCTCTCATTCCTGAAGCATCCACTAGAATGCAAGACCCATGAGAAGCAAGATGTTGGTCCTTTTGTTCACTCGCATATCCTAGAAACCTAGAATAACACCTGGCACATAATGAGCACTCAATAAATATTTGTTGGCTGAAAAGAATTCAGGAAGCTAACTAAAGGTGGGTGTAGTCACCAGAGGTTCATGCAGCAGGAACCTGCCCAAGGCATAAGAGAACAGAACAAAGATACCAAAAAATACTGGGAAAATCTCAGGGTCTATGCCCAACAGGTACAGTATAAGAGAGGATCTACCATATTAAATGGAGTGACCAGCCAGAGATGAGAAGAGAGGACCCATGCAGAAACCCTATTCTGTGATGAAAGTGAGAAGGATGAGCAAAGAAAGTAGTTATGAGGCTGCTGCAACCTTGTTATCATTTGGGCACTCAGATCCCAAGCCTGATGAGCAGAAAGGGGCATGGGGACAGAGTGGAGGGGGGAAAATGATCCAAGGTGTGATTTGTGACACAAATTCCAAGATTCACTATACTTAAAGGATATGAGTTGTGTGGAGAACATTACTATTTGCCCTCTTTTTCTCTGGATTGTCTCAGAATACTGGGCACTGTGCCTCAGTCCACATGAAGGGGTGGGCAAGCATAGAGAAACTGATATGGCCATCCTAACCCCTAAAGCAAGGCATTCACAGTCTCCCTCTCCCTGAGATATTCTGAATCTGAACAATTTTTCAGCAAGACAGTACATAACAGCCATTCCGTAAAATTTTGAATGCATCAAGAAGAAATGATTTGAAAAATTATTCATGGAAAGTTTTGCATCCGAAGACTCACAATGTAAAACAAGAGAAGAAATAAAGTCTCAAAATCAAGGTAGACCACAAAATAATGAGATTCAGCCGTTGGTTTCTGTGGCACAAAAAAAGAAAAACCCACTAAACTGTGAAATAAAAAAGGAGGTCAAGGTTCATGTTTTTGTTATTCAATACTTTATTACCAGGACTCCCCACAGTGATGACTTAGTAACAAATGAGGAATCTGGCCTTAGACATAGAAGACACTGTCTTAATGCTATCAGAAGACCTGTTCATTGAGTGGTTTATAGGTAATAGATGCTGTGTTCCCTTTTAGGACATCTGTTGCTTCCTGGAAATACTTCTGCATGCCTGGTCTCTTGACTCTGCCAGTCTGTTGTTTCTCTACTGCCTTTCATAACCTAATCTCATCAGATAATTTCATTCAGTTGGGTCCCAAACTAAGAAGAAAAACATTAAATAGCCTAAGATGCTCAAAGTTAATCCAGGAAGAGAATAACATTAAAGAAACTAAGTGGTAATACACACGTATTAAAAAGAAGTCTAAGAAAATATCCAAACACTAAAGAGGTGAGTGGTGGAATTATGGGTGTTTCAAAAATAATCTCTTTTGTGCTCTTTTTACCTTTTCCACAGAGCACGTATATTATTTTTAAACTCAGAAAACATCATCAAATTTAAATACATATATATGATCCCATTTTAATTTTTATAGCGTGTGTGTTTCTGTGTGTGTATATATATGTGTGTATGTATTCTTGTATTTCTATAGAAAAATATCTGGAATTGCAGACATAAAAACTATAAATAGTGGTTCAGTTTGGGGAAAGTGATTAGGAGTATGGAAGAAGAAAGGAGAAGGAATTTTCTTCTTTTCTTTAACTCATCTATAATGTTTGAATTTGTACTTTATAATAAACATTCATTATTTTATAATAAAAAAGAAAAAAAGATGACTAAAAAAATGTTATAACATATCCCCTTGGTAGTCAGGTCTATGGAAAACAAATCCAATGCTAAAATCAAATGAGTTACTGCTATGATGATGTGTAATTACTGATATGACAATATATTGTTAGTACACAGGTAACAATACTTTACCCTGTATGTGTGAGGTTTTTTTTCTTTAGCCTAACCTAAAGAAACCTGAGGGCGAGTGATAAAATACAATTCTTTATACGGAATGAAGGGCTCATGTCTCACAGACAGCCCTTCCAGAAAACAGGATGAGAAAAACGTGTAAGATCTGCTCCTTGAGGAAGTTAGTGATCAACAGAAAAAACTTCACACAGCAAAGGCGAGAGCACCAGTGTGGAAGCTACACACAGAATTACTTTCCCTGGAGGGCTTTAAAAATAGACTGGCACATCTAGAAGAGTAGAAATGTTCATTTCTGCTGAAGTCCAAGCAGATAGCCTTGGTGACCCCTCAAGGATCCTGCCAGTCCACTGACGGGAGCTTACACCCCAGCTCAGGCACAAGGGTCTCCACCCCACCCTACGGCCTTCACCCCTTGCATTCACTAGCTGCTTTATGTCCAGTGGTTACAGATGCTCCACACATCCTGCTATATCAAGAATTCTTGAGCCCAGCTCAATCTGGACAGAGAGTCTAATTGCAATGTCTTGCAAGAGACATGTTATTCAAAAGCAGATTTAAAATACGAGCTTTGCAAAATCCAAATTCAGGGACATAATATAAAATAACAGACCAGGCTAGGCATGGTGGCTAAAGCCTATAGTCCCAGCACTTTGGGAGCCCAGGCAGGAAGATTGCTTGAGCCCAGGAGTTTGAGACCAGCCTGGGCAACATGGCAAAATCTCATCTCCACAAAAAATACAAAAAATTAGCCAGGCATGGTGGCACATGCCGGTAGTTCCAGCTACTTGAGAGGCTTAAGTGGGAGGACTGCTTGAGCCCAGGAGGTTGAGGCTGCAATGAGTCGCGATCATGCCACTGCACTCCAGCCTGAGTGACAGAGCAAGACCCTGTCTCAAAAAAAAAAAAAAAAAAAAAAAGAAAGAAAAGAAATATAATAACTGGTTTATAATCTTCAAAAATGTCAATATCAAGTAAAACCAAGTAAGGACAAGACATATTCCTGTTTAAAGGAGACTAAAGGGACATGAACACTAAATACCCTGCACAATCCAAGACTGGATTACAAAATGTTATAGAAGGCATTATTGAAACAATTAATAAAATTAGAATGTGGACTATAAATTAAAGTGTTGTATTAATGTCCATTTTCCTGAATTTGATAACTATACTGTGTTTATATAGGAGAAAATCTTTCTTCTTCAAAAAGACACTAAGGCATTAAGTAGTAAACACACACACACATACACAGAGATGAGACAAATATGACAAAATGTTTAAAACTGGTTAATCTGAAAAAGGGTCTATGGAAGTTCTTTGCACTATTCTTACAAGTTTTCTACACATTGGAAATGATTTCAAAATAAAGAGTTTTTAAAAGTGGACGTTGTTTTTTAATGATTGCCATTCTAACTGGTGTGAGATGGTATCTCATTGTGGTTTTGATTTGCATTTCTCTGATGGCTAGTGATGATGAGCATTTTTTTCATGTGTCTGTTGGCTGCATAAATGTCTTCTGGATGTGGAGAAATAGGAACACTTTTACACCATTGGTGGGACTGTAAACTAGTTCAACCATTGTGGAAAACAGTGTGGCAATTCCTCAAGGATCTAGAACTAGAAATACCATTTGACCCAGCCATCCCATTACTGGGGATATACCCAAAGGATTATAAATCATGCTGCTATAAAGACACATGCACACGTAGGTTTACTGCGGCACTATTCACAATAGCAAAGACTTGGAACCAACCCAAATGTCCATCAATGACAGACTGGATTAAGAAAATGTGGCACATATACACCATGGAATACTATGCAGCCATTAAAAAGGATGAGTTTATGTCCTTTGTAGAGACATGGATGCAGCTGGAAACCATCATTCTCAGCAAACTATCGCAAGAACAGAAAACCAAACACCGCATGTTCTCACTCATAGGTGGGAATTGAACAATGAGACCACCTGGACACAGGAAGGGGAATATCACACACTGGGGCCTGTTGTGGGGTGAGGGGAGGAGGGAGGGATAGCATTAGGAGATATACCTAATATAAGTGACGAGTTGATGGGTGCAGGACACCAACATGGCACATGTATACATATGCAACAAACCTGCACGTTGTGCACATGTAGCCTAGAACATAAAGTGTAAAACAACAACAACAAAAGCAAAAACAACAGAAAACCATTAGGAGAAATAGCTCAAGACTTTAACCCTGTGCCAAAAGCACAGTAGACCCAGCAGGAATCCCTGGCTCTGTGTTCTCAGGTCAGAATGGAGAGTGGCTGGATGTCTGAACTGTGTAAACAGATGCAAAAACAGTTGAGGAATAAACATCAACTGAAAAAATAAGTGGCGACAGGCTCTGAATCATAATCAAGATCTCCAATAAAATCAAATTCCCAACCAAGGAAAACATCATCAATATTTCAAGCCAAAGAGCCTTCTACATGGAAGCTGCCTGAGCTAAAGCGAAGGATGGAAGGAGGGTTTGGTCGTTTCACCTCCTACATCATCATTTCCATTCAGTTGCCACCATGTCCTTATAATTCCCCGTGACACTATGATAGACTATCTCCAGGGAGTGATGAGATCCAATGTTTCTGAAGACCACTCCAGCCATGATACGGAGGATGGACTGGAGGACTGGATGGACTGGCTAAGCTGGAGGAGTTGTAAGGCAGGGTGCTGCAGAAGTCCAAAGTAATTGCGGCCACAAAGAATGGCGATGAGAATGGAAAAACAAAAAGACATCTAGGATGTGGCAGCTGAGGGTTATGTTGAAAACTGCTTGAATATGGGAGGAAGAGAGAGCAGGATGAGGACGAGTCTCAAGTAATGATAAATGGTGCAGGTTGTAAAAACAGAGTACGTGAATCCAAAAAAAAAAAAAAAAAAAAAAAAGTGGACGTTAATGTTGGTACGCTGACTTAGGTGTGTTGCTCCAGGATTCCTGCCTTCTCATCTGTACCTCACCACTAGGAATAGCATTCATCTTAGCCAGCCTCAGACTCCTGCTCCACTTCATCCTCATCTCTGGAGCTGTCACAGTTGTGCCCCTCAGCTTGTCTCTCCTGTTTGCCCCTTCCCCTCTCTAACCCCATCTTCTCAGTGTCAGGACTCCAGCCAGCTCTTCGGTCCCAGTCCTCATACAGCAAGCCCCACCTGATGCTGTTCACATCTTGAAATGACACTGTTTATCTTGCACTGAACAAAGCAAAATAAGAAACTCTTACATTCACAGGAGTTCAGAAAGCCAAGGAGAAATGACTTGCTTACAGTTTATTTCCATGTAGGCTAGGGTGAGAATGTAAACCTAGGACCGGAGATGACTTTGGAAGGGAGGATAGAAACTATTATTTATGAGAGCCACCCTCATGTTAAGTGATTTATGAACATTATCTCACTTAATCTTTGCAACATTTCTGCAAAGCAGCTTTTATTATCCCTATTTCATAGATGAAAACATGGAGGCTCAAAAATGGTAAGTAATTAGATCAAATTCATGGCTACTAAGTGATTAAGCCATTAATCAAACCCAGGTCTTTATGTTTCCAAACCTCAGCAACTTTACTACATGGCATCCCGATTCTGTGCCATACAGTTGAGTAGTACTATTTGCACTAACTTATAATTAATAATAGCAAATGGACTCTAAATTAATTTATGTAATATATTTTGTTAAATTCCAATAAATATAAGCCATGTTGGATTCATCTTTTAGTTATATTTTCTATAAAGTTGTAAATAAAATTCAATCTATTTAGGGAAAAAATATAAATGATTTTGTTGTTAGTACTACTAGTGGGAGTATACACTGGTCCATTCCATTTGAAAAGCAACTCAACAGTATGTAGCTACAGCCTCCAAATGTCTATACCCTTTAACCCAGCAATTCCTGGCTATGGATCCACTATTATAACCATAAGGGTTGAGCAACTTTGTGAACTAAGATATTCTTTACACTATTATTAACAATAATTAAAGGAATAGTCAAAATGTCCAATGATAATGAGTTGTATAAACAAATCATGGTGTATCTCCCCATATAATAATTCAGCCATTGAAAATTATGTTTATAGTTTGTAATGACATGAACAATTGAAATGACATGGAATTGAGTGAAAAAAGCAAAATGTAAAATTAAATATAAAGAATAATTACAACTTTGGAGAACCTTTAATATTTTAAAAGACTGTGTCTACCTGCTGCATGGAAAATAAATTACAGAGTGGCAGGTCAAACACTTATAAAACTACTACATTAGTCGAGAGGAACAATGATGAAGGTGGATTGGATTCAAATGTTAGTGTGATAATCACTAAGAATCTGTCAGATTCTCTACACACTCTGAAGTGGAGTGGACAGGATTTCCTAATGGGTTTGTCACATGTTATGAAAGAAAGAGTGGAGTCAAGAATGCCATCATACCTTTTTTCCAACTGGAAATCTCATTTTCTGAGATGAGGACTTTGAGGAGCAGGTTTGGGGTGTAAACATCACGGCTTAGATTTGGAGTGTGTTGTCTTAGAGGTCTGGTCGGTTAGACATTCATGTGAGAATGTGAGGAAGTTCTTGGGTATAGTACTCAAGTTCAAGGGAGATATGAGAGTTATGGGTAGAAACTTGGGAACTGTCTACTTGGAGATAGCACTGAAAGCCGTCTGACTTGATGATATTACTATGAAGAGCGTACAGATGGGGAACAGAAAAGGGCCAATTGCTGACCCTGTTCAATTAGAGGTGAGAAGATAGGGAGAACACAGCAAAGGACCCAGAGAAGTAGCAGCCAGGAAGGTGAGCAGAATAATGAGAGAAGACTGTGCCTCAGAAGCCAAGCCAAGGTATGGAATTACAAAGGGAATAATCAGTGATGTCAAAAGATGCTGCTAGGTTAACAGTGATTGATTGTCGAGTGGTGGGACTTCAGTACTTTTTCAAATCCTACTTTCCTAATAAAAATAAGAACAGAGGTTGCCTGGAGTGAGAAAGGCAGGATGGAGACAGATAGAAAACTGATGTCAGGGTGATGGCAACGTTCTGCATCTTGACTAGCATATGGGTTACACAGGTGTGAACACTTTTCGAAACTCATCAAACTTTACACTTAAGATCAGTGCATTTCACTGTATGCAAATTATAGTTCAATAAAAATAAAAATAAATTATATTTTTCATATTTCTGCATTTTCCAATATTACTATAATGAACATTCATTACTTTTATAATAAAAAATAAACATTTAGAAATGGAGGTTGGATTACTGCATATGTCAAACTTCTTTGAATTGTAAAGGTAAGAATTAGCAGGATATTATTTTTCCCCCAACCAAAAACCAATGTAAATAATATTTGAATAGTGTACATAATGAAAACTTTGCCATGGATTTCCCAGGGGAAACTCACCTCTGCAAGTGAAAAGCTAATTCTTAAAGATAAACCAGGAAACATCTACTTCACAGGTCAAGACTGGACAGTTCAGGCAAGGAGTGATTTTTGCATTGTGCAATGTAACACAATATAAAGAACACTGAAATCAGCATTGGAAGGTAATATCAAAATGTAGCTTTGTGTTATTGAAAAAGTCGGCTAAATTCTGTGTATATGTGTTCTCCAAAATGGCAATAATATTGTCCATCATATGTCACTCATGGTCTTGAGATAATTCCATGAGCTAGTGATCAGGGAAAAAAAAAAACTATTTAGAAACCATAAAGAGTTTCACAAGTGCAAGGCCTCAGAAATAATTCAATTTGAGGCCATAGGCAGTTCCATTTATCCCCATCACCCTTCAGGAAATATGCCCTTTGAAGGTAGACATCAAAAACTCCTTCCTTCCTGGAAAAATAGCCCAGAGAAAATCCCAAATAACTCTAAACCTGAAACATCATCTTTCTATAGTCAGTGCATTTTGGAGAGTAATCAGAAGCTTGTAACTTGAGGAACTGTCCAATGACTCTCCAGTCTTCTTTTTCTATGCCTCTTCCCCTTTCTCAAACCCATTATAGCAATAACCTCTTGTCTTCCTCAGGTAAGTTGGTTGAAAAGAAAATTTTAACTTATCTAAAAGGCATATCGACTTCCATATGTCCACAATTGAAATCTCTTCTTCCTACACTCAACCGGTAAAAATCTATTTCTTTTCCTGTGTAAAAAGCATTTTGGAACATTTTTATCATCTCCATAAGTTATGTTTGAAGGCTAGAGAGTAATTAGTATTTTCTAGAATGAAAACCTAGACCAAGAAATTAGAGAGAAGACCAGAATGATAATCTGGGTTGATTGGAAGGGCCCCAAGTACCAAGCTAAATGTCATGGGTTTTATCTTATGGAAAAATGACTGCCACTGAAGGTTTTCCACTTTTTTTTAATAAGTGATGTTTTAGCAAGATTAGTTTGGATTTGGTGAGCAAAATGAATACAAATGGAATCAAGTGATAGGAGAGGCCCCAGATGAAAATCTATTGCTGTCATTCAGGAAATTGAAGTGAGGTCATAAGGACAGTGAGAACAGAACTGAAATAGGAAAATCAGAAATAGAACACAGTTGTGAAGAAAATAAAAATACATTTTAGGATATTATCAGTTTAAGGTGACAGTAGAATCCAAACAGAAACATCAGGAAGTTACAACTGAAAATTCAGGAGTAGGAAACAGAAGTACTAGAGTGGCTTCAAACATAATTACGTTGGGAAGAATATTCCATTCAATGTTGTCATACAGGGTTTGTGTCTTTGCCTTTCCCCCAAAATTGTGATTAATTTATTGTTTAATAACATATTTAACCTAATCTATCAGAATATCAAGACCAGTCTGGCCAACATGGTGAAACCCCATCTCTACTAAAAAAATACAAAAATTAGCTACTCAGGAGGCTGAGGCAGGAGGACTGCTTGAACCTGGGAGGCAAAGGTTGCAGGAAAAAAAAAAAAGTAGACATTTTCTACGTTTTTCATACTGTTCAATAAAATTTTTGTTAATGTACCACATTATTATATAAACCCTACAACTACAAAAAAAAAGTAGTGTCATCAGTAAAAGCCACCCAGAATGCCTCCTGTACCACCGCCACCCCCTCAAAAAAAATTGTTTCTATAGTTTTCAAAATCCAATGTGAATTTTGTACTTAACAGTACATCTCAGTTTGGGCTGGCCATATTTCAAGTGCCCAGTGGCCACCTATGGGTAGTGGCTATGGGACTGGACAGTGTAATTCTTGATGGTACCTTTCCTCCCCTCATTGCTTAGCATTAATGGCAGAGGGCTGGAGGAGAAAGAAAAATTGATTATCAAGACAGAAAATGTTTCAACGAGACATATAAAAGAATGTCTGTGTGTGTATTTATGTGTGTGTTTGCACTTATGTGTGCACGTATAATGACATTTATCAACCTTTTATTGTGTACCAGGCAATGAATTGAGCACTTTAGATAGATAAGCACCTTAAATAGTTGAAATAAGTCTATGGAGTAAGTGCTATGAACATTATTTCCATTTTATAAATTTAAAAATAGTCTTAATAATGTTAATCAGCTTTTTCAAATCATGCAGCAATTAGGTGACTTTGAGAAAGTTACCCAGGCTTTTAAAACAAGGCCCAGTCTGAATCCAGAATCTTTAAACTTAATTTATATAAAGATTTATGAGATTTATTTTACTTTTTTTCCTGACAAAAATGCCACTCAGAATTTTTTTCTTTTGTGGCAAAAAGTTAAATGCCATAGATATTACTACTTAATAATTCATAGTAAGCAATTTTTATATTATTAAATAATATTCAAAGTCATTATTGTAATGATTGTGCACTAGATATCATATAGATGTACAACTACTTAACCATTTCTCCTCTAAGTCTTAGTTCCCTCCATATTTAGTAATACAAATAACTTGTTCACTGGTTTAATTGGGCATGCAAGAAGATACAACAAAATATATGCTGAAAACGACATCCATCAGTTCCCCAGTCATAGCTTTCTATGGGGACCACCAATACAGTCATACTCCCTCCTGCCTCATGCAAATTGCCACAGTCAGGGTCTTAGCCAAGGTAGCTAAGAGACTTGGTAAAAGCCTCCATGTCCACCCAACACAGAAACAGCTGACAAATAAAAAGCCCTAGGAGCAGCCTTGAAGACAGTTAAGCCAACTAAATGCCAAAATTGATGCCAAGTCAGAGCATTCTCTTGTATCTGTCAACTCCACAGGTGAGCAATGAACCTACACACTCTGCTAACATGTGGCAAGTTTCCAGACCCAAGGCATCTTCTCCAATTGAGAACCAATTAGGCTGAAAGTACTTAACAATTAAATCCCTCCCCTTGGTATGTCCACAGTCCTATAAAATTCCAACAGATAATTGCAGTAGGAGTGAAAGAGATCAAACTTAGCAGGGCTTATAAAACACATCTCCAGTGACTCAAGGCTATGTGATGTTAGGATTATTTAGTACTCACAGAGTACCTTTTTTCCTCCACCCCGCACTGGGCCCACCCACAGGGATAATGAGGGAACACAAATATAGAGCTCTAAGTGAAACTGCACCATAAGTCCAAGTTTAGGTACATGATGAGACATGATACTCAATAGACAAAATTTGGTTTTTCTAAATTGCATTGACTGCTTGACTTGGAAACAGAATTTTCTTGAGATCTCATGAAGCACATTTGTCCTGCGTAACCCTTTCATTTCTGCTGTCTTCATCCTGGGTACGTGCTCAGCATAGTGAGCATTTATTATTCTTTTGCTAGCAGGAAGGTTAGTGGAGATATTCTCAGAACTATATAACAGACAATGGGCACCCTCCTGGGATTTTTCTAGGAAAGAAGTAGCCGTAACAAAATTGTCAACCTCCACACATATCCTAGTACCTTTAGGACTTCAATTGTTCCCTCTATGGATTCTAAAATTGTTACAAGTTATTGCAAAAGGGAAAATGCTCATTTAAGACTGAACGAAAATCCAGAGATCTCTAGCAAAGGGTAACAGCTTCTACTTTTCTGTCTCTGTTGGATCTTACACAGACATCCATCACAGCACTTATAGCACTTTTTTTTTTTTTTGGCATTCTTCTCATACACACACAATTAATGTTTTCAAAAATGTGGTCTGGCCGGGCGTGGTGACTCACATCTGTAATCCCAGCACTTTGGGAGGCCGAGGTGGGCGGATCACCTGAAGTCAGGGGTTCGAGACCATCCTGGCCAACATGGTGAAACCCCGTCTCTATTACAAAAATTAGCCGGACATGATGGCATGCACCTGTAATCCCAGCTACTCAGCAGGATGAGGCAGGAGGATTGCTTGAACCTGGGAGGCAGAGGTTGCAGTGAGCTGAGTTCGTGCCACTGCACTCCCGTCGGTGCAATAGAGTGAGACTCTGTCTCCAAAAAAAAGAAAAAAGAAAAAAAAAAGTGTGGTCTATGAACCACCAATATCAAAATCTTGGGAGTGGGTTGGTTGATAAAATAGTTTCCTGGGACTCGGCCCCAGGCCAACTAAACTTGAATGTTCACAGGGTGGGAAGTGGGATTCAGTCAGATGATTTAAAGTCTGACAACCACTTCACTGAACCCTAAGTCTCTCAAGCACAGGGAATATGTCCCAGCAAGAGAGAAAATATTTGGGACCAAAAGAAGGACTAAGATCTACTAGACAACCAGATATAGGACACAGGCACTGGCCGTTTCTGCCTACAAGGACAAGCCCAGTCCTACGTGGCCTGAAAAGACTCTAACAGCCCATATGCCTTGTTATAAACTCTGAAATAGTTCACTTTATAAACGAAGCTCCTGGAGAGAATAGTGCACAATTTCTCTTTCTCACTGCCTGGGAAAAGGTCTTTGAGCAAGAATGAAAACAAGGATAATAATAGAATTGAGTTCCTGGGCTGTTCTAAGGAATTATCATTAAAATCAATCATGAAATTATTTTCTAATATAATGTGAAGTGTAACTTCTTAAAATAGGAATAATAAGTCTGAATTTGCTTTTTCCCCTACTTTGTTCATTAATTCATTTAGTTATTCAATGATTCATTTTCTTATTCAGTAAATATTTATTGAGCACCTACCATGTACCAAGCACTGAACTAACAGCTAAGGATAAACAAGATAGACAAAGTCTCCACCCTTGTTTGGTAGAAATTTGTTTCATTTATTCACTCATTCATTCAACAAATGTAACTAAACACATCATTTGGAAGAAACTGGGCTGGGTACTGTGAAGAATGTTTAGACAAATGATGTGTAAACCATGTCCTCTAGCAGTTTTCAATCTAGCTGGGATGTCAGAGACCCAGATAGAAATGATTCATTCTAGTACTAGGCAAAAAAAATGACCAAGTAAAAAATGAGATTGCTTCTGACTCAGGTTGACTGAAAAGGAGGGACTTAAGCAAAGTCATAAACTGAGGCAAATTTTGACATTCAGGTATGAAAACAGCATATTCATCTGCTGAAATCACAAGGGCAAAAGCAAGTATGCCCATCTAAATATCTGAGAAAGTGTAACAAGCTGAGTGCTGTATATGGTGTGTTTAAAAACTGAGGAGAAAAACATCTGACCAGTTGAAGGATACCTGGCTAAAAATTTGGTCTATGTTGCATCCCTATATGTGCATCTTCCTTTTCTATTTATTTATTCAATTATTTATGCAAAATATTTATTAAGCACCTAATATTTGTCAGGCATCATACTAGGTGAGTGTATTAGGGTTTTCTAGAGGGAAAGAACTAATAGGATATATGTATATATGAAAGAGAGTTTATTAAGCAGAATCGACTCCCACGATCACAAGGTGAAGTCCCACAATAGGCCATCTGCAAGATGAGGAGCAAGTAAATCAGTAGTGGCTCAGCCTGAGTCCTCAAACCTCAAAAATAAGGAAGCTGATAGTGCAGCCCTAAGTCTGTGGCCGAAGGCCTGGAAGCTCCTGGCAAACCACTGGTGTTAAGTCCAAGGGTCCAAAAGCTGAAGAACTTGGAGTCCGATGTTCAAGGGCAGGAAGCATCCAGCATGGGAGAAAGATGAAGGCTGGAAGACTCCGCAAGTCAGCTTCACCCTCCTTCTTCTGTCTGCTTTATTCTAGCCATGCTGGCAGCTGATTAGATGGTGCCCACCCAGATTGAAGGTGGGTCTGCCTCTCCCAGTCCATTGACTCAAATGTTATTCTCTTTTGACGACATCCCCACAGACACACCCAGGAACAATACTTCGCATCCTTCAATCCAATCAAATTGACACTCAGTATTAACTATCACACTGAGCATATATAAATGAGATCTCTGATTTCTACCCTTGAAAACCTAGGAAACAAGAGAGAAATAGTGAGCACATGGCGTATGTGCTACCTTTTCTATCTCCCTTGCCCATGGCCCAAATCACTAATTAACAGAGTAGCCTTTTCTGCTGAGCCTATATACAGCCTCTGAACATTTAAAAACAGTATTCCAAAAAAAAAAAAAAAAAAAACTCAGTATCAGAGATATGTGGAGGAGGGCTGAAATTTCCCAACCAAGGCGACCTTGGATTAGTTTTGCTAATGGATCTGCCAGCTGACCACAGATGCATGAGCACTGATGCATTTGGCTTAGCTCAGATCTGCAAAATCTTCTATAAATCCATAGACTTGTGAAAAATAATATACAGTTGTTATTTTAAGCCACTAAGTTTTGGAGTGGTTTATAATGCACAAGAGCAAACTGATAAAGAACTTGGTATTGCACTTTGGTTCTGTCATAACTAAAACTTAAAAGATGTGACATTGCCTTTGGGTCAGAAAAGTTGGCAGAAGCTAGAATAATGGTGAGGAAGCTGTTAAAGGAGACTGGAGAAATGGCGATCCATTTCATATAACGGTGAAACCACTGTTAAGACTGCCACCTGTTATAACTAAGACAATTTTAAATGTACTAATGAACTTTTGGATTTAAGCAATAAGATTTCCATGCAGAATGTTGAAAGTGCCAGCTGGCTCTTATTGACTGTATTTGATACACTACTACAAGAAAGAGATATTCTAAAGAAAAGACTAGTTATTCTACAAGGAGAACATAGAGAAAATATGGAGTTCATGATTTTCTGGGAGGGACATAAAACTATTTTTTATCTCTAGCCCCTCTAGGGAGCAATATAATTCTCAAAACAAATTTAAGCTTGGGGACAAAGATAAAATCACAGGCATGGCTATAAGATCTTTTTTGAAGATCTGTGAAGGAATTCAGGCAAAGTCTAATAGAGCTTCTCTACTATACAAAAGAGATTAGAATAATAGTAAAAGTGTGACTTTTATCTCATGAAGTAGAACCCAACCATATTCATAGGAATTCAGAATATTTTTAATTCATCTAGATGGGCAACATTTTGCCAGCCTGGAGGAAAAAAGAATTGAGACTCTATAGAGGTGTCTCACACTTGTAGAAAGACCTCTCTGCCCCTAATTTTCTATACGCAGGAAGCAGGAAAATCTTCCAATATTCTTTTCTGAAGTGGACAAGAAAAGTGGAAGACACATACCAACAGCCATGGAAAACAATGAACTGAGGAGCATTCCCAGAAAGCAGAATGAATCAAATAACATTTCCCAGCTCCAGAGTAGGGGAAATGGAAAGCATCTGCCCAGAAAGAGTTCAGAGTTTCCATGGACCAGTGACTGCTATGTAGTTTCAATTCATCTCCTTTCTAAATGAGAATACTTATATAAGTTATTCTGTCCTCATTTCACCATTCTATGTTGAGTATGTTTAAAGCAAATTTTTGCCAGCAAATTTTGTTATTTTTTTTGCCAGAACTTAACTTTTTTGATCAAGAGGAGCATGTAATGAACCTAATATAGATCACAATGCCCTGGACTTCAAGTAGGATGCCCCAACTTGAAGAGATTTTGGAAGGTCCTGGGATAGGAGGAATGTATTTCACAAGGGGAAGCATGTTAGTAATCATGCTCAGAAGGCAGAATATGGCAGATTGAGCGAATTAGGGGATCCAGGTTTTCATAACTGCTATATCTTTCCCCTTTGGTACTACTGTCACACTCTAACTCTAGGCTTAACCAAGTGACTGTTTGGATGAGTGAGAAAAACTTGAAACCAGCAGAGGCTTGAAAATTTGCTTGTGCATTTCTGCCTTTTGTCTTTGATTCCTGCCGCTACCATGAGAACCTACCAGGCTAGCCTGCTGAAGGGAATGAAAGACACATAGAAGAGAGCCAAGTTGTTCTAGCTGAACCTATACTAGACTAAACCATCCCCAGTCAACTTGCCAGCTAACTGCAGATGCCCAAGATGGCAAAATGAGCTGAGCCTATCCTAGATCAGCAGAATCTTTCAGCCAGACAGTAGACCCACAAGACATAATGATCACTAAGTTTATGTTACACAGCAAGAGTGAACTGATACAGACAGCATGTGTGATGAAATCTATTTACCATCTCAGTAGTAGAGTTCCTTTTAAAGAAGTTGGAGGCACATTTGAAGGATATTCCCTCATTAATAGATTCGTCTTTTTAGTGATATTCATAAAATCTCAGCTCGATGGACATCTCTAAATTGACAAACAGATAGAAAGAATAGCAGTGAGGTGATACCAATATGAGAATTCAACAAGTCAGTGTCTGAATCATTGAAAACAGCCTTGGTCAGAGATGTGATTATGCCATCTGCCTTAGTCTATTCTCACATGGCTAATAATGACATAACTGAGACTAGGTAATTTATAGAGGAAAGAGGTTTAATTGACTCACAGTTCAGCATGTCTGGGTAGGCCTTAGGAAATTTACAGTCACAGTGGAAGGGGAAAGAAACATGTCCTTCTTCATGTGATGTCAGGAAGGAGAAGAATGAGAGCCAAGTGAAGGGAGAAGCCCCTTATAAAACCATCAGATCTCGTGAGAACTAACTCACTATCACAAGAACAGGATGGAAAAAACTGTTCCCATGATTCAATTATCTCCACCTAGTTCCTCCCCACAACATGTGGGGGTTATGGAAACAACAATTCAAAATGAGATTTGGGTGGGGAAACAGTCAAAGCAGATCACCATCATAGACCAGCTCAGCCTCTTAAATGCAGAATGATGCCCAAGGAGACCACCCTTCACTTAGGAAGGAGTCTAGTTTAATTACATTTGATAATTAGATAACGCTGCAATTAAAAATTACACGTTAGATGAATGGGGGGATTCTCAGTGGTATTGGAGAAGAAAGCACTGATCTATGAGATGAATCAAGGACAACCCAACTAGTTGTAGGGTCTAGTTGTAGATGGGGAAATGTGAAAAAGGAGGCATCAAAGGTCATCACAACCTAGTCATTAATCTACTTAAAAACCTTCAATAGCTCCATGAAAACTTACGTGATGTCTCTACTAAAGTCTAAGTTCCATGAAGAACCAAATAATTAAAGATAATCGTCATCATCATCACCATCATCAAATCTAACACTTATTGACTGCGTATTCTTATTACATGTCAGGCAGTGTACTAAGAAATTTGCCTTCATTAATTATCTTGTTTACTTTTTACAATATCCTTGGAAAATAGAAACTGATATCATCCCCATTTTACACATGAGAAACTGAAGTCTAGGGAACTTGAAGTGATTTGCCCATGGTCAGGCAGTTAAAACACAACGGAGTCAAAGTTCAAACAGAAGTCGTCCTCTGACTTGAAAACATTCATTCTTAAATATTATCCTATTCTTCCTCTCTTATTGGGATACGTGCTAGCTCCCCCGTGTCAACTCCGCTTTGTTATGGTATATACGATACATATTTGTTGAGTTAATGAATGAAGAAATGAGAAGAAAATAAATGAATAAAAGGATAAATTGACCACAAATGAGTAAGAGAATAATAGTACTAATATTACCTCTCCTAATTAACAAGAACAGCTGAGAATTCATTGATTATGTCCCTATGTGTATTACTCACTCTGCCAGACCCTTGATAATGGAATTCATAATTTAATCTTCATGGAAACACTCTGAGTTTGATATTATTATTTCCATTTTACAGATGAAGTTCAGTGAGAGAAAGATCCTTCTGCTAAAAATGGTGGAGAGGTACAAACTTAGATCTGTCTAACACTAAAACTCTTACTCGTTTTTCTGTATCGGGCAAACAGAACTGCCAGACCCTGACTGAAAGAGAGCATTCACCCCTCTTGCCTTCAATGGACAATCTCGAAGAAGAAACTTCTTTTTCCTCCAATACATTTTTCCAAGGAGAGAAAGAGTAATAAACATGAATGACCATTTCCAATCATGTGTACGTAAGTAGACTTAGTTGAATGATTATAGCAATAATTATTGATTCTTTTATTTAATTCCTTAAAAAGAAAGACATATACCTAACTTTGATTGAACTACCATAATATCATGAAGACAATATAAAACAGTTTAAACAGCAGTAAGTTGCCTTTTCTTTTCCAGCTCAGTGTCTTTATTCTTTTCCATCCTCAATAACTATCTATACCATTTTTGTCCATGTCAGACTATAAGGTTTGACTAAGAATTTGGTCAGCCCCATTATAACTCCTTGCGTGGCAAACAAAGGTATTCTCCATGAGATGGAGTCCAAGTCACAGAAGGTTTTGCAGTGGAAAGTTGGAGTCTTTTCTTCACCCTTAGTTACATACTCTGGTGTTAATGGAAGGATTCCTCCATTCCTAATAGAATCTGGGAGAGAGTTAAGAATCTTATGATGGGCACCATGTGGAGACACAATTTGCTTGTTGTCCAACTAGCTGTTAGTCTACCTCTTTTCTGGAGTGTGAGTATAGATTTCACCAAACAAAAGCATTATCTTTCCCCTGTCTAATTCCTGTTTACTCTTTAAGGTTTTATAAGCAGGCACTTTTTACCAATATTTCAAGTTACTCCTGACTTTTGATCTTCTTTAATTGTCATCTAAGGATATGCATTATCTCCCCCAAGACATTGCAGTTTCTTGTAAGCAGGGATGCCCTAAACACGAGTTTGGGTGATGGCAAAACAAAATTGAGAAGAGAGACTCAGATTGAGAAACTTATTACACAAAATAGGGTAGGATAAGTAATAGGAGGCTGACCCAGCTATACTCTGAATGTGTCAGCAGAGCTTGGTAACCATGCAGGACAGAGGTAGCAGCAGTCCAGTCAGGCAGGCAGTGTAACAGGGGGTTAAAAAGTCAGGCAGGGAGAACATGGTGACGAGCCTTCCAGATAAAGGTAATATGAATAGGTGGTCAGCACCAGAGGATAAGAATGGCTCCAGCAGGGCCTGGGCTTTATGAACAGGACGCCAGGTATCACGTTATAGGAAGGGGATCTGCCGGTGACAGATGCAGGCTCCAGAAGCATCAGAGTCCTGGAAAAGAAATAAAGACAGGAGAAAACAAGACAGAAACTCTAGAAGTTATTGAAGCTCAGAAATTTGGAGAAGTTGGACGAGGTCAAGGAGAATATGCCACATCAGCAGTCAGAATGATAGTCTTGAGCCCCTATGCCAGATATAGAGCAAAGTGCCTCCCATGTTAGTGTTAGTACCCAGATTGTCTCAGGGAGCCATTGATGAGGTTTACAGAATTTAAGCCATAGTACCCAGCTTGTCTCAGGGAGCCATTTATGAGGTTTATAGAAATTAAGCCAGTCCCTGAAATGACTGTAGATTACATATTTTTAAATTCCACCATGGGTTTACATCTAGAGCTCTGCATGTAGAAGACACTTGATTACAATCACATAGAACTAAGTGTATTATATGTGCTAGACACTAGTCTAAGTGCTTGACATAAGTTATGTCATTTAACCACATCCTAGGATTGTATATACAATTATGCGCCAAATAACATTTTGGTCGACAATAGACCATATGTGACAGTGGTCCTAAAAGACCATAACATCACATTTTTACTGTACCTTTTCTATGTCTAGCTATGTGTAGATACACATATACTTACCATTGTGTTATAATTGCTTACAGTATTCAGTACAGTAACCTGCTATACTGGTTTATAGCTTAGGAGCAATAGGTTATACTATATAGCCTGAGTATGTAGTAGGCTACACTATCTAGGTTTGTGTAAGTACACTCTATAACGTTTGTACAAAATTACCTAATGACACATTTCTAGAAATGTATCCCTGCCATTAAGCAATTAATTATTGTACTATTATTCTTATTTAATAGAAAGAAAGCCAAGGCCCAAGCAGATGAAATAAATTGCCCAAGAGCTGGAAGCACTCCCCTTGAAAACCAGCACAAGACAAAGATGTCCTCTCTCACCACACCTGTACAATGTAGTATTGGAAGTTCTGGCCAGGGCAATCAGGCAAGAGAAAGAAATAAAGGTATTTGAATAGGAAGAGAAGAAGTAAAACTATCTTTGTTTGAAGATGACATGATCCCATCTTCTCAGCCCAAAAGCTTCTTAAGCCAATAAGCAACTTCAGCAAAGTCTCAGGATACAAAATCAGCATGCGAAAATGGCTAGCATTCCTATACACCAACAACAGGCAAACTGAGAGCCAAATCATGAATGAACTCCCGTTCACAATTGCCACAAAAAGAATATAATACCTATGAATACAGTTAACAAGGAAAGTGAAGGACCTCTTCAAGAGGAACTACAAACCACTGCTCAAAGAAGTCAGAGAGGACACGAACAAATGGAAAAACATTCCATGCTCATGGATCAGAAGAATCAATATTGTGACAATGGCCATATTGCCCAAAGTAATTTGTAGATTCAATGCTGTTTTCATTAAACTACCATTGACATTCTTCACAGAATTAGAAAAAACTATTTTAATATTCATATAGAACCAAAAATAAAAAGCCCAGAGAGCCAAGACAATCCTAAGCAAAAAGAACAAAGCTGGAGGCATCACGCTATCTGATTTCAAACTATACTACAAGGCTACAGTAATCAAAACAGCATGGTACTGGTTCAAGAATAGACACATAGACCAACGGAACAGAATAGAGAACCCAGAAATAAGACCACACACCTACAACCATCTGATTCTGACAACCTGACAAAAACAAACAATAGGGAAAGAATTCTCTATTTAATAAATGGTGCTGGGAGAACTGGCTGGCCACATGAAGAAAATTGAAATTGGACTACTTCCTTATGCCACATACAAAAATCAACTCAAGATGGATTAAAGACTTAAACATAAAACTGGAAACTATAAAAGCTGTGGAAGAAAATCTAGGCAATACCATTCAGGACATTGGCATGGGCAAAGACTTCATGACGAAAACATCAAAAGCAATTCCAATAAAAGCAAAAATTGACAAATGGGATCTAATTAAAGAACTTCTGCACAGCAAAAAAAAAAAAAAAAAAAAAAAAAAAAAAAAACCTATCATCAGAGTGAACTGTCAACCTACAGAATGGGAAAAAAGTTTTGCAATCTATCCATCTGACAAAGGTCTAATATCCAGCATCTACAAGGAAAAAAAATAAATAATGCCATTAAAAAGTGGGCAAAGGACACGAACAGACACTTCTCAAAAGAGGACATACATGCAGCAAATAAACATACGAAAAAAAGCTCAAAAGCACTGATCATTAGAGAAATGCAAATCAAAACTACAATGAAATACCATTTCATGCCAGTCAGAATGGCTATTACTACCAAGTCAAAAAACAAAACAAAACAAAACAAAAAAAACAGATGCTGGCAAGGTTACAGAGAAAAAATAATGCTTTTGCACTTTTGGTGGGAATGCAAATTAGTTCAACCATTATTGAAGACAGTGTGGTGATTCCTCAAAGACAGAGAGGCAGAAATACCATTTGACCCAGCACTCTCATTACTGGGTATATACTGAAAGAAATATAAATCATTCTATTATAGAGATACATGTAGCACTATTCACAATAGCAAAAAGATGGAATCAAACTAAACACCCATCAGTGATAGACTGGATAAAGAAAATGTGGTACATATACACCGTGGAATACTATGTAACCATAAGAAGGAATGAGACCATGTCCTTCGAAGGGACATGGATGAAGCTGGAAGCCATTAACCTCAGCAAACTAACACAGGACAGAAAATCAAATACTGCATGTTCTCACTTATAAGTGGGAGCTGAACTATGAGAACACACGGAAATGTGAGAGGGAATAACACACACTGGGGGCCTGTCAGAGTGTGGGTGGGGAGGAGAGAGAGCATTAGGAAGAATAGCTAATGCTGGGCTGAATATCTAGGTGATGGAATGAACTGTGCAGAAAACCACCATGGCACACATAATCTATGTAACAAATCTGCACATCCTGCACATGTACCCCTGAACTTAAAATTAAAAATAAATGAATAAATTGCCCAAAGTAATGCATTGTGCAAATAGTGAAGCTGGAATACAGATTCAAACAGCTTGTCAGTAAAACCCAGTCTTAAAACTATATTGCCAATCTTGGTCATACAATTTTATACAAAAAAAAATTTGCTGAAGTCTTATGTGGCAGACTCTGTGCTAGCTATTAGTGTCTCAACAACAAAAAATATATATAGGTAACATCTATGCCTGTAAGGAGCTTAAAGTATAATGCATATACGATGCATTAAAGGTAGAAATACTTACTACAGCACTCTGATAGGAGGCTAGAGGGTGCTATGAGAGCACTTAGCACAGGAACCAAATACTCCCCAAAGGTGAGGCCGCTTAGGTGAAGTGATGAATGATTAGAGGTCATAAAAGCAAAGGATGGAGAGGAAGGGGAAAGAACAACTTGTTCAAAGCTCCAAAGGCAAAAAGGAGCATAATTCTTTCAAGTTACTGAAGGTCACTCTGCATGACAGAAGTTAAGAGTATATAAAATGATAAGAGAAATCAAACAAGAGATGTCACTAGAGAAGTGGACAGAGGCCCGATTATGATTATGCAGGGCCAAGGAGGTGACATTCAGGAGTCTGGACTTCACGTTGAGGGAAAAACTAGTAAAGGATTTAAAGAAGGCAGTAATGTGACCAGATGTGTATTTTGGAAAAATTACTTTGACTTCTGTGTGGAAAGAATGAATAGATGGAAGAGTGAATAGATGGAGGGATGGACTGATGGATAGAAAACCAATTCTTGTTCTTCCTACTTCATGAAACAGATTTAAGTTGGTTTCATTGTTCCTACAGCCCATCTGCCTCTCAGTCTTCTGATAGAAACTAGAGCCCAGAAGATATCACCAGAGGCCAAGTCTACCAGCAGGAAAATGATCTTATAAAAAAAGAATGGTTTTCACTTAACGGTGGGTTATTTCCATGCTCTGTATGGACTCTTATGCTCCCATCCCAGCAAGGAACTTGCTATAGTTCCAACAAGTCTTCTACAACCAACCACTGCTATTGCAGTAACTGTAAACATATGTTTTCTGCTTTTCCCACATGTACCACAACCTGTACCACAGGTTGAAGCTCAATGCAGAGAAAAAGGGGCACAGAGGAAGTCTGGAATGTCTGGTGTCATAACGGCCATGCAAAAGGTCTTGGCCTTATGTGATAAATTATACTTTCCACATCTGTTGGTGGGAGAATTAAAAGAGGGCACATCTCTTCTGTGTGTGGCCTAATGGTTCTCTTCCAACACTAAACAAGTCCATTTAAAGCACAGGCTGGCAGGGGTCACCTTCACCATGACACATGTTTTAACAATCCAGGTGCTCATAGAACATAAAAGTTCTGTGACTGTAAAGAACCAAACAGCTTTGAAGAGCCTATGCTAATGCTTTTCTGAAGGGATTATGTGTAGACAACTCTAATTGTTGCATTGAACCTATGCCCCTCTTTGCTTCCCTCCTACCTGTCTTTGTCATATGTACATGCCTTCTCTACCCTTTTACCTCAGGTTGTCCTCCACGCAGAAAACTAAGTGGGAGAGAGTGGCCTATAATACTGACTCACCTTAAGCACCAGCAGACAAAGCAAAAGGTGATTATTTTAGATCTCTTTCACAAGAAAATGTGCAGCCTAGAAACAGAAAGGGCAAAAGATCAGAAAAAAGAAAACAAGAAACATGCTAGACATTTTTACTTTTCTATAAGATGAAGTTAAGACATTTTTACTTATTAGCAAGACTAGTTTAAGAAAATTCTTCAGTCATTACGTCTATAAAAATGATGCAATATTAACATCATACCAAAATGACAGATGCAGATGTCAGTAGGGAGAACATATTAAACAGTATAAAGGGCTCTAAAAATGCAAAGCATTATGGCTAGGTTTTGTGGGGTTTTTTTTTTGTTTATTTCTTTGGGTTTCCATAAAAAATATTTTATGAGTACATAGTAGGAGTATATGTTTATGGGGTATATGGGATATTTTGATATAAGCATGCAATGTGTAATAATCACATCAGGGTACATGAAGTATCAATCACTTCGCACATTTATCTTTTGTGTTACAAGCAATCCAATTACACTTTTAGTTATATTAAAATGTACAGTTAAATTACTGACTACAGTCATCCTGTTGTGCTATCAAATACTAGATCTTACTCATTCTTTCTATTTTTTTGGCCTCTTTATCCCCACTACTCTCCATTCCCCTGGTACCCTTCCCAGCCTTTGGTAATCATCCTTCTACTCTCTATCTCCATGAGTTCAACTGTTTTAATTCCTAGGTCCCCAAAATAAGTGAGAACATGTGAAGTTTGTCTTTCCGTTCTTGGATTATATCACTTAACATAATAACCTCCAGTTTTATCCATGTTGTTGCAAATGACAGGGTCTCATTAGTTTTTATGGTTGAATAATACTCCATTGTGTAAATATACTGTATTTTCTTTATTCATTTGTCTGTTGAGGGACACTTAGGTTGTTTCCAAATCTTGGCTATTGTGAGTAGTGCTGCAGTAACCTTGGGGGTGCAGGTATCTCTTCATTCAATACATTGATTTTCTTTGTCTTGGGGGGCGGGTATCTACCTAGCAGTGGGGTTGATGGATCATATGATAGCTCTGTTTTTAGTTCTTTGAGGAACTTCCAAAATGATCTCCATAGTGGTTGTACTAATTCACATTTCAACAACAGTGTATGAGGGTTCTCTTTTCTCTTCATCCTTGAAAGCATTTGTTATTGATTGTGTTTTGGATAAAAGTTATTTTAACTGAGATGAATTGAGATGCCATTATCATTTTGATTTGCGTTTCTCTGATAAGTGATGCTGAACATTTTTATATGCCTCTTTGCCATTTATACGTCTTCTTTTAAGAAATGTTTATTCATATCTTCTGCTCATTTTAAAAATTGGATTATTGTTTTTTTCCTATAGAGTTTGCTTGAGCTCCTTATATACTCCATTTATTAACCCCTTGTTAGATGGGTAGTTGCAAACATTTTCTCTCATTCTGTGGGCTGTTTTCTTTACTTGGTTGATTGTTTCCTTTGCTATGAAGAAACATTTTAGCTTGATATGATCCCATTTGTCCGTTTTTGCTTTGGTTGCCTGTGCTGGTGGGATATTACTCAAGAAATCCTCACCTAGTCAATGTTCCGAAGAGTTTCTCCAATATTTTCTATTAGCACTTTCATAGCTTGTGGTCTTAGATTTAAGTTTTCAATCCATTTTGATTTTATTTTTGTATATGGCAAGGGATAGAGGTTTAATTTGATTCTTCTGCATATAAATATCCAGTTTTCACAGCATCGTGTATCACACAGACTGTCCTTTCCCCAGTGTTTGTTCTTGGCACCTTTGTGGAAAATGAGTTCACTGTAGATGTATGTATGGCTTTGTTTCTGAGTTCTCTATTCTGTTAATTTCATTGGTCTATGTGTCTGTGTTTATGCCAGTACCATGCTCTTTCTGTTACTATAGCTCTGTAGTGTAATTTGAAGTGAAGCAACATAACTCCCCCAGTATTGTTCTTTTTGCTCAGGATAGTTTTGAATATCTGGGTCTTTTGTAGTTCCACATAAATTTTAGAATTTTTTTTTCTATTTCTGTGAAGAATGTCATTGATATTGTGATAGAGATTGTAGTAAATCTATATATTGCTTTGGGTAGTATGGATATTTTAATAATATTAATTCTTCCAAACCATAAACATGTAATACCTTCCATTTTTTGTATCCCCTTCCATTTCTTTTATCAAAGTTTTACAGTTTTCATTGTATAAATATTTCACTTCTTTTGTTAAATGAATTCCTAGTTATTTAATTTTATATACAGCTATTATAAATGGAATTACTTTCCTGATTTCTTTTCAGATTGTTTGTTGTTGGCATATAAAAATGCTACTGATTTTTGTATGCTGATTTTGTATCCTGCAACTTTACTGAATGTGTTTATTAGTAATAGTAGTTTTTTGGTTGGGTCCATAGGGTATTCCAAATATAAGATCATATCATAAGCAATAAAGGATAACTGGACTTCTTCCTTTCCAATTTGGAGGCCTTTATTTATTTCTCTTGTCTGATTGGCCTAGCTAGGACTTCCAGTACCATGTTGAATAATAGTAGTGAAAGTGGGCATCCTTGTCATGTTCAACATCTTAAAGGAAAGGGTTTCTGTTTTTTTCCCATTTGTTATGATACTAGTTGTGAGTCTGTCATATATGGTTTTTATTATGTCTATGCCATTTTTTAGGGTTTTATCATGAAGATGTGGAATTTTTTTCAAATGCTTTGTCAGCATCAATTGAAATGATCATATGGTTTTCATCCTCCATTCTGTTGATATGCCATATGACACTGATACATTTGCATATGTTGAATGATTTTTGCATCCCTGGGATAAATCCCACTTGGTCATGATGAATGATCTTTTTAATGTGTTGCTGAATTCAGTTTGTTCGTATATTGTTGATTATTTTTGTATTAATATGCATCAGAGATATTGACCTGTAGTTTTCTTTTTTTGGTGTCTCTTTGGTTTTGGTAGCAGGGTAATATTGGCCTCACAGAATGAATTTGGAAGTACTACTTCCACCTCTATTTTTCATAATAGTTTGAATAGGATTGGTATTGGTTCTTTAAATGTTCAGTAAAATTCAACAGTGAAGACACCAAGACCGAGGGTTTTTTCTGCTGGGAGATGTGTTTTATTATAGTCTTGATCTTATTACTTGCTATTGCTCTGTTCCGGTGTTGAATTTCTTCACGGTTCAATCTTGGTAGGCTGTGTGTACCTAGAAACTTATTCATTTCTTCTAGGTTTTCCAATTTATTCACATATAGTTGCTTAAGTAGTCTCTAATTTGACCACTAATTTGAGTTTCTGCAGCATAGGTTGAATGTCTCCTTTTTCATCTCTAATTTTTTGGGGGTCGTCTCTCTTTGTTTCTTAGCTAATCTGGCTAAAAGATTGTCAATTTTGTTAATCTTTTTCAAAAAACCCAACTTTTAGTTTCATTTATCTTTTCTATTGTTTTTCATTTCAATTTAATTTATTTCTGCTCTGATCTTTGTTATTTCTTCTACTAACTTTGGATTTGGTTTGCTCTTGCTTTTCTAGTTCTTTAGGATGCATTGCTGTGTTGTGTATTTGAAGTTTTTCTTCTTTTTTGATATAGGCACTTACAGCTATAAACTTCACTGTTAGTACTGCTTTTGCTGTATCCCATAGCTTTCGGAATGTTGTGTTTCCATTACAATTTGCTTCAAAAAATTTTTCAGTTTTCTTATTAATCTCTTCGTTGATCTACTGGTTATTCAGGAGTACATCATTTAATGTCCATTTATTTGTATAATTTCCAAAAGTCATCAATATTGATTTCTAGTTTTATTTCATTGTGGTCAGAGAAGATGAGAAGATACTTAATATTATTTTAATATTGTTGAATGTTTTAAGACTTGTTTTGTGGACTAGCATATGGTCCATCCTTGAGAATGTTCCATTTGTTAAGGGAAAGAATGCGTATTCTGTAGTCATTGGATAAAATATTCTGTAAATAACTATTAGATCATTTGATCTACAGTGCAGATTAAGTCCAATGTTGCTCTGTTGATTTTCTGTTTGGAAGATCTGTCCAGTGCTGAAAGTAGGGTGATGAATTGTGTAGTTATTACTGTATTGGGGGTAATCTCTCTCTTTAGCTCTAATGGTACTTGTTTTATATATCTGGGTGTTCCAGTGTTGGTGTGTATATATTTTCACTTTCTTGTACTTGAATATTGATATATTTCTCTAGGTTTGGAAAGGTCTCTGTTAGTATCTCTTTAAATAAACTTTCTACCTTTGTCTCTTTCTCTATCTTTTCTTTAAGGCCAATAACTCTTAGATTTATCCATTTTACGCTATATTTTCTAGATCTTGCAGACAGGCTTCATTCTCTTTTATTCTTTTTTCCTTGTCTCTTATGTGTATTTTTGAATAGCCTGTCTTCATGCTCACTAATTCTCTCTTCTGTTTGATCAATTCTATTAAGAGACTTTGATACATTCTTCAGTATGCCAATTGCATTTTAAATTCCAGAATTTCTGCTTGATTCTTTTTAATTATTTCAATTTATTTGTTAAATTTGTCTGATAATATTCTGAATTCCTTCTCTGTGTTATCTGGGGTTTCTTTGAGTTTCCTCAACATAGTGATTTTGAATTCTCTGTCTGAAAGTTCACATATCTCTATCTCTCCAGGATTGGCTTCTCACACTTTATTTAGTTCATTTGGTGAGGTCATGTTTTCCTGGATGATATTGATGCTTGTGGATGTTTGTTAGTATCTGGGCATTGAAGAGTTGTGTATTTATGGTAGTCTTTATAGTCTGGACTTGTTTGTATCTGTCCTTCTTGGGAAGGCTTTCCAGGTATTCAAAAGGACTTAGGTGTTGTGATCTATGTTTTTCGTAACTGCAGCCATATCTGTTTTAGGGGGCACCCTACACTCAGTAGCACTCTGGTTCTTGTAGACTTGTAGAGGTACCTCTTTGGTGGTCTTGGACAAAATCTGTAAGAATTTTATAGGTTACCAGGCAGAGACTCTCGCTCTCTTCCCTTACTTTTTCCCAAACAGTCTCTCTCTTTCTCTCTGTGCTGAGCTGCCTGGAGCTGGGGGAGAGGTCACACAGGTGACTACTCCTGTGATCACCACCACTGGGACTGCACTGGGTCAGACCTGAAACTGGCATAGCGCTGGGTACTGCCCAAAGCTTGCTGTAATCACTCAAGGCTCTAGGGCTCTATAATCAACAGGTGATGAAGCCAGCCAGTCTTGTGTCCTACCCTTCAGGGCAATTGTCTCTCCTCTGGCCCAGGGTATGTCCAGAAATGTGATCCAAGAGCCAAGGCCTGGAATTTGTGACCCCAAGAGCCCAGCTGGTACTCTATCCCACTAAGACCAAGCTGGTAGCTAAGCTGCAACACAAAGTCTTCTTTAGTCTCCCTTCTTCTTTTGTCAGTCTGAAGCAGTCTCGTCTTGTAGCCACCACAGCTCTGAATATGCTGGGTCACACCTGAAGCCAGCACAACTCAAAGTCTCACCCAAGGCCCTTAGTTTGTACTACCTGTAACCACTGTTGATTATTCAGGGCCCAAGAGTTCTTTAGTCAGCAAGTGATGAATCCTGCCAGAACTGGGTTCTTCCCTTCATGGCAGCAGGTTCCCTTCTGGTCCAGGATATATCTAGAAATGTTGTTCTGGACCTAGGGCCTGGAAAGGGGGCCTCAGGTCTCTGCCTAGTGCCCTGTCCTATTGTGACTAAATGGGTATCCAAGTTATAAGACAAGGTCCTCTTTACTCTTCCCTCTCCTCTTCTCACATGAAAGGAAGGGGTATCTTTTGAAGCTGTTAGCTGTACTGCCTCAGGTTCAAAGAGGTGTGATACAAGCAGTCCTTTAGCTACCTTGGCTGGTGTCTCACTAGGTCGCATGCCCCCTGCCCCAAGTCCATTTGCTCCAAGCAAAGCACAGCACTAGGACTTGCCTAGGAGTTGCAGTCCTTTTTGGCCTAAACTGCCTTTCAAGTTTATTTAGAACCCCAGAACACTTTAGCCCACAGTGGCAAGGCTTGCTGAAACTTAAGTTCTGACTACTAGAGTGGGTGATTTCCCTCTGGCTAGGGCGGGTCTAAATGTTCTTTCCATAAGTCTTGGCTGAGTTCTGCATGATATTGGCAGCACTGAGTTCCAATGCAAAGTCCCACATTCACCACACTTTCCCTGCCCTAATTGCCACAGATCTCTTTCTGCACCATGTAGCCACTGCAGGAGGATGGGGGAGGGGTGGTGTTGACAATTCAAAACTGTCTTTTCTAACCTTTTCAATGCATCTTTCAGGAATATAAAGCTAAAACCAGGTACTGTGATTGCTCACCTGATTTTTAGTGCTTATGAAGGTGCTGTTTTATATAGACAGTTGTTAAATTTGGTGTTCCTGCAGAGAGGACGATTGGCAGAGGCTTCTATTGAGCCATCTTCCTCTGTCTCTGGCTAGGTTTTTCATTAGCCCCATCTAACTATGGCATCCAACCTCTAGTCAATATTCTATCATCCATCTTCAAAATAGACCTACTGAAAAGAAGCACTTCACCTACATGAAACTCAGTAATCCAGCAATCCCATTTTACTGAGACATAAAGAAAGAAAGTAAAATGGGCCACTGATCAGGCAAAGGTGCTATAATAAAGCTCGTGGACTTTTCTCACAGGAACGCTCCTGGAGGTAACAGTTGGAGTCAATTTGCTTGTATTTTAGGCACAAGTTTAACGAGCGTGATTGTCTGGTTTTCCCAGTTCAAGGAATCCCAGAGGCAGCAGGTCATCAGAGAGATACACACTGGCAGTATCAAAGAGTGACAGCTGGCAGTATCAAAGACTGACAGCTGGCAGCCTGAGAGTTGATGAAGAGGACAGAAAAACTCTGAAAAGTTGATACCAGAACTCCAAACCGGATCCCCTACAGGTTCAAACACAGAGCCCTGCACTCAATAGGCTCTATTAAAGCCTGTTAGAATAATTTATGATTGAGTCATCAAGACAAGATCAAATTAGAATGTTCTATTTAATAAAACAGGGAAGTATATATATATTTTCAAAGATGTTCACCAAAAATAGTGTAGATGAACCTATTTTTATACAGATGAACTTTGCAACCAGAACAACTCATTTCCTTAATGTTCCAGATAGATAGTTGACATTTGACTGTACATTGGTCACGTTCCAATTTTAATCCTGAGCCACCTGCCCCTCAATGGCCAGGGAGCCACACTCAGGAAACACAAAGGCATTATGCTAACACTATCCTAAGTTTAACAAAATTAGGTAGGTAAATCTGCCACCCCCTCCAAGAAAAATTACACACTGCCACTCTAACCTCAAACATATGACTCCAGAGTTATCTATGCTACTGCCTGCTGCCAATCATATGTAACGTATGTTAGCATGTGTGCTGACCAAGTTTAAATCAGATTTCAGCTGACCACTTAAGAAGACATTCTTCTAATCTAACAATCTGAGCTTTTTGTGATTCAATTTATCTTTGAGTCCCTTGAGCTAGATTCTCAAGAAATCAAATAATTGCCATCCCATATTACTGAACTCTTGAACCTGAAAGACAAAGACAATAGATTGGGACTTAAAATATGGAGCAAAGACTACCATAAGTGATATTTTATTTTGCATTATTCTTTTTGCAAATACTAACAATGGAAAAATTAGGGTCACTAAAATCAGAGCAAACTTGAGATAAGAATTTTGTTGGACAGAATGCTTTTTATGCCTGTTACATATGTCTAAGACATAGTTCTGCCTCCAGAGATGGCATGTGCAACACTCCTGCTCTCTCCCATAACCATGGAAGATATTAAAAAATCAAGAAACTGCTTTTTCTCACTAAGTCCAGACATAGCCTCAGAATCCTTTACAACAGAGTTCTCCAAATAGCTGTGATTAATAAATCCACAGTGGTGGTTTTATTACAGATTGCATGGGTTGGGAGGTAAAGCAGTAGTATCCAAGTTGTTTCTATTTTTATCTCAACAAATGATTCTTTCCAAAGATGTTACAGAGGTTTGGGTTTCCTGTGGTCACACATTTCAATCTATGTCTAATGTGTCTTCCTAAGTAATAGAAGCTGTAAAGCCCAAACTGCATTTTCAGCTATGTTTCCACCCTGTTTTAGGTTCCTTCAAGAGATGGTGGCCTTGCAGGAAGAGATTGAAACTCCTGGCAAACACAGGGTCAGAAGAGGTTGTTTCTCCTGAGGCAGCTGGGAGCAAAGTTTGACAGTCCAGTCCCTGGTATCAAAGCTACAAAAGAGCAAAATATCTGTGGCAGCCAGATTTATTTTTAACAAGTCCCTTATGGTGCTTGGGCAATTCATTGGGCTGCATTATTTCTGAATGAGCAATTCACCTATACTTGGTTTCACTCTTAGATACAGGCAAGAGAGGCTCCTGTTCTGGTCCCAACATGTTAGAGGTTCCTCACTGACTTGACCCTTTACACGGAGTGAGGAGTATGTGAGACTAAGGGAACATACTTAATTGGAGCTCTAGCCCCAGATGGTGCCCCGGGAAACATGGACCCATATTGTTTACCCCAATGGCCCTGAGCTTGCTTCCATGGTCTGTGTGGATCTCTTTCCTGGGACCATTTTTCTCGGAGTGTCCCACTCCACCAGTGTGGGCATCTTTAGATCTGACAGTGATGACAGGGCAACTTGTCGCCAGGCATATAGATAGAGCTTGGACACGTGAGCTGTAGTTTCCACACACAGGCACACAAGGTGCTTGCAGCACAGAATGAAGTCAGAGATGGGCAGAGAAGGGCTGGGAACCTGGGTTGGGAGCTGAGGCTATGCTTTCCCCAAGGCACTACGCTTTGGTAAGAAACCCAGAGAAGTCTATTGTAAGGTCAGTCTGGACTTTCCAGGTCATTTCAGAGGTACCTTTCTCAAACGAGAATAGTAAATATTTTATTTAATTATTTGAAGATTTGATTTAACTTTTAAGTATTTAGACATATGTTATGTGGGTCTCTACTTATATCACAGGCCCCACAAATTTTACAAGTAAGACTGCTTAGTTCTTTCTCCATCCTGTAAATTCTGTAAGCTACCTTGTACCCTATAATAAACCCTGTTCTGCCTAAGCTACCTAACATGGATTCTATTTTCTAACACCAAGAATCCTTGCTACTACAGCTCCCTAGGTGTTTAAAAGGAGATGCTATTGTCCTTTTCCTATACCTAAGTCTATATCAGCTCAAGGAATTGATGTAGATTTCATCAAATCAACTCTTCCAGTATCAACTGTAGCTTCTATTTGTTGTGAGTGACTCTTCCCATTCCCAAGGCTCTGTACTATAGTAGAAAGAGTACTGAAAGTTGAATGAGAGACTGGGTTGGAGACCTAGCTCCAACACCAGTAGTGCCACTTTGAACAAGTCATTTTTAACCTCTCTGAAACTGTTTTCTCACCTGAGGATTGAATAAGATAATGTGTATACATATTCTTCATTGAAAAGCACTGTGAAAATGTAACATTTCCATTTCTAATGCTGGAACTAAGAAAATAGCTAATAATAGCTGGATTCGTAGGTATATGCCCTGCGGTGTGTTCTCAGATACCTTTTCTTTTATTTCCTTCAAAAACTGCTCTAGCTACTTTCCCCTAGAAAGCCAAATCTACTGTCCTAACTATGACTCCATTAGAAAATATTTCTAGAAAGTCATTCAGATGTTTCCATTTGCCAATTCCATTTTGGTACTGCAAATTCTAACTCTATATATTACAGAAAACCATTTCTCCCGTGCTTGCTATTTAAAGTCTTCAAGAACTTGTCAAGCATTATTATGTCATACTCACCCTACTCTGGGATTTAATCATATACTTCATCTACTTCAAAACATATTCATTTTCTGGAGTGCCCAATGACATGATCCACAATAGCAGAGATAAGGATTCAAGCATTTAAGTTCCTCTTGGGTTTTCTTGGTTTTCTGAATCTCAAGGAATCTTCTGCAGTTAGTCCTACAGCAATGCAAGCTTCAAATGGCTTTCACAACATAATGTATAGAATCTACTACAATAGTAGTCTATGCTAGCAAGAAGATGAGTTTTCTGTGGCTTATAATCTTGGAAAAAACACTTCAAAAGTCATTTTGATGGCATCTTTTAATTAAATGCCTAAGTGTCTATGATATCAGCAAGAACTGCATTAGGTAATTTCTATTTTCAAAAGATTTGTCTAGTTTCCAATTTTCTTCACCAGATAGTTCTGTGAAGTTCTCAAAAACAAAAAGTAAATGATTAAACAGAAAATTGAAATTGTAGAACCATTGAAACATGGCATCAAATAGTTGAAACTACATAGAACCTCTGAGAAAATGCTTTAAACTTTGAAACAATTAATATTGCCATAGGTTCTGTGGCTGGGAGCTTGCGTGTGTTGGCTCTATGCCTTGCCTCTCTTCAGATCTGGTCTCTATCATAGGGTGGGGGAGAACCGAGCCCTGCAGTCTATATTTTCCAGCATCCTAGATAAGCTGTTTTCTAATTGAGTTTTAACAAAGGGAGGCACGGGCAGGAGATTGAACAGGTTGGGAAAGAGAAGTTAGGGTATTTCTCTTTCTGTTTGCTTGCATTAAGTACCTTCTCAGAAGTTGCTTCCCCTGTGTGTTTCCTGCTCCTTGCTTTCGTTGGTTGGCAAGTTTGTCTTAGCTCCAGGTTCCATCAGGTGACCCCTGCTCCTGAGCAGTAACACTGCCTGCATCTTTTATCTTTCCAGCATATACATGTGGTTTCTGCTGTTTAACTTTGGTTTCCCTTAACACTCCCTCTTTGGTCCTCACCAACTTCATCACCTGTATAATAATTTCTCCAAATAAAATTCACCCTGTTGAAAAGTCTTAAAGTGATTTCCACTTTCTTGGTTAGACTGATGGTAATATAATGCCTTGAACTTTGAAACAATGCATATAACTATTAGTGCACAAATAGGAAAGTTAAGAAACTCTGCACTACATGATATGGAACATAAGTTTTAGAAAATCTGCCACTGCAAGAAGACTAGATCAGAGGGACCACGGAAAAGAATACGAATCTAGAGATTTGATTGTCTTTTTTTTTTCTCTCTCTCTCTCTCTCTAGGTGAAACAATATCTAAGTAAGTACTGAGTGCACTGATAGTCACTAGCTATTTTAAATTCTGATATTAGGCCAGTAGGTTTATTGTCTAGTATGAACCACATTAAGATGTTCATTAGAACAGTTAAGGGACATTGCCTCCTATTCCTTCAAATTCATCTGACCAACCTTTTCTCTTCCATAAAAATGACCACTTCTAGAGACAGGAGAAAAGGGGTAGTACAAATGCTCAGCAATTCAGAAGTCATTAGTATTAGAACGTGAGACCCATTTCATCCTTTTATTTCAATAAGAGTGTTTTCTATGTAGGGAAACCACTGTGCAGATTTGCATACACGTTATTTTGTTTTACCTGTAAAAATTATATCTTGCAGGAAACGAATAAAATCTTTGTTTAGGTGGAAATATGTCTTTCCAAAATCAGTTTATAAAACATCTTAGTCCAAAAGTTTAGTTTGTTAAAAGGAATTTTAAACAATTTTAGGGAAGGAATACTATCACTTTCAGGGAAGCTAAAATTAAATGAGGAAGTAAGAATGGTAATTAGAGGGCAAAGAAGAAAAACTACTAAATATCTGTTTTAATGAAATAGATATGATGGGTAACTGAGCTCATATATAAATGGTATTAAATGGGTATAAATGGGTATGTCAGTTTGAGACAGAGATGGAAAACCACTTATTTAATAGTATTTTTTTGTCTTAAAAGGAAAACATATTTGTTCTAAAAAACTTTTAATGAATTTTATTGTGTATAGTTAAAGCTTACAAATGATATTATGGGATGTATTATATTTTATGCATAGATACATAGATACATATAGATAGTATAATGGTTACTATAGTGAAGCCTATTAACATATATATCATTTCACATAGTTACTATCATATATGTGACAAGAGCAGTTAAAATTTACTAATTTAACAAGATCTTGAATACAATACAATTTTTTTAACTTGAGTCCTCATGTTGTACTTTAGCTCTCCAGACTTGTTCATTCTATGCATCAGCTATTGTGTATTCTTTGACCTAAATCTCCCCATTTCCTCCCCTCTGACCTCCACCCATGGGACCAATGTTTCATTCTCTGTCCCTGTGCTTCTAAGCAATCTTTTAAATATATTTCACATATCAGTGAAATCATGCAATATTTTTCTTTCTGTGTTTGATTTATTTCACTTAGTATAATGACTGCCAGTTCCAGCCATGTTGTGGCAAATGTCAGAATCTCCTTTTTTAAGGCTGAATAATCTTCCATTATTCCATATATATTCTGATATTATGGAAAGTGATATATGTATCACCTTAATTGTATATCACCATAACAAAAAATGTGAGCTTTCTCTCTCTCTGTGTGTCTCTCTCTCATATATATATAACATTATCTTTATCCATTCATCTGTTTTAGGCATTCATTTCCATATTTTGACTATTGTACATAATGCAGCAATAATCATGGGCATGCAGACATTCTTATGAGGTGGTAATTTCATCTCCTTTGGGTATATATCCAGAAGACAGACTGCTGGGTCATAAGGTAGTTTTATTTTTAATTTCTTTGGAAAATTCCCTACAGTTTTGGCTATATAATGGCTACATAATGTACATTCCCTACATAATGGCTATACCAATGTACATTACTACCAGCAATATACTCCAGTTCCCCTTTCTCCATACCCTCATTAACATTTCTTATCCCTAATCTTTTTAATAATAGCCACCCTTACAGGTGTGAGGTGATATCTCATAGTGGTTTTAATCTGCATTTCCCTCCTGACTAGTGCTGCAGAGTACCTTTTCATATACCTGCTGGCCATCTTTATGTCTTCTTTAGGGAAATGTCTGTTCAGGTCCTTTGGCCATTTTAAAATCAGGTTATTTATTTTCCTGCAATTGAGTTGTAAGAGTTCTTTATAAATTTTGGATATTAACCCCTCATCAGATAGGTGGTTTGCAATTATTATTTTCCAGTTCAGAAAGTTGCCTTTTCATTTTGTTGATTGTTGTCTCTGCCATGCAGATTTTTAGTTTAATATAGTCCCATTATTTATTTACTTATTTATTTGGTACCTGAGCTTTTAGTATGATATTAAAGAAAAAATCATTGTGAAGGCCAAGGTCAAGGAGCTTTTCTCCTATGTTTTCTTGTAGGAATTTTAGAGCTTCAAGTCTTACGTTTATTTAGGTCTTTTATCCATCCATTTTGAGTTGATTTCTGTGTATAATATAAGGGTTGAATTTCATTCTTTTACATGTAGAAATACAGTTTTCCCAACATTATTTATTAAAGAGACTATTGTTTCCCCTTTGTGACCTCTTGATGCCCTTGTTGAAAATTAGTTGTCCACATATGTTTGAATTTATTTCTGGGCTTTCTATTCTGTTGCCTTGGTCTATATTTCTGTTTTTAATGCCAGTACTATGCTATTTTGATTACTATAGCTTTGTAATATAATTTTAAATAAAGACGTGATGCCTCCAACTTTTTTTTTTTGGTATTAATTTTGCTATTGGTGAATTTTTGCAGTCCCATATGAATTTTAGAATTTTTTTTTTTTAGAATTTTTTAGATTTTTTAGAATTTTTTTTTTTAGAATTTTTTTTCTATGAAGAACACAATTAGAATTTTGATGGGGATTATGTTAAATCTGTATATTGCTTTGGGTAGTATGAATATATTAACAATATTAATTCTTCTTATTCATGAACATTGATATATGTTTCCATTTATTTGTGTTCAATTTCTTTCATTAGTGTTTTATAGTGTTCACTGTACAAATCTTTCACCTCCTTGGTTAAAGGCATTCCTGGCTATTTTTTGAAGCTATTATAAATGGAATTAAAAAATTTTTTTCTTTAGTAAGGTTGTTCATATCTATTGCTACTGATATTTGTATGTTGATTTTGTATCCTGTAATTACTAAAATCATTTATTAATTCTTACAGTTTTTTATGGAATCTTTGGGGTTTTCTACCTATAGAATCATGTCATCTGAAAATAAAGACGATTTTGCTTCTGCTTTTCCAATTTGCATACCTTTTATTTATTTTTCCTGTATAATTTTTCTTGCTAGTATTTCCAGTACTATGTTGAATGGAAGTGGTTGAAAGCAGACATCCCTGTCTTGTACCTGATGTTAGTGGAAAAGCTTTCCATTTTTCCCTGTTGATTATCACGTTAGCTGTTAGTTTTTCTTAAATGGCCTTTACTATGTTAGAAATATTCCTTCTATACCTAAATTGTTGAGTTTTTATCAAGAGAGAATGCTGAACGTTGTCAAATATTAATGTTTTTTCTGAGTCAATTGAGATGATCAAGTGTTTTTACTTTTTATTCTGTTGGTGTGATATATCACACTGATTGATTTGCATATATTAAATCAGTCTTGCAGGCTAGGGATAAATCCCACATGGTCATGATGTATAGTCTCTTTGATGTGTTGTTGAATTCAGTTTGCTACTATTTTATTCAGGATTTTTGCATCAATGTTCATTAGAGATATTGGCCACGTGTTTTTCTTTTCTTGCAATGTCTGTCTAGCTTAGGTATCAAGGTGATGCTGGCCTCGTCAAAATGTGTTTAGAAGTATGAGGTATTACTTCTAACTCTATTTTCTGAAGGAGTTTTGAAATTATTGGTAATCATTCTTCTTTGTATGTGTGGCAGAAATCAGTAGTGAATCCATCTGGTCCTGGGCTTTTCTTTGTTGGAAGGTTTTTAGTTACCTCTTCAATCTCTTTATTTGTTATTGATCTGCTCAAGCTTTCTATTTCTTCCTGATTGAATATTGAGAAGTTACATTTTTGAGGAATTTATACATTGTCTCTAGGTTATCTAATTCATTGGCATAGAGTGTTTCATAATAGTCCTTTATGATTATTTTCTGATTCTTTTATGATTTGCTTTCATTTCTGATTTTATTGAGTGTTCTCTCTTTTCCTTAGTCTAGCTAGGGTTTTGTTGATTTCATTTTTTCCAAAAACCAACTGTTGGTTTTGTTAATTTTTTTCTATTATTTTTCTATTTTCTATTTATTTCTGTTCTGATTTTTATTATTTCCTTCCTTCTGCTAACTTTGGGCTAAGTCTGTCTTTCTTTTTCTAGTGCCTCTATAATGAGGTGTAACATAAGGCTATTTATTTGAGGTCTTTCTTCTTTTTAAATGTAGGAATGTATTGCTATAAACTTCCCTCTTAGACTGCTTTTGCCGCATCCCATAGATTTTGATATGTTGTGTTTCCATTTTCATCTGTCTTAAGACACTTTAAAATTTGCCTTTTGGTTCCTGCTTTGATCCATTTGTTGTTCAGGGGCATGTTGCTTAATTTCCACATATTTGTGAATTTTCCAATATTCCTCTTGTTATTAATTTCTAGTTGATAACATTGTAATCAGAAACCATATTAGATATGATTTAAATATTCTTAAAATAAAAATTGTTTTGTGGTCTAACACATGATCTATCCTGGAGAATGTTCCGTATGTACTAAAAAAGAATGTATATTCTGCCGCTGCTGGATGAAAAATTCTATATGTTTGTTAGGCCCATTTGGTCTAAAGTGTAATTCAAGTCCAGCATTTCCATGTTAACTTTGTGTCATTGTTGAAAGAGAGTGTGGTAAAGTTTTCTTTAAAAACACTTTAAAATATAAAGGAAAAATTTAGTTTGCTCAGAGATACATACCTGATCATCTTAAGGTATTTACTTCAAGATTTGATATATTATGTATATGTGTGTTTGTGTTTGTGCATGTGTTTGAAACCATATTTATATTATAAAATTGAAATGATGCTATAAATATAATGTTGTGTATTACATATGTCAGTAAAATATTACATGGGCTTTTCCACATCATTAAGTAGTCTTTGAAAAATGTGATTTTGATAGCGATATGACATTTTATTGTATGATCATTTATTTATCCATTCCCCCATTATTAAATATTATGTTTTTCCCCATCTTTATTAACTATTTTTATAATTAATACATTTAAAAATTGGTCTTATACATGATTATTTTCTTATAATGATTTCTGAAGTGGAAATGGTAGAGTGAAGGTTGTAAATAGACTTAACCTGACAAGACATCAAGCCAGTTTAACAGAGAGAGAAAAGCTTGAAATAGAAATAGAGGTGGTTTTAGCTAGCATGGTTTTCTTGTTATTTTTTTTAATTTAATGTAATTATATTTTACATTCTGGGATTCATGTACAGGACGTGTAGGTTTGTTACTTAGGTAAACGTGTGCCATGGTAGTGTGCTGTACCTATCAACTCATTATCGAAGCATTAAGCCCTGCATGCATTAGCTATTTATCATGATGTTCCCCCCACCCCACTCCCTGCACCAACAGGCCCCAGTGTGTATTTTTCCCCTACCTGTGTCTATGTGTTCTCATAGTTCAGCTCCCACTTATAAGTGAGAAAATGTGGTGTTTAGTGTTCTGTTCCTGAATTAGTTTGCTGAAGATAATGGCTTCCAAGCTCCATCCACGTCCCTGCAAAGGACACAATCTTGTTCCTTCTTATGGCTGCATAGTATTCCATGGTGTATATGTGCCCCATTTTCTTTATCTAGTCTATTATTTATGGGCATTTGTGTGATTTCACATCTTTGCTATTGTAAATAGTGTGGCAGTGAACATATGCATGCATTTATCTTTATAATAGGATGATTTATATTCTTTTGGATGTATATCCAGTAATGGGATCACTGGGTCAGATGATATTTCTGCTTCTAGGTCTTTCAGGAATCAACACACTGTCTTCCACAATGGTAGAACTAATTTAATTCCCACCAACAGTGTAAAAGCTTCCTATTTCTGCACAGCCTCACCGACATCTGTTGTTTCTTGACTTTTTAGTAATTGCCATTCTGACTGGCATGGGTATATCATTGTGGTTTTGATTTGCATTTCTATAATGATTAGTGACGTTGAGCTTTTATTCATATTCTTGTTGGCTGCATAAATGTCTTCTTTTGATAAGTTTCTGTTCATGTCCTTTGCCCACTTTTTAAAGGGGTTTTTTTTCTTGCAAATTTGTTTAAGCTCCTTATAGATGCTGGATATTAGACCTTTGTTGGAAGGATAAATTGCAAAAATTTTCTCCCATTCCACAGGTTGTCCGTTCACTCTGATGATAGTTTCATTTGCTGTGCAGAAGCTCTTTGGTTTAATTATATTCCATTTGTCAGTTTTTGCTTTTGCTGCAAATACTTTTGACGTTTTCATCATGATATCTGTCCATGCCTATGTCCTGAATGGTATTGCCTAGATTTTCTTCCAGGGTTTTTATAGTTTTGGGTTTTACTTTTAAGTCTTTAATCCAGCTTGAGTTATTTTTTGTATAAAGTGTAAGGAAGGAGTCCAGTTTCCCTGATGAACATCATTGCAAAAATCCTCAATATAATACTGGCAAACCGAATCCAGAAGCACATCAAAAGCTTATCCACCACGATCAAGGTGGCCCAGAATGCAAGGCTGGTTCAGCATATGCAAATCAATAAACATAATTCATCACATAGTACTAAAGACAAAAGCTACCTGATTATTTCAATAGACACAGAAAAGGCCTTTGATAAAATTAAACTTTCCTGCACGTTAAAAACTCTCGATAAATTAGGTATTGATGGGACATACCTCAAAATAATAAGAGCCACTTATGACAAACCCACAGCCAATATCATTCTGAATGGGCAAAAGTTGGAACCATTCCCCTCGGAAACTGGCACAAGACAAGGAAGCCCTCTCTCACCATTCCTATTCAACATAGTATTGGAAGTTCTGGCCAGGGCAATCAGGCAAGAGAAATAAAGAAAGCATATTCAAATAGGAAGAGACGAAGTCAAACTGTCTCTGTTTGCAGATGACATAATCTTGTATTTAGAAGATCCCATCATCTCAGCCCAAAAGCTTCTTTTATTATTATTATTATTATTATTATTATTATTATTATTCTTTAAGTTCTAGGGTACAAGTGCACAACCTGCAGGTTTGTTACATATGTATACTGGATTAAGAAAATGTGGCACATATACATGAAAAGCTTCTTAAGCTGATAAGCAGCTTTAGCAGTCTCAGGATACAGAATCAATGTGCAAAAATCACAAGTATTCCTTTACACCAACAATAGGCAAGCAGAGAGCCAAATCATGAATGAACTCCCATTCACAAATGCTACAAAAAGAATAAAATACTTAGGAATACAGCTAACAAGGGAAATGAATAACCTCTTCAAAAAGAATTACAAACCACTGCTCAAGGAAATAAGAGAGGACAAAAACAAATGGAAAATACTGTGAAAATGGCCATACTGCCCAAAGTAATTTATAGATTCAATGCTATTCCCATTAAACTACCATTGACATTCTTCACATGATTAGAAAAAAAAAAAAAAAAACTATCTTAAAATTCATATGGACCTAAAAATAGCCCAGCTAGCCAAGACAATCCCAAGCAAAAAGACAAAGCTGGAGGCATTGTGCTACCTGACTCCAAACAATACTACAAGGCTATGTTAATTAAAATAGCACGGTACTAGTACAAAAACAGACACAGAGACCAACGGAACAGAGTAGAGATCTCAGAAATAAGATTGCACACCTACAACCATCTGAACTTTCTTCAACAAACCTGACAAAAGCGAGGATGGTTTTCATAATTGATTTTGAGAGGTGGGTATGCCAAAGCAATAATACTTCATAAAATAGTGGCTATGTATTTCCAACAATCATTTGAAATGGGAGCTTAGACTAAAGACTTGTAAAGCTACAGCAGAGTTCTACATAGAATGTGCTGCAGAATATTCATCATGTGAGATTTTCATAGATACTAACATTTCAAAAGTGTTCTGAGGTATAGTGATTTTAGAGTCAAACAGAATTTGTTGCTATTATGGTTTACTGAAGGTCTTCCCAGAGTCCTTAATGTTCTTATATACTTTAGAACACACCAAAAGGAGAATATTATATGGAACATGTTCCAGATTTATTTGACCACAAAAACTTCTGTGCACTAAGCACCCTGAGAAAAAAGTGTTCTGTGGAACAGAGGATTGAGCAAAATTACTCTGAATGGAACTGAGAAAAAGTAAATTATAGTTAAGGCCAAATGGGAAAACCATGTCAAAATAAGTTAGATCAAGTTTAATGATCATATAGCAAGCATTGCATGTCTTGAAATCTTGCTTTTAATTTGAATTCCTTATTTATCTCTTTTAAAACACTGATTGATCTATATTCCTGTTAGTGCATAGCTCTAAATAAAAGTAATATTTGTCAGACTGTGAACTTAATCTCATCATGACATGCTTTTGAGGAGGGCACATAATATAGTGAAAAAGTCCTGGACTAGGAGTTAGGACAAAGTGGCCATTAGCTAGTTTTGTGAGCTTAGAATATTAGCCCAAGCTCCATGAGCTTTTGTTGGCACACTGTAGCTGTACAATAAATGTTTGTTCAATGAATTATTTAAACTAAATGTTCAGAAACTTTTAAATCATTCTTATTTGGTATCATTTATGGGCTTGAAAAAGATCTAATCAGCCTTTCTATGACTGGTCTTACAAATATTAAGTTCTGATATCTCTACTTAAGATTCACAGTATTTTTAATAATGATGCTATCAAGAGGAAGACAGATCATTATTCAACTTCTTATTAACAATACAAAAATAAATGTGCCTCTGTCCTCTCTTTTGCCTGGACAGACATTTGCACTCCAAGGATCAGAGGCCTTGCTCATCTACATTTTTGCATTATCTTTGCAGTGCCACATTGGCCTACGGCTTATTTGTCTTCCAAAATATAGATGTTTAACCTGGGGATACTAAGCTTCAAAGGGTCTGTTATAATCTGAATGTCTGTGTCCCCTCAAAATGTATATGTTGAAACCTAATCACCAATGTGATGGTGCTAGGAGGTGGGCGCCACTGGGAGATGATTAGGCCATGACAACTCCACCCTAATGAATGGGATGAATGCCCTTATAAAATCGGCCCCAGAGAGCTGCCTTGCCCTTTCCACCATGTGAACATACAGCAATAAGATGCCATCTGTAAACCAGGAGGTAAGCCCTAACCAGACAACAAATCTGCTGGATCCTAGATCTTGGCTTTCCCAGCCTCTAGAACTGTGAGTAACAAATATCTATTATTTATAAGCTATTCAATTTAGGGTATACTTTGTTATATTAGTAATAACAATTTATGGTAATTTTCTGTTATAGTAGACAGAATGAAGTACAGCAGGATCCTTGGACCCCACGGAACTGTGTGTAGCAATTTCTTTTTATATGGGCACATTTATTTTTCTGGAGAGAGACTCCATAGCTTTTAATAAATTTCCAAAAGGTATCTTTAATCTCTCAAAAAATTAAAAAATATTGCTTATAGGTTTTTTTTAAGGTTTTTTTTTCCCTGTAGACCTTCTCTGTGGTCATGTTTTCTAGGGTTGAGGGAATACATGAAGAACAAAAAAGCCACAAACTAAAGCTTATGTTTAACACAGTGGTCTAAGTTATTGCTACAGTAATTTACCCATCATCAGAATGTATAAGAGCAGAAATCATAGGATACAGAAATCAGCATGGTTTAAAAAAAAAGAAGCGGCAGCGATTTAGAGTCATTTTTACTCCTCTTTGCTTCCCCAAACATGAGGAAAAATAAAACTTGCAAGAAAAATGTCCTAATGATATGTTATAAAAACAGCTTTGCCATTATTGGCAAAAAATGAGATAACAACATTAACCCATTTCTTAGTCATGTTCCTGAAGTCCTTAAAGAGAAACAGTTATGTGAAATTGTCTTGTGTCATGAGAGCATCTATGACATGGTTTATTGTGTGTGTTTTTTATGGAGAAGATTTCTGGGAAAACCTATGCATGGGATAATTGGGCAATATTCCACCTAATCCTGACTAATGTTGGTCATATATTGTTTTCTGTATGCTCCTGAGCTCCAAGACCCAAGTTATTAACCCTATTCCAGATTCAAATCCCACATATACATGCACCTCTGAATATCATTGTGTGACACTGATGACGATAAAATGTGGATGACAATGATAGCTAATACTGACTTAGTATTTAATATGTGCCTCAGAAAGCTTTTGAGGTCATTACTATTATTAAAAAGTTTACAGACAAGGAGATTAAACTGTAGAAAAGTTAGTTAACTTATCCTGGAGCACAGAGCTAGCAAATGGCCAATGCAGGACTCACACTTAGTCATATTCCAGCACTTATCATGCTATTTGGCCCAGGTCGGTAGTGTCAGACTTGAATTGAATTAAAGAACACCCAAGCCAGTGTCCACTGGAGAATCCACTGGAGAATTGCTTGGTATGTCGGGAAAAGCCCCATACATCTGCTGTCAGAAATGTCGAATGACTGAAAGCAGAGATCTTGCAGTAACATTTAAATTGATTCCTGAACTATGAACAGAAGATGGATGAGCAATGAGTAAGAATGTTCCAGGCAGAAACAATGATTTCTTTTCCTTTGGGTGGATGGGACTGCAGGCCACTGAGTTATTTCACTCAGAAACAGAAAATAAAATATCATATGTTTCACTTATAAGTGGTAGCTAAAAAATATGTACATAAAGACATAGAGAGTGGAATGACAGACACTGGAGACTCAGGAGGCTGAGAAGGTTGGAGGGGGTGAGGGATAGGAAGTTACTTAATGGGTACAATGCACACTATGTGGCTATGGCTACACTGAAAGCCCAGACATCATCACTATGCAACATATTCATGTAACAAAACTGCATTTGTATCCCTTAAGTCTAAAATTAGACTACAAATTGAAATTTTAAAAGGTTAGAAATTTTAAAATTAAAAAAAATTAAAATTAAAAAAAATTAAGCATTTAAATATGGCTCTGCCTCTGAAAGTGACAGATGCAAGGGTCCAGAAGCAAGAGCCATATTTGGGAAATTCCCAGTGATGAGTGTCACTAGATTTCAAGATGGGAGTGGTAGTGAGAGACAATGAAAAAGTAGTAAGTAGGGTGTAGATCCAGAAGGATTTGGGGTGACATTTTAGGATTTAAACTTTATCCTGAAGTCAGAGAAGCACTGGAAACTATAAATTGGGTCCAGGGAGTAGTGATTGGACTTAGCTTGGCTACAGAGCAGAGAAGGAATGAGACAGAGCCAAAGCTGAATGATGATAGCAAGGGGATCAGCTGGGAGACTGTTTCAGCAATCTAGGCTAAGGAAAGGAAATGTACTGGAGAGATATTTAGGAGGCAGAATCCACAGGTTGGATTGACTTGTTGCCACTGGTGAGGGAAAGGAAGGAGGCAGAATGACATTCCAGGTTCTGGCTTAGTTGGCTATTGTATAATGGTGACATTCCCTAACATAGAGACCTGAGTAATACAAACAACTGTTCGCAATGTTTTTGACCTATCTAGAATATTTCATAAAAGTTATAGAAACTACCAAAACACTCTTGGATAGGTTTTAGAAGGCTTCATGCACATGAACTGAATGCTTGCTTTAGGTGAGTTTTTATGTTAATTTTATATACACTAACAAGGAAAAAAATAAGTCACTAAGTACATTTATTAAAGTACACTTTTGTAGCTTAAAATTATAATTTTTTTCATAGAGACCTTGAATTACAATGAAAGTAAAATAAAGTTGTTGCAGGAGTGACTTCTCTGAGCTATCTTTGAAGTATCTTGCTATCGAAGTAATTTGGCCTCAAGAGCTTACGAAGTACAAAGGAGTAGTGGTTTCTTTTTTTAGTCACTCTTAACTAGCCAAATGAGGATTGAGATCTTCATCAAAGCCAAATAAGTGCTTCCCTCTGGAGTTCAGCAAGGGCCAAATGCAGGCCTGCTGTGCACTCTGAAGGCATTCAGTTATTTATCCCTGTGTGTGGGCTTGTATGGGCTTCACTGGTATTGCTACTTACAGTCCTCATTGAAAAGAAGAAGGATTAGAAAAGCTAAATACATGAGATAGAAATCATTAAAACGATTGCTCACTAAAAGCACAGAGATAAAAACAGTATGGTCAATAAAAGGAAAAAAAACATAAATCACACACATATGATAGAGGACCAGAAAGTTCTCTAAATTTGAAAAAAATTAAAATGATGAAACAAATTCTCAGTAATAATTACTAAAAAACAGATTAAGGGATTACTTCTTAATGGAAGTCTATGGGTAAAGTCCCCTCCAAATGATTACCCCAGGAAGGTATTTGTGGACAGTAGCCATAGGCAGCTGATTCTTTCTCCAGGCAAGTCATAATGATCGTAGTGAAGATAATCAATTCCCTAACTTAGGCATTTTATTAAATTGAAACCACAAACAGCACTCTCACATCCACTGAAATCAGTAGATTTTTGACAAAATTAAAATGACAACATTTGCCACTGGCATGTCATTTATTTTAGGAAGAATTATGCCAAGTACAAATCTATCTTTTGCTCTAATGAAAACTTGCTGGCTATTTTTAAAACAGAGATTGATAATGACTTCTTCTTGACAGCTGTTCACATGCACAAATTTTTGTACACCACATAGACTTAATGTTCTTTGTCCAATGGAAATCTTGCGATTAACAAGACAAATAAGTCACTGCTCTTCAGTGTTTTCAATTCTGTTCAATTCAATGGTGATTGAGGCTGGTTAGGGGGAAATTGCTTGTTTTTCCAATTTCAATGTTATGAAAACACACTGTTGTGGTTAGGAAACATTACAAGACCCATCTAAATTTAGCAAACATTTTCAATCCCTTGACCAAGCCCACCCACAGTACTGGATGAAACTTTGATTTTATCCACACTCATGTGAGTAATGTAAACCCCTCAGGTTCTGCATAGCCCACTGAGCAAGAAAGCTGAATGCAGAAATGTCAGGAAAATATGTAACCTTTGGACCTAAACAGGGGTGAGGGATGGGGGGAACAGAGACCCCATTGACAAATTCAAGTTGGTTTTAAACTGTTTCTCAACTTATCCACATCAGATCTCCTTTGTTTGCTCAGAAAGCAGCTGGAAGGATGACTAATTAAGGGAAGCCAGCTTGATGTTTATCTGAGGTGCTGGACTCAGCAATCTCTATGGCTAACATCTGAGTGGGAGGTCAGTCCAAGGTGTCATATCTCCCCTCCATGTTAATAACTTTGAGTGCAGTCATGCTTTCTTAAAGGCTTAAAAAATGTGTAAGCTTAAAATTAAGCGTGGGTGACTAAAGTCGAATGGAAGTTGCCTTGTGTGGTATAAGACTGCCACAGAGAAAAAAAAAAAGAGAAAATTTGCTTTATAAAATGCTACACATAGTAGATGATCAATAAATGATGGCTGAATAAATAAAGTGTAACCATTTAAACAAAAGGCCAAATCTATGATCCCAAATCAAATCTGTATGGCAAGATTTCCCTTTCTTTACTGCCTAAGTACAGTGAAGAATGTGAGAAGGGGGAGAAAGAAAGGGTGATCTAAGATGAGGCAAATCCAGCTAATTGCAAGAATTGCTTTAAAGTCTTATTATCTTAAAAGTTCATACAAATATTACATACTATGTTGAGGCATATAAACATTTATTTTATGGCTTCAGGTATTCCCTTCCTAAATAGTATGAGAAGCATGACAAACTGTTATTCTCCCTGATTATGTTAACCCAAGAAAAGTTTAGAAAAGGACTTTGGGAATGACTAAATACCTAACTTGAATTTATACATCCCTATATTTGTGCAAATTATATATAAATATTTTTTTAAATTTTATTTTTGGCATTTCATTATCAATAAGCAAATGTATTTTGATAGTAGATTAGAAAGATTTCATATCTAAAAATATGGAATTGTATATTAAGGGAGAAAGGCATGTGACAAATAAATGTGTACTAACCACTTATGTGTGTATAAGGTGTGTATATGTCACTACTATACTGTAGAATTAGAGGTTATAAAAATTAGCTAATATTCTAATATACATGCTATGATGATAAATGATTATTTAAAAACCCTCTTGAAAATTAGACACATTGCTTTATGATCACACTTTATGCAAATATGAGTGTGTCTTATACAGAAGTTTTCTGCAGAGAGATGAAAGGAGAGTTTCATTTTCCCTAATAGCCACTACAGGTAAAAGAGATTGAAATTTCCTTAGCCTTGATGCATGAAAAATAATTCTAGGGTTTTTATGGTTTTAGGTTTTACATATATGTCTTTAATCCACCTTGAGTTAATTTTTGTATAAGGTGTAAGGAAGGGGTCCAGTTTCAGTTTTCTGCATATGGCTAGCCAGTTTTCCCAACACCATTTATTAAATAGGGAATCATTTCCCCATTTCTTGTTTTTGTCAGGTTTGTCAAAGATCAGATGGTTGTAGATGTGCTGCATTACTTCTGAGAGCTCTGTTCTGTTCCATTGATCTATATATCTGTTTTGGTACCAGTATCATGCTGTTTTGGTTACTGTCACCTTGTAGTATAGTTTGAAGTCAGGTAGTGTGATGTCTTCAGCTTTGTTCTTTTTGCTTAGGATTGTCATGGTTCCATATGAAATTTAAAGTAGTTTTTTCTAATTCTGTGAAGAAAGTCAGTGGTAGCTTGAGGGGAATAGCATTGAATCTATAAGTTACTTTGAGCAGTATGTCCATTTTCAAGATATTGATTCTTCCTATATATGAGCATGGAATGTTTTTCCATTTCTTTGTGTCCTCCATGAAAACCCTAGAAGAAAACATAGGCAGTACCTTCAGGACATAGGCATGGGCAAATAATTCATGACTAAAACATCAAAAGCAATGTCAACAAAAGCCAAAACTGAGAATGGCATCTAATTAAACTAAAGAGCTTCTGCACAGCAAAAGAAACTATCATCAGAGTGTACAGGCAACCTACAGAATGGGAGAAAATTTTCGCAATCTACCCATCTGAAAAAGGGCTAATATCCAGAATCTACAAAGAACTTAAACAAATTTTCAAGAAAAAACAAACCCATCAAAAAGTGGGCAAAGGATATGAACAGACACTTCTCAAAAGAAGACATTCATGCAGCCAATGGACATATGAAAAAAAGCTCATCATCACTGGTCATTAGAGAAAAGTAAATCAAAACCACAATGAGATATCATCTCATGCCAGCTAGAATGGTGATCATTAAAGTCAGGAAACAACAGATGCTGAAGAGGATGTGGAGAAATAGGAACACTTTTACACTGTTTGTTGGAGCGTAAGAGCGTAAATCAGTTCAACCCTTGTAGAAGACAGTGTGGTGATTCCTCAAGGATCGAGAACTAGAAATACCATTTGACCCAGCAATCCCCTTACTGGGTACACACCCAAAGGATTATAAATCATTCTACTATAAAGACACATGCACACGTATGTTTATTGTAGCACTATTCACAGTAGCAAAGACTTAGAACCAACCCAAATGCCCATCAATGATAGACTGGATAAAGAAAATATGGCACATATATACCATGGAATATTATGCAGCCATAAAAAAGGATGAGTTCATGTCCTTTGCAGGGACATGGATGAAACTGGAAACCATCATTCTCAGCAAAATAATAGAGGAATAGCAAACCAAACACCACATGTTCTCACTCATAAGTGGGACTTGAACAATGAGAACACATGGACACAGGGAGGGGAACATCACACACCAGGGCCTGTCAGGGTGTGGGGGGCTAGGGGAGGGATAGCATTAGGAAAAATACTTAATGTAGATGACAGGTTGATGGGTGCAGCAAAACACTATGGTGCGTGTATACCTTTGTAACAAACCTGCATGTTCTGCACATGTATCCCAGAACTTAAAGTATAATAATAAGAAAAAATTCACACTCAAGCCATAAGTACTGAGCTCTAATACTAAAGCAGTATTAGGTATACCTTCAGTATTGAGTTCTAGTACTGAAACCTAGGCAAGTGTAATACATATTAAAGCAAATAAATTATATTTCTACTCTTCAATTAGATTATGTTTTATTAGTGTTACCCAAAGTTCTTGGCTAAACTTAGGTTCTTCCCTTGAAATATATATAAAAAGATTTTAAATGAGGCATAAAATTAATACATATTTTCATGGTTTAATCCCATTGCAGGAACACTAACTGTACTGACTTTTATAGGTAATGTTCACTAAGAGGCAGAAAACGTGATTTATTGGGGAATGCTCTCAAGGTCAACACTTATGAGTGAGTTAAGAAAGCAGAATATAGCACAGGGAGATGTTGAACACCAAAGCAGTCACAACAAAGGCCCAGTTGATCCCACTGAGGGTTATTCTACAGCAGGAATGACACTGCAGAGTTGTCCCACATCAGGACCCAGGAGGCAGACCTTTATACTTCTATATTGACCAGTCTATAAACATTGGCTTCCCCAGGAAAGGCGACATAACCTTGGATGAGGCAGCTCCCTTTAAGATTAGGCCAATCTCCCAAGGGGCCTCCGTCACAAGCTATTAGTCACCAACACTCAGTAGATGTGGGAATTATTGCTTTACTCCTGAAATAGGTGAAGTGAAGAACCTGGGCAATGCACTACAATGTCTACCACAGTAATCTCTGTTCAGTCTCCAAGGATTATACAGGAACTCACCGTCCCTCAGAAAGTAGACACAGTATTAATTATCTGGCCATCCCTATCCCTTAACACAGTGCCTGACTCCAAGCAGGTGCTCAAGAAAAGTTTGCTTACTGGCACACCTCTGAAAATCAGAATCTAGTCTCTTGTGCTTCACCGAACACTAAACACAAAAGACAAAAAATCCTGAGTCCCCAGATTCTGAAAGCAAAATCAAGTCCCTTTCGAAGCAAAAGGAAATTGTGGGCAAAAGATAATTGTCAATTGATGGCAGAGAATTCTGCAAATACAATAAACTCGTGGAAGAAACTATCCAAAAATTGATTTCATTAATTTTTATTGTAATTATGACTGATTAGTAAGGATCAGTTCATCATTACTTCCAATTTCAAAAACTGTTGTGTATAGTAGGGAGAAATCAGTTATTGTGGGATCTTAAATATGATCGTTTTGAACGAATGTTTTAATTCATTAGGCTTATACTTAATAAGTGTCTACTATGTATCAGACATCATGGTGTGTAAATAAAGGTAAGTAACACATGACTCTTTCATAGCCCAGCATAGAGACCAGCACAAACTAAGAATTACAGAAAAGGAATTAAAGGAAAGGTAAGGATTTTGTTGGAAAAGTCATAGGAGCCACTTCCAGTAGACAGCGGCAATAATGTCTTTAAAAAGATAAAGAATCATTAGTGTCTTTATGTATACAACTCTTTTTCAGTGGAGAATCTTGTCATAAGATAAATCTAATATCTTCAGTGCATGTGGACCTCCCAGCAGAGGAAGATTTGAACTGAAAATGTCCGTGAAACATTTTAAGATTTTTTTAGTATTGAGAACTTTCATTCTCTGCCACCTCCAAGACCACACTCCTTTTTACAACTTCAATTCCCCCCAGCTTGTGAGCCAGAGTGTGAGTGAAATAACAAAAAGAGGACAGAAAAGAAAATTAGGCCTAAATCTAGACTGCTAGGCTGTGCAAACTGAATGATGCCGAAGTTCACACACATTCCTCAGCATTTGTGTTGTGAATGAAAGCTTTTCTAACTCTTCCTGCTCCTTCTTAACTTCCCTTATGGAGATATTTTTCTTTGTTAACCATCTGTTAATTAACAGAAATGGAACTCTTATATGTCATCGACCCTGTGACAATGAAATATAACTGCTCAAGATTATTCCTTCCTTCCCTTACTGCCTTCTCTTCTCCCCTCTCTGCCCTGCCACTTCTTTCATTAATCTTTGGGCAAAACATGACGCACAAAAATAATAAGGCACAAACCCTACTTAGAAGGTGCTCAGCCTAATGGAAAAGTCAGACACATAAAAAGGTAATTATAGCACACTGTATAGGATGCAGCTGGAAACCATCATTCTTAGCAAACTATCACAAGAACAGAAAACCAAACACCGCATGTTCTCACTCATAGGCGGGAACTGAACAATGAGATCACTTGGACTCGGGAAGGGGAACATCACACACCGGGGCCTATCATGGGGAGGGGGGAGGGGGGAGGGATTGCATTGGGAGTTATACCTGATGTAAATGACGAGTTGATGGGTGCAGCACACCAACATGGCACAAGTATACATATGTAGCAAACCTGCACGTTGTGCACATGTACCCTACAACTTAAAGTTTAATAATAAATAAATTTTAAAAAAAATAAAAAATAATAAAAAAAATAAAACTACACATACAAACAGAAACACACACAAAAATAATTTTTAAATCAGGAGTATGGATGGAGGAGAAGCAGTTGTGCAATTTGGGAGATAATTTAAAGGAAGGCTTCCCAGAGGAATAACACCTAAGTGATAAAGAATAATGTGGTTGTAGCCAACCTTCAAGACGACTTCCAATGATCTTCATCTTCTGGTGTTCACATCCTTTTATAGTCTCTTCCTACAGTGAACCAGGGCATACCTAAGTGACCAAAAGTGTACTGAAGAAGTAATGATGTGTAATTTCCAAGGGTAGATCATAAAAGGCATTACGGCTTCTGCCTTGGTCTCTGAGATCACTTGTTCTGAGAGAAGGCAGCCTCCATGCTGTGAAAACTCTTGAGTAATCCTGTGGGTAGGCCCAGGTAGAGAGGCTGTCTGCCAACAGCCAGCCCCAGTTTGCCAGCCATGGGTCATATTATCATTTTGGAGCTAGATCTTCCAGCCAGCTAAGCCTTCAGATAGCTCCAGCTGGCATCTAACATCAACACCAAGCCAGAAATGCCCAACTGAGTCACTTCCAAATTCCTGATCCATAGATACTGTGAACAACAATAAATGATTATCACTTCTTTAAACCACTAAGTTTGGGGGTAATTTGTTTTTCAGGATTTCCATTTTTAAAGGCTAAATATTTCATTGTATGTATATACCACATTTTCTTTATCCATTCATTTATAAATGGACATTTAAGCTACTTCCACCTCTTGAAACTTTTTTGAATAATGCTGCAAAGAGCAAGAGTGTGTAAATACCTCTTCAAAACACTGTTTTCAATTCCTTTAAATATATACTCAAAAGTAAGATTGAAGGATCATATGGCAATTTTATTTTTAATTTTTTGAGAAACTTCCAGGCTGTTTTCCATAATGGCTGCACCATTTTACATTCCCACAAAAAGTGCACAGGCATTCCAATTTCTCCACATCCTTGCCTGGTTTTCTGTTTTTGTTTGTTTGTTTGTTTGTTTGTTTTCAGTTGTCATTCTAATGAGTGTGAGGTGATATCTTACCATGATTTTGATTTGTATCCCCCTAATGATTAGTGATGTTGAACATCTTTTCATAAGCCTGTTAGTCATTTGTCTATCTTCTTTGGAGAAATGTCTATTCAAGTACTTTTCCCAGTTTTTAATTGGTTATTTGTTTGTTGTTGTTCTGAGTTGTAGATCTTTATATATTCTGGATATTGATTCCTTTTGAAACAATGTGGTTTGCAAATATTTTCTTCCATTACATAGTTTGCCTTTTCACTCTGTTGTTTCCTTTGATGTGCTAAAGTTTTTAAGTTTGATGTAGTACCATTTGTCTGCTTTTGCTTTTCTTGCTTTTACTTTTGGTGTTATATCCAATAAATCACTGCCAAATCCAATATCACGAAGCTTTCCCTGATATTTTCTTCTGGCATAGTTTCACATCTTACGTCAAATCTTTAATCTGTTTCCCATATCATTTGTTGATGAGACTGTCCTTTCTGCATTATATAGCCTTGGCACCCTTGTTGAAGATCATTTGACCATATACCAAAGGCTCTATTTCTGGGCTTTCTATTCTGTTCCATGAGTCTATATGTCTGTCCCTGTGCCAATTCTACACTGTTTTAATTACTTTAGCCTTATAACTTGTTGTGAAATCAGGAGTGTGAGGCATTCAGCTTTTTCTTTCTCAGAATTGCTTTGGCTTTTCAGGGTATTTGTGATTCCATATGAATTTTAGAATTTTTTATTTCTTTGAAAAGTGTCATTGTGATTTTGATAGAGATTGCATTGAATCTGTAGAATACTTTGGATAGGTATGGACATTTTAACAATATTTTCTTGTAATCCATGAACACAGAATGTATTTACATTTACATGTTTCTTTTATTATTTCTTTCAGCAATGTTTTGTAGTTTTCAGTGTAAAATATTTTGCTTCCTTGGTTAAATTTATTCCTAAGTGTTTTATTCTTTTGATGGTATTATAAGTAGTATTATTTTCTTAATTTCCCTTTTGCCTTGTTCTGTGTATAGAAATGCAATTGATTTTTTGTGTTGATTCTATATCATGCAACTTTCTTGAATTCATTGATTAGTTCTAACAGGTTTTTCTTGTGTGGAATCTTTAGTGTTTTCTACGTATAAGATTACATCATTTTTAAATACAGATAATTTCACTTCTTCCTTTTCAACTTGCATAAGTTTTATTTCTTTTTCCTGGTTAACTGCTGTGGCTAAGACTTCCAATACTATATTGAATAGAAGCGGTGAGAGTGAGTATCTTTACCTTTTTCCTGATCTTAGGGAAAAAGATCACTAGAGGAAAGGATGCTAGTTTTTCACCACTAACTATTACGTTAGCTAGGAGTTGTTTATATATGGCATTTATTATGTTGAGGTAATTTCTATTTCTAGTTTGCTGAGTATTTTTATCACAAAAGTGTGTTGGGTTTTCTCAAATGCTTTTTCTGCATTAATTGAGATGATCATGTAAATTTTGTCCTTTGTTCTATTAACACAGTATGTTACACTGAATTGACTTTCATTTGTTGAACCATATTTGCATTGCAGGACTAAATCCCACTTGGTTATGCTGTAGAATCCTTTTAAAATATTTGCTAGTATTTTGTTGAGGAAATTTGTCCCAATATTCCTCAGGGTTATTGGTATGTAGTTTTCTTTTCTTGTAGCATCTTTGTCTGATTCTAGTGTCAGAGTAATGTGGGCATCAAAAAATGAGTTTAAAGCATTCTTTCCTCTTCAGTTTTTTGAAAGAGTTTCAGAAAGATGGGTGTTAATTTTTCTTTACATGTTTTCTAGAATTCTCCAGTAAAGCCATCTTGTCCTGGGCTTTTCTTTGCTGGGAGACTTTTAATTACTGATTCAATCTCCCTACTAGTTATAGGTCTGTTCAGGCTTTTTTTTTTATGATTCAGTTTTGGTAGTTTGTATGGTTCCATAAATATATCCATTTCTTCTTGGTTATCCAATTTTTGGTTTATAATTATTCATAGTATTATATCATGATCTGTTTTTTTTTATTTCTGTGGCATTAGTTGTAACATCTCCTCTTTCATTCTGGTGTTTGTTATTTGATCTTCTTTTGTCTAGCTAAGGCTTTGTCAATTTTGTTGCTCTTTTCAACAAAACAGCACTTAGTTTCATTGATTTTTATCTCTTGTTTTTATATTGTCTATTTTATTTATTTCTACTCTAATATTTATTAGCTCATTTCTTCTCTTACCGTTGGGCTTATTTTGTTATTTTTCTCTTTCTCTGAGGCATAAAGTTAAGCTGTTGATTTAAGATCTTTCTCTTTTTTAATGTAAATGTTTATGACTATAGCATTCCAGAGCTCTTAGTACCGCATTTGCTGCATCCTATAAGTTTTGGTATGCTCTGTTTTAATTTTCATTTTTCTCAAGATATTTTCAAATTCCCTTGGTATATGTTCTTTGATCCAATGATTCTTCAACAGTGTTCTTAATTTTCACATACTTGTAAATTTCATGGTTTTCTTCTGCTACTAATTTTTAGTATTATTTCACTATAGTTGGAAAAGATATTTGGCATGACTTCAATCTTGTTAAATTTCTTAAGACTGATCTTGTGATCTAACATGTAATCTATTTTGGAGAATGTTCTGTATGTATTACAGAAGAATGTACAATGTGTTGCTATTGGATACAGTGTTATATATGTGTCTGTTAGGTGCAACTGGTCTATAATGTTGTCCAGGTCCTCTATTTCCTTATTAAGCATCTGTCTGGTTGGTCTTTCTACTACTGAAAGTAGAGTATCCTAATATTAATTATTCCCATTTATTTCTCCTTTCCATTCTGTCAATATTTGCTCATATATTTGGGTGCTCTGATGTCAGATATGTATGTATTTATCATTGCTATATCTTCTTGGTGAATTTATTTTTATATCATTATATAATGTTTTTCTTTGTCTCATGCAACAATTTTTATCTTAAAGTCTGTTTTTTTCTGATGTAAGTATGATCAGCCCATTCTCTTTTAATTACCATTGTCATGGAATATCATTTTTCACCCTTTTGTCAATGTTTATAGTGAGTCTCTTGTAGACACCTTATAGTTGGATTTTATTTTTGTTTTTATCCATTCAGCCTGGGGCATTTAATTTATTTACATTTATTACATTTAAATTTATTACATTAAATTACAGTAATTACTGATAGGGAAAGATTTAAAACTGCCATTTTAAACTGCTTTTTGTATAACTTGTTATTTTGTCATTCTTTACTCTCTTACTGCCTTTCTTTGTGTTTTGTTGATTTCTTGTAGTGACATGCTTGATTTCTTTCTTTTTTTCTGTGTACATCTTCTATAGGTATTTATTTTATGGTCACCATGGAGATTATATAAAACATTTATAGTTACAATAACCTATTTAGAACTGGTAACAACTTCAATCAGATACAAAAACTCTAGTCATTTATTTCCCCCATACTTTGTTTTTTATATATATTTTGTATTCATTAACATAATTTTGCAATTACAGGTATTTGTTAGCTTTTATCTTTTAAATTCTATACACAAATCAAAAGTGATTTATGAGACTTCTGGTTCCAAAATGGCAGCATAGAAGTACTGGCCTCATTCCCTATCCCCTCACACACACACAGAAAATTAAAAACAAATATATACTGCAAAGAGTATCATCACCTAGAAAGAATGAATATTGTTAAAGTGGCCATACTGCCTGAAGAAATTTACAGATGCTATTTCTATCAAACTACCAATAACATTCTTTGCAGAATTAGGAACAACGATTTTAAAATTCACATGGAACCTTTTCTAAAAAAGTTCAAAAAGCCAAGACAATCCTAAGCAAAGAGAACAAAGCTGCAGGTATCATGCTACCCAACTTGAAACTATACTACAAGGCTACAATAACCAAAACAGCATGGTACTAGTACAAAAACAAACACATAGACCAATAGAACAAAATAAAGAGCTCAGAAATAAGGTTGCATATCTACAACCATCTAATCTTTGACAAAGCTAAAAAAACAAGCAATGGAAAAAAGACTCCTTATTCAACAAATTGTACTGGGATAACGAGCTACCCAAATGCAGAAGGTTGAAACTGGATCCCTTCTTACACCATATACAAAAACCAACTCAAGATGCATTATGGACTTAAATGTAAAACCCAAAACAATACAACCCTGGAAGACAATCTAGGCAATACCATTCAGGACATAGGAATGAGCAAAGATTTCATAACAAACATGTCAAACGCAATTGCAACAAAAACAAAAATTGACAAATGGCCTCTAATTAAACTAAAGAGCTTCTACACAGCAAAAAAAACTATCAACAGAGTAAACAGACAACCTACATAATAGAAAATATTTGCAAACTATAAACCTGACAAAAGCCTAATATTAGCTTCTTTAAGGAACTTAAACAAATGTACAAGAAACAATCAAACAATTCCATTAAAAAGTGAACAAAGGACATGAATAGCTACTTTTCAAAAGAGGACATATATGTGGCCAGCAGCATATGAAATAAAGCTCAACATTACTAATCATTAAAGACATGCAAATCAAAACCACAATGACATAACATCTCACACCTGTGAAAATGACAATTATTAAAAAATCAAAAAATAACAGATGCTGGCAAGATTATGATGAAAAAGGAGTGCTCATACATTGTTGGGAGTATAAATTAGTTCAACCATTGTGTAAATCAGTGTGGCAACTCCTCAAGACCTAAAAACAGAACTACCAGTTGATCCACCAGTCCTATTACTGAGTATATACCAAAGAAATGTAAATCATTCTATCATAAAGACACATGTGGCTGGGTGTGGTGGCTCATGCCTATAACCACAGCACTTTGGAAGACCAAGGTAAACGCATCACCTGAGGTCAGGAATTTCAGACTAGCCTGGCCAACATGGTGAAACCCCATCTCTATTAAAAATACAAAAATTAGCCGGGAGTGGTGATGTATGCCTATAATCCCAGCTACTTGGGAGGCTGAAGCATGAGAATTCCTTGAACCTGGGAGGCAGAGGTTGCAGTGAGGCAACATCATGCCACTGCACTCCAGCATGGGTGACAGAGTGACACTCTGTCTCAAAAAAAAAAAAAAGAAAGAAAGAAAAAAGAAAAAGAAAGAAAAACAAAAACATCTGTATGCATATGTTTAGTGTAGCACTATTAACACACTATACACAATAGCAATGACATTGAATCAAGCAAAATACCCATTAATGGTGGACTGAATAAAGAAAATGGGGTACATATATACCACGGAATACTTTGCAGCCATAAAAATGAACAATATCTTATCCATTGCAGGTACATAGATGGAGCTGGAGGTCATTATCCTTAGCAAACTAACACAGTGATAGAAAACCAAATAACACATGCTCTCACTTATAAGTGGAAGCTAAACAATGAGAACAAATGGACATACAGAGGGAATAACAGACATTGGGGCCTACTTGAGGGTGGAGGGAGAAGAGAGAGAATCAGGAAAAATACTAACAAATACTATGTTTAGTAACTGGGTGACCAAATAATCTGTACAACCAATCCCCATGACATGAGTTTACCTATCTAACAAACCTGCATTTGCATCCCTGAACTTAAAATAAAGTTAAAAAAATAATAAAAGTAAAAGTGGTCAAAGGACATGAACAGACACTTTTGAAAAGAAGACATACACATGGCCAAAAAGCGTAAGAAAAAATGCTCAACATCACTAAACATTAGAGAAATGCAAATCAAAACCACAATGAGATACTATTTCACACTAGTCAGAATAGCTATTATTAAAAAGTCAAAAATAATAGATGCTGGTAAAGTTGTGGAGAAAAAGGAATGCTTATACACTGCTGGTGGGAAGGTAAATTAGTTCAACCATTGTGAAAAGCAGTGTGGCAATTCTTCACTTTTGCCATTAGTGAATGGCAAAGACTTACTATTCAACCCAGCGATACTATTATTGGTTATATACCCAAAGGAATATAAACTATTCTACCAAAAAGACACATACACACATATGTTTATTCCAGCACTATTCACAAAACCAAAGATGTAGAATCAACCTAAATGCCCATCAATGTTAAACTGAATAAAGACAATAAAGTGTGTATACAACATGGAACACTACACAACCATAAAAATAATGAGATCATTTCCTTTGCAGCAACATGGATGGAGCTGAAGGCTATTATTCTGAGCAAACTAACACAGTAATAGAAAACAAAATACTGCATGTTCTGACTCATAAGTTGGAGCTAAACAATGAGAACACATGAACATAAAGAAGGCAACAATAGATACTGGGGCCTACTTGAGGGATAAGGGTGGGAGGAGGGAGAAGATCAAAAACTACCTTTTGAGTACTATGCTTATTACCTGAGTGATAAAATAATCTGTACACCAAACCCCCAAGACATGCAGTTTATCTATATAACAAACTTGCACATGTATCCCTGAAACTAAAATAAAAGTTAAAAAAAAATTGTCACCATCATCAATATACTAGAATTCAAATCTGAGGATGAGACAGGACCCAGGGCCACAGAGAAGTATAAAAACTCCAAAAAAGCATAAGATAATTGACCTTTCTTTTTCCTTTTGACAGAGTTTCACTCTTGTTGCCCAGGCTGGAGTGCAGTGGTGTGATCTTGGCTCACTGTAACCTCTGCCTCCCGGGTTCAAGAGATTCTCCTGCCTCAGCCTCCCAAATAGCTGGGATTACAGGCATGTGCCACCATGCCTGGCTAAGTTTTTGTATTTTTAGAAGAGATGGGGTTTTCTCCACATTGATCAGGCTGGTCTCGAACTCCCAATCTCAGGTGATCTGCCCAGCTCGGCCTCCCAAAGTGGTGGGATTACAGGCGTGAGCCACTGTGCCAGAGAACTGAACTTTCACATTCACAATACCCCTCCCCTCAATCTGCTGGCTCCAAGCATATGCTAAATTTCCCTCTGACTTACAGTTTCTACATGGAAAAAGTGAGAACATGGATGACAATCATCTATCCCAGCCATTTTGGGTTTTCTCATAGGATACCTGCCTCACCTCACCTACAGGAAGCATCACAAGCGCCTAAATGGAGAAATATCCCTGAAGACAGCCAGAGAGAAAGTGTGGACACAAGACTATCATCCCCAGACTTGGAAAATCTGCTCTGTAACTTGTACAAATGCATGCCAAATCAGAGTGGCTGTTCAGTGGCACCACACTGTAAGCAGTTTGCTCGACATGTTCCCTCAGCAAGAACCCTAGCCAACCTTTTGGAATGGGTAACAAATTTGGAATGGGCAACACTCTGATTGTTTAGTATAACTGAAGTAAACCTGGGCTTAAAGAGGTAGTGATCTATTGGGGAAAACACCAAATAAACAAAAGAAAGAAGATCCAAAGGTAAACTGCAAAGAATCTCTAAGCAAACATATCCAATAAAAATCAAAACAAGTCAGACAGAGAAGACTTGAATAAATAATCCTCCAGTGCAAAGACATAAATGTACAACCACAAAAAAACAAAAGGAAACAGGAAACCATAAAATTTGACCTTCTCAAATGGCAAAGCAAAGAAACAGTGATTGGCCTAATGAGAGAGTGATATGTGAATTCTCTGACCAAGAACTCAAAATACCAGTTTTAAGGAAGGTCAGTGATTTCCAAGATAACACAGAAAAGTGATTCAGAAATTTACCAGAAAATTTTAATAAAGAGATTAAAACAATTTAAAAAATTAAACACAAATCTTAGAACCGAGAAATGTCACAGGAAGTCAGGGACCCCGAACGGAGACACCGGCTGAAGCCATGGCAGAAGAACATAAATTGTGATGATTTAATGGACATTTATCAGTTCCCCAAATTAATACTTTTATAATTTCTTATGCTTGTCTTTACTGCAATCTCTGAATATAAAATGTGAAGATTTCATGGACGTTTATCACTTCCCCAAGCAATACTCTTATAATTTCTTATGCCTGTGTTTACTTTAATCTCTTAATCCCGTCGTCTTTATAAACTGAGGATGTATGTCACCTCAGGACCCTGTGATGATTGTGTTAACTGTACAAACTGTTTGTGAAACTTGTGTGTTTGAACTATATGAAATCAGTGCACCCTCAAAAAGAACAGAATAACAGCGATTTTCAGGGAACGAGGAAAGATAACCATAAGGTCTGACTGCCTGCAGGGTCGGGCAGAATAGAGCCATATTTTTCTTCTTGCAGAAAGCGAGTAGGAGAAATTTTGCTGAGTTCTTTTCCCAGTAAGAAATAACCCTGGGGAAGGAATGCATTCCTTAGGGGAGGTCTACAAATGGCTGCTCTGGGAGTGTCTGTCTTATGCGGTTGAGATAAGGGATGAAATACGCCCTGGTCTCCTGCAGTGCCCTCAGGCTTGCTAGGATTGGGAAATTCCAGCCTGGTGAATTCTAGTCAGACCAGTTGTCTGCTCTTGAACCCTGTTTCCTGTTAAGATGTTTATCAATACAGTGCATGCACAGTGGGTCACGGACACTCATCAGTAATTCTAATTTTGCCCTTGCCTTGTGATCTTTTATTGCCCTTTGAAGCATGTGATTGTTGTGACCTACTGCCTGTTCGTACATCCCCTCCCCTTCTAAAATCCCTAATAAAAACTTGCTGGTTTTACAGCTCGGGGTCGCCATCACGGTCCTACCAATATGTGATGGCACCCCTGGAGGCCAAGCTGTAAAATTTCTCTCTTTGTACCCTTTCTCCTTATTTCTCAGACCAGTCGACACTTAGGGAAAATAGAAAGAACCTACGTTGAAATATTGGGGGCTGGTTCCCCCGATAGAGAAATACATTTGCTGAACTTAAACATTCATTAGAGGCTCTCAACAGAAGAATGAACTAAGCAGAGGAAAGAATCAGTGAGCTCAAAGACAGCCTATTTGAAAATATTGTCAGAGGAGAAAAAAGAAAAAAGAATGAAAAAGAACAAAGATTGCCTATAAGATATAGAAAATCACCTTGAAAGACCAATGCTAAGAATTATTTGTGTACAAGAAAGAGTTGAGCAAGAGCAAGTAATAGAAAGCTTATTCAAAAAAATAATTAGGAAGACTACAAAACTTGCAAAAGAGATAAATATCCAATTACAAGAAAGTCAGAGAACACCAAAGAGAATCAACCAAATAAGAGTATCCTAAGTCATATAATAATACAACTCTCAAACAACAAAGACAAGGACTGAGCACAGTGGCTCATATTTGTAACCCCAGCACCTTGGGAGGCAAGGATGGGAGGATCACTTGAGGCCAGGTGTTCGAGACCAACCTGGTCAGCATAACAAGACCCCATCCCTACAAAAATAAAAAATAAAAATTAGCCAAGCACATGCCTGTAGTCATAGCTACTTGGGAGGCTGAGGAAGGAGGATCTCCAGGCTAACTTCTTTAGCCTAGGAGTACAAGGCTTCAGTGAGCTATGAACATGCCACTGGAATTCCGCCTGGATGTCAGACCAAGACCTCATCTCAAAACAGAAAAGATCAAAGACAAAAGGGACACTAAGAGTAACAAGAGAAAAGAAGTGAATGAGATATGATGGAACTCCAATTTGTATGACAACAGACTTCTCAGCTGAAACCATACAGGTCAGAAGGTAGTGGAATGACATTTTTAAAGCGTTGAAGGGGAAAAATAAATCTTTCATCTAATAATACTATGTCTAGCAAAGCTTTCCTTCAAATGTGAAGGAGACAGAAAGTTTCTCCTAGATGGACAAAAGCTGAGATAATTCACCAACAGACCTGTCTAACAAGAAAGGCTAAATGGAATGATTCAATGTGAAATAAAAAAAATGCTAACATACAAAATGAAAACATGTGTAGGTACAAAACCTACAGGTAAAATTAGGTCAATGGACAAAACCAAAATACTCTCATACTGTAACTGGAGTAGGTATGCAATCCACTCATAACCCTAGTATAGTATGAAGCACAAAAGGCAAATCTGTCAACAATTACCTCTACAGGAACCTATTAAGAAAGAGGCAAATTTAAAATATGTAAATCAAGATGACAGAAAGTCAAAATATGGAGAAATACAGTTAAAGTGTAGGGTTGTATTTTTGTTTTCTCTTTGTATATTTCCATTCTTTTTAATCCAAGATGTGCTGTCATCTTTTAAAAATAATTTTTATACCAATAAGATGTTTTAAATAAGACTCATCACAATTACAATGCCGAAACCTATAATAGATTTACTAAACATAAAAAGCAACTAATTAACAAATTAAAACATGCTGCTAGAGAAAATACTTATCCACAGATGAAAACAGTAAGAAAGAAAGAAAGAAAGAAAGAAAGAAAGAAAGAAAGAAAGAAAGAAAGAAAGAAAGAAAAGAAGATACGAGTTACAAAACATCCAGAAAGCAAGCATCAAAATAGCAGTAATAAGTTCTTAATTATCAATAATAACACTGAATCTAAATTGATTCAATTCTCCCATTAAAAGGCATAAACTGTTGGGAGGCTGAGGTGGGCGGATCATGAGGTCAGGAGATCAAGACCATCTCGGCTAACACAGTGAAATCTCGTCTCTACTAAAAATGCAAAAAACTTAGCCAGACATGGTGGTGGGTGCCTGTAGTCCCAGCTACGCAGGCTGAGGCAGAAGAATGGCGTGAACCCAGGAGGTGGAGCTTGCAGTGAGCTGAGATCATGCCACTGCACTTCAGCCTCGATGACAGAGTGAGACTCTGTCTCAAAAAAAAAAAAAAAAAAAAAAAAAAAAAAAGGCATAAAGTGGCTGAATGGATAAAGAATAAGATCTAACTATATGTTGCCTACAAGAAACCTATTTCACTTGTACAGATACACATCGACTAAAAATGAAGAGTGGGAACAAATATTCTATGCAAATAAACCAAAAAAGAGCAGGAATAGCTATATTTATATCAGATAAAAAATATTAGAAGTTAAAGACTGTAAAAAGAGACAAAGGTTACCATATAATGAAAAAGACAATTCAGCAAGAGAATATGACAATTATAAATATCTACACAACCATCACTGGAGCACCCAAATACATAAGGCAAATATTAATACATCTAAAGAAAGAGATAGACTGCAATACAATAATAGTAGGATGTTCAACAATCCAATCTCAGTAAGGGACAGGTCATCCAGACAGAAAACATCAACAAAGAAATATTGGAGTTAAACTACACACTTAGAACAAAGAAATCCTAACTGACATATTTACAGAATGTAACTGAAATATTTACAGAATATTGCACCCAACTGCAATAGAATAACAATAGTTTCATCAGCACATGAAACATTTTCCAGAATGGAACACATGGTAGGCCTCAAAACAAGTTCAAATAAGTTATAAAAAGTAGTAATAATATCAAGTATCTTTTCTGATAACAATGGAATAAAACTAGAATTTAATAACAAGAAGAATCTTGGAAACTACACAAACACATGAAAATAAAACAACATGCTCCTGATTGATCAATGGTTCAATGAAGAAATTAAGTAGAAAATTAAAATATTTCTTAAAACAAATGAAAATTGAAATACAACAGATCAAAATCTATGGTATAGAGCAAACGATGTACTAAGAGGGACATTTATAGCAATAAACACCTATATCAAAAAAGCAGAAACACTTCAAATAAGTAGCTCATGCACCTTAAGGAACTAGGAAATAAAAAATGAACTGAACCCAAAATTAGTGGAAGAAAATAAATAATAAAAATCAAAGCAGAAATAAACATAATTTAGACTAAGTGAACAATACAGAAGATCAATAAAATTAAAGGTGAGTTTCTGAAAAGATAAAATTAATAAACATTTAGGGAGAAAAAAGAGTACAACAAAAATAAATAAAATCAGAAACAAAACGAAGACATAACCACTGGAACCACAGAAATACAAAGTATCATTAGAGACTATTATGAAAATTTATGTGCTAACAAATTAGAAAACCTAGAAGAAACGGAAAAATCCCGGACACATGCAACTTACCAGGATTGACCTATGAATAAATAAGAAACCTCACCAAACCAAAAACTAGTAATGAGATAAAAGTTGTAATAAAAAGTCACTTATTAAAGAAAAGCCCAGCACCTGATGGCTTCACCTGAATTCTACTAAACATTTAAAGAAGAACTAATACTAACACTATTCAAAATCTTCAAACAAACAAACAAACAACAACAACAACAACAAAAACTGAAGAGGAGGGAATACTTCAAACTCATTCTAAGACACTAGCATTACCCTGATATCAACACCAGATAAGAACACAACAAAAAAAGAAAACTACTAGCCAATGTACTAATGAACACAGATGCAAAAATCCTCAACAAAACCAATCAAATTGAATTCAACAATAGATTTAAAAGATCATTCACCATGATCAAGTGAGATTCTTCCCAGGGATGCAAGTAGGGTTCAACATATGCAAATCAATTAACATAAAATATCACATTAACATAACCAGGAACAAAAACCATATTATCATTTCAATAGGTGCTGGAAAAGTATTTGATAAAATTCAACATCTCTTTATGATAAAAATCTCAGAAAAGGAACATACCTCAAAATAATAAAGGCCATATGTGGCAAATTCACAACTAACATTGTACTGAACAGGGAAATCTTGAAAGCATTTTCATTGAGATCCAGAATAAGATAAGAATGCCTACTTTCACCATGTTTATTCAACTTAGTACTGGAAGTTCTCACCAGAAAAGTTAGGCAAGAAAAAGCAAAAAAGGAATCCAAATAGAAAAAGAGGAAGTTACAGGATCCTTATATGAGAATAACATAGTTTTATAATTAGAAAAACCTAAAGTCTCTAACAAAAAATTGTTAGAACTGATAAATTCAGTAAAGTTGCAGTAAACAAAATCAACATACAAAAATCAGTAGCATTTGTATACACCAACAGTGAACAATCTGAAAAATAAATTAAGAAAGCAAACCCATGTACAATGGCTTCAAATAATATAAATTATCTAGAAATTAATTTAAGCAAAGTGAAAGTTCTATACAAAGTAAATTATAAATGACTCATGAAGGAAATTGAGGAAGACATAATAAAATGGAAAGATATTCCATGTTCATGAATTAGAAGAATTAATACAGATTCAATGCAATAGCTTTCCAAATATCAATGTCATTCACAGAAATAGAAGAAAACATTCCTAAAAAGTATACGGAACCACGAAAGAGCACAAATAGCCAAAGCATTACTGATCAAAAATAACAAAGCTGGAGGCATCATGTTACTTGACTTCCAAATATGCTACAAAGCTATGGTAAACAAATAAGCATGGTACTGGAATAAATACAGACACAGCGACCAAAGGAATAGAATAAGTAACCCAGATGTAAGTCCATACATTTATAGCCAACTTATTTTTCACAAAGGGGCCAAGAACATACAATAGTGAAAGATAATCTCTTTAACAAATGATGCTATGAAAACTGGTTAACAATATGTAGAAGAATAAAACAAGACCCCTATTTCTCAAAAATCAAATCAAAATGGATTAAAGACTCACAACTATGAAACTATTAAAATAAAACATTGGGGAATAGGTGCTTCCCCAATTGGTCTGAGCAAAGATTTTTCATGTAAGACCTAAAAAGCACAGGCAGCTAAATCAAAAATAAAAAGGATTACAACAAGTTAAAAGCTTCTGTAGAGCAATGAAAACAATGAATAAAGTGAAGAGCCAACCCACAGAGTAGGAGAAAAAAAAACTGCAAATTATCCATCTGACAAGGGATTAATAACCAGAATACATAAGGAGCTCAAACAACTCAACAGCATGAAAACAAATAATCTAATTTAAAAATGGGCAAAAGACATTGAATGGACATTTTTCAAAAGAAGATATATCAATGACCAACAGGTATATAAAAATGTTCAGCATCACTTACTATCAGAGAAATGCAAATAAAAATGACAATTACATCTCATTTCACACTAGTTAAAATAGCTTCTATAAAAAAGACAGGGAATAATGTATGCTGATGAAGATGTGGAGAAAGGGGAACCCTAGTACACCATTGGTGGGTATGCAAATTAACACAGTCATTATGGAAAATGTATGAATGTTTCTCAAAAAAACAAAAATAGAACTACTGTATGATACAGCAATTCTACTATTTGGTATATATCTCAAAGAAAAGAAACCAATGTACCAAAAAGATATCTGTACTCATACATTTATTGCAGCACTATTCATAATAGCCAAAATACAGAATCAAAATAAGTGTCCATCAGTGGAAGATTAAAGTAAATATGATATATAGACATCATGGAATATTATTCAGCCATAAAAAGAATAAAATCCTGTCATTTGCAGCAACATGAATGAGACTGTAGGTAATTATGCTAGCTAAAATAAGCCAAGCAGATAAAGACAAATATTCTATGTTCTCACTCATACGTGAGAGTTAAGTGGATCTCCTGAAGCTTTAGTATAGATTGGTGGTTACCAAAGGCCAGGAAAGGTAGGAGAGATGGGGGGATGTAGTGTGGTTGATTAATGGGTAGAAACATACAGTTTGATAAACAAGACATAGTGTTTGATAGATCAGTATGTAACTACAGTTTATAATAACTTATTCTATATTTTATTTTATTTATTTATTTATTTTAAATTTATTTATTATTATTATACTTTAAGTTGTAGGGTACATGTGCACAACGTGCAGGTTTGTTACATATGTATACTTGTGCCATGTTGGTGTGCTGCACCCATCAACTCGTCATTTACATCAGGTATAACTCCCAATGCAATCCCTCCCCCCTCCCCCCTCCCCATGATAGGCCCCGGTATGTGATGTTCCCCTCCCCGAGTCCAAGTGATCTCATTGTTCAGTTCCCACCTATGAGTGAGAACATGCGGTGTTTGGTTTTCTGTTCTTGTGATAGTTTGCTAAGAATGATGGTTTCCAGCTGCATCCATGTCCCTACAAAGGACACAAACTCATCCTTTTTTATGGCTGCATAGTATTCCATGGTGTATATGTGCCACATTTTCTTAATCCAATCTGTCACTGATGGACATTTGGGTTGATTCCAAGTCTTTGCTATTGTGAATAGTGCTGCAATAAACATACGTGTGCATGTGTCTTTATAGCAGCATAATTTATAATCCTTTGGGTATATACCCAGTAATGGGATGGCTGGGTCATATGGTACATCTAGTTCTAGATCCTTGAGGAATCGCCATACTGTTTTCCATAATGGTTGAACTAGTTTACAATCCCACCAACAGTGTAAAAGTGTTCCTATTTCTCCACATCCTCTCCAGCACCTGTTGTTTCCTGACTTTTGAATGATCGCCATTCTAACTGGTGTGAGATGGTATCTCATTGTGGTTTTGATTTGCATTTCTCTGATGGCCAGTGATGATGAGCATTTTTTCATGTGTCTGTTGGCTGTATGAATGTCTTCTTTTGAGAAATGTCTGTTCATATCCTTTGCCCACTTTTTAATGGGGTTGCTTGTTTTTTTCTTGTAAATTTGTTTGAGTTCTCTGTAGGTTCTGGATATTAGCCCTTTGTCAGATGAGTAGATTGCAAAAATTTTCTCCCATTCTGTAGGTTGCCTGTTCACTCTGATGGTAGTTTCTTTTGCTGTGCAGAAGCTCTTTAGTTTAATTAGATCCCATTTGTCAATTTTGGCTTTTGCTGCCGTTGCTTTTGGTGTTTTAGACATGAAGTCTTTGCCCATGCCTATGTCCTGAATGGTACTACCTAGGTTTTCCTCTAGGATTTTTATGGTATTAGGTCTAACATTTAAGTCTCTAATCCATCTTGAATTAATTTTCGTATAAGGAGTAAGGAAAGGATCCAGTTTCAGCTTTCTACTTACGGCTAGCCAACTTATTCTATATTTTAAAATAGGTAGAAGAAAATAACTCAGGTGTTTCTAGCATAAAGACAAATATTTAAGGTGATGAATATCCCAATTTCACTGATTTGATCTTTATAAGTTAAGTAAATCTATTAAATTGTTACATGTACCTCCAACATATGTATACCTATTAAGTATTAATAAGGGAATAAAATTTTCAAAAGTGATTTATGCACTACCATTATGGTATTACAGGATTCTGTATTTGTTGATGTATTTACCTTTACCAGAGATCTTTATTTTTCTCTTATGCCTTGGTGTTACTGTCTCATGTCTTTTTCTTTCAACTTGAAGGACTCTAGCACTTCTTGCAAGGCAGGTCTAGTTTTGATGAACTCCCTCAGCTTTTGTTTATCTTGGAAGGTCTTTATTTCTCCTTCATCTTTGAAAGACACTTTTGCCAGTTATAGTATTCTTATTTGGCAGGTTGTTTTCTTTCAGCCCCTTGATTATATAACCCCACTCCCTAATGCCTCTGCTGAAAAATCTACTAATAATTTACAGAGTAACCTTGTATATGACAAGTCAATCTTCTCTTTCTGTTTTCAAGATTCTCATTGTCTTTGCCTTTGGACGGTTTGATTATAATGTATCTTATTGTGGACCTCTTTCAATTTATCCTAATCAGGTCCTTTGAGCTCCTTGAATTTGGATGTCTCTCTCTCTCTCTCTCTCTCTCTCTATATATATATATATATATTTTGCATATTTGGGAAGTTTACAACCATTATTTCCTCACATAAGCTCACTATTCTCTCTCTTTTCTCAATGTATAAGTTCTATAATGCAATATTTATTCACTTGATAGTGTCCCACAAGTCCCTTTGCTTTTTCTTCTTTATTCTTTTTTCTTTTTGTGCTTTTGACTTAATAATGTCAAAGTACTTGTTTTCTGAGTTTGTTCATTCTTTCTTCTGCTTGATTAAATTTTCTGTTGGACCCCACTAATAAATTTTTATTTATTTTTATTTATCTTAAATTATGCTTTAAGTTCTGGGATACATGTGCAGAACGTGCAGTTTTGTTACATAGGTATACAGGTGCTATGATGGCTTGCTGCACCCATCAACCCATCACTTACTACATTAGGTATTTCTCCTAATGTTTTCCCTCCCCTAGTTCCCCACCCCCTGACAGGCCCTGATGTGTGATGTTCGCCTCCTTATGGCCATGTGCTGTCATTGCTAAACTCCCACTTATGAGTGAGAACATACGGTGTTTGGTTTTCTGTTCTTGTGATAGTTTGCTGAGAACGATGGTTTCCAGTTTCATCCACGTCTCTGCAAAGGACATGAACTCATCCTTTTTATGGCTGCATAGTATTCCATGGTGTATATGTGCCACATTTTCTTTATCCAGTCTATTATTGATGGACATTTGGGTTGGTTCCAAGTCTTTGCCATTGTGAATAGTGCCTCAATAAAACATACGTGTGCATGCGTCTTTATAGCAGAATGATTTATAGTTCTTTGGGTACATACCCAGTAATGGGATTGCTGGGTCAAATGGCATTTCTAGTTCTAGATCCTTAAGGCATCGCCACACTGTCTTCCACAATGGTTGAACGAATACACACTCCCACCAACAGTATAAAAGCGCTCCTATTTCTCCACATCCTCTCTAGGATCTGTTGCTTCCTGACTTTTTAATGATCACCATTCTAACTGGCATGAGATGGTATCTCATTGTGGTTTTGACTTGTATGTCTCTAATGAAGAGTGATGATGAGCATTTTTTCATGTGTCTATTGGTTGCATAACTATCTTCTTTTGAGAAGTGTCTGTTCATATTCTTTGCCCACTTTTTGATGGGGTTGTTTGTTCTTTTTCTTGAAAATTTGTTTAAGTTCTTTGTAGATTCTGGATATTAGCCCTTTGTCAGATGGATAGATTGCAAAACGTTTCTCCCATTCTGTAGGCTGCCTGTTCACCCTGATTTTAGGTCCTTTTGCTGTGCAGAAGCTCTTTAGTTTAATTAGATCCCATTTGTCAATTTTGGCTTTTGTTGCCATTGCTTTTGGTGGTTTTAGACATGAAATCTTTGCCCATGCCTATGTCCTGCATGGCATTGCCCAGGTTTTCTTCTAGGACTTTTATGGTCCTAGGTCTTACATTTAAGTCTTTGATCCATCTTGAGTTGATTTTTGGATAAGTTGTAAGGAAGGGGTCCAGTTTCAGTTTTCCACATATGGTTAGCCAGTTTTCCCAACACCATTTATTAAATAGGTAATCTCTTCCCCATTGCTTGTTTGTATCAGGTTAGTCAAAGATCAGATAGCAGTAGATATGTGGTGTTATTTCTTAGGCCTCTATTCTGTTCCATTGGTCTCTATATCTATTTTGGTACCAGTACCATGCTATTTTGGTTACTGTAGCCTTGTAGTATAGTTTGAAGTCAGGTAGCATGTTGCCTCCAACTTTGTTCTTCTTGCCCAGGATTGTTTTGGCTATGTGGGATCTTTTTTGGCTCCATATGAAGTTTAAAGTAGTTTTTTCCATTTCTGTGAAGAAAGTCAGTGGTAGCTTGATGGGGATAGCATTGAATCTATGTATTACTATCCATGAGCATGGAATGTTTTTCCATTTGTTTGTATCCTCTCTTACTTCCCTGAGCAGTGGTTTGTCGTTCTCCTTGAAAAGGTCCTTCACATCCCTTGTAAGAGGAAGATATTCACCAATCAGTCTGGCTAGAGATTCTAGGGTCCTCTCAAACATTTTTCATGAATGTGTTTTCTCTTATCTTGTGCATTTACTTTCCTAATTAGAGAGGTTTTCTGGTTTCTTTTTTAGATGCCCACAATATATATATTTTTCCATGGTATCTGTCTGTGTACTGCAGGTTTGTAAGATGTAGCAACAAGCTGCCTAGCTCTGTCTCTCTTTTTCTTCTTTTTTTTCTCAGTGGCTCCGAGACATCTAAAGTACACCAGTTCCCTGTCAACAGTCTGAGTCAGATGAGACAGAAACCAGTCCTTCACACAGTCCCCTGAAAAGCTGAAACATTGGACTACATTTCAGTCTTCTTTCCTGAGACAGAAGCCACAGTTTGGACATTTTTTTTTTTTTTTTCCTGATTACACTAAGCACTTGGCTGTGCTAGCTTGGAAGGAAGGGTTATCATGAGTGAAATGCAATGGCTTTTATTATCCATTTAAATACAGCTATTCTTGACTTTATGCTTACTTGGGGTACTGTAACTTCTTAATTGATTTGTGGAGTTATCATAAAGACCTTTTGGACTATATATTGTTGTCAGGGTCTCTGGGGAGGAATGAAGTCTGGGGCATTTTATTCTGCCATCTTGATCTGACTTAGAGCTTTAAGATAAACTCTATTTAAATATGGGTTGGCAGAGCATGCTGTGCCAATTTAGCCCCACCTTCATTCCTCCTCTTGTCTTATATATAGCCTCAAATGATACAGAAAATTCTTACAGGCTCCTACAGACATTTTATATCCACATTTTTTAGTCTTTGAAAATACAGTATTAAATACTACTTGCAGGAAGCCCTACTAGGTGGGCTCCTCTCTTCTTATGGGTGAAGGGACTCACTGCTTCATGAATGAGCTCATTCAATTGATGGCAGTCGTAGTCTTCAGAAAACGAATTTTTTTCTTCTTTATTGAGCTGTAATCTGGATCTTCATAGTTTCTACTCATTGCTCGTAGTTCTACCCTTAGTAGAAATGAGAATGAAACTTATTTGAGGTTTTATTTTTATTGTTAATTACACAGGGCAGTATTTTATTTAAAGATGGATATAATGCCTCACCATACTCTGGTCTGTTTTTGTATTAACATCCATAAGCTCTTCTGCCATATGGACTCAAGGCCTTCTCTCCATTCTTTACCTCTCCACTGAGTCAAATTTGCTCCTGTTCTTAATACTTTTTTTTTTTTTTTTTACAAAAGAATCCCTGAGCTAAATCCAAGATTCCAGATGATGTATGACCACTGCAAAGTGGAAAGGAACAATTACTGTCTGAAATTAACTCATTGTGCTCCTGACAATGGGATCTTTATTTATTGAGATGGAGTCTCACTCTGTTGTCCAAGCTGGAGTGCAGTGGCACAATCTCGGCTCACTGCAAGCTCCGCCTCCTGGGTTCATGCTGTTCTCCTGCCTCAGCCTCCCAAGTAGCTGGGAATACAGGCACCCGCCACCATGCCTGGCTAATTTTTTGTATTTTCGGTAGAGACAGGGTTTCATCATGTTAGTCAGGATGGTCTCGATTTCCTGATCTCATGATTCGCCCACCTCGGCCTCCCAAAGTGCTGGGATTACAGGCGTAAGCCACCGCACCAGGCCCATTTTTTATTATTTCAAAGCAGTTAGCTCAAGTTAAATCTGCTTTTTCAAAAATCCCTAATACATTTTTTTCACATACAATTATGCCAATTCAAGTCTTCCTCATCCTATACTTATGAATGGATTCCCACAATTTCTAGACCCAGAATCCAAAATGAGGAACGTAATTAACACAGAAAGCAGGTTTAAAGAAAAAAAAAGAGAAGATTCAAACAAGTGCAATCAGATATGACAAAGATGACATTTCAGCCAATCCCACAGAAATACAAATGATCTTCAGAGACTATTATAAACACCTTTATGCACACAAATTAGAAAATCTAGAGGACATGCCTACATTCTTAGAAACATAACCTCCTAAGATTGAATCAGGAAGAAACTGAAAACCTGAACAGGCCAATAATAAGTTCAGAAATTGAATCAGTAATAAAAAACCTACCAATAAGAAAAAGCCCTGGACCAGATGGATTTACAGCTGAATTCTGCCAGGTGTACAAAGAACTGATACCAATCCTATTGAAACTATTCCAAAAACTCAAGAAAAAAGGGTTTCTCTCTAACTCATTCTATGAAGCCAGCATCATCCTAATACCACAACATGGCAGAGACACAGTGAAAAAAGAAAACTTCAGGCCAATATCCCTGATGAAAATAGATGTATAAAAATCCTCAACAAAATACTAGCAAGTCAAATCCAGCAGCACATCAAACAGTTAATTCACCATGATCAAGTAGGCTTTATTTCTGGGATGCAAAGTTGGTTCAACAAACACAAATCAATAAATGTGATTCACCACAAAAGCTCATCAAAAATAAAAACCTTAAGATTATCTCAACAGACATAGAAAAAGCCTTCTTTAAAATCCAACTTTCCTTCATGATCAAAACCCTCAACAGATTAGGTACTGAAGGAATATACCTCAAAATAATAAGAGCCATGTATGACAAAGTCCAACATCATACTGACTGGGCAAAATCTGGAACCATTCGCCTTGAGAACTGGAACAAGACAAAGATGCCTACTCTTACCCCTCCTATTCAACATAGTACTGGAAGTCCTAGCCAGGGGAATCAGGCAAGAGAAAGAAATAAAAGGCATCCAAGTAGAAAAAGAATAAGCCAAAATATCCCTCTTTGCTGATGCTATGATTCCATACCTAGAAAATTCTAAAGACTCTGCTAAAAGGCTCCTGGATCTGATAAATGAATTGAGTAAAGGTTCAGGAAACAAAATCAATGTACCAAAATCAGTAGCATTTTTATACACCAATAATGTTCTATCTGAGGGTCAAATCAAGAAAACAATCCCATTTACAATAGCTATGAGGAAAATGAAATATCTAAGAATCCATCTAACCAAGGAAGTAAAAATCCTCTACAAGGAGAACTACAAAACACTGCTGAAAGAAATGAGAAGTGACAGAAATAAATAGAAAAATAGTTCATGCTCATGGATTGGAAGAATCAATATAATTAACATGGCCACACTATCCAAAGCAATTAACAGATTCAACACTATTCCTATCAAAATACCAGTATCATTTTTCACAGAATTAGAAAAATATATTGTAAAGTTTATATATAACCAAAATAGAGCCCAAATAGCCAAAGCAATCATAAGCGAAAAGAACAAAGATGGAGGTATCACATTGCTTGACTGCAAGCTATATTAGAAGCCTACAGTAATCAAAACAGCATGGTATTAATACAAAAACAGGCACATAGACCAGTGGAACGGAATAGAGAACCCAGAAGTAAACTCACACACCTACAACCATTGGATCTTTGACAAAAATCAACAAAAATAAGCAATGTGGAAAGGACTTAACATTCAATAAATGGTACTGGGATAACTGGCTAGACATATGCAGAATAAAACTGGACTCCCACCTCTCACTATATGAAAATGAACTCAAAATGGATTAAAGCTTTAAATCTATAACCTCAAACTATAAATATCATAGAAGAAAACCTAGGAAATACACTTCTTGACATTGGCTTTTGGCAAATAATTTATGTCTAAGTCCCCAAAAGCAATTGCAACAAAAACAAAAGTTGACAAATGGAACCTAATTAAACTAAAGAGCTTCTGCATAGCAATAGAAATTACCAACAGAGAAAACAGACAACCTAGAGAATGGAAGAAAATATTTGCAAACTATGCATCTGGAGAAGATCTAATATCCACAATCTACAAAGAACTTAAAGCAACAAGGTAAAACAAACAATCAAATTAAAAACTGGGCAAAAGACATGAACAGATTCTTCTCAAAAGAAGACATACAAGTGATGGCTGGATGTGGTGGCTCATGACTGCAATCCCAGCACTTTGGGAGGCCAAGGCGGGCAGATCACAAGATCAGGAGTTTGAGACCAGCCTGGCAAACATGTGAAACCCTGTCTCTACTAAAGATACAAAAAATTAGCTGGGCCTGGTGGCACAAGCCTGTAATCCCAGCTACTCAGGAGGCTGAGGCAGAATAATGGCTTGAACCCAGGAGGCAGAGGTTGCAGTGAGCCGAGATCACACCACTGCACTCCAGCCTTGGTGACAGGGTGAGACTCTGTCTCAAAAAAACAAAAACAAAACAAAACAAAACAAAAATTACATACAAGTGGCCTACGAACATATTTTAAAAATGCACAACATCACTACTCATCAGAGAGCTGGAAAAAAAATCACGATTAGATACTATCTCACATCAGTCAGAATGGCAATTATTAAAAGACAAACAATAGATGTTGGTGAGGCTGCAAAGAAAAGGGAAAGTTTATACTACATTGGTGAGAACGCAAACTAGTTCAGCCACTGTGGAAAACAGTTTGAAAATCTCTGAAAGAACTTAAAATAGAACCTCTGTTCATTTGTGGGTATATATACTCCAAGGAAAAGAATTCATTTTATCATGCACCCATATATGCACCCATATGTTTGTTGCAGCACTGTTTACAATAGCAAAGACATGGAATCAACCTAAGTGCCCAACGACAGTGGATTGGATAAAGAAAATGTGGTATATATACACCATGGAACACTATGCAGCCATAAAAAAGAACAAAATCATGCCCCTTGTGCAATATGGATAAAGCTAGAGACCATTGTGCAATATGAATAAAGCTGAAGACCATTCATTATTCTAAGTGACCTAATGCAAAAACAGAGAGCCAAATACCACATGTTGTCACTTATAAGTGGGAGCTAAATATTGAATATACATGATCATAAAGATGGGAACGATAAACACTGGGGTCCACTAGGTGGGGGAAAAAGGGATTGTGGCATGAGCTGAAGAACCACCTTTTGGGTACTATGCTTATGACCTGGGTGATGGGATCAGTAGGACCCAAAGCCTCAGTGTCACTCAATTTACCCACGTAACAAATCTCTATGTGTACCCTTTAATCTATACTAAAAGTTGAAATTTTAAAAAAAGAAAGCAGTAGGTTTTAATGTTTCACTGATACCCAGTGCACTATGATATGTGATCTTCCTGATACACCTTTCCTTCTACTTTTGCCTTCTGTTTTTCTTAATATCACAATCAGGACTGTTTGTTTAATTGCAATTTGTGTAATTATTTGTCTAATGCTATTTCTACCTGGCTGTAAGCTTCATAATGAAAGGAAGTATATTTTGTTTGCTGATACAACTGGTGTTTAGGATAGTGCCCAACCATTATCGACAGCCAATATGTATTTAGCAAATAAATGAAAATGCTCCCTCCACTTTTCTTTGAAGGCCATCCACGTTGTTTGGGTCTTCTAGGAAGCTGACACTGAGATGAAGTTGGAAGAATAAGTAGTTTATTGGGGGAAAATGCCTTTAAAACATAAGAAATATAAGAAAGAAGCAGAACTGCACAGGGAGAGCCTCTGATACTAAGGCCAGTCTTACAAAGGTTTGTCTAACCCATTGAGGAGCTCTAGAGTGAAGACTACTCATTAGAGGAGTCCTGTGTTCAGGGGAAATGTGTAAGCTCTAGGACTCCAAACTCTTGGGAGCCATGAATGGTTTGGTAGTCTTTACTGATATACAATAAGTATTAAATAAATATTTATTAAATAAATAGCAGTACTATGGGGCTTTTATACCCCTCCCCCTACCCAGAAAAGAATTATGTGATTAAAAGGAGAAATTTCAGGTAGTGTATTTATTAGAACTCCTCATTAAGAGGTAACAGAAACCAAATCTAGCTAAAGTAAGAGTAAAAGGCAGAGGGAGATATTTTCTTTCTTTCTTTCTTTCTTTTTTTTTTTTTAGAAATCAAAGTTCACTTTATTTTAAATAAAATTTCTGCGATATATCAGAAAATTAGGCAGGATGTTCTCAGATAACTGACATGACAGTTTGGCGATATTTTCTAAGGATAAAGAGACACTTTACACTTCCTGAAAGCACCATGAAATCAGGCTTCCTAGATTCTAGAGAGCCTCTGGAACCCAGGCAGTGTTCCTTCTCTAAATCAAGCCTGAGTTTCTTTCTGTAGCTCTGACTCATTCCATTTCTCTGCAGACTAGCTTTCTCCACTAATTGTCTTCCAAGGGGAAGTGACTATCTCATCGATCCTTGGTTTACATTGTATGGTTATAGGACAAACTAAGGAGCTGCCTCTCAGTTCCACATATCAATTCTTATCAGAAGGATTAGGAAGAAGAATCTGCTTGGCACCTCTTGGGCCCTGTTTAAAACCTGATCCAATCTGCCATGGCTGGGGAGTGGAGTGGGATGGGAGGTGAGGTGGCAGAATAATGCAGTGCAAATTTGGATGGTAGGCCCATCTTACACTTGTGTATTGGGAAAGCACTTTTAAGAGAAGGCAAATAGCAAGTGAAAGAATGAATGGACCACTGTAGATGAGCTAGGAAGGAATGTTATACTGTCTGTATCCCCGGAGATTTTAAAGAAGCCGATCATGTAGTTTAGTTACTTCCTTAAAGGCAAAACACTCTCTTAAGGCCCCTTCCAGTTCCATGATTTCAAGAATCCTGCATTCTCTCTCCTGAGGGGGTGGGCTTCTTTTGTAAGTCCTTTAACAACATACCCAGAATTAAATTTGTTTTGTACCCAGCAGGTAAACGGACACAGGCATCAGAGTAACAGTTTTGAACCTCTCAAAAACCACTCAAGTGAAATGATATTAACGCAGCTTAGAAGTTAATATCTATATAAACAACTCATATAATTAAAGTTACTTCAGATCACAGTGCAAATGATCTGGTAACACTACCAGAGTTATTATATTACAGAAAACATACTTGGGCATGTTTCTGATGGGCTGCAAAATAGAACACAGCATTTAAGAATTTCTTGTACAAGGACACACAAGTGTATGAAAAACTGCTCATTGTCACTAATCATCACAGAAATACAAATAAAAACCGCCATAAGATACCATCTCATACCAGTCAGAATGACTATCACTAAAAAGTCAAAAAATAACAGATGTCAGCAAGGCTGCAGACAAAAGGGAACAATTATATACTGTTGGTGGGAATGAAAATAAGTTCAGTCACTGTGAAAAGCAGTTTGGAGATTTCTCAAAAAATTAAAATTACAACTACTATTCAACTCAGCAACCCCATTACTAGGTATATACCCAAAGGAAAATAAAACATTCTGCCAAAAAAATACATGCACTCATATGTTCATTGCAGAACTATTTAGACATGGCATTAACTTAGGTGCCAATCAATGGTATATTGGATAAAGAAAATATAGTACATATACATCATGAAATACTATGTAGCTATAAAAAATAACATTATGCCATTTGCATCAACATGGGTATGGCTGGAGACCATTATCCTAAGCTAATTAATGCAGAAACAGAAAACCAAATACCACATGTTCTCACTTATAAGTGAGAGGTAGACAGGTGGCACCAAGATGGCCGAATAGGAACAGCTCCAGCCTCCGCCTCCCAGCGTGAGTGACAGAGAAGACGGGCAATTTCTGCATTTCCAACTGAGGTACTGGGTTCATTTCACTGGGGCACGTCAGACAGTGGGTGCAGACAGTGGGTGCAGCCCAACGAGTGAAAGGCAAAGCAGGGCGAGGCATCGCCTCACCCAGGAAGCTCAAGGGGGAAGGGAATTCCCTTTGGTAGCCAAGGGAAACCATGACACACAACACTTGGAAAATCAGGTTACTCCCACCCTAATACTGCACTTTACCAAGGGTCTTAGCAAACTGCACACCAGGAGATTATATCCCGCACCTGGTTTGGAGGGTCCCACACCCACGGAGCCTCCCTCATTGCTAGCACAGCAGTCTGAGATCTAACTACAAGGCGGAAGGGAGGCTGCGGGAGGGGAACCCGCCATTGCTGAGGCTTAAGTAAGTAAACAAAGCAGCCTGGAAGCTCGAACTGGATGGAGCTCACCATAGCTCAAGGAAGCCTGCCTGCCTCTGTAGACTCCACCTCTGGGGACAGAGCATAGCCAAACAAAAGGCAGCAGAAACCTCTGCAGATGTAAATGTCTCTGTCTGACAGCTTTGAAGAGAGTAGTGCTTCTTCCAGCATGGTGTTTGAGATCTGACAACGGACAGACAGCCTGCTCAAGTGGGTCCCTGCCCCCGAGTAGCCTAACTGGGAGACATCCCCCACTAGGGGCAGAGTGACACCTCACAACTCACATGGCCAGGTACACATCTGTGACAAAGCTTCCAGAGGAACGATCAGACAGCAATGTTTGCTGTTCAGCAATATTCACTGTTCTGCAGCCTCTGCTGCTGATATCCAGTCAAACAGGGTCTGGAATGGACCTCAAGCAAACTCGGACAGACCTGCAGCTGAGGGTCCTGACTGTTAGAAGGAAAACTAACAAACAGAAAGGACATCCACATGAAAACCCCATCTGTACGTCACCAACATCAAAGACTAAAGGTAGATAAAACCACAAAGATGGGGAAAAAGCAGTGCACAAAAGCTGCAAATTCTAAATATCAGAGTTCCTCTTGCCCTCCAAAGGAACGCAGCTCCTCGCTAGCAATGGAACAAAGCTGGATGGAGAATGACTTTGACAAGTTGAGAGAAGAAGGCTTCAGACGGTCAAACTTCTCAGAGCTAAAGGAGGAAGTACACACCCAGCACAAAAAAACTAAAAACCTTGAAAAAATTTTTGACAAATGGCTAACTAGAATAACCAAAGTAGAGAAGTCCTTAAATGACCTGATAGAGATGAAAACTATGACACGAGAACTATATGACAAATGCACAAGATTTAGTAACCAACTCGATCAACTGGAAGAAAGGGTATCAGTGATTGAAGATCAAATGAATGAAATGAAGCGAGAAGAGAAGTTTAGAGAAAAAAGAGTGAAAAGAAAAGAACAAAGCCTCCAAGAAATATGGGACTATGTGAAAAGATCAAATCTACGTCAGATTGGTGTACCTGAAAGTGACAGGGAGAATGGAACCAAGTTGGAAGACACTCTCCAGAATATTATCCAGGAGAACTTCCCCAACCTAGCAAGGCAGGCCAACATTCAACTTCAGGAAATACAGAGAACACCACAAAGATACTCGTCAAGAAGAGCAACTCCAAGACACATAATTGTCAGATTCACTGAAGTTGACATGAAGGAAAAAATGTCAAGGGCAGCCAGAGAGAAAGGTCGAGTTATCCACAAATGGAAGCCCATCAGACTAATAGCGGATCTCTTGGCAGAAACTCTACAAGCCAAAAGAGAGTGGGGGCCAATATTCAACATTCTTAAAGAAAAGAATTTTCAACCCAGAATTTCATATTCAGGCAAATTAAGTTTCATAAGTAAAGGAGAAATAAAACTCTTTACAGACAAGCAAATGTCGAGAGATTTTGTCACCACCAGGCCTGCCCTACAAGAGATCCTGAAGGAAGCACTAAACATGGAAAGGAACAACCGGTACTAGCCACTGCAAAAACATGCCAAAATGCAAAGACCATCAATGCTAGGAAGAAACAGCATCAACTAATGAGCAAAATAACCAGCTAACATCATAATGACAGGATCAAGTTCACACACAACAATATTAACCTTCAATGTAAATGGACTAGATGGTCCAATTAAAAGACACAGACTGGCAAATTGGATAAAGAGTCAAGACCCATCAGTGTACTGAGACCCATCTCACATGCAGAGATATACATAGGCTCAAAATAAAGGGTTAGAGGAAGATCTACCAAGCAAATGGAAAACAATAAAAGTCAGGGGTTGCAATCCTAGTCTCTGATAAAAGACTTTAAACCAACAAAGATCAAAAGAGACAAAGGCCATTACATAATAGTAAAGGATCAATTCAACAAGAAGACCTAACTATCCTAAATATATATGCACCTAATACAGGAGCACCCAGATTCATAAAGCAAGTCCTTAGAGACCTACAAAGAGACTTAGACTCCCACACAATAATAATGGGAGACTTTAACACCCCACTGTCAACATTAGACAGATCAATAAGACAGAAAGTTAACAAGGATATCTAGGAATTGAACTCAACTCTGCACCAAGCAGACTAATAGACATCTACAGAACTCTCCACCCCAAATCAACAGAATATACATTCTTCTCAGCACCACATCACACTTATTCCAAAATTGACCACATAGTTGGAAGTAAAGCACTCCTCAGCAAATGTAAAAGAACAGAAATTATAACTGTCTCTCAGACCACAGTGGAATCAAACTAGAACTCAGGATTAAGAAACTCACTCAAAACTGCTCAACTACATGGAAACTGAACAACTTGCTCCTGAATGACTACTGGGTACAAAACAAAATGAAGGCAGAAATAAAGATGTTCTTTGAAACCAATGAGAACAAAGACACAACATACCAGAATCTCTGGGACACATTTAAAGCAGTGTGTAGAGGGAAATTTATAGCACTAAATGCCCACAAGAGAAAGCAGGAAAGATCTAAAATTGACACCCTAACATCACAATTAAAAGAACTAGAGAAGCAAGAACAAACACCTTCAAAAGCTAGCAGAAGGCAAGAAATAACTAAGATCAGAGCAGAACTGAAGGAGATAGAGACACAAAAAAACTCTTCAAAAAATCAATGAATCCAGGAGATGTTTTGAAAAGATCAACAAAATTGATAGACCGCTAGCAAGACTAATAAAGAAGAAAAGAGAGAAGAATCAAATAGACGCAATAAAAATAATAAAGAGGATATCAGCACCAACCCCACAGAATTATAAACTACCATCAGAGAATACTATAAACACCTCTATGCAAAAGTACTAGAAAACCAAGAAGAAATGGATAATTTCCTGGATGCATACACTCTCCCAAGACTAAACCAGGAAGAAGTTGAATCCCTGAATAGACCAATAACAAGCTCTGAAATTGAGGCAATAATTAATAGCCTACCAACCAAAAAAAGTCCAGGACCAGGGAGATTCACAGCAGAATTCTACCGGAGGTACAAGGAGAACCTGGTACCATTCCTTCTGAAACTATTCCAATCAACAGAAAGAGAGAGACTCCTCCCTAACTCATTTTATGAGGCCAACATCATCGTCATACCAAAGCCTGGAGGAGACACAACAAAAAAAGAGAATTTTAGACCAATATCCCTGATAAACATCGATGCAAAAATCCTCCATAAAACACTGGCAAACCGAATCCAGCAGCACATCAAAAAGCTTATCCACCATGATCAAGTGGGCTTCATCCCTGGGATGCAAAGCTGGTTCAACATATGCAAATCAATAAACATAATCCAGCATATAAACAGAACCAAACGTAAAAACCACAATATTATCTCAATAGATGCAGGAAAGGCCTTTGACAAAATCGAACAGCCCTTCATGCTAAAAACTCTCAATAAATTCGGTACTGATGGAACGTATTTCAAAATAATAAGAGCTATTTATGACAAACCCACAGCCAATATCATACTGAATGGGCAAAGACTGGAAGCATTCCCTTTGAAAACTGGCACAAGACAGGGTTGCCCTCTCTCACCACTCCTATTCAACATAGTGTTGGAAGTTCTGGCCAGGGCAATCAGGCAAGAGAAAGAAATAAAGGGTATTCAATTAGGAAAAGAAGAAGTCAAATTGTCCTTGTTTGCAGATGACATGATTGTATATTTAGGAAACCCCATCATCTCAGCCTCAAATCTCTTTAAGCTGATAAGCAACTTCAGCAAAGTCTCAGGATACAAAATCAATGTGCAAAAATCACAAGCATTCTTATACACCAATAACAGACAGAGAGCCAAATCATGAATGAAGTCCCATTCATAATCACTTCAAAGAGAATAAAATACCTAGGACTCCAACTTACAAGGGATGTGAAGGACCTCTTCAAGGAGAACTACAAACCACTGCTCAATGAAATAAAAGAGGACACAAACAAATGGAAGAACATTCCATGCTGATGGATAGGAAAAATCAATATTGTGAAAATGACCATACCGCCCAAGGTAATTGATAGATTCAGTGCAATCCCCATTAAGCTATCAATGACTTTCTTCACAGAATTGGAAAAAACTACTTTAAAGCTCCTATGGAATGAAAAAAGAGCCCGCATTGCCAAGATAATCCTAAGCCAAAAGAACAAACCTGGAGGCATCATGCTACCTGATTTCAAACTAGACTACAAGGCTACAGTAACCAAAACAGCATGGTACTGCTACCAAAACAGAGATACAGACCAATGGAACAGAACAGAGCCCTCAGAAATAATACCACACATCTACAACCATCTGATCTTTGACAAACCTGACAAAAACAAGGAATGGGGAAAGGATTCCCTATTTAATAAATGGTGCTGGGAAAACTGGCTAGCCATATGTAGAAAGCTGAAACTGGATTGCTTCCTTACACCTTATACAAAAATTAATTCAAGATGGATTCAAGACTTAAATGTTAGACCCAAAACCATAAAAACCATCGGAGAAAACCTAGGCAATAACATTCAGGACACAGGCATGGGCAAGGACGTCATTTCTAAAACACCAAAAGCAATGGCAACAAAAGGCAAAATTGACAAATGGGATCTAATTAAACCAAAGAGCCTCTGTACAGCAAAAGAAATTACCATCAGAGTGAACAGGCAACCTACAGAATGGGAGAAAATTTTTGCAATCTACTCATCTGACAAAGGGCTAATATCCAGAACCTACAAAGAACTCAAACAAATTTACAAGAAAAAACCCCATCAAAATGTGGGCAAAGGATATGAACAGACCTTTCTCAAAAGAAGACATTCGTACAGCCAACAGACACATGAAAAAATGCTCATCATCACTGGCCATCACAGAAATGCAAATCAAAACCACAATGAGATACCATCTCACACCAGTTAGAATGGCAATTATTAAAAAGTCAGGAAACAACAGGTTCTGGAGAGGATGTGGAGATATAGGAACACTTTTACACTATTGGTAAGACTGTAAACTAGTTCAACCATTGCGGAAAACTGTGTGGCGATTCCTCAAGGATCTAGAACTAGAAATACCATTTGACCCAGTCATCACATTACTGGGTATATACCCAAAGGATTATAAATCGTGCTGCTATAAAGACATATGCACACGTATGTTTACTGTGGCACTATTCACAATAGCAAAGACTTGGAACGAACCCAAATGTCCATCAATGACAGACTGGATTAAGAAAATGTGGCACATATACACTATGGAATACTATGCAGTCATAAAAAAGGATGAGTTCATGTCCTTTGTAGGGACATGGATGAAGCTGGAAACCATCATTCTCAGCAAACTATCTCAAGAACAGAAAACCAATTACCACATGTTCTCACTCATAGGTGGGAACTGAACAATAAGCACACCTGGACACAGGAAGGGGAACATCACACATCAGGGCCTGTTGTGGGGTGTGGGGAGGGGGGAAATATAGCATTAGGAGATATACCTAATGTAAATCACGAGTTAGTGGGTGCAGCACACCAACATGGCACATGTATACATATATAACAAACCTGCACGCTGTGCAGATGTACCCTAGAACATAAAGTATAATAATAATAATAAAGGTGATCTTAGGAATAAAAAATAAGTGAGAGTAGGTACACATGGACATAAAGATGGGAACAAGAGACACTGCAGATTACTACAGTAGGGAGAGGGTGAAGAGGGCAAGGGTTGAAAAACTACCTATTGGTTACTATGCTCACTACCTGGGTGACAGGATCATTTCATACCCCAAACCTCAGCATCCTGCAATATACTTGTCACAAACCTACACATGTACCCTCTGAATCTAAAATAAAAGTTGAAAAAAAACAACCACCAATAATCTTTATGCATGTAAATTTAAAACTAACATTTTCTCTGTGACCCTAACACATGCTACAAATACTTTAGCTTTTAGGGTCTTGGTTTGTATAGTTTATTTATCCTTTCACATATTCATTCATGGTTTCATTTGACAAACACATCTTGAGTATCTTTACTGTGTGAGATTCCGTGACAGATTTTGGAGAGACAAAAGGAAATCACATAGTGTCTCCCCTTAAGACATTCATACATTGTGAAGATGATCACATAAATAATTACAAGAGACTGAAAAGTACTACACTGAAACTACATAATGGTATTGAGGGAGTTCAGAGGAGGCAGTAGCAAAGAGTAATGGGAAGGTTTCAAAATCCTAATCTCTGGGAATCTGGGTAGAAGTGTTCCACTGTCCACCTCAGATCCAAAGTACTACATTCATCCTGGGACAATTCTCTGTTCTGTTTAATTTTTCATTGTTATATTTTATGCTTCCGGGAGTTACAAACGTGGTGTATTTGGTTTTCTATTGATTCAATACCAGATTATCATCAACTTACTGGCTTAAAAACAAGAGCCTTTATTACTTTGCAGTTTCAGTAGGATAGAAGTCCAGCATAGTATGACTGGAGTCTCTATTTAGGGTACTACAGGGGTAAAATCAATGTGTCAGCTGGGGCTGTGGTTCTCAGTCTCTCCAGGACCAGAATCCTCTTAGAGGCTTATTGGGTGTGACAGAATTTAGTTCCTTGTGGTTGTAGAATTGAGGTCTCTATGTCTGTGAAACATGTCTCCTTCATCTTCAAGCTAAGAACAGTAGATAGAATCCTTCTCATGTTTTTAATATCACAGATTTCCCCCTCTGCTTGAAAGGAATCATTCAATCTCTCTATCTTAATATCCACTGATTAGTAACCTTATTTAAATCTGTGAAGTCTCTTTTCCCACATAATGTTAACATTTGCATGAGTGTAACACTAGATAGAGAAAAGGTCATGGGGGTCCAAATTCTGCCTATAACACTTGACATATTACATTGTTATTCTCTCTTTGCTCTTTCATTTCTTTTGAATCACTACACACACACATACACAAAAAAAGATCAGGGCCTTGGAGAGAGGATATACTAAATCCAAGGCAATGCCTAAAGAAATGAAGATTTCTGTGCACCAGATCAGAAAATCAAAGCCACTTACTCCTAATTTGTAGTTTGCCTTCATTAAAGTCTCCCTCCATGTCTTTGGATAGTCAGTGAAGGTACAGGTTGGGGACTGAGATGACTGATATTTATTGAGCACTTTGAGTCAGGCACCTCAAATCATGAGATTCTTAGAATACGCTTATAAAGTAGGATTATCACTGTGGTTATCTGACCGAGAAAACAATGAAGGTACAAAGAGTTTAAATGGCTTGTTCAAGTGTGTAAGCTAGGATAGAAAATTTTGGGATATAAACCAAAGTCCACTTGGCTTGAGAGCCAAAGTTTCTGACCACTACCCAATGCTGTCTCCTGGTAATCAGAAAGGAACTTTCTTTTATGTGAAAACTAGGTGGAAAAGAAAGAAGAAAGGGAGAGGAGAAGGAAATATTTATGTGTCAAGCACATTCACATGTACTATCTCATTGGATCTTCAGAAGTATTCTATTTGGTAATATCTTCTCCATTTATTGAGGAGAAAACTGATACTCAGTAAGGTTAAGTGATTTTGCCAAGATTCTGGAATTCATACGTGGTAAAGCCAAAGAACTGTTTGTAAACTGAAAGTATACTGTCCTTCCAGTCTACTCTCTCAGCCTTACAAGTGACACACCCCTTCCAAAGTAAAAAGCAAAGGTTCTGCGTACCAAGAGCAGGAAATAAAATGCAAAGAACTGTTCTGTGTGCACTGAGCCAGGATGTTAATAGCAACTGTGAGGTTCTGGATATGCCTACGGAGTCAGGCCCAAGTGTGTGGCTAACTGTGCCCAGTCTCCTCGAGAAATGAGTCCTGAGGCCAGCACACCTTGGCCTGTGTCAGCCAGGGCCAACCCAGATAATGCCTCTTCTTCCCAGGAGCACATCCTGGTTCAGCCAGGATGCCATATGGGTCTCCGATTAATTTGAAAATGAAAAATTATGGCTTGAAGATGTTTTAGCTCCAAATACCAAGAAATGATGGTATTAACCTGTGAAATAATTTCAGCTTGTCCTATGAAATGACATAATTCAAATGGTGTTTTGTTTCTAGGCCTCCGGTTTGGCATAGTTCATCTGGTCTGAAAATGTTTTGCCAAATGAGAATTCATGCCACTGCCTTGACAGAGTCACCTTTGGGGTCAGAGAATGCCAGGATATTGTCTGCCCCAATTAGAATGGCTGGCTTGGCTTTCTTTCTAAACAAATCCTGGCCTTTGAAAGCTTTCCTGCAGAGAGTTTTCTTTTGCCTCCACTTTGTGCCTCCATATAAATAAGCTTGAACAATTTTTCTCCCATATTTCTTAACTTGTTGACTATTTTGAAATGTTCAATCTAACCGTCCCATATCCTTGCATACAGAGAAGACTCATGCCACTCATTTGACAAATGTTGAGTGTCTACTGCAGGCCAGGCACTGTGCTAGCTACCTTGAGCAGTAGGTAAACAAGATCAACAAAGTTTTTATCTCAAAGATCTTGAAATCCAGTGGGGGGAGACCAAAAATAGTGAAGCAAATACATAAATGGACAAAATAATTGGACTGTAAAACAACACTAGGAGAGATATAAGCAAGGTTATGAGATACCAAATATCCAGCAAAGGCAACTTTAGGTAGAAGATCAGGGAAGACCTCTTTGAGAGGGTAACATTTGAGCTGAGAGACAAGAGGGAACAAAGAGCTGAAGTCACAAAATTGTATGTTCCCTAGCAGCCTAGTGGTTAGGAACAAAAAATTACATGCAGAGACAACACATGCAACAGCCCTGAGGTGGAAAATAGCTTTGTACGTTTGAGCAAGAGAAGACAGCTAGAGTTCCAGGAGGATAATGAGCAAAGGAAAAAGATGGTATAAGATAAAGTTGGAAAGGTATGGGGACTCCAAATCATCTGAAGCCCTGTAGCAATGATATATATTATTTTATTCAATCCTTCCACAAACTTGTTAAGTACAGTTGTCCCTTGGTATCCCTGGGGGACTGGTTCTAGTACCACCACCCCCTCCCCTGGCAAATGCCAAACTCCAACAATGCTAAAGTCCCTTATATTAAAAAATGTAGTACTGCATATAAGTTATGCAAATCTTTCTCTATACTTTAAATCTCTAGATTACTTATAATGCCTAGTACAATGCATATGCTATGTAAATATTTGTTATACTGTATTGTTTTTAATTTGTACATTTTACTGTTTATTTCCCAAATATTTTCAATCTGTGTTTGGTTAAATACATGGTTATGGAGCTCATGGATACACAGAGCCAATTGTATTAATATATCTTTTCTTTCAATGAAAAAACAGAGGTGTGGGGAATTTAATGTAATGGTGAATTTTCTCCAAAGACCAAGAAGACCTGGCCTTTGCAGAACTACTATTAACCTACAAAAATTTCCAAACTGACATACTTTAAATAAAATTTTTCCCTCAGGCTCTTGGATTGAGTGGGCCTAGAAAAACCTCAACATTTATTGAAATGTATGAATTTTTGCAGTTTTTCAAAAGAGCCACCTTTAGAACAGTGACCTAGGGATAAGGTTATATGATTAACTTCTACCTAAAGGTAGTAGCTGAAAACAGTAACACAAGTTGGGATAAAGGGAGAAGGTGCCATTGAGCCTTGTCTTTGTGTAGTAGCAGGCAAGTACTTTGGGGGTGACCCAGGAACATGTGGACACTTTGTGCTCTGTGGGAGTGCTTTTGTGGGTCCTTCAGAGTTCTCCTGTAGGGACCTTTCCTACTCCCAGAGATGCACTCTTCACCTGCTCTCTCATTATTTCTTTGTTAAGGGAAAGGTCCTCCCACTCACCTCTGTACTGATGATTTTAAAAAACTGCTCAGCCTCAGTATCCCACGCATTTCTAGTTCCATGTCTCCTCCCTTCCACAGTGATTCTCTACACATTTTTGTTGGCAACATACTTTGACATAATTCAAAACATACACGAAGGGATTAAAAGTTCAATACTGGATTTAAAATAAGTTTTGTAAATTGAAAACATAAATTTACCCAATTATTACACCACTCACCGATTTCCCTTAAGCTTTATGTCACTATGTGAGTAGAAATATTCACTGCCCTGACCTTTCTTGCTTCTGTTGTTGAATGAGCTGAACTAAGTAGGATACAATAAAGTCAGGTTTTTTTTTCATCCACTGCTGCCCTCAAGCCATTCTGCCAGATCTCTATTCTCTGTCCTCTCAGACGAATTCAATAAGCTTTTTTAGCCGTATCTGAATAATAACAGAATAGAATCATTTCAGATATTAAAAATAAATCTAAAATGACATCCAATCTCTCACACAATGTTAGGTTCCTCTCTTAGTGTGCCATGACCCAAAAATTCTATAGATTAGCAGTTAAAAAATTGGCAAAGCCCACTTTTCCACTGCTCCAACATACTATTCTCCCCCCCAGTATGTTACTCTTGGTAACACCAGGTTGGGACAGGGAAAAGATGAAGAGGCAAAGGGGAGAAAGGTTTCATCCATGGAGAGTGCTATTGTTATCCGGTACTGGTGTGCTCTGCGGATATTTTGTGCTCTATGGGAGTGCTTTTGTGGGTCCTTCAGAGTTCTGCTGGAACGTTTCCTAGCCCCATAGATGCATTGTTAACCTATTCTCTCTATTTCCCTCTCAGCTCCTGCTCCAATGGTACATTCCGTAGTCTCATTTCTTTGCTGCCTTTTGGAAAGTACTGAGATATGTCCAGCTTCTCTCTTAGAATATGGGGTTCTTCTCAGCCATTGTCTTCAATCGCAATTGCAAGATAGAAAAAGTCTCGCTTGACATCTTATTAAACTTACATACTTATGAGGAAAAGATCTCTTGCATCCCAGTTAAGCCCCCCATTTTTACACAAAGATTATATACCTCTTACCTCATCTTTCCCTCATTCAGTGGCTACCTGCTGTTTATCACATGGTAGGAACTCTTATTTTGATACTTCCTCAGACATAATCATATGAGCCTCTGTTAGAGCTAAGTAAATTTTACACATTAATAAAGGTCTGGTGGCACACCCTTCAAAATTTTGATGTACTCCTGCCCTCCTGTATATTTCCACTTGGATATCTCTTGTCACTTCAAACTTAATATTCTCAAAGTAAAACAACATTCTTCCCTTCAAAATGGCTCCTTGTCAACAGGTAAGATATTCTTCCAGGCATTTATGATGAAAAACGGTCAACTTTTTGAGCCTTTTGCTATCTGCCAAGCGCAGTTGGTCATCACCCCCATTCATACTTCTGGGGCTCTTCTCCTTTAGGCCTCACATTACCTCACTCTGAAGAGCTGCAGTAATCTTCTAACTGGAGCCCCAGAATTTGGGCTTTTCTTTTCTAAGTTAGGCTGAATATGGCTGTATGACACTTAAATCCTGCTTTCATAGTGATGTTCTAATTTTACTGCTCAAAAGCCTGTTTTCCTACTGATGCCTGACAAAATTTCTAGACTCATATCTGACTGTCTCTTAACACTTTAGCCTTTTCTCCTGCTTTTCCATATCATGCAACTGATATTATAAACTAGGCCATTGTTCTATGAATACATATTTTGATGTGACCATTTTGATTCTAGGATATTTTACTGTAAACATCGAACCATTGAGCTGTCAGTTTTTGCTGTTGCCTGGATGCCCAATTATCTTTCCTCCCTCAATGAGCTTCACCTCATCTTGACCTCAATATATCCATGACCCTTGGCGGTGGGGTGAAGACTGGGGTGAGGGAAAGGAAGGGCTGAGGTACTGGGAGAAATCAGATTCTGAGATAGAAGAGTTCAAAGACAGGGCAAGGAGCAGGAATAAGGTGAAACTTTGGGATGGGAAGAGGAAAAGGAATGTATATAATATTCTGTGGTTGAAAAATGTTAGAATGGCGATCATTCAAAAGTCAGGAAACAACAGGTGCTGGAGAGGATGTGGAGAAATAGGAACACTTTTACACTGTTGGTGGGATTGTAAACTAGTTCAACCATTATGGAAAACAGTATGGCGATTCCTCAAGGATCTAGAACTAGATGTACCATATGACCCAGCCATCCCATTACTGGGTATATACCCAAAGGATTATAAATTATGCTGCTATAAGGACACATGCACACGTATGTTTATTGCAGCACTATTCACAATAGCAAAGACTTGGAATCAACCCAAATGTCCATCAGTGACAGATTGGATTAAGAAAATGTGGCACATATACACCATGGAATACTATGCAGCCATAAAAAAGGATGAGTTTGTGTCCTTTGTAGGGACATGGATGCAGCTGGAAACCATCATTCTCAGCAAACTATCACAAGAACAGAAAACCAAACACCGCATGTTCTCACTCATAGGCGGGAACTGAACAATGAGATCACTTGGACTCGGGAAGGGGAACATCACACACCGGGGCCTATCATGGGGAGGGGGGAGGGGGGAGGGATTGCATTGGGAGTTATACCTTATGTAAATGATGAGTTGATGGGTGCAGCACACCAACATGGCACAAGTATACATATGTAGCAAACCTGCACGTTGTGCACATGTACCCTACAACTTGAAGTTTAATAATAATAAATAAATTAAAAAAAAAAAAAAAAAGAAAAGAAAAATGTTTCACATTTGACTCAGTATGTAAAAATGTCTGCACTAAATTTTGTTCTTTCCATCCTGGACACATGAAGTTTATGATACTTCTAAGCCTTTGCTGTTCCTTGAGTGCCCTCTATTCATATTCAGGTTCACAAATATTTACTGAGTGGCTCCCCTACTCTCCTGCCCTAGTTGTTAGAGTGATAGAGGTGAGTAAAACATGAGGGAAAGTCTTTCCCTGAAGGATCTCACAGACTAGTGGGTAGACAGGTCGGCTATTAAGTTTAATATGAAAAATGCTTCAAGTTGTTGTGGGAGCACCAAAGTGACACAGCCATGTTGGTGGCTGATTTCATGGGTCACTCATTTTTGCCTAAACATACCCTCTTCCCAGCAGAAAGGTCAGACAGAATTTTCTTGCCTATGGTGTGAAGAGGTGCAGGTTAAGCCTTGGGACATCTCCAAAAGAGTTTAGATTCTCCAATGCAACCTGCAAAGAAAGTAAGTAGATTTAAGGTAAACAGAATAATAAGTTACATTACCCAGAATCACAATACCTATACTATATATACTTGCCTCACAATTTTTTTCTACAGTGCCTGTTTTCACCTTTGTAACTATGATACCTGATTGGGGGAAATTAAGGCAGAATGGGTAAATGATTTGCTTCATGGTTTCAGGCAAAGTGAACTGCCTAGCTAAGTTTATAAAACTTAAACAGTAAAGCTGCAAAACTTAAACTTGTAAGCTTTGGCTTTAAAGCCTTCCTAGCCATAAGCTTTCTTTATTTAAGACCTGTCAATACTGCCTATGATTTTGCTCAGCTGTAAATTTCCTGCCACATCTTATTTCATCATTACACATGACTGGTGAATGTTGTTCTTGTCATACTTAAATTGCCTTAAGTTTACACTTAATTTATACTCAAATGCAAAGACACATGTACCATACTAGGGCATGGGCAGCAAGCTGTTCAGACTCATGGAATTGTGTACAACCTTTCACTTGGATAGTATGGCAAGGTTTATAAAACACTTTCTCACATGAATTAACTCATTGACTTCCCAGTGAAGCAGATATTGGTATAGAGATGTGGGGCAGGGAGCTAAAAAGAAGATTCCAGAAGTTTATGCTCCTTGTTTGTGTTGATAAATAATTGTTTCTAAATTCATAGCTTTGGGCCAGGTGCAGTGGCTCACACCTATAATCCTAGCACTTCGAGAGGCTGAGGTGGGCGGATTGGATTGCCTGAGCTCAGGAGTTTGAGACCAGCCTGGGCAACATGGTGAAACTCCGTATCTATTAAAAACACAAAAATTAGCTGGGCATGGTGGCGCGTGCCTACAGTCCCAGCTACTCAGGAGGCTGAGGCAGGAGAATAGCTTGAACCCGGGAAGTGAAGGCTGCAGTGAGCTGAGATTGAGCCACTTCACTCCAGCCTGACAACAGAGCAAGATTCCGTCTTAAAAAAAAAAAAATTAATTTTTAAAAATTCATAGCTTTAAGCAATCTATCTCAAATTCCATTTAGTTTACAAGTAAAGTAGACCCTGCTGCTATTGCCCTACCCTCCAGGGAGAAATTAATGGAGCTCATTCTACTTTCCCACTGGATAAACTTCTCAAATCTGGGTACAATATGGGAGAGTGAGAGATCCTTGCTCTGAAAAGTTGCTTGGTAACCAGTGACATAGCATAAATATATTTTAATAGTTAAGGCAAAGAATTTCTATGTGGGAGTTTGTCATTTCTGCTTCACGAAATTCCCCAACACAGCAGAAGCTCTTGGGGACAGAGATTTTTGCCTTATAGTGCTCAGTCAGTGAGTACCTATTGATAGCATCAATTTTTGAATTATATTTATCCCTTTTCACAATGTGCCAACTGCAGTACAAAACGAATTCCCTATTTGGGGTCAGGTGCTTGCCCATAAAAAGACAAGAAGTCAAAAACAAGTAGAGAAAAAGGAGTGTATTAAAATTTAGAAAGACCAGGCTCTTATCCAAAAGTCCTCAACCCAAAGTAATTTTGTTTATAACCTGATTTTTCCATTAGAGGAACAATTGTTTTAGTTTACTTGGATTGATTCAGTAGTTAACGTGCTCAAATTGTAGAGTATGGGTGGCCTTTTTGTTTTGTTAATGCCAGATGTAATTTTGTAATAAAACTATTTTTGTTTATTTAAAAACCACATTCAAATTGTGAAATAGGAATTCTACCCTCTTTGCTCTTCCTTTTTCTCATTTCCTTCAAATTTCTCTAAAATTATCCTCTTGCAAATCAATGGATTTGTGAATTTTGGCCATCATCCATAAGGAAGCAACAAGAATTTGTGGCCCAGATTTGTAAATATTCCCATGGATGAGATAATGGTGGCCATCTCTCTTTTGGATACAGGAACTGTTTCTTATTTTTCTACAGGCCCTAGAGCACATAGCATACAGAAGGTATATAAATAGTGCTTAAAAGAAAAGTATATATGGAAAGAGTAGAGAGGAAAGGCCAGAGCTTTTATTTAATAGCATGTCTAATATGGGTGGCTATCTCCACTTTAGCAACAGAAATATTTTTAAGGGAAAGAGAAAAACTCTGTAAGACATCCATGAAACAAGTCATTGTACCCAACTCTCATCATTTATGTAACACCTTCTTGCAATTCTATACTGCTTAATCATTGTTACCATTTGTAATTTTGTTACCATTTGTAATTTTATTTAATATTTTTATTAACTTTTTTTTCTAAAAATATTTACAAAGGAAGCAAAAGCAATTCTGACACAAATCAGAACAGTAGCTGCCCACAAAAGATGGAGATTGACCAGGACTTTCTGGGGAGATGAAAATGTTCTAAATCTCAATGTGGAAAATATACTTGTTAAAACTCATTGAATTATGTGCTTAAGAACTGGGCAGATTAAATAATTTAATTTTTTCTGCAATTAAAATATATTTAAGGTAAATAAACAGATCAAGTAACTAAAGATACTCACAATTAAAGCGAATAGTGTTATTAAATTCTAGATACTACTCCTTAGAGAAGGCTCTAAATCTGATACCTGCTTTCTCTTTTTAAAACAAATTAGTAAGCAAGTAAAAAAGAATAAAGACATGTTAGTAGCTCTATATCTTCTTCTTCCCTTTCCTTTATTTAGGCAATATATTAGTATCTTGCCTTCCATTGTCAAATAGCCCTATGTGAGGCCGGAAAAGGTAGGCTGCTCAGATAAGGAAGGCAGACCTGTGCAGAGGAGGCTAATCTGAACACAGGGCAAGTCTGCTTGCCAAGAGTGTGGTGACCTAGCACTATCAGAAGATTGGCCACACCCAAGGAGATTGAGCAGTTAATAAACATATTGCGAATAATGAGAACAAGGTTTTTCACTATTGGAAAGGGAGTTACAATTAAGGAAAAGATAAAGCAATAATAAACCCAACCAATACTAGATTAAAACTGAAGGTACCAGAGTGAGCTACTAGTTTTAGTTGTAGATGTATATAGAGATAAATATAAATACAAATGTGTGTGGTTCCTAGTTATCTGCAGAAAAAGCCTAAGAGTAATGGTACTCCAATAGTAATGATCACCTAATGCTCATATCTTCGTTTGAAATACTGAAATGAACAAAGACTCCTTGAAGAAATGCCTGAATCCAAGGCTGCGGCTGAGAATGTGATGAGCCTGGAACACCTTTCATAATAGAAAGAAAGAAAATACTCAAAGAATGCGGATGTATTAAAAGAATACAGAAGCAAGCTTGAAGGAACTGGCTCCCAGTGACCAAAGTACAAATGAAACATTAAAATAATGCTAAAAGAACAAATTATAACCCATTGAATAATCTAGTACCCCATTGATATAAATAAACAAATACATATATACATACATACATAAATGGATAGACCAGGTGCAGTGGTTGCTCATGCCTGTAATTCTAGCACTTTGGGAGGCTGAGGAGGGAGTGTAACTTGAGTCCAGAAGTTCGAGACTAGCCTGGGCAACATAGTGAGACTCCAGAATCTACAAAAAAATAAAGTAACTAGCCGAGCATGGCAGCATGAACCTGTAGTCCCTGCTACTTGGGAGGCTGAGGTGAGAAGATCGCTTGAGTCCAGGAGGCTGAGGCTGCAATAAGCCATGATTGCACCACTGCACTCCAGCCTGAGTGACAGGGTGAGACCCTGTCTTAAAATAAGAAGAAGAAATTAAATAAATGGGTAGAAGAGTAAGCTCTTCCTCACAGCAGAAAGCTTCCAATAAGATGTGGAAGGAATATTGTTTTAAAAATTCACCATTTGGCAATAAACATAATAATAATTAACCCAAGCAAAAAACTTCAACAGATACTAAAACTAGTAGGTCAAAATGAGGTAAAGAAAGAGTTTTACATAGTCTCAAAGTATCTCAGTTCAAAATATTTGTTAATTACAAAGGGAACAAGAAGTAGAGAAACCTGGTGGACGTAATCTTAATCAAGTGACCGAAACAAACACCATCAGTAATGGGACACATAGATATCATGTGCAATCTGATAGGATGGTAATGAAAATAAAATAGCAAGTGTGACAGTCTGATCAAAACCTCATAACCTGGGTCTAACCATGAGGAACCACTGACAAACTCAAATTGAAGGATATGTTGAAACACAACTGGCTGATCTTCAAAAATGCTAAAGTATCGGTTCAAGAAGAGAACACTGTCTAAATTCTGCTTAGAGATGTTAGGAAAGGCATACTAAAGGAGATAACTTAGATATATAAAATGAAGCAGTTGTCATAACTTAAAGAGGAAGTCATTCTAGGCACAGGAGACAGCATTTTCAAAGGTGTGGAATTCTGGGTACTATAGTGAGTTCGGTACCTAGAAAGCATAGAAAGATGGTAGCTGCAGCCAGGGAGATGGGCTGGGGCCAAATTATGAAGGATCACTTTCCTCTGTATTTTGCACAGTGAAATGAGTACACAGAAATTGAGTGATTAATTCTGGAGGAGTTGATGGGTTAGTCCATGTCTGAGAAGCAGTTGCCCAGTCAGGATTGAATACAGAAGCAGTTTATTAAGAGAAATGCATGCATGAAAGAATATATGATAGGAGCTGGAGAGGGCTGGAAGAGTCATGAGATTGTAATGTAAGTCTGACCCCAAGTGAAGATGAGAGGTAAAGATGGTTGGGTCGTATGTTCAGCAAAATCATTCATGAATCCTTCAGCCAAAGTAAATGACAGAGTAGTCCCCTTCTCTCCCAAGAATCAGGCCGCCTTACTATTCCTACCTCACTTTATCATTGGTAGCAACTACCCCTTGGTAGGCCTCAGTGGCAACACAAGACTGGACTTCAAAGTGCAGTAGCAGGTACCGTTGGTCCATTATGCTGTCTGCAATAGAAGGGAAACAAAGCACATTCTCATTACCACCACTTATTTTATTTATTTATTTATTTATTTATTTATTTACTTACTTATTTATTATACTTTAAGTTCTAGGGTACATGTGCACAATATGCAGGTTTGTTACGTATGTATACATGTGCCATCTTGGTGTGCTGCACCCATTAACTCATCATTTACATTAGCTATATCTCCTAATTTTACCCCTCCCCACTCTCCTGACCCCATGACAGGCCCCAGTGTGTGATGTTCCCCATCCTATGTTCGAGTGTTCTCATTGTTCAATTCACATCTATGAGTGAGAACATGCGGTGTTTGGTTTTCTGTTCTTGCAATAGTTTGCTGAGAATGATGGTTTCCAGCTTCATCCATGTCCCTACAAAGGATATGAACTCATCCTTTTTAATGGCTGCATAGTATTCCATGGTGTATATGTGCCACATTTTCTTAATCCAGTCTATCATTGACACACATTTGGGTTGGTTCCAAGTCTTTGCTATTGTGAATAGTGCCACAATAAACATAAGTGTGCATGTGTCTTTATAGCAGCATGATTTATAATCATTTGGGTATATACCCAGCAATGGGATGACTGGGTCAAATGGTATTTCCAGTTCTAGATCCTTGAGAAATCGCCACACTGTCTTCCACAATGGTTGAACTAGTTTACAGTCTCATCAACAGTGTAAAAGTGTTCCTATTTATCCACATCTTCTCCAGCACCTGTTGTTTCCTGACTTTTTAATAATCGCCATTCTAACTGGTGTGAGATGGTATCTCATAGTGGTGTTAATTTGCATTTCTCTGATGGCCAGTGATGATGAGCATTTTTTCATGTGTCTGTTGGTTGCATAAATGTCTTCTTTTGGGAAGTGTCTGTTCATATCCTTTGCCCACTTTTTGAAGGGTTTTCTTTTTTCTCCTAAATTTGTTTGAGTTCTTTGTAGGTTCTGGATATTAGCCTTTGGTCAGATGAGTAGATTGCAAAACTTTTCTCCCATTCTGTAGGTTGCCTGTTCCACTCTAATGGGAGTTTCTTTTGCTGTACAGAAGCTCTTTAGTTTAATTAGATCCTATCTGTCAATTTTGGCTTTTGTTGCCATTGCTTTTGGTGTTTTAGACATAAAGTCCTTGCCCATGCCTGTGTCCTAATTGGTATTGCCTAGGTTTTCTCCTATGGTTTTTATGGTTTTAGGTCTAACATTTAAGTCTCGAATCCATCTTGAATTAATTTTTGTATAAGGTGTAAGGAAGGGATCCAGTTTCAGCTTTCTACATATGGCTAGCCAGTTTTCCCAGCACCATTTATTAAATAGGGAATCCTTTCCCCATTTCTTGTTTTTGTCAGGTTTGTCAAAGATCAGATGGTTGCAGATGTGTGGTATTATTTCTGAGGGCTCTGTTCTGTCCCATTGGTCTATATCTCTGTTTTGGTAGCAGTACCATGCTGTTTTTGTTACTGTAGCCTTGTAGTATAGTTTGAAGTCAGGTAGCGTGATGCCTCCAGTTTTGTTCTTTTGGCTTAGGATTATCTTGGCAATGTGGGCTCTTTTTTGGTTCCATATGAAATTTAAAGTAGTTTTTTTTTTTTTTTTAAATTCTGTGAAGAAAGTAATTGGTAGCTTGATGGGAATGGCATTGAACCTATAAATTATCTTGGGCAGTATGATCATTTTCACAATATTGATTCTTCCTATCCATAAGCATGGAATGTTCCTCCATTTCTTTGTTTCTTCTTTCATTTCGTTGAGCAGTGGTTTCTAGTTCTCCTTGAAGAGGTCCTTCACATCCCTTGTAAGTTGGATTCCTAGGTATTTTATTCTCTTTGAAGCAATTGTGAATGGGAGTTCACTCATAAGTTGGCTCTCTATTTGTCTGTTATTGGTGTATAAGAATGCCTGTCATTTTTGCACATTGATTTTGTATCCTGAGTCTTTGCTGAAGTTGCTCATCAGCCTAAGCAGATTTGGGGCTGAGACGATGGGGTTTTCTAAATATACAATCATGTTATCTGCAAACAGGGACAATTTGACTTCCTCTTTTCCTTATCGAATACCCGTTATTTCTTTCTCTTGCCTGATTGCCCTGGCCAGAACTTCTAACACTATGTTGAATAGGAGTGGTGAGAGAGGGCATCCCTGTCTTGTGCCAGTTTTCAAAGGGAATGCTTCCAGTTTTTGCCCATTTAGTATGATATTGGCTACGGGTTTGTCATAAACAATTCTTATTATTTTGAGATATGTCCCATCAATACCAAATTTATTGAGTTTTTAGCATGAAGGGCTGTTGAATTTTGTCAATGGCCTTCTCTGAATCTATTGAGATAATCATATGGTTTTTACCTTTGGTTCTGTTTATATGCTGGATTACATTTATTGATTTGCATATGTTGAACCAGCCTTGCATCCCAGGGATGAAGCCCACTTGATCGTGGTGGATAAGCTTTTTGATGTGCTGCTGGATTTGGTTTGCCAGTATTTTATGGAGGATTTTTGCATCAATGTTCATCAGGGATATTGGTCTAAAATTCTCTTTTTTTGTTGTGTCTCTGCCAGGCTTTGGTATTAGGATGATGCTGGCCTCATAAAATGAGTTAGGGAGGATTTCCTCTTTTTCTCTTGATTGGAATAGTTTCAGAAGGAATTGTACCAGCTTCTTCTTGTACCTCCGGTATAAGTCAGCTATGAATCTGTCTGGTCCTGGAATTTTTTTGGTTGGCAGGCTATTAATTATTGCCTCAATTTCAGAGCCTGTTATTGGTCTATTCAGGGACTCAACTTCTTCCTGGTTTGTCTTGGCAGAGTGTATGTGTCCAGGAATGCATCCATTTCTTCTAGGTTTTCTAGTTTATTTGCATAGAGGTGTTTATAGTATTCTCTGATGGTAGTTTGTATTTCTGTGGGATTGGTGGTGATATCCCCTTTATCATTTTTTATTGCATCTATTTGATTCTTCTCTCTTTCTTCTTTATTAGTCTTGCTAGTGGTCTATCAATTTTGTTGATCTTTTCAAAACACCATCTCCTGGATTCATTGATTTTTTTGAAGGGTTTTTGTGTCTCTATCTCCTTCAGTTCTGCTCTGATCTTAGTTATTCCTTGCCTTGTGCTAGCTTTTGAATGTGTTTGGTCTTGCTTCTCTGGTTCTTTTAATTGTGATGTTAGGGTGTCAATTTTAGATCTTTCCTGCTTTCTCTTATGGGCATTTAGAGTCATAAATTCCCCTCTACACACAGCTTTAAATGTGTCCCTGAGATGCTGGTATGTTGTATCTTTGTTCTCATTGGTTTCAAAGAACATCTTTATTTCTGCCTTAATTTCATCACAGACTAGCAATTGCTTCGAGATTTTGTTATCACCAGGCCTGCCGCACAAGAGGTCCTGAAGGAAGCACTAAACATTGAAAGGGACAACTGGTACCAGCCACTGCAAAAACATGCCAAATTGTAAAGACCATTGATGCTAGGAAGAAACTGCATCAACTAATGAGCAAAATAACCAGCTAACATCATAATGACAGGATCAAGTTCACACATAAGAAAATTAACCTTAAATGTAAATGGGCTAAATGCTCTAATTAAAAGACACAGACTGGCAAAGTGGATAAAGAGTCAAGACCCATCAGTGTGCTGTATTCAGAAGAATCATTTCACGTGCATAGACACACATAGGCTCAAAATAAAGGGATGAAGGAAGAGCTATCAATCCAATGGAAAACAAACAAAGGCAGGGGTTGTAATCTTAGTCTCTGATAAAACAGACTTTAAATCCACAAAGATCAAAAGAGACAAAGAAGGCCATTACATAATGGTAAAGGGATCAATACAACAAGAAGACCTAACTATCCTAAATATACATGCACCAAATACAGGAGTACCAAGATTCATAAAGCAAGTCCTTAAAGACCTACAAAGAGACTTAGACTCTCACACAATAATAATGGGAGACTGTAACACCCCACTGTCAACAATAGACAGATCAACGAGACAGAAAGTTAACAAGGATATCCAGGAATTGAACTCAACTCTGCACCAAGTGGACCTACAGAACTCTCCACCCCAAATCAACAGAATGTACATTCTTCTCAGCACCACTTCACACTTGCTCCAAAATTGACCACATAGTTGGAAGTAAAGCACTCCTCAGCAAATGTAAAAGAACAGAAATTATAACAAACTGTCTCTCAGACCACAGTGCAATCAAACTAGAACTCAGGATTAAGAAACTCACTCAAAACTGCTCAACTACATGGAAACTGAACAACCTGCTCCTGAATGACTACTGGGTACACCACCACATCTTTTAGAAGAAGAGGTGAAGGAAATTCCAGGGAAATGTGTGAAAGAGTTTAAATGCAAACATTTGGTATTTCACCTTTGTTCTTATTTAAGTATCAATTTCCTCTTAGTTACAAGAGTCATAGACATTTTTGAGTTGAGCCGTGACTACATTTGTCCATCTGTGGTTAGTAAACACGGACATCTAATCTGGGAGAGTCTATCATTTTGCTTTGCTTAATATGGTTAGTCTTCTGTTTTTAGTCTTTGGTGCACCTGTGGAGGCTAACCTCAATAATACATAATTCTCTTTTCTCTGGAGTTACTTGATGTATTATGGAACACAAGTTGTTGTACACAAAACACATGCTGGTTAGTAACTACATATGCCTTAAATAAAAATAGGAAAATAAATTCGACTTCTATTTAGTAGGAAGACACATTTCTTCTTAAATGTTGTTATTGTTGCAGAGAAAAGTATTTTTGATTTTGAAAAGGTTGAGAAAATTGAAATCAACAAATTTTGTTGTGATTCTGATGTTGAAAAGACTATAAATCCATAACAAAATTTCAAGTTGCTTTAACCTATTCTTAACTGCAAATTTTCTAAACCCCATTAAAGAAATGGTCTTGCTAGACTCATTTTATCAGGTTTGGAGTATCTTCCTTCTTTATCAAGTGCCTAAAAAGTCCTCCAAATTGCATAAAAAACACCCATAAAATATGACTCATTGCATTTTTGGTGAGTAATGCAATTAACACTGTAATATGGTAGCTACATTTAAAAAATTTTTATTTACATTTATTAACTGCTAGCGTTGGGAACTTTTTTTAACTCTGAGAAACAGATTGAAGATGCCCAGTGTAGATTCAAAAAAACTTAACAATGTGCCCTTTCCTCAAAAGATAATGTGTCTGTTCCAAATGATTCCATTTAAAAACACAACAGAGCATTTATTTGGGTAAAAACTGGTGCCTAAATTTCAGAACATATTTTCATTCAATGGCAAGAAAATTGTTATTCCAAAAATGAGATGCATATAGGAGGTAGCTTAACTGAGGAATCATGCTAAAGATGTGTCTTTAAAATAGCTGCTGCATAGGAGTGATAGCTTTGACATTTGGTCTTCAAGACTACTCTGTTAAATGCTCTACTATATCTGAATAGTGTAGCAATATTTTTTGTGTGATGAAGGCGGTGAAGAATTTCTATGTTTTAGAAAATAATCATTTAATAGCTTTCATTATAAATGTCATTCCTGGCCTCATATATGCTGTGGTTACTTGTTCCTGGTCAGGAATGCACTGATTTATGCAGAATAGACACTCATCTTTTAATTCGAATCTGAAAAGCAATCCTGGTATGGTCAGCCTGAAGCAATTTTTAGAGGATGTTGCTATGAGTTTTCTTGATTTTGGATGTGGGTACAAAGGTCTGCTTTGGTCATTTTATTTTAAAGGTTGTCTTGTAGGTGCACCAAATCCACTGGTCCTTTACAGAAAAGGAATGAAAAGATGCAGCTTCTTCATAGGTCAGGGTTGCTGCATTGCAGTTCAGAGAACACAGATTCCATCTTATTCCATGTGTGATGCAGCAAAGTATTATACTCCTTTTTCTTCAAGCTAGAATCGTATTTCCCAAAATTACATATGACTATGCTGAGTTAGAAAAGATAAACTAGGCAGGGTGCAGTGGCTCACATCTGTAATCCCAGCAATTTAGGAGACAGAGGCGGGCGGATCACCTGAGATCAGGAGTTCGAGACCAGCCTGGCCCACATGGTGAAACCCCATCTCTACGAAAGATACAAAAATTTAGCCGGGCGTAGTGGTGCACGTCTGTAGTCCCAGCTACTCAGGAGGCTGAGACAAAAGAATCATTTGAACCTGGGAGGTGGAGGTTGCAGTAGGCCAAGATCACTTCATTGCACTCCAGCCTGGGTGACAGTGAGACGCTGTCTCAACTATAACAATGACAACAACAAAAAAAGAAAAGATAAACTATTCATTTATTGCCAGATACTTATGGTGGGGGAGTGGAATTATTTTCAAAAGGTGAAAAATTGATTATTTCTTTAAGAAAGCCAGATATACCTGTAGTGATTGAGTTATTAAAATGTAGTCCAAAATGAGATGTGCTGTAAGTGTAATATAAACACTGGATATTGAACCCTTGAACAAAAAAAGAATATAAAACATTCCATTTTTATATTGATTACATGCTGAAAAAATTTTGAATATATTAAACAGACTATACTATTAAAATTTATTTCACCTGTTTCATTTTACTTTTCTCAATGTAGCTTCTCAAACATGTAAAATTACAACGTCGCTAAAATTTGTGGCGTGCATTATATTTATATTAGACCGCATTAGTCTAGAATATTCAGTCTATTCAAATCCTGACATCACTTAATCTCTTCCATTCTTTGTGCCCAGCACAAAATTTCTGTGAGGGTCCAGCTTAGCTTTGCAGGGACACTGGCCATGTTAATTGATGACAAAATGGAAATCCTCTAAGACAGTGTATGGAGCTTGAAGCACCCAGGTATGAAAGAACCAGATGAGGTTAAAAGGCAGAAATCTTAGCCTTTGCTCGTTGACATATCACTGAGTCACATGTGGGGAATGTGACTTGAATTGAGAGAAGTTTCTCTAGTACAGGAGTTATTGGACTGGAGCCCATGATAGAACTGAAGAGTTTTCATAAACCTCTTGATATTATAAACAAAATTAGTGTGCATGTGCTGTTTTCCTTAGTGAGCCTGTCCTTTCAATTAGATTTTTCAAAGGTTCAGGAACTATTGCTTCAAAAATATTAAGAATCTTACTTCCAGGAAGATATGGCTCATTCAGACAGGTTATTATCTCATAATTACTGTTATATAGTCATCCATGTCTCTGAATATTAGTATTCTTAATAATGTGAATATATGCATTCATATGTCAGGGAGACCTAAATGGTGCTTGGTCTTCCTAGAGAGAGCATTTGGAGAAAACTATGTCATGGAAGTCAAAGTGCATGGCTATTGGTGAATAAGAATAACTAACAGTAAGGGTGAGACAAGTAGACTATCAATGGCATTACAAGAAAAGGCCACCTCATTGAATTATGTACCAGGAAACTAAGCTATTGATGATTCAGCAAAAAACTTATAGTTCTCACCCTAAACAAATGTTATAAACCCAGCTCTTTTTGGAAGAAAACTTCATTCATTTCTTTATTTGGGCTGTCATAGTACTTACCTTGTATTACAGAATTTTCCCTGTTTACATACTACCTTTTCAAAATTGACATATCTGTCTCACCCTATACTAAACAAGGGTCTTCAAGAACAAGAAGCACTTTTTTTACTCTATTGTCCCCAATGCCTTGCAAATAGACACTCAACAGAAGTTGAGTAAAATAATAAAATAATGGTTGTTGCTTGATTTCTATACATTTCAAAATAAAAGACAACCTATGAACAAATACAACTTTAAATATTAGAATTTATTTGGAAGGCTAAATAAAAGGCTAGAGCTGTATACAGTTTTAGTAAAACTGACTAGATTTAGCATTTGACCCTGTTCAATGCTCAAAAATTGAACTGATCTGAAGAAAGATTGCACGCAGGACTGCAGCTGCGATACACTTCTCCCAGGCCCAAACAGCGTTGAGTCATTCACCACAGTTAGTTTGTGAGTGAAGGAAACAATTTTTTTTTTTTTTTTTTTTTTTTTTTTTTTTTTTGAGACGGAGTCTAGCTCTGTCGCCCAGGCTGGAGTGCAGTGGCGTAATCTTGGCTCACTGCAGCCTCCCGGGTTCATGCCGTTCTCCTGCCTCAGCCTCCCGAGTAGCTGGGACTACAGATGCCCGTCACCACGCCCGGCTAATTTTTTTGTATTTTTAGTAGAGACAGGGTTTCACTGTGTTAGCCAGGATGGTCTCAATCTCCTGACCTCATGATCCGCCCACTTCGGCCTCCCAAAGTGCTGGGATTACAGGCATGAGCCACTGCGCCCGGCCAGGAGACAAACTTTTAAGTTAGAGAAGTATAAGCAGTCGTAGATCTGGGAGTCATCAGGAAATGTTTGCTACTTTAAAGAACTGACTGAAAGTTAAACAGGTTAATGTGACATTTCAAAGGGATTTTGAAATTCAATAGCTTTCTCTAGCAGTTGATGTTTATTCTCTGGTTGTAAGGCAAATGTTGAATTTCTTCTAAGGAACAAAAATAGATTCTAGAATAACTAGATAGGTTCAACATTCACCATAAATTTTTTTTTTTTCTTCTCCCTGACCTTCCCCACTCCATGAAAAGATATTATATATGTATGTTTACAATGGGAAATGAAAACAATATCTGGCTGGCATTTAAACATGGTTTTCTTCATCATCAAAGGGGTTTGTATGAAAACAATAATTTTACAGTTAGAAGTACATTTTCATCCAAAAGAGAAAAGCAGAATCATAAAGAATATACATAAATTCAGGAAGAGGACATATTCTCTATTTCTTACCAAAACAGCACTCCGTAGGAATGTAAGATGTTTGCCATGATTAAGTGAAAGTTGTATGAGTCAAATAATCTCTTTCAAAAGCACATTATCAAATGTTGGTTAGTAAGGCTAATGACAAAGATATGTCACGGAGCATACTGTATTACTTACAGACTAGGATATGAATTGTACACCTGTGCATACAAAACAATTTCACAAAGCTTTATTAGGATACTGAAAAATTCCCTTTAGGTGAATCAGTTACCAAGTAAAGGTGAAGAACATACTTTAACTTAATATTCAGATGAAAGAAGGCTTTAAAGTCATCTATTCTAAACCTGTTATTGATTTGGTTATAAATAACAGAAATCCAATCTGAACCTATTCCATTTTCTAAACAGGGGGAGAGAGGACAGAGGAATTTCGTGGCTTATAAAATCTAAGAATGGGGCCAGGTGTGGTGGCTCATGCCTGTAGTTACAGCACTTTGGGAGGACAAGGTGGGAGGATCACTTGAGCCCAGGAATTTAAGACCAGCCTGGGCAACATAGAGAAACCCTGTCCCTACAAAAAATTTAAAAAAAAAAAAAAGTTAGTCCAGCCTGCTGCCACATACCTGAGAGACTGATTCCAAAATCTGTGCTTTCAAAATAACGCTGAAATTAGACTGCTTTTGTAAAATGGATATATGTTCACTACAAACATTTTAAAACAGAAAAACATTTTCAAAGAATGATTAAACATACCAAATCCCTCCACCTAGAATTAAACATCATTAATAAAGAATATCTTTCTTGTATCACTAATGCCAGAAAAGTAAATAGAACAGCAAATTTTTTTTTTTTAAATTATACTTTAAGTTTTTGGATACATGTGCAGAACGTGCAGGTTACATAGGTATACATGTACCATGATGGTTTGCTGCACCCATCAACCAGTCATCTACACTAGGTATTTCTCCTAATGCTATCCCTCCCCTAACCCCCCAGCCTCCTACAGGCCCTGATGTGTGATGTTTTCCCCCCTGTGTCCACGTATTCTCATTGTTCAACTCCAACTTATGAGTGAGAATATGTGGTGTTTGTTTTTCTGTTTCTGTATTAGTTTGCTGAGAATGATGGTTTCCAGCTTCATCCATGTTCCTGCAAAAGACATGAACTCATCCTTTTTTATGACTGCATAGCATTCCATGGTGTGTATGTGCCACATTTTCTTTATCCAGTCTATCATTGATGGGCATTTGGGTTGGTTCTAAGTCTTTGCTATTGTGAATAGTGCTGCAATAAACATACATGTATGTGTGCCTTTATAGTAGAATGATTTATAATCCTTTCGGTATATGCCTAGTGATAGTATTGCTGGGTCAAATGGTATTTCCAGTTCTAGATCCTTGAGGAATTGCAACACTGTCTTCCACAATGGTTGAACTAACTTACACTCCCACCAACAGTGTATAAGTGTTCTTATTTCTCCACATCCTCCCCTGATCTGTTGTTTCCTGACTTTCTGATGATCGCCATTCCATCTGGCATGAGACCATATCTCATTGTGGTCTTGATTTGCATTTCTCTAATGACCGGTGATGATGAGGGTTTTTTCCGTATGTTTGTTGGCCACATAAACATCTTCTTTTGAGAAATGTCTTGTTCATATCCTTTGCCCACTTTTTGACGGGGTTGTTGTTTTTCTTGTAAATTTAAGTTCCTTTTAGATTCTGGGTATTAGCCCTTTGTCAGATGGATAGATTGCAAAAATTTTCTCCCATTCTGTAGGTTGCCTATTCACGTGATAATCTCTTTTAGAACACCAAAAATTTTTATAGAGAGGGCACATTGGAATATGTAGCTTATTTTTGAATAGAAGCATAACTTTTAAGTTGAATTTAACTGACATTAGAGAGTAATGGATTGCTGAATCTAGATTTTTAGTACAAAAATGACTTGTCACAAAAATTATAAAATGCACAAAGATGTTGGAATCATTTTTAAACATTTAAAAAATTTTAGATTATAAAATGTTTAAAAATGATTCCAACATTTTGACAGAATTGAATCCTTGCTTCCTAAAAATAAATTAGTGTACATTTACTTCTCTATCTCCTGACCCTTCAGCTTCATAATTTCAGTGAGTTGTTAGTTTTGTATTTTCAAGCCTTATGTATTTTGTTTTGTAACTGTAATTCTTGTGATTGTTTACTCTCATTTCCATATTTACAGGGATTCTGAGCTTATCACAGTTCCTTTTATCAGACAACTTCTCCCTTACTGACTTTTTGTTTTTCACATCTTGATTTGCTGGATTTCATCATCAAATAGTTCCCCTCTCCCTGCCCGGCTTTCTCCTCGTCATGGCTAATGTGACTTATATTCCTTGAGAATGCCTCTTGCCTTTCCACTCACAGGGTTTTTTTGTTTGTTTGTTTTTTGTTTTTTCTTCAACTTTGATTTCCAGCAGGTTTTACTATGCTGTTCCTCGAAAGTTTGGGAGCTTCTCGGATCTGTAATTTGATGTCTTTCATCAGTTTTAGGAAATTCTGTCACTTTCTTTCCAAATATGGCTTCTGCTACATTGTTGCTGTTGATTTTGGTCATCTCTCTTTTTGGAAGGCCAATTACACCTGAGTTAGACTTCTCATTGTAACTCTTATGTCTTTTGTACTTTTTTTTTTTTCCTTTTTCTTCATGTCTCATTATGCTTTATTCTAGATATTTCCTTCCAAAATATCTTTTAGTTGATGATTTTTCATTGTGTCTAATCTGCTCTTAAATCAATCCATGGAGTTCTTAAAGTTGAGTACTACTCAGTTCTAGAATTTTTATTTTTTATAGTTTTCAGCTTTTTAATTTCCCTGAACATATTTACAGCATTGTGTGTGAATCCCTCATGGGTCTCTTTTTTATTACATGTATTCTTCATCTTTTAAAAATCACATCACATTTCTTCGTGACTGGTCATTTTTTTTTTTATTTAGTGATAGACATTAAATATGAACAATTACAGAAATTATTTTAGAACTTTTCCCCAAAAGAAGATTTTAAATAGCTTTTGAAGGCACTTAGGGACTCTAGCATCTAGGATCAATTTAATCCAACTTCAAGGGCTAAGACGATTTAAAACTGAGCTGCAATTCCTTCAAGGTCCAGTTTGGTTGCAAGTTTACATGTACTTCCCAAAAGACTATCAAAAGTTCCTCTTAGTTTCTCAGCTGCCTCTTCTGAAACTCACAACTGGCAGCTACAAATGCTGATCTAACCTCTAGGTTTTTTCCTGCTCCAAGATCTTTTTCATTCCTTATTAGCTCTCTGATGCTTTCACCTAGACTTCTTATAAAAAATATTTTGTCGAGGGTTTCTAGTTGTTGTGAGATGGTTAACCTGAATTACCTTGTCATTACCAAAGTTGAAGTCCTGGTTTGTAATTTGATGTCAATTTTAACACCTTGATTCTTGCTGGTTTAATACCTACACTATAATAAAAAGTTTCTTTTATTTAAATCTAGGAAGACTCCAAACTGTTTCTTCCATTATTGTCTTGATATCTCTCATCCACTCTTTGGATGATCATGAAGGGATTTCACAGTGTTACCCTCACTACATGCCCATTCCTAGGACTAACTACCTTGTAAACAATTCACATAAGTCATGGTCTGGCTATGAAATAGAGAGAAGATGATTCCATGAAAGAATCGGTGTTAGAGAGACAAACTGATTTTGGAGGATGCAATGGAATAAAACATTTTTATGGAAGGATAAACACTATCAAATCTTGTAGAGATCAGGTAGCTAAAGACGGTGATGAGGGTGTTGGGCCTGGTAATTAAAAGCCAACATTAACTATTAAGAGAACATTTCTACAAAGAACACCCTAGAATGAATTAAAAAATAGATGAAGAGTTGGAGGCAGTGTAGATTCTTTAAGAAATCAAGTTATGAAAGAAAACAGAAAACAGGTGGTATTTTGGTAAGAAAAACAGTCAATGGTTTGCTTTTAGCATGGGGCCCTTTCGAAAATCTTTGCAGACTGAGGGAAAGACACTAGCAAAGAAAGGCTTAAAGACTGTAGGCACAAGTAAAATGGACTGAACCAAGTCTTGGTGAAGACAGGGAAAAAAAAAAAAAAAAAAAAAAAAAGGAAGCAAAGATAGCTTTCTGCTGAAATACAGGAGTACAAAGTAGGGATAAAGAGATTTATAAATGCCCAGATGAAGGTTAAGGGGGTGGGAATTAGAAGAATCCAGTTCGATAACATTTATTTCTGTGGTCTGTAAAAGGAAAGATCAGCTTTAAGTATAAGTACAGGCATGTATTGCTTAATGATAGGAAATAAATTGAGACATGTGTCATTAGACAATATCATTGTGTGAACAGTATACTTACATAAACCTAGATAATATAGTCTTCTACACACCTAGGCTAAATGGTATATAGCCTATACAAACCTATACAGCATGTTCCTGTACTGATAATGTAGGCAACTGTAACACAATCGTATTTGTGTATCTAAACATATTAAAGATATAGTAAAAATACTAAAAATACTGTATAAAAGATAAAAAAAGGTGCACTTATTATGAATAGAGCTTTTATGACTGGAAGTTGCTCTGAGTCAGTGAGTTGTGAATGTTAAGGCCTAGGTCATTACTACACACTACTGTAGACTTTATAAACACTGTATACTTAGGTTACACTAAATATATTAAAAAAATTTTTTCTGGTTTGGTGTGGTGACTTGCAACTATAGTCCTAGCACTTGGGAGGCTAAGGTGGGAGGATTGCTTGATTGTTGATAAGGGTATTGGGCCTGGTAACTGCTTTACATGCATGTCTCAGTCCATTTTTATTTCTACACAAATTTTATTTATATAAAACTCAGGAGTTCAAGACTACAACAACCTATGATCCCACCACTGCACTCCAGCCTGGGCATCACAGCGAGACTCTGTCTCTTAAAAAAAATTAAAATTAAAACCTAAAAATTTTATTTCCTCAATAATAAACTACATTAGCTTAAAGTAAGCTTTTTACTTTATAAACTTTTTTACTCTTTTGTAATAACACTGAGCTTAACACTCAAACATGCTGCACAAAAACATTTTCTTTATATCCTTATTCTATAATTTTTGTATTAATTTTTAAAATTTACTTTTAGTCTATTTACATTTAAGGTTAATATTGTTATGTGTGAACTTGATCCTGCCATTATGATATTAAAAAACTAAGCCACAGACACACACATTAGCCTAGACGTACACAGGGTCAGGATGATCAATTTTACTATCTTCTACCTCTGCATCTTGTCCCACTGGAAGGTGTTCAGGGGTAATAATGTACATAGAACTGTTACCTCCTATGGTAACAATGCCTTCTTCTGCAATACCTCCTGAAGGACCTGCTTGAGGCTAACAGTAACTTAAAAAAAAATATGTAAAGGAGTACACTCTAAAATATGATAAAATATAGTAAATACATAAAAAAGAAACATAGTCACTTATCACCAAGTATTATGTATTGTACTGACTGGCAATGCAGGTTAACAGCAGCATCATCATAAATATGTGACTATTACATTGCCCTGTCACATTACAATGGTTAAGATGTCACAAGGTGATAGGAATTTTTCAGCTCCATTATAATTTCATGGGGCCACCATTGTATACGTAGTCCATCGTTGACTAAAATGTTAAGTGGTGCATGAGTGTAGTCCACCTACCTTTCACCAGTTATTTTCCCTTTAAGACCTGCAACACACACTTTTATTGGTCTTTTTTATTGGCCTCTTCTCACTGGCTTTAGAGTACAGAACTAGAAAACTTTTTCATAGTCCTGCAACAATCTTCCATCTAATATCTCACAAATCACTAATTTCCTTTTCCCCCCTCAATATGTATTTTGGAGAATCTTACTATAAAGACTCTGTAGGTTGGCCACTTACTGATATGAAGGTGTAGGAGGACAAATACTTTCTCTTACCTAAATGAATGCCAAATAACTTCAGCAGTTGATTCCTTCTATCCCATTTTTTTCTTATAAATGGAAACTCCACAAGAGCAATGACTGTGTTTTATATACCCTGTCAAGGTGTAGCAAATACTGGGAGTGTTTAATAAATAATAAATAGGAGTGAAATTCCCAAATAATAAAACAGACTATAACCCTATCAATTGCTGCTAGTGATGCAGGGGCTGCACTTAAAACTACCAAGGAAAAAAGAAGACATCCTTAACCATAATGTTCAGAAATGTAAGTTACATTTTGGTAAATCTTTTCCAGCAAAAGAATAGCACTATGTACTCACTGAGTATTTACTATATGCCCAGAATTGTGCTAACTGCTTTACATGCGTGTCTCAGTCCATTTTTATTTCTACAAAGAATACCTAAGGCTGACTAATTTACAAAGAAAAGAGATTTATTTCGCTCATGGTTTTCTAGGTCATACGAGAAGCATGGCACCATCAGTTCCTGGTGAGGGCTACAGGGTGGATCCTCTTATGGCCAAAGGCAAAGGGGAGCTGGTGTGTAATCACAAGGCAAGAGAGGAAGTGAGAGAGAAGAGGGAGGAACCAGGTTCTTTTTAACAACCAGCTCTCTGGGAACTGATATAGCGAAAACAATTGTTACTATGAGGAAGGCATTAAGCCATTCATGAAGGACTCTTTCCCATGACCCGGACATCTTTTATTAGGTCCCATATCTAACACTGGAGGCTAAATTTCAACATGAGATTTGGAGGGGTCAAATAAACCATCTCCAAAATACAGCAGTGCATTATCTCATTTCATTCTTACAAGTTTCAGTTCATAAAAATTTATCTTCTGTTTGATTCACAGAAACATGAGAAAGTACCAATAATATCCACATCTTAAAATGAAACAAATGAGAATTCAAGAGATTAAATAGGATGTCCAAGTTCATACATTCAGCTATTATATGCAGACCCGAATTCAAACCCTGTGTTTTCTGAGTCCCCAGTCAATAGTGTTATTCACAATACTACACACTCTTCTCCTCAACTTAGCACCTATAACACTTGAATAATAATACTTTTCCTTGTGAAATTATGAGGAATCATATCATTTGATGGCTTAATAATACAAATCTTCACCTGTGCAAGGCAGACAAGTATTATTGGTCAAAGCATAAAGATGGGGTTTAATGAACAGAAATAATTATTCAAGAATCAGAAATGGAGCATGTCCTCTTGCTTGATTTCAGCTTTGTAGTCTAACATTTGAGCAATGATATATTTGATAGGACACCTGCCAATGGTAGAAAACTTGTTCAGTATTTAAGGTAACATTACCAAAGAGACAATCTTCTGCTGTGAATATTGAAATATTAAATTTTCCTTACTTTGTTGCCTAATAATTTGGGCAGATTATAAGAGAAGGAAGTGAGGTGGTCAAAAAGTCAGTGAAAAGCTTTATAAACTATGACCATTGTATGTTGTGCAATTCTGCATTTTAAATGTTTTTTAAAATTTATGCTGTAACTAGACTTTAAAAAAATAATTTATATGTAAACTTTCTCTTAGCATTCCTGCAGATCATCCTGTGTTACCAAACATTAGCTGGAGATAGTAGCTATAAACAGATAAAATTTGAGAAAATAATATAAAAATAGTTGTGTTTATTATACAACCCAGCATCTTTAGAATAGTGTTGATTTTTACAAACCATGCTTCAATCTACATCAAACATATGACATTGTGGTTATGAGAAAAATATATCGTTGATCAGAGTTTCAGATTTATATTTATCAAGCACCTCACAAAATTCTCTTTATGTTTAAATGCTTATCCCTCTCTATTATAGAATGCTGCTACACAAAAATATCAATTAGAATATTGAAGCAGTTATGAAAACTAAATAGAAAAATAATTGCAATACAATAAATTTTACAAAATTTTAACCAGAAGCAATTTTTAATTTAGTTTTTAATCTATTAAAAAGATTCTAACATGTAAGGCTTAGTTTGTCATGGTATGTGCCAAAATTACCTAATACTTCTTTTTCTAGAGATAAATTGAAACATAATTAATGTCACCTCAAATTTACATACCAATGTGAACAGAGAAGGAGAAGGGATGGTATATAAAATGAGGGAGAGTGGTTAGAAAGGTATTTTTAAATTTTTTTCCTAAATAGTTAGCTTCTAATACATGCTTGAGTATATACATATATTTTTCTCTTTTTTAGCTATTAAGTCCCATTAAGAACTGTCCCATACTTTTTGAATGAGAGATTTCAAATGAAAGTAAAATTATTTTTTAAAAGTCTGCAGTACAGACTCATTATCTCTACTTCTTAAAAACAAAAATTAGAAACAAACATTTTAAAAACCTCTGGTACGTAATACTCTGCAAAGACTAAAGAAAATAAGATTTTCAAATATTTGCAAGTGAATTTTAAGAAATATTAGTTCATTTCAAAAGTCTAATTAGGCATACTGTATTCTCTTATAAACTACTGCTTGTAGCACAACAAATAGTTTACTACAAATGAATTTAAGCACAAATAATATATCATATACTACATGAAATAGAAAAGACATATAGATATAATTATTGTCTTTCAAGAACACCTCTACAAACTTCAAAGAACATAGTAATTAATAAACAATTTTAAAAATAAAACAAAAATAGAGATATTATCTAAAAATTGTAGTTATTAAATTTTATTTCTTAAGTAATGAACTAAAAACTGTTAAGAACTGATGTACTACACAATGACACTGATATTATGTTAAAATGATTCATAGAAGGCAGTCAAGACAGAGATTCAGAACTATTTTATTAGAAAAGTAATGCGCATTCATAGCAACGTTAGCTTTTATTTCTGTGTACTGTATGAACTTCCTAAAACCATTCTCCAAAGCTAACCATTTAAAACTCATTCATGTATTTTATTATGCATCCTACAACAAAGACTAAGAAGCAGGCAAGAATTACTATAAAACACAGTCTAATTACAGAAAAGTTAATTTATTTTTACAAGAAAACATTTTGAAACCAATTTTGTGTTTACTGAAGGATTTTTTTCATGCACATTATTCAAGATTTTTTTCTGTCAGAGTATTAGCTTCCTAGGATTGCTATAACAAATTACCACAAACTGGGTACCTTAAAAGAGCAGAAATATATTCTCTCACTGTTCTGGATGCTAGAAGTGCAAAACCATGTTAGTAGGGTTGGTAACTACTGGAACTTTGAGGGAGAATCTATTCCACGCCTTTTTCCTATCTTCTGAGGGTTCCCACAATGTATCACTCCAATCTCTGCCTCCGGCATCATGTGGCATTCTCCCCTGTGTCTCTATCTTCTCTTTCATTCTTTTTCTGTTTTTTGTTTTTGTTTTTTTTTGAGACAGGGTCTCGTTCCGTTGCTCAGAGTGGAGTGCAGTGGTGTGACCTTGCAACCTCCACCTCCCGGGTTCCAGTGATTCTTGTGCCTCAGACTCCTGGGTAGGTGAGATTACAGGCACACACCACCACGCCTGGCTAATTATATTTTTAGTACAGATGGGTTTTCACCATGTTGGCCTGGCTGCTCTTGAACTCCTGAGCCTCAAGCGATTTGCCTGGCTTGGCCTCCCAAAGTGCTGGGATTACAGGCGTGAGACACCATGCCCGACCTATCTTCTCTTATAAGGGACACGAGTCATGTTGGATTAAGGGCTTGCCCTGCTCCAATATGACCTCATCTTAGCTACTTGCAACCACAATCACAGTATTTTCAAATAAGGTCACATTCTGAGGCTCCAGGAAGTAGATGAATTTTGGGGATGACACTGTTCAACCCAGTACCTTCAGTTTCTATTTAACATAAAAAATAATTCCCATACTATACTGGATGAAAAAAATGACTTAAGAAATAGGTGAAAGATTTTTGAACATACAAATATGATCTTTTATTTTCCAATCACATAGAGATAAGAATTTTTTGGGAATATGTCTCATTCACAAACACGTATTATATGCAAAGAGAAATTTATATATTGTTCAAGTAGGATTCAGGGAATTAACCTAGGTGCATTCTCTTGTTTCTCTTTCAACCATATTGTTCTCCAGACTTTTTTTCGAATTCTGATTTCCCTGTAGGATTGTTCAGATTTAAATAAAGCCTGTAAAGCAGAAGTAGTAAACAAGCCTGGGTACTAAAGTTAAATATTACAGAGGTAGATAAAATAAGTCTGAGGAAAATTCATGTATTTAATTCTTATCTATTTTGCCAGTGCAGTTATGCTGATATTTCATTCACTTGGATTCACCAACCAAAAATTTGTAACTATAGTGGAGAATCTTTTTTCTGTATTTGAAAAAAGCACACTGAGCAAATTAACAGTATAAATATTATTTCAAGGATAACTATTTAAGAGAATATTTATTTCTATGTATGGTTAATCAACATGCCCCTTCCATACCCCATGTGCCCTTTGACTAATTATCTCCAACTCATCTTTCAGGTCACAATTCAAGTATCATGTTCTCATACCTCATTTCTGACAATGGATAAAATCCTTACTAGATGCTCTTACAGTACCATATACGACCTGTTTGTAGTATTTACCACTGTGTCCATTTTATATTGATTTTTGTGGTTATAACTAACATAATTTTCCCCTACTAAACTCTATAGGACATGTATTGTGGGCCATGTATATTGTACTTACCTTTGCTTTTCTAATGACAAGTGCAGTACTTGCTGAATTGCTGAATAAATCAGAAGTATATATTACTATAAAAAGTTGACATGTGAATTATGAATCAATCTCATCAATTTGTTAAAGAATCTTCTACCAAGTACTCTTTTCTTAAATAAACTTATACCCTTATTACAGTTATAATATCTTTGTAACAACATTAAGGGAGCATTGATTTTATTATATTAAATAGATAGTTTTCTATTTCAAATAGACTTGGCTGAATTACTTTGATTAGCTCAATTAAAAAATACAAGATTGTAATAAGAGACTTTATTACTTACAAAAGGCATTGTGAGCTATTATTAAAATAAATACAATTGACATGAAATATAAGTTTTGTGAAACAACTCTTTGTAAGGATTTGACATGTTTACCTTGAGATATACAAACAAAATGGCCCATATGATATGGAAAACTCCCTTTAAAATAATAGACTATAATTTGAAAGATGAAATTTTATCAATATAACACATAGTTAAACTAATATTTTAAAATTTAAAATTTGTAAAAAGCGTACATTTGAGAAAACTATAGTAATTATTCACAAGTAGGGACATTAAAATTCATTCCATAATCATCATTATTTGAGCCAGAGAAAGACTGATGCAAATTGGAATATCTAAATTCAAAATTTAGGACATGCAGATATGATTATAATATCTTTCTCTTTGGCAGCTTGAGTTTACATATTTAGATAAACCCAACTATTATTTTTTTAAAATGTTCCTGGCCAGAGGAAGGATTGCATTTCAAGAATCCAATATGATGCAAAGATTAACACATTTTTCCAGTCTTGAGGTGCTGCTGCTCCCTGAGTGTAACTTTCTCTGCCATGTATTTCCTACAGTTTCTTTTTGAGGGGAAAAAAATGCTAAATGCTATCAATTTTCAGACTGTCCCACACTTAAACCTATATCAAGACATTCAGGAACACAACATGAGTAAAGATTAGAGAAATTGTGAGAAAAAATTTGAAGAATAAGATGATTGTAACTTATAATTTGACAGCTGCTCTAAGCTTGGCTGAGCGCCCTCTGGGGTTATCTTGTACATCCTGATCTTGTGGACTAAGTACCTTCTTGTGTATCAATTCCCACATTAAAGGAGCTCTTCTCATAGAGACTTCTTCTGTGTTTTCGTGACCAGAACCCAACTGCGATGTTTTCATCACTTGCTGTCTAACACTTAGGTTAAATCTTTCTGTCATGCTTATTCCAAGCAAAAATCTTTTGACGATGCGATCCTCTAGTGAATGGAAGGAGAGGGCAACAAGACGACCACCAGGTCTCAGAAACTTCTGAGCTGTCTTCAGTCCTGTGTAGAGTTCATTGAGCTCATTGTTCACAAATATGCGAAGAGCCTGGAAAGTCTTGGTGGCAATATGGGTAGATCGCTGTAGTAAGTCTTTCCGTGCATAAATAGCAGAGGGAGGAAATGCACCTAGGAACACATTTTGTAAAGATAGGAAAAGAAGACCGGTAATATTAATATTTTTCACTGTAAATCTAATGAATTGTGTAATTGTGTGCATATTTAGTGAGCTAAGTTTTCTTAGAAAATTGTGGTGGCATTTCATTCATACTTTACCCTATTATTCCCAAGCATTCTTCCAAGGTTTAAAACTATGTGGCAAAAAAAAACCTTTCATAACTCATAAGGATAATTGGAATTTAATAAGGAGCACAGAAAGAGAAATGGTGGACATACATTTAAAGAAATGATAACAAAATCCTTCTCAAATTTGGTGAAAAACATTAACTCAAAGATGGCTCAATGAACCACAAATATAATAAACAAAAAAAGGCTGCACATAGGCACATCATAAAACTACTACAGCGAAAGATAAAAACAAAAAAAAAATCATGCCAACAGAAAAAATTCATTACCTAAAGAAGAACAAAAATATTATTAACAGCTAAATTTTTATGAGCACACTGGAGGCCAGAAGATAGTGGAATAACATAAACAGTGTTGAGAAGAAAACTGTTTACCATGAAGGCTAAGTCTACTAAGATATTTATTCAAAAATAAAGGTTCGAAGACATTTTAAAAGAAATAAAAAGTGAGACAATCCACTGTGAACAGGTCTGCATTCAAAAAATTGAAAGGAAATACGTTAAGCTGAAATAAAATGAGGGCAGGTGATCATTTGGATATACAGATGAGAATGAAGTGATTAAGGCCATAGGTGTAAAACATTTTTGAAATAAATTAAAGACTTATATAAATGGAAAACTACTGAATGTTCAAAGATGGGAATACTTAACTACTGTATGTTCAAAGATTGGAAGATGGCAATACTACACAAACTGATCTAAGATTCAACGTAATCCCTATCAGAATTCCAGCTGACTTCTTTGTACAAATTAACAAGCTGATTTCAAAATTCATATGAAATTACAAGGCATCCAGAACAGCCCAAATAATCTTGGAAAAAAAAAGAATAAAGTAGCAGGACTTACATTTATGAATTTGAAAGCTTACTACAAAGCAATGATAAGACAGTGTGGTACTGGCAAAGCAGTAGATATAGAGAAAAACAGAATGTAATTGAGAGTCAAGAAATAAACCCATACCTATACAGTCAACTAATGTTTGACAAGAGTGCCAAGACCATTCAATTGGGAAAAGCCTTTTGAACAAACAATGCTGAGAAAATTGGATAGCCACATGTAAAAGAATGTAATTAGACTCTTACATCACATACAAAAACAAACTCAAAATGGATCAAAGACCTAACTGTAAAAGTACGAACTATAAAAATCTTAGAATAAAACATAAGGCTAAATCTTCATGACTTTGAATGTTGCAAAAGATTCTTACATATGACACCAAAATTGTGATTAACAAAAGAAAAATATAGATAAATTGGACTTCATCAAAATTAAAAACTTTTCTCATTCAAATGACACCATCAAGAAATGAAAGACAGGTCAGAGAATGGGAAAATATTTGCAAATCATAAGTCTAATAAGGGACATATATCTAGAATATATAAAAGAAGTAAACTGCAGAATACATGTATATTATTTATATCATATTTTAAAACATGCATATCAAAATAGATATGTTCCATCTACTTCAATAATTGAGATAAGAAAAAATTACTAATTTCTAAATAAACCCATAAATATAATTTTCCTTAAGCTTATAACCACTGGCACACAAACAAGATATTAAAGTATAATGTTCAATATACACAAATTTTTCCTTGATTTTGAACCATATTCCTGAAGAGTATTATCCCGTAGAGAAGCAATGTTTCTAGTACAAATTTGTTCTTAATGAAGATCTCAGAAGATAACTTCAATCTTGGCATTTTAATCTCCTTAGCATGTTTCTTAAAGAAAAGTTAATTATACAAGGCTGGCACCTTAGTTCACATTTCAGTAATCTAAACACCTAGTAGTAAAGTTCAGACATAGCAGATTAATCTTCTATGGGAACTAAATCAGAGAAGGAGAGAAATCTTGCATGTATCAGAGAACTGAGAACCTGGTGGTTTAAAGTAAACCAAATTGGTGTGATGGTTTTCTCTTTCCTCTACAAGAATTACTTTGCCAAAAGTGTAGAGAATGTTAGACACTAGGGGATTTATCTTCCAACAACAAGGTCTCTCAGGAACATGAAGTCAACATCAAAACTGAAGAGGAAGGTCAGCTTCTTACCACTTGCTATTCAATTCCTCCATTTTCCTGATAGAGTATGGGTCACTGGGAAATGTGTTTCAGAGTATTCTAAGAATCTGAACAAACATGCAACTATTTACATTTTGAAGCCTGGACTCAGAGGAAGTGTCAGAAAGGTTGCATTCCTTTCTTTATTTATGTATTGTTATTTTTATTATACTTTAAGTTCGAGGGTACATATGCACAATGTGCAGGTTTGTTACATATGTATATATGTGCCATGTTGGTTTACTGCACCCATTAACTCATCATTTACATTAGGTATATTTCCTAATACTATCCCTCCCCCATCTCCGCACCCCACGACAGGCCCTGGTGTGTGATGTTCCCCTTCCTGTGTCCAAGTGTTCTCATCGTTCAATTCCCACCTATGAGTGAGAACATGTGGTGTTTGGTTTTCTGTTCTTGCGATAGTTTGCTGAGAATGATGGTTGCCAGCTGCATCCATGTCCCTACAAAAGACATGAACTCATCCTTTTTTATGGCTGTATAGTATTCCATGGTGTATACGTGCCACATTTGCTTAATCCAGTCTGTCATTGATGGACATTTGCGTTGGTTCCAAGTCTTTGCTATTGGAATTAGTGCCGCAATAAACATACCTGTGCATGTGTCTTTATAGCAGCATGATATATAATCCTTCGGGTATATACCCAGTAATGGGATGGCTGGGTCAAATGGTTTTTCTAGTTCTAGATCCTTGAGGAGTTGCCACACTATCTTCCACAATGGTTGAACTAGTTTACAGTCCCACCAACAGTGTAAAAGTATTCCTATTCCTCCACATCCTCTCCAGCACCTGTTGTTTCCTGACTTTTTAATGATCGCCATTCTAAATGGTGTGAGATGGTATCTCATTGTGGTTTTGATTTGCATTTCTCTGATGGCCAGTGATGATGAGCATTTTTTCATGTGTCTGTTGGCTGCATAAATGTCTTCTTTTGAGAAGTGTCTGTTCATATCCTTTGCCCACTTTTGGTGGGGTTGTCTTTTTCTTGTAAATTTGTTTGAGTTCCTCATAGGTTCTGGATATTAGCCCTCTGTCAGATAAGCAGATTGCAAAACTTTTCTCCCATTCTGTAGGTTGCCTATTCACTCTGATAGTAGTTTCTTTTGCTGCACAGAACCTCTTTAGTTTAATTAGATCCCATTTGTTAATTGTGGCTTTTGTTGCCATTGCTTTTGGTGTTTTAGACATGAAGTCCTTGCCCATGCCTATGTCCTGAATGGTATTACCTAGGTTTTCCTCTAGGGTTTTTATGGTTTTAGGTCTAACATTTTAGTCTCTAATCCATCTTGAATTAATTTTCGTATAAGGTGTAAGGAAGGGATCCAGTTTCAGCTTTCTACATATGGCTAGCCAGTTTTCCCAGCACCATTTATTAAATAGGGAATCCTTTCCCCATTTCTTGTTTTTGTCAGGTTTGTCAAAGATCAGATGGCTGTAGATGTGTGGTATTATTTCTGAGGACTCTGTTCTGTTCCATTGGTCTATATCTCTGTCTTGGTACCAGTTGCATTCTTGAAGACCTTGCATGATTCAAATTTTGCATAATTCTAAACTACTTTTCTCAAAGAAGAAATGTAATATAAAATACATTTTAATGTACATATATTTTCATGTAAAATAGGAAGTAAACATTCATGGAGCACATAAATTAATAAGTACTGTAGGATTTTTTTGCTATATATATACTTTTAATTTCTTAGCATTATCTCTAACATTTTGCAGAAATTAAAAGCATGGTTCAACATAACTGCTTAACTTTCTTGACATTTTAATGCAGAATTTCTTAATTCATAAAATAATAGAAAGGCAGAAAGCTCAATAAATGTTTGCATACTATTGTCAGTAAATATGTTTTTTAAAATTAATGAAAATGGAATGTTTCATAACAAAACCAAAAAAACAACAAAAATTGTCTGAAATCACTACGTAGTTCTAATATAAACAACAGCATTGGTTAATTTGACATTAAAGTTTGTTAGACATTTTGGCTTACTAGCTAAAATAGCACCTTCTTGTGGCAGAAGGATGGACATAATTTATAATTCATTTAGTTAGCTAGCTGTGAAACTATGACATTCCTAATTCCTTTCATTTGATGAAATCGATTTTCAAAGCATTCACCCAAAGTGAGATTTTATTAGTATTTTATATTACACAATTTCAAGTTTATATAAATCATGTTCACATTAAGTATATCCCCTAGTATATATGAATCTGCAGCTGACAAAACCACTGCAATCAGAGAAGCTTTTCTTTATAAGATCTAATTTGGCCTTGCCAATGTCATAAAGTCATGCAGAATGGACATAACAACTCTCAGCTATATTTGGGAATAGATAGTCTTCAGGATAATAGGGGAACCTTAATTTATGAAGCTTTCCTTCTGGGGCCTTCTTACTCTTATTTGGGGAATTCTGACCTGGATTATGTCTGATGGATTTCCTGGAAGATATTTCTAGATGTGGTCTTGTCAACCTCGCTAAGTCTCATCTTTAGGGACCAAGAGATGACAAGAGGTCTGCAATGAGCAATGTGTTTTGTGGAGCTTTTTCGGTACTTCTCTGGGGGGATCAAAGGCACATATCTTCCCTTATTTTAGATAGGTTAAATTTCCAGGGCCATCTTTCCTTTGTACTGGTACCTCATGTCTCTAATTTTTAGGAAGAAAGGTTGTCAAAGCAGATCGTGTAAAATGAAATTAAAAAGAAACAAAAGAATATAAACAGCATGTGATGCCAGGCACGATGGCTCATGCTTGTAATCCCTTTAGGAGGGAGGGATTTGGGAGCACTTTGGGAGGCTAACGCAGGCAGATGGCTTGAGACCAGGAGTTCAAGACCAATCTTGGGCAACATAGTGAAACCCTGTCTCTCAAAAACAAAAACAAAAAAACCAAAAAAACAAAATAAACAATAAAAACACCTACAATTTAGCCAGGCATGGTGGTGCATGCCTGTAGTCCCAGCTACTCCAGAGGCTGAGGCGGGAGGATCATCTGAGTCTGGCGAGGTTGAGACTGCAGTGACTATGATTGCACCACTGCATTCCAGCCTGGGCAACAGAGTGAGACCCTGTTTCAAAATACATAAAAATAAAAATAAAATGGCATGTGATAATGGAAATTACAGTAGTAAGAACAAATCATCAACTGGCAATGGGACACATGGATAAGAAAAAACAATCCAACCATAAAAGATTAGCAAGGTTCTATGAATTATTAAGCTTAAAGACAATAAAAGTCCTGTGCCTCTGAAGAAGCAAAAATGGTTTTCTTGTGAAAGTCACTGTTCAGAGAGCAAGGAACAGAGTTATCTTAGGAATGCACAAGCTAGGTAAGAACAGCTGGCTCCTGATTTAATCAAGAAAACAAGATTAAAAAAAAAAACTAACAGATTCAATGCCTACTCTTATGCTGGACTCTGAATGAGGCCACAGGGAGAAAAATATTAGTAAGACAGAAAAATGGTCCCTGCCTTCGAGGAACTCACTGTTTTGCAATTCTTCACTTCCTTCTCATCTCTCATATGCTGCTATCAGAAATAGAAACTTGTTGTTCTGCTTTTTCGTCTGCTGAGTTTCACTACAGAGTCTAGTATGGCTAATTCATCTGATTAAGGAATAGAGTAGGTAAGGTGGAAAATCACAATTTGTGTCATTAGGTTTGATGATGAGAGAAAATCTCCTTTTTGTGTGTTATAGTCCATGAATGGACTTAGTTAACCTAGTACCAATGTATATGAGAATAGGTGTGCTTACCCCTAGTAGAGCACTTACCATACTCTTCTGTAATTACTCATTTACTTGTTTATCTCACTCATTTGACTCCGATCTCCTTGTGAATAAGAACTATTTCACGTTTACTCTTATAACCCTAGTACTTGACAGAGAAGCTTGTGATTCTTAATTCTGACTGTGCATCACAGTCACCTGTGGTGCTTTTGACAAAAATGCCTGGCTCCACTCCAGATCTACTGAATCAGTTTCAGGGGTTTATTACTCAGGAATCACTACTTTTAAAAAGCTTCACAGAGAATTTTGACATGCAGCCAAGATTAAAAACTACTTTAGAAAACACTCAATAAATGTTTGTTGAGAAGATAATGAATAGATAATAAATTTAAAAAATGGTAAAAATCCACGATCATTAGTGCAGTTTCATTCACATCATCGGGTGTGTACGCCCTGTGTGCCAAGCCTGTATATTAAACCTATGTGCCCAAAACTTATGTATAAAGCCTGTGTGTGTCTTTCATACCTATGTACTCAAAGCTTATATATATAACCTGTGTATCCAAGACCTATGTCTTCCTCAGCCTAGAGGGTAGAGTTTAAGGAACATGGCTGTGCTTTGGTCAAGGATAGGCCGAGGTAGGATGTTTACATCCTGCATTACTCAGTGAGTTCAGGGAAAACGCGTATAACTCCACTTATTATCACAGCCATGTAGCCGTAACATGGGAAGGCCATCACTTGGTTCTATGCTAATATTGTCTGTAAAAGGTATAATTGCACTGCTGATACTGCGCAGGTGTAGGCACCCAGAGAAAGATAGAGAGTCAGAGCTATCCATCCTTGCAGACGGACAGAGGAGAGCCAGGACAAAGCTCGGCTCACTCGTGCCCAGAGAGAGAAAGAGTTAAGTTGCTGACCCTGAAGCCAAGGGAGAGTCAGCCATGCAGCTGCAGGCATGGGGGCAGCAGGAGCCACAGAGCTGGAGCAAACAGCTGAAATAAAGGCGAACAGTGTAGAGTGTGAGTATAAGAAAGCTATCGATGAGAGCTGCTGCTAAATAAAATCATCTTTCACCTGCCTACGGCTCCGAGTGTTCTTTCTGCTTATTCACCCACTCCCTTCAGACCTCAACATGACATTTGGTGTAGTCGTGAACCTGACAGGGTGGGTCTATAAAGAGCATAATATTCAGTCATATCAGTAAGTGACTAAATGAGCAGCATCATAATTTTAGTCACAAAAAGCATTATGAAAATACTTTTTAAATGTCATGATATAGGTCCAGTCTTCTATGCTACTTTTTGGATAAATGTGATCATGGGAACCAAAGTATGATTTTTGTTGGAGCAAGTGAACTCTCAAATTTGCAGCAATTTCACTGTCTCAATATAACTGATTGCATGCACTTAATTATACCTGATAACGATTGAGAACATCCTTAATTAATCAATTATTTGTACATGCAACGGAGCACCTGCAAATAATTTTAACCTCAGAAAATCCAAGCGTGGAAGCCTTTATTACCTGACATAGGGGAAATGTGCAAGGTGAACTTTAGTTTTGCATATTTCTTTTGCAGAATAAAATGAGACATGATAATATAATGTTAAAATTTGGAAATTTAAATTTTAAAAAGTCCTCAATATCTTCAGTGATTTAAGTTCAAGTTTTTCCCCAAAGATTAATGTACAATATTGTTAAGATTTTATGTAAACTCTTTTCACTTAACAACTATAAAATCCTAAACCACAAATTTTCTCAATTCTTCAAAAGAGCAGAACTGTTTTCCTCCTTATACTTTAAAATAGAAAAATTTGTTAGTAAAACTGACTACAAAAGGAAATTAAAGGCTAAGGAACATTTAATGGGAAGATGCTTTCATGTTAAATACACTTTCAAAAGAAAGTATACACTAAACCCAGCATGGGAACAAGTTCTAATTTCAATACAATTTTGAGACATTATTTGGCACTTACTTCTCTCACAGTAATGCTGGGAAAATTCATGACATAAGGGATTGATCCTAGCTGTGAAAGAAAATTGTTAAAGAGTTCTGCCTTATTAGAGGCACTCCATTCTCACATTGCAGATCAGGTTTGTTGATGGTGGTGTATTTTAAGACTCTTGACAGTTTGATATCCTTTCTGTTTTCTTTGTCTCACATCAGCAAATTGTGATGCCTCTCTATCTGGGATATATCCAGAACCCCACCACTTCTTACCAGCTCTACCACTATGACACTAGTCCAAGCCGTCATCATCTTTTCCACACATCCACCACCAGACTGATCCTTTTAAACATAAAAATTAATCATGTCAACAACTCCAACATCCCCTGACCTTGCTCTTCACTGAACCTTGGCATGGTCCCACCTAAGTCCTTTGACCTGTACTTAGAAGATCTACCTTCATAGCCCTGGGTAGCTTACTCCCTACTTTATTCAAGTATCTTTTCAAATACTACATAATTCAAAAGGCAGTCTCTAACTATGCTTATGAAAAACAGCTCCATGTCACTAGTCCCCTTACCTTGGTTTAATTTTCTTTGTAACACCTTATCAGAAACAAATATTTATTTCTTTGCCATCTGTCTTCCTCTACTAGAATACAGACTCAGGGAAAATAGAGACTGTATTCACTGCTATAAAACCTTTGCACCAAGAACAGTTGGTGGATTGAAAGAATGACTACATTTGTACTTCCAAGTTATAAACATAGTCATTGTTTAAAAAAAGAAAAAAGAAAAAAAAAAGCCAAAGGAAATCTTATCATTTGTATATGAAGTCAACAGTTAATGTCACTACCCTTTACATTCTACCTCAAGAGGCAACCAAAAGGCATACTTCCTTTTTTCTTCATACACATGTATGAAAAAAAATATATATATGTGCATATATAAAAAATATAAGCATATATTTATAAGAAGAGAATCATCTGTAAAATAATCTACAACTTAGTTTACTTATCTTTACAAATAATTTCAGTTGTATAAATGCATTATAATTCATTTTGTTTGTTCATTTAACAAATGTTTGTAGTGTCAAGCACCAGCCAACTGGAAACACAATAGTAAATAAGATAGAAGTGGTCTCTGGTGGAGCTCACGCTGTCACCACAGCAGGAACATTTAGGATGGTTTTTATTTTTTCCATCACACACAAAAAATGATGCAATAAACAGGTGAACTGTACATTTTAAAATTCTACATAACAGAAAAACTCTACAAAGTAAAATGACAGTCACAGTCTGGGAAAAATATTTGCAACTGTATGTGAATCTTACAGGTCTCTTGGAGCTGTTAGGTCAAAGGGTAGTTATGTCCACTTAAATTTGGATCAATATTTCTAAATATACTCTCTAAATAGATTATACCAATTTACTTCCTTCAATAGTATATGAGAGAGTCCTTCTCCTCACACCCTTACCAGTACTAGAAGCTATCACTCTTTAATTCTGATAGTAGGTCTATCAGATAGATAGTCTGATAGTAGGTAAGTCTTAGCTTACTACTGTTTTAATTTTCATTTCTTTGGTAATTAGTAAGGTTGGACATCTTTTCAAATCTAATAGCCAGTTGATTCCAGCTAGAAACTGCTTGAACAAATCCTTTGTCCATTTTCTTGATGTGATGTTGGTCTCTGCTTTATTGATTTGGAAGAGCTGTTTATAAAATAAGGATATTAACCCTTTGTCAACTATTTATATAGTTGAAAATATTTTTTCCTGAACTGTGAATGTCTTTTAATTTTGTAGAGTTTCTGCCATTCAAAAATTAAACATTTTTATACAGACTTTTTTTTATAGTAGTTTTAGGTTTTATTAAATTTAGGAAGGCTTTCCCCACTCTAAGACTACAGATATAATCAACTCTATTTTTTTATGTATTTCTGGTTTTATTTATTACATTTGAATATTTAATCCACACAAAATTTGTTTTTTAGTATATGAGGTTCAAATCTAACTTTTTTTTTTTAAAAATGACATAGTCAACTATCCTATTTATTAAGCAGTACATTCCTTTTGTACCGATTTGAAGTACCCTCTTGATCATATACTACATTTCTATACATAGATGGATCTGCTTCTGGATTTTCAATTGCATTCCATTGATGCATTTCTTCTATTTTTCTGCAAATACCAGGTTATTTTAATTATTACTAAATATTTTTTCCAGTAAGTTTTGCTATCAGGTGGGACAACCTTCTCCCTATCATCTTCTCCGTCACCAGCCCACAATCATCTTTCAACATTCTTTTCAAAATTATCTTGGGTATTCCAATATATTTATTGCTCCAAATTAAATTTAGAATCAAAGTATATAAAAATAAAAATTTTGATTGGAATTATAGTAAGTGGGTAAATTTATTTGTGTAAAATTTAATTATAATGTTGAAGCAATGCATCCAGGGAACATAGTATTTCCATTAATATTTTATGTGTCTGTTACTGAAGTTTAATAGTTGTCTTCACTTAAGTCTTGGTCATGTTATGTGCAAGCGCTATGTTTATGCATATACATTTTATTCACTCCTATGAAAAAGCATAAAAAATGACAATACTTCTGCTAATAAAACATTGTGTAATGGAAATGTCGCTGACCTTCAGAGAAAGGGCTCTAAGTTCAATTTTCAGATCACTCACTTTTTCTATGGCTATGTGATGTGGGGTAAAACACTTTACTTCTGAGTTTCTCCATTCTAGGATGAAATCATAACACTTCTCACAGGATTATTGTGAAAATCAGGTTAAAAAATGTTCAGAAGCATTTGGTGCATACTTGGCATAAAGTAGTCATTTTATGAATGGCATAATACAGTTACTCTTCTCAGTTGTAAAATGGAGTAGGTAGGAAGGGGATTTGATATGTTAAAGGTTCTGCCAAGCTTATTCCACTTTCAGCCTGGACTAAAGAGAGTGGGTAAGATAAAGGGTTATTGAAAACCCCTGAAGTATCTGAGTAATGCTTATTCAAGTTAGGTATTGGACTAAAAGATTTCAGCATCCGAAATGAAGTATAAAATTTTCCTAATGTATACAATAATGGAACATTCTCGAATTTACAAAGTAGTACTTAGGTTCTAAAAATATAAAGACTTAGAATGACTTAAGTATGAAAAAAATTGTCTTTAAAAAAAAAAATGTAGGCCGGGCGTGGTGGCTCACGCCTGTAATCCCAGCACTTTGGGAGGCCGAGGCGGGTGGATCACGAGGTCAGGAGATCTAGACCATCATGGCTAACCCGGTGAAACCCGTCTTTACTAAAAATACAAAAAATTAGCAGGGCGTGGTGGTGGGTGCCTGTGGTCCCAGCTACTCGGGAGGCTGAGGCAGGAGAACGGCGTGAACCCAGGAGGTGGAGCTTGCAGTGAGCGGAGATCGCGCCACTGCACTCCAGGCCACTGCACTCCAGCATGGGTGAGAGCGAGACTCCGTCTCAAACAAACAAACAAACAAACAAAATGTTAGTTTTATCCTATTTAGTAACTGATGCTAAGGATTTTAACAGACCAAATTTCATCAGCCTAAACCTTCCAGGCTGTATTTAAACCATCTAGTCAGAAGTTTATTTTCCACAATTAAACTTCTAGATTTCTCTTGCCACCTGAGTTATACAACTTGTATTTGGGCATTTTAAGAATGCATTTTTGTTTTTTCTCTATTCTTTTTTTACACCTGTGTCTAGTTTTCATAGAGCACCTTTCTGCACAGGTACTTTTTTTTATACTAAGAAACAGGGTCTCACTATCACCCAAGCTGAAGTGCAATGGCATGACATAGCTCACACTGCAGCCTTGAACCCTGGGATCAAGTGATCCTCCATTTTAGCCCCCTGAATAGCTGGGACTATAGGTGGGCACCACCACACCCAGCTAATTTTTAAATTTTTGTGTAGAGATAGGGTCTTTCTATGTTGCCTAGGCTAGTCTTGAGCTCCTGAGCTCAAGTGCTATTCCTCCTACCTTGGCTGCCCAAAGTGCTGTGATTATAGGAGTGAGCCACCATGCCTAGCCTTACTTTTTAAGCACGTTCTACAAGGCTAAAATATATTGGAGTGATTTTAAACCACTCCCTTTGTTTTCACAGCTCAAAAAAAAAAAAAACCAAAAAAAAAAAAAAAACTATTTATTTAGTAACTGAATTGCATCTGAGGTTACCAGAAATTGTATAGACTAAAAAAGTGTATTACCCGCAACGTACTAAACACTGGGGATTAAAACATTTCTGAATACATAGTCCTTGCTCTCATGAAATTCAAACCTAATGAAAAGAATGATATGTAAATATTGTGATAAGTGCTATAAAGAATTTTACATGCTCTTATGAGAGTGAAGAAGAAAGAGAGAAGAACATTGACTCTGTATCACACAGCATTTTCCAAACTTCAATCCCCAACCAAATACCAGTGTATCTGTTGTCAAGTAAGTTTGGGAAATGCAACATGTTACACTCCTTTTTCCAGGATTCACAATGCCCCTTAACATGGTAGAGTTCTTAAGATAACTGTATAACTTTGTTTACCCAGAATTTTCCAACTTTTTGATAAGAAACTTTTAATTTTAATAACCATTCCATAGTATTTATTTTCTGGATAACACACTTGGGAAAATACTGGAGGTAAACTTTGTTTTAATCACGTTCCACGTATTTAATTCTTACAAAAATTCTGAGAGGTATGAAATAGATGTTCTAATTTTCATTCAAAGGCACCAAACTGAGGGGTTAAATGTCTCTTCTCAAGTTCGCAGGGATTGTAAGTAGTCTTATTTGACTAGTTCATCTCAGATACATTCTAGGAAGTCTAGATCAGTATGAGTTTTCTCACCAAAAAAACTCTTATTTATTTTATACATATATATATATATTTTTCAGTGTCCTAAGAATGTTGTTGAGCTTCTTTCTGTTTATAGATGCTCAAAACAAAGCAACAATTTTAAGATGATATGTTCACCAAGCCATCTCATCTTTTTCCTGATCAGAATTTAAGGAAGTTAAGATGAGATCACATGGCTTAGAGTGATTTCCAGAAGCTCTAATTCCATGTCTGCTGTTTTACACAATGATCTCATTTTCTAGGAGAAAATGAGTGTGGAATCTTTAAACCTGAATAGGCTTTTACTGAGAGATGTTTTAATGGAAGCCAAATCACTATGCATCGAATTGCAAGAGTTTTGCTTTCTCCCTACATTTCCCTTGGGGAGATGTGCATTGTCAGACCTAAAGACAGCGCATCTGGTGAAGGCGGCAAGCACCCTGGTCTCTCATTCTGGGAATGGTAATGAATACCTTTGGCTTTTGTCCTTTTTGCTCTATTGAAAACAACTTATTGTTAGCTCAGGTTATTGACTGTACATTTGTCTCTTTTTCATCTGCTTTCTTGATAGTGGGTTTAAAAAAGAATCAGCTGCTACTGCTGCCATTGTCAAGATTTTGGGGCAGGTAGTGATTACATGTATTTGACTAAGAATCTAGACTCATCCAATGCAGTACATATGGGCTTTTCTTGACTCACTTACTAGGAAGGGAGCCTTTTACAGTTGTTTTTATATTTGAAAATTGAGTGCTTAATATTCCCCAGTTAAGCAAGATGAGGAGAACAAGCTTGTATACAAGTGTAATAAAAGGTTGAGATGGCTAAAACCTTAAAAAATTAGGCCCAGCTTCTTATATTTTTGTTTTATTTAAAGCTTCTTAAGAAATGTTGATAGATAAGACTTTTAAAATACATTTGTTGTTATACATTTCTTATACAGTATTTTAGCAATGAAAGAACAGTGCTTCTTGTTCTCATTTCTGTGCTTCTGCACATACTGTTCCTTCAGCCTAGAATGTTTCTCTTCTTGTACTTTACATCACTTAATACTCAGTGATGTGCTGTCTTCTCCAATTTGCAATTTTTTATATACATAATATATATTATATATTACATATAATTATATATTATATAAATTATATATATGATATATATGTCATATATATAATATATATATAATCAAATTATGTACCACCGTGTACTACTTGTCTATCAATGTCCACTAGGCTGTAAAAGGCCCAGAGATCTTTTCTTATTTTCCTTTACTTCCCCAATCCCAGTTTTAAGGCCTAGTGCACAGTAGGTGGCAAAGAAAAAAGTCCTCTCAATAAGGGATACCCTTCCAGTCCCAGACAAAGATCAAGATGTATCATAAACAATATTCTGAATGTGAAAATTCATGAACTCCCTGAAATCTTCGTAAGATTTTGCTTGTACATGCAATTTTATGTGGAGATGCTCTGCTGCTTCCATCAAATTCTTAAATGACCCACAGTAGGTAAATTTCTGGTAAACGCAAATTGGGAGTTAGCTGAGTTTTTAGCTTACAACTTACCACTTCTAATGATATCACCCAAAAATCTTCTGTATTTGCTTAGTTTTGTTTTTCTTTACCTCCAGAAATATTCTACCACTTAGCATTACTGGAAGCACTGATTGAAAACCCTGTTTCATGTATGATATCAGAAGTTGGAAACTCTATCAGTGATTCCTTGGCTTTCTTATGACTCACAAAGAATTTCACATAAAGTAAGAGAAAATCTTGCTTAGTAACAGTCTGCACTACATATAATAATAGAACACAATTAGTATGTGAAAGTAGTAAGATATATTTCATTCATAAAAAGCACCATGCTTCTGGCTAGATAAATGATTTGAAGTCCCAGAAAGAAATTATAATTTTTAGTTCTGGGATACCCTTATGCTACTTACACTTTTTAAAATTTAATACATTCACGTGTTTAAATGTATTGAGATTTTTAAGCTTGTGAATGAAATTAGCAACGTGCTGTGGCTGTCAACGTGATGCATTGCAATTCCCCCTGAGTGGTACGGTTTAAATATTAATTCAGCTCTTGCACCTGTTTGCCGGCATTCAGCTGTTGAATTTCCATCACATTTAATAAGTCTTGGTGACGCAACTCATGTCCTTTTGCCTAGGCTCCTTTAATATAGTGTTAAATTCTCACCCATCTGAAATTCAAGTAATATTACAAATTTCAAACTGTTAATTAAAATTTGTGAACTTAAATGGTTCCGGATAAAACTGGCTTTACTCAGTGAGGTTCTCTGTAAACTTCTTCAGAGTCTCATCTAATCTCCAACTCCTACCAGGTTAAGTCTGATGACAACATGATCTCACTATGGGTGGTTGAGATTTACAAATCCTCATACAATAGGGAAAAAAATAAAGTCATAAGTTTGAACAGAAAGGTAATGAGGAACATTAACCAAGTCCTGGCAATGTACAAAAGAAAAAGGTTTAATTGGACTTACAGTTCCACGTGGCTGAGGAAGCTTCACAATCATGATGGAAGGCAAGAAGGAGTAAGTCATGTCTTACATGGATTGCAGGAGGCAAAATGAGAGCTTGTGCAGGGCAACTCTCATTTTATAAAACCATCAGATCTCATGAGACCCATTCACTATCAGGAGAACAAACGGGAAAGACCCACCCCCATAATTCAGTCATCTCCCACCAGGTCCCTCCCACAACACATGGGAATCATGTGAGTTATTAAATGAGATTTCGGTGGGGACACAGAGCCAAACCATATCATTCCACCCTGGCCCCTGCCAAATATCGTATCTTCACAATGCAAAATCAATCATGCCTTCCCAACAGTACCCCAAACTCTTAACCTATTTCAGCAGTAACTCAAAAGTCCACAGTCCAACGTCTCATCTGAGAAAAGGCAAGTAAGTCCCTTCTGTTTATCACACTGTAAAATCAAAAGTAAGTTAGTTACTTCCTAGATACAATGGGAGTATAGGCAATGGGTGAATACAGCAATTCCAAATGGAATAAATTGGCCAAAACAAATGGGCTACAGGCCCCATGAAAATCCGAAAACCAGTAGGGCAGTCAAATGTTAAAGCTCCAAAATGTTCTCCTTTGACTCCATGTCTCACATCCAGGTCACGCTGATGCAAGAGGTGGGTTCCCATGGTCTTTGGCAGCTCCACTCCTGTGGCTTTGCAGGGTATAGCCCTACTCCTGGCTGCTTTCACAGGCTAGTGTTGAGCGTCTGTGGCTTTTCCAGGTGCATGATGCAAGCTGTCAGGTGGATCTACCATTCTGGGGTTGGAGGATGGTGGCCCTCTTCTCACAGCTCAACTAGGTGGTGCCTCAGTGGGAACTCTGTGTGGGGGCCCCACATTTCTCTGCTGCACTGGTCTAGCAGAGGTTCTCCATGAGGGCCCCAGACCTGCAGCAAACATCTGCCTGGGCATTCAGGTGTTTCCATACATCTTCTGAAATCTAGGCAGAGGTCCCCAAACCCGAATTCTTGACTTCTGTGCACCCACAGGCTCAACACCACATAGAAGCTGCCAAAGCTTGGGGCTTCCACCCTCTGAAGCAACAGCCTGAGCTATAACTTGGCCCATTTCAGCCATGGCTGGAGTGGCTGGAATGCAGGGTACCAAGTCCCCAGGCTGCACAGAGCAAGGGGACCTTGGGCCTGGCCCATGAATCCATCTTTTCCTCCTAGGCTTCTGGGCCAGCAATGGAAGGGGCTGCTGTGAAGACCTCTGACATGCCCTGGAGACATTTTCCCCATTGTCTTGGGGATTGACTTCTCATTACTTATACAAATTTCTGCAGTCAGCTTGGATTTCTCCTCAGAAAATGGGATTTTATTTTCTATCACATTGTCAGGCTGCAAATTTTCCAAACTTTAATGTTCTGCTTCTAAAACTGAATGCCTTTAACAGCATCCAAGTCACCTCTTGAATGCTTTGCTGCTTAGAAATTTCTTCCCCCAGGTACCCTAAATCATCTCTCAAGCTTGAAGTTCCACAAATCTCTAGGACAGGGGCAAAATGCTGCCAGTCTCTTTGCTAAAGCATAACAGAGTCACCTTTGCTCCAGTTCCCAACAAGTTCCTCATTTCCAACTGAGACCACATTGGCCTGGACTTTATTGTCCATATCGCAATCAGCATTTTGGGCAAAGCTATTCAACAAGGCTCTAGGAAGTTCCAAACTTTCCCACATATTCCTGTCTTCTTCTGAGCTCTCCAAAGTGTTCCAACCTCTGCCTGTTACCCAGTTCCAAAGTTGCTTCCACATTTTTGGGTATCTTTTCAGCAATGCCCCATTCCCAGTACCAATTTATTGTATTAGTCCATTTTCATGCTGCTGATAAAGACATACCTGAGACTGAGTCAATTACAGAAGAAAGAGGTTTAACTGGACTTACACTTCCATGTGGCTGCGGAAGCCTCACAACCATAGTAGAAGACAATGAGGAGCAAGTCACATTTTACATGGATTGCAGCAGGCAAAATGAGAGCTGCAGGGCAACTCCTGTTTTTTAAAACCATCAGATCTTGTGAGACCCATTCACTATCACAACAACAGCATGGAAAAGACCTGGCCCCATAATTCAATCATCTCCCACTGAGTTCCCTCCCATAATACATGGGAATTATGGGAGCTACAAGATGAGATCTGAGTGGGGACACAGAGCCAAACCATATCAACTACCTGTGTCTTAATTTGCTCAGCATAGATGGGATACCTCAAATTGAATCATGATTCCTATTACCTATTTAGGTGGTCACAATTATATTTAATTACTGGATATTTACGGAGTAATTGAGGTCTATTTGCCAGATGCAGAAGTCTAACCAGGAGATTCTAGCATATTTGAGACTCATTACAAAATATTTTATTTGCACCTTTTATGAATATTCTACAGGGCATGCATTATTGCTCCCAGAGTTGGGCCATTTGCACTTCCCAGAGTTGGAAGATGGTAACACACAGGTGATTAACAGTGCTGCCTTTTTCTTGAGGTTAGCACATAATCATAATCAATCCTTGCACTCAAAGATAAAGTTGTCTGCCTTTCTGTAGCATACTTACCTGCAATAGAACACTTCTCAATTGTATTACAAATGTTCTTCAAAAAGTATTTATCTCTCCTACTGACATGTAAGCTTCCAGAAGGTAGAGGTCATAGGTTTTCATCATTTTTCTCATAACAGGCTTGTTGAAAGACCAATAGACTATCTGACTGAATTAAAGATTACATATAAAATTCTCCAACATCCAATAGCATATGGATTTTAATTAAATCATAAATTATAAATATATTTTTTCACTCACATCCAAATTCAATACTGAACTTCCTCCTCCAATTTTTATTTTTCTACCTGCTCTATACCACTAAATTGTTCTAGAAATAATGCCCAGTAAAGGCTTTTGGTTTCTAGAGGACATGTATACATTTTGAAAACCATGTTTCAAGGGCTAAAGGCATATATGTGCTATTAATTGCACTTTGGGAATTCAGCTTAGAAAATATCCTACTTCCCAAAAAAATGCCTTAAATATGCCCAAATTATTTATTATATGGCTTTTAATAATAGCTCCCACTTGGGGGCCAACTATCTAATGATAAGTAAATGAATAAATTATGCTATCTCTACTGATATCTGGTTTATTAGCATAAAATTTAAGTAATACAATAAAATAGTATGTAAAGAAATCTAAAATTATATACATCCAATCATTCACAAAAAATGTGAGAATAAATAAAGAGATAAAAGTAAAATGCAAAAGCATATTTACGTTTTGGTGGTAGAATGGTATTACAGGTTTTTAAGTTTTTTTTTTAAATTTTCTAACAATTTTCTATGACATATAAACAAAGATACTTTTATAATAGAAAAATAAAACTCCTGTACTTTATAATCTTGAATTTTAATTACTAAATCATACATTCATTACTCATTAATTATTAATAATGAATTCATATTTATGAATTCATGATCTTTATGATTATGAATTCATGATCTCAATGATCATGAGTATTAATTATTTTTGCATATGTTTGTGATATAGATTTTATGCACAACTAGACAAGGTAAATTCTTTATATTGTTTTTCTTTTGTCAAGTACCTATCACATGCCCAGAACTAGCATAGGTAGTTTTAAAAGATAATCTCTAAGCATTACAATAATCTTGTAAATCAGAAACCATTATCTTATTTTAGAGAGGCTTAGAATAGTTATGTCATTTGTTCAAGTTCACAAAGCTAGTAAATGGTTGAGATGGAATCTGAACTTAGGTTTTTGTATGACTCCAAAACTAACTTATTTTTCTATTACTCAGTGATATAATAGAAAACAGGGACATGAACTTTGACTAATAATACGAGAGTGAAGGGGCTTTAAAAAAATAAAAAACAAAGACAAATCCTATGGTTGGAATGTGTTCCCCAAAGTTCATGTGTTGAAACTTAATGCCCAATGCAACAGTATTGAGAGATGAAACCTTTAAGAGATGATCAGGTCATGAGACTCTGTCCTCATGAATGCCACTATCTCAGGAGTGGGTTAGTTTTTGAGGAAGTGAACTCCTGATAAGAGGATGAGTTTGGTCCCCTTTCCTCTCCTGCATGCATGCTGTTTTGACCTTCTGCCTTTCTGCCATGAGCTGACATAGCTAGAAGGCACTCACTGGATGCTGCTCTTTGATTTTGGACTTCCCAGCCTCCAGAACCATAAGCCAAATACATTTCTTTCAATTATAAATTATCCAGTATCAGGTATACTGCTATAGCAGCACAAAAATGACTAAGACAACAAGAGAAAAGAACAAAGCAATAAAACAATACAGCATACTGGCTTGGTAGTTTGAAGGAAAAGTCCATTTTTCATCAAAGGAGTATACCGATGAAGTCAACAACTTTTAGGTCCTACCTGGTAGATTATCATTCACAGCTTTAACTTCTGAGATAGACACCTGAAGCCCACAGGGCTCTAGACTAATGTTTTCCAGGAGACTAGGCATAACTGTCAAAATTTTTTCTTCTTTTTAGGAAACAAATGTAGTAATTTCTATATCATTGTTATATATATGCTGTCTCTAAAACAGTTTAATGAATAATAATAATTGGGCAACAGAAATCTCCATTCAACAATCATAACTTAAATTATAATAAATAATAAACCACATTATCTTGCCAAATTCCAAGCTTACAGTTTATTGTGTGAGGTTTAACATGTTAACTGGGTAATGAGCTGCTGGTGTACCTCAAATGAGTTGGCAGCCCATCCTGAGTTCTTTAATGTGATGAAGAAAAGGGTGGGGAGGATAAAGTAGCAGCTGGGAATAACAACTTCAACAACAAAAAAAGGAATGCTTTCCTCTGTCTTAGTTTTCTTACATTGCTTCTTAAGATTTAGGTTCTCAATCCCTTGACTGCCACTGATACCTCTGCTTGCTGACATCTTAACCATCCCTTCAAAGAGCAATGTAGCTGCTAGTGGTATAGGAAGTCTTTACTGATGAATCCATTAATGAAATTTGTATAGCACTATCCAATTCACTCAATTACCCACTAACTCACTCCTTCTTATGTGTTCATTTGACAAAGGTTAAAAATAAAAAGATATCTGTAGACATCTAAAATATGTTATCGGATTTAGTTATCCAAGAATCATTTGAGGTAGCTATTACTATCTATATTTTGCACATAAAGAAACAGATTCAGAGAAGATAAATTTACAAAGCTAGTAAATTACAGAGTCAGCTCAAATCTATGTGACTCAACAATTCTTGCTTTTTCTAGGGCAGTCTATTGATTCCTTTAACACGTGTTCTAAGAGATGTAAAGTATTCAAGTAAATTACATATGATTGCTCTATCCTTGAAGAGCTCACACAGTTTATAAGGTAGACAAAGTGTAATGAAGCAAAGGCTAGTTAGGCATATGAACACATAAAGAAAAAGTAAGCAACTTCAGAAGGATGGCAAGAAGGTAAAGTTTAGGGCAGGATCTAAAGTAATAATATATTAACTGAATCTTGAAAGTGAGTATGAATTTCTCATTTACCCTGTACTTTTTGTTCATGACATTTCCACAATTGATAATTATACATTTATTTGAATGATGATTTGAATGTTTACTGCCTGTTTCTCTCACTGAGAAAGAGAACGGATTAAATAACTTTCCAAAGTCACATAACCATTAAGTAGCAAAACAAAGATTTAATTGCTGCTCTTTCTGATTGTATAAAGCCTGCCATGCCACATTGCCAAGAGAAAGATAAAAGATAAATAAACTGCTGTGCTAGTTTAAATCAAAGACCATGCCCAACTTGGGAAATAATGGATGGAATCTCTCTCTCTCTCTCTCTCTCACACACACACACACACACACACACATATACATACACACACACACCACTACCATCACCACCACTAGCAGCAGCAGCAGCAGTAGCAGCAGTAGCAGCAGCAGCATTTAAGCAAGGTCTTAAAGATGAAAATGTTTTCAATGGTGGAGACAGGAAGATATTTTTTTCCAGGTGGAAGATATATCACAATCAAAGATACATGAAATACAATGTAAGACATGTTTAGGGGAAAAGGACAGAACAATTAAGCCAGAATGCAGGAGAATAATAACAGAAAATATGAAACGAGAATAGCTCAGAGTAGAAAATAGGCCTTCAAACATCAAGCTCAGGAGTCTGGGATCAAATGCATCTGTAACTGGAGTCATTGGAAGTTTTGAGCAAGTAAATGATATGATTAGTAAAGCTGTGATATCTTAGGGAATTGGTTGGATATTAAGGAAAGGAATAAAGCCCACTCAAATTAAGTTAAGATTCTAAAAAATTGTTAAAAGGAGGTACAGGGATCACAAAAAGCCAACTGCAGGAAATATTACTAGGCCTTTAGGGAACTGAGCGGCAATCAGACAAGCACTCTTTCCATGCCTGTGTTTGGTTATATATTCATGGGTGCATGCGTGTGTGTGTGTGTGTGTGTGTGTGTGTGTATCTGAACATTTCCTCCATTTTCTAGACATTTATTCTTTCCTCAAACTAATTTCCTCCATTCTGCTCTTGTCCCAGTTTTCCTAACTCTGACTTTCACCTTGCTTTGGACTGACAATGAGGCAATTCTGTCCCCAAATCTGTATTTCCAGTATCATCAACTTACAGTTTCTAAGTTTCCTGGCTCACATTTTGAGAGAAGTATCTAATTTACATGACTCTCCAATTAGTTGCTTCTGGAGTAAACTGGTATAAACATAGGTACCTAGGTTTCTTTATCAGGTAGCAGGAGTTGATGGGGGGTGGTCTATGAAATTCAATGGGAAGAAGATATGTGTTTGGTAGAAACTCTGAAATATGTGTAATGCAGATGGATCTGAGAGGAAAAAGTGGATGTGAATAGGCCTCTAAGAAGTCTATTGTAATAGTCTAAATAACAGATAAACAATGGTAATGGTGGATATGGACAAGAGAAGACTGAATTAAGAGTCACCATCAGGACAGAACTTAAGTGATCAAATGCAAAATTGTGGAGGAGGGGAGGCACAGAAAAAAAATTACTCAGGGATATCTCTGGTTTCCATCCCAGAGACTAGGAAAATGCTGTTGTAGCATCATAAAACACAGGAGATTGAATGCTCTAATAATACACTTACCCCTTACAAGAAAGAAAATTAAATGAGAACCAGAGAGAAAAAGTTATTTGTCTTGAGTACTAGTTAATTATTGGCAAAAGAGGAATCAGACTTAGGGAAACTGGACTTGGCTAGAGGATGGTGATAAAAAATCTGGACCACGGGTTATGGGTTGTGCTTCAAGATCCCCAAAGCAATGGAAAAGAATACTACTCAATGGGAATAATTTAAAATGCAAAGTGAAAGGTACCCATGTTAGTAAAGCAAAGATGAAAGGTAATAGGATTAGGCACTAAATAATAAGAGATGAAGTAGAAGTTGGTCAGGACTAGAGCTAGTCACAGTTGGGCAGGTATAGAACAAGAGAAAAAACAAGTTAGCTGGGAACCAAGAACAGTTTTAAAGAGGAGGTTTGTCAGCCAACAATGGAGGGGTGAATCAAAAGTGAGATTTGTGATGAGTCAAAAGAGAGATTTGTGTGATCAGCCAGGCAGGTGGCAGCAACCAAATGGAAGCCAGATATTACTGTAAGGACACCAAAGCCAGGAAGAGATTATTTTGGTGGAGAAGATAATGAAAATTTCAACATTATATATTTTGAGATTGAAGTATTGACATGGAATTTCGGCACAGAGCAGGCCACTACAAATGAAGAAGTACAGCTTGGAAATGTAAGTCTGAACCAGAGTCATTTATCTATTATCTATCGATCTACCTATGATTAATCTATCTACTGGCTGATTGATATAGAATGGCTATCCATCTTGCCATCCATGACTGTCTGTCTATCTATCTAATCTTTCTTTTTGGTGAACCTGCTAAGGGAGACATTCTATCTATCTATCTATCTATCTATCTATCTATCTATCTATCTATCTATCTATCTATCTAACTATCTATCTATCTATCTATCTATCTATCTATCTATCCATCTATCTATCCATCCATCCATCCATCTATCTAATCTTTCTTTCTATCTGATGAACCTGCTAAGGGAGACACTTCAGTGATGAAGAAGCTTCAATGCAGCCTCATATATGGTAAACAGTGGGGAAAGAGAGTGGTTTTCTGCCCCTGGAGATTTGAGGAAACTAAATGTTATCATGCTTTGGTGATATACCATAACAACTGTCATTTAAAAAGCTCTGTCAACAAAAGATTACTAAAAAAGACATAAATTATAGGGTGCATCTGGCTCATATAAGAAAGTTGAATTATTTTAAAGGAGAATAAGAACTTTATGATCAGTTATAGCTAATTTCAAGAACTATCTCTTCTTTGAAGCACTACATAAACAATTACAACCCTGGGGAGGAGTCCATTCTATGAGTGGAACTGTATCAATTAAACAAATTAACAAATGAGTCAAACAGTAGATTAGATACATCTTAAGAGTGAACCAGTAAATTATCTTACCTAGATTATAACACAGAGATAGAAAGACATGGGAAATACAAGAAACTAAGTGTGGCAAAAGAGTAGAGAGAATGAGAGGAAAAAATATGGCTAGAAATAAAGTCCAACATTTTCAGGAATATAGAAATATTAAAGAAGCTCATTCTGTTCCTTGAAGGACAAATAAAAACAAAGTCAAAACCAAGCACATCACAATTAAATATGAATGACAGGAAAATCTGAAAGGTAACCAGAGAAACAGAAAGAATAACTATAAAATAAAGACAAGCAGACTTTTCATTAGCCATAATAGACGTCAAAAGATAATGAAATGATATCTGCAAAGTACTAAGTGAAAATAATCATAAATCTATCAATTCTATACCCAACTAAGCATCATTCAAAAGTTAGAGAAAATAAAAATACAGTTAGACAAATGTAGCAACATACTCTCATAATTTGTCTGTATCTTTATCTTCATTGAAAATATCTGGCCGGGCGCGGTGGCTCAAGCCTGTAATCCCAGCACTTTGGGAGGCCGAGACGGGCGGATCACGAGGTCAGGAGATCAAGACCATCCTGGCTAACCCGGTGAAACCCCGTCTCTACTAAAAAATACAAAAATCTAGCCGGGCGAGGTGGCGGGCGCCTGTAGTCCCAGCTACTCGGGAGGCTGAGGCAGGAGAATGGCGTGAACCCGGGAGGCGGAGCTTGCAGTGAGCTGAGATCCGGCCACTGCACTCCAGCCTGGGCGACAGAGCGAAACTCCGCCTCAAAAAAAAAAAAAAAAAAAAAAAAAAAAAAAAAAAGAAAATATCTTAAAATACGTATTTGGGTATGAGGAAAATTAATTCCAGAAATTAATGGGATTCATGAAAATATTATAAGCTAAGAAATCAGTAAACATATATATGTAGCCAAATAAATACTATGACGTCTGCTACGCAACTAGGAAAGATCATTTTTTGTTAATTCTTAGAAAGTAAAACCTTTGTCTTCATCTTCATCAGTGCCCAGCACAAAGTTGACTTAGAATAAATACATGATGGCTAAATGGATACATAATGTGTGTATGAAATAGGTGTTTCTAGGTCAAATTCACTATTTTGCTACTGAGAAAACTGAAATTACAGAAGACCGATCCTGTATTTTATGACATATTTAGCTTCATTTGCCCTTTAAGAGAACAGGAAAGATACTACAAGTGCAAAGACAATTATTACATTTTCTCTTCCTTTTGTAGGTATGAGTCTACCTAATAGTAAGTGCCTATACATGCTGCAGAAACTAGTTGATTAAAAGGCCTTCTTTACTAGTTGTCCCTAGTTGAGCTCATTGTATAAACATCAAAACTATGAAAAAAAGGCTATTCATTTATTCATTAAAGAAATATTGATTGAGCATCTATTTTAAGACAAATAACATATCAAGTTTTGATGATGCACCAATGAAGAAGTCACATCTAATCCTTCCCCTCATATAGTATTGTAGTCCAATTGATAAGAAAGTCATTAAATAACTAATTATGTATTAGGAGAGGTAGGAAGTCAGCAAATATTTCTTGTTGTTTACTGTGTTCTATATGCTATCGCACACAAAAAATGTAAAGAGAGGTGATCTATTCTACAGTTTATAATACAGCAGAAGTGACTCTAAGTGATTAGAAATATTTGAGGCAATATACAGTCATCTGAAGATTACAGTGATAAAATAAATTAAAATTTTTGGGAAATTATGAAACTGCTAATATTTTTGACAAAAGTGAAGAGTTACAAGAAAGATAAATACTAAAAGTTAACAAATTTCTATTTTAAAAATTCTAAAAAACACATTTCCTAGATATTCCATAATTTTTCAAATTCAAAAGATACAATATATAAAAGATACAAAGCAAAAGACACAATATATAATAATTTGGAAGTACTATTCTTAATTTTTAGTAACAAAGTTTAAACACCAAAACTATTCTTTCTTCCATTATTCCCCTCCCAGCCCCAAAAATATAATCTTTGATCTTTGTCAATCCATTAAAATTGGGAATTCTCTCTCTTTGACATAAATAACTTGAACATTTTAAACTTTAAAAATGAAAGCATATGCTTGTCTTCAAAGAACATTCTGAAACATACAAATATAATAGCTGATGCGTGACACTACTACTTTAAGGAGTGGAGCTGCATACTGTTGATTCAATATTTTTGAGTGAAGAGAACATGTTATTGTATCTACCACCTAGACAAGATCTCAATCCATGTAAATATCAAAAACAAGATAGTACAAATAACATATAAACCTGCCTGATCTAAATTCTCAAATGGAGAGCTCAGATAAATATCTGCCACCAACTTGTTAAGCCTTCTGAATAACTAGTTATGGAAACAAATAATCTTTCTTCATTTTTAGCAAATAAAAAGGAGAAAAAGGTGGCCTGGCTAGTCATATTTATCTTCACAAAATTAATATCAATGTGAAAACTGCTGATGTGTCAAACATACAATGCCAGCAGGTCCCTCTAATTTTCACTTGCAGAAGTACTAAAAGTATAAAATAACAAGAAATGGAGCAATGAGGTAACAGGATGCATTTTCTTTTCTCTTTCCCTAGAAGCAGTCTGAAATTCATCCAGAATCAAGAAGATCTAGAGTACGTGGTTACTGTCCCAAAAATCTGAGCCAGCTCAAGGTGACATTTAGAAAAAGGTATTCTAAGATAATGAGGAATTTTAGGAATTTGGAATTATATTAGGTCCTAGAATCGGACTCTGATTGCCTGTCTTCTACTCTCCTCAGCCCCCTGAAATCCCACCTATTTCTTCATTTATTTGTTCATTCATCTTCTCATGTCTGCAATTCATGAGTTTCTATTAGTTACCAGGAACTCTTCCAAAAATAGGCATCACTTCTGCCCCTAAAAGGCCTAACTCAAAGGTCTCCTTGTCTATAACTTCTACTTGACTCCTCTCCTCATTAAGTCCTCTCACTATATTAAAATAAATTTCTCTTTTTTCTGGGTTCCCATACCTTTTTGTTCATGGCTCCATTATTTATGGTATTTATCACAAGATACAAAGTGCTGGAAGTATGTGATATCCTTGAAGACTGAGCTGTCAGCATTCTCCAGCAACACTGCCATACCTTAATCATAAGAAAGGGATCTAGAACAGAGTTATAATCAAAAGCACAGAGTGTAAAATGAGATTACTGGCTTCTAATCCCAGCTCTAGTTGAGAAGAGGAAAGTAACCTAAGCTTTTTATACTTCAGTTACCTCATCTGTAACATGGGGATAAAACCAGTACCAGCCTCATGGATTACTATGAAGATTAAGTGAGTTAATACAGGAAAATGATTTCACATAGTACCTAGTATTTGCTCAGTAAGTGGTAGCTAGCATTACTATTTAACATTATTATTATCATTAAATTAGGGTTGGGCTACAGTCAGCTGCGATTAGAACATTCCCTGCTCCCATTTGGTGCTACAAACTAAGAACAGCTAGACTTTTTTAGGAAAAGTTATTCAGGTTTTCTTTCTTTTTTTTTTCCACATTCCATTCCCTTCTGAGTTCATGTACAGAATGTCTTTTGAACGGATTACTTATTAAAATAAGAAATAAAACATGAGTTTACTTAAGAAATGCCATTTGCTAATTTAGTTGGCATGTCACTATATACACAGTGTGTAATAGACTGAATTTGAGAAATTTGAAATGACAGAAGAATAAGTGTAATTTTCATAGCAGCGGCAATGACAACTATGATATATCGGCGATGGCGAGCCATCCAAATTTAACTGTAGGTTTGACCATACCATTTTCCATCAGAGTGATAACTGAACACTCTAACACTTTTCCTTCCACTTCTTAATCAAAGCAATGTTAGTGTAAAGAGTACTTTTTGAGAAAAATGAAGGAAGCAACATGTAAGTTATTAAACAATAAAAGGATGTCAAATTATCTTGATCAGGAATAAGTTTATGTTCCAACCAAAATGACAATGACTATTTCTTAATAAATGTTATTATTTTATTTTCTTATTTTTGAGACAGAGTTTTACTCTGTCACCCAGGCTGGAGAGCTGTGGCACAATCTCAGCTCACTGTAATCTCCAGCTCCCGGTTTGAAGTGATTCTCCTGCCTCAGCCTCCTGAGTAGCTGGGACTGCAGGCATGTGCCACCACACCTGGCTAACTTTTGTGTTTTTAGTAAAGTCAGGGTTTCACCATGTTGAACAGGCCAGTTTTGAACTCCTGGACTCAAGATCAGTTTGCTTTGGCCTCCCAAAGTGCTTGGGGTATAGAGTGAGCCACTGAACCTGGCATAAATTTTATCTTATCATTGTCTTTTATTTTGAAGGTTCTCTCTGGATTAACAAAATGATGCTGAAAACAGATGATGGTTTCAGATACAGGTTGAGGCATGAGCCATCAATGCCACTGTGGAAAGATATACCTTACATGTCCCAGTGCAGAAAAAGATAATTATTCTTCTCTTTCCTACAAGTCACATAACTCCTAAGGGAAAAGCATCTTGGAATGAAGTGATCAATCTATCACAAATCACACTATTTGGTTATGGACAGGAAAATAGAATTGGAAATGGAAGTCCATACTCAGAGTTCCAACTACCGCATTCCTTTACTGTCTGAATTACCTTAGTTCTGAATACAGAGGAGCAAAAAAAAAAAAAATGCTTACAAGAACATTTGCATTTTAGATTTCACAGATAACATTCCTATATGCCATCTCATTTATTAGTCATAGCAAGATTTGTTATTCCTATTTTCCAGATGAGGAAATTGAGGGTCAGAGAAGATAAGTGAACTTACTCAAGTTCACAGAACAAATAAGTGGTACAACCAGAAACAAAACTTGAGAATTTTTGATTCCATGTCCTGGAGAGTATCACCTATTCCTCAAGCTGTTTTAATTTATACTGAAGACTTTGATGCTCAGGTTGTCTCCCTCTTCAACGTGAAGGAAAAAGTACAGTTTATCCTCAGTAACACCTAAGAACTTATATATTTGTTCCCTTGAATTTTCATTTTTACTTTGGCTGGGAATGTACGCATCTTTTTACTGATTTATTTTTTCAGCAAGCATTCATTGAGCTCTGGCTATGTACCCAGTTCATGAGTCAGAATAAAGGTTACACAGAAGTTTCGGGAAAGGAATCAATCTATACATTAATCAACATAAGTCACAAATATCTAAAAAGTGTCTCCCCCTCTTTTCTCTCATTCAAATAATTATATTATAAGCCTTTTGTCACTTTTTGATTGTTTAGAGATCAATTATCTATTTTATCAATTATTTCATTTTTATTTAATCTAAATCTCAATGATCTGAAAAGTGATTGGTATACTTCTTTGATTTTTAACATAAGCTCTGAGACTACAAGTGAATTTCAACATTGGTATAAGCAAAACATAAATGGCATGGTTATGTTTATTAAAGAAAAATAATGATTATTATCATAACTATTATTTGTCTCCATTTTAAGATGAGAAAGATGAGGTCTAGAATTATACAAGTTTACACAAACAGCAAGTTGAAGAACCAGGACTTGAACGAAGATGTTTTCATTAAACTAGTTAGCATTTAACTGGTAATTTCCTTGATGTAACTGGAGAATGAAAAGAGCACTAGAATATGAAAAAGCTCAAATATAAAATATGGACAGCCAGCCTCTTGAGGAAAATACCCATATTTCTTTATTCAAAAGGATGTCTAGAATCCATCTCATTTTTAACACTATGCAAAACATCAATACGTCAAATACATCAATTCTGCAAAATCCAGACCACGGCCATTTTTTCAAAATTAAGTGCATAAATTTTCTTTCTCCTGAAGAGATCAAGAATTTTTATATGTGTCATTCATCATATGAATGATTTTTAATTAATAAAAATTTCTATCAAAGCATTATTATTCTTCACAGCATTCCTAAAGAATAAGATAGGAATTGCTATCATTTCAACTTACAAAGATGAATAAAGTACTAGAGGGCAATGGAGTTTTCCTAACTTACCTGCATATGTTAGTGTTAATGTTGTGGGGGACGTAGTAGTCATTTTCATGCTGCTGAAAAAGACATACCCAAGACTGAGCAATTTACAAAAGAAAGAGGTTTAACTGGACTTACAGTTCCAAATGGCTGAGGAGGCCTCACAATCACTGCAGAAGGCAAGGAGGAGCCAGTCACCCTTATGTGGATGGCAGCAGGCAAAGAGAGCTTGTGTTAGGGACTCAGGTCTCCTGAGAGCCATTCATTATCATGAGAACAGCACAGGAAATACCTGTCCCCATGATTCAGTCATCTCCCAGTGGATCCCTCCCACAACACATGGAAATTATGGGAACTACAAGATGAGGTTTGGATAAAGACACAGAGCCAAACCATGTAAGAGGACATTTGCTTTTTATGACCTACAAGACTGAACATCAATTTTTAAAATTAATGTTGAAGTTATTTTACTGAATCCAAACATTCTAAAAGCAGAGCTTTTCTGACTGAATGTGCATTTTGTTAACTGTATAAATTAACAATGAAAAAGTATTGCCAGGAACAGTTGCTTACACCTGTAATCCCAGCTACTCAGGAAGTTGAGCCAGGGGGTTGGGGATCACTTGAAGCCAAGAGTTCCAGACAAGCACAGGCAACATAGGGAGACCCTATTTCTAAAGATAAAAATTTAAAAAATTAGCCTGCTGTGATGTTGGGCACCTGTAGTCCCAGCTACTCAGGAGGGCAGCTTGAGCCTCACAGCTCACTGTAGCCTTCAACTATGATTGCCCACTGCACTCCAGCCTGGGCGACAGAAGGTGACACTGTCACTTGAAAAAAAGGTTTTTAATAAAAAAATCTTAAAAAATGTATTTACTAAATACCTTTCAAGTGTTAAACATTAGGCTAAATGCTAGGACACAGTGATTACTATAAAAGTCACAGCAGCGCTTATAATCTTGGTGCTTATAGTCTGGAACAGTATTGTCCAATAAAGATGTAATGTAATTCATGTTATTTAAAATTTTCTATAGCCACATTTAAAAAGCAAAATATTAATTTTAATACCATATTTGACCCAATAATGGTAATATCTAAAATATTACCATTTCAACATGTAATGAAGATAAAATTATTTTTGTAATTTTTTTTTTCAAACTAAGTCTTCAAAATCTGGTGCATATTTTAGATTCATGAAACCTCTTAATATGGAGTAACTACATTTCAAGTGCTTTATAGCCACATGTGGCTGTTGGCATTGGTGTTGCACAATATAAATCTAAGGGAATATTTAAATAGTAAGCAAGCAATAAGATATAGCATAATAAGTGCCAGACAAGGGAATGCAGTGCAATGGCAGCACATAGGAGACCATCTCAACCAATCTGAGTAGGGTTGGAAAAAACTTTGTGAGGAAGTGGCATTTCAACTGAGCTCTAAAGGATGAGCTGAAATTAGCCAGAGAAAAGGGTAGGGGTAGGGCAGGGAGAGGAGAGAACAGGAAGGTCAATATTCCAGGCAAAAGGACATCCAAGGCCTGCAGGTGAATGACTATGGTGTGCTGGGAAGACTACAAGAACTTCAATATGGCTGGAACAAAGACTATTATGTGGAAAGGGGAAGATGAAAAGACAGGTAGGAGCCAGTTCATGGAGGAAGTTGCAAACCATGTAAAGGAGTTATGCTTTTATTCTAAGAAATCTATCCTTTCTAAAGTCTCTAGGCCTGTATTATATGTATGCAACTGGCAACTTCAGGCTGAAATGTGCTCGTCTTCACTGGAATACAACGGGGAGTAAGAGAGATGAAGATGAAGAGGCTAAAGCTAGATGACCATTTATTAGAGGTGATGAAGAATCTAGTTCTGGATGAGATGAGTCCCTTAGGCCATTTTCAACTCTTAGATTTTACAACTCCAACTCTTTAGCTAGAACATTAGAATAAACATTATGCTTAATAAAATGTGGATTTGTTATTTATGAATCATTTTTGGAAGGAACACTGTATCTAACACTGCATTTGTGTTAAGTATTTATATTAAGATTCATGGCTGGTAGTTCTGAATAGTGTATGTATAAACATGTGTGGTAGTAAGAACAGTGAAATCCTACAGGTTGTTTTTGGAATTCTCTTTGATATTACTGCTTTGATAATTTGCAAAGTAATTCATAATGCTTGTAAGTGCTCTGTTCCAACTTGGAGCCTTGAACCTGTCTTTTGGAACTCCCATGATATGGAAGAGTACTGGAACTGTAGTTATTTATACCAGCAAAAGGCACCAAACTTTAGATTTTACAATTTACAACTTAATCGTGTGACTGACAGGATCCCACTGAGGGTGTGATTCCAAGTGTGTTGTTCTTCCTTGTCCTACTGAATTATTAGTTTTTGGAAAGCAAAGAAAGTGATTTATATTTCCATCGATATGGATTTTAATATGTGTCAGGAACTGTGCTGCATATTTCCTAGAGTGCTTGATAGTTTTGAACATATTTAGTATGAATTTATCAGAATCAGAAAACACATTTAAATATAGTCATTGCATATTATAGCTTGCCAAAATACATATTTGTTAAACAAAGATACTGCTTAGGAATTGTATTGGGTTTATAGAGTCCCCCACAATTCATGTCTACCCAGCACAATTCATTTCTACCCAGAACCTATAAATGTGATCTGACCTAGAAATAAGGTCTTTGCAGACGATTTCAAGTTAAGATGAGGATATACTGGATCAAGTGTGGGCCCTAAATCCAACATGACTGGTGTCCTTATGAGAAGAGGGAAATCTGGGCACAAAGACAGATGCCCAGGGAGAACGCCAAGTGACTATGGAGGCAGAAACAGTGACAAGCCAAGGAACACCAAGGATTGCTGGCAACCACCAGATGCTAGGAATAGTAAGGAAGGATTCTCCCCTAGCTCCCTTCTAACATCTTGATTTCAGACTTCACATCTCCAAAACTGTAAAAGAATAAATTTCTGTTGCTTTAAGGCATGAAGTTTGTAGTACTTAGTAACAGCAGCCCTAGGAAACCCATACAGGAACCTGTGCCCTTCCAATTACATCTCATATTTTCTTTATGTAGTACCTCTTGATTTATTGGACTTGACAGATTTAACCCTTTTCTCTGTTAAACAAATTGTGTGAGGGTTGGATTCTATTCTTTGGATTCTCTGGTACTTCTATACAGTTCTAGTCCCATCAAAAGAGCTGTGCACTTACAGCCCAGAATGTTCACTGTTGTCATTACATAATTTAATTACATATTACATAAACTGAGGAAATATGAATGTAAAAGGAAAGACAGCTGCAGTGTCCAAGAAAACTAAGTTGGAAACTTTGGAAACTCTTGTTAAAGGTGAATCACTTAAAAAAATTCAATCAAATTACGTATGAGTGAGGCAATTGTAAAAGACTAAAATGAAATCATGAAAATCTAGAAAAACTTCTCATTCAGATGGATTTGCAAATGCCTTTCAAGTCTTACTTCATTTTACTAAAACTATAACCAGAACTTATAGGACATATGCCATGGGTGTGGTTTGTTAAGAATGAATTTTGTGGAACTGCAATTAAAACCCAAGCATACAAATATATGTAGATTTGTATAGGTTCTATAAATCTCTGCTTTTATCAAATTTTCTATTGACCATACTATCACAACTCTTGATTACAATAAATAGGAAAGAGAATTTTCACTGTAAATACAGGTTATTACATGATGTTTTCATTCAGTTCCCTGACTGTATAATCTATTAGTCTATAAACTTTGTAAGCACAGAGGTTATATCTGATTAGCTCCTTTTTTAACTTTAGTGTTTAGGATAGTGCCTAGTATAAAGCAGCCTCTCTCAAAATATTTTTTGAATAAATGAGCACAAAATGAAAACACATTTTTGTTTTTTCCTTTTCCAAAAAATCATATTATCATTAACAAAGTTGTATTATTACAGACTGATATTTATGATATAAAAATGGACTTGTTCCAGATAACTCAGTGTTTTAATGGCACTTACTAAAATGAGGTTTTATTTACCATATATGAGTATTTTCACTTTTACTGTATCATTTCTCATAGCTCTAATATGCTTTTCATATCATAATCTTTCTGAAAGTACTTAAATTGTTCCTATTGTGAACCTTCACATAATTTCTACTTAATGCCAAAGTGTTATTTCTGCAAGTTTACAAGGTAGGATGCACAGACAGAAAAGGTAGCTTAAAGGCAGATTCCCAGTTATGCCTCAAATTCATGAGCTTCCAAATTCTAGATTACTATTGCAAACTACTCCCTGAGCCTCAGTTTCCTTAGTAATCAGAAGAGGTTTTCTGACTAGATAATTTCTAGGATGCTCTCCAGCCCCAACCCCTCATTTTTAGCATGAATTTTAGATTTGCTTATAAATAAAAAGTATCACTTCTCACTGCTTTTCTTTCCAGTACAGGAGACAGAAAATAATACGTAGGTAAAGAATTACAGAAAGGATATGGTGGAGACATGTTAGTGAGTACGGAGTGGTTAAAGGAACATCAGACAGAAGATGAATTTAATCAGCATGCTGGTATAAACTCTTTTTCAGGGGGGAAGAAATGAAATATTTTATGTTCATATAACCACAAGAATTCTCCTCTTAAGCTTGCATAAAGAAATCTCAATAGTAAGTTCGAAGGGCCCTGAGATATGTGGCTTAAAAAATTAAAGGCTAGCCAGCTCTTTATATTTCATTATAATAACTAGGTAGAATATAGTCTTATTTAATTATATAATAAAACAATTGCTATGTGATCTGTAAATACTAAAGATCTAAATGAATTTATAATTAAGTTTTACTTTTTAAACTATGGATAATATTAAGAAAGAGACAGTCAATATCAAGTTCTATTTATAAGTTACACAAATATTCCTTTTTAAAAAACTTCTTAAAATTTACTTAAGTAATTTAATAGGAATCACTGGAAACAAATCTTAATACATTTGGTAAATAAAAATGATACAGGGTTTCAGATGGTCCAACAAGACGAAGAATTTATCATTGGAATTCTGTTAAATAACTGCAGGAGTTATATTTTTGCCTTGGAAAACTTTCATCATGGAACACAGCTGTGAAACAACTTTGGCTTCAAATAGAAAGGCTATAATAAAGCGCCTCCTAGCTAGAGTTAGGTTCAAGAGGTTTATGGTGGTGAATAGCGAAATAGCAGAAAAGATGAAATGTTTCAATAAGCCCCTCAGGCTGATTTAGTTAGCATTCACAAAGTGGAATAACCTATACATCATATACCCTTTGTTAGTTGGTTGTTTGGAATAGATATATGAGTCACTGGATTTTATTTTAGCACTTGGGCAATGCAATTCTCCTTTTGCCCACAATATTAAAATGCAGAAATGTGAAACTAAGAGAAGTAATGTCAGATCTTGTACAGGGTGCTTATCAACCACTGTGATGGATCAAGAAATCCTTTCACTCATCATTTCATGTTTCACCTTGGTAGGCACAAATGATAAATTATCTTGTGTAAAATAAAAATCTACTATTACACAAATTAGTAAGCTACAGTATACTTTTTTAAAAATTGTATTTGGGGGAGAGGTTTTGAAGGGGAGAAGCTTGCACAAGCAAAAGAAAGCTGACATTAAAGAAAGATAGGCAAGACTCTATCCTGCATGATTTCAAGTACAAATGAATCCCTCTGGGAGTTTGGGGGATTAATGCACACACACATGTGCATGAGTGCACACACACAAACACATGCACACACATAAATATAATTTTTTCTCTTAGACACTGTTGAGAATTAATGAGGCTACCTGCAACGATGCTGGCAAGCTGCTGGGTTCTGGTGATGGGGTAGATGCTGCGTGCCTGAACAATTGCTGAAGCGATTTTCTTGGCATGCTTCTCCTCCCCATATGTTCTTAGGATAGATGCAAGTGCCGGTTGATCTAAAGCATTCACAACATCAGCAGCAGTGGGCATGTCAGGGTACCTACGCACAAGAAGAGCCAATTAGTTCACTGACGTCAGTTTTCATTGACAAGAGGTGAAACTTCAGAGTACTGAGACATAAAGTCAGACATATACACATAGTCTAGGAGAACTGAGGTTTTAAAGTCAGAGACTGAAACACTAAATAAATGAAATAGACTTTCTATTTCAAATACCCATCATTATGGCAAATGGTGATGGTTTGTAACATTCATCAAGGTCAAGGCAGCAGGAAGTTAAAATATTATAATAACCTTAAACTAATAATTCACAAAGAAATGTTTATTGTTTTCCGTGTATTTTTCTTGAACTAAAACACTGAAAAATGGTTAAATTTAAGTTGTTCAAAATTTAAATTACTGCTTGAATGTTTTTTTCAGTATAGAAGATACAAGGTTTGCTGATGATATTTAAACAAGGCTAAATCTCAGTAACTTGACTAAATCTGAGGCTGTAAAATATCTGATTACCTGTGAAGACACAAATTAAACTTAGAAAATCTATTAAAAAAAAAAAGATACTGCTGGTCAGTTTCCCTCACAAAAACTCATACAACCTTAATGGCAATAATGCATATTATTCAAATGTTTAACAATATTTGGTCATTCATCCATAACAAAGGTCACAATATGACAAAACCAGGTAATCAATAAGCAGTATTGAACAAGCCTAGATAGTAATTTTAGGTGGAGGAGGAATAAAAATTACCAACTTCTAGTCAAATAGAATAAATTATAGTTAGACACAGCATTTACTCTGTTCAGACCATTCCTGTTTACCTTAGGGAAATGGGCCAAAGAATTCTAAGTGATGAGCTAATTGTGACTTTACATATTAGAAAAATAGCTTTGCTAATGGTGCAGTTACTGCTCTTACAGTTAATATGTTGGATTGATTGTTGGTAACATACTGTGAGGATCTGTAAGTAACAACGGTATGGTAGCTTTAAGAACTGAGGGTCCAACCAGAGTGGGGCTGCCAAGAAACACCTGAAACTCTCCTTAAAAATACTAAAATATACATTGTTAACATGCTTAGTGCCTCCAGGAGAAAATCTTTTTGCTGTCTTTGGCTTGTCCCTAGATTTGTCATGACTTTCATCTCTTCTGATGTCTCTTTGTCTCTTTTTTTCATCCATAGCTCGCTTTTCAGATTTTTTTTTTTTTGAGACGGAGTTTCGCTCTTGTTGCTCAGGCTGGAGTGCAATGGTGGATCTTGGCTCACTGCAACCTCCGCTTCCTGGGTTCAAGCGATTCTCCTGCCTCAGCCTCCCAAATAGCTTACAATAATTGTTTTTATGTCAGTCTGCCATTAAACTCACAGAACAATGAATGTCTTATAAGGTAGCCCTATTTCTATCTCAGTAGGCTTTGCTTCTTCAGCTTTCAGGATGAAGATCTGGTTTTTGGAGTTCAATTGATCTGGATTAGAATCCTGGCCTTTTTACTCATATTGAGTAAGATTTTTAACCTATTAGAGCCTGAATTTTTAACCTGTGAAATGAAAGTAACGATTCTTAACTCACAGAATGGTTTGGATAATTATTGGTGCACACAATTGCAAAACAGAAATATAATGCCTACAATATAAAAGATGCTCAATGCATGCCACTGTCCTTTAGATCTCCCCCATTCATAAATTTGCAAAGCATAATTTGTGGCTTAAATGACAAAATCCCTGCTAAACCTGACCTATTTGTGAATTCAACTGCTTAAACCAGCGAGCATCTGAATGAACTGTGTTAATGACGGGAAATTTAGAAATTTATCCATGGGATACAGTCCAGTTTACCAAGAGAATTTTATGATGAGTATAGATGTACTTAGCAGTTTTTAATGATATTTTTCTATCTTTAAATAAGAAAATTAAAAAGCATTTTGTTCCATACACATAATTTTACTTTAAACAAGTAATTGGAAAATACACATAATTTTATTTTACTCTTATATTAACAATGATTGATGGTGTAGAAGTTTCCATAGTGCTACAGTGCAAAAGGTGCAACACTGGAAGGTTTGGCAGGCTGCTAGGCAGCTTCAGAATAGGCATTCATGTGGTAAACGAGTCAAGATCCAAGAGCTGCCCCCCGACTAATATATTTGATCTTGTCAGTCCTTCAGAGTTCACTGACTTACAGTGACTAAACTTAGAAAGAAAATATAAACACAAGTGATAATTAATTACCTTCTAGTGAAGACTATAACTGCCAACAGAACTAGACTCTCAAATTCTTGAAGCTATGAATTTCTTTCTATGGCTTCTACATGAGAAACCTTACTATAATCTGAAAGCTGCTGTTGAAATTACAATCAGCAAAGAATAAATTATGTTTTTTAAGACTCCAGTGTTAAATGACAACTGGTTAAGAAAGCCTTTTGCATCCGTCTTCATCACACGGATAATCTCCCTTCAGGAACTAACAGGCCATATTTTTTTGGCCTGGATTAGCCAAGGCAAACATATACCACTTGGATTAGCATTGCACGTGTTTGAATCTATGACTTTTCTTCTTCAATGAATTCATGTGAATCAACTCCCCCTTTTCAAATGTTAAATATTTTCTTCAGAGCTGTTAAAATCTTTGATTAAGTTACAGTCTATACCATCTACCCGAAAGCCATTCAACATTTTAAGATATATTTACTCAATTCTAATTTTCATCCATTAGGTATTAATTTAAGAGTTTAATTCTCAGTGTCAACATTATTTTCAAGCTCTTGGGAAAACCACAGGGACCCTGATTCACAAACTACAATTTGCTGATAAGTCTTTAAATTAACAATATGGGATTTACTACTAGTAACTAGAAGTTTGGTTCATTGTATTTCAGAAATTGGCTTGATGTTTTATTACCTCTGCACAACCACTTCCATCTCCACACGTGAGACTATATTTCACTTTTACTATTAGTTAGTTGTTTTTAAGGGATTTTTATTATTTTCTTTTATCATTACATTCTTCATTCTGTGAATGCCAACAACATGTGCAAAAGAAGGTATAACATTTAGGAACAACAGAGTCCTAACAAATATAGGTCACAAGCCAAGTTAACAGGTTGTATCACAACATAGGGGAAAAGGCTATATGTGAATAATTACCACAAAACAAAGCAGTTTGTGGTGGGGCATGATATGAGAGAGAAAAACCACAGTTAAGTTTTACAGGTATAGGCTGTCCATTTCCTAGGTCAGTATTGAGAATAGACACAGGTCCTAATCTAAGCTTTTAACATTAATTTAGACAATTAATATAAAGAAATTGTTGGCCAGTAATGGTGGCTCATGCCTATAATCCCAGCACTTTGGGAGGCTGAGGCAGGTGGATCATGTGAAGTCAGGAGTTTGAGACCAGCCTGGATAATATGATGAAAATCCGTCTCTACTAATACAAAAATAATTAGCCAGGCATGGTGGTACATATCTGTAATCCCAGCTACTCAGGAGGCTGAGGCATGAGAATGGCTTAAACTCGGGAGGTGGAGGTTGCAGTGAGTTGAGGTCATGCCACTGCACTCCAGCCTGGGTGACAGAATGAGACTCTGTCTCCAAAAAAAGAAAGAAAGAAAGAAAGAAAGAAAGAAAATAATTTTTTCTATACTTTCCTAGAATATGATTGTTTTTGTGTTATTTAATCTATTTGAATAATGGAGAATAAATGTTGGTATTTCCAGGAAGAGGAAGTGTGGAGGATATCTTATTATAGTACTGTGTTTGATATCATATCATAAATTACAGTTTTTCTGGAGAAGGTTCAAAGTGATTGTATAAGACAGGACAAAACACACTTACTGACTCTAAGATCTTGCCTTTTTTTTTTTTGTATTCTAAAAGAGGATGCCTTAAATATATATAGTTCTTTTTGCTTCTCACAAGAGGCATAGTTGGGCATGAATAAAAATGAAATAGTTATTGCAGTATCGTGATATTTACTGATATTGGTTAACATTCTAAAACCCATATTGTATAAGTAAAAAAGATAATCAGTATGAAAGTTATACTCTTCACTATTTTGTGTAAAGGCAGTAATTGTTTTTCTTTAAAAATCCTAAATCCAGAGAAATACTGATGTGTATAATGAGTATCAAACAAACTGGTTTATTATGTATTGGTAGTTTTAGGTGTAGGCATGTAATGGAAATTCTGTAGTCTTAAAAAAAATAAATTCAGAGTGTTTTTGACAAATTGATTTCTTGTTGTGAGAAGTGCTTTATGAATACTCACCTGCCACCATCCATTCTCATGTCCAAGGGGCCATCTTTCCAAAGGGAAAAACCTCTTTCAGGAGTATCAAGTTGCATGGAGGAACACCCAAGATCCATAAGAACTCCATCAAAAGTTCCTGGCTGCACCCCAGCTTTCATTAATAAGGCTTCTGCCTGGCTGAACTGGCCCAGCATAGCTCGGATTTGTTTACTGTGAGTAAACCCAGGAGATAGAGAAAACACTTCTGTTAGATAAAAGTCTTTCTAAAGTCTATGATCAGTGGAAGGGAGCACATTCTATTATTACATTATTTAACTAATATATATTTACCAAGTGCTTAGTGTTGTATAAAGACATGGATATGGAAACTATACATCTTCGGTCTCAAACACCAGAGCTAGTTTAATGGAATTTTATTACTGCTGATAAACACAATTTATCGTATATCTTTGTGAAGGGATACAATATATTCATAAGTTAGAAAAATTCCTTTGTCAAACCAGGTCTTTCATATTTTCTTAAAAATTCTTACATCTATGGGTACAGAAAGAAGCATATGTCATTCTATCAAAAAAATAACAAGTAAGCCAATTTAAATACAGTAAATAATGTAATATAAATCAAAAAAAGATGTCAAATATGTTCAAACCAATCATTTTAGCTTTCTCCATGTTTTCCCTATAATTTAGAATACGGTGCTATGCAGTTATAAACTTGAGGAATGAAACTGTAACTAAATAAATGCCTTCTTGCAGAAGGGATTATCTCTCAGCAGGGATTCTGAAGTGAATGGAGCATTCAGAACCAACAGACAGGCAGGAGTTGGGATCACCTCGCAGCTATACTAATTCTTCCTACACAAAGTGAGATGCTGCCTTCAGGGTTCTTTAGAAGCCTTAAGGCAACTAGCATGCATTTTGGAAGGTGAATGAGAAGAGAAAATTGGGCAATACTCTCAAGAAGTCATTCCTTCTGTCTAAAGGTGGGTAGAGTGAGTTTGGATTTCAACAGTGTTGGATAATTTACATTTATGATATTTACTTATATGTATGTTGTTTAAGGTGAACTTCACAGCTCAATAGTAATTTTTTAATAAAATTCCAATGGAGAAAGTAATTGAATATCTGCTATGGGTCAGGCATGATGTTATTTGGAGTGTACATAAAGATTAATAAGGCATGACTTTCTGTGCTTTGAGCTGAGAGGAAAAGATCTACAGTTTACAAAATACTCTGATGGGTGCCACTAACAGAATGATGAACAAATTGCCCTGTTCTTATTTGGAAAATAAAAATGCTAATACTAGCACTGGAAACACAGAAATAACAGAATATTGCTATTGAAAGGCAACTCACAAGTCAATTATTACTATCACATAACTGATATTTGAATTTTTCCCCAATCCAACATCACTGCTGGGTGAGTGGACAGAAAGGAAAGTAATTGTTTTAACTACCTCCTGTATATACCATTGGTGAGAGAGGGCTTCCAATTCTAAGTTTGTGAAGATGGGCAAACACAGGATTTCATTTGACCCAACATTGGCCAGAAGAAACAAAAGTTTGTTTTATTTTACTTATTTTTTAAATTTTATTTAACTTTTAAGTTTGGGGTACATGTGCAGGTTTGTTATATAGGTAAACTTGTATCATGGGGGTTTGTTGTACAGGTTATTTCATTATCCAGGTATTAAGCCTAGTATTCATTAGTTATTTTTCCTGATCCTCTCCTTCCTCCCACCCTCTCCACTCTGGCAGGCCCCAGTGTGTGTTGTTACCCTCTATGTGTCCATGTGTGGTCATCATTTAGTTCTCACTTAAAACCACGAGCATGTGGTATTTGGTTTTCTGTTCCTGCGTTAGTTTGCTAAGGATAATGGCCTACAGCTCCATCCATGTTCCTGCAAAGGACATGTTCTCATTCTGTTTTATGGCTGCTTAGTATTGCATGGTGTAGATGTACCACATTTCTTTATCCAGTCTACCACTGATGGACATTTAGGTCGATTCCATGTTTTTGTTATTGTGAATAATGCTGCAATGAACATATGTGCACACGTGTCTTTATAATACAACAATTTACACTTCTTTGGGTATATACCAGTGGTGGGATTGCTGGGTTGAATGGAATTTCTGACTTTAGGTCTTTGAGGAATCATTACATTGTCTTCCACAATAGTTGAACTAATTTACACTTCCACTAACATTGTATAAGCATTCCTTTTTCTCTGCAACCTCGCCAGCATCTGTTATTCTTTGACTTTTAAATAATAGCCATTCTGAATGGTGTGCGGTGGTATCTCATTTGTGGTTTTGATTTGCATTTCTCTAATGATCAGTGGTGTTGAGTTTTTTCCCATACGGTTTGTTGGTTGCATGCAAGTCTTCTGAGTCAAAAGTTTATTAATCACATATATTCCCCTCCCAGCCAAAGGGAAGAAGCCATTACTTGCCATACAGGGTCACATAGGGGTTGCACTCAGGAAGAGAGTGGAAAACCAGGGGCTGTGAGAAGCAGATTTTAAGAGGCTGGGTTGCCCCCTAGTTCCCAGAAGAATGTGATTGGTTTGTTTGGATAATCCCTTGAGTTGGCAGGAATTGAACCTGCTAATGAGGGATAAGCAAAAATTATGCCTGATCCCTTTGATAGAAAGAGTTGTTTGGCTAGGTAACTTTATCTGCAAGAATATAGTGGGGAGAGGAACTCGTGGCTATGCTATTTGAGAAAAAATTAATTTCTTTATATATACTAAAAACATAAATTATAGCTCCTTCCACACCACCAAAATGGTGCACATGGGTGTCCTGGCTGATGCTCTCAAGAGCATCAACAATGCCAGACAGAGAGGCAAACACCAGGTTCTTATTAGGCTGAGTTCCAAAGTTATTGTCCAGTTTCTCACTGTGATGATGAAGCATGATTACATTGGCGAATTTGAAATCACTGATGATCATAATGCTGGGAAAATTGTTGTGAACCTCACAGGCAGACTAAACAAGTGTGAGGTGATCCCTCATCACTAAACAAGTGTGGAGTGATCAGCCACAGATTTGATGTACAACTCAAAGATCTAGAAAAATGGCAGAATAATCTGCTTCCATCCTGCCAGTTTGGTTCCATTGTAATGACAACCTCAGCTGGCCTCATGGACCATGATGAAGCAAGAATAAAACACACAGAGGAAAATCCTGGGATTCTTTTTCTAGACATGTAATTTCATTATTTCATTTACAAATAAAATGCCTTATACACACACATACACACACACACACGCATTGTCTCTCTCTATATATACACACACACACATATGTTTACACATATATATATACACATATAGGTGTGTATATATATATACACACATATAAAATGTGGAGAGTACATATATATGCACACACACGTATATACATAGTGTGTGTGTGTGCGTACATACTACTTGTTCTGGAGAATCCTGGCAGACATAATATCTCAGGTACTATTTGATATTAATATAAAAGTAAAATAAAATTATGCCTGTTTTCTAGTGAACTCCACTTAAGCAAAACACTACTTTCCCCAAAAGTTAAGGAACACATAATAACTGGGCCTTAATCTGCGGTGTTACACCACAGTCCTTAGTTCACATTTGAACATTTTCAGTAACAGGAACTCACTACTGTTTTGTTAAACAGTTCTTTTTTACTTGATAGCTATTTTATCACTACTTCTATAACTTTTGTCCCTAGTATTCCCCTATGCCAAGCAAGTTGAAAACCTATTCCCCAGAGCAGCCGTTCATACATGTACTGTTAGCTACTGTAAAGGATATTTGTTGGCTACCTTAGTTTCCAATCTGTCAATTCCAAAAGGAACTCATAATTTCAGTTAAATATTTTGGGAAAGATTGATCATATCAATGATAGTTTATACATCAATTTGGCTAAGCTTTCATGCCCAGTTATTTAATCAGACCCTAATTTATGTGTTGCTGTGAAGGTATTTTATAAATATGTGTAATATCTACAATCAGCTGACTTTAATTAAAGGCAATTATCCTTAATAATGTAGATATGCCTCATCCAATCAGCTGAAAGCCCTGAAGTTTCCCAGAGGAAGAAGAAAATTCTGCCTCAAGACCGCGACATCAGCTTCTACCAGATAGTTTCCAGCCTGCTGGACTGTCCTACAGATTTCACATATGTCAGACTCCACAATCAGGTGAGTCAACTCCTTGAAATAAATTTCTTCATGTAATAAGATATCATATATATATGTGATATATATGCATTTATCTACTTCCTATTGATTCTGTTTCTTCTAGTAGTCTGACAGATACAATAGCTCTGCTCAAGAGGTAGATTTTTGATTAGCTACACTACTTTATGCACAAAGTATGTACATAAATATGTACACTACTTTATGTACATTATCCGAATGGCCCACTATAATTGGTTCAGAAATTGGCAAAAGTCACAACTCTGGCCAATGAGATACAAGAGATACTTCCTGGGGTCAGGGGAAAGAAGATTCTTCTTTTTTCCAGCAAGCTACTGGGGAAAGAAGGTTTTTCTAACACTTGCTTGATATGAAAGCAGCAGCACATAGCTCTGATGACTGCGAGTAAACCAGCAGCTAAACTGTCCCAAGGAAGGAGAGAGTGGCAGCCAATTTTGGCCAACATTATAGAAAGCAAAGTAGAGAGAAAGATTAACCAGGCCACTGAATTGAGCCTCACCTAAAATACAACATACTCTTGAAGTTTTAAGTTACAAGAACCCATAAATTATCTTTGTTGCTGAAAACAGTTTGATGGGTTATTATTTTACTTGTAATTGAAAACATGCTAAGTACTATAGCTATCATGTTCTTTAAGTCTTCTTTACTCCAAACCAGGGGCGTACAATCTTTTGGCTTCCCTGGGCCACTGGAAAACGAAGAATTGTCTTGGGTCACATATACAATACACTAAGACTAAGGATAACTCACGAGCTAAAAAAAAATCACAAAAAATCTCATAATGTGTTAAGAAAGTTTATAAATTTGTGTTGGGCCACATTCAAAGCCATCCTAGGCTGCATGTGGCCCTTGGGCTGCGGGTTGGACAAGCTTGCTTTAAACCATGTGCGTTAGTCCATTCTCATACTGCTATAAAGAACTGCTCAAGCCTGGGTAATTTATAAAGGAAAGAGATTTAGTTGACTCACAGTTCTCCTGATTGTAAGGAAACTTATAATTATGGTGGAAGGCAAAGGGGAAGCAGGCACCTTCTTCACAGGATGGGAGGGAGGATGGAGTGAGTACAAGCCAAGGAAATGCCAGATGCTTATAAAACCATCAGATCTTGTGAGAGCTCACTCACTATAACCAGAACAGCATGGGGAAAACCACCTACAAGACCGGATTCCTTCACCTGGTCCTGCCCTTGCCAAATGGAGATTATGGAGATTACAATTTGAGGTGAGATTTGGATGGGGACACAGAGCCAAACCACATCACCATGTATATTTTGTTTCTTTAGACATACCCTGTAAAAAAAAAAAAATCTCACGCTGGCTGCTCTTTTCTGAATGTGTTCCAGTCTGCCTATGTCCCTAGATCTGAATTCCACAATGATCAGCAAGAATAAAGTAAATTCTTGCTCCCCTTGTTCTAGTTATATTAATAGAGCTCAAGATGAAATTAGTTTTAGAATTTATTTGAGACTGTTGACTTACACTGCCTAAATCCCTTTAGTCTTTTTCATGTACACTGCTGCTAAGCCTATTTCCTCCATACTGTACTTGGGCAGTTTTGCTATTTTTTTAATGTAAGTATAATTTTTGGCTTATGCATTTTCTACAGTCCTTTTAGGATTCACAGATTATCTTCAACTACAAAAATTTTCTTCATACTGCAGCAAAAGCCTATAACAAATCACTACCGTCCAGTCTTAATTCCTTAGACATTATAGCTATTACCCTGCTTACAGCTAATGTACTTGTAAAATAAACATAAGATCTTATAGAGGATGTTTGCATTCTTGGATGTCCTCAAGCTTAGCTGTTTAACAGAAAATATTCATATAGTTTCAGAACTCACTATGAGTAAATAATGAAGTTGTGATAATCATTGTGGTACAAAGCTCAACATTATAATGTACAAGTACGAAAGTATAAAAAAAAATGATGCACCACCACAAAATAAACGTGTTTAAGACAGTTTTCTGACGCTATATCAGTTATGTGTTTCTAGAACTGAATTGTTCTCAGAGTAAAGGAAACATCCATGAAGTTTGCTGACCAGTTGTTAAAAAGTCAGCCACAACTTTAGACTCTGCTCTTTATCTCATATATGCAATTATGTTAAGGCTAATTTTCCTAGATAGGCAGATTACATGCCCACTTTTCCCTCACTCACTCCCCTTCCATTGCTCTCTTCTTTCTTTTACTTCTTCTTTTCCTCCATTCTTCATTTTTCCTTTCAAGCTTTAATTTTCAGTATTTTTGCACGTGCATTTAACAAGTGTTAAAAGTAACAGAAAAGTATCATCCTATGTTCTCCAGGATGTAAGCAGAATGTTGCTTGTGATCCAGAGCACCTGCTAAATGAGAACGCTTTCTCAATCCAACCCCAATAAAAGTAAAGGGACGCAGCAGTAGAATGCAAACAATATCTTGGTTGTAGGTAGCCATTTCTAAGGTTCTCTGACTATAATAAGTATTGTTAATATCGACACTGGCAAGTCATTTGCACTGGTAGTACAAGTTATGAATCTATTTTGCTATAAATGACTAAGGTGCTCTAGTATATACCTAAGACTGGTGATATAAGAATGGCTACCACTCACTGTGTACTTATTAGAATTGAACATGGAACATGGAACTTCATCATTCTTCTAATGGTATACAATCTAATAAGAGGAGTTAAGAACAAACAGCTTCACAAATTATAAAGTCAATCCACTCACAAGGTTGAGCATCCTGTAGTTAATAAGTGCTCATCCATCTTGGCTACAGAAATCCAAAATTCCCATGGTTTCTAAGATGCTTGATATAAAAGGATACTTTTGCTATCCAGGAATAAATCATTTTGTTTCATGGACAGAAGACTTATTTATGTAGAATCAGGGCTACTGGATAAAGCAATTTAAAAATATAAAATCTGTTCACAAATTTTCAAGAAAAACTTTGAATTTGGTACTAACCTTCTGAGACAGCACAGGAAGAAAAACATCTAATATGTTTATCCTACTAGGATGTAACACTCTTCCAGCCTAACCAATAGTATTAAATAAAGGCTTTAAGTAATTATATATCTTTAATCTCACGCACAGTAATGAATACTACTATAATATGCAAACAAATGTAGAATGCAGACATACTCAACTGACAAAAACATAAAAATGGTCCATGAAAATAATTAATAATGATGGTCATGATTCTCTCTGGATCACTTAATTTTTGCTATGTAACAAACTACCCTAAAATTTAGTAGCTTCTGATTCTATGGGTTAGCAATCTAAGTTGGGCTCAGCTTGGTGATTCTTTTGACAGTGGGTTGACTGAGGTCTAGTTGGTTCCACATGGCCTCACTTACACATTGGGAAGTTGGTTGGGGTAAAGATGATGACTGGACCATATGTCTCCAGCATTTAGCAAGTTAACCCAAGTTTTTCCAAAAAAAGAATGTTCTTGTTTCAAAAGTAGCAATGTAGGGCAATTCCAATGCACAAGAACTTCTAAAGTTTCTCACTGTGCCCTGTTTTCGAATATACTATTAGCCAAGGCAAGTCAAATAGCTCAGTTTAGATTCAAGGGCTATAGTAACAAACTTCACCTCTTGATGGAAAGCGTTGATGGACATCATGAAAGGAATGCATACAGAAAACAGACAAATTCTAGGAAGCATTTTTGTAAATAATATAGCATACTCTTTTCATATTTAGCAGTTAATTTGTAATAAGGAAGGAGAAAGTATACTTTTTTCCTCTAATCTAGATTCACTTCTGCTGATTGAGACTTTTTATTGTTATAAGGTAGCTTCTTTTTAAAAGCATTAAGAGAAACATACAGTGTTGGTTGGTGATTGACAGTACAACTCATAAGTAGACTTAAGGGCAAGGTTCCAGTGCCAGAAATATAAATATGGGTAGAAACCAAACAGAAGTCTGTGGCAAAGGGATCTGTCAAAGGTGAATACGTGACAATCTGGGAGAGAGCAGTATGTTAGCAGTAAGGGTTCTATAAGAATATAATGTGTATAGACCTAGTCATATTAGCAACAAGTAATACTCTGAAAGCATTATCTTTACTAACCATTGTCCTTCCTTCCCTTCAAGAAACATTTTTAAAAAATTGATTTAGTCATTCATTTGTAGCTCATACATTGACTTTAACAAAATACATTTTAGAAATAATAAAACACAATTATATTTCTCTGTCTCAGTAACCCTTTTAAAATTTATTCAGTGAAGTAATCTTTCCCTGTTCTGGAATAACAATCTAGCAGGTCCCAAACCTTTACCACTCACTCATATGTAATAGTCCCATGGCCACTGAGTTGCAGACACAGTCAGCTCAGGAGTTAAGACTGTCCAGTGCTCAACTATAAAAACAAACAACAAATAAATATTTACTGAGCTACTACTAAATGTCAGGCACTTTTCTAGTCACCTGAGATACAAAGAAAATAAAGTACCAATGATTGTAGAACTTATATTCCAGGAAACAATAAAAATCAATACATTTGGAAACATCTATTTCTGTTTCCAGCAGTTTAACTTGATCAGACCAACTCTTCAACAGAACAAAACTAGGAAAGCTAGATAAGACAATTATAATTACCCATTTGAAGGAATCAGAGAGCTATAAAAACAGCTAAGACCTGAGGGGAAAAAAGAAAAGTGAAAACAGGTGAGCCCAACATTGGAGCAGGTATTCCACTAATGGCCTACTTATTTGCAAGTGTATGCTGAGAGCTGAAGAAATCAAGAACTTTCGGCGGCTTCATAGGATACAGGAGATAAATATTAGAGTTCAGGACCCATCCACGTGGATATGACCAGGAAATAGCCCTAGAATTTCAGTTGGGGTGCTAAAGGGCTAAAACTGGGATTAAACTAGTAGAAGGGTCAACAAAAAATAGATCATTATACAAGTACTGAAATTCAGTTTCCAATCAACTCAAGCCTTATTGCATTAGAGTAACATAGTCTTAGATGAATTGCCTGCCAGAAGTAACATTAAGTGGTGTCTGGAGGAAGACACCTTCAAGACTCTCAAATTATCTCCATAATTTTTTAAAAACAATGTGTGAAATAAAATAAAAATTACTAGACAGACACAGGGATAAGAACACATACCAAGCTTAAGGAATATATGATAGAAACGGACATACAGAATACAGAATAGAGTTATCAAAACGGACTATAAGATAACTGGTTAATATACTCAAGGAAACAGAGGACAAACTAGATAATTTTATCCCAGAAATGGCTCTATAGAAAACAGTTAAATAAAATAAAAATCAGACCAAATGGAAAACAGAAAAGTATAATAATCAAAATTAAGAATTCAATAGATGTGCTTAAGAGTAGCTTACAAACAGCCAGAGAGAATTAGGGACATGAAAGACAGTTCATTAGAAACTATTCAGATTGAGGAAGAGATTGGAAATAATTTGGAAGACACACACACATACACACAAAAAAAAAGATCAAAAGAGACATGGTGAGAAAACCTAACATACATATGACTGGAACTCCAAAAAAAAAGGAAATAAAGAATGGAGTAACAGCAATATTTAAAAACAACGGCCAAGCTTTCCAAAATGATTCAAGATTTCAAACCACAGATTAAAGAAATACAATAAACTACAAAGAAGATAAACATACATACAAAAGCAAAAATGCAAAACTAGGACCATCATAGTAAAATTTGAAAAGACAACGGGAAATAAAATTACTAAGGAACAGCCAGAAGAAAAAAGACACATTACACTCAAGGGAGCAACAGTCAGAACTCAAATAATGGAAGCCAGAAGACTAACAATCAAATTTCCATCAAAAATTAAAGGCAGATAGAGATATTCTCAGCTAAAGAAAATTGAGTTAGTTCACCTGCAAGAGACCTATATAAAAGAAATATTAAAAACAGTTTTCTTCCGGCAGAAGAAAATAATCACAAATACAACCAAAGTAATGAATAACGGGAAAAAAAGCAACGGAAAGTGTAAATATATGCTAATTTCAGATTAATACAGACTGTACAAAACAATACTTTTTTGGGAGTTCAATACATATGTAGAATTAAAATATATGGTAGTGGCACAAAAGGAAAGAGTAGAATTAATGTAGTTAACATGATCCAAGGTCCTTGCAATTACAATGTCCTGGAAGAGGTAAAATTACTATTTACTAATTTATGTTAGCCTTTCCTTTTTTGTTTTGTTTTGTTTTGTTTTGTTTTTGAGACAGAGTGTCACCCTGTCGCCCAGGCTGAAGTGCAATGGCGTGATATCGGCTCACTGCAACCTCTGCCTCCCAGATTCAAGCGATTCTCTGCCTCAGCTTCCCGAGTAGCTGGGATTATAGGCATGCACCATGATGCCCAGCTAATTTTTTGTATCTTTAGTAGAGATGGGATTTCAGCATGTTGGCCAGGCTGGTCTTGAACCCCTGACCTTGTGATCCGCCTGCCTTGGCCTCCCAAAGTGCTGAGATTATAGGCATGAGCCCCTGCACCTAGCCATGTTAGTCTTTCCTAAGACAATCATGTGGGTTGTGATCACCAAAGAAACCTCAAAATGAATAAAATAATGTATAACAAATAAGAAAGCAGATGATGAAATGGACTAATTTTTAAAAGACAATAAAGAAGAGAAAAAGGAACATAGAATATGTTGAACAAATGGAGAACAAACAGAAACATGGTGGGTAGATTTAAACCCAAATACATAAGAAATTACACCAAGTATTACTTAAGTAAATAATTAAAAGACAAAGGAGTATCAGATTGAATTTTAGCAATCAAATTATAGACTGCCTATAAACACAATTCAAATGTTAGTATCAAAAAAAGGTGAAAGTAAGAAGTCAGAAATAGATGTCATGCAAATTTTAAACAAAGGAAAGATGGTGGAGCTACACTACTATCAAAATACAATTCACCAGGTCATCATAACCCTGACACAAAATTCAAGAAAGACAGTACATGATAAACTAAAGGTCAGTCAGACACAGTAGCTCATGCCTGCAATGCCAGCACTTTGGGAGGCCGAGGCAGAAGCATTGTTTCAGCTCAGGACTTTGAGACCATCCTGGGCAACATGGCAAGACCCTGTCTCTTTCAAAAATACAAAAAAATAGCCAGACACGGTAGTGTGTGTCTGTGGTCCCAGCTACTTAGGAGGCTGAGATGGGAGGATCGCTTGGGTCTGGGGAGCGGAGCTTTCAGTGAGGAGCCAAGACTGTACCACTGCACTCAAGCCTGGGTGACAGAGCAAGACTCTATCTCAAATAACAAGAACAACAAACCTAAAGGCCAATCTCTCTCATGGATAAAACAAAGTAATGAAAATTAACAAAATATGTACAACCAAATTCAACAACCTATACAAAAGATGATATTATCAGGTTGACATCCACATGGCAAGATCTAAGTATGCAGTACTGAAGACAGGACAGAGGTGAGAACTGAAGAGAGCTTTTGTAATTGCCTTAGAATAGTAAGACTTAGTAAAGGTTTATTAAATGAATATATAACAAATTTTTTAAATGGAAGAATTCTTTGGTCTTAGATTTAGGTCAACACCCTCAGGAGACAGATATCTGATACTAAAAGAAATATCAAATAAAAATGTGATTTTCTCAAATACAAGGCCTAGAGGTTTCATTACTCTTGGGCCCTCATGGGGAAGTTTATTTACTTTAATATTATAAAACAGATTAGAAAATGAATAAGAAAGAATTTTTAAAAGAAAATTTCCTTGGTGAGAACTGCTTTATCCCTTGATTTTTTAACATTTAATTTTATTCTTTTTACATGATGTTCAAATGCTGAATCCTTTATTCCACATAATTGTCACATAAAAATATCTACTTCCTCTGTGCTTAAATTCCACTGCCCCAGTGTGTGCCTGCTTCTGACACCCACGCGAATTCTCTCTCATATAAAGTTTATACAATGCTTGGTGATAATTTCTCCTTCTAGACACCCATAGAGATTTTTGGGGGTGTTGTTTCTGTACAAGTTTATGGGGCAGACGTGAAATTTTGTTACAAGTATATAATGCATATCCTTAAGTCAGGGCATTTTGCGTGTCCAGCACCAGAGTACATTTTTTTTTAAACTATACTCACTTTATTCTGCAATCAAACACTGAATTTATTCCTTCCAACTGTATGTTTGCACCCTTTAACCCACTTCTCTTCATCCTCTCTCCTCCCCAACGCAGTCACCTTTCCTGGTCTCTGTTATCTTTCCATTCAACCTCCATATGATCAAAATTTTTAATTCCTACATATAAGTGAGAACATACAATATTTGTCTTTATGTGCCCAGCTTATTTCAATTAAGATAACGACCTCTAGTTCCATCCACATCACTTCAAATGACATGATTCCATTTTATTTGTTTTGTTTGTTTGTTTGTTTGTTTTGAGACCGAGTCTTGCTCTGTCAGCCAGGCTGGAGGGCAGCGCTGACTCACTGCAACCTCCGTCTCCCAGGCTCAAGCAATTCTCCTGCCTCAGCCTCCCAAGGAGCTGGGATTACAGGCGTGTGCTACCTTTCCCGGCTAATTTTTGTATATTTAGTAGAGATGGGGTTTCACATTGTTGGCCAGGCTGGTCTCGAAATCCTGACCTCAGGTAATCGGTATTGCTGGATTGAATGGTAATTCTATTTGTAGTGTTTGAAGAAATCCCCTTACTGTTTTCCGTTACGGCTGAATAGTTGTTAAATATTTTCTCCCATTCAATAGGTTGTCTCTTCACTCTATTGATTATTTCTTTTGCTGTGCAGAAGCTTTTCAATTTAATTCCCATTTATTTATGTCCGGGTTTGTTGACTGTACTTTTGAGGTCTTTGTTACAAATTATTTGCCTAAACCAAGGTACAGGAGTTTTCTTCTAGCCTTTTTAATAGTTTCAGCTCTCACGTTTAACTTAATTCATACTGAGTTGATTTTTATATATGAAGAGAGACGGGTCCAGTTTCATTCTTCTGCATATGGGTATCCAATCTTCCTATCACCATTTACTGAACAGGGTATACTTTCTCCTACAGCTTTGTCAAAGATCAGCTGGCTGTAAATATATGGCTTTATTTCTGAGTTCTCTATTTTGTTCCATTGATCTATGTGTCTAGTTTTATACTAATACCAGGCTGTTTTGGTTTTGTAACATGTTTTCAAGTCAGTTTTCAAGTCAGGTAATGTGATGCCTCTAGCTTTGTTCCTTTTGCTCAAGATTGCTTTAGCTATTCAAGCTCTTTTTGGTTCCATATGAGTTTTAGAATTGTTTTTTTCTAATTCTGTGCAGAATGACATTGGTGTTTCATACAGATTGTAGTGAATCTGTAGATTGCTTTGGGCAATATGGTCATTGTAATGATATTAGTCCTTTAGATCCATGAGCATGGGATGTTTATCAATTTGTTTGTGTCATCTTCAATTTATTTCATGAGTGTTTTGCAGTTTTTCTCATAGAGATCTTTCAGCCCCTTGGTTAAATTTATTCTTAGGTATTCATTTTTTTCTAGCTATTGTAAGTGGGATTGCCTTCTCAATTTGTTTTTCAGTTAGATCACTACTGCTGTATAAAAATGTTACTGACTTTTGTATGCTAATTTTGAGTCCTGAAACTATACTGAATTCATTTATTTAATCTAAAAGGTTTCTGGTGGAGTCTTTAGCTTGATCCAGATATAAAATGATATGATCAACAAAGAATAATAATTTGACTTCCTTTTTTCCCATTTGGATGACTTATTTCTTTCTCTTGCCTGCTTACTCTGGGTAGGACTTCCAGTACTACGCTGAAAGGCAGTGGTGAATGTGAGCATCTTTGTCTTTTAACAGTTCTTAGAGGAAAGACTTTCAACTTCTCTTTATTCAGTATGATGTTAGCTGTGGGTATGTAATAGATGGCACTTAGTATTTTAAGGAATGTTCCTTCTATGCCTAGATTTTTGAGAGTTTTTAACATGAAGGGATGCTGAATTTTACTAAATGTTGTTTCTGTGTATATTAAGATTAATATATGGCTTTTGTACATCATTCTGTCGATGTGATGTATTATGTTTATTGATCAGTGTATATTGAATCATTCTTGCATTCCAAGTATAAATCTCACTTAATCATGGTGAATCTTTTTGATGTTTTTTGCATTATCTGCTAGTATTTTCTTAAGAATTTTTGCATCTATGCTAATCAGGGATACTGGTCTGTAGGCTGTTTTTTTTTTTTTTTTTTTTTTTGATCTTTGCCTGGTTTTGATGTCAGGGTAATTCTGATCTTGTAGGATTGGTTGGGGAGAATTATGTCCTCTTTGATTTTTTGGAATAGTGCTAGGGAAATTTGTGCTAGTACTTCTTTGTGTTGGCAGAATTCACCTATGAATCCATGTAGTCCTGGGCTTTTCTTTGTTGAGAAACTTTTTATTACTGACTCAACCTTGCTACACATTACTGGTCTGTTCAGGATATCTACTTCTTCCTTGTTCAACCTCAGGTTGTATGTTTCTCAGAATGTATCCATTTCTTCTAGGTTTTCTAGTTTGCAAGCGTAAAGTTCTTCATAAGTCTCTAATGATCTTTTTCTTATTTCTGTGTTATAAGTTGTAATGTCTCCTTTTTCCTTTCTGGTTTTATTTGGGTCTTTTTTTTCTTGCTTAGTTGAACTAGTGGCTTATCAATTTTGTTTATATTTTTGAAGAATCAACTTTTTGTTTTACTGATCCTTTATATTGTTTCTTTAATCTCTTACTTAGCTTCACTTTGATCTTTTTATATATTTTCTTCCACTAGTTAGGGGTTTGGTATATTCTTGTTTTTCTAGTTCATTGAGGTGCATTATTAGATTGTCAATTTGTAATCTTTCTGATTGTCTGATATAAGCCATATATTGCTATAAACTTCCCTTTAAGGACTGCTTTTGCTATATCCCAAAAGTTTTGGTATGTAGTGTTTCCATTTTTATTTGCTTTAAGAAATTTTTTGATTTCCATCTTAATTTCTTCATTGATCCATTGGTCATTCAGGAGCATGTTGTCTAATTTCCATGTATTTGTATCATTTCCAAAGTTCCTCTTGGTATTGATTTCCAGTTCTATTGTGGTCTGAGAAGACACTTGATATGATGTTGGTTTTTCAAAACTTTGTTGAGACTTGTTTTGTGGCCTAGTATATGGTCTATCCTAAAACAATAAAAAAGAAACATTTACTGATGATCTCTTTATCAATATGTAATGACTTTTTTGATTGACTTATTTTTTATTGTTTTTGACTTAAAGTCTGTTTTATTTGATATAAGTAGCTAATTCTACTCATTTGGTTTTTGTGTGGAACATATTTTTCATCCCTCTACTTTCAGTTTATATATTTATTTCTTTTTTTAACAAAAAACTTTTATTTTAGCTTCAGTGGTACATGTGCAGGTTGGTTATATAGGTAAACTCGTGTCACAGGGGTTTGTTGTACAGATTTTTTGTCAACCAGGTACTAAGCCTAGTATCTAATAATTACATTTTTCTGCTCCTTTTTCTCCTCCCATCATCCACCCTCAAGTAGGACACACTGTCTGTTGTTCCTTTTTTGTTCATGAGTTCTCATCTTTGAGCACCCATTTATAAATGAGAACGTGCAATATATCTCTTTACTGGTTTCTTGTAAGCAGTATATAGTTGGTTCATTTTAAAATCCATTCACTCATTCTATATCTTTTAAGTGGAGAATTTAATCTCTCTATGTACAAGGTTATTATTGATACGTGAGGCTTCATTCAACACATTGTTAATAGTGTTCTACTTGTATTATATATTTTTGATTTTTTTTCTTATTATTTGTTGTTCCAGTTTGGTGGATTTCTATAGTGGTACTATTTGAATCCTTCCTCTTCTTCCTCTGTGTGAGTGGTTTCCTAGTTGAGCTTTACACGTTCATATTTTCATGATGGTAGATGTTGTCCTTTCACATCCAGGATTAGGACTCTCGAGCACTTCTTGCAGGGCTGCTCTAGTGGTAACAAATTCACTTATCATTTGCTTATCTGAGAAAGGCCATTTCTCCTTCATTCATGAAGGCTCATTTTGCTGGAGATAGGATCCTTGGTTTTCTTTTTCTTTCAGCACTTTGATGATATCATCCCATTCTATTCTGGCCTGTAAGGTTTCTAATGAGAAATCCAGTGTTGGTCTGATGAAGTTTCCTTTATAGGTGAATAGACACTTTTACTGTTTTTAGAATTCCTTCTTTATCTTTAGACAGTCTGACAATAATGTACCATAAAGAATTTTTTGTTTTGTATCTTCCCGGGGATCACTGAGCCTCCTGTATCTGAATGTCTAAATCTCATGCTAGACTTGGTACATTTTCAGATATTATTGATTAAATAGATTTTCTAATCCTTTCATTTTGTTTGCTCCATGGGATACCAATAATTGTAATATTCAGTTGCAGTATGTTGTCACTAATGCCACAAAGGCTTGGCTTATTTATTTATTTATTTCGTCTGATTGGGTTATTTCAAAAGAGCTGTCTTCACCTTCTAAGATTCTCTCTTCTGCTTGATCTACTCTATTGTTAAAGCGTTCAATGTATTTTGTATTTACTTCAATGAAATCTTCAGTCCAAAATTTCTATTCGCTTCTTTAAAAAAAAAAGTGTCTTTGGTAAACTTCTCATTCATATCCTGAATTGTTCTGATTTTTTTGTATTGTTTCTCAGAATTGTTTCTCTGTCGTATCCCCAATGACCTTCTTCAAAATCTATATTTTAAATTCTTTATCTGGGATTTCAAAAATTTGTTTTTGATTAAGATTTACTGTTGGTGAATTATTATTTTCCTTTGGAGTTATCAAATTTATTTGCTTTTACATATTTTCTGTGTCCTTATGTTGCTATCTGCACATCTCAAGTGACAGTCACTTCCTCCTATTTTTGAATTTATGAGGTTGGTGGAAAAATAACTGGAGTTTTTGTCATTACAATTATTTATTTGTTTATTTATTTATTTATTTATTTATTTATTTATTTGACACGGAGTCTCACTCTGTCTCCCAGGCTGGAGTCAGTGAGGCGCGATCTCGGCTCACTGCAACCTACGTCTCCTGGGTTCAAGTGATTCTCCTGCCTCAGCCTCCCACTGGTATCTAGCTCCTGACCTCATGATATGCCTGCCTCAGCCTCCCAAAGTGCTGGGATTACAGGCGTGAGCCACTGTGCCCAGCCTGTCATTACTTTTAGATGGTAAAAATCGCAATTACTTTTGCACCCACCTAATATTTTCGTAGCGGAGGATTTTTTTCCTAAAGATATATCTATGATGTTGGTTGGGTAGGGCACTTTGGCTTTGATTCTGGGTATATGCAGTAGTACAGTCTCTGTGATTTCCTCAGTGGGTTAGGGTACAGTTGGAGGTGGTGGTTAAGTGGTGCTGGGTGCTGGGTACTGGGATGCCAGGTGGGCCAGTCTTCAGGCTCAAGTGGTGGCTGCAGTGAGCTGGGTGTGCTTATCCTTGCGCCCCAGTGCAGTTTATACTCACGTTAGTGTTGGCTGTTACTAGTGGGCTGATTCTTTGGCCTACAGGTGGCTTGCTTGGATATTGGTAGCAGCAGCAAAAGACCAGGTGGGAGGGCAGGTTCTTAGGCCCTTGGGCAGCAGGCATGACATAGGCCATGGTTGTAGCAGTGGTAGAACAATTCTCTGGGTCCCACATGGTGTATGTTGATGTTGGCAACGTCTTCAATGGGCTGGACAGGCAAATCTCCAGGCCTTCAGGTGGTGCTTCCAGGTAGGTGCCAGTTGAGGCAGTAGCACCTATCTTGCATCTCAGCCCTGGCTGCAGGAGTCCCAAGCCAGAAAATAACTTAAGTCCCAACAGCAACTAGTGCCCCTCTCACCATTCCAATGGTGCTCACTTCCCAGTTCCACTAGCTGCAGCCCAGTTTGGTTCTCTCTTCTCAGCCTTGGCTGCAGCAGTGCTCCCACCTTGCTTCCAAGTTTTAGTAGCAACAGCCCAAGTTATCCTAATGCCTCACATCTAACACTTCTGGGCTCCAGGACAGCATGCAGTCTGCCAAAGGACAGTTTTAAAAATGGCACCTTTTTATAGCCATGTAGGTCTCAGAAAGAGTGCAGGACCCAGCATTAGCTCCCTCCCTGGAGCAATTCTATCCCATGGTCTCTTGTCAGCTCCCTGTGTTTCTGGGACTGGGAGGGTCAAGGGGCTCTCCTGTGACCAGGATTGCACGTTTCGAGGATGGAGATGTGAGCTGCAGGATGTTTCTCACATACCCTTTCGCCATGTTGGGAAGTTACCTGGCTCCCAGCCAATCTCATACAAGCAGGCTGCCCTTCTTCTCTTTCCTTGCTTTTCGTGTTTCCTGTCGAATTCCTGAGTTCTCTCTTGACAAATGTATTCAAATTACGCTTGTTTATACACTATTTTGATTCTTCTAAGTAGAGGAGGCAGGCACGAAATGCTTCTAGTCAGCCATCTTGAAGACCCTCAGTAGAGCTTATTGATGATTCATTTGGCACTCCTTATATGCTACTTTGTCATGCTTCTATTTATCTTTCATCCATTCTGCTGCCTCTGCAACTAGTACAAAAATCTCTTAAGGGTACTGTGGACCATATCATACACTTCTACTGTCTTTAGCACTGAAAAGATTGTAAGTGTTCAATAAGTACTTTCTAATGATGGAGACTGTGATGACTTTGAGAGGCATAAAAAATTTTTGAATTTCAAAGTTTTCTTTTCATCATACTTTGATGTGATCAGAGTGCTAAGGAAAAGACATAAGCAAATGCATATTCATAACAGTTGTTTTGGAAGGGCAAATATATAGTTATGCAGTATGTATCTCATAATTGTTACAAGAACATAGTCTTAGAAATTTACCTTTTACAATTCCATGTTATGAGAAGCTTTATGAAGCTACCTTAAAAATACAATCAGTTTCAAAGAGTGTATGTGTTTAAAATTTTTGTTTATGATATATTGCCACCTACAATATCATGGAAAAACTTAAATACACTCAAAGGAAAAATGCTAGCATGTTCCACTAACAAAGAAAATAAAATTCACAATGCATACCAACCAAAGCCAGGAAGTTCAATTAAAGTTAATTAATACATTGAAGAAAAAAATTTTGCGGGATTTTACTTTGAAGAATGGCATTACAATCACAATACACCATTTAAACAAAATTCATTTCTGAGTATTCTTTTTTTTCTTGCTAGTATATTTTTCCCAGGAAAAAATACATTTTTTTTCATATGTAGAAAGGTTTATTTTATGTATAATCTGATTTTCTCCAAGTAATAATTATCAGACAATATTTGCAAAAAGGCCTTTAAACTGATTCTTCTCTGATTTCTAATATGTCTGGTTCCTGTATATTGGAACCTTGCTACCTTCATATCATCCTCTTATCCAATTTTCTATAAGCCTTACTGTGATAAGAATAAGGAGTGTCCATCTTTCTGAGGCATCACTTTCTAATACTCATGTCTTCCAAAGTGGTTTAGGTAAATTCAACCGCTAAATAATCACTATGCATATAAACTGCCAAGGTAACCCCACTGATTCTATCAGTTATTCAGGAAATTATATCACAACTTACATACTAATAGTTTTGAGTGCTTGACACTGTTGAAGCAGGGTGTTTGGATGACTGCCTGAATCCTAGTATGAAGGGACTGGATGATTTAAACCAGTGGTCTCTAAATAAGAGTGAACAGTACAATCATCTGGGGAATGTTTATAAATTGTGGATGTTTCACTACTGACCCAAAGAATCAACATTAATACAGCAAGCTGTATTCTGGGGATTTTCCTGTGGCGTTCTCATTCATCTCCTTTTAAGGAGCCATGGTTAAGTACACCAAAAAGAAGAAGAGGTTTTGGCAGGTCTGTCAAGACCATCAGGAACAGCATAGTTCTAAGACTGATGATAGTTTTCATACAGTAAGTATGCACAATAAACATGAAGTAATTGAGTAAAAAAAAAATTAAATGCTAACTATTAAGGTAAAGGATAACAGTTGTCACATAAAATTAGAGACGGCAGCTGCTAGAAACACTGAGCCTTAGAAAGTAGGTGTGTGTGGCCGGGCACGGTGGCTCATGCCTGTAATCCCAGCACTTTGGGAGGCTGAGGTGGGTGCAACACAAGGTCAGGTGATTGAGACTATCCTGGCTAACACGGTGAAACCCTGTCTCTGCTAAAAATACAAAAAATTAGCCGGGCAAGGTGGCGGGCACCTTACTCCCAGCTACTTGGGAAGTTGAGGCAGGAGAATGGCATGAACCCGGGAGGCGGAGCTTAGAGTGAGCCAATATCGCACTACTGCACTCCAGCCTGGACAACAGAGTGAGACTCCGTCTCAAAACAACAAAAACAAAAACAAAAAAAAACAGAAAGTGGGTGTGTGTGTGTGATCCACCTCCCAAAGAGAAGAGAGAAACTGCACTTACTGACAGTAAGCAATAAGGTCACGGACACAGAAGAAATGGTGTGAGGGCACTAATCTGCCTTCATGCATCAACTTGGCCCTAACTCTAGTGTACAAGTCTGAAATGACTAAATCTTACCCTAGTATCCAATAATGGATGGACTTTAAAATGGCACTCTAAATTCAATTTAAATAAAGAAAAAGCAAAACTACATACAACCAAGTATCTAAAAATGAAAGGAAGAGGTATGATGGAAGTCAGCAGTGCTATTCAAATAAATAAACCATACATTAGTTCAAAATTACAGCTCATATAGTCTGTGGTTTGAATTTTAAAATTAATGAACATTTTTTATTCTACTCTATATATGTATTCATTTGAATTTAAAATAAGTTTAATTTACTTGTTAGCAAGTCAAACTGATGCTCCAGGAAGACATACGTCTTTCCTTAGCCTTGAATACTCACTGACAATGCTGCTAAAAAGTACTAGAATACTGAAATGATGCATCCAGAGAAAGAACAGAAACTATGACAAACCTTTCCTCCTGTTGGCAGTTCTCATTAGCTTTAAAACTCTGAAGTTATTACATAAGAAGAATATTATGGCAAATAGCTAATGGTTTTAGTCTAAGGAAAAGAAAATATACCCTTTTATATCTCTGAAAAAAGTTCATTAAAACTTAAAATTGGTAGTACGAGTTTTAGTGGATTTTCATTTCTTTTTTTAAGTTCAGTAACAGTAAGAAAAATTCATTCCTTCTGTAAACGCAAATTAATTAGCATTTGTTTCAGAAGAAAATTTCTGAATGTGTTTCTGTCTGGGTGTGTTTCAGAAGAAAATTTCTTTTACCCACACTATATTGTAGTGACCTCTCTCTGAAAGGGTTTTTCTCTGCCTTCCATTTGCTGAGTTTTATTCCTGTGAATACTGTGTATTATTTCTCATTTTAAAAGAATATGCAAGTGTATATTAGTATGAAATAATCTCCCCAACTAGGCATTAGTTTCGTTTATGTAGATCTTAATTGCCATTATTTTGCAAAAGGGTGATTGGTAATTAGACTGAAACCTGGAAGTGCAATGCAAGAATAATCCTTAGGATCTGGTATTTTTGTTGAGTTAATGTTACCTAATACAGCATTACTTTTTGGTCTGTAAGATTTCACTTCCTATATTACTAAAAAACACATCACAAAATATTTTCAGATGTGGTCCAGTATACTGAAATCTGTATCTTTAGTCCATTTACTAACATTAATAAATATATACAGTGTCCCAATAATTAGAAACATTTTAGGTAGTTGACTATTGTGACAACTAACTAGGTTTTATTATTCAATTATTATTAATTTTAGGTACAAAATATATTTTCAGCCACTCAATATATATATGTGATACCTAAAATAAATTATTCAAAAATCTGAAGATTAACTACAGCTCTAGATGTACAAAAATAGCACCAGTTGTTGGCCATAGTAGACTTAATCAACTTTTAACAATTTCTTTTAATTCAAACCCTACACTACCCTGCAGAAAATAGGGCCTGCTGATAATAGGGCACATACAAAAATGATTTTATCTAATAACACATTTTCTTGCAGTAAGTACCTCAGAAATGTTCCAAATAATTCAAACTATATATGAATACCATTACAAAATCAAAAGAATAAATCATCTGTATTTTAAGCTTAATTTTGGTAATAATATCCTAAATACAAATAGATATTTTTGAGATCTTTAAGAAAATCAGTCTGCGGCAGACATTTTCTGAATACTTCTATGTGTCAGGTACTATGTTAGATAATGAGGTAACAAAGGAAGACATAGTCCCTATTCTCATACAGTTCACAGCAAATAATACTAGTATACAACTTTATAATTCACAGAATATTTTAAGAGAGATGATCATATTTTGACCTGTATCACAATCCTATAAATTATATAATATAAACATTTTTATCGTTATAGAAACGTTGCCTTAGAGAATATTTTTTCTATTAGGTTAGTTAGTAATAGAGGGTAGAATAAGTGCTCAATAAATATTTGATAACGATGGAGTGAAAAAGTTGCTCAAGGTCACACAGCTAGTAGTGGTAAAGCTAAGAATTAAACTCAGGTCAAGTTAATTCCAAAACCATGAAGTCAAAGTATTACTATAGATAGCTTTAAGCAATTCAGGGAATGTGTTTGCACTCCCCTCTGTGATGAACCTGATTCAACAACTGCTTAATATAGTAATTCTTTTTTCTTTTATTAATAAACTTTAAGTTCTGGGATACATTTGTAGAATGTGCAGGTTTGTTACATAGGTATACATGTGCCATGGTGGTTTGCTGCACCCATTAACCAGTCATCTACATCAGGTATTTCTCCTAGTGCTATCTCTGTCCTGGCCCATCACCCTCTGACAGGCACTGGTGTGTGATGTTCCCCTCCCTGTGTCCATGTGTTCTCAATGTTCAACTCCTACTTATGAGTGAGAACATGCGGTGTTTAGTTTTCTGTTCCTGTGTTAGTTTGCTGAGAATGACGGTTTCCAGCTTCATCCATGTCTCTGCAAAGGACATGAACTCATGCTTTTTTATGGCTGCACAGTATTCCATACATGTATAAAATAGGTGTAGTTGTAACTACTACATTTTCTTTATCCAGTCTATCACTCATGGGCTTTTGAGTTGGTTCCAACTATTTGCTGTTGTGAACGGTGCTGCAATAAACATATGTGTGCATGTGTCTTAATAGCCAAATAATTTATAATTCTTTATAGCCAAAAAATTTATAATCCTTTATAGCCAAATAATTTATAATCCCATTATAATCCAGTAATGGGATTGCTAGGTCAAATGGTATTTCTAGTTCTAGATCCTTGAGGAATGGCCACATTGTCCTCCACAATGGTTCAACTAATTTACATTCCCACCAACAGTGTAAAGACATTCCTATTTTTCCACATCCTCTCCAGCATATGTTATTTCCTGACTTTTTAATGATCGCCATTATAACTGGTGTGAGATGGTATTTCACTGTGGTTTTGATTTGCATTTCTCTAATGACTAGTGATGATAAGCTTTTTTTCATATGTTTGTTGACCGTGTAAATGTCTTCTTTTGAGAACTGTCTGTTCATATCCTTTGCCCACTTTTTGATGGGGTTGTTTGTTTTTTTCTTGTAAATTTGTTTAAGTTTTTGTAGATTATGGATATTAGCCCTTTGTCAGATGGATAGATTGCAAAACTTTTCTCCCATTATGTAGGTTGCCTGTTCACTCTGATGATAGTTTCTTTTGCTGTGCAGAAGTTCTTTAGTTTAATTAGATCCCATTTTTCAATTTTGGCTTTTAATATAGTAATTCTTGACCTATATATTTATTATTTTAAAAGGCAGAATGGCATGCCAGGAGAAAAAGTCTATTGATTGATTTAGTTTCAGCATCCAACCTTGGGCAGAGGGGGCAGAAGACAGTGGAAAATAAAAAGAAATTATAGAGCTCTTGCATTTTTGTCACCAGTGTGGATCGTTAGGCCACTAAATTATAAGACAGCAATCGTCTGCCTGATAACAAACTTTATTGTGTGCTTGAGAATATTAGTATCAACCAAATGTCAATCTTAAATTAGAATTAACCAGATTAGCCTTATGCCAACTTAACTAGGTTTCCTAGCATGACCACATATCTTAACTTAAAAAAGAGCAACGACAAAATCTGAAACAACATGATTTTATACAAGTATTTAAATGAATTCATTCAGATTTAGGGTCAATTATTTGGGTTAATTTGCGTTAAAATGAGCCTTATAATAAATATTTATCGTAAGGGTATTTGTAGGGTTGCTAGGTAGGATGTCAAAATGTCCAGAAATGCTGTGTGACCAGAGAAATCTTTTCTGCAGTTGGGCCTGTTTAATAATTACAAAATGCCAGGGCTAGACTTAAACAGATTTCTAAAATACCAGGAAGCTCACATTCAGTGATTTTTGATATAATAGCTAACATTTATTGAGCCCTTACTATGTGACAGGCATTGTTTTAAGCACTTTCCTTGTTCTGATGCATATAATCTTCAGATACATGTATTAAATATGTAATATTATATTCCCCTATTCTACAGATGGAGAAACTGAGGCAGAGAAGTTAAGAGACTTCTTGAAGGTTACACAGCTAGTAAATAGTACAGCTGGGATTCTAACCCAGGTAGTATAATTCTAAAACCTGTACTATTAAGCACTATGCCATACGACCCCTGCAGACAAGGAGAATTACCAGGTCTAATACCACAAATGATTGATAGCTACCATTTGAGTTATTACTGTGTGCCAGACATTGAGTTAAGGGCTTTCTGCTTATTTCATTGAATCCTTATAAAAACAAAAATTGTTGAGGTAGTTACAACTACACCTATTTTATACATCAGATAACTGACTCAGAATGTTGAAATAATCTGTCTATTGTTACAGGTAGTGGCAGACTGAGATTCTAACCCTGGTTGTTCCGTTTCATTGCCTCTATTCTTGATCACTGCATAATATTACAATGTTCTGGAAGCAATATACTACTTTTAGAGTTGGAACTCATCCTACATATTTTGCACCTCAAAAGACTCTTGATAGGTTTCAGGGAAAAAGATGGAGCTGGAAAAGGTTATAACATGCTGAAGGAATTACCAGTATGGAGTTCTCCTATCAAATTTATGTATAATGTTTAGCTATTCCACAATGTATACATATTTCAAAACAACATGTTGTCCATGAAAATTATATGCAATTTTGTCAATTAAAAATAAATATGTCAAAATATAAAAACGCCAATATGGGAAATAATTATCAGATGCCATATTTTAAAAATTACATAAAAATCGGAATTTTCCAAAGAAAAATAATTCAACAATATGTGAGGATTACTAAGTAGATAATTCATAACAATAACAGTAGTAATAATTATTGAATTTAAGGTGTCACTCAGGAATTTGAGAGAATTAACAATCTTTCTTTATACACAGGCATCTCTTAAGCTGACAGAAGTTAGTTATTCCATAAACACAAGTTTAGCAATGTTTTTATACAGGGTTTGAAGAACAACTGGCTTACTAAATAAAAATCTAAAATCTTTTCCTCTGCTTAATTCCAAATGGTGGTCCCATCAGATCTAATTTAAAATACACTGGTAGAGATCAGCATGTAAGCTGGCACTAGGCTGGCTCAGGAGTCAAGGGACTTTAACTCCATGCATGGATGCACAGCACATATTTTAATATTTTCAGGGGAAAAACATTCAAAGCTAAGCAGGAGAAAATCCTGTCTTTAACTGATTATATTAAATGTGTACAAAATAGTATTGCCCCTATGAATTCCCAAAGAATCTACTGCTGATAGTAAACAAATGTTAAGGGGCCCTTTTAAAATAATAACAACAGCATTAATACCAACAAACATGGTAGCACTATGCAGCTAATCAACATCCATATCTATAGCAATAACAACAACAACATGCAGTTAATTCATTTCCATAAAACAATAATCAGGTGTGAAAATAAGAAAAATAAAACTATGACACTCAGTTTTTGAAAAGAAACTTTTAAAAAAGCTTGATATGTGTAATGTTAAAATAAATATACATACATAAACATATATTTAAATATATTACACATTTTAAGGATATAAAGCATGTGCATGTTACATATATGCACATGCATATATATTCATGCGTTTTATATATATAATTGCTTAGTTCTAAGAGGGAGAGAAATCTAATTGGTCAAAATCAGTCATAAAATTTTAACCATGTTTCTGGCAAAAACAGCAGTGCCAAAGGGTAATGCATCGCTAATGGTTTCCAGTAGAATAAATAGCTACTCTGACGTCAAAACTTTGTTACACTCCAATAACTGGCTCACTTGGGGTTTCAGGTACAGCAAGTTACATGTCAGTTTTAAATAAAGTTATAAAAATAGAATGCCTGGTGAACCATATTGTCGCTATGCAACCTGATACAATATGATTTATATCCAATAAAATGTAACAGAACTGATAGATTATACCAAAATAGTACCTGGTGGTTTAAGATGCCCGGCTTTCTAAATTTCAAATGAAAAATACCATATTTCACTCTCTCATGTTCTAAAGCAGTATACAACTGAGTTATCCACTGTTAGCACAAGTGTCAAATTAGGAATATTTACATATCCCAAGACAAAATGATTCTTACACTGCTAAATCTTCCCTGATAGATATAATAATAATATCCTAATTAGGGACATGAGATGATAAGAAAAGGTAAGTCTACAGAATACAAAAAATGATTTATGTTATTTCATATAAGAATATCAATCATTTTATAGAAAGGATATTTCTCAAATAAACATATAAATTTACAATCAAAACACAACAATTGTACTATCTTATCCTAAAACTAGACTTGAAACTGTTAAATCAAAAAGGCCCTGAAAGATATACCCCATTTATATAGTATATATAATAATGAAAAGATGCTAACTGAAACAGTCAGTGTTATCTTAAAGAGAGTACAAATTAGATCTTACACAGCTTGAACAATTCCATCAAACACAATGTACAATCAGAACGATAATGGATTCTCTATACCAGTGTCTTGCTATGAACTGCAGAGAGGATATATTTGTGTAGGTGAAGCAAGAAAAAACTCCTAATCATTTCATCATCAATACTTATTTAAATAATATCAAAAAATGGTAATTATATTTAAGTTGCTGATAAATACAGCAATTTCTGTGTAAAAAACATTTAAATTCTAGTATTATATAGTTATTATTTCTATGCTAAAATAGAAAATATTTTATTCTTATATGTAGACATTTATATAAAGGTGTTTATAAAATATCATACAAATTCATCCATATACATGCATTATTCTTTTCCCTTGTTTTCACATACTTTGTATAAGGAAGGCAAGGAGCAGGAGATGTATACATGTAAATCTCAGTTCCACTTTTACCAGACACTGACTTCAGCCAAGTTAGGTAACTTCTGTGAGTTATATTGTTTCATGGATATATGTAGAGAAGACAATGAAATGAAATAATATTTGAAGTCTGTAGAACAGAGCCCATAACACGCAATATTCTAGGCATTGTACCAGGCTACAAAACAGAGTTCTACCCTCATGGAGCTGATATTCTAATGGGAGTGGGAGATAGTAAACACCATAAATAAGTAAATCATAGAGTTTAATACGTGACAAGTAATATCAAAAGATACAAAGTAACATAAAGTAGAGAAGAGTGAGATCAGTAGTGCTGGAATTATGATTTTAATAAGGTGGTAGGGTGTGCCTTACTGAGAAGGTAATGTCTCAGCAAATACTGAAAGGGAAGAAAAAGTGAGAGAAGAACATTCCAGATAGAGAAAAACAGCTAATGCACTGACCTTAATTCAGAGGCATGCCTGCCAATTTTGAGGAGTTGAACAAGGAAGCCAGAGCAACCAAAGTGAACAAGGGACAAAGAAGTAGGAAGAGGCTAGACACTGTAGGGCCCTAGAAGCCACTGTACATTCTTCATTCTCTCTTTTTTTTTTTGAGACAGTTTCGTTCTAGTTGCCCAGGCTGGAGTGCAATGGTGCAATCTTGGCTCACTGCAACTTCCACCTCCTGGGTTCAAGCGATTTAGCTGTGTCAGCCTCCTGAGCAGCTGGGATTAAAAGTGTCCGCTACCACGCTCGGGTAATTTTTGTATTTTTAGTACAGACAGGGTTTCACCATGTTGGCCAGGCTGGTCTCGAACTCGACCTCAAGTGATCCACCCACATTGGCCTCCCAAAGGGCTGGGATTATAGGCATGAGCCACCACGCCCAGCCAATTCTTCCTTCTTTGTAAAACAGTTACCACTACAGAGTTTTGAATAAAGGAGTGGCATAATCTGACATGTTTTGAAAGGATCATTAATGGCTGCCATGTTGAGAATAGTTTAAGGAGACATAATTGTCTGGGAAAGAGACTGCCGCATTGATCTAGGTAAGAGATGGTAGATGGGACTAGGGTGGTACCAGAAGAGGTGGTGCAGTTTATGTCCTAATAATATATTTTGAAGTTAGAGGCAATAAGATTTCTGATGGACTGGATGTAGAGTGAGAGAAAAAAAGAGAAATTGAGGATGACTATAAGGATTTTGGGCAGAGCAACTGAAAATGTGAGAAAAGCGGTAGGTAAGTAAAGCAGGTTTCAGGTGAAGATCAGGTGTTCAGTTTCAGTCATATTAAAATTAAGATCTCTTTAGATATCCAATATCTATCAAATGTGGAGATGTCAAGAAGATATTTGGGTATACAGGTGTGGGGTTCAAGAGAAAAGATTTGTATGAAGACAGTGCTTGAAATCATTCAACTTGATGACTTCACTAACAGTGCGAATCTCGATAGGAAAGAAAAGAGAGCCAAGAAATTCTAATATTAATACTGAGGAAGAAATGCTGATGAAATTATGATTAACATGGTGTATGTATGTTTTAATATTTATTAATTATAAAAATAATAATATTCATTAATATGTTCACCCAGATACTACTGTATTTGGGGCTTTCATGCAGGCGTGTCTACACTCCCTGTAAAAGACAATAAAGAGAAGGCCTAAGGACTGACAATTTCATTTTCTCACCACCTCTTTCATGCTTTTCTCAAAGTTCTTTCTATCCTTTCTATGATGATGCCAGTGAGCATCTACTTTTAGCAAGGCATAGGCTTCATCGTCACATTCTATAGATTATCAGTTTAATTGAGTAGCTGAGACCTTGTGAATTTAGGGAAAGAGACAAGGAGAAAGGGGGGAGAAGTGTGATGGGAATGAGGATCAAGCCTCCCTATGATCCACTAAACAGGATTTGTTTCTAAACTTTTATTTGTAGATTTAAAAATTTATGTGTTGTTTTGTCCTTGTATTCTATGGTATTAGCCACCTTTGGTAATTTGCATTTACACACTCTTATCACACCATAGAATCATTTCACAAAGTCTCTGATTGACTCATTCCATATTTTATAATTGCCTTGGCTACCCTCAATCACATAGAATTGTATATAGGTGATGAATAAATTATAGCTATTATTTATATGAAACAATACTATAAGTTCTTAGATTAATAAAAAAAAACTTCCTCCCATATATATCACTTATGCATAATCATATCTTTCTACAGTCAGCATTTACAGCTTAAATATTACAAAAGATCTCTTTGATTATATGGCCGAAGTTACTCTTCATTGTACACATAAGGAGAGAAATTCAGACAGGAATGGTAATTTGGCCAAGCTCAAATCGTTAATTTGTGGAAGAATCAACTCTATTCAGAAATGAGGTCGGCAGTATTATTAGAAAGGGCTGTGAAGAGGGTACAAAAATGAATATAGTAAGGAAATTGCATTCTAGGGCACTATAATGTTTTACATGTTCATCCTCTAGTACCCAGGGAAAATCTTGATACATAATGATTTTTCTTGGCTTCTGCATCAGAGGATTCCTGTATCACAACTGATCCTTAAATTGACTGATAATCAGGTGACATGTAACTATAGAATCTGGGAAGACAGTGGAGTGAGGCTCTTCACACACACACATATATATATATATATATATATATATATATATATATATATATATATATTTTAAGCTAGGGTTCTCATTCTACTTTGATTTTTGAGTAATTATTACATTTTTAAAAACAGACAACTACTAATTACATTGCTTTAATTGTCAAAGCACAGAAAATTCTCATTATAATCAATGGGGGAAATAGTAAAATGACAACAAGGATTTATCAAATGTAAAGTACCAATTCAGGTAAGGAGTAAAAGTGAATTGCAATATAAATAGTAACATAAATACAAAATAGTCTATGGTGATTTTATCCAAAATACTATACTGGAGAATTAAGACAAACGAAATGCTTTCATGTTTTTAAAAGAGTTTTTTTTCCACAATGTGAACCACAATATTTGAATGGGGATTATGGTGGCAGAGAGTCAGCAAGCTGTGTGACAGGCATGAAATTGTGTAGGCCTAAATTTTAAGATTCTATGTAGTTAAACAGCTGAGAATACAATTCAGGTGTACAAAGTTAAATATTACATGTGTAGCATTGAGCTGAGCCCTGTGGAAGACACATAGGAGACATATTACATGATCCTTGCTCTCAAAACACTTACCATCATCTTGGGGGGATAATAAGTTACGTTCATAGTAAAGAACAATATATGACAGAATACAACCATACATTTAATATGTAAAGAAAATAGAATGAAGGAAAAAGAAAGGTAAAAATGAAGCCAAGTATCAGAGATATTCACATATATAAAAAGGCTATATTAAAAATTACTGTTTTCATTAAATCTGATAGAGCACCTTCAAAAGTATACTTTTGAACAATTACTCAATTCAAAAAAGGTCCATGAAAAATATTGCACATCTATTAAGTTCCAGAAACTGGGCAAGACATTATGGATAAAAACATGAAACACATCTTTCTAGTGGAAAGAAATGCAATTACAATAGAGAATGATTATATAATAATATTTCAAAATTCAGAGACACCTAACTTCTTATCCTATTCTCTATAAAAATAAATCAAATCACATATTCAGGTTTCAATAAAACTGAAGCTTAACAAGACATATACATTTAACCAATTTTCTCTCTGATTTAGATTTTTCTTTATCACCTTGACTACAAAACTAAATTACACTTCATCAATGTTATCTATGCCTATAAGACCAAAAGGTAAAAGGTATGCCAGTAACATGTAAATGATAGACAGCCTCATTTTATATTATTACATCTAACTTGACAGAAGTGGCAATAGCTAATAAGAAGTTACATCCTACGTAAAATGAATCAATGACATTTCTCCATTTCTTACTAACAGAAGGCTCAATTCCAGAGGACAGGAAGACAGGATGTCAACATACTGTATATACTCTACTGAACATACAATGTTCAGTTCGGAGCACATTTTTAAAAAAACGTACTGACCAAGAGGTCAGTGAAGTAAAGCATTTGGAAATCATTTTTTAAGAGATTAAAACGGAAGAAAGTGGAAATAATCGAATTTTAAAAAAGAAAACAGACATGGATTGAAGTACTCTACTCATGAACATTAAAAATACTAAAATCTCAAGATCTATAAAAACATTGTACATTAGTTTCCTCTTTGTGGATGTAGTTTTGAAGTTTCATGTATGTGAGACCAAGACCTGGACATCTGGATGACTCTGCCTTTTTTCCCTATGACCAGTGAAAAGTCACAATAGCAAGAAAAGGATCCAGAAATATGAAGGAAACTATAGTGCTTAATCTGAATGACAAGGGCTACTACTATGCAGAAATACTGTTTTGGCTCAGGAAAGATGGCACATCCTATAACAATACTTGCCCAATGAAAAGTTATTTCTCCCTAAAGAATATGGCAAGTAGGATCCAGTAACTCTGATTAACCTAGAAAGTGGGAAGACAAATTTTTAGACTTGAATTTCTATTACATCTCAGTCCTGAAAATGTCATCTCTGTGAATTCAAACACAATACTTTTTCACCCTAGCAGAATTATGCCATCTTTTATTACTCCACAGTGAAGTAAATGTTTATGTATACACATATACATATGACTATGTAGTAACTATGACTATGAAAATACATATCTGTGTATATAACATATATATAATATATACTATACAGTTATACTATACACATATATCTGTGTGTAGTTATTAGTGTGTATATATATCTGTATGTATAGTTATTATATAGTAGTCATATATATGTATATATACATATACATCTATCGGTGTGTAGTTATAGTTATTGCATAGTCAGTTCACATGTTAATCTTCCCTTGATAGACTGTGAGCCATTCAAAATCAGAAAACTTTCTAGCACTAGGTCATTCCTACAATACAGTAAACAGTCAAGACTTACTTTTTACAAAAATGTACAAATCCACTGGTTTAGTGATTTGTATTAAATCTGCTCTCTTATGGCCTGCCTTTCTTAAGTGTTCTTCTAATAGGCAAGACATTATAGTGGCTTAAGAGTAGACTTTAGAGCCAGACTGCCTTGGTTTAGATTCTGGCTCTGCCAATGATCAGTTCTCTGCGACCTGAATAAGTTACTGAACCTCTTTATGTCTTAGTTTTTTCATCTATAAAAACATAGATAGCAATAGTGGTCTATGTGGTAAGTTTATTATGAAGATTAAATAACACTTGCAAAGTGTTACAAACATTGATTAGCACATAGTATGCGGTCAGTACATAGTAGCTATTATTATTATTAACACATCAGATGTCAATGTCTTCAGTGTATAGGAGAAATGGGTGTAATTATAATAGCCAACTATTTTTACTCCTGACTCTAGAAAACTTAAGAACTGTAGTCGATGTTGCTCCTTTCAAAAGTTATCTTCAGTTAAGGGTAGTATAAAATATTTATCTCTTACATCATGAGCACAGAGAGTGACATTAAAGAAAAATACTTTGCTACTACTACTAAAATACTATTTTAATTATTTTAAAGAGCTATAATATACAAAATAGGAAACATGAGGATGATCTGGCTCTAACATGTCAACCCATTGATCACCAGAGTTGATTCAGCTCATCTGGCTGAGGAGGTGGGAGTCCCCTTCCTCCCTCACTGCTCCATGTGTGTCCCACCTAGATCTGTGTACTTAGTCAAAGAGGACAATTTTCCCTGAAAGAGGAGGACCATTCCATAGTCAAGGGTATATGAGTAGCTGTGCTTCCCCACTAGAACCTCCAAATCTCTCAAAGTAGGGAGCTTCTAATGTAATTTTGTTTTATTTTGGTTGGTGTTTTTATTTCTTTGAGCAAGAGAAAACACAGGTCTTGGTTAATTGGGATTTACTACAGTCTGCTTTACCAGCAAGTAAATTAAAATGCCAGAGATTCAAAGTTCAAGGAATCTTTAGATGTTATATTCTGATCAAGAAATGGTGTGAAATATGCCATTTTGTTTATGGATTCCAGATGATAAAACACAAACATATGGCTTTTCTATTGCCACCCCTGCTTCCCACATTTACAGCAGGTCTTCCTTCGAAGCCCACAAACCTTAAAAAAAAAAAAAAAAAAAAAAAAAAAAAAGACCCAGGTGCAGTAACTACCAACCAACAGGTCTTAACTCAAACTATAGTCTACTTGTCTACTTGCCATTCCTACTCTACGGCCTATGGTTATGGCTCAATCAAAGTAAATTTCAGATTCTTTTGGTAATCTCTGGGTAAGAAGTGAGCCTGACAGCACAACATCTATGATTCCTCAAGGCTCCAGTTGCATAACATGCGTTCGCATAATCCTAGAGCCCCCATATTCTTCCCTGTTTTAACAAAAATCTTGCTATTTTGCTTAGAAAAGGTTTTCTGTGTCTACAATACTTTTAGTTTCCTCTTCAAATGCATTTATCTGCTCACCTGTAGAGAGACTGGGGGTAGTAGCTCTTTTCTGTCTTTAGTTTGCCCTGGGAAAGCGATCAGTCAACAAATAGTTGTTGATCACTTACCATATCCCAGAAAATAGAGGGAAGAAGTAAATAAGACAACAGACTTATTCCCCCTGACAGCTGTAATTCTAGTGGCAGGAAAGAGGTAATAAGTATTTAAAGACATAAATAAATAGGATAATTCCAGCTAATGATAACTATTATAGAGAATATAAAATATGGTAAATGGAGGAGAGTGATAGTGGAGGAAGTGAAAAAGGGGGTCATTTCAGCTGCAGTATGAAGAAAAAGCCCTTAGCTAAAGACTGAAATGTTTGAGCCTGAATGACCAGAAAGTGACATCTATGAAACAGGGAAGAATGTTCTATACAAAAGAATAGCAAGAGCTAAGTGCCTGATATGGAAATGAAACTGATATGTTCTTAGTACAGAAAGGACAGTGTGTTTGGAACACTGTGAACAAGAAGAAGCTTAGAGAAAGATGAGGTTGAACAGATAGCCAAAGCCCAACTGAGGCAGACAGAAAAATTAGAAGATTTTTGCAGTAAGCCAGGCTACAGATGATGGTAGTTTTACTAAATTTACAGCAGTAGGGATGGTGAGAAGTGGCTGTATAAGGAGTATATTTTAAAGTAATCAGAAGTATTGGTGAGGAAGAGGAGCCAAGAAGGACTTGTTGGGGAAGTGGAGCAAGATGGCAGAACAGAAGGTTCTACCGATGTTCCCCGACTGCAAGGGCACCAATTTATCTACACAAGAAAAACACCTGCATAAGAACCAAAAGTCAGGTGAATACTCACAGTTCCCGGTTGTGACTTCATATCACTGAAAAAGGCACTGAAGAGGTAGGAAAAACAGTCTTGAATCACCGATACCACCCCTCCCCTACGCCCTTGCAGTAGAGGCATGGTGTGGAGTGTTTCTATGCTCTGGGGAGAAAGAAAACGCAGCATTTATGAGGCATTGAAATCAGTGCTGCCCTTTTATAGCAGAAAGTGAAACCAGACCAAACTCAGCTGACATGTGCGATGGAGAGTGCATTTAAACCAGCTATAGCTAGGTCAGAACTTGAGTACCTATGCACGAGTCTCACCAACAAGGGATAAAGTGCTCTGGGCCCCTACATGAACTTGAAAGGCAGTCTGTGCCACAAGGACTGCAACCCCTAGACACGTCCTAGTGCTGAACTGGGCCCAGAATCACTGGACTTGGGAGGTACATGATGTACTCAGACACAGGCCAGGGCGGCTAAGGGACTGCTGGCATCATCCCTCCCCTAACCCCAGGCTGCATACCTCATGACTCTAAAGAGACCCATCCCTTCTGCTTGAGGAGAGGACGGGACGAATGGGAAAGACTGTCTTGCATCTTGGAAACCAGCTTAGCAACAGCAAGATAGGGTACTGGTCAGTCATAAGGCCACCCTCCCAGGCTCTAGCTCTTGGATGACATTTCTAGACACACTGTAAGCCAGAAGGGAACCCGCTGCCTTAGGCAAGGACCCGGTCATGGTAGGACTCATCACACCTGTTAACTGGAGAGCCACTGGTCCCTGAATAATAAACAGTGATACCCAGGTACTATGTCGAGAGCCCTGGATAAAACTATGAGACTTGCTGGCTTCAGCTGAGACTCAGCATATTCCCAGCTATGGGGCTAGACTCCTGCTGCTTGAGAAAAATAGACATAAATGTAAAGTGGACTTTGTTTTGCACCTTAGGTACAAGCTTAGCCATAGGAGGGTAGAGCAGTAAGTAGGCTCTTAAGGTACCACATTCTAGGATTTGGCTCTTGGACAGCATTCCTGGATCTGCTCTGGGCCAAAGGGGAGTCCACTGCCCTGAAGGGTGAGTCCTAAGCCAGGCAGCTTTCAGCACAAGCTGACAAAAGAGCCCTTGCACCTTAAGGGAATATCACGGTAGTCTGGCAGTATTCCCCATGGGTCCATGGTTGTGGTGGCCATGGAGTGAGGCTCCTCTGCCTTTGGAAAGGGGAGAAAATAGTAGGAAGTACTGTGTCTTGGGGTTTCAGTGCCAGCTCAGCTACAGTACACTAAAACACCAGACAGGCTTCCAAGATTTTTGACCATAGTCCCTGGCTCCTAGATAGCACCTCTGGATCAACCCAGAGGAAACTCATTTCCCTACAGAGAAAGACAAAGGCCTGGGTAGCTTTGCTACCTGCTGACTGTAGAGTCGCAGGGCCTGAAGCGAACATAGGCAGTAGACAGGGAGTAGTTATAGGAGGCCTTGGGCAACATCCAGTGTGTGTTGGCTTCAGGTCTGATCCAGCATACTCATAGTGGTGGTGGCAATAGTGATGCTTATATCACACCACCCCCAGCTCCAGGTAGCTCAGAACAGACAGAGATACCCCATTGTTTAGAAGAAAGTAAGGGGAGGGAGTGAAAGTCTCTGCCTAATAATCCAGAGAATTCTTCTGAATCTTGTCCAGGACCATCAAGGCAGTACCTCTTTAAGCCTGCAAAAACCAGTTTTACTTGGCATGGGGTGCCCCTTTAAGCTGATATAGCTTAGATCACAACTTACAAGTCTGTTCAAATATCTGGAAAGCCTTCCCAAGAAAGATGGGTACAAACAAGCCCAGACTGTGAAAACTATAATAAATACATAACTTTTCAATGGCCAAATACAGAAGAACATCTACAATTATCAAGATGATCCAGGAAAACATGACATCACCAAATGAAGTAAAGCACCAGGGAACAATCCTAAAGAATCAGAAATATGTGACCTTCCAGACAGAGAATTCAAAATAGCTATGTTGAAGACACTCAAAGAAATTCAAGATAACACAGAGAAGGAATTCCGAATTCTATCAAATAAATTTAACAAAGAGATTGAAATAACTAAAAAGAAGCAGAAATTCTGGAGCTGAAAAATGCAATTGGCATACTGAAGAATGCATCAGAATCTGTTAATAGCAGAATGGATCAAGCAGAAGAAAGAATTAGTGAGCTTGAAGACAGGCTATTTGATAATACACAGAAGAGACAAAATAAAAAAGAATTAAAATCCATGAAGCATGCTTACAGAATGTAAAAAATAGCCCCAAAGGGCAAATCTAAGAGTTCCTGGCCTTAAAGAGAAGGTAGAGAGACAGATAAGGATAGAAGGTTTATTCAGAGGGATAGTAACTGATAACTTCCCAAATCTAGAGGAAGATATCAATTTTCAAGTATGAGAAAGTTATAGAACACCAAACGGATTTAACCCAAAGAAGACTACCTCAAGGCATTTAATCAGCAGACTCCCAAAGGACAAAGATTTTAAAAAGGATGCTAAAAGCCACAAAGGAAAAGAAGCGAATAACATACAATGGAGGTATCCAACAGAACTAGCAGCAGACTTTTCAGTCGAAAACTTACAAACCAGGCAAGAGTGGCATGAAGCTTTAAAGCGCTGAAAGAAAAAAAACTTTTATCCTAGCATAGTATATCCAGTAAAAATATCCTTCATACATGAAGAAAGATTTTCTCAGATAAACAAAAGCCAAAGGATTCCATGAACACCAGACCCGCCCTACAAGAAATGCCGAAGGGAGTACTTCAATCAGAAAGAAAAGTGGAATTCTGGAAACTATACAAATATATGAAAAGTATGCAATATACTCCTAAATGGCCAGTGGGCCAATGAAGAAATTAAGGAAACTGAAAAATTCTTGAAACAAATTATAATGGAAACACAACATAACAAAACCTATGGGATAAAACAAAAGCAGTACTAAGAGGGAATTTTACAGCTGTAAATGCCTATATCAAAAGAGAAGAGAAACTTCAAATAAATAACCTAATGATGAATCTTAGAGAACTAGAAAAGCATGAACAAACCAAACCCAAAATTAGTGGAAGAAAATAAATAATAAAGATTAGAGTAGGGATAAATGAAATTGAAATAAAAAAATATATAAAAGATCAATGAAACAAAAAGTTGGTTTTTTGAAAAGTTACATAAATAGACAAATCTTCAGCCAGACTAACTAAAAAAAGAGAGAATCAAGTAAATAAAATCAGAAATGAAAAAGGAGACATTATAACTGATACAACAGAAATCCAAAGCATCATTAGTGGCTAGTATGAACAACTATATGCTAATAAATTGAAAAATCTAGAAGAAAAGGATAAATTCCTAGATGCATATAACCTACCAAGATTGAACCAAGAATAAATCCAAAACCCAAAAAGACAAATGACAAGTAATGAGATTGAAGCCATAATAAAGAAGTCTCCCAATAAACAAAAAGCCTAAGACCCTATCAATAGCTTCCCTACGGAATTCTACCAAACGTAATTTAAAGAAGAACTAATGCAAATTCTACTCAAACTATTCTAAGAAAGAGGATAAGGGAATACTTTCAAACTCACTGTGTGAGGCTAGTATTACCCTGATACCAAAACAAGAGAAAGACACAGCAAGAAAGACTACAGGCCAATATGGCCGATAAATATTAATGCAAAAACCCTCAATAAAATACTAGCAAACTGAATTTAACAATACATTAAAAAGATCATTCATCATGACCAAGTGGGATTTATTTCTGGGATTTAAGACTTACTGAACATATGAAAATCAATCAGCCAGGCATGGTGGCTCATGCCTGTAATCCCAGTACTTTGGGAGGCTGAGGTGGGTGGATCACCTGAGGTTGGGAGTTCGAGACCAGCCTAATCAACATGGAGAAAACCCGTCTCTACTAAAAATACAAAATTAGCTGGGCATGGTGGCGCATACCTGTAATCTCAGCCACTTGGGAGGCTGAGGCAGGAGAATCGCTTGAACTTGGGAGGTGGAGGTTGTGGTGAGCCAAGATCACGCCATTACACTCCAGCCTGGGCAACAAGAGCAAAACTCTGTCTCAAAAAAAAACAGCCACATGATGATCTCAATCAATGCTGAAAAGCATTTGATAAAATTCAATATACCTTTATAATAAAAACCCTTTATAAAACTAGGTACTGAAGGAACATATCTCAACATAATAAAAGCCATATATGACAGACCCACAGCTAGTATCATACTGAATGGGGAAAAACTGAAAGCCTTTTCTCTAAGATCTGGAACACAACAAGGATGACTACTTTCACCACAGTTATTAAACACAGTACTGGAAGTCTGAGATAAGAGCAGTGAGACAAAAGAAAGAAATGAAGAGCATCCAAATTAGAAAGAAGTCAAATTATCCTTGTTTGCAGATAATATGATCTTATATTTAGAAAATCCTAAAGATTCCACCCAACAAAACTATTAGTACTGATAAACACATTCTACAAAATCAACATACAAACATCAGTAGCATTTCTATATGTTTGTATATAGAAACAGAAAACAATCAGAAAAAGAAATCAAGAAAGTAATCCAGGCCAGGCGCGGTGGCTCAAGCCTGTAATCCCAGCACTTTGGGAGGCCAAGACAGGCGGATCACGAGGTCAGGAAATCAAGACCATCCTGGCTAACACGGTGAAACCCCATCTCTACTAAAAAATACAAAAAACTAGCTGGGCGAGGTGGCGGGCGCCTGTAGTCCAAGCTACACAGGAGGCTGAGGCAGGAGAATGGCATAAACCCGGGAGGCGGAGCTTGCAGTGAGCTGAGATCTGGCCACTGCACTCCAGCCCGGGCGACAGAGTGAGACTCCGTTTCAAAAAAAAAAAAAAAAAAAAAAGTAATCCAACTTACAACAGCTATAAATAAAATTAAATACCTAGCAATTAATTTAACCAAAGTAGTGAAAGATCTTTATAAAGAAAATTATAAAACACTGATGAAAGAAATTATAGAGGACACACAAAAAATGGAAAGATATTCCATGTTCATGGAATGGAAGAATCAATATTGTTAAAATGTCCACAGTACCCAAAGCAATCTACAGATTCGATGCAATCCCTGCCAAAATACCAAAGACATTCTTCACAAAAATAGAAAAAAAAACCTAAGATTTATATGAAACTACAAACATCTTAGAATAGCCAAAGCTATCCTAAGCAAAAAGAACAAAACTAAAGCAATCACCCTTATATCACTTCAAATTACACTACAGAGATAATAGTAACTGAAACAGCCTAAAAACACAGACACACAAGCCAATGGAAGAGAATAGAAAATCCAGAAACAAATCTGTATATCAACAGTGAATTCCTTTTATACAAAGGTTCCAAGAAATATACTGGGGAAAGGAGAGCCTTCAATAAATGGTGCTAGAAAACTGTATATCCATTTGTGGAATGATGAAGATCCCTATCACTTGCCACATACAAAAATCAAATCAAAATGAATTAAAGATTTAAATCTAAGACCTCAAACTATAAAGCTAATAAAAGAAAACATCTGAGTAACTCTCCAAGACACTGACCTGGACAAAGATTTCTTGAGTAATACCTCATGATCAAAGGCAACCAAAGCAAAAATGGACAAATGAGATCACATCAAGTTAAAAAGCTTCTGCACAGCAAAGTATACAATCAATAAAGTGAAGAGACACCTACAGAATGGGAGAAAATATTTCACAAACTACCCACCTGACAAGGGATTAACAACCAGAATACATAAGGAGTTCGAATAACTCATGGAGGAAAAAATCCAATAATCCGATATAAAAAGTGTGCGAAAGATCTGAATAGTCATTTCACAAAAGAAGACATATGAATAACAGGTATATAAAAAGATGCTCAACATCAGTGATCATCAGAGAAGAGCAAATCAAAATTATAATGAGATGTCATCTCACTCCAGTTGAAATGGTTTATATCCAAAGACAGGTAAAAAAAAAAATGCTGGTGAGGATGCAGAGAAAAGGGAACTCTCATATACTGTTGTTGGGAATGTAAAGTAGCACAACCCTATAGAGAACAGTTTGGAGGTTCCTCAAAAAACTAAAAATAGAGCTACCATATAATCCAGCAATCTCACTCCTGGGTATATACCCAAAAGAAAGGAAATCGTTATATTGAAGAGATATCTGCACTCCCATGTTTGTTGTAGCAGTATTCACAATAGCCAAGATTTGGAAGCAACCAAGTGTCCATCAACAAATAAATGGATAAAGAAAATGTGGTACTTATACACAATGGAGTACTATTTAGCCATAAAAAAGAATGAATGAGATTGTGTCATTTGCAATAGCATGAATGGAACTGGAGGTCATTATATTAACTGAAATAAGCCAGGAATATCACATGTTCTCACTTATTGTGGAACGTAAAAATCAAAACAACTGAACTCGTGTAGATATAGAGTAGAAGGATGGTTAACAGAGACTGAGAAGGGTAGCTGGTGGTGGGGGGAGGGAGGGTGGGGGTTGGGGCCATGAGGGGATGGTTAATAGATACAAAAGAAAAAAAAAAAAAGAAAGAATTAATAAGACCTAGAATTTGACAGTAAAACAGTGTGACTATAGTCAATAACTTAATTGTATATTTTTAAATAACTTAAAGAGTACAATTGGATTGATTTTAACTCAAAGAACAAATGCTTGAGGGGATGCATACCCCATTCTCCATGATGTGCTTATTTCACATTGCACACCTGTATTAAAACATCTCATGTCCTTGATAAATATATACACCTACTATATATCCACAAAAATTGAACAAACAAACAAACAAAAGAATGACTTGTTGCTTTCTTGGCCTAAGCAACTGGGTGCCAACTACTGAGATAGGAAATAGAGGATGGAGGTGAAAAGGAAAACATCTTTTGGTTTTCAGCCTACTGAGTAGCAATTTCAAGTAGCTAATTAGACTAAACTTGAGTGGAGCTTAGGGGAAAGGTTAGGGCTGGGGATATAAATTATAAAGGTATCAGTCAAGAGATGACCTCAGAAGCCATGGGATCATATTCTGCAAAAGTGTAGACAGTGAAAAAGGCCAAGGACTAAGGCTGGAGGCACTCCAAAATTAGAAGTCTGTTAGAGGAGGAGGAGACCAAGAGGCAGAGTTAATGAGGGAAACCAGTGACTGAAGTTACAGAAGACCAGAGAAAACATTGTAGCTAGAAGGAAAATGTAGTTATTTCAGTAAAGTAATGAGGATGAAAACTCAATTGGAGTGATTTCAGGAGTGGATAGAAAGTGAAGAGCTGGAGGGAGTGGACGTGGACAACTTTATTAAGGAGTTTTTTTTTATAAAGTGGAAGAAAAAATAAAGCCAAGCTGCAAAGGAATGTGGGATCCTGAGAGCATTTTTAAAGTTGTGATATTAAAAATGTTAGTTTATTGATGAGGATGCTCCCATAGACAGGGAAAGACTGATAATGCAGACAGGGAAAAATTCTAGAAGCAAAGTTCACTAGAAAGGAAACAAACCATAGGATTCAGTGCTTAAGTGAAGAAATTTTCTTTAAAAAAGAGATACTTCATTACAACTAAAGGGAAGACATAATAAACACGTACAGATACAGGTAGGATGGTGGAGCTAATGGCAGAAATGTGAGACAGTTAATATTTTATCGTATTTCTTTTATCTGTGAACTAGGTAGGTAGCTGAGAAATAAAAATAAGAGAGTTAGAGATTTAAAGAAAGTCAAGTATAAAATGGTTGTCTAAGAGAACGGGAATGGCAATTTACTGGCAATACTAAATGTTCTTTGAAATCTGTGATGCCTTCCCTGCTAGCTAAAATTGCAATTCCTCACCACTCCTCCCACCAACACTTCCTATTCCCTTTCCCTCCATTATATTTTCCTTAGCACTTGTTGATAACTTCACATATATTTTATATTTCATTCACTGTCTGTCTCCCACTTGAGCACATCCCTTATGAGGGCAAAGACATTTTTGTTGTTGTTCACTAATATACCTTCACATTGAGAGCATGCCTTGCACATGGTTGGTGCCAAATAAATATCAGTTGAGCGAATGAATTTGTAGAAACAAATTTGAATTTAGTCCAGCAAGTACAATCACAGGGTTTTCTCTAGTAACGTTCAGCTGAACATATACATTATGGAGTTAGGTAGGTTTAGCAAAATGTGACAGTTTTGCCAAGCAATATTAAGGAAGTCAAGGGTACTTACAAAGTGTCTCACCATGGAGTGAAAAAGAATTATAGTCATTGGGCAGTGACTAGAGATGGGAGGTCCCAAGGGGTTAAAGGATAGTGGATGTATTCTTTAAGGGATCAAGTGGTACCGGAAATGATGATCAGAGTGTGAAATGTTAGAGATCTAGATTATAATCATGTTAGTAGATTGCTAAGGTAGAATAGAAGAAAAATTCATAGAGTTATGGGAGCCAAGGAACCAAGAGACTACTGTGTTGAATAGAATAGATTGGTTAGCAACATAATGCTAATGTTGATTCCTGGAGCACTTGATACTACCTAGTATATGTAACAAATGGGGCTTTGTGAGTTATTATGAAAAACGTCTTACTCATTCCAGATGGCATAGAAATCTCAGAGCCCTGTAGTAATGAATAATTTATATGAGAAAATTGATGACCTAGCCAAAAATAAAATTAGCCTGCAACAATTTCTTGATAGAAATGTTTAGGAATTTGGAGTTAGTTAAAAGGAATATTCAACCTAAAGTTAGCAGCTTTCTTACTTAAAAAATTTACTGCTGAGAGGGTTACTTGTAAATTTTGAAGTAAAACTCTAGTCAAAATAGCATGTTTCTTGTTTAGCAAAAGGAGGCAGGACCAAAAAAGGAATTCTCATTCACTCCTTTATTTCAGAATATAAGATTTGGTAGGATGGAAGAATAATATGAAAAGGGAGTAATTTTGCCATCTCTTCAAATTTGCTTCAAATATTCCTCTAGTTAATAGAAATACCAAAGATCTGCACTACTGAGAAACAAATGGCAAGTTAGAAAGTCACAGAACCTTAGAAAAATAAGATATATTTCAAAGGTGATTGAAGGAAAGCTTTGTTTAAAAGGACGAAGAAAAATCCAGATCTGACAGTGTTGATTCAAGAATTATCCTTTCCCCAAAATAGCTACAGAAATCCCTGAAATTCTTCTCTTACACTCCCAGCCACAAATAATGCAAGGAAAACAGGGAAAAAAAGAGCTGAAACTGACAAGGTGGTTGACCTGATATATTTTATTAGTGATGCAGAAATAGCAAAGTTTTGAATGCTACTGACAAGTCAAAGGTCATTGATAACAAGAGAAAAGATGCTTTTTCTGGGAGGTAAAAAACAGAATTGAAGATGATTTTCCGGACAAAGAGAACCAACTAAGAGAAGGTTGATTTGGCTTTTGAATCAATAATTAATTTTGCTGAATCAGCCATGCACACTGCCTCTAGAATGTTACATAGGCTACTCTGTGCCTACTTTTCTGAGAAAGAAGCAAATGATGTAGGAAAAACATCATTAAAAAAAAAAAAAGAGAGAGAGCAACTTCTAAAACATCTCCTACATGAACATTTTTCAAAAGAAGAGATATATGTGGCCAACAGCATATGAAAAAATGCTCACCATCACTAAATATTAGAGAAATGCAAATCAAAACCATAATGTGGTACCATGTAACACCAGGCTATTTTTTAAAAGTCCAAAAATAGCGGATGCTAGATGCTAGTAAGGTTGTAGAGAAAAGGAAATGCTTATACACTGCTGGTGGTAATGTAAATTAGTTTAGCCATTGTGGAAAGTAGTTTGGCGATTTCTCAAAGAACTTAAAACAGAATTACCATTCAACACAGCAATCTCATTATTGAGTATATACCCAAAGCAAAATAAATCATTCTACCATAAAGATACATGTACACTATGTTCATCACAGCACTGTTCACAATAGCAAAGACATGGAATCAACCTAAATGCCCATCAATAGTACACTGAATAAGGAGAATGAGGTATATATATATAGATCATGGAATACTATGCAGCCATATAAAAGAATGAGATCGTATCTTTTGCAGCAACATGGATGGAGCTGGAGGTCATTATCCTAAGCAAACTAACTGAGGGATAGAAAACCAAATACTGCATGTTCTTACTTTTAAGTGGGAGCTAAACACTGAGTACACATGGACATAAGGGAACAACAGACACTGCAGCCTACTTAAGGGTGGAGGGGAGGAGGAGGGTGTGGATAGAAAAACTGCCTATCAGGTACTATGATTATTACCTGGGGGATGAAATAATCTATATGCCAAACCTCCATGACATGCAATTTACCTATGTAACAAACCTGCATGTGCACTTCTGAACTTAAAAAAAAAAAAAATCCCTTAGTGTAGCAGCAAATTAGTACAAGATCACACAACAGCATTATCTGTGTAACAGGGTGATGGAACTAAATTATATAACACGATATACATACTGACAAGTATTAACTCTTTAGTGATGTAAAGACATGACTTACCCATTCATGAATACATACTGACCCTCCTTTAAAATACAAGACAACAAGAAAATACAATATTTAAGAAGCATAAACCTTCCCACAGAAACTAAAACTTAATTTAGCAATTAATATATTTACATATTATAATATAGTATCGGGTGGAGTCACTGGAGTAAACAAAAGGATATTTCAATTTTTAGCTAAGTATGTAATGAAATAAGGTAAAAGTAGCAATAAACATCTTCCTTATCTTAATTATCTTAATTTGCTGAATGTGTACTATGTGTAACATGTAAAATTCTTAGCTAAGTACTTTATAAGTATCTCTGCCAAATCTCAGAAAATGCTTATGAAGATAGGTACCACTGTTATCCTTATTTTTAGATGTAAAAGCTCAAGTTTGAAGAGATTAGATAAATTACCTAAGGTTTCCTCATGTGACCCTGTGAGGGAGTCAGTCTAACTCCTGAGTCCATGTTTAATTCTTGACTAGTACCTCATATGATCTCACTTATCTAGTCAAATAATAAAGCATTACAAGATTTCTAGGAAAGAAAGGTCCTTTTTCTGGTAGGAGACAGCCTCATAGAATGGCGAGTTTAATACAGTGTAACTGAAGAAAGTAAAAGAGAAAATAACAAAGAAAGGGTGAAGACACAGCAGTCTGAAAAAAAGATTATCAAAACATGATTTGTGTTCAAGATTAACTTAGAGGTGCTGAGTTTTTTAGGAGAGTGGCATGTTGGAAGATAAATTACTTAACCTTAGTGATGCTTTTTTTTTCCTAATAATAAAAGAGAAATAAAAATGCATATCATAAAAGTTTACTGTAAAGATTAATGAAAATAAATTGTAAAACACCGTTAAAAATAACTTTCATTTTGTGGAATATAAAAGAAACAAAGAAAATAGGGACTTTCTCTAATATTTGTTATTTAAATGCCAAAATAAAGATAAATGTCATTTGTTATAAAATGCCAAAATAAAGATAAATGCACATTCTCTAAAAAAAATTATAGTTTAGAATAAGTGGTTTAAAATGTGCATGGATGTTATATTTTTACTTACAAGGCTACTACAATGGACTAAAATTAAAGGGAGGTGTATCTTTCACTTCAGGCAAAATGGAGAAACAGAGGGCAGAATTAACCACTGGCCTGAATCAACGAAAAAACTGGACAAACTCTATGAACAAGGGATTTCAGACACTGAATGACAAGCAAGGCAGAAGGGTGATCGTTGACAGAAGGGAAACCAATTAGGTCAGCCAAAAATTACCCCAAAATTTACCCCAGGGGAAATTCTGATGGAGCTTCCTTGTCTCCCTGAGGTGAGTATTAAGTGGAAATATGAGGAGGTCTCATTGTTCATGGGGCAGGAATACTGGATAGAAGGCAACTATGCAAAGAGAAGAAAGACAGAGACCATATCATGAACGGCTTTCAACCTATTACAAAGGATTTTGAATGTCATCCTGAAAAGTATGAGAAGTCACTGAAGGTTTTTAAACCAGTGCGTAAGATTTATAGAACAAACCAACAGTGTTTTTTTCCCCAAATACTCTTACTGCTATCTTCAACTAAATACAAATTACCAAGAATTTGAAAGTCCAAAGACTTATTTTGACAAGTTAAAAACTTTAAAATCAATATTATAGCTGCCCTATTTTGATTTATTTTAACCAGCAATTGTTGGTTAAAATAAGTTGCTCAACAACTTTTCTTTGATTACTTGTATGGTTGATTCTAAACTGTTGGGTAACTTGTTAGTAAATGATTTGAAAATAAAACATAATGCAAAAAATCTTGTAAAGCCTTATTAATTGTTAACTCATTTTGCCTTTAAGCCACCTGCTGTACCTCTAAAAGTTGATTATGGGACAAAGACATCAGCAACCCAATAATGAGAGAATGAGTTTTTAGTCCCATATTTGTAAATGGTACTTTCATTCCACACAAGAAGCTCAGTTCAAATTACCAATATATCTTAAGTGTTCTTAGGTTGTGAACTTACATAAAGCTTCATTTTTGGGTCAAATTGCAAAAGATGCAAATTGACATTTATGACATTAAAGTATGAATTCATTTCATAAAGCAGTGAAAGGTAGGCATAAAAGCCTCCATTTTTCAGAAAGATTTCTTTTCATGAACAAAATCTGCGTCCTAACAAATTATGAAAATCAGTCACGAAATAAAATTAAAACTATGTTATTATAAATTGCCTAACTGTGGCAATACCTACAATTTCAAATATGTAGAACTTTTTAATTCATTTATTCAATTTTCAATAATTTTTTCTCCTGATAAATTATAGAAATGAACAAATTTATGTCTCATTAATAATTTTTATATTCAGATATACCATGATGGACATATTCATACATATAAATTGGTTTACATTCTTTATTTATACTATTTGAAATCTCAAATAGTGTATTTACAGCACATCTCAATTCAAATACCAGCATTTCATCAGAAATACTGGATACAGTATTTAGAAATATTATAATATTCTAAATAGTATATAGCATATAGAAATACAGTATTCTATTATATAGCATACTAATACAGTATTTAGAAATACTAAGTATAGCATTTATATTTCATAAAATATACAGTTGAAAGAGGCAATTTATATGCTAAAGTTGTTCAAAAATGCTTAAAAGTTTTCCAATGACTAAATCAAGCATTGTTTTTATATTTAAATTAAAATTTAGAATTTAGTTCCTCGGTCATATGAGCCACATATCAAGTGCTTAACTAGCTGCCACAAGTGGCTAGTAGCTACTACATTGGACAGTGGAGTTCTCAAATATGGTAATCCTTGCTCACAGACATTACCCATGTGTTACACTAATATATCTTAGTAGGAGATGTGAGCATGAAGTACTGTTTGGTATCCCCTACCAATCCCATAAAAGCCCCAGGACAGTTTTCCCTTGTTGTCATGGCAATAGCAATATATTAGCTAGAACTGCAATTATATTGATCATTTACTTTGGCCCATAATAGGTAACACTTACATAGCACTTTTTACCTGCTAGGCACTTTTCTAATTATTTAACATTTATTAGCTCAGTTAATTCTCCTGACAATGTTATGATGTACAAAAGCTGCTCATTCACTGCACTCCTAATGTCTCAGTAATATTTTCACATGACCCCCAAGCCAAAATAAATATCTAAGAGTTCCATTTATTATGTAGTTAGGGCCTAATAAGTACATATGTCTTAATAATTTGGAGCAGTCATTTGAAATACATACCAAACAAAAGGAGAAATACTTTTTATTGATACATAATAGAGATACATATTTTCAAAATACATATGATATTTTAATACATTCATAAAATGTGTAAGATGAAATTAGGGTAATTATCAATTTCCTTAAATATATTTTCTTCATGCTAGGAACATTCAATTTATTTTCTTCTAGCTATTTTGAAATGTACAATAGATTACTATTAACTATAGTCACAATATTGCTTCAAACATTGTCTTATTTCTTCTACATAGTTGTATATTTGTATCCATTAATCAACCTCTCTTCATCCCTGCCTCACAAGAAATAATATTTTAATTTTATTCTTAAATAATCACAATTACTTACTGATATGGTTTGGCTCTATTTCCCCCACCAAATCTCATGTCAAATTATAATCCCCATGTGTCAGGGAAATGGTCTAGTGGGAGGTGATTGGATCAGAGGTATGGATTTCCCCCTTACTGATCTCACGATAGTGAGTTCTCATGAGATTTGGTTGTCTGAAACTATCTAGCACTTCCCTCTTCACTCTCTCTTCTTCCTGCCAGCCACGTGAAGACATGCTTGCTTCCCCTTCACCTTTTGCCAAGACTGTAAGTTTCCTGAGGCCTCCCCAGCCATGCTACCTATACAGCCTATGGAACTGATAGTCAATGAAACCTCTTTTCTTCATAAATTACCAAGTCTCAGGTATTTGTTATATTAATAGCAATGTGAGAATGGACCAATATACTTACCATAGGTATATATGTAACTGTTAGACACTGCACGACTTTTCCAATTTTGAAAATCAAGTTGAATACTATCACCTTTTTTGCTGTTCTATGTTGATTTTCATGTGATACTCTTTTTTTTCACTCTTTTTTTCACTAAAAAAAATCAACTTTTGTAAAGATATGACACCACTGAAGGAAATAATACATGATCTAATGTTAAAACCACTAACCACCTTGAAATAGTAGTTTGGCTGTGTACAGCAGGTTTTGGGTACCACTGTTTCTCTTGAAAATTTCAAATATCCTTTTATGGCCACAGGAATTTGCTTAGTCTTCTTGGTGCACAGTTTTTAAGAGACGAGGTAGATAATTATTCTCATCATTTTACAAATGAGGACACAAGCATAGAGATTAAGTAATTCTCCCAGAGTCACACAGTGAGTAAGGATAGAGCTGGATTTTGAATACAAGTTGTATAGCTCCATTGTCTGTAATATTTAGCATTTTGAATATTTGATTTCCAACAGATACAGTCCAAAGTATGAGAAGTAAATTAATTAAGAATTAAGACATTGCCTGTCTAGCTTATCAGTTCAGGTCCTAGACCTGCCTGTCTTCAGATCTATCTTCTATCCTCTTCCTGCTCTGCTTTGTATTTCAGGGGGTTAAACCCTGCAGGCTGCACAAACAAAGATTTTTATCAAGGTCAGCCAATAGAAGATATTAACAAAATATCAGAAGAAAGGAAAAAGAGAAAAGTCAGGATATCTCTACTAATTCCTCTCAGTTTCTTTTCCATAGCTTTAGCCCCAGCCAGGTGACCCAGGTCCTTGAGCGCTAGTTCCTCCAGCCCAGAAATGTAGCAGCTTCTGACTGTGCCTCCCTGTTTGACTTCTCAACTATTCAATCACTGCATATAATACTGTCACTGACAGAGTATCCTTTTGTCCCAGAATATTCCTGACACTTGCTAATACTTATCCCAACAAGTATAAGGTTTGGATAACAGATACAGTAGTTCTCAAACCTGGATATATGTCAAAATAACCTGTAGGCGTTTTCTTAAATGCAGATTCCCGAGCCATACCAAAAACAAACTGAACTGGAAAATCAGGAGTTAGAGCCTAGGAATTTATATTGACCTGAGAGACTGGGGACAACAAACACAAATTTAAAAAGAAAACAAACAAACAAACAAACAAAAAATCTTATGTAGCTGAAATTGGAACTACTTAAATACCAGAGTGTACAAAATGATTGTTAAATTAACTCTTATGTACATAATGTCATGTTAAAATTCAAGCAGAATTTTTAAAAGTCAGGACAAAAAATTACAATAAATGTTTCTTTTGAGATTAAAGAATAACAATTAAATGGATACTCTTGCATACACCTACCAGGCAAAGAAAAAGAAAATGATCTTATCTTCTGCAATCTGATTTCCTTGACTAACATCAAGATGAAACCAAGATCTAGAATTCTGCACAAAGAATTCCCTTGCTTTTTAGTTTTACGTTCTTGGTTTTTGTTTATTTGTTTTGCTTTTTACAATCTATGAATAAATCTTCAAATAATATTATTAGGTTGCCTGTTTTGGAACTTAAAAAAACATCTGTTTTGAACTAGCTGTCCCGGCAATTCCAGCCAATTGACCCAATCAGCTAAGGCATCAGTCATTATAGAGCAAAAATGAAATATTCCTCATTGTGTCCTGCCCAAATTTGTGACCCACAAAATCATTAATATAACAAAATGGTTGCTTTATACCAGTGTTTTGTAGTAGTTATGTGGCCAAAGATAACTAAAACAAAGATTTACTGAAAACTTATTTTTTCTTTGAATATGACATTCTCCCGGGGAAGACTCATGAGGAAACAATGTTCCCTCAAACATATGTATTGAATTATATTAGGATGTGCATAGTTGAGTTTTCAATGATTAGTAAAATCGATAATTTGTCATATACTTTATACAATGCTATCATAATGTACTTGGAGATCCTGGGATGCTACTCTTAATTTGAAATAAACTTTAACACTAACATCTTGCTTAGGTATTTGAATGCCGCAACATGGGCAAAGAAGAAAAAATAAAACAGAATAGCTTTCCTCTCAAAAAAGTAGCTGAAATGCCAATAATTATGATACATACAATTTTATTAAATCAGGTAGGAAGACAAAAGGGCCTTCAGACACAAGAAATCCAGGGAAGTAAAAAACATGGTTTTTTGCTTTTTTTTGTTTTTTTGCTTGTTTTGTTTTTTTTTAGTATTCTATACATTTGACTACTTTAATTTCACCAACTATCACACTGCATAAACTTCTACTGCTAAGGAAAAAGATATGACCAGAAGAGGTCATGAGACTAATTCTAATTTTACCACTATTTCCACAGCTGACTTCATACTCTGCTTGGAATAGTGCTGCTGAGAGACTGTTACACTTACATCAATGACGGCAACAAGTTTCCATATTATTTTAAGCTCCTCTTTGGCATTTATCTTCAAAATCATCTAAAAGTCCCTCTAGAATGCCAGTTTTTAAACATACTATTTTTACTTCCACACTGTCTTTTTTTAACACTCCAATTATCAGGCAGAATTATATTTTTCCCTCAATAAGGTCTCTCATTATTAAGGAGATTATACAAATACATAGGGTTAGTTCTGGCTAGAAAGTTTAATCTCTATTAGCACCTTTCAAAGGAACACTCGCTCAATGACGGACACTTATGTCATCAGAATTATTAAAGCAATATGATGTCTAGAAGACAATGTAAGAAATTTGGGGCCGGGCGTGGTGGCTCACGCCTGTAATCCTAGCACTTTGGGAGGCCGAGGCGGGCGGATCACAAGGTCAGGAGATCAAGATCATCCCGGCTAACACGGTGAAACCCTGTCTCTATTAAAAACTGAAAAATTAGCCAGGCGTGATGGCGGGCGCCTGTAGTACTAGCTACTCCGGAGGCTGAGGCAGCAGAATGGCGTGAACCCAGGAGGTGGAGCTTGCAGTGAGTCAAGATGGTGCCACTGCAAATCCAGCCTGGGCGACAGAGCCAGACTCCATCTCAAAAAAAAAAAAAAAAGAAAAAAAAGAAAGAAATTTGGTCTCTGCCACTAACCAACTCTTGAAGAAGGCTGGGCTAGATCTGTGAGATTTAGTTATCTGCCCACTTAGCACACCCTTCCCTCTTAGTGCAACCAGAAAAACATTCCTCCAGGGTTCATGGAGAATGCTTTGAAAATCACTAGTCAGATCGATAGGCCTTAAGGTCATCTTTCCTAATTCTTCAAACTGTTGTTATCATTTAAAATTAAAATAGATATAGAAACCCAAATAAGGAAAAACTAGAGCTGTGTCCATAAAATAAAGGAAAGACACTGATTAAAGTGAAAAGCAATAATATAGTAAACTCAGAATAAAGGAAACTACCATATGACTTTATAATTGGATGCATTTTCTTACTTTTAGAAAAATGAGCATTTTTATATTCTAGGAATGATATTCTCTAAATTATCATTGACTGAAGTTTACTATTTAGAATTTGCCCTTTAGTTCACTCTCAATAATTTTTGCATACTAACCATGCATTCAGGCTTTTTAAATTTAATTCAAGAAACAAACTTTGAGCACTGAGAATGCAGTGGAAAATAAGACATCATTTCTATCTTTGAGCTCATATTCCAGAGTAGAGATGGAGCATGAGAGGAAATCAATAAACCTAAATATAGTAACAGAAGAATTTTAACATGAATACTTAATGATTGACAAATAAGTATATGCTAATAACATGCAAACATATGTACAGTTCTTCTATACAAATACTACATACCTGATTCTGACATTCTCAAAATTTTAGTCAATATTATAATCTTAAACAGAGACTTTTATTTATATTTTAATGGACCCCTGTTTCTAGCTTCCCTGCTTTTGCCCTAGGCTCCTTGAGTGTACTCAACATAGCAGTCAGAATAATGCTTTTAAAACATGTCAGACAATGTCACTCACTCAAAACTCTGCAATGATTCCCCATTTCACTTAGAATAAAAGCCAGTGTTCATTCAATGGCCTAAAAAGCTTTTGCATGATCTGTCATCTGAGCACTACCACCCTCCCCTACTCCCCATTAGTCTTCTGCCATCATCTCTTTCTCTTACTACTCTTCTTGTTCATTATGTGCTCCCCATATGGGCATCTTTGCTTTTCCTTGAAAACACCAGGCACACGTGGTATAACTTTCAGGACTTTACCTTGCTCTAGCTTTTCCTCTTCCTGAATGCTATCTTCTCAGATTCATCCCATTCTAACTCCTTACCTCTTCCAAGTCTTTGCCAATATGTCTTATTCTTGAGACCCTATTTATCCTTTGCAAAACTGGAACAAGCTTTATCTACAATCCTCATGTTCCCAGTCCCCTTTGCTTTTCTCTGGTTGTTTTTCTTTTTTTTTTTTTCCCTCGTTTTTTCGTTTTTTTGTTTTTTTGTTCTTTTGAGGTCGAGTCTGGCTCTCTCGCCTGTCGCCCAGGCTGGCGCGCAGTGGCGCAATCTCGGCTCACTGCAAGCTCCGCCTCCCGGGTTCACGCCATTCTCCGGCCTCAGCCTCTCAAGTAGCTGGGGCTACAGGCGCCGGCCACCATACCCTGCTAATTTTTGTATATTTAGTAGAGACGGGGTTTCACCGTGTTGGCCAGGATAGTCTCGATCTCCTGACGTCGCCACCCGCCTGCCTCGGCCTCCCAAAGTGCTGGGATTGCAGTCATGAGCAACCACGCCCGGTCCTCTGGTTGTTTTTCATAGTAAGTATCACTTTGTTACATACTAGACAACTTACCTATTCTGCTTATTACAAGATCGGCCCTGCTAGAAGTTAACTCCCATGGTGGCAGGTTCTTTGGTTTATTCACTGATTTATCCCAAGCACTGAGAAAAGTGCCTGGCACATTGTAGATGTTCAATAAATATATGCTAAATAAATGAGCAAATGACCTTTTTCCTAGAATAAAACAGTACTTCAAGAAAATACTGAGTATATCATTATTTTCAGAAATACATAAGCTCTTTAAAAATACAGCTTTTATTTTCTAACAATCAAATCTTCTTAAATAAGTCCACTTGGCTTTTTAAAAAAAAAGTTTGAAACACATCAGACAATTAAAAGGGTTATCCCTTATTCAATTTTTTTATCCATATTTCGCTATTCAGAAAACTTGGCTATCCCCTTTGCCTTTCCTCTATCATCTATGTTTCCCATCTTTTTAAATTTTCTTAACATCTGATAAGAAATTGGTTAAGACTGAGTCAAGTTAAATGTTGGGAAACCTAAGACAAATTAAAAGATTGCCAATACATCAATGCAAATCAATCATTTAAAAGTTTAGGCGTATTTTAAAGGAACAAGCACTAAGCTCTCAGGCATAAATTTAAGATTTTAATCCTAGTTGAACAAGCTATTTGCTGTATGACTGGATCTCTGTTACTTCACCTCAAAAACTGGTATAGAAATCCTAATCTACATTTAATCCTAATATTCTACACAATGTGATGATCAAATGAAATAAATGAATGTGAATGCACATTAGAGATTAAGTTTTGATGAAATCTTGTTAGCTATTGTTATTTCTACAACTATAGTTTCATAGTCTAATCCATATAAAGGACACGAACAAAGTATAGCTGATCTTTACATGATACTTAACAGTTGAATGAACGAATCAATGTGTTATATGAATTTACTTAGTTTTAATGAAACTGAAGCAGCTCATGAAAAGTCAAGTATTACAGGGCAGCTTTATTTAAAGAATATTTGCAACTGCCATCATTTATAATCCAATAGATCGTGGGCATCTCTTCTATTTTACTTGCTATGTTTGTTGCTTGATTGATCCCTTTACTTCTTCAACAAATATTTATTGATACCCTATTATGGCCAGCAACTGTTATAGGTATTAGATCTATATCAGTAAGGGAAAAATATTCCTACTGTCATGGTAGTTATATTCTAGTTGGGGTAAATAAACAATAAACTAGTAATTATTATTTATAATAAATATGTACTATGTCAAAGGGCGATAATGCTGTAGAACAAAATAGAAAGCAAAGGTAACGAATTACAAAATACTAGAGTTGACTTCTAAGTTTGATACTTTATATAGAAAAGTCTGACAGAAGACATTTGAGAAGAGACTTGAAAGAAATAAAGGAATGTGCCACAGAACATCTGGGAAGAGGAAATGGCTTTGAAGTGCAAACATGCTAGGAGTACAAAAACAGAGTAAAAAAACAGGGTAAAAAAAACAGCGGTCAATATAGCAGAGGAAAAACATGATCTAATTTGCTTTTAAAAAGGATAACTTGTCCTGGGGCTGAGAATAGACTATAGAAGTATTTTAATGGCAGAAGCTGGAAGACAAGTCAAAAGACAAAACTCCAGTTAGGAGATGATGGTGGCCTGGACCAGGGTGGTAATGCTAAGGTGATACGTAGGGTCAGATTTCATATACACCTTGAAGGTAGAGTTAATGGGATTTCCAACAGAATTGTACTGGCATATAAAAAGGATGAGTATTCCTTTTTATTATTAAAAGAATTTTATTTTGCACATAGAAAAACAGAATTGCCCTTACAGATGGGTTGGAATCAGGGCAAAGCATGTTTTGAGGAGAAGATCAAAAGTTTTGTTTAAACATATTAGATCTGAGATTTCTATTAGCCAGCTAAGTGGAAATGCCAGCTAAGCAGCTGGATGGAAAAGGCTGAAGATAAAAATCTGGAATCATCAATGTGCAGATAGTTTTTAAAGCTCTGAAACTAGGCAAGATTACTGAGGGAACGAGTGTAAATAGAAAAGAGGCCTGTAGAATGAGCCCTGAAGAACAACAAATATTAGGGGGAAAGGAGCAGGCACACGTGAAGAGCTTGAGAAGGAACAGTACAGACAGGGGAAAAAAAAAATCCAAATAAAATCATTTGAAGGAATAAGAAGTAGTCAACTATGGCACATGATGCTGACGGCTTATGTGTTTATCTAAGTTCAGAAATGAGAACTAACCACTGAATTTGGCATTGCGAATATCACTGGAGTCTTTGACAAGAGGAGTTTTGGTAGAGCTGTGGGGTGAGGCAGTTGAAGGCCTTATCTGGGAGAGTCTAAGAAAGAATGGAGGGAGAAAAATTCAAAAAAGTGAATATAGACAACTGATGGCCTAACTACAAAGTAGAAGTATTCCTCACCATTCATGTATTTGTACTTGGATGTTAGCTTAGTGACTGATTCCAAATTAATAAAAGCAGGAGAAACAACTGTTACGGTAACAATAATCAGCATTTATTCAAATAACTATTATTTTATCACTTATACCTCACTCACCATAAGGAAGATGAGGTGACTGAGGCTTGGAGTAACTTGCCCTACAATAGAGACTTAAGAGGGAAAACAATGTAGTGTTGTATTCCAGAGAGACTTTTATCCTTTAAGTTAAAAAAAAATAGCCACAGTCTATACATGAGTACTTGGTTTTCCTCACAAGGAAAACAAAAAAAGCTAATGGTTTATATAAACAAAGAAATGTAATCATTTATACAAGCGAAATTACTTTAAACATATATTTTCCTATTCTGTCTTATAACTATCCTGATTACTTCCAAAGGATTCTACTAGTATTACTATACAAAGTTTTAGTCTTCTTTTAATTATTATTTATGTTATTAAGCAGTACATTGTGTCCTAAAAATTGAGTACAAAGAACTCCTGATTTATAGTGCACTCCATTTTTGGCATTTATGTTCACTGCATTTAAGAACACAAATGTACATTTTAAGCCACTAAAAATAAAACTATATTCATGAAATTAGATGTGATTCCTTAATGTGATTAGATTGCTAACGTAAAATTTTAATAAAAAAAAAAAGGGCAAATTTTGTTGTCCACTTCAATTCCTTGCATACAGGTAGATAACTTTTTGAAATTCCAAGCTTAGACTAACTCTTACTCTATTTTTCTTCGTGATGTGTATGCTGCTATATTAATAAGAGAAAAAAAATGGGTCAAGCTCTGTTAGATATTCAGAGTGTGGGTGGAAATCCTTTCACGAGCTTTCTGGGGATGCCTATAACATGGGAGTAGCTGTTGAGATTCCAGGAGAAAAAGATAAAATTCTGCCAGTGGCAATATCTCTTACAAATAAACCCTTTCACACTCACTAAAAAGGATGTTAGAAAGGTGCCTGAAATCTAGCAATTAACCAATATCATTGCAAAATTTTAGCATAGACAATCCTACACTGAGTCTACACATTGCACACAATATGTTCCTTTTAATACACTTGCTGATATGAAAACTGCTAGAAGATACAAAATAAATAAAAGTGTTCATATAAAAAATACTTTTTAAATTATTCCATGAATCCTAATATCTTTAATTATTACATAATAACTTAATATTATATAGTATACCTTTTTTCTTTCAAAGAAATGATTAATTTTATGTTATATATAGAAGTTTGCATGACAAATATGAATTTTTTAGATTCAGTGAACAGAGACTAGCATTATTCAAAAATAAAGTTTATTTATAATATAGAGTATCCAAGCATCTTTTTTCTAGTGATAATATACATAATTCCCATACAGATTCCCTTGGCACAGGACTGCAAGTGGAAATAGTACTGAAAACTAGTTTCTCCATAGTAAAAGCTAGTAGTAAGGATTTGAGCTCATTGGAAGATATGATATGGTATATCTAATCAGGGTTTATCACTTAACATTTCTACATAAATATTTACTGAGGAAGTGAATCTACAGTTTACTCCACAATTCTCTCTAGAACTTAAATCTAGACTTATAACGTATTTTAAAGAGTAGTGTGGATATTTTTAAAGGTTCTATTTACATTGTAAAACGCAAATTAAGATAAACTCAGCCCATTATATCTAATTTCTGTTTTATACATTTGATATAGAAAATGAAAAAAATCATCCATTCATTTATTCATCTAACCATCCATCCATATGATATTGAGCATGTACTATATGCCAGGGACTATACAAAGTTTGAAAGTACAAAGTCTGTTAAGACATAGCAATACTTTAAGGAGCATATAATATATGGAAGTAAACCAAGAGAATGATGAAAAGCTTGGATAAAGGTAGCACAGGGTGTGCCGAGGAACAGAAGAGAAAAATTTTAATCCATTTGGAAATATCTGGGTGATTTTGCAGAGATAATAGTGCTAAGTCTTGAAACATAAGTGAGGTAAGTACTAAGTAAATGAACAGCACATAGACATGAAGAGAGGTATGACAAAACATTGTGAGTTAATATGAAAGTAGTTTAGATTTCAAGGAGGCTATGAGAAGACTGCTGTACAGTTATAAGAGATGAATCTAAAGAAAAGAAAGGCCATATCCTCAATGGCCTCCTGTGGTAAGTAGAAAAGTTTAACTTTATTATGAAAGTAATGGTTCACCATTGAAAACTGTAAGAATTTTACCATAGGAAAAAAAAGTCTGTTTTATAGAAGTAGTCCTTGAATAGCTAACTTAACTTGATCAATGATATCTTAATCAGTGATATCTTATTATTTTATTTGTCCGATGAAATGTCCATAATGTGTCCTATACAATGAGTACTCTTCCTTCTTATAATTATTTGTTGTAATGGTATTTTATTTAAATAACATAGTTATTCCATGCTATTTAAAGCATATTGCCTTGGTATTTAATGTTTTTGGGTCCTGACACTTATCTTAAATAAATACTTGTTAATTATCTATCTTTCCTGATAAAGTAAGAAGGCATTATGTTGACCTTTTTATCCAGCTGTAATACCAGAATATGACTTAATATCTGCCCCAAAACAGTGTCTGGAATTGAATTAAATGAGTAACAATGCTAACAGAGAAAATAAGAATGTATATTCCTCAAATAATTTAAATTTGAATTTAGAGTGTGTTTGGTATTTTCCCTGCAAGGAGATTTACTTATCTGATTTCATAGAGGTTTACTTGTCTCTTTATTAGATAATGAGCTCTATCTTGTGGTACAGAGGCGTTATCTTGAGCTTCTGAGCATTCCCCACGCCAAGTCTATTTCCCCATACACAGCAGGCACTAAAATGTACATTGAACTGTGTATTAAATTTGGATTGTATTCTCTCAGGAAAAAAGGAATAAAATACTAAAGTAGATAATCCAATCCAGCAGCTGTTTGTCTCAGTTTTACTTTAAATATCAGGCAAAAATGGGGGTGTCGAGAACAGAGGATTATACATGTAATTATAGCAAACTCATTTGATTTAATTAGTTGATGATTTAGAGAAAATACAACTATTGTTTTCATTCTTTTAATAACTCAGAAGCCCAAATATGAAGGGTTCTACTAAAATTTTCTCATATGTAATAAAATATATCTCTAAATATGTATTATTTACCCAAGATAAAATGAAATCTTTCTAGGTATAGTCATTCTTGTACTGAACAAGCTGCTATTCTTATCCTGTACCATATGGATATGCTCAAATGACGTAGGCAATAAAAATGGATTATCTCAAGTTTGTGAAGAGGTAATTCATTTTCTCATAGTTATCATAATATAAATATCATTTGCATTTCAAATATACACGTTGACTTTCATGAATCAGTTTTCAAACTTTTAAGCCAAATATTCTAAGAATAAATATATAACAGTACTTAGGAATGGATGCAGAGGTGTTAATAATAATATATAGGTCTATAGTTAAATTTGTATTTGTCAAAAGACAAAAAAAGAGTTTATTTAAAATAAATACTTGCAGATTCTGTCTCCTCATGTCAGTAATAAGCTAAAGAGTCAACAATGAATTTAAATGTACAGGTAATGAAGGTGACTCAAGATTTAGCCTTGCAGAATTTTCAGGCTTCAGAACAAGAAATGGCTAAAAATTAAATCTTGTACCTTCTTTACTGAGAAAAAAGTAGCTTTCAGAAATCCAGCAGCATATGAATATAGAAGAGAGTCAAAGAATAGAAGACAGATAAGAAAGAACTTCTGATTGGTTGATGACATTTGTATGATATTAGTTATTTTTATCTAAAGCCAAGAAGTGTGGAAAAACCACAATCAATAAAAAGTAAGTCTGGGGTTAGAAGAAGACAATAATACAGCTCAGTGCAGGAGTGTCTGTAACTGTGACAGGCTGTCTCAGTCCATTTAGGGTGCTATAACAAAACATCTTAGACTGGGTAATTTATTGAAACAGAAATTTATTTCTCATAATTCTAGAGGCCAGAAAGTTCAAGATCAAAATGCCAGCAGATTCAGTGTCTGGTGAGGGCATGTGTTCTGCTTAAAAGGGATACTCTTGCTGTGTCCTCACATGGCAGAAGGACAAAGCAGCTCCCTGCAATCTTTTATAAGAGCATTAATTCCATTCGTGAGGGTATAACAGTCATAACTTAATCACTTCCCCAAAGACCTCACTTCTTAATACTATTAGGTTTCAACATAGGAATCTGGGGGAGACACCAACATTCAGACCACTGCACAGATACAGCCTTCAGTATTTACACTGACAAGGGAAGAAAGTCTATAACAAAAGGCAGATGCCACATCACTTTGCAAGGTGAGAGAAGTTGAATGGTGTCCCAAGCCTCAAATCTTAAAACAATTCTATCTGTGCATATTAAGGAACCAAGCAGGTAAAGACAGGAAATAATTGCCAATCATCATCTTGGTGTATGCCAGTGAAACTTTCCAAAATCTTAGCATAATGACAATAATAATTAATATAACTATGTATTATCCTACATGATAATTCTAACAACTATAGCTAATATTTATTAAACAATTTTATGATATATAATCTAATTGCATAAACTTATTTAATCTTCATAACATCCCATAAGGTAGGTATTAATAGTACCTCATTTTAAAGGTATAAAAATACAGACTTAGAAAGATTAAGTCATTGATCTAAAAATCTAATAGCTAGAAAGAGGCAGAACTAAGACTCTAAATCAAGACTGTTTGATTCTAAAATCTAAACTACTTTCTCACCTGTGGGGATGGATATTTGAAATAAGCCAGATCCAGATGAGTTCAAAGAGGGAGGAACCAGCTAGAAATAAAGTTTCAGATACCTTGTAAGTCTGCAAAGTTTTTGGCAAAAAATTAAAAATTAAAAAATAACATACCCAAGCAGGGATATGACATGTGTTATCCAAGCAGGGATATGACATGTGTTAGACATAGTTTTTTTCTTCAATGAACATTTAATATACAACATGAACAATATATGTGGAATATAGTCAAATAGCATGGTGGTTTTCAAAAAATTTTGATCAAGACACATAGTCAACAATAAGTTTAACTGCAGTCACATATACACAGAAACTTACAATACATATGTATATGTATACATGTATATATAAAATTCTTTCATCAGAAACAATACTTAATTTAACTTCATATGATGTACTATGATATTCTTATTCCATTCCATTAAACTCTGATCAGGACCCAACAAAATGATTTCATGACTCATTAAAAAGATATGCTAGACAGTGTTCTAAGCCTAATCCTATTATTTTTAGGAAGTATGTACTATTATTATCTCCATTTTTAAAGATGAGAAAACTGAGTAGCAGAGTGGTTAAGTAACCTATTCAAAGTTTTATACTGAGTAAATAGCAGAGTTGAAGTTAAAAAAAGCTCAGCAGTCTGTTTCCAGAGTTATATGGAAAAGAAGGAAAAGAGCAGTCAGATACTAAAGCGGGTAAGCCTTGAGGTAGACATGAAAAAGCCTTACTGATTACACACAAGGGAGGAGATTCTGAGAAAAAGATAATTACCGAAAGTCTTCTGTAAGAATAAAAATACACGCTGGACTTGAGAACACGCTAAGACTGAACTTATTCCTTGTCTCCTTCCTTACACTGGCTAAGTCAGAAGAATGGGAATTCTTGAGGGTCTCACAAAATGTAGTGTCATAATATTAACTTCAGTTTCACTTATAAACACAAAACATACTTTTATCTTGGAAAAAAATTGTTTTAATTATTTAGAATACCATTAAAACAGGAAGCCAGAGATCATTAAGACAAAGTAGAATTTCTAATAGAATGATCAGGAAACAAAAATCTAGGACCAACTATCCTCACTCAGTTTTCAGATACAGCAGCAATTCCTAGCCTTCTAATTGATCTCACTGAATCCTTCCCAATTTTGCCCTCCTCCTACTCATTCTTCACACAAACAAAAAGACGATTCCTTTGAAAATGCAAATATGATCATGTCAGTTCCCTGTTTCAAAAACTTTGGTGCTTTCCCTTTGTTCTTAAGATGAAGTCCAAAATCCCTAACAAGGTCCTGTATAGCCTAGCCCTAACTTACCACTCTGGCCATTCCTCTCCCTTTCTATCATCCATTCACATTACAGTTCTTTCCATATGCCATTCTCAGTTCTGCCAAAGATCTTTGAATATTCTGTTTTCAACACCTCAATTCTCTCTCTTGCCAGATCATCCCTCCCTCCTTCACCTAGCTAACAATCATTGATCTTTCAGGTTCTAACTTGAATTCACATACTCTGGAAGTCTTCCTAGAAGTTCTAAACTAGATTAGATCCTGATATCATATTCCTTAGATCTACTCATTCATAGCCATGATCACAATTTTAATTAAATAACTAGTTGTAAAATTATCTGTTTTCTATCTAATTTCTATCTAATTTCTGCTTACATTGTAAACTCTATGAAGGCATAGCTATAGGTCTTAATCCCTCTGGAACCGTCAGAACTAGGAGATTGCCTGAAAAGTAGTTAATACAATACAAGTTTATGGAAAAAACATATATTCCTCAAGCCTTGGGACTATGTTTGGTAGACTAGAGTCAAGTTTTACCTCCTCAAACAAACAGCTTCAGCTTACAAGGCTAACATCTCCTGAGCAAAGGTTATATTTAATAATATTAAAAGGGGCAAAATACAATATCCTGTTTTAGTAATGTTTGTGTTACCAAAAATAATGAACAGGTAACAGATCATCATCAATAGTTCAAAACGGTCCAGTTAATTTTTGCAAGATGTCTTTTTCATGCTTGTTTATATTTGTGAAAATTCTTTCACTTTTGACAGTGTATGACAGAACTGACCTCCCATGGTTAGTAAGATTAATAACAACTGTGTCTCATATCTAATCCTAAAAGTCTAAATTTTAGGTTGATAGGGCTGTTTAAGATCATGTATTCTTTTATAAGATTTTTAAACTGGCCTTAGGGTCAAAATGCCTGGGTTTCAGTCTTGACTCTGTTCAACAATGTGACTAAATTGCTTCTTGAATAATATTGTAGTGATGTAGAAAGAATACAAGCAGCAAACCTCATGCTGAGTTCTAGACTTGCCATTGCTCTGGCATTCTGTGTAAGTATGACCGAAAATTAAAAATGGCGGCTTAAAAGAAAGAGAAGGAAAATGACAAACTTCAAGTGCTAGAAAATAAGACTACACAACTTAGATAATGTGGGTAGTTTAGAATATATCATATCATATGAATAAATAGTTTTATAACTCTCTAATTATATTACTATGTTAGCTGGCTTCCCTCTTTTTGCTCCACAGTAATATAATTTGTTTGTTTAATCTTTTCTGAAAACAAAAAAAAAAAAATGGAAGTTCAAATAGTATAAATCACTAAAAGTAGTCCCCAAGGATATGGCAGAATACAGAAAACCTAACTCTTCTTACCAAATGTAAGTTAGAACCCTGATTGAAGGCGTGGAGTGAGTTAGGAAAAAGGTTAAGAATGTTCCGCTCACACCCATTGCCTCAGAGACACAGGAGAGCACCAGAAGGAACCTATTCCTTGATGTATATACTCTGTTCACAAAGAAAACATAGAAATGAAACGATAACAGAAGAAGAAATAAAAATAATTTGGCAGAAAGGAGAAAGTCAACAAATTAAATAAGAAAAGATTTTAAGCAAAGATAACTTCTAATTAGCGGAATTAAAACTTGAACAATATTGACAGTAAAAACCATAAACAACACTACAGAAAATAAAATCCTTAACCCAGAGAATAATCTCAAAGAGATTTTGCAGAATACTGCAGTAAAGTGAAAATAGCTGAAGACACTAAGAGATTAAATAAAACACATGCAGGATAGATAATATATATCTAACCAACAAATAGTGAAGGCTCACAGGGCAGAAAACAGAAATAAGGGTAGAGAGGTTACTAAAACAAAAAGTCATCTTTGTAGACGAAAGACCTGATCCACAGGACAAAAACTGTTCATGGAGTATACAGAAAATTAACTAAAAGTGACCAATCAGTAATATTTCTTAGTACGATTTATAAATATCAAAAATTTTCAAAGAACTGTATCTAATAAGCATCCAGCCTGGGGGTGAAAAGAACAAGTGAGAAACAGATTTCCAAGAAACAGAAAAAAAAAAAAAACTGGGTTGACCTCAGACTTCTCCACAATACTACAACCAGAAGAACATGAGTGATATCTATAAAATTCCCCAAATTCTATACTCTATCAAGTTATTGCAAATGTAAGCGGGCATGAAAAACACTGTTTTCTCAGGTAAATAAAAGCTCAGATATATCCTTTCTGCATGTTTACAGAAAAACTACTTAAAGATGTAATCAATTGACTGAGACATGAACCCACATAAGGAATGCAAAATGGAATTGAAAGTATTACAAAACAGCTAGTAGGCTCATTGAAATAAATTAAAATGGCCTAACTATAAAGAATTATTTTAGATAATACAGCCAAAAATGTAAATGCTAACTAATAGTTATCATAAGAGTAGACATTAATATCTAAATCCCAAGATAGTATTTAAAGAGCCAAGAAGTAGGGTAGCACAAGAAGAAAAAAAACAAATAAAGGAGTATTACTTTATCACCTTACATGACAGTGGTTAATCAATAAATATTATTTTAAAAGCATACTTAAAAAAGTATTTAAATACTTTTTATCTTAAAAAATACTAAAGTCAGTGATGAGCAAATTAAAAAAATAAAAGGAATGTCATTAAATCACTAGTGAAGAGGTAAAATCAAATATATATAATGGACATAAGAAATTATAAAAGTTCAATAAAACACAAAAATTAAAAATACAAAAGAAAGTAACAGCGGTGTATCCTGATATAATTACCCTTTTACAGAAAACACACTCAGATTTGTTTGCCCAAAACATATCGGATATTTGCTGCTTATTAAATCATCAACAATATGAATATAGAGTATATAAGAATTAGGGTTTTAATAAATTAAGTTACAATTATATGATAAAAATACCCTACAATCAATAAAATCGTGTTTTAAAATAATTTAATTAAAGAAGAATGTGCTGATAATATATAAGTAGAATCCATTTAGCAAAATATATATACATGTGTCATATATGAACATATATGCATAGATAACCAAAGTAATTAGAAGGAAGTATTCCAACTTGTTTACACTGGTGTTAGTTCTATGAATTATTTTAATTTTTTTCTCAGTACTTTCCTGTATTTTATAATTTTAATTTAGAAAAAAATTAACTAAGAAACACAAAATACCAGATTAAGTGGAAAGATATATCAGTCTTCTGATTGCGATACAGAATAAAGATATCATTTCTTTATAAGGCAGTTACGCATTTAATACAATTAATCAAAATGGATTTTAAACTTTGCCATGATATTCTAACATTTTACAAGTACAAAAAGTGAAAGTGCCCCAAAAAAATTCAAACAGGAAGGAGTATACATAATGAAATACTGACGATCAGAAACATGGAATGAAATACACAAAATCACTAACCCTGATTACCTAAAGTGGTAGAATTATGGGTGAGTTTATATTTTTCTATTATAAATTTACCCCAGTACACATAGCTTCTTTTATGAAATGTTGAAAATAACAGCTTATTATCTTTTTAGAAACCACTTAAAATTATAGTAAAATGATGGAATGCTTTTTATTTTCTTTATAAATATCTATATTCTGTAAACTTAGTATACATAGTATGTATTATTCCTAAATTCAGAAGATAAAAAACTTTGGTTTTTAAAATTGTCTTCCAATATCCATCTTCCACTACATTAAAAAGTCAACCAACACCTCACTGTTCCAATTTAAATGTGTTTCCTCTTATACAGTCTTCAGAGGCAATAGCAAAAAGTTTCAGTCTTCAAACAACAGGTGATCTGACATGTCATCTTTTCTGAAAGAGCTAAAATGGGTTAGCCTAAAACTCAGCCTTCCCATGAATTGCTCAGTTTTCTGTAAAAATGTTAGTTTCTATTTCTGACTTAGTTTTGACAGAGTAAAGGACAAGGGATTTTTTTTTAAGAGAAACTTAACTCCTCTTTTAGAATAATAGCAAAATAAATAAAATAAAAAAATTACTATATTTCTTCAAAAGGTGTTTACTTTAAAATGACGAAATGTTTCATTGTGTGCTCTGCTACAGGTTGCAATTACATAAATACTTTTACAAAGATACGTAATCTATCTATCTACCCTTTCAACCAACTATCCATCTATCCATTACTCCCAGAAATACTCCCAAACACAAATGTTTGTTTTTCTCTCTCATGCATACTTTATTTTACTACTATATATGTGGATATGAACAAATTATATATATATAGCATTACTCTGAATTTTCTATTTTGCATAAATATGCAGAGATGTAATCATAAAATCTCTGGGTTTTTCTTAATCATTGTTTTCTCTTTCCCTGAACCTCCCTCCATTGTTAATCCTGTCTTTCTCAAGTTCTCCATGATTATATACACACAAGCAATGTATGTATAAAGTTTGTAGGAAATGTAAAAACATGTTTCCTTAGATATTCTTTTACTTAGATGGAATAGATTCTAGGCAGATTATGTACTTTATATTAAAAGATGTCCACCCAAATTAGATGAAAGTATCTTTTTCTGCATATCCTCACTAGCAAAATTATGCTTTTTAGTGTATTGCACCATTATTATTTTGATTGCTCTCATTATTGCTACTGAATTGGAGCGTCCTTTCACAGTTTAATAATCACCCTTCTGTATGTTTTGTTGTCTTCTCTCTAGTTTTGTAAGAACTTATCCTATATAATAGATATCAATCTTTTTCCTATCTTCTATATTACTAACATTTATTTTTCAAATTAGCTGTTAGAAATTAGCAAACTATTCTTGCTTTATGTTTTTTAAAATTACATAAACATATTTACAGATTTATGATTTCTAGTCTTAAGAAGTTTTTCACTCCTAGATTGTGTATATAGTCTCTCCAATTTTCTCATAGAACTTGTATATTCAAATTTTCACAAATTTTTTACACCATCTAGAAGTTATTCTTGAATCCAAATTTTAATATGGGTCAATTTTATTTTCCTCAAATCTGACAGGCATTGTAACAGCATCATTTTTTAATAATGCACCATTTTCTCAATGAATTAAAATATTTTTATCTTCAATTAAATGCCTTTATTTAGCAGAATCAATTTTTGGATTATTTCCTCCACTAATCCACTTGCCTATTCTTGTATCAATATTGTATTGATTCATTACAGTGATTTTATCATGCAATCTTACATCTAGTAAGGCAGATTTCCCCTTACTTTTTAATTCAAAAAACATCTTGTCACTTTTTGCCCCATATAAACTAAGGATCACATCATCCAAATTTAATGAACAAAGTAATTTACATGTACAATACATGTATATATGAATTTTGGGAGTATTAGCTCTTTTTATTTGTATTCTTTCTGATCTATCTATCCATCCATGCATTCATGCATCCATCCATCCATCTTGAGACAGCATCTTGCTCTGTCACCAAGGTTGGAGTGCAATGGCATGACTAGGGCCCACTGCAATCTCAACCTCCTGAGTCCCACCACAGCCTCCTGAGTACCTGGGACTACAGGTGTGCACCACCATTTCTCTGTAAGAAACAGTGTCTCACTATGTTGCCAGGACTGGTCTCTTAGCTCCTGGGCTCAAGAGATCCTCCGGCTTTGGCCTCACAAAGTGGTGGGGTTGCAGGCATGATCCTCTTCACTCCATTCTCTTTTTATAATATTAATTCTCTCTACCTCAAATATGTCTTCCCTTTTGTTCAAATCTTCTATGCCCTTCAAAAAATTATAGTTTTCTTTCACTTGGAAGTGTGCTTTTTGTTAAATTTATTACTAAATATTTTATATAATTTTAGGTGCTTTTGTGAATAGAATATTTTTTCCCATTTCCCTTTCTAGGTACTGCTGGGGCTCAGAAAGCAATAGCCCCAAGTGAAAGCCTAAGAAGCAGCCTCAGAAGCAGTTACCTTCTGACCACCTCTTTCCCTCCTGTCTCTCATTCTCCTCAGAGACAAGCCACACTAGAATCCCACTTCCCCAACGTGGGTCATAGAAACCAGAATCCCTTTCCTCCAAAGCCAGATTTAAAGCATAAAATATTACTCTAACCTCCCCCATAGAAAACAGAACCTTTTTTCTCCAAAGCCAGCTTCAAAGCCTAAAATACTACTCTAACTTCCCCTACTTCTTTCTGTGTAACAGAATAGATGACCATAAAGAAATTAAGACCCTCATTCCACAGGAGTCCTACCTTCATACCCAGGAGAAAGGAATGATGCATAGAGAGACCTTATTGAGTTCCCCCAACTCAGTCAGTTACTGTTAGACCATATATCCTTTTTGTCCAATCATAGTTCTACATGCTCTCCATAACTTTATTGAATTTAAACATAAAAAATGGATAGTTCTCGCTATATCTTTGCATCTTCTTTCTGAAGGACCTTGTGCAATGTAAAACTATGATCAAATAAATTTGTTATTCTTTCCTCTTGTCAACCTCTCTTTGTTATAGGGGTATCAGTTGTGACCCTTATAATAGAAAGGAAAGGGCTGACTTTCTTGTTGTACCTAGAGTTCTTCTATTCTGAATAGAGTTTTAAATTTTTAGCTAAGCATCATCTTATTAATTTTATAAGTATTTGGAGTTTTTAACTATTCAGTAAATCATTATAAGAAGAATATTCTAATTAGACTTTGTCAGATCTTGAAAAAATATTGAGAAATATTATTTATAGAAGTTAAATCCTATTTACATCCTAATTTTGTCTTAAATAGTTACAGTACTTCACATTTTAGGAAAATACTGCTTGTCCTTGATTGAGAATATTTTACATTTAAGTAGTTTCCTTAAATGAAATTTTAATAAGAATAGCTAGTTGATTATTATCATGCTTATCAATCTATCATTGATTAACTACCTGACATGGAACATCCCATCTTCATGAAATAAACTTCATCAGGCCATAGGTATTACTATTTTAATTAAATGAAAGGTGAATTAGATATACTAGTATTTCCTTTTCAATTTTTGTATTTCTATACTTCAGCAAACTTAGACATTTTTCCTTTTTATACTATCTCGATCAAGATTTGGTATTAGGCCAGGCATGGTGGCTCATGCCTACAATCCCAGTCCTTTGGGAGGCTGAGGTGGGATGATCACTTGAGCTCAGGAGTTCAAGACCAGCCTGGGCAACATAGGGAGCCCTCATCTCTACTAAAAATAAAAAATTAGACAAGTGCATACCTGTAGTCTCAGCTACTTGAGAGGTTGAGGCAGAAGGGTCAGGAAGCAGAGGCTGCAGTAAGCTATGATGGCATCACTGTACTCCAGCCTCGGCAAAACAGTGAAAACTTGTCTCCAATAAAAAAAAAAAAAAAGATGGGTATTAAAATTATGCTAGATTCATAATATTAATGGAAATAATTTTCCAAATTTACCATGGTCAGGTTTCGTGTAAAAGGCATTGCTATTTCCTTTTTTTTTTTTTTTTTTTTTTTTTTTAAGAATTAAATAACTGCAAATCCATTTGGTCAGGGTGTTTTTTTCTATATACTTCAGCTACCTTCTGATTTCTATTATGGTGATGACATTCAAATTTTATAACTATTAATCAAGTTTTAATAATTTATATTTTGTTAGGATATCATTCATTTCATCTAGGTTTTGCAAGTTACCAGAGAGTTGCAGTTTTATTATCTTATGATGAACTTGTCTTGTGTCTATGGTTGGTCTTCTTTCTCAATCTTAATCACACGTTTTAGCTCTAGAAATCAGGCTCAAAAGTGATTTTGCTATTTTCAAAGACTGATCTCTTGCGATTTCTTTATCCTTTCAATTTTTTTCTTTTTTTTTTTTTTGTTTATAGTTTCCTTGATTCTAGCTTTTATCTGTATTAATTCCTTCTTCTCGGCTTACTCTGATCTGCTTCCTTTTTCTTATCTAATTTATTTTGTTTGACAAAGAAATCATTTTGTCAATGAAGTAAAAAAAGTCTCAAGATTTGAGCCAAAGCAGTAATATTTAATAAAATGAGATTGTGAGGCTAGGGATTAGAATACATGTCCCAGGTCTGTCCCCATAAAGTCACTTATGCCTTCTAGCAAATCACTTCATCTATCTGGCTAATAGTTTCCACATCTATAAACTAAAAAGAATATACAGCCTGATAGTTCCTGTTAGGTTAAAAAAAATTACACATGGTAAAATTTATAAACTTTAAGCTACATTTGAGAAAGTGGAGTGTTTAAAGGAATAAGAGCCATTGAAATCACTGGATTGGGAATCATTGCCTTAAGAAACAACAATATCTTAGGAAAATTCAGTTTTTCTATGACAGTAAAATATGACTGGCCCTCTTTATCTGTGGATCCCACATCAATTGATTCAACTAACTGCAGATCATAAAAAAAGATAGGTGCATCTGTACTGAACATGTACAAAACTTTTTTCCTTGTCATTATTCCCTAAACAATAAAGCATAACAACTGTTTAAACAGTATTTACTTTGTATTAGGTAAGTAACTTAGAGATGATTTGAAGTATGTGGGAGGATGTGTGTAGGTTATATGCAAATACTGCACCATTTTATATAAGGGAATTGAGCATCCATGGATTTTGGTATCCACTTCTCCTCAGGTACAAAGGGACTGCTGTATAAAAGAGGTCTATAATTCATGCATGTTCACATCATAACCAAGTGAACTCATACAATGTTTCACAAATATGAATGCTCTAATAAAACATCTTATTAAAGAAGGTACATCTAAGTTACACTGCAGAAGATAGATAGATTTAAAATATTAAAAATTAGTACCATGTAATTAAACCACATCTTCATATTATTCTTGGAAGAAATAAAATAATCTGGGGTCAAATGGTAGGCTTCAGGGACTCCATAAATTCTGTGATCTTGCAAACAAAAGCTTATGTGTATTTATTTATAGTTTTATGGGGAGAGTTAATCACATTCATTAGATTTGCAAAGAGTTTGGGACCAGAAAGAGACTGTAAATACTATTCTAGATGACGAATTAAACTTTCTATTCTTAGTGTCTGATTAAACTTTTCCATGGTCATACTTTTGGAATTTCACCAAAGAGACCATTTTGCTGTTGAATAGCTACAACTAATAAAAACTCTACTCCACATCAAGTCAAAACTTCAACTTTTGATGGGAACTATAGTTCACATCAACTCAAAATTACCTCTCAAATTCCCATCTATTTTCTTGACTCCAGTCTCTGATGAATGACAGAATAAAACAATTTCCCATTCCTGAAGACAGTCCTTTATGTATTTGGAGAGACCCATCTTAGCTCCAAGATATTTTTCTCTTTTAAAATGATGGCTTTAAACAACAAATCATGTAAACTCTACTCCCTAATTCAAAATGTTTCTTTAAAGGCAGATGGTTTTACCACTCATTCATGTAATATTTTATATTTTTAAAAAGTTCTTTAGTTGTACATCACTTTTTCTTTTTTTTTTTTTTTTTTGGATGTCAACTTGATATATTTTTTTTTATCATTATTATTATACTTTAAGTTGTAGGGTACATGTGCATAACGTGCAGGTTTGTTACATATGTATACTTGTGCCATGTTGGTGTGCTGCACCCATCAACTCGTCATTTACATCAGGTATAACTCCCAATGCAATCCCTCCCCCCTCCCCCCTCCCCATGATAGGCCCCGGTGTGTGATGTTCCCCTTCCCGAGTCCAAGTGATCTCATTGTTCAGTTCCCACCTATGAGTGAGAACATGCAGTGTTTGGTTTTCTGTTCTTATGATAGTTTGCTAAGAATGATGGTTTCCAGCTGCATCCATGTCCCTACAAAGGACACAAATTCATCCTTTTTTTATGGCTGCATAGTATTCCATGGTGTATATGTGCCACATTTTCTTAATCCAATCGGTCACTGATGGACATTTGGGTTGATTCCAAGTCTTTGCTATTGTGAATGGTGCTGCAATAATCATACGTATGCATGTGTCTTTATAGCAGCATAATTTATAATCCTTTGGGTATATACCCAGTAATGGGATGGCTGGGTCATATGGTACATCTAGTTCTAGATCCTAGAGGAATCGCCATACTGCTTTCCATAATGGTTGAACTAGTTTATAATCCCACCAACAGTGTAAAAGTGTTCCTATTTCTCCACATCCTCTCCAGCACCGGTTGTTTCCTGACTTTTTAATGATCGCCATTCTAACTGGTGTGAGATGGTATCTCATTGTGGTTTTGATTTGCATTTCTCTGATGGCCAGTGACGATGAGCATTTTTTCATGTGTCTGTTGGCTGTATGAATGTCTTCTTTTGAGAAATGTCTGTTCATATCCTTTGCCTACTTTTTGATGGGGTTGTTTGTTTTTTTCTTGTAAATTTGTTGGAGTTCTTTGTAGGTTCTGGATATTAGCCCTTTGTCAGATGAGTAGATTGCAAAAATTTTCTCCCATTCTGTAGGTTGCCTGTTCACTCTGATGGTAGTTTCTTTGCTGTGCAGAAGCTCTTTAGTTTAATGAGATCCCATTTGTCAATTTTGGCTTTTCCTGCTGTTGCTTTTGGTGTTTTAGACATGAAGTCTTTGCCCATGCCTATGTCCTCAATGGTACTAACTAGGTTTTCCTCTAGAATTTTTATGGTATTAGGTCTAACATTTAAGTCTCTAATCCATCTTGAATTAATTTTCGTATAAGGAGTAAGGAAAGGATCCAGTTTCAGCTTTCTACTTATGGCTAGCCAATTTTCCCAGCACCATTTATTAAATAGGGAATCCTTTCCCCATTTCTTGTTTCTCTCAGGTTTGTCAAAGATCAGATGGCTGTAGATGTGTGGTATTATTTCTGAGGACTCTGTTCTGTTCCATTGGTCTATATCTCTGTTTTGGTACCAGTACCATGCTGTTTTGGTTACTGTAGCCTTGTAGTATAGTTTGAAGTCAGGTAGCGTGATGCCTCCAGCTTTGTTCTTTTGACTTAGGATTGTCTTGGAGATGCGGGCTCTTTTTTGGTTCCATATGAACTTTAAAGCAGTTTTTTCCAATTCTGTGAAGAAACTCATTGGTAGCTTGATGGGGATGGCATTGAATCTATAAATTACCTTGGGCAGTATGGCCATTTTCACGATATTGATTCTTCCTATCCATGAGCATGGTATGTTCTTCCATTTGTTTGTGTCCTCTTTGATTTCACTGAGCAGTGGTTTGTAGTTCTCCTTGAAGAGGTCCTTTGCATCCCTTGTAAGTTGGATTCCTAGGCATTTTATTCTCTTTGAAGCAATTGTGAATGGAAGTTCATTCCTGATTTGGCTCTCTGTTTGTCTGTTACTGGTGTATAAGAATGCTTGTGATTTTTGCACATTAATTTTGTATCCTGAGACTTTGCTGAAGTTGCTTATCAGCTTAAGGAGATTTTGGGCTGAGACAATGGGGTTTTCTAAATATACAATCATGTCATCTGCAAAGAGGGACAATTTGACTTCTTCTTTTCCTAACTGAATACCCTTGATTTCTTTCTCTTGCCTGATTGCCCTAGCCAGAACTTCCAACACTATGTTGAATAGGAGTGGTGAGAGAGGGCATCCCTGTCTTGTGCCAGTTTTCAAAGGGAATTTTTCCAGTTTTTGCCCATTCAGTATGATATTGGCTGTGGGTTTATCATAAATAGCTCTTATTATTTTGAGGTACGTTCCATCAATACCGAATTTATTGAGCGTTTTTAGCATGAAGGGCTGTTGAATTTTGTCAAAAGCCTTTTCTGCATCTATTGAGATAATGATGTGGTTCTTGTCTTTGTTTCTGTTTATATGCTGGATTATGTTTATTGATTTGCGAATGTTGAACCAGCCTTGCATCCCAGGGATGAAGCCCACTTGATCATGGTGGATAAGCTTTTTGATGTGTTGCTGAATCCGGTTTGCCAGTATTTTATTGAGGATTTTTGCATCGATGTTCATCAGGGATATTGGTCTAAAATTCTCTTTTTTTGTTGTGTCTCTGCCAGGCTTTGGTATCAGGATGATGTTGGCCTCATAAAATGAGTTAGGGAGGATTCCCTCTTTTTCTATTGATTGGAATAGTTTCAGAAGGAATGGTACCAACTCCTCCTTGTACCTCTGGTAGAATTCAGCTGTGAATCCATCTGGTCCTGGACTTTTTTTGGTTGGTAGGCTATTATTGCCTCAATTTCAGAGCCTGCTATTGGTCTATTCAGGGATTCAACTTCTTCCTGGTTTAGTCTTGGAAGAGTGTAAGTGTCCAGGAAATTATCCATTTCTTCTAGATTTTCCAGTTTATTTGCGTAGAGGTGTTTATAGTATTCTCTGATGGTAGTTTGTATTTCTGTGGGGTCGGTGGTGATATCCCCTTTATCATTTTTAATTGCGTCGATTTGATTCTTCTCTCTTTTCTTCTTTATTAGTCTTGCTAGTGGTCTGTCAATTTTGTTGATCCTTTCAAAAAACCAACTCCTGGATTCATTGATTTTTTGGAGGGTTTTTTGTGTCTCTATCTCCTTCAGTTCTGCTCTGATATTGGTTATTTCTTGCCTTCTGCTAGCTTTCGAATGTGTTTGCTCTTGCTTCTCTAATTCTTTTAATTGCGATGTTAGAGTGTCAATTTTAGATCTTTCCTGCTTTCTCTTGTGTGCATTTAGTGCTATAAATTTCCCTCTACACACTGCTTTAAATGTGTCCCAGAGATTCTGGTATGTTGTATCTTTGTTCTCATTGGTTTCAAAGAATATCTTTATTTCTGCCTTCATTTCGTTATGTACCCAGTAGTCATTCAGGAGCAGGTTGTTCAGTTTCCATGTAGTTGAGCGGTTTTGACTGAGTTTCTTAGTCCTGAGTTCTAGTTTGATTGCACTGTGGTCTGAGAGACAGTTTGTTATAATTTCTGTTCTTGTACATTTGCTGAGGAGTGCTTTACTTCCAATTATGTGGTCAATTTTGGAGTAAGTACGATGTGGTGCTGAGAAGAATGTATATTCTGTTGATTTGGGGTGGAGAGTTCTATAGATGTCTATTAGGTCTGCTTGCTGCAGAGATGAGTTCAATTCCTGGATATCCTTGTTAACTTTCTGTCTCGTTGATCTGTCTAATGTTGACAGTGGAGTGTTGAAGTCTCCCATTATTATTGTATGGGAGTCTAAGTCTCTTTGTAAGTCTCTAAGGACTTGCTTTATGAATCTGGGTGCTCCTGTATTGGGTGCATATATATTTAGGATAGTTAGCTCTTCCTGTTGAATTGATCCCTTTACCATTATGTAATGGCCTTCTTTGTCTCTTTTGATCTTTGATGGTTTAAAGTCTGTTTTATCAGAGACTAGTATTGCAACCCCTGCTTTTCTTTTGTTCTCCATTTGCTTGGTAAATCTTCCTCCATCCCTTTATTTTGAGCCTATGTATGTCTCTGCGTGTGAGATGGGTCTCCTGAATACAGCAGACTGATGGGTCTTGACTCTTTATCCAGTTTGCCAGTCTGTGTCTTTTAATTGGAGCATTTAGTCCATTTACATTTAAGGTTAAGATTGTTATGTGTGAACTTGATCCTGCCATTATGATATTAACTGGTTATTTTGCTCGTTAGTTGATGCAGTTTCTTCCTAGCCTCGATGGTCTTTACATTTTGCCATGTTTTTGCAATGGCTGGTACCAGTTGTTCCTTTCCATGTTTAGTGCTTCCTTCAGGGTCTCTTGTAAGGCAGGCCTTGTGGTGACAAAATCTCTAAGCATTTGCTTATCTGTAAAGGATTTTATTTCTCCTTCACTTATGAAACTTAGTTTGGCTGGATATGAAATTCTGGGTTTAAAATTCTTTTCTTTAAGAATGTTGAATATTGGCCCCCACTCTCTTCTGGCTTGGAGAGTTTCTGCCGAGAGATCTGCTGTTAGTCTGATGGGCTTCCCTTTGTGGGTAACCCGACCTTTCTCTCTGGCTGCCCTTAAGATTTTTTCCTTCATTTCAACTTTGGTGAATCTGGCAATTATGTGTCTTGGAGTTGCTCTTCTCGAGGAGTATCTTTGTGGCGTTCTCTGTATTTCCTGGATTTGAATGTTGGCCTGCCCTACTAGGTTGGGGAAGTTCTCCTGAATGATATCCTGAAGAGTGTTTTCCAACTTGGTTCCATTTTCCCCGTCACTTTCAGGCACCCCAATCAGACGTAGATTTGGTCTTTTTACATAATCCCATACTTCTTGCAGGCTTTGTTCATTTCTTTTTCTTCTTTTTTCTTTTGGTTTCTCTTCTCGCTTCATTTCATTCATTTGATCCTCAATCGCTGACATTCTTTCTTCCAGTTGATCGAGTCGGTTACTGAAGCTTGTGCATTTGTCACGTATTTCTCGTGTCATGGTTTTCATCTCTTTCATTTCGTTTATGACCTTCTCTGCATTAATTACTCTAGCCATCAATTCTTCCACTTTTTTTTTCAAGATTTTTAGTTTCTTTGCACTGGGTACGTAATTCCTCCTTTAGCTCTGAGAAATTTGATGGACTGAAGCCTTCTTCTCTCATCTCGTCAAAGTCTTTGGCTAGAAAAGTGACAAAACTGAGCTGGGTGGGGCATAAGTTACAGGGGTGAGAGCTTCAGTGGCCTGTTTATCGGGAGGAGTTGGAGCTGGAGCAGCTCCTGTGGTGGCGGGGACCCGGGGAGCGTGATCTCCAGCGCACAGGGGACCTGCGCCTCGGGTAGCGGGACCTTCTCCTCATCCGTGGGGGAGACCTGCGCCACATGGGCGGTGGTGGCAACATTCTCCTGGGAGGGCTAAATCTCCTGGGGGGTGGCCTAGGCCAGGGGGCCAGCACGGCAGTAGCAGTGATCTCCTGGCCATCGATTTGTCCTCCATCCATGTGCTTCAGCGCCTTCTCAGCTTCATCTGGATTCTCAAACTCTACGTATGCATAGCCTTTGGACAGATGGGGATGCATCCTTTCCACGGGCATGTCAATCATTTTAATTTTCCCATAGGTGGAAAATATCTCCATGATGTGATCCTTTGTCACATTCCTGGTGAGTCTCCCAATATGCACTTTGGTGGGCTTAGGAGATGGGCTCCACCTTTTCCTCTCCTTTTCATCTCTTTTAGGTGGTTTGGATTTGGAGCGGGAGCACCTCCTGTTGTCGTGTCTGCGCCAAGAAGGACTTGGAGAGCCGGAAGAGCTGCTGGAGCTGGAGCTGCGGGAGGTGCTGGAGCTTCCTGAGCGGCTGGATGCTGAGGAAGAGCTGGAGCCACTGCTTGAGCCAGTGCTGGTGCTGGAGCCTGAGCTGGAAGTCGAGCTGGACCGAGATCTGGTACTGCTGCTACCACTGGAAGCACTGCGCCTCTTTCGGGTTTTGTCCCTGCCGCGATCCTTCTCACTTGACTCCTTGGTGGCCCCTTTATCTTTTGAGCGATCCTTGGACTTCTCATCTGAGCGGTCCTTGCGTTTGGTGGGTGAAGGAGCCCTAGTGCTGGACTTTTTATTATTTTCTTTGACTCCTAGCAAGCTCTTCTTTTTCACTCCTGATAAATCCATTCTCCCCTTCTGAGGTGTTCAAAGCAGCAATGGCGGCCTCACTTATCTGAACTCTCACTTCTAACTTGATTTTGAGAAACGATCCCTAATCGATTGCAATTTACGCCAAAGAGCAGCATCTTCCCGCCGCCACCACCTCCTCCTGCTTTCCTCAGCCTCCCGTACATCACTTTTTCTGATAGAAGGATGGATCATTCTAGATTTATTTGTGAATTTCAGAAAATTCAAAGGAAACAAGTATATTATGTTGATGTATATGTCCCCATGAGTTCTACAGAATTCTCACATACTTATTTACTCTGCTAAATTCTTAGAAATAAACTCATAAAAATATTTAAAAATTATTTTTTGACTATGAGTTATTGTCAAAATATTATTTGTGGATGGATTCCAAAACATTTTCAGTCTTGTAAGTGGAAGACATTTTTGTATTTCTTTTTGTGGATTCAGAAAGGATAACTGAAAAATAGCATTATTTTAAGTGACACTAAAAATATCACTTACATTAATTATTTTTGGGGAAAAAAATTGAGAAAATATTTAATGGAGTAAAATATAGTCCATGCAAAGCAGAACAAACTCCAAAGTGGTAAGCCAAGCTCTGTAAAACTAAGAATGAAAATCAAATAAATATGCAACGGTATTACTTACGGATACAACTCTGAAAGATGTTCAGCTAATGCATAAGCTGTTGGGTCTCTGTCCAAGGCATACAAAACAATATCTGACTCCTTCTGTAGAATGGCTTTTGTGTGCCCTCCCGAACCAAATGTCATATCTAGAAAAATCTAGCAAACACAGAAAAAGAAAATTACAACTTAGCATAAACAAAACTTATTCTTGACAACTATCTCAATTTCTAGAAGCACACAATGATTTTCAGAGTTGACAATAAATAGGAAAATAATTACAATGATTTTGCCTATGGTTGAATTTGTTATATGTGAGATCTGGCTCAATTATGAGTGATAAGTCTAAAAGAACTGATCAGACTATCAGTAAAATAACCTCTGACACAGACTGGCTAATTCAAGACAAATTTATATTTCTCTCTATAAGGTCAAACTGGTCACACTGTTGTGCCCCCAGCTCTTTCATACTTTCCAGCATCCAGCTGGTAATAACATTTTCAATAGTTTCTCATTTGGAAAAGGCTTACAATTAGTGTGGCTCATTTTATCTCAATTTCTCTTAATGCTTTCTATGAAAATGATACTCAAGAAGAGAAAAGACAGAGAGATAGAGAGAATAAACATCCATAATAATAAATAGGCACAGGACAAATCAGATAAAATCTTGAAAACTGACAAACTTACAGATTATATCTGTAATAACAAAATAACAAATATGAACTGAGAAGAAAAAAAAGCTTTTCAAGTCAAAACACGTAGGGTAAATTCTAGGTTTGACATGAAGTATTTATGTCTTTGGGATTGTTACTTAAAGCTGCAAAATTCCAGTGTCTTTAGCATTTAAAAAGAAAATGAAGAAGAAAAGAAGATACTATCACCACCTGCCTAATTGGTAAGGTAACATATCATTTCTTGTGTAAATCAAAATACTTTTAAGAGTGAAACATCTGCCAGTAATAATTTTGCCAGGACAACAGGATAGGATGTACTTGAGTACATATCACTCAATGCTTGGCTCATTCCAGATATACAGTATGGTTAATTGAATCTGAATCTATTTCTTGGCTATTTGGCCACACTCCAAAGAGAAAAGTCATGTCACAGTTGAGCAAGAAACCAGACCTGGATCATAAGAAATACATGTGTGTACTAGTTAGTTGATTGTGACTAGTTTGCAACTCAAGACATTCTCCACGTATTCCCTTCAAGTTATGCTCTTAGTTTAATAGGACCTTTCAGTAAACTTCATTGGTGTTATGAAAATAAAAACAATTACTCTAATAATAATGACTACAATGACAAATCACATAAGTCTATTGGCTAGATTTAAAAATACCTAAACATACAATTTTCTTAAAGTTCATGTGCATAGTACATAAGAAGGGAAATTCCTGTCATATATTTGAATATATTTCCCTGCTCTGAATGTTTCCACTTATTTCAGGGACAGTAATCGGAAACTGGGCACGCAATTATGCTTTGATGTTTTGGCTCCTATCTACCATGCTGAGTCCCATCCTCTGATCATGTCCTCATAAAAGTTAGCCTGCTATTGAAAGAATAACATGGAAGAAATCTTCTGATCAAAATTGGAGGATGGACATAAAATAGAAAAATATGTAAATGTAAAAATGTACAAGCATTGCTTTTTAACACAAATGTTTTAGTGTGACTTAACTTTGTACTTCTATCGCTGTCACCATAAAAGGCATGGCTAAATATATTTTTCACCATTTTAAACAATATCTTTTTATTTTTAGAAACACTTAAATCTCAAGATGAAATAATTTCCCTTGCCAGTAACTTATTTTATACATCTATGAATTGGTAAAACTCTTCCACTATACATTACATCAATTTAAAAATTTTAAGAAGTTCAACACAATTTAACCAAAGAATTTTTTCCCAGGCAAAATCATAAACTACTTCCTTGTCATGGTATTAATACCAAGCCTTGCTATAACTCTGGATTTAAACTAAAAGTAGATTAAATAAAACAATTTAGATATGATTACCCTTATTCCAAGACAAGAAAGTCCCAATCAGTATTTAAAGAAAAATCATCATCATTAGCAATATTCTGAAAAATGTGATTATAATTTACATGATTATTTTTAATATATCATTATTATGCCCTTGTAGATGTACTGACAATCAAGAAAGTTTCCACAGGGGGAAAAAAAATCTGATATACCAGTCAAGTGTAACACAGAAAGCAAAAAGCGGCAGACAAATGGAATTTGTGAAACTAGAGGTAAAACCCACCATATGTCCTGAGTTAATACGTGATTGGAGCCATCAACTCTCATTTTTACAATTCTAGTATTCATTGTTCATCACATGTAATAGTGACATCTAGGCCTCATGAGCCAACCAGCACTACAATTGAAAAGGGAGCCAATTAGTTTTCGTCTTCCTCTAGGTCACTAACATAAGACCACAGTTTAAAATCTGTATGAGTTGCAAATAAAAAAAGCAACTGGTCAATTTTTGTGGTTAACAAAAAAATGCACAAGAACAAATAAATCTGAATGTTTCCAAGTAACCCTTCTATGGATCTCATCTATACATATATTCCAAATGTATATTTTGTGCTCCAAACATACGTGGAACTCCTTCTTTGAAATTACCTGATATAATTTATCCATAAAACAAAACTCACATTGTAATACTAAGTTTATTCTGGTTATTTAACCGACAACCTGTATAACCCTAAACAAATCACTTGAATTCTTTAAGTCTCAATTGTTTCATCTAAGAATAAATGGGAATAAAAGGTACCCCTGTTTATCTCACAGAGATTTATAAAGATTACCTTATGTCATCATTACAATCACGAATATGTCATTAGATGTTATATATACATTTCACAAACTAAGACTGCACTAAACTAGTAAGTGGCAAATGCAGGAATTGAATAAAGATGAATCTGGGCTTAAAACCTGTGTTCTTTCACACACCTCTCTGTCTTATTAAGTCATGAAGTCTATATCTGCATACTGCTTTATGGTTTACCAAGCATCGATGTTTTCCTACTCCACTAAAAAATGCTCCATGAGGGAATTAGACAACTGGCATTATATCCATTTTTACAAAAAAAGGGGGAAACTTAGGTGCAGACAGAAAATGTGTCTTGATTAAGATCCTATTACTAGTAAGTGAGGGGAAGTGAACTCTAAACTAGGTCTCGCCAACACTAAATTCTCTGTTCTTTCTGAAGAGAGAAAGAGGAAGAAAAGGCAAAAGTGAAAGAAAGAACAAAAAATGTAAGACATGATTGGGGTTCAGAATCAAAATGAAAGTGAATTAAAGTAAAAAAAAATTACAAACCAGCATTTGAGGAAAATGATTCCTGATTTCTACAATCCCCCAACTTTACCTCCAACTTAATATGGCAGCATCAGTGCAAAACAGTAGGTGCTAAGTAATGTGATATGAATAAAGGAGCTCAGTCTCCCAAGGTAACTATGTTAAAGGTAACAATTTTCATTTGTGCATTTGAGTCTAGAAACATTCTTCAAAATATAAGACTCATTACCACAGGACCATATAAAGTAGTTATAATTCAGCTCGAGATGTCCAAGATTTTTAGAGTCATTTAACATCAATGTATTCCTAATATTGCCAATTGATTCATTAATGAATAGTTCTCTCCTAGAACACAATTAATGATGTTATTAATTTTATTATTTAACTCTTTTGCACCATGTTATTATTTGCTGATCACTCTCCTTTACATTTGAAATAAGAAAACAAATAGGCTAGTTCTTTTTAATCAAATGCAACTAAATGTCATTTTATCCCCTATGTTCTTCAAATATGGACAGACACAGACACCATATTTCACAGGTCAAAGGGACATAACAGACTATTCCACCCCCTCCTTTTACTTATGAGGAAATCAAGGCCTGGAGAGGTTACCTGGTAGCTAGTTGGGGCAAAGCTAATAGTAAAATGTAGATCCTATGTCCTTTCTACATCATCTCCTAAAACTTACCCACTGAAATTATATAATCACATTGAAATATAAACAACTGTTTCTTCGAAAAGTTTTCTCTTTCTTAATATGAAGATACATAGGTAAACATTGTTCCTATACAATGATTCTTCCAATACAGTTAAAAACAACCAGTGTTCTACCAATCTAATTTTTTAAGTCTTTTAATTCAAACCTGTTAATTAAGTCTCCAAGAAAGATAATTATTTTGTATATGGTTTGGTATAAATGTCCACCTATTATCTGTAACAGTTACTGATGAAGACTGACTTACTGACAGGTTACACATTCCAATTGGATTTTGAAATTTAAAAATGATTTTTAAAATCATAGACTCATAGGTGGTTAGAGCAATCAGGACCCATAGAAATAATGCACGTTTAATTCCTTTACTGTACATACTGTTCCACCTTTCTAAAGAATACATAGCTCTATAGTTTCACATCTCTCAAATTTGATATCCTTTAAGACTCATCTCAGACTCCTCTCTGGAGTTGGAGATTGACAGAAATCAAGGCATTGGCCCAAGATCATCTTGCAGAGACTAGATAATTATTTTTTTCAATCCAATCATTCTAATCACTGAAATTTTCACACTGGTATTAGGTCTAACGTTTAAGTCTCTAATCCATCTTGAATTAATTTTCGTATAAGGAGTAAGGAAAGGATCCAGTTTCAGCTTTCTACTTATGGCTAGCCAATTTTCCCAGCACCATTTATTAAATAGGGAATCCTTTCCCCATTTCTTGTTTCTCTCAGGTTTGTCAAAGATCAGATGACTGTAGAAGTGTGGTATTATTTCTGAGGACTCTATTCTGTTCCATTGGTCTATATCTCTGTTTTGGTACCAGTACCATGCTGTTTTGGTTACTGTAGCCTTGTAGTATAGTTTGAAGTCAGGTAGCATGATGCCTCCAGCTTCCTAGAGGAAAACCTAGGTAGTACCATTCAGGACATAGGCATGGGCAAAGACTTCATGTCTAAAACACCAAAAGCAACAGCAGGAAAAGCCAAAATTGACAAATGGGATCTCATTAAACTAAAGAGCTTCTGCACAGCAAAAGAAACTACCATCAGAGTGAACAGGCAACCTACAGAATGGGAGAAAATTTTTGCAATCTACTCATCTGACAAAGGGCTAATATCCAGAACCTACAAAGAACTCCAACAAATTTACAAGAAAAAAACAAACAACCCCATCAAAAAGTGGGCAAAGGATATGAACAGATATTTCTCAAAAGAAGACATTCATACAGCCAACAGACACGTGAAAAAATGCTCATCATCACTGGCCATCAGAGAAATGCAAATCAAAACCACAATGAGATACCATCTCACACCAGTTAGAATGGCGATCATTCAAAAGTCAGGAAACAACAGGTGCTGGAGAGGATGTGGAGAAATAGGAACACTTTTACACTGTTGGTGGGATTATAAACTAGTTCAACCATTATGGAAAACAGTATGGCGATTCCTCAAGGATCTAGAACTAGATGTACCATATGACCCAGCCATCCCATTACTGGGTATATACCCAAAGGATTATAAATCATGCTGCTATAAAGACACATGCACACGTATGTTTATTGCAGCACTATTCACAATAGCAAAGACTTGGAATCAACCCAAATGTCCATCAGTGACAGACTGGATTAAGAAAATGTGGCACATATACACCATGGAATACTATGCAGCCATAAAAAAGGATGAGTTTGTGTCCTTTGTAGGGACATGGATGCAGCTGGAAACCATCATTCTTAGCAAACTATCACAAGAACAGAAAACCAAACACCACATGTTCTCACTCATAGGTGGGAACTGAACAATGAGATCACTTGGACTCGGGAAGGGGAACATCACACACCGGGGCCTATCATGGGGAGGGGGGAGGGGGGAGGGATTGCACTGGGAGTTATACCTGATGTAAATGACGAGTTGATGGGTGCTGACGAGTTGATGGCTGCAGCACACCAACATGGCACAAGTATACATATGTAACAAACCTGCACGTTATGCACATGTACCCTAGAACTCAAAGTATAATAATAAAAAATAAAAAAATAAAAAAATAAAAAAATAAAAATAAAAATAAATAAAAAATAAATAAAAAAAAAGAAATTTTCACACTGGAACAACACTGTCAAAAATGAACATGAATACATTTTTAGCCATAAACAGTATGAGGGCAGATCTTCCAATTTCATTTTCCTAATGTTGATTAGTCATTTCCAATCTGTGGAAGATTTTTAATAGTAAGTTCCCATCTTAATTTGGAAACAATATGGCCTGACTTCACTTTAAAACTTCATCCTATGAATATTTTCTGGTAATTGCTAATTTTGAATTTTTAGAATTAAAGTGCTTTTGAAAAAATTTCACTTAAACTTCACCTATTTACAACTAGTTTCATTTTGGAGTACTGAAATGTGAGAAGCGCATGCTTAACTGTATGGATTTTTTTTTTCAGGAGGTAATTAAAAATGTTGGGCATTAATTAATCATCTGTGTATTTATTGAGCATTCAGTATAGAAGAGACGATAACAGGTAGATACTACATTATAGGCCTTCCAGTCTTGTGAGGGACTTTAGACATGGAAACAAACAGCTATAAGCCTAGTTTAAAAAAAAATCAGCAATATAAGAAAGATATACATAACATTCCATAAGGAGTCAAAAACCAGAAATTTATTCCAGTCAGTGGCAAGATGGACTAAACTGGAGGAGGGTACAATTCAACTGATCTTTGAATGCTAAGCAGAACTCACAGTTCATCCTATCTTCTCATTCTCCCATATACTCCAAACCCAACTGGTTACCAAATCCTGATGATTTTACCAGATCTTGAATACTTGCACCCCCAGTTTAATTTAGGCCCCCATATTCCCATGCTTTACTATTGAAATAGGCCCACAATTCATACCAGTTCCTCTAATTTCACTTCTAATTTTTCTTACTACACGTTAACAGGCTATCCTATCTTACATAAAATTTTAGCATGTCACATCTGCATTTAATCCCCTCAATGGCTCTCCAAAGCTACAGGATAGAGTCTAAACTTCTAGGCATAATGGGTAATATTCTTCATATTCTAGTCTTTGCATTTCTTTCCAATATCATCTCCTACTACTCTCAAAAATGAATTTTACAACATATTTTCTAGCCATACAGAATATGTGAAATTGTCAAACATGCCAAGATGTCTCATGTCTTCTCTCCCTTTTTTGCTTTGTCCCATCTTTGTCAAATTTTATTCCCAAACAATTATGACAGGCCTAATATATCCACAGCATTGTTCTAAAAACTAGAAATACAACAGTGGGCCAAAGTAGATATGGTCTCTGGTCTCATATAGTGATCCCCCAGAAATACAAACTACCATCAGAGAATACTATAAACATCTCTGTGCAAATAAACTAGAAAATGTAGAAGAAATGGATAAATTCCTGGACACACACACACACCCTCCCAAGACTAAACCAGGAAGAAGTCGAGTCCCTGAACAAACCAACTGCCTCTGAAATTGAGGCAGTAATTAATAGCCTACCAACCAAAAGAAGCCCAAGACCACGTGGGTTCACAGTCAAACTCTACCAGAGGTATAAAGAGGAGCTGGTACCATTCCTTCTGAAGCTATTATAAACAATTGAAAAGTTGGGACTCCTCCCTAACTCATTTTATGAAGCCAGCATCATCCCTGATATCAAAACAAGACAGAGAAAAGAAAACTTCAGGCCGATATCCCTGATGAACATCGATGATAAAATCCTCAATAAAATACTGGCAAACCGAATCCAGCAGCACATCAAAAAACTTGTCCACCACGATGAAGTTGGCTTCATCCCTGGGATGCAAGGCTGGTTCAACATAATCCATCACATAAACAGAACCAGTGACAAAAACCACATGATTATCTCAATAGATGCAGAAAAGGCCTGTGATAAAATTCAACATCCCTTCATGTTAAAAACTCTCAATAAAATGTATTAATGGAACATATCTCAAAATAATAACAGCTATTTATGACAAACCCACAGTAAACATCATATTGAATGGGCAAAAACTGGAAGCCTTCCCTTTGAAAACCAGTACAAGACAACAAGATAAGGATGCCCTCTCTCACCATTCCTATTCAACATAGCATTGGAAGTTCTGCAGGGCAATCAGGCAAGAGAGAGAAATAAAGGGAATTCAAGTAGGAAGACAGAAAGTCAATTTGTCTCTGTTTGAAGATGACATGATTTTATATTTAGAAAACCCCATCATCCCAGCACCAAAACTCAAGCTGATAAGCAACTTCAGCAAAGTATGAGCACACAAAATCAATGTGCAAAAATCACAAGCATTCCTTTACACCAACAACAGACAATCAGAGAGCCAAATCATAAATGAACTCCCATTCACAATCGTTACAGAGAGAACAAAATACCTAGGAATACAGATAAAAATAATTTCTTAAGGACAAAAAAATATTTAACTGCTCACAATATTACATGGCTGGTAGGGTGTGAGAAAATAGTGAAGACCTGAAGGCTTCCACTAGCGTAAAGTGCACAGATAAGTAGAAACAACAGCTGAATGGGCATCAGGAATGAAGAGTAATAATAACGACTATGTATGTTACATTTATTGAAGCTTATTTTATGACAAGCACAATGCTAAATATTTTATCTGTATCATTCATTCATTTTATACATAGGCATAAAAACACACACATACACACTTTCAGTTAATTCAGTAATTCTCAAAGCTATACTCTGAGGTAAGTCACTATTATTATCATCACTATTTTACAAAGAAAGGGAGATTTAGGATGAGTTAAGTAAATTGTTTGAGGTACAGCTAATGAGTGGCAGAGACGGATTTCAAAAACAATTCTGTCTCCTGCCCACCTGCATGAATACCTACTTTGCTTTTTCATAGAGGTAGAATGAATTAGATGTGGTGAATGGAGAAATGAAATAAAAAATAATCACAAAGCATGCCATCTGGATAACTTGGAAGATAACAGATACAATTATGCAATTACTATGTGCCAGCACTCACTATGATAAACCCTTTAAAAAGTCAACTTTGGGAGGCCAAGGCAGGTGGATCACCTGAGGTCAGGAGTTTGAGACCTGCCTGACCAACACGGTAAAACCCATCTCTACTAAAAATACAAAAAATTACCCAGGCATGGTGGTGGGTGCCTGTAATAACAGCTACTCAGGAGGTTGGGGCAGCAGAATCGCTTGCTCCTGGGAGGAGGAGGTTGCAGTGAGCCGAGATCGTGCCATTGCACTCCAGCCTAGGCGACAAGAGCAAGACTCTATCTCAAAAAAAAAAAAAAAGTCAATTTAATTCTTACAACAACCTGAAAGATGGATAATGTAATCCCATTTTACAGATTAGTATATTGGAGCCACTTACTTCAAAAAACATGACTTGATAACACAATTAGAGATAGACGCAGAAATAAGCATTTTTTTCCCTCCCAGCTGCCACCTCTCAATTAGTGTTACAGTAGCCAAGAAGCAAATTCTTACTCCAGAAGAGAGAAAATTAAGAGCATTAAAACATATAGGCATATTAAGAGAGAAAATTAGGCATTTTAAAAGAAACCTCTTAAAGAGGTTTAAGAATTTCATGTGGCAATAGAATAATTCTTTATAGTAAACTTGGAACCGTGAAGTGAAGGGATTGCTGGATAGAGATTTTGAAGAGAATCTACAAATATAAGAAAAATTGAAATCTACAAATATAAGAAGGCTAACTATAATAGCATTAATCCACAGTAAGATCAAGAAGGTTGGTTTATAACGATGCTTAAAAACACCAAGTTCTAAGTATACTTTTAAAAGATCATCCTAATCAAAAACATTGATTCATGTAAAAAACAAAAAATTAAGTTAAATTACCTTCACTATATATACAATTCATGGGATTCAGCCTTTAAGAATATTGCGCCTCCAAACAAGGTCAACCTGGCACACATTTGACAACAGAGGCACGCTCCTTTGACATAATTAGTGAGGTAAATGTTAAGAGAGAGATGAGCTAGTATGACAAGTTTATTTGGATATTTTAAAAAATCACTAAAAAGAGTTCATAATGCCCCTGAAATGTTTGTAATTGCTAAGGCAAGCTATTGTTCTATCATTGTGTGCTGAATCACTCAAGACTATATCACTGACTTCTCTTAAGCTTTACATGTTTTTTGTCTAACATGTCGACAACTAGACATCTACCACATTTGATACATTTGTCAGACCTGAAATAAATTAGAACATGTAACTGTAAATACAGAAGTCCAGCCTTATAGTTAGCTAACATTTTTTAACAAACATTTCTCCTACCAAACCCCTTGATTTGTTATTGTCTTGTGAAGCTCTGTCAAGTATCTGTTTGCTAACACTTACTTTGTTTTATTGGTAACTATTATATGGGCTTATACAAAAGAGAAAAAACTCTCAGAAGCAAATAAAAGTTTTACCACAAACAAAACAATTAATGCATTGCAATAAATTTATACCTTTTCCCATTTTATCAGAAGTATTGGTGTTACTATGATGACTCATTCTGCCTAATTCTGCAAATTTTTTCTCTTGAAGCTTAAATCCTTTCCTATTCACAAAATAAATCTTTACTTGTCATAAAAGTAAAATTTATTTTCTCTTATTTTAAAGTATGTCCTTCAATTATATTAAATAATTGAAGTATTTATCATTCTTTGTGGTGAACAGCTTTCACTCTTACGTGTAACATAGGATGTATTTAATCATAGTCCAAGTCACGTACAACAAAACTGTCACTTAATCTATCTGCAGATAGAAAGGCTCAACTAACACAAGTAGCTAATCTCAAAAATCTAATTTCACAGAGGTCTCTGTCTGAGAAAATGCCAATCTGTCCACGTCTTTTTTAAAAAGACAAACAGTTTTTATCTACAGTATCAAGAAATTCACATAACCCATACTGGACAAATGCCAATGAACATACTAACTACTAAGAATGCTGGAGAGGTACTTTCTTTTAAGAATTATTAAATATGTAGATTGTTTATAGCATTTGGAAAAACAATGTGAAAACAAAGAAATACTGAATTCTTTAGTCAATGTGTTCAGCAAATGCTCTTTTCAAAAAAATTTTTTTTGGCACAAGTCATTTTAGGGATGGCAGTTTCAACATGGTTCTAATAATTAAATTCTTCTCATAAGCAATAATAAAATTAAAATGAATGATGGTAAGATTTTCTACGATTTGGCCTCCAAGTAACATTGATTTTACACAAATCAAAGCAAATCAATACATACAAGTGTTGGTGTACAACCCACAGCGTCTATGCGTGCATGTGCAAGCATGCATGTATATGAACATGCTTATGCATGTGTAATTATGTATACGCACATATGTGCATATTGCAGGGAGAAATAGAAACTTACATATTCCTGAAAATATTTAAACATGTGACTTCAGATAGCATAAGTTTCAGACAGAGAACAGGGTACACTATACCACCAGGAAATCCTTGTTAGGCAAGTGACTTAACTTCTCTGAGTCTCAGTTTCCTCGTGTGTAAATGGACCATCCTAGTCCACATCACCAGGTTATTGGGATATGCAAATAAGACAATACACATGAAGGAAATCTGAAAAAAGTAGTGTCATATAAATAAATAATATTATTACATGGATTTTAATCAAGAAAATAATTATTCACAAAGGCCTAAATTCCAAAAAATTTTATCTAAATCCTAAAGTAATTTAGCAATACAAAATATATTTTATGGTTTCTGAATTTGAATAAACAGTAATAGAACCTTTGGTTGGCAGAAGGTTTTTTAAAAAGCAGACTCTTGATAACACATTTCCAGCAGGAGAAATTTTGAAGAACTTAAAATTCAATAAAAATTACCATTGTATATCTGCACTATGGCAAAATTAGTCCAACTATGCTGCATTTCTTAAAACTAAGAAAACAACTGTGAATTAACTTTCATTTAAGCCCAAATTGGAAAAAAAAAACAACAGATGATCTTTTAAATGCTTTTTAAAACTATATTTTCAAAATGTAAATATTATTGCTTTTCTTTCTCAGATACTAATACTTAAAAGACTTTATAAAATTTCATCACACCACTAATCATAGTTTGGAATTTGTAAACAACTCCATGGAGGGACAATGAATTGAACTATAGGCCAATTTAACTACATTAGTACTCTGACTTATTACTAGAAACAAGCATTTGAAATATCTCAATTTTCTACTGACCAGAAAGACTTTATACAACTTTCAAAGTGGCCAGTTGACTTAAATGAAGTAATATTCATACAAAGATCAATTAATTACTTTAACAGTAAAATTGTTTGTTCTCAGGTCAGTCTTCTCCTTTAAAAAAAAAAAAAAAAAAAAAGTCTTTCTTACAAGGGAATCAAACTATTTCTGTTTGCCAATGATATGATCTTATACACAGAAAAACCTAAAGTATCCTTCAAAAGACCCCTAGATTTGATAAATGAATTCGGTAAAGTCTCAGGTTATAAAATCGATATATATACATCAGCAGCACTGCTGTATATCAATAAGCTGAGAATTAAATGAAGAACTCAATCCCTTTTATAACAGCTACAAAAACAAAAACAAAGAAACTTAATAATATATTAACCAAGGAGGTGAAATATCTCTACAAAGTGAACTACAAAACACTGCTGAAAGAAATCATAGATGACACAAACAAATGGAAATACATCCTACATTCATGGATTGGAAGAATCAATATCATGAACATGACCATATTGCCCAAAGCAATCTATATATAAATGCAACTGCTATCAAAATACTAATGTCATTCATCATAGAATTAGAAAAAACAATCCTAAAATTCGTATGGAGCCAATAAAGAGCCCGAATAGTCAAAGCAATCCTAAACAAAAAGGACATATTTAGAGGCAACACATTACTTGAATTTCAATTATATTATAAGGCTACAGTAACCAAAACAGCATGATATTGGTGTAAAAGTAGAAACACAGACCACTGGAACACAATAGAGAACCCAGATGTCAGGCCAAGTATTTAACAACCAACTGATCTTCAACTGAGCAGACAAAACATAAACTGGGGAAAGGGACACCCTATTCAAGAAATGGTGTTGTGAAAATTGGATAGTCACATGTATCCTAGAACTTAAAGTATAATAACAATAATAATAAATAAATAAATTTTTTTAAAAAAAGATAAATGAAACTGGATCCCTATTTCATTTCAAATCAACTCAAGACAGATTCAAGACTTAAATCTAAGACCTGAAACCATAAAAATTCTAGAAGAAAACCTAAGAAAAATTCCTCTGGACATCAGCCTAGGCAAAGAATTTATACCGAAGAATCCAAAAGTAAATGCAACAAAAGCAAAAATAAATAAATGAGACCTAACTAAACTAAAATGCTTCTGCACAGCAAAAGAAAAAATCATCAGAGCAAATAGACAACCTACAGAATGAGAGAAAATATGTGCAAACTATGCATCCAACAAAGGAATAACATCCAGATTCCACATAGAACTCAAACAAATCAGCAAGAAAAAAAAAATCCCATTAAAAAGCAGCCAAATATCATGAATAGATTATTTCTCAAAAGAAGATATACAAATGGGCAAAAAACATAGAAAAAAATGCTCAACATCACTAATCATCAAGGAAATGCAAATTAAAATCACAATGAGATACCACCTTACCTCAGCCAGAATAGCATTATTATAAAGTCAAAAAACAATAGATGCTAGTGTGAATGTGTGGAAAAGGGAAAACTTACACACTGCTGGTGGAAATGTAAATTAGTATAACCCCTATGGAAAACAGTATGGAGATTTCTCAAAGAAGTAAAAGTAGATCTATCATTCAATGCAGCAATCCTAACACTGGTTATCTACCTAAAGGAAAAGAAGTCATTGTATCAAAACAATACCCGCAAAAAGGATACCTACATGTATATGTTTATTGCAATACAATTCACAATTGCAAAGATATGGAATCAACTTAAATGCTCATCAACCAAAGAGTGGATAAAGAAAATGTGGTATATACACCACTCAACCAAAAAAATGAAGAAAAAAATGTCTTTTGCAGCAACTTGGATGGAATTGGAGACCATTATTCTAAGTAAAGTAACTGCGGAATGGAAAACCAAATACTCCATGTTCTCTCTTATAAAGGGAGATAAGCTATGGGTGCATAAAGGCAGACAGAGTGGTATAACAAACACTGGAAACTCAGCAGACAGAGGTTAGGAGGGCGGTGAGGGTTGAAAAAAAAACCTACTGGGGCACAAGGTACACTACCTGGGTGATGGGTGCACTAAACTCTGAGACTTCACCACTATACAATTCATTCACGTAGACAAAAACCACTTGTACCCCTAAAGCTAGTGAAATAATTTTTTTTTTAATCTTTCTTTCGGACAGTGGTCAAAAAATTTAAAAATAAAGTAATCTTTTATTTTTTCTTTTTCAACAAAGATATATTTTGCTTAATAAAAAATGTATTTGTCTCTATGAAGTTAAACTCATCTACATATGTCATCATGCTTGGTCACGAGAGAGAGAGAGAGAGAGAGAAAGAGAGAGTGAGAAAAGAACAACCATCAAAGGAAGTAAAGTCACTGAAATAGGGCACTGTGCAGTAAGTTAACGGACAGAGCTATTTTGGAGATTGGGAAAAGGAATCAAATAAAACAATAGAAAGAACACATTAGGGATAATTAATGTGTAGGATTTAAATGTCAAACTAAAGAGTCTGGACTTTGATTTACAGCCAATATTCTTTAGAGATCTAGTGCCAAGGGGAGTGATAAAATTTGAATGAAATGAAACATAAAAACTTGAACAGGAGATACAGTTATAGCAATTTTTTATATTGGATTTATTTTTTCTCAGTCATCCTGAAAATAGCTAATGATATGATTTTCAGTATATAGAGATAAACCTTTGGAGATGTCAATTTGTTGAGATCACAGTTCTAACAGTATATAATCAATTATAGAATGGGGGTGGAAGGTGATATGGTTTGGACCTGTGTCCCCACCCAAATCTCATGTTGAATTGTAATCCCCAGTGTTGGAAGTGGGGTCTGGAGGGAGGGAGGCAACTGTATTATGGGAGTGGTTTCTAATGGTTTAGCACCATCCCCCTAGTGATGTTCTCATGATAGAGTTCTTACAAGATCTGGTTGTTTAAAACTGTCTAGAACCTCCACCTTCTCTCTCTTCCTCCTGCTCTGGTGATGTAAGATGTGCCTGCTTGCCCTTAGCCTTCTGCTATGACTGTAAGTTTCCTGAGTTCTCCCCAGCCATGCTTCTTGTATAGCCTCCAAAACTGTGAGCCAATGGAACTTCTTTCTTTATAAATTACCCAGTTTCAGATATTTCTTTATAGCAGTGTGAGAACTGACTAATACAGAAGGTAAACATTGATATAAATATATCCTTTAAAGAATTTGGAGTCAGGCCGGGCGCGGTGGCTCAAGCCTGTAATCCCAGCACTTTGGGAGGTGGAGACGGGCGGATCACAAGGTCAGCAGATCCAGACCATCCTGGCTAACCCGGTGAAACCCTGTCTCTACTAAAAAATACAAAAAAAAAACACTAGCCGGGCGAGGTGGTGGGTGCCTGTAGTCCCAGCTACTCGGGAGGCTGAGGCAGGAGAACGGCGTGAACCCGGGAGGCGGAGCTTGCAGTGAGCCAAGATTGCGCCACTGCACTCCAGCCTGGGCGACAGAGCGAGACTCCGTCTCAAAAAATAAAAAATAAAAAAAAAAAGAATTTGGAGTCATGGAAGGAAAACTTTTAAATTCAATGAGAAATATAGTGTTGTATTCTCCTGAGATAGAATGGCTTAAAATCCAGTATAATTTAGTAATTAGTCTAAAAGTTTGGTCTTCTTATAGTAATGCTGAAAGCCTAAGATTTTAATTATAAGCACACATAAGAAAAAGATAAAGTATTAAGGTTGTACAGATAATAAAAGGAGAATAATGGAATACTATGAAAAAGTCTACACACATAAAGTCAACAACTTAGCGGAAGTGAACAAATTCCTTGTAAAACACAAATTATCAAAATTTACTCAGAGAAGAAACAGCTAATCTGGGATTTCTCAGTCTTGGCACCTTTGATATTTGGGGCCAGATAATTCTTTGTTATCAAATATCAAAGGCTGTCCTGTGGATTATAGGGCATTTAATAACACTAGTGGCCTCTACTATTGAGATACCCTAAAAAGCTCTATATCTATTTTTTAAATTGAGTTGATGGTTAAAAACCACCTAACGAAGGAAAGTCCAGTTCCAGATAGCTTCACCAGTGAATTCTATAAATTCTAAGATTTAATGAAGAAGTATAACCACTATTACAAAAGTCTCTTCAAAGAAATAGTAGAGGAGTGAATATTTCCTAATTCATTGTTTGGGATCAGCATTACTCTGATACACAGTCCAACAAATTATAAGAAAATTACAGATCAATAACCTTCACAGAACATAGATGTAAAAATCTGCAAAAAAAAAAAAAAACAACTCAAATGCATTAATATATAAAAGGAATACTACATTGTGGCCAACAGGGCTAATCCCAGGAATGCAAGGCTGGTTCAACATTCAAAATCAACAATTAATTATTTTGGAATTGTTGCAATAAATGAGATTCCAAAATAAGTAGATATTCACTTAAAGCCTGGAAATCCTTTTGATACATCAAGTTGTATATTGCAGAATGTGTTATCATTTATTGTCAGACAATATTATTTCTGTATTCATAATGCAAACTACCAAGTATTATATGACATAGTCTTAGAAGAAGATACCACAAGATATGAGAGACATGATCTCAGAATGAAAACCTCATCAGGAGAAGACATACAGATAGACACAGAAGAAACTTTAGTTGTCTATGTTTGATATAAAACATAGTAACTCAAATAACTTGAGATTATCTGGTTAATCATTATTTTAAAAAGGCTTTAAATACATAAACACTGAGTATACCAAACAGAGGTCAGGAACAGGCTGATGAAAAATAATAATTATTAAAATATTAACCTCAGTTTAAGAAAATTCTTATTACCTTTGCTAAAGGGGGAAAATTAGGCAGAAACAACTAGCACTTTCTGTTAATTATTTTAGGAATTTTACTGTCAGAACACAATTCTAAGCTCTTTTCTATTAGTTTTCACAATAGGCTTAAAAATAAATCAACTTTGCCTTTCAGGAGTTTAACTAGTATCAGACTTGAAGTTTTGGTTACTTCTTAAAATATTTCTGTGCCAAAAGAACTCATCTATAATATATCACCACTTGCTTATGATGCTTGGAGTTCATAATTAGACACTATGTTACTAACTATAGAACCTGAAAAAATACAACAGATTTATATCCATGTACAGTTTTATATAAAGATTTTTTAAATTGAAAAGATACTGTCACTGACTAAATGTTGTACTGAAAAAAAGCTTTCTGGAAGATGCAACCCTTAAAAGGTAGATTTCTTTACATTTATATAAAGCATAAATAAAACTCAGATCTTTTATTTTAATCCCTTCAACTTCTATTTCAGGATTTTTCTAAGTCTTCCAATTTTAGTTGACTATTAAATTCTCAGGAACATCCCAAAGTACAAAAAGCTGTAAAAACAAGAAGAAAGGGCAATTTAAATTACCTTGATACTCTAATCAGATAAAGACATTATAAGAAAAAAAAAACTTTCACAAACTTCAGTTTATATATAGCTAACATCTGGTTTTAAATTTCAGACAAAATTTTAAGTAAAAGTACTGTCATCAATATTGAAATTCTATGGGAAGTTGCAAAATCATTCATGCTAGTTCCATTCTAAAAAACAATTTATAAAAAAGGGATAACTCTAAAATACAAACCTTCTAATAATCATATGAAATAAGTATCACTTGCCTTCTGGGAGATACACAGTATCTCCCTACTATCAAGCAAAGTTATTAAATAGGTTTGGTGTTGTAACTTCATTATACAGTATAATGTAAGTGAAATCTAGGATAATGCTCATCAGTGCCAGTCCACACATGTTACTTTGGTTGAACAAGTTATACCTAAAGCAAATGAGCTAAGTACATAAAGTACATAAAATACTGCCTTATTCCATGATTACAAATGTTTTTAAAAGATCAGTTAATTTTGCTAATATTTTAATTTGTATTAATTTATAATTCTAAGTTAACATTGTTTCCCTCATCTATCATTATAATTTACCTATGTTTCGATACATTTCTAATTAAGTAGATAATTATTAAACACTTCATATATAAGCATCATACTAAGCTCTTTATTTAATAATATGGCTACCTGACTTCAGGCAAGTCATTTATCTTGCCTGAAGGTAAAGTTTATACCTTAATTTTCTCAACGATAAGGCCAGGAGTTTCAAAACGACAATCTCTTCACACTCAAATAATCTGTAATTGTAACATAATTCTAAAACAAGATAAAAACATGTCTGAATATAAATTAAGAAAGATCTTCTTTGCACTCTTAATAGAGTTACATAGCCTTGAAATAATTCATTTAACTTAACACCATGTGAAGTAAATATTACATCCAAAGAGTAGACAAAACTTAACAAATGTTTGAAATGATGATTCTGCCTACAATTTCTGAAAATTATAGTTGACCTTTATTCATTATTTATAAAAATATAAATTCTCTTTGTTATTGCAAGGAATTTTATCTATATTCTAAATGCAAAAAGACACCACATATTTCCCCTCTCTAAATAAATGGTTATAGTCACAGGCAAGAGAAGATTAAGGGAACTTAGAAGTCAAAGATTTATCTTTATGAGAAGTGACCTTAAAACCATTACTAATAAACAGCACTAAATCAACTTTTGAACAACTATTGATCAAGAAAAAATTAAAGTAGTCAATAAAATATAATCACCAGTTAAAAGCAGATCAATAGCATTAACTCAAAATACAGAGCACTCTATGGAACTCTAGCAGGAGCCCTGAAAAAAAGAAATTATAAATCAATAGCATTGCAAATATATATGAAATCTGTTTCAGTGAATTTTGTAGTAATGGCTTCATAACTAAGTACTGTCACAATGAAAACACAGCTGATTGTGATCAATTTGCTTCCTTCATTTTGTTGAAATTTCGATTACAATGTTATTTGAACAAATTATAAAATATTCTTGTGTGGCATCGTAGTGAAATTTTACAAAATGTGAGATTGACTGCATTGGCTAACTAATCACCACAGGGAATCATCAAATGGACATGATTCACTCATGAAAGCTTACTCTTGCAACTATTCACCAGTTGTACATTTCAACTGATAAAGTACTCAGAGTCAAGAGGGTTTTAAACTGGCCTGTGTTATTTACTACCACTTGCTCCATGGTTAATTGAGACTCTGATAAATTCAGATTTGTTCACATTTGTCAAAGTAGGCATTTTAAAAAATGCTACTTAGAGCTTATAAACAAAACTACATTATTCCAATTAGTGCTTTAGCTAAAATCCTTGGCAGTATTTCATGGTATCTTTAATTTCAAAAATAATATTTGATATTGACTTTAGCCATAATCCTATATTTATCTATTGTAACATTCTGTAGGCTTCGTTCCATTCTTTGGGAAATAAAAAAACAAAGATACACAAGACAGAATGTTATTACATTCAACACACAAAAACCTCATTTTGTAGTTCAAATTAGTAGTGACTTTGCAGCAATTTTTATATGCCCAAATTTCAAAACAGTATGTTAAAGAAAGAAATGCATCATGGAACTGTGAATTAACACTATTTAACATTTCTTGTGGGCTTCTGAAGGAAATGAAAATTCAACAATATATTTATTGGAAAAGTATTTCGGTCAGTTTATAATATTATATGTTTTTGCTTCATTGCAAGTTCAAATGTGTTCTAGAAAATAAAACAAAATAAAAAAAAGCTACATACCTACATTATACATTGAACACATTATGGTAAATGATATTTTACAAATGTAAACATTAAAAGTTACCTAGGATGAATGGATTACTAAGAAAGAGGCTTACATATTTTTAGGCCACCATTTAAATGAATAATCAGAGTTTCCTTTAGGAAATAAACATTATTATGTTACAAATAAAGGAGTTTGTAATAACATTTTCCAGTATAAGAAGAGAACAGAAGAATTGGCATCTATACTTATACCATTTACATTGGCTTTGGGGAAATAATAATAAAACTATGCTACCAAAGATGTTCCAAAAGGTATAGTTTAGCTAAATGAGTGTACGCAGGGCAACAAAACTCTAAAACTAGGCAGCTGATTATGACTTCAGGTGAGTTCTAACATTAGCTTTGAAAGTGATATGATATATATCAATTTTTGAATGATAGTACATACCTTCCTGTTTCTTCAGTACTTAGATTCAACAATTACTTACTGTTAAAAATATTAAAATATTATAAGCTATTAAGTAAACATGTAGGCATGAGTCAATTTTTTAAAACATTTGTTCATTACCATTACATCATTAATTCTTCATTCAGAGCAATAAAATTTCAGTAAATTAATAATATCTGACTTGACATTTTACATTCTTAAACATCCAAATAAAAGGTGAAAGCTATTTCATAATTTTCATTGTTAACAATTACAACAAATGTAATACTATATATGCCTTGGTTTAAGACTTTCTTGGAGTATTAAAATATCTTTTTGATATGTCTGAGTTTTTTTCAAATAATACATGTGATTCATGTACCGTTTGGTGAACCAAATGTCAGAAATAGGCTGGTTCAACTATGATATGTCCCAGAATGTCTTTCCATTTAAATAGCTAATTGGATAAAATTTTGTAATGTGATATTCACTGTATTTTTAAATGCCACAAAAACTAGTGGAAAGAAAGGCAATGAACAGAATTTCACCCTGATCTACTGGCCATGAGCCAGGGTTGAGGGAAACCTCTAAGAGTACATGGCTAGTGGTAAAACACATCCAAGAGAACAATGCTTGCATATTTAAATAACATATTTGCAAGTACTATAATATCTAAAGGTCTTTTCATATCAGAACATAAAAATTCATTTTTTAGAAAATTTATTGGAACATTTTTATTTTCTTAAAAATAAAACGATTTTCTTTTGAGATTACAAAATACTTTTTGTTGTTACCATTTGCAACATTTCAAATAATAAATAACAATGAAAAGTTCATTATAATTTTTATCTCCTCCATCCAGCCTACCAATATAAATTTAGATGTGCTTCTTTTTCATACCTTGTTCTATACATGAGCAAACATAAATACATTCAAATATGCATACATATATTTTTCCCAATAAAGATAACAAAACAAAATTATACTATATGTCTAGTATTGCAAGTATGTGGTGTCTATGTTTCTATCGGTTCATGTTTAAAAAAAAAAAAAGAGCAAACATTTATTTTGTTCTTATGTACCACGTACTGTCCAACATGCTTTCGCTTTTTCAGTCCTCCTTAATGACCCTGAGTTATACATTATTAATATCACATACCTCCCCTACCAGGTCTACCTCATCCATTTTAAAAGCTATATGGTATGCCAATGTACAATCTTACTACTGAATTTAAGCACTTCATGAGTGATGAATTTTCAAACACTCTAAAAATCTCTAGCAACTTAACAACAAAGATACTCAAAGAAGTGATTTATTTATTTAGTCAATGAAGGCCATAGCACTGGGATAATTATCAAACTCACCTACTTTTGTTCAGAACAACCTCTGGATTTCTGGATAAATTTAGTTAATTTTACATTTACTAATTTTTAATTTTAAATAGCTATCATATCTCACAGAAATTTGAAGCTTTCTATTATTTACTTCTAAGAAGTTTCCAGGAAAGATTTGTTTAAGGTTATTCCAGTTTAATCAAGCTCATGAAGAAAAACATGGCTTTTATATTTTTAAGAAGTTTCTTTACAAGTATATTAACACTGTAGTTATTTTACATTATCTGATTAAGGAAATGAAGGGATGTGTTTGACAGTGATTTAGTTCAAAAATAAAGATTAACCCATATGTGCGTCTCTTCACAAGATCCACTATCCTATGCTATCCAAGGAATCCTCTTGCTATTAACAGACATATTATGAACACAGATTAAACTTACTTTACCACAGCACCCTCTTTTTAAAAACAATGTTATATTACAATATTGGCTGGTAAAATTAAAAGGCAATTATTAAAGAAACATGTATTGTTTTAACAAAAATTTAATATAGCGTTATTATCAAGCTAAATATGATCAAGTTTGTAAAACGTCCTTCTCACTTTAACAGTTGCTATTTTCATCTATAACACAGTACTATATATTTTTGTATATGATGAAAAACTAGGCATTTATAGTTATTTATAATTAAGTCAAGTTAAGCTTTATGAAATAACTTATTTTTATCCCAAGGGGTTAACCAGTAAAATAACTTTTATTGTAACTATAAAATTCAAAGTTATAAAATTAGCCCTCCAAACAAATCATAAATAATGCTGTAAAGAAAGATTATTAAGATATACACAAAAAAATTCTAAAGACATAAATCATTTTTTGTTGACTCTAAAATATTTTGCAAATATTGATAATACACAAAATCCCATGATATATGTTGGCTATACTTGCTGTTCTTATTCTTTCATTCTAATCAACTTTTCAAACTCAATCACTTCCCTGAAACATCTTATAAAATCAGCAATGACTTCTATTTAGGCAAAATACAGTTCTTATCTTACTTGACCATGGCATTTATTATAGTGGACGATTTGTTCCCTGAATTACTGTCTTTCATGGTCATAGCTTTAAATAATTTCTATCGCCTAACCTTTCATTTGTTTGTTAGACCCCCCAAATCCAAATCCAAAAATACCATATTTAACATATCTCTACTTGGATTTCTATTATGTATCTAAAACTTAACATGGCTAAAGCAGGACTCTTGATTCCACTATATATTTTGAATGCACACATATTTTTAAAAATATGTATATATATTAGATACGTGTGTATAGTTATATATTTATATTATATCTCCCCAAATAGATCAGAAACTCCACAAAAACACAGACATTTTCATGTTAACTGTTACATCTTCAGAGCTGCAAACAAGACCTGAAACATGATGAAAGCTCTAAAAATATTTATTAAGTGAATAAATAAATAACATTCTAAATAACAATTACTGTTAAAAAATTAAAATATTATAAGCTAGTAAGTGAACATGTGGGCATGAGTCAATTTTTTATAACATTTGTTCATTATCATTATATCATTAATTCTTCATTCAGCACAATAAAATTTCAGTAAATTAATATCTGACTTGACATTTTACATTTAGAATAAATAAATATTCTAAGTGAATTAGAATAATTCACTTTGCTTTGGCCTGGGACTTTAAAATATAAAACAATTTAAAACCTAAAACCATCAAAGGGTAATAATCGATCCATTATTTTACTTCTAAGTAGATTAAAGAACAATCAATACATTTCTTTTGTTTCACCGCAAACAAGTTGATCCTGAACTATCAATGATAAAATTGATGATGACAGCTACTAATTGTTTGACAGTTATAATATGCTAATAACTTTTGAAGACTATTTGTATATATTTAGTCTATTCTGAAAGATAACTTTTACTATCCATCCAAATAGTAATAATAACTTACAAGCACAGGCACAGTAACCAAGGTTCAACCAAGCAATCTGCCCAAGCTTTTAAGGAAGCAGAGCTGGGATTTGAACCTAAATCAGTCTAATGAAAAATTCAGTATTGTTTAAAAAAAAATCTGTAATCTAGCTGTCTTTCTTTTTAATTCTAGTGTTTAGTTATTTAAAATGGGATTCAATTTAATACAGAAAACAATCAGTGAACAGCTAATTATACCACATTATATTAAACAAATATAGAAAAGATACGATCCCTGGTTGTACAGAGTTTATATATAACTTAAGGGACCACTGTAAATTGACTTCAAAATTAGAAAGCAGTTAAAGACTCTATATAAAACAGTAACCTTATAATTTTTTAAAATGCAATATCCATTTTCTTACATATGTTAACATTCAACACATTATGTAAAATGTGGATTAGGTGGGACTCATAATTAAAAATAAACTTTCAATATATTTCCTTTACTCAGGAACTGTCTATCAGATCATTCTCAATGGTCTGGTATTTTCCTTGGATACACGTAATAGCAAATAGCTTTCACAGAACACACACACACTACTAGAGGCCTAATCTGTAGAGAATATAAAATATCCTGTATTTTTAATTCTTAAACTGGTCCCTATTATTTAACATTTTCCTTTCCCATAAAAACAGATACGGAAATATCTGCAAGTTATTAAGTGACATATTAACATGGCATTTAACTAGAATAAATCATATTTTTTGAAATTTTAAAATGTTTCAATGTATTACTATACATAATGCTTGTTGATAATTGTAAGCTAAGTACTGTACTAAGTATTTAAACGTGTTATCCTTCAATAATAAGAAACTCACTCAAAACTGCACAACTACATGGAAACTGAACAACCTGCTCATGAATGACTACTGAGTAAATAATGAAATGAAGGCAGAAATAAAGATGTTCTTTGAAACAAATGAGAACGAAGACACAACGTACCAGAATCTCTGGGACACATTTAAAGCAGTATGTAGAGGGAAATTTATAGCACTAAATGCCCACAAGAGAAAGCAGGAAAGATCTAAAATGGACACCTTAACATCACAATTAAAACAACTACAGAAAGAATAGCAAGCAATTTCAAAAGCTAGCAGAAGACAAGAAATAACTAAGATCAGAGCAGAACTGAAGGAGATAGAGACAGGAAAAACCCTTCAAAAAAATCAACAAATCCAGGAGATGGTTTTTCGAAAAGATCAACAAAACAGATCGCTAGGCAAGAAGAATAAAGAAGAAAAGAGAAAAGAATCAAATAGACGCAAAAAAAATAATAAGAGGGATATCACCACTGATCCCACGGAAATACAAACTACCATCAGAGAACACTATAAACACCCCTACGCAAATAAACTAGAAAATCTAGAAGAAATGGATAAATTCCTGGACACACACACCCTTCCAAGAGTAAAACAGGAAGAAGTTGAATCCCTGAAGAGACCAATAACAAGATCTGAAATTTAGGCAGTAATTAACAGCCTACGAACCAAAAAAAGTCCAGGATCAGACGAATTCACAGCTGAACTCTACCAGAGGTACAAAGAGGAGCTGGTACCATTCCTTCTGAAACTATACCAAACAAAAGAAAGAGGGAATCCTCCCTAACTCATTTTATGAGGCCAGCATCATCCTGATACCAAAACCTGGCAGAGACACAACAAAAAAAGGAAATTTCGGGCCAATATCCCAGATGAACATCAATGTGAAAATCCTTAATAAAATACTGGCAAACCAAGTCCAGCAGCACATCAAAAAGCTTATCCACCACTATCAAGTCAGATTCATCCCTGAGATGCAAGGATAGTACAACATATGCAAATCAATAAGCGTAATCCATCATATAAACAGAACCAGTGACAAAAACCACATGATTATCTCAATAGATACCGAAAAGGCCTTCGACAAAATTCAACACCCCTTCATTCTAAAAATTCTCAATAAACTAGGTATCTAAGGGACGTATCTCAAAATAATACAAGCTATTTACAACAAACCCACAGCCAATATCATATGGAATGGGCAAAAACTGGAAGCATTCCCTTTGAAAACTGGCACAAGACAAGGATGTCCTCTCTCACCACTCCTATTCAACATAGTATTGGAAGTTCTGGCCAAGGCAATCAGGCAAGAGAAAGAAATAAAGCGTATTCAAATAGGAAGAGAGGAAGTCAAATTGTCTCTGTTTGCAGATGACATGATTGTATATTTAGAAAACCCCATTGTCTCAGCCTAAAATCTCCTTAAGCTGATAAGCAACTTCAGCAAAGTCTCAGGATACAAAATCAATGTGCAAAAAATCACAAGCATTCCTATACACCAATAACGGACAAACAGAGTGCCAAATCGTGAGTGAACTCCCATTCACAATTGCTATTGAGAGAATAAAATACCTAGGAATCCAACTTACAAGGGATGTGAAGGACCTCTATAAAGAGAACTACAAAACACTGCCCAAGGAAACAAGAGAGAACACAAACAAATAGAAAAACATTCTGTGCTCATGAATAGGAAGAATCAATATCATAAAAATGGCCATACTCCCCAAAGTAATTTATAGATTCAATGTTATCTCCATCAACCTACCAGTGACTTTATTCACGGAATTGGAAAAAACTAATTTAAACGTCATATGGAACCAAATAAGACCCCACATAGCAAAGACAATCCTAAGCCAAAAGAACAAAGCTGGAGGCATCACGCTACCTGACTTCAAACTATACTACAAGGCTACAGTAACCAAAACAGCATGGAACTGATAGCAAAACAGATATACAGATCAATGAAACAGTACAGAGGCCTCAGAAATAACACCACACATCTACAACCATCTGATCTTTGACAAACCTGACACAAACAAGCAATGGGGAAAAGATTCCCTATTGAATAAATGGTGTTGGGAAAACTGGCTATCCATATGCAGAAAACCAAAACTGGACCCCTTCCTTACACCTTACACAAAAATCAACTCAAGACGGATCAAAGACTTAAACGTAAGGCCTAAAACCACAAAAATCTTAGAAGAAAACCCGGGCAGTACCATTCAGGACATAGGCAAGGGAAAAGATTTTATGACTAAAACACCAAAAGCAATGACAACAAAAGCCAAAATTGACAAATGGGGTCAAATTACAATAAAGAGCTTCTGCACAGCAAAAGAAACTATCAGAGTGAACAGGCAGACTACAGAGTGGGAGAAAATTTTTGCCATGTATCCATCTGACAAATGACTAATATCCAGAATCTACAAAGAACTTAAACAAATTTACAAGAAAAAAAACAACCCCATCAAAAAGTGGGCAAAGGGTATGAATAGACACTTCTCAAAAGAAGACATTTATGCAGCCCACAAACATATGAAAACATGCTCGTCATCACTGGTCATTAGAGTAATACAAGTCAAAACCACAACAAGATACCATCTCACTCCAGTTAGAATGGCGATCATTAAACAGTCAGGAAACAACAGATGCTGGAGAGCATGTGGAGAAATAGAAATAGTTTTGCACTGCTGGTGGGAGTGTAAAGGAGTTCAACCATTGTAGAAGACAGTATGGCGATTCCTCAAGGATCTAGAACTAGAAATACCATTTGACCCAGCAATCTCGTTACTGGGTATATACCAAAGGATTATAAATCATTCTACTATAAAGACATATGCACATGTATGTTTACTGCAGCACTATTCACAGCAGCAAAGGCTGGAACCAACCCAAATGTCCATCAATGATAGACTGGATAAAGCAAATGGGGCACATATACACTATGGAATACTATTCAGCCTTAAAAAAAATGATGATTTTATGTACTCTGCAGAGATATGGATGAAGTTGGAAACCATCATTCTCAGCAAACTAACACAGGAACAGAAAACCAAACACCACATGTTCTCACTCATAAGTGGGAGTTGAACAATGAGAATACATTGACACAGGGAGGGGAACATCACACACAGGAGTCTGTCAAGGGGTGGCGGACTAGGGGAGGGATAGCATTAGGAGAAATACCTATTGTAGATGACGGGTTGATAAGTACAGCAAACCACCATGGCACGTATATACTTATGTAACAAACCTGCATGTTCTGCACATGTACCCCAGAACTTAAAATACAAAAAAAAAAAAAAATTAAAAAATAATAAATAAACGTGTTATTTTTAGTATTAGCAAATATTACTTAAAACTGATTGTGACTCATTGATATCCCTGTGTACATATGTATAGAGACCATATGTTTTATAATCAACTATTCATTCCTCTGGGCATAAATATTTTTCTTTATTATTTATCTTGACTTTTGGTTATTTTCTAGCTTCATAGGACAAAGAGGAAAGGACAGAAAACAAATTGGCATCAATCAATATTATTACCTCCCAGTAGCTACTGTCAGAGTTGAGAAGTAGAAAACTAAACCTAGCAAAAAACCTGAAAGTTTTAATGTGCGTGTACATCTCATTTATTCATGTTTTTACTTTCTTTCCCAACAATAACTGAAAATAAACTGATAACAAACACTAATAGCAGTTGTCAGAGTTCATTTTTCTTACTTAAGTCTGAGAGTCTACCAGTTGAAAACCTAAAAAAATTAAAATACCAGTACCAGAGGACTGGGGAAATTGGTATTCCAAATATACTATTCATTTGTATTTCTTATAAAAATCACCTTGTTCCCACCTCACTTTTTGTCATCTCAGAAAACAAGACTACTAAGAAATTGCATGCTAATTCTCTAATAGGGAAGATAAATACAAAGAAAGGGTTGCCATGGTTTGTTAAATATGTTTCTGATAAACACCAGCATCCTTAAACGACAGATGTTTCAGGCCCTCCTTAGTTCTAGTCCTTATTTAAAAATAGTTCTCAGTGACTAGACCAAGCAAGTCAAAAGGGAAGGAAAAGCAGACAACTAATCACAGTTTTAGATTACTTTTCAAAAAGTAATAAATAAAAACAGACTATATTTTAGACAGCTCTAGGTTCACAACAAAATTGGCCAGATTATTTTAATTCACTTTTTCTGAATCCAGGATTGTACAAAGATTAAGGTGATAGCAGTGACACCAGAGAGAAAACATTTTAAAATGTTTGTTATATAAAATTATAAAAACACATCAATTTGAAAAGGATGCATAGGAGTCAAGGGTTCATTGGCTCATTCATTCACCCAACAACAAAACATAATTTGTACTCTTACAGAACATTATGGTCTACCATAGTACGCAGACAAGACAATACAGATTCCTAGTTTAACAACTGAGTATTATTATAGGTTTTTTAACTGAAAAGTAGAAGATATGGGTGAGGGATAATAAAGATCCCAACTCTAGACCATTTGAGTTTCTTGGGGGTACTTAATATCATCATTCATCAAGTAAATTCAAATTAATACCAATGACATACCATACACCAGAAAGGATAACACTAAAAACATTGTCAATGCTAAGTAGTATTGCATATGTGAAACAACTGGAACTCTCATGCGCTGCTGATACAAATGTAAAGAGATTTAACCACTTCATAACACTGCTTGGCTTTATTTTCTAAAGTGAATCAATAATTCTACTGTTAGCTATATGCTCCTGGAAAATGAGTGCCTATGACCACCCAATAAATACATATGAGGATGTTCATATGAGCTTTAATCATAATAAACAAAACTAGAAAAGATCCACAAGCCCACCAACAGGAGAATGGACAAATAAATTGCTGTATAGCCATATGATAGATTACTGCAATTTTTAAAAAGAATGAACTACTAATCTTATCAACAACATAGATGACTATCACAAACATGTTGAATGCAGAAAGCAAGCCATAAATTAGTTTATGATTTCATGAAAATGAAATTCAAAACCAAGGAAAAGGAAGTGACAGAGTAAGAAAAGTAATTACGTTTGAGGCAGCCTTTCCGAGTGAGAGATGTTACATATCTTCATTTGAGTAGTAATTGTAAGTGGTTATTCATTTGTAAAAATTCATAGAATGGTACACTTAAAATGTCTGTATTTGTATACATGCATTCTAGACTTCCCTTAATAAAAAATGTATAGAAAAAATAATGCATAATGAAAAATTGACAGAGGGTAAATATAATATGTATTTAAGCCATACAAATAGGAGGAAAAACATAAGATTATAGATTTCAACCCACATTGATCAGTGATGATATTAAATGCAACTGAACTAAAAACTCGAATTAACACATTTCCAGATTAGATTCAAAATACACACACAAACCCATGTGTACATGCAGGTGTGTGCATTCTCTCTCTTTAAATCAGAGAGGGAAAAGGTTTTCTTTTATCATGAATTGGGTAAAAATAACAGATTACAGATAGTATAAAAACAAAGTGCAAGAAATACAACTGAGTATCAATCATTATGTTCTGGAATACAGAAAGTCTACACTAGTTTGAAAACAATTTGTACTTTTTGTTTTCTTGATGATGTCAAAAAAATCATCAAATTGGTTCATAAAAATGAGAATTTCTGAAACACACATATATGAAACCTATAAGGAAAATTTACACATAAATCTTTTTAAACTGGGTAAAATATTTGCGACGAATATGTTTTGAAAGTATTAATGTAAATAATGTTAAGTTTTTATTCAATAAAAAGATTAACACTTAAATTTTCAAAAATGGGACTGTCCAAAAGTAACACACACAGACGAATGAATAAATGCTATACTTCACATATGCTAAGGGAATGCACATTAAAATGTAAAAATAGTGTTCTTGACCAAAAAAAAACAGAGTATTAATATCTGGCCTTGTAGGGAAAGAGTAATGATAATACTAATAGAATGTCCACTGGTAGATATTTTCTGGAGGGCAATTTAGCAACATATATCAAACACAATAAAATGTACGTTACTTTTGGTGCACCTCAAATAATTAATCCCAGTGAAATAATTACATGAGTTAATAATTTTGATTGCAACATTATAGATAACACCCAAAATGGAGACAAAATAAATTTCTAATAGCAGTGAATTTTTGAAAAACTGATATATTTTTATGGCAGAGCATTCTCCAGTAAACAAGTTTTGCTTACTTATGTTTACTAATATAAAAATGTTAATGATATACTGCCACCTAAAAGAATGCTGGTTTATGAGCAGTAAATGTGTGTATATGTATGGGTATTCATAATGGTATATTCCTGAACAGAAAACCACGCTGTCTGTAAACTTCTCAGTAGAATGGGCAGGCAAATGATAACTCATGCAAATCAGGCAGTCACTCATCAAAGCACTTCTAACCTCCATGGAAAGTAAAAAGAAGGTAACTTGGGTTAAATATTCCTTCTTTTCCTGAGATCAAAAGTGTTTTAGTCCCAATCAAATCAGCAATGTAATAATATAATAAGAGTAATAGTCTTTGATTATACATATGTCTTCAATTTTGTCCCATACTCTTACAATAAACTCATGAAGGGTTATTAAACTTTTGTTTTTAATCCATCTATCTATCCATCTATCCACTCAGTTATCTCAAGTAACTAGAACTATTGACCTCTCTTCAGGATTTCACATTAAATGCTCCTGCTCAGGACCCAAAAAAACTCTAGGAGATCTAACTTCCAATAGACTCCAACATGTTCATTATATCAGATGAGGAAACCAATGCCAAAACAATCATGAAAATTACTAAATTAAATGTAGAAAACATTCAACATCAAATACTTTCCTAATTCGTTTCATCATGTAAGTAATAGAACTTCCCAATCTCCAGAGTTCTGTATTCTGATTTTCACAATAAAATCACTTTTTCTTACCTAATCCATACAACTTAAATGTTGGGCCTACATTGCCATATTTCACATTAAATACAGCTTTTTACATGCATAGAAAACATTTTACTTGAAGTCTTCACACAACCTAAAACACTGTCTCAAATGAAACATCTGCTTTGCCAGCAAATGTTTCAAATTTGAAGACATTTGTTTCAATCATCTTTGGAGAAACTAACATTTTTCTTGATTTCAGGCCAAGTACTTTTTAAAAAATCTAACTCTACTAAATCTTTTCAGTCGTAAGCCTTATTCACTGATGGAAATCTGTATTCACAATGAGATGTCAGATGCTAATTCCTTCTTTCAAAAACATATATTGCATTTTACTTTTTAACACAAACTTTACATATGTTCAAACTCCAAGTATATATATATATATATTCTTTCACACACTGTCAGTGTTTATTTATAAAAGTACTTACCAAATATCTTAAATTAACAATGTGGAACATTAAGAAACTACTACAATGGGAATTCAGCTTTTATTCATACAGAACGACATGTCCTTCTAGTATATCCATCTAAGAATTATTATATTTATAAAAGAAAGGCAAAAAGTTTATCAACTTATGCCTTCTCGATTTTGAAAATATTATTGAAAAGTTGAGACTTTTGATGTCCACTATCCAGCGATTCCACTTTGACAAGAATAACAGGTAGTATTTATCAAGTGTGTATTTCACGCCAGGCAGTTCTCTAAGTTGTTATTTCACATGGATGTTTTCTTTTTTACAAGAACCATACACAGTAATATCATAATTCCATTTTAAACGTACGGCAACTAAATCTCACAGAGCTAAGGTCAACTGTTAAAGGTCAGATAGGTAATAACTGACAGATGAGCCAAGTCCACTTGGCTACAAAGACCACACATAATACTGTCTCCTGAGACTGCATACCATATGATGCAATAATATACAATCAATAAAAATTAATAGTGTAGAGGAGTGAATTGTAGTGATAGGAAACACTTATTAGGTACCAGGTGCTATTCTAACATTTCCCAATATTAACTGATTTAACCCTTATTAATCTCCTGTACTAATTTTATAGATGAGGAAACTGGTACACAGAGGAGTAGAGTAACATGCCCAAGGGCATAGCTAGTAAAAATCATAAGGCAAGGATTTTGACTCAGACACTATGGTTCCAGAGTCAGGCTTTTAATGACTGTGTTAGAGAAAAAGACATTTAAAACTTTTGCTAAATATAACAAAATACAAGCAGCATAACTGTAATTCTGTAAGGAAAGAAAAACTACATAAACACAAGCAGCACCTTGGAAAGATACAAGCCAAGAGATTAACAGTTTAACAGCAGGATTACAGGAGAAATTTTTTTTGTCTTCTTCAAGTCTATCTGTATTTTTTAAATTTTCTAAAATTAATATATTTCTTTTGAAATACCAAAATACAAATTTTTATTTTTTAAAAATCTATGATTTCCTTCCACCATTGCCATTATTCTAGCCTTTATTACTTTTTATTCATTAACTGATCTTATGTTCAGTCTTCTTTCCTCTTTCTAAACTCCTTATTAATATTAAATTGACCTCCCTACAGCAAAATGTACAACTTTGATTATAGTATCATCTCATCATCTAAAAAATTATATCTCTATACATATTTATATATATATATATTTGCACATTTATTTTCTATCTCTCACAACAATATATGAGATTCTTGAGGGCACGAATTTGTCTTGTGCATCAAGAGCAGAGCAGAATTACAGTGATCTAAGAAAATGATAGTAGTGGACAAGATTAGGGCAATGGCAGCAAACAAGAGCTAAATATATTTTAGACAATTGTAGATACAAGTTCAACAGGGATTGGTGATTTAATAGGAGAAGGAGTAAGAAACAAGTTTGAAGGTGATACTCAGATTTTTGACTCTGGCAAATTATGTGCTCATACCATTTACTGAGATATGAGGAGATGCGGGTTTAAGAAAGTTAATAAGTTGTTTGGGCAATTTTTAACTGATGCCTGTAAGAATTCCAAAGAAAATCTTCAATACATAGAAAGATGTATGGTTTTACAGTTCAAAATAGAGATTTTTTTTTTTTTTTTTTTTTTTTTTTTTTGAGACGGAGTCTCGCTTTGTAGCCTGTAGCCCGGGCTGGAGTCTCGCTCTGTCGCCTGTCGCCCAGGCTGGAGTGCAGTGGCACAATCTCGGCTCACTGCAAGCTCTGCCTCCTGGGTTCACACCATTCTTCTGCCTCAGTCTCCCGAGTAGGTGGGACTACAGGTGTCCGCCACCACGCCCAGCTAATTTTTTTGTATTTTTAGTAGAGATGGGGTTTCACCGTGTTTGCCAGGATGGTCTCGCTTTCCTGACCTCGTGCTCTGCCCAGCTCGGCCTCCTAAAGTGCTGAGATTACAGGCGTGAGTTACTGCGCCCGGCCCAAAACAGAGATCTTAAAAAAATATGTCTGGAATTAATATTTGAATTCCTACTTCATGCTGTATACATTATAATAAATTTGAAATAGTGCTGCATATTGCAGCAAATTCCAAATAGGATCGGTATTTAAAGGTAAAAATAAAACAATGTGGTATTAGATAAATCTTGGTTATAATAAAATGTAGTGGGAAAACCTTGCTAACTATGATTCAAAATCAAGAAGCAATAAAACAAAAAGAATCCTTCTTAAGTATAAATAAGTATCCACGAGTCCACACTGATATAAATAAAAGATTGGACAAATAAATAAATGGAGAAGAGACAATTGCCTGTGTAGAAAAATTCCAAATAAATTATGTAGATACTCCACCCGCAATGAGGGCAGCATAATTCCCTACTCCTTAAGTATGCACTGTGCTCAGTGACTTCCTCCCAAAGAGTACAGCATGGCAAAAGGAAAAAATGAGTAACTTTACAATGGAGAAATCTGTAAACACAGCCAGGTGATGGAGGTTAACATCAACAATGATAAATCATATTGATAGTACATACCCTTGACACGACATAATGAAAATGGCACTTTACCTCTGTAGTCTTCCTCCCCCAAATCCATAATTTAAGTTAACCATGAGAAAAACATCAAGCTAACTCAATAGAGAGGCATTCTACAAAACACCTGATGGTATATATCTCAAAACCATCAAGATCTTCAAAAACAAAGTCTGAGAAACTGTCATAGCCAAGAGGAAGCTAAAGTGACATGACAACTAAATGCAGTGTGATATCCTGGATGTGATCCTGAAACAGGAAAAGAACATTAGGTAACAGCTGAGGAAATATGAGCAAAGTACAGACTTTAGTTAATGATTGTGCATCAATATCAGTTCAATAATTACAAAAAATACACCATACTAATGTAAGATGTTAAATAACAGCAGAAAATGAGTATAGGTTATATTGTGTCTTAGTACTCTTGGGTTGCTATAACAAAATACCATAAACTAGGTGGCTTATAAGCAACAGAAATTTATTTCTCGCAGTTCTGGAAGCTGTGAAATCTAAGATCAAGACACCAGCAGATCTGATGTCCGGTGAAGGATTTTTTCCCGGTTCACAGATGGTGCCTTCTTGTTGCATCTTCACTTGGTGTAAGAGACAAACAAGCTCTCTAGGAATTCTCTTAAAGGGTACTGTTCCCCTTTATGATTGCTTCACCCTCACGTCCTAATCACCTCCCAAAGGTCCCACCTCTTAAAACCATCACACTGGAGGTAAGAATTGCAACATATAAATTTGTGGGGAACACAAATATTCAGACCATAGCCTAGGAAACTCCGTGGTATCTTTACAAGTTTTCTTCAATTCTTGAACTGTTCAAAAAAACAAAATCTACACTTAAAAATTGTGTCTTTTTTAAAAAATAAATATCAAAAAAAGTTAAAATATGCTAGAAATTTTTCATCAGTTACTATCAAACCTCTTTATAAGAGTTTCGTAAGTCTTTATGATTCCTCATATTCAAATCAGTTGTCCCAATCACTCATTAATTTGTACACAGTCTCCTAAAATAACAAAGTGAAATGTGAAAGAAGAAAGGAAAACAAAAAAAAAAGTAGCCAACAAAAGGAGAGATTTTCTTCTAAGCTCTCCATACTTTGCTCTTCTTTCCTTGAACAGTTTGCTGATAGCTCTGTATGCTATTTTATGTTTATTCATTTTTCAGAAATACATATAGGCCTGACATTAGAGAATCAGAATATAAAAACTTCTCAGCTCCCTCACAGGCTACTAGTACCTAACGCAATGTCTAAGACAATGAATAAACTGATTCAATCTTTCTTTGCATCAGTCTCTTTATCTCAAAAATGAGGATTTAATATGTACTGGGCGACTGTGAGGACACAATGTAAAACAGAATGTAAGGCAGTTAGTAGAGAGCTAAAACAGGGTATAATAAATAGAAGCTATTAGGAACAATAACAAGGTAGAATATAGGAATGGAGTAAAGAAAATTAGCAATCTCTAAAGCAATAAAAAAGTAAAAAGTTAATAATAGTGAGCTTTAATTATCAAATTAGCAACCTGAGCTACAGCTGTTGTGATGCTTTTGAAGCTAAGTTGCCCTATCTTTTTTTTTTTTTTTTTTTTTTTTTTTGAGACGGAGTCTCGCTCTGTCGCCCAGGCTGGAGTGCAGTGGCCAGATCTCAGCTCACTGCAAGCTCCGCCTCCCGGGTTCACGCCATTCTCCTGCCTCAGCCTCCCGAGTAGCTGGGACTACAGGCGCCCGCCACCGTGCCCGGCTAGTTTTTTGTATTTTTAGTAGAGATGGGGTTTCACCGTGTTAGCCAGGATGGTCTCGATCTCCTGACCTCGTGATCCGCCCATCTCGGCCTCCCAAAGTGCTGGGATTACAGGCTTGAGCCACGGCGCCCAGCCTAAGTTGCCCTATCTTAAATAAAACATAGTGACTCTATTAATGAAATTTCATTCAGTAAACTAATCATCCCTAGAATAATACAAGCTACCAGAAAATAGGAAAAAGGGAACTGATCTATTTATCCTCTCTTTACAGATCAGCTCCAGTTCATTTAAATGGAATTTATGCTAAAATTGTGCTAAAATTTGTGAACCCGTATTTTGTCTTGTTTTGAAAGAAAAAAAAATCACATAATCCTGAATCAGAAATATTAACTTATCTGATTATGGTAGAAGTAAAATTAAGAAAACATGGCCAGGTACAGTGGCTAACACCTGTAATCCCAACACTTTGGAAGGCTGAGACAAGAGAATTGCTTGAGCCCAAAAGTTTGAGGCCAGCCTACGCAACATAGTGGAACCCTATCTCTTCAAAAAAAAAAAGAATTTCAAGAAATTTAGCTGGGCATGGTGGCACGTGCCTGTAGTCCCAGCTACTGAAGAGGCTGAAGCAGGAGGATCGCCTGAGCCCAGGAGACTGAGGTTGTGGTGAGCCACAACTGTGTCACTGTACTCCAGTCTGGGTGATACAGGTATACCCTGTCTCTAAAAAAAAGAAAAAAAAAAAAGAGAGAGAGAGAGAGGAAAACAAAGATTTGAAAATTTTTAAAAATATATAAATCTCAAATTATGAAGTATCAAAGAAGTAAACAATCAAGAATATGAGGTTTTCTCTTAGGAACCCTATAACATCACTATATTTAGCATTGTTCAAATGATGCTAGTTTGCTAATGATAAAAATGTGTTAAACCAAAATGTCACCTAAAACGTTTTGAAAACTGTTCATTCTCATTACTGAAAAACTGAGATTAAAATAAAGTCAAAATTACCTACAACTAAGACAAATTGTTTTATCTCACTTTTCAGTTACGTTTTTAAAAAATTATTTAAGAACATTTGGCAAACCTTTTCATATATATCCTCTCTTGTGAGCCTCACTACAACCTAATGTGATGGGTAATATTGCCTCTATCATGGAAATAAGAAACAAAGGCTCTAAAAAGCCAGATCACTTACCTAGTGCTGCACTACAAGTCACAAAGAATCAAGACTGATTAGAGGTCACTTGATCTCAAGTTCAGTGTTCTCTGCATGATATTTCAACTACCATTCACGATTTCTTTATCTTTCTCTCATTTTATTAATATCCACTCCCAAAACTCCACTTAAGCTTAAAGAAATATAAAAAGGTATAAATTCCCGAGAATAAAGATGAGAGATGTCAACAAGTGCTCAAAGATGGAACAGAACATAAGTGGAAACCTAACAGTCCAAGGGAGCTGAAGTAGTGGCCAGTTTCTCCAGAAGATTGGAGAAGAGATGAGATAGAAAAAGCAGTAATGGTTGGAACTCTGTGTAAGGATTAGTTTTGTCAGAGGTGTTTGAACCAGAGCGACTCCATCTTGAATAGGAGCTGGGTACAATAAGGCTGAAACACAGGAGATTAGGCATTTTAAGTCACAGGATGAGACAGGAGGTCAGCACAAGATACAGGTCACAAAGACATTGCTGATAAAACAGGTTGCAATACAGACGTTGGCAAAATCCGACCAAAACCAAGATAGCGATGAAAATGACCTCTGGTCCTCCTCAGCGCTCATTATACACAATTTATAATGTATTTGAATGCTAAAAGACACTCTCACTAGCGCCATGACAGTTTACAAATGCCATGGCAATGTCAGGAAGTTACCCTATATGGTCTAAAAAGGAGATGAACCCTCAGCTCTGGTAACTGCCCACCTCTTGCCCAGAAAACTCATGCATAACACACCCCTAGTTTAGCATATACTCAAGAAATAGCTGTAAGTATTATTAGTCAAGCAGCCCAAGCTGTTGCTCTGCCTATGGAGTAGCCATTCTTTTATTCTTTTATTTTCATAATAAACTTGCTTTCACTTTATGGACTCACCCCAAATTGTTTTTGCACAAGGTCCAAGAACCCTCTCTTGGGGTCTGGATTGAGACCCCTTTCTGGTAACAGTTTCATCCCCAACCTCTTCCTCTCCTCATGCTGCTTCCTAAGAGACAAGAAATTCATGATCTGGAGAAACCAACCAGGAAAACCTAGGTTTTAGGTTACCAAGCACAGCAGAGATCAGAGAAAATGAAATGAGAGCTATTAAGTGCAAGTCCCCATCCTATGCTCTGTGATCACAGGGACCCTCCTCAACTTGGTTCTGAGCAGCCTATTGCTACCTTCTGGTGAGACATTAGAGAATTCTCTGGAAAATCTGATCAGCAGAAGAGAAAAGACCTACAGTCAATAAAATTTAGAATCTCCCAAACAAAGTAACCAGCTGTCGGCCTAGTCACTCAGTAGAGAAGCCCAACAAGACCCACATCCTACCCCCACACCGGAGCATACTTACTCAACCACTCACTCAACCAGGGTTATCAGAGTAGAAGAAAATCATTAGTAAATAAGCAAATACAAATTTTGCTTGTGATCAGGCTTTAGGAAAAATTTTCAAAATCACTTTCTTTAAAATAACAATACTCTGCTGCAAAAGTAAGAGAATAGAATTATTCTTATCTAGTAGGAGTTTGCATTGGGTTTTCAAAACCGAGTGTTTTGTGAAAGAAAGGCTTATATTAACTTTGAATTATTTATATTATTCACATAGTCATAGATTTATGATTAATACAGTTATCTAAGTAAGGCTTCACAACTCTGGTAAATAGCTCAAGAAACGGGAGTGTTTACTATGTGTTTCTTATGTTAAAAACAAGTTTTAATGTTAAAAAAAAAGTGTTCATCATTCAAAAAAATGACTAAGGAATTTCAAAAACAAAACAGAAATCACCTCCTGTGATTCCACAGCCAGTAATTTTGGTACATCATCTTTTAGATCTATAGATCCAGATCAACATTTTAATGTTTGTTTTCTTCTATATCAGCTTGCTTTTAATTTCTAATATAATTTTTTAAATAATATATATTATAGAAACATGAAAGTAGTAAAAATCTTCAAATTGTAATATCAGCTTTAAATCTAAAGCTTTCAAATATTTGAAAAACCAAGATAAAAAATATCTGGAGAATCTTTATTGTGTGAAGTTGTCAAAGTACTTATAAAATAGCAGCCACGGCTCCTGAATTTGTCCACTAATAACCATATCTAGTTTTTGAATACAGAATTCAAATTTCTCTGTCAAATCTATTCCCCTCTCACAATAGTAATGATGATTGCTTTATTTAAACTTTCACCACCAATTACCTACATTAATTAAACAAACATTTTAATCAGTTTTCTCTATCAGTCTCTCTCCATTTTGGTCTAATCGTCACTTTACCTTGTGAAACATCATCTTAGCATCTTATGGCTATGTCTCTCTTCTGTTTCAAAACCTTTAGTGATTTCCTGTTGTCTACAGGTTAAAGTCCAAATTCCTACTGTGGCCCAAAGGTCATTCTAATCTGGCCCTGACCTGCCTCCAGTCACTTGCTTCCATCTTCTGTCTTACACTCTGGCTTCCCTGAATTGCCCTCTGATTTCAGTACCAGCATCTTCCCACCTGCTGTTTTATTTGTTGCAATGTCTTCTCCATATAAATTTTAAAATGGTGTGATAAATACCACTTCATGGTGTGGAATGCACTAACATTCCACAAATATGTTATAAATTATATAATTCAGGTACATGAGAACATGGCTAATATTTGTACTACAGCTTGTGTTTTTCTGTATTTTAAAATTTCTCTTTAACAAAAGGCATACTTAAACTACTGATTCTGTTTGCTCTAAAAGAACAAGAATGAATGCAAAATTATGTTCATTACTTACTCAATGTGATCTATTTAAGAAAGAGTTCTGATCTTCATAGGTTTTTTTTTATTTCTCAATTGCAGCAGTAATTGCTTACTTGCTAACGAAATTAGTTTACATATGCTTGTCTATCATTCTACACTGGACTGTGAGCTTCCTCAAGGACGAGGATGAGAGGATGAGGGTGACAACGTCTTATTTTTTCTTTTAAATATCCATGCCTGAACATAGAAGTGTTCAATAAATATGGACAAAGACAAAGAGGGCTTAATACAGGATGGGAGGGAAGAAAACCAGAGGAAGAGAAAGAAAAACAAAGTAAAAAACTGATGTCAGTACAGGAATCTTTCCCTAAACGTATATAAAAATAATGAATTACAGATTTTAAATAATCTTCATTTCAATCTTCTAATTTTAATTCTAAAAAAAAAAAAACATGGACTGGTACATTCCTGTCTTTTAGAATATAAAAAGGTTTTATAAAATCAATGCAATTTTTGTCCACCGTTTCAAAGGCTAAATATTAAACCAAGGAAAGAACCTTAAAAAAAAGTTAACTTATGTTGGATAAAATAAAATCTAAGAAGCAGATGATAAAGTTGATGAGGTGTTGATTATAGGATTTTGTCATTACAGTATAAATTTATGTATCTTTTCATATCTAGTATCAAAATACCCTCCATATACAGGTGAATCTCTTACTATGGGATTCCGTGGTAGGAAGCGCTACTCCATCTCATCTTATGCAAGCCCCAGGGACTAAATGATCCATTAGGCTCTCATTCCTTAGCATCAAATGATTTACACTTACATAATTAGATGTTACCAACTGGAAAATTGAATCCTGGAGGGCTGCTACGACTCAGGGACAGTTAAAAAATTATCTGCATGGAGATAAAAGTACTATGGTTGTAACAGTGTTGAGAATTCAGCAGCAACAGATTGAAAATCGAGTAGAGCTGAATCAGTGACAGATTCCCACAGTGGACTATTTGGTGGTATGACCCTGGTTGTGTTCGTCACTGCTCAGCTTTCTTTGATTTCTGCTCATTTTCAGAGCCTGGTTCTCCCATGTTCTTGCTGACTCTGAGAGCTGCCCAACCTACTTCAATAAATTCCTTTTCTGCATAAGACAGCCAGAGTCCGTTTCTTGGTTACAGTCAAGAGTTCCAACTCATAGTCGCACAAAATATACCCATCCCAACTCCCACTATAATAATTAGCCACATTCATTTGTTTAAATAAGCAAAGATCACTCAAAGTTCCTGAAAGCTCCATTATTTAATGACTGCGCCTATCAATACCAAACTTCCTAATTCAGAAGGACAAACAAAAGAACAAAAGAATAACAAATATAATCAAAAGGTTAGGTCAAAAGTGCCGGGTATAGAAAGAAGAGATGAAATATGCATTTTCATTTTCAGTATTTTATTTATTTATTTATTTGTTTATTTCGAGATAGAGTCTCACTCTGTCACACAGACTAGAGTGCACTGGCGTGATCTTGACTCAATGCAGCTTCCGACTCCCAGGTTCAAGTGATTCTCCTGCCACAGGCTCCCGAGTAGCTGAGACTACAGGCATGCATTACCACACTTGGCTAATTTTTGGCTTTTTGATAGAAACAGTTTTCACCATGTTGGCCAGGCTGGTCTTGAATTCCTGACCTCAGGTGATCCGCCTGCCTCAGCCTCCCAAAGTGCTGAGGTTACAGGCATGAGTCACTGTGCCTGGCCAGTTTCAGTACTTTTTCATTGTGAAGTCCCAACCTAAGATTTCAGAACCACTTAAAAGTAATTTAATAAAACATCACAAGTGAATTTTGAACCAGAATGTAAGTTCTCTAGAATTGAGAATTTAAACTATACATTATAGCTCATAATATCAAAAATGAGGATGATAACCAAGAAGAAAGCTAAAAAGATATAAAACAGGATAGGAAATTTGTATTCTGTACCTCACTCTACTTTTACCATGATGTTTCTTGTGTATTTACATTGCTTCCCAGACTAACCAAATGAAACCATAAATTCACATTATCTTTGAAAACACAGAAACTAATCCTACATCATATCCAAGCACTAATTGCAGAGACTTGATAATCAGCATAAAGACTAGTGTTTGTACAAGGAGGGAAAAGAAAAAATGCAGATTAGTTAAGTATACCACCAGACTCAGAAAACGCTGAGTTTACAATACAATCTATCAAAATTCTAGTGTCATTTTTTTCACAGAAATTAAAAATGCAATCCTTAAATTCATATGTAACCACAAAAGACCCCGAATAGCTGAAGCAATCTTGAGCAAAAATAACAAAGCTGGAAGAATCACATTCGCAGATTTCAAAATATATTAGAAAGCCATTGTAATCAGAACAGTATGGTACTGGCAATAAAAACAGACACATCAACCAATGGAACAGAATAGAAAGTCCAGAAATAAACCCATGCATTTGAGACAAAGGTGCCAAGACCACACAATGGGAAAAAGATAGTCTCCTCAACAAATGGTGCTGGAAAAACTGGGTATCTTCATACAGAAGAATAAAAGTGGATCTTTATCTGAGACTATATGCAAAAATCAAGTCAAAATCTGAAGACTTAAATATATTATCAGAAAATATAAAAACTATTAGAAGAAAACATATGGGAAAAGCTCCATGACATTGATCCAAGCAATTTTGTTGATACAACCCTGAATCATAGGCAACAAAAGCAAAAACAGACAAATGGAATTGTATCAAACTAAAATGTTTTTACACAGCAAAGGAAATAATTAGTTGTAAAGAAACAACCCAGGATGAGAGAAAATATTTGCAAACCATACATCTAATAAGGAGTTAACATCCAAAATATATAAGAAACTCAAAAAACTCAATAGCAAGAAAACAAGTAAATCAATTAAAAAATGGGCAAAGAATTTGAACAGATATTTCTCAAAAGAAAACATATAAATGGCTAAAGAGTTCATGAAAAAAGCTCAATGTCATTAATCATTAGGGATATGCAAATTACAGTGAGATATCACCTTGTAACTGTCAGAATGGCTATTAACAAGAAGATTAAAAATAACACAAGTGTCTTCAAGGATGTGGAAATAATAATTCTTGCCCTTTGTTAGTGGGAAGGTAAATTAATACAACCATTATGAAAAACCATATGGATTCCTCAAAAAACTAAAAATAAACTACTATATGGCCTAGCAATCCACTTCTAGATGATACAAGATAACTGAAATCAATATATCAAAGAGATACCTGCATTCCCATGTTCATTGAAGCTTTATCCACAATAGCCAAGATATGGAATTAACCTAAACGTCTACCAATGGATAAATGCATAAAGAAAATGTAGTACATACACATAATGGAAAAATATTCAGCCTTTTAAAAAGAAGAAAATTTTGTCATTTGTTACAACATGGGATGAACCCAGAGGACATTATGCTAAGTGAAATTAGCCAGGTACTGCATTATTCCACTTATATGTAGAATCTAAAAACATGTAATTCATAGAGTTAAAGAGTAGAACAGTGGTTACCAGAGGCTTGGGGAGGAGGGAAGAAATGCGGAGTTGTTGCTCCAAGGGTACAAAGTTTCAGTAAGACAGGAGGAGTAAGTCTCTGAGAACTACTGCATAGTAGGATGACTAAGTTAATAATAGTGTATATTTCAGAATAGCTAAGAGAGTTAATTTCGAATGTCTTACCATAAAAAATAAGTGACATGCTAATTGGCTTGATTTAATTATTCCATATTGTACATATGCAGCAAAACATTACACTGTACTCCATAAATATATATTATTATAATTGGTCAATTAGAAATAACACTTTTTTAAAAATTGAGATAATTATAAACTAATTTTCTAAAGTGAAAGAAAATCATGTATGGCTAAATATGGGGGAAAACCTATAAATTATGGCATGATGTCAGTTTCACCCACTTTCAAGCAGAAACATACAAATTCCTTTTAAATAAATACATTCTATAGTATCAATAGTGAATTAAAACAGTGGTCATAAAGTACTTACAAACCCTGGAACTGAACGCAATGGTTAAGTATTTCTTGTTTTATGACATCCCAGTAGAATGATCACATTACGATAACATCACTTCTTAATGTGTGTTTTTAAGTAATCACTTTGTTCACAGATAAGCAGTTGTGTGTGTGAGCTCCTGCATATGTTGTGTTTGCATATGTAATAAGTTAAATATTAACATAAAGTACCAAAGAGATATAGCGATTTTATTTTGGCAATAGTCAATCTCTAAAGATAATTAATGTTCATATTTAAAGAGCTATCCATGTGATATTTTGATGTTCGCATTTTCTTCTGAATTACAATTACCTCTAAAATTCATATTTAACTTAAAAAATAAATGTAAGCCCATTAATTATAAAGTAAGAAAAAATTTTGGCTTGGTTCTTTAAAAAACAAACAGAATCTCTCCTAAAGAGACAAAAATCGTAATTTGAAAAATGTATTAAAATTATAACTCTTTCTAATACAAGAGGGGACATATGTTCAGTTGTGGCAAGTTTTCAAATTGAGGTGCCTACTTTAATGATCAAGGAAAAAGCTTCCAGGCTACAGAAGAAAAGGACTTAAAAAATTAACAACAATAAAAATAGCTCACTAAATTTTAAAGATATTTTTAAAAGTATATTAAGTTCTCAGGGTATAAGCCATTTTGGGGCAATTGATTCTGGGGGAAAATTAAATAGATAATGTTATTTTACCTAAGTCATTGAGGTGAGGAAATATATTTGATTGTGTATTCTCCATACAACACACACACACACACACACACACAGAGAGAGAGAGAGAGAGAGAGAGAGAGAGAGAGAGAGAGAGAGAGATCAGTAAGAAGCATCTTATTAGAAAGGTCTATACAAAATTAGATAACTAAGTAACAGCATGGGGCGAGAGTTACAAGAGGAAAAATTTGGAACAGATTTCAAAGGACAGCAAAAGCAGTGCTGCTGTAGAATGAAGTTCTGGCAACAGGTGCAGAAAGATGAGCACATGGGAAAAAGACCATGAAGCCTGACAGAATTCTGGGAATAAAATAATAATATTTAAAACTTATGCCATACTTTTTTTTTCTTCAAGCATTTTACACAAATCAACTAATTAATCATCAAAACACCCACACAAATATTTCTCAACTCATTATCACACCCAAGAATGAGTTGCTTCTTCTTGACTACATATTACAAATCAAAGCTTTTTTCACTTTTCACATTAAACTTTTCAGCAATATCTGCCTTTTCATCTAGAACTAATTTAATCATTGCATTTGATATTTTCAACAAATTCTATTGCCCCAAACAAATCCAAAATTAGACTGCCTGTTTCTGATAGATTTCCCTTGAGAATAACACAGGATTTATTAAAACAATCTACACCATGTTTGCTTAAGTTCAAAATACTATCTAGCTGATAGAATACAGATAGTCCCCAATTTATGATGGTTTGACTTACAATTTTTTAACTTTACTGTAGTGTGAAAGTTATATGCATTCAGTCAAAACCGTACCTTGAATACCCAAACATTGTTTTTCACTCCCACATCACATTCAATAAATTACATGAGCTAATCAACACTTACTATACAATTACAAAATTATTTATATTCATTTATTGTAAAATTGGCTTTGATGACTTTGCCCAACTATAGGCTAATATAAGACTCCAGAGCACATATAAGGTAGGCTAGGTTAAGCAATGATGTTCAGTAGGTTAGGTATATTCAATACATTTTTGACTTATGACATCTCCAACTTATGATGGTTTTATGAGGATGTAACCCCATCATCAGTCAAGGAGCATTTGTATATTAAAGTCCAGAATAGCTAATGGACAAATAAAAAGCATATTGAAAATTTCTAGAAAGTATCATGAAAACTCATGCTTAGGTCATTTTCTCCAGCTTTGCAACATTATTGAATAACCATTTCCCAAAAGGTTACTAATCACCAAATCTAGTGGCCTTTTCTAAACTGCTCTGAAGCCTGTGATACTACCTACCATACTCTGATTCTTAGCCTTCCAAGACAATGTACACTCTAATTTACTCTTTTACCTAACAGGTATTTGTTTCTTGTTACAGATGCCTCCAAAATTAATGAGCTCCTCAAAAATCCTTTCTTTGGAAGAAGGCTCTAGAACCAGGCTGCCTGAACCTCTATCCAAACTCTACTACTTGCTAGTTGTCTGAACTATGGCAATGTCTTGATGTGTCAGCAGTTTCACCTGCAAGAAGGGTATGTTGGTAATAACGGTACTTATTTTACAGAGGATTTGAGAGAAATATGTCAAAAAATATGTCAAAAAGAGGAACAGTGCCCAGTATATCATAAACATCAACAAATGTTAGCAGTTATGATGTTAAATTTTATGATTACTATTATCCTCTTTATTTGCGATATCATCTAATCTAATGGCTTCAATAATTTCTGCTCTGTAAGTGACCCTCAAAACTAAATCTTGTTGACATAACCTTATCTGAAATTGTAATTTTCATTTTCAACCACCTGCTGAGTATTTCCATCAACAGTGCCTTCCCAACAGCACATATTCAAAAGATCCCAGGCTGAACACACCATCCCAAAATTATCATTCATCCTATGTCCCTTTTTTTCAGGATGTAAAGTTTCAAAATACAAGTCATATTCTCTATTCGATTTTCATTATATCACCCTTTGTGACAACCTAGACAATTAGTATAATATTACAATTAAAATAAGGCCCAACTCATTTTCTTCAATTTGACAGGATATAATTTGTCTTCTCGTGGTTTTCCTTCTTTGCCTAAAATTATTTCCCTTTTGCTTAAATCAAAAACTAATAAATGTGACCTGTTATTACTTATTCTAACATCACTTTTTATTCTAGTGTCCATTTGTACAACAGTTCTTTCAAATTAGTACCCTTTTTGTAAGAAATGATTTATGATCTTCCTACTTTTCTTAACTCCAAACATTCATAGGTGCAAGCAGGCCAAGGCAGGTGGATCACTTGAGGTCAGGCATTCGAGCCAGCCTAGCCAACATGGTGAAATCAATCTCTACTAAAAACAAAAATTAGCTGGGGTGGTGGCCTGCACCTGTGATCCCAGCTACTTGGGAGGCTGAGTGAGGAGAATCACCTGAACCCAGGAAGCAGCAGATGCAGTGAGCTGAGATTGTAACCCTGCACTCCAGACTGGGCAAGAGAGCAAGACACAGGTCCAAAAACAAAAAAACAAAAAAAAAGGAAGGTGCAAACATCTGACTATATCACTGTCACCTTTCATTTGTGTACTATAATACTTAATACTTAATGTGATTTACTTTGCTTTTATTTCTTTCAATTATAGCTAGTATATTATATTGATATTTTACTGTGTATTTCTGACTGTATTTTCAAGGTAAGGGGGTGCCTACAAAATACTTATTATAAAAAAAGGATGTTGGGTCTGATATGATTGAGAATCAGTGTACTAAATGAAGAGCTACAAAAGTAAGTAATATTGTCTTGCTAGGCTTATTAAAGGGAGGAAAATGTTACTATTGGTTTATTTATTTTATTATGATTATGTAGTACATTTATATACAAGAAATGGAGCAATGGTAATTGTTACCATTATCGTTAAGATTATCAAATAACTATAATATGTTATCATTGCAAAATCTCACTCACATATTGATATCATAGGTACAAGTTCTTCGGCAAATTTAAGTATACCAACTCCAACGTATTACAATGTTTTTAAAAAGTAATCAGGATTGCCTTTAAGAAGCCAGAGTCACACAAAAAATAAACTCAGCAGATCAATATTTAACCATGATATTGTATTTATAAAGAATATCAAGGAAATCATTCTTGAAGAAATTAAGCTCTACCCAAATCGTAATCCTGAAACTTAAGCCAAGTCTTTAGCTGTAGAATCCTATTGTCTTATATAAATAATTCTGAAAGTAGTATAATACCCTTAAGAGAAGGATTGTGTCATTATTTCCTCCTTGATCATTTCCCAACAATAGGCTTGTATTAGTCAGGGTTCTCTAAAGGAACAGAACTAATGGAATATATATACACACACACATATATATAATGGAATATATATACACACACATATATATATAATGGAATATATATATTCCAATAATTAATGGAATAATATCCAATAACTAATGGAATATATATATATTCCATTATATTGCATATATATATTCCATTATATTGCATATATATATTCTCCATTATACTGCATATATATTCCATTATATTGCATATATGTATATTCCATTATATTGCATATATATACACACACACACACACACAGAGAGAGAGAGAGGCAAGTATATTAAGTATTAACTCACATGATCACAAGGTCTCACAATAGGCCATCTGCAGGCTGAGGGGCAAGGAGAACCAGTTCAAGTTCCAAAACTGAAGAACATGGAGTCCGATGTTCAAGGGCAGGAAACATCCATCATGGGAGAAAGATGTAGCCTGGGAGGCTAGGCCAGTCTCTCTTTTTACATTTTTCTGTCTGCTTTTTTATTCTGGCTGTGCTGGCAGCTGATGAGATGATGCCCACCCAGATTAAGGGTGGGTCTGCCTTCCCCCAGCTCACCTACTCAAATGCTAATCTCCTTTGGCAACACCCTCACAGACATACCTAGGATCAATACTTTGTATCCTTCAATTCAATCAAGTTGACACTCAGTATTAACCAAAGCAAGTCCACCCCTTGTCAACTTGAACCCATACACATCTCCTGAAATCATACATAATCTTTAAATAAAGACAATAATAAGGTCATAATTATGCCTAACATAGTACAACTATTCTTCGTACAACCGGAAACGCACCAATCCCCAACCCAAAGACTATTACATAAAGTTAACAATACTTAAATGCCAATGTGAACTCAATAAATCTTATGTCACATGATAAAGGATAAAGGAAATAAAATGACGATAATTTCTTAGTACAAGTGTATATATACACAAACATGTTTTTAACAAAAGAAAGGGGAAAGACTCATGACAATTACAGTCCTCATTTCTGCAGCTGGCCACATGGTCACAGCTAGTATTGATGACTACCTTCTTCTACTAAGTATTCTGTATTCCCTTTCCCTTCAGCAAGCACCAGGTTGTATTTTTTTGTTTTTTTATTTTTCCTGGTGGAGTGATTCAAACCTTCATTCAGGAAGGGCCTGGATCATTTGCAGTCCTGCCTGGATTGGGCTGCTATAATTTCCCATTGACCTTAATCACCGGGCATGGTAATACTAAGAGATGCCCTAATGGATCTCCTGTATTCCATGCACACTCTTCCTTACCTCCGTTGCAGTGTAGTAGGCTGATTTCATCTTGATAGTCCAGGTCAATCACCCCAGTCAACACTGTATCTCCCTTCTTAGCCTGTTCACTTAAAGGTGGGAGGAACCCAAAGTGTCCAGGTAGCAATCTTAAGTTCCAGTTTAATGGAATCATTGTTGTTTCTCCTGGTGGCAGCATTCCTCCCTCCAGAACTAAGAGCTCTGCGCCAGCAGAACGTAATGTTGCAGGAACAGGAAGCAAAAATTTTGCCAGTGGATCACTAGGGTTGATGGTAAGTGGTGCCACTTCCACTTCTACCCTTGATTCCTGGACCCATGAATCCCGGCTATGAGAGAAACAGTACCATATATTGGACGCTGATTCATAGTATACAGGGCCTTCTGGAGAGTTTTGCCCCAGCCCTGCAAAGGATTGTCACCTAGTTGGCATTGCAATTGTGACTTCAAAAAGCCATTCCTCCATTCTACCAATCCAGCTGCTTCAAGATGATGGGAAAGATGGTAAAACTAGTGAATTCCATGAGCATGAGTCGCACTTCTGAAGTCATAAAGTGAGTGCCTTGGTCAGAGCCAATGCCATGTGGAATACCATGACGTTGGATAAGGCATTCTGTAAGTCCATGGATAGTAGTCTTGGCAGAAGCATTGTGTGCAGGATAGGCAAACCCATACCTGGAATAAGTGTCTATTCCAGTGAGGACAAACCTCTGCCCATTCCATGATGGAAGAGGTCCAATATAATCAACCTGCCACCAGCTGGCTGATCACACCAAGGAATGGTACCATATCGAGGGCTTGGTGTTGGTCTCTGCTGCTGACAGCACTCAGCAGTGGTCGTAGCCAGGTCAGCCTTGGTGAGTGGAAGTCCATGTAGCTGAGCCCATGCATAACCTCCATCCTTGCCACCGTGGACATTTTGTTCATGGGCCCATTGCATGATGACAGGAGTGGCTGGGGAAAGAGGCTGAAGGTTCCCACAGAACGGGTCATCCTATCCACTTGATTGTTAAAATCCTCCTCTGCTGAGATCACCTGTTGGTAAGCACTCACATGAGATACAAATATCTTCACGGTTGTTGACCACTTAGAGAGGTCCATCCACATACTTCTTTCCCAAATTTCTTCATTACCAATTTTCCAATCATGCTTCTTCCAAGTCCTGGACCATCCAGTCAAACCACTGGCTACAGCCCGTGAATCCATATATAATCATACACCTGGTCATTTTTCCTTCCATTCAAAGTGCACAACCAGGTGCATTGCTTGAAGTTCTGCCCACTGGGAAGATTTCCCTTCACCGTCGTCCTTCAGGGATGTCCTAGAAAAGGGCTGTAGTGCTACAGCTGTCCAATTTCAGGTGGTGCCTCAGTATCATGCAGAACTATATGTGAACCAGGCTCTAGTCTTCTCTTCCGCTGTCAACTGATCATAGGTAACTCCCCAGGAGGCCATCGGTGCAGGCTGGAGGAGAGAAGGCTGGGTGGCAGGAGTGGGGACCATGGGCATTTGCACCACTTCCTCATGTAAATTATTTGTGCCTTCAGGACCTGCTCGAGCCCGATCACGTAGATACCACTTCCATTTCATGATGGTATGCTGCTGTGCACGACCCAATTAATAGCTAGATGGGCCAGAAAGCACCCAGTTCGTGATAAGCAGTTCAGGTCACATGGTGACTTGATGACTTATCGTCAAATGTTCAGTTTCCACCAATGCCCAGTAACAGGCCAAGAGCTGTCTCTCAAAAGGGGAGCAGTTATCTGCAGAAGATGTCAGGGCCTTGCTCCAAAATCCTAGAGGCCTCCTCTGTGATTCACCTATGGGGGACCCGCCAAAGGCTCCAAACAGCACCCCTATCTGCCACTGACATCTTAAGCACCATTAGATCTGCTGGATCATATCGCCCAAGTGACAAAGTAGCATGCACAGCAGCCTGGACCTGTTGCAGAGCCTTCTGTTGTTCTGGACCCCACTCAAAACTGGCAGCCTTTCAGGTCACTCAATAAATGGGCTGGAGTAACACACCCAAATGAGGAATGTGTTGCCTCCAAAATGCAAATAGGCCCACAAGGCATTGTGCCTCTTTTTTGGATGTAGGGGAGGCCAAATACAGCAACTTATCCTTCACTTTAGAAGGAATATCTTTCCCAGGATAAATACTTTGTATCCTTCAATCCACTCAAGTTGACACTCAGTATTAGCCATCACATGGCCTGCAAGTAAGATAAAGACCTTTCACAAATAAAAAAATAAAGAGTTTATGATTTCAGGAATAAGGGTTAAATACCGGCCGGGCGCGGTGGCTCAAGCCTGTAATCCCAGCACTTTGGGAGGCCGAGACGGGCGGATCACGAGGTCAGGAGATCGAGACCATCCTGCCTAACACGGTGAAACCCCGTCTCTACTAAAAAATACAAAAAACTAGCCGGGCAAGGTGGCAGGCGCCTGTAGTCCCAGCTACTCAGGAGGCTGAGGCAGGAGAATGGCGTAAACCCAGGAGGCGGAGCTTGCAGTGAGCTGAGATCCGGCCACTGCACTCCAGCCTGGGTGACTGAGTGAGACTCCGTCTCACCAAAAAAAAAAAAAAAAAAGAAAAAAAAAAAAAGGGTTAAATACCATTTATCTTATATCTATCACAGATTAAACAACCATGCTTTCAGAAACAATTTAAAGTGTCTGTTTCTGCAATCTTTTGCTGTCAAAAATATTTTTCTGTGCCTTTATTTGTGTTTCAAGGCCATTATCTCCTGGGTGGATGCACTGGATTTGTTAGTAAAGCTACCAAAGTATAAAATAATTGTCTGTACTATCATTTATAAATTTTTCAGTTAATATACATAATCTTATAACAGAAATGAAACAAATTTGTCTAAAGGAAAATTTGAAAGCTCATAAAAATAATAATTTTTGGAGTTTGTATCATCTAAAAAATTAACCTTGTATACATGTTTGGTTATCTCATTCCCTTTCCCTTCTCCCTGGGAATAAGGCCACTGGTAATTTTTAACACTTCAGAAGAAAAACAAAAGTGACTTAAAACACCTACAAAGTAATGACATAAATGTTTATGGGCAAAGATATTTATCTATTTGAAAGGGTCATTTTTAAAGGCTTCAGATATTCTATTGCATTGAATATCTACCGTCAGGAACAATTATGGAATTCTGAACTAAATATACACTTTCTTAACACACTGAAATCTACTAATGTTAAAGTCTCAAAAATGAAATACATTTATGACATGAATAGAAAGATGAATTTCTAACCATTATAGTCATTTTAAAAATAGAAAATGTCTCCAATTGTATATAACTTAATAGGGATTTCAGGTCCTCAATTCCTACTTCTTCCTCAACTGGGTACCTTTCAGGATCATGTCTTCCATAAAGGACAAGGGATGAATGAGATTTTTTATGAGGTGACTTCCAAATCTAATTTCCTATCATAGGGTATATTTTAGGCTCTAAAGTATAAAGAATAACAACACATTAGACACACATGGGAACATACAAAACATACATGTAATAAGCAAAATATTAATCTTAAGAAATTTACATTTATTCAGTCTTCAACTTCAGTCGTATTAGTTTCTGCTAAGTCACATTTACCACACAAAATGAAGATCGTGCTATTAATTACTGTACTTACGCTCAAATGGCATATAAGTGATCTTACAGGGACAGCCTGCTTCCTGATGTAATCCTTATAAGGTTCTTAGTAAAAATCCTTTAAAAAAATAATTGTTAATACTAGCTACCATTTATTTAATGCTTACTAATAATGAAGCATTGTCTTAAGATCATTACCAAATACATAATCTCATTAACACAGTCCTATGGGAGTTATTATCCTCATTATACTTAAAGAAATTGAGGCACACAAAAAAGCCAGAATTTGAACTCACACAGTCTTTATCCAAGACCTAACCTCTTGTCCTCTTCCCTGCATTGCCCTTTCCTCCTTGGCCTTCACACAAACCTGCAGATCCTATATGCAATATGGTCTCCCTACCCTCTGCCTCTCATCTCTGCTAAGAGGGTCCATAGGCTGTTAATTCAAACAGAGCACTCCAGAAAGCTGGCAGAGGTGGGAAGGAAAAGACAGTGAATTCTAACAAAGGTAAAAGTAAAGACAGAAAGGATGGCATTATTGAGGCTGTAAAGTAATAAGCTCCATGTTCCTGGATAGATCAAGAATTGGCTCTAAAAGCAATTTAGTTGGAATAAAGGTAGCATTTTCTAAGGTTGATTGAATATGTAGAGCAACATACTTAGATTAATAATAGGAACCATAACATTTTAGAGCTGGAAAACATTTAAATCATCTAGTTTAATCTCATTCTCTCCTCCACCCCTTGTAAAAGAAGATGCTGAAACTTAGAAAAGTTAGTTGTTGTTTCTTCAAGGCCTAACAAAACCAGTTAAAGAACCAATGCCATATTTCTATGGGAGAGCATTACATTCTAAAAATCATTATGAATGGGGAGGATTTATTGGATATAATACAATCCTAAACCAGAGAAAAACCTTAAGAAAATAAAGGTATGAGATAGAAAGAAGCTGGGACCAGTTTTCCCATAAAATGCTACCTTAATGCTGCAGACATCAAGAGATCACCTTACCTTTAACCTGCTTTCTTAATTCTCTTTTCCTTGTATTTTCAATTCTGATCCTGCCAAAATAAATCCCATTAGGAGAAACTTCTATATTTTGTATCTTCTTAATGGCTCTTCCTTTCAAAAAGAACTGGATAAAACTTGCTCCGTTGTGTCTCACAAATTCACTTAATTCATACACTAAAATCATCCCATATTGAGAATGGCACAAATTTAAATGTATAAATTAGAGAGACATTCCTTTGTGAGAGAGAACTGAGAAAAATAGAGATCCTGTGTAAGAGGGATTTAAGGGTAGTAGCATTATTAACTACATACTATATAATCAGGCATTATAATTGACATTTTGCAGGTATTATTTCTTAAAATCAGCACAATTGTTGTATGAGAGAGTTCTTATTATCCTATTTTATAGGTAAAACTAATAAAGCTTAAAGAAGCCAACCAACTTGTCCAAAGTGATACAGTACTAAGTCACAGACCTCTGACATTACAACTTTATTCAAGTACTTAATAATAAAATTTATGTATTTTTCATACGCTTATTCTATAAGCTGTGATATGCCTATTTTATTCTATTAAAATCAGTTCTAGAACTAGAAGGTAAACTAGAGCTTATTTATACCCTCATACAAAAATTAATAAACAAAGCCCAAAGATATAAAGTCACTTGCCAAAGATAACAGAACATGTTAATGGCAAGGCAGAAACTACAAATTGTTAAGATTTACCAAGAACTTACTACCATATAAGGTAGGTATTATACTATCCACATTGTACAAATGAGAAAATAAAAGCAATGGGAAATCAAGTGGCTTTTCCAAGATCATAAAGCAAGTAACAAGAAAGAGAAAGAACATAGATTTGTCCTCAAGCAGTCTGGCTCTACAGCCTGTGTTGTTAACCACTATGCTAGAATCTCCCCTTTAATTAAAAATTGTACCTCCTAATTTCCTTTCCAGCTCCTCTGAAATTAAGATAAACTTTGCACTTATGAGTTACACATGAAAGAATCAATAACAGAAAAATCAAGTAATAACCTACTTTGAAAATTCAAACAGCTCCATTATTTCAATTGATATTTAGAAATTTACATTTCTAATATCTCTATAAATTGACAAATGTAAATGAGTCAATTTATAGAGATTAACAGAGGCTCAAATTTTAAACCTGAACTTATCCCAGCACTACTGATATCTGCACTTAGCTCATCCTTCCAACTCTACCACATGGATATTTGTAAAATGAGCCTAACGATTAGATCCTCTGCCCAGAATCTGGACAACTTAGAATGCTAAATTGGGACCTTAATTGTTTCTGTTTCATGAGTCAGTGAGTATAATATTTTATCTGTTGGATTTTCTAAATGCCAATTCCATCATGTTCTAAGCACATTCCTTGCCCACTCAGTAGTAGACTGGGTCACTCAAACAAAATATAAGTATAACAGTAAAATGAAGTTTTCTAATTCTTTATTTTCTCTTACAAGCAACCAACAGACCAATACTTTGGTGGGCTCATCTACCTATGTATCTCAATTTTTTCTTTTATCTCTTCACTCTCTCTCCATTTAACCAATCCCAACTGCGTAAATCACGCATTAGAATACAGTCAGCCCTCTGTATTGATGGGTTCCCCATCCATGGATTCAACTAAGCAAGGATCAAAAATATTCAGAAAGAAACATTCCAGAAAGTTCCAAAAACCAAAACTTGAATTTGCCAGCATGGAGAGTACTATGTTGAATCCACTGGAATAAAGGGATAGAGAGGCATTGTATTAGATATTATAAGTAATCTAGAGATGATTTAAAGGGAAGACGTGTGTAGTTATGTCAGAGGTATTTGAACCAGAATGAATCCATCTTGAATAGGAGCTGGGTGAAACAAGGCTGAGACACAGGAGGTTAGACATTGTAAGTCACAGGATGAGGCAGGGGGTCAGCACAAGATATAGTCACAAAGACCATGCTGATAAAACAAGGTGTAAAGAAGCTGGCCCAAACCCACCAAAACCAAGATGGCCATGAAAGTGACCTCTGGTCCTCCTCACTACATTATATGCTAATTATAATGCATTTGCATGCTAAAAGACACTCCCACCAGTGCCATGACAGTTTGCAAATGCCATGGCAATGTCATGAAGTTACCCTATAATGGTCTAAAAAGGGGAGGAACCTTCGGTTCTGGGAATTGCCCACCCCTTTCCCAGAAAACTCATGAATAATCTACCCTTGTTTAGGATATAATCAAGAAGTAACAATAAAAATAGCCAAACCGCAGCCCTGAGGGCTACTCTGCCTATAGAGTAGCCATTCTTTTATTCCTTTACTTTTCTAATAAACGTGCTTTCTAATTCTTTCTTGCACTAGATCTAAGAACACCTCTCTTGAGGTCTGGATACAGACGGACCCCTTTCCTGTAACAGCTATATACAAATACGACATCATTTTATATAAGGGACTTGAGTGTCTTTGGATTTTGGTATCCAAGGGGATCCTGGAACCAATCCCTCATGTACACCAAGAGATGGCTGTATTTCACTTTTTCTAAATTATTTTCCAATGTACAAAAAAAAAAAAAGGCCCTCAAAAACTGAGAGTTAAAAAAAAGAAATGTTTCATAACATTTTTCCCTTTTTGTCTGTCAAACTATATTTAGAAAACAAAATTTAGTGACCATAATATGGCTATTACTAAATACATAAAAAAATTCCTTTCATCAAAATGGACGAAAAAGAAAAAATTTATATCCTAAAGCCCACTTCCTCCTTGCCATCCATTTGGAAATGAGAAATGAATTCAACATAAGGGACACTAGTAGATAATTTAAGAGAGCAGCTTAGGCCTAGTGCTTATGAGGTTAGCAGTGTGCTGCAATTAATTTAAAAAAAAAAAAAAAAAAAGCACACACAGGCTTTGAGGACATATAAAACTAATTATATCACTTCCTAGCTCCATGATCTTGGACAACTCATTTCACTCCTCCAAATCTCAGTTCACCTGTCTAAAATGTACATAAAGTAGCAGGTGCGGTACAGGAGACAGAAGGGAAAGTCTAAAAGTCTCGGGAAATAAAAGCAGAAATGCCAGATCCACTAACTAGTGTTATATAATATAAATAAACCAGACACTCATGCTGGGAATTTACCTTCTTTATTTCAGAGGCAAATAACTGTATCTGATTATTGAAATCTGAAGGAAGAGGGTGGGACCAATAACAGTGGGTATAAAAATTAAAGAATTTTTGAGGGGATTACTCAGGAAATTGACAGGTCTTAAAGAACAGCTATAAGCCTACTTAAGATCCTAAACCTTGTTGGGCTGAGACACCCAGAAAATTACAAGATACAGAAGGAGGGACAGTCATGCAATAAAGTTATTGAATGAGGTACTGTGCTAAAAGCCAGAAATATATAAAGTAGGTATGAATCCACCATAGTTTTAAAGAGGAAACAGGCAAGTTAAGAGACAATTACAAAAAGTGTAGTAACTCCATCCTGGAAGAAAGAGCAAACAAGGTAGTGAACAGTGCAATAAATGCCATCATGGAAGAAAGAATGGACAGAGGCATGTGCAAAGTCAGAGACCTGAAAAGAAAATTATGTGCCTCATATGGGTATCAAGTAGGAAGTAGGGCATGTTGGCAGAAGGGGAGGTTGAAGGGGTAAAATGGGCCTGGTGGTAAAGGAACTTTGTACATTTTGCCAGTAATTTGCAAACCATTACACTATAAAATGATGTGATCAGATCTAAAGTGAGATCCATATAATAGCAAATTAAAAGATGTATTGAAAGTAAGTGCCCAATTAAGAGGTTCTTGCAGTCAGCATGGTAAGAGATGAGAAGGTGGGGATAGGATGTTTTAAAGAAGGGAGAGGGGTGAATATTAAGCAGTCAAGTATGCTAATAGAGTTAACTCATCCCAATGAAAACTTGTCATCACAAAAAGCACGGAAAACTTTTCTTATTACCTTTTTTTTTCTTTTCTTTTTTTTTGGTCACTGTTGCCTCTGAACAGATGGGAATTCCCTCCTCTTAGTCTAATTGACAGCAAAAACTTCAAATGGGAAGAACTTCCTGGCATGGGTTTACAAAGAGTGCTTAAATCTATTCCAATTTGCAATTGGAAACACTCATTGAGACAACCGAAGAATTTAGTAAAATAAATTGAATAATATTTGATAAATTTACACTCTCATGGTGTGTGAGTATTTCAGCACAGGCTGGAACAGTTTCAGGTTCATCATTACCTCCTGAGAATACTTCTGATAAATAAAAACTCACAGAAAAGTAAAGCTAAAGTCTCAACTCTTGAATAGGCAGCAATGATTTTCTTGGTTTTAACATTCCGACCCTAATGAGCAGGATTTCTAAACTGATAACTAGAAGGCAACAAAGCTCTTTCCTTTACAATGAAATCATATAAATTTTAGGGGTTTTCTTTTTTTTTTTTTTTTTCTATCACACAGGGGATATGTGTATAAAGGAGAGGGATTTTTCATTTTTTAAAATCACCCCCATTTTAAAGTTAGTACAGATATTTTTAAAATACCTTTTCCAATTCACTATCTTCACCTTTTCTCCTTTTAATTGTCTTCTCATTGTTTCCTCCCTCTCCATATTCAAAATAATAAATAAGTTAGTTTGTGTGTTTGAGGAAGAGGTGTTAGAAAAGTTTCATCAGTCCAATTCCTTTGTTCCCTCAATATCTCTCACACAAATCCATCTCAATTTCATGGCCTAAGTAGACAGTAACAAGAAGAAAGAATATAGAAAATAGGCAACAGAAAACAGAAAACAAAAGAACCAATGAAACACAAAAGCCAAACGAAAAAATATCAATACTATACTAATGCAGTATAACTAATAAATTGAAAGTTATCTTGGAAATCTTCTAGCCCCACTCTGTTGACAATAAGACACAAAACAGCATTGTAGGAGATTGGAGGGCTGGGGCGCAGTGGATAAGAACTGATTAAACCTTTCAAACCTAATCTGACCAGGAGTTTAGGACTGCCTGCCCAAGAGATGTACCCTGAGTAATGGCAGGCCTATAGTTTCTATATTTGAAATCCAAAGAAGCTACATTGGGTCCTGGGTTTGCTGAGAGTCTAAATTTATCAAATATTATTCAATTTATTTTTCTAAAATCTTCAGTTGTCTCCATGAGTGTTTCTAATTGCAAAGCATCTCAAAGATGCTTTCTTGCCTCAGAATTTTCTTTATTGACTCTCAATTTGAGAAATGCAAATATATTTTAAATAAAATTTAAGTACTGTTTTGTTATAGTGCTTTTTTACATAGGCCTTTTTGTATTGAAAATAATTTTTCTATGGGAAGCAAATGAATTCCGAAGTCATATGCCAGTTTGGTTTTGGGTAATCCATCAGAAACACTGCAATGAGATAAAAGAGATGATCCTACTTACATGTTCTCCTTAATGGATCTTCAGCCACTCGTTGCCTATCCCTAAAGAATCATATATTTTAAATCTAATAATTACCTAATCCAAATTCATTATTTTATCTATGAAGGCACCATGGCCTAGAAGGAAAGGTAACCTGCAAAGTAACACAGAGTTGGTGTAAGAACCCAGGTCTCTTGATTTCCAGTCTAAAAAATGTAAACTGCAAGAATGACCCTGGTGTAGTACATCTGATACATGGCAGTTTGGCTAGATGAGAGCAGATTTGGTAGTTCAACAACCACCACTCACCCCTTCCACACAAACACACACACACTTCAGCTACATCCATAATCCAATATTTTTGTCATTATATTATCATCTCTGTCTGTACCAAGTACTGTTTGTTAAACACTTTATGAACAACCTCTAATCTAATTATCAGAAAAATCCTATTACATAGGTTCTTCAAAGTAGAAATGGCTAAAAAAAAAAAAAAAGAAAAATTAATTGAAGTCCAGAAGACGTGATGATAAAGTACCAAGCTCCTACTTGAAATAATTCAAGTGTTTAGGCTAACTACATGGCAGAACAAGAAAAATAAAGTGTATTATTCCCTTTCTGAAAAGCTGCCTTAACCTAGCAGTGTCTTAGTCTGGCAGTCAAACTGCTCACAATGTGGTACCAATCCATATTTCTATTCTCATCTCCCATCCTTTTAATGCAGTATTAATATGCTATGAATGCAATAAGTTACAAATTAATGAGTTTTTCCTCACTGAGATCAGAGTGTTTAAAAACACAGAATATATAAAGTCTAAGATGGTTAGCACAGTGATAGGAACAAAACAAACTTAAGAATACTACTTGACAGGTCTATACTACAAGCATAGACCATGACTACAAATACCATAGGTAAGGAAGAATTCTGAAAAAGCTGAAATAAAATCAGCTTATCTCAATCCCTTGGTGACTTAAATGTGATAAACTACTGTGACAATCAGGGAGATTGGTAAATAGTAGCTCATTTAGCTTAGGTATAAAAAGCCAAAGACTTAGACAAGTTCTCTTGTTAAGTGCTAAAAGTAGGGCTAGAAAAGCAAAATTATAAAAATGGAAAATATAATTAGAAATAAGCATGACCCAATATTAAACAATTAAATAATGCTGAAAGAACATAGAATCAGTAAATAAGTTGAGTCCAGATTTTTGAGAGAAGGTAGAGGGAAGTGGGGAAGGAAGATGTGACGGCCAGGGAGTGAAGAAAGAAACAAGAAAAATAGCAGGGAATAGAGATTCACTCTTCAGAGAATCTTTGTAGATGAAAAATGTTGTACCTGTGAAGCAATCAGCGTAACATGGAAATAAGGCTACCATAACCTACTGACTTTTAGGTATCAAAATGTCAGAAAAATTGATTTTTTTTCCTTTCCAATTTATACATGACCATTAATTCTCTATTTAGAATCTTTAATGAAACTCTAAATATCCAGTTAATAAATTTCAAATATCACAATTTACTAGTAAATGAAAAACTATATACCAAGATATGACTCAAGAAGTAAAAGTTGAAACAAAAAATAAGAAATTAGTAATGTGGGTCTGGCCAACCTATGAGCAAAATATACATGAATAAAATGAGGTTGGATAAGAAGACTGGAGAGAAAACTGTGTGGACCCTCAGAAAGATTTAGACTCTAACTGGTAATACTCAATTTTAGGTAAAAGACCAAGTAACCCAGCATTTCCCAAAGTTAGATAAAGCATTAAACTCCTCAGGCACATGCATAATGTCCTTTGAAAACTAGGTAAGTAAAAAAGAGTTTGTCAGGGTGGAGGAAATATATGATCAAATAAGTTTGTACAATGGGTTAAACAAAAGTAAAAATGTTAGGTTTTTTTGTTTGTTTGTTTGTTTGTTTGGCTAGAATTCTTATATGTTAGTATGCACTGAAAATCTCCAGGAGAAGAATAGATTATGCTGTATTTTTAAAACACATTTGACCACAGAATTTTTCAAAGATCATCTCATCAGAACTTAGGGATAATGAACAAAAAACCAATAGGTTACCATTGTTCTTAAAGTTTTCTAATGAGTGATAAAGATCATATATGGTATTCCATCAAAGACTGACCATCTACTGTACTCTATCAAATCTAAGATGATACTGATTATGAGATGCAGCATTAATTTTACATATCATGAAGAAAAGATACTTCCAATTAAATTATAGCATGTCATCAATTATAAAATGTGTCTCAATTTCAATCAATAACTTCAAAAGAAATATTTCAGAGGAATGATTGAAGGATGTATAATCCACTTATTGCCCTAAAGATTGTCTACTTTGTAACTAGATCAAATGCTTTTCCTGAATTTTCCTTTAGCATAATGCCTGAATCTGGCACTAGACAGCACACTAAAATGCTGTTGTAGATTGCCTTAGGTGTTTATTATACAGATATTGTTGAGGCTTCAAGATCCACATTTGATTATAGGTAAATAATTTCCATCTCATAGATGCTGGGAGGATTTAGAGAAATAATGTATGTAAAGTGCCTAAAACCTATCAGGTCTTTAATATGTGAGTTCTCTTCTTTTCTTATTTTATTCAGTAATCCATTCTAGCATTTTATCATTTTGCCAGCACATACTTGCTCTCTTCAGCCAAAATACCTTCCTGGTCTTGATTTCCTTTTGTTTATTCTTCCGTAAACATGAAGAACACCTAATCAATCCCTCCTTGCAAAATTCTTTATATAAATGAAATACTTTCTTTCGAATACTTTATTTTAAACAAATATGAACCTAATGAAGGAACAGACTTTTAAAAGTGTCATTTTTAATGAATTTATTAAGGTCAAATTAATGCAATGTAAAGGAATGTAAGCAAGCCACTTAATTTGTTTTTTATTAAGTAAAACATAATGTTTAATTGGATACTGGGCTATTATTGAACAAATCAATACGCTTTTACTTATGAACTAGTTTGTGTGGAGCATAACAGACTTTCTCATAGACTGATAAATTAGCAAGATAAAAAGAAAAGAGATTATATTGAATATTTTTAAGAGAAAAAAGGCATCAAGTAAGGAAGAAATTAATCACAATGACACAGGGTTCATAACAGGGTTCTAAAAAATAAAAATCAACATGGTAACTATAGGTCTATTCAACAGATTTTTAAAAATCTATAAAGCAAAACAAAAATCTAAATACCAAAGAACAATTAACCAAGTTGCCAAAAGACAAAATACTTTGGTGGGATGTCAATCAGTAACACTGAGCTGACAACTGTGCCTTAATTAATTTTGAAACTGTTTCCAATTAGTTAGTATAGAACACTAGAGGCTTCATGCTGCCTATGACTCAGTGCACTGACTCATCTACCAAAACTTTTCTTACACAAGAAATATTCAAGCACTCGCCAGGATGCAAGATCAAAAGGAAAGAGGGTTCACCAACCTTCTTAGTTAAAACCTTGTGATAAATTTAGATGACCGGAAGGATATGGAACAACTTTCCAGAAAGGTTTAACAGTCAGAAATAGCTTGAAAAGTTTGATTTGTTAACAAAACAATGAAAACATATTATTTTAAAATCAGTCTTGCAAATATATCTATAAAATATGCTAGTTGTTTTTTAAACTATATAGAGGATATAAATAATATAACCAACATTAAAGTGCTCAATGAACTTCACCTCATCATATTTAAATATCTCATATTTCCTAACTCATTAAAATAGCAGTGGAAACAAAATCCAGACTTGAAGAAAAGCCTAAAATCATCATACATCTATCCCATAGAAACTTTCTTACATTTTCAGATTTAGCTTATCACGGTATGATTCGATTACAGACTTTTCTAGAATAAATCTAAAGCTTTAAATGATTCTTCAAATTACAAAACATAATATGAAAAAGAGGACAATAACTTTTATTACATAGTTTACCTCAGTTTATTAAATCAGAGTAATAATATTAATAGTTTTATTAATAAGCAATTATAATAGTTTTTAATAAGAATTATAATTATTATTATTATTATAGTTTTATTAATAGGCAATTATATTAATAGTTTTTTAAAATTTTAAATAGTTTTGACATGCCATTGGGTTGGGAGAATGGGTAATGGACCACAGAAATGAGGAACAAAAGACCACTCGTTGCAGGGAAAACAAAGAAGACCCTTTATTCAGAAAACAGAATGTACAAGACGAGGTGTTCCACAGGCCACAGCCTGTCCTAACATCCTGGAGAGTCTAGGAATCCAGTGAGAGAAATCAAAGTTAGTACCAATTAGTACCAAGTCAGTTCCCAAACAAATTACCAATAAAAGATCCATTATGTTATAGATGTCTACAAGTAATTTTTTCATGCCATATGAAAACTTTAAAAAAATTTTAAATTCAAAAAATTCTGAGATGACTTACAAAGTACAGAAAGTACAGAAAGTAAAACAGTAAAGAAATGGAAATAGGAACGAGATGAAGGTAGCAATAAAGATAAGAGGAATTTTAAAAGTATAATTAGCTAGCCATTTGGGGCCATGGATTTTTCATCCTAAAATCATGGTCCGATTTGTCTGAAACCTGGAGGAAGAGGCTCCAACACTAGTGAACACTGCTGTGACTTATTTGAAGCCTACATTGGCCACATTTAGATACTAAGCCAAAGTTGAGCTAACTCCTCCAACTCCTACTGAGATCCTGACAGCTATTCAGAGCCTGAAAAAAATAGTCAACAGTGCTCACACTGCTAGCTTCTAACAGCTGACAGTTAAGGAAGCTGTGCTGAATGGTTCAGTGGCCACTGAGGTGTAAATGTGGTTTTATATTGGAGCAATCATAAGTAAGCATTGCCTCATTGCCTATAACATTTGACAACAAGTCTTTAACATCTGATTATATTTTATTTACTATTTGAGTGTTCTTGGATCATGTGTGATCAAACTGCTATCTGAATAAAATGTGTCCAAAAAAATGTATAATCAGTGGTATGACTGTCACTCAAAAGAAAGAACATACAATGTTTACATCCTTTAATATAAGCAGGCCACAAAATTTACCAGTGAGTTCCCTAAAAGCCACTGCAAAGAGAGAAACATAAATGGTTGCGTCATTCACTATATCCACCAAAAATTACACACACGCACATATACATCTAAACCCTGGTCATTCAAAATAAGTCTTCCTGCTACTGCACTTTGAAAAAAAAACCCTGGTCGGGCGCGGTGGCTCACGCCTGTAATCCCAGCACTTTGGGAGGCCGAGGCGGGCGGATCACAAGGTCAGGAGATCGAGACCACGGTGAAACCCCGTCTCTACTAAAAATACAAAAAATTAGCCGGGCACGGTGGCGGGCGCCTGTAGTCCCAGCTACTCCGGAGGCTGAGGCAGGAGAATGGCGTGAACCCGGGAGGCGGAGCTTGCAATCAGCCAAGATTGCGCCACTGCACTCCAGCCTGGGCGACAGAGCAAGACTCTGTCTCAAAAAAAAAAAAAAAAAAAAAAGAAAAAAGAAAAAAAAAAAAAATCTTATTAGTCTTCATAAACTGGTAAGATAGTAAATTACCACTTCCTCCTCCATCTCTGGAGTAAACACAATAATCAGTTTCAAAGTTGCATTACTTTTAATATTCCTCTATATAAGCTATGGAATATCAGTGAAACATGTGTAAGAGTAATTCTAAGAGTGTGAAAATTATATGGTCTAAGTACATTGCAGTCCTTCATAAATTTTATTTCCCCCAAAGTTTTTATAAGTATTAGGTGACAGAGAGGTCAAAGTCATAATCTGATATAAGAAGCTGGAGTACAGCTATTTTATGTTGTTTTCTAAAGAGCGGATCTATATATTTTGACAGTAAGCTAAGTAGAAAATATTGACATACACATATGAAACCTAATGAGCCAAATGAGAATACCTGCCTGAATTAAACAAATGCTTATTGCGATCCACTACATAAAAGATTACACTTACTGGGGTTAAAATGAAGAACTTGTCTCTCCTCCTCCCAGAGGTTAGAGTCTATTGGGGACCACATGCAATTAAATAAATTATAGCAATGATAAGGACCATAATGAGCAATCAGTGCCTGCTGGAGCAGAACCTAACCTGGAAATGAAATGTCAAAAAAGGGTTTTCAAAGAAACAAATGCCTAGGCTGCAGCCTAAAGCAAGAGTTAGCTATGAAGTTCCAGTCAGATGTCAACAGAGATCCTAATCAGTCTCCTCTATGCTTATCTTCCTAAACTGAGTCATTAAATGACGGAACTACTCAAGGATCAGGATGTGTTTTCTCAAGGCAAAATTCATCTAGGCTCATGGTTTTCGTTTTTACTTACGTGCTGATCATTCAGTTACATGACAAAAATCATTAATGCGTCTTTGTTCCCATAAGTGTTCCCTGACTTTCCTCTTCCTAAAGCATCAAAGGAACATCTGGCTTTATGCTACCAGCTTCTTTCCCTATCATCCACTGCAAGGAAGGTCCTATGTTGTCAAAATAGTAACAGTTACATCAACGTAAATAATACAGAGCAAAGTACAAAAGAAGAAGGATGAATTAGAATAAAAGCTAGCCTGGATGAGAGTAGAGGGGTAGCTTCTTCAGTAGTTTTTGAAAAAAGAATGGCACACCAGCTGCATCTGATGAAAACAAAAGATGAGAAAGGGAACAAGAGCAATACTAGAGAGTACTGCTGGGAATTAAGAGTCCCTTCATGGTTTTGAGAAATGCATAAAGAACTTGCATTATTTTTAAATAATTGTTTTAATGGACTATGTTTTTCTGACTATAAGACTCCTCAAGGATTGTATCACGTGGGTTATGACTTAATAAGAATTAAATCTGGTAAATTTTTGTCTCATGCTCAAACATTACCTCTGAGCTCCAAAACACTGTATCTAACTGACTCTTGAAACTCTATTCTGGCTGTCTGAAAAGCATCTAAAAACATGTCCAAAACAAAATATGTGATCTTCTATTAAGGAAAAAAAAAAGAGTCCTAGTTCATCCTACGACAAGGCCACACACTTACCTTAACAGTTCCCTCTCTTCACTTCCCATATCTAGCTCTTCATCAGATTCTGTTTATTTTATATTCAAAACCCCTCATATCTGCCCACCTCTGTCCATTTAAACTGTTACCACTCTATCTAAACTATCACCATCTCTTTCAATAAATACAGTTGCTTTCTAACTGGTATCCTTTCATCTACTCTTGCACAACCCACTCCCAGCCTACCACTTCTATTTTCCACAAGGCAATCTGAATGTTCTTTACAAAATATCTATCTAATCTAGTTAGCCCACATCCTCTGATCAAAATGAATTTAATGAATTTTCAGTGAATTCCCACAGCTTTTAAAATAAAGACCAATATTCTTAATATGGTCTAAGGCCTAGCATTTTTGTTCTTCTTAACTTCATCTTTTTCCATACATCCTTGCTGTCTACACTTAGCCACACTGTGCTTTCACGTTAAATAAAAATTACAGAAATCTACTGTTTTGGGTGAAGCTCCTGCACTAGGCCCCAATACACTAGACTAAAAATCTAAATCAAAGCATTGAAGTTCCCAGTCACCAAATCAAAACTAAGTTGTTATTTGACTTTCCAATAAATCAGGAGAGAAAAATGACAGCCAAATTTCCAAAATAGGCCAGTCAGCAAGATAATGAAGTTCCTTCTTCCTTTAACACTTACCCAAAAATAAGTAAACTTAAGTAACCTGGTATTAATATTTTTTATTATGCTGTTTCCCTGTTCTTGCCTTACTAGAAAAGTAACTTTCAAGTGACCAATCTACTCTTCGTTCTTTGTTTCTCTTTTCTTCGGCCCTTTTCTATCTATAAAACCCAACCTCCTCTGGTCCACTCTCTGTAACACTCATTCTGCTTTATGGAATGAAGTGTTATCCAATTCTAGAATTGCAAATAAAGCCAATTAACATCTTTAAACTAAATTTGTTTTCATTTTGGCTTTTGACATTTGGTTTCTCAGAAGTGTCCTGCTTTTTCCTACAACAGTAAAACTGCCTTTGCAAAGAATATGACTGAGAGAAATCTAACATAGCCGACTTCATCTCACTTCTAACCTCATAAGCTGTTGGTTCATTCCCCCGTGTAGGCCAAGCTAACTATAGGAGGAATTTAGTTTATACTTTAAAGCAAGGATGATAACAGTCCCTGCCTAAAACTAACCCTCCTCTTTGTTCAGGATGGAAACTGCGTTCGTGAAAATAATGAGAGTCCATAAGGTTAAAATTATGGTAAGGACTTGAATTCTGTTAAGCTATAAGCGTAATTAAGCAATCACCAGCCATTGTTCCCTAGCTTGCTTACTACTCAGGAGTCACATAGCTGGAGGTCACAAGATTTATTTTATTTTATTTTTATTTTGATACAGGGTTTCAGTGTGTTAAGCACGCTGGAGTGCAGTGGTGCAATCTCAGTTCACTGCAGCCTTGACATTCCGGATCAAGCGATCCTCACAATTCAGCCTCCCAAGTAGCTGAGACAACAGGTGTATGCCACCATGCCAGAATAATTTTTTTTTTTAATTTTTTGTAGAGACAGGGTTTCACCATGTTGCCAAGGCTGGTCTCCAACTTCTGGGCTTAAGCAACCCTCCTGCCTCTGACTCTGTCTCTGTCTCCCAAAGTCAAAGTCTTCCCCAGTTGCTCCTTTAGATAATAGCACTATTATCAAAATGTAAGATTGATCTTTAAGATACTTTTCAGACTCGTGCATTCGGCCATACCACCTGATACCAACAGGACCGTGATTCATACCAAGGAACTGACTCAACCAGTCCTGTAAACCCCGCACCCAGATACTCACTCAGCACATGAAGACAGTTTGGACAATCCCATGATTTCATCCCCAATCAATCAGCAATACCTATTCCCTAGTGCTCTGCCCACCAAATTACCCCTAAAAACCCTAGTCTCCACACTCTTAGGCAGATTTGAGAAATATCTCCCATCCTCCTCCCAATTAAAGTGTTATGAGTAAACACTATCTCTGCTGCAACTACTGCTGTTCTCAGCATATTAACTTTCTGGGCATCGGGCAAGAAGAACCTATTTGGCTATAATAATGAAAGGAGTTAGCCAGCTTCAGGCATACAGTAAGGAAAGGGTCCCTAGACAACCTCCCACAGGTGTTTGGTCCAGATGAGGGAACTTGAACAGAAGCTTTGACTAAACATGCCACAGCAGAATAAGGGCCCACATGCCCACGGAGGAAATGGGGTGAATCCACCAGGAATTCATACCTTATACAAACAGGAAACACAGTCCCATCAGCATGTATGTAAAACACCCTTGTATTCAACTGTGAAGGGGGTAATCAGCAACCTGCTTTCAGGACCCTTCTTTTTGCTGAGAGCTTTCCTTTTCATCTAATAAATTCTACTCCACTCACTCTTTGATGTCCACATGGCTCTTTCTTCCTGGTAATGAGACAAGAACCCAGACCTAGTTGAGCTAAGGAGCAAAAAAATCCTTCATCATTTTGGGGACAAGTTCAGAATACCTGGCGGATGAGTAAATTGCAGATCCAAAACCTTTCACTTTCATTTCCGAGCCTTCTCCTCCTCAGACTTTTTCTGAAGGTAGATGCAGCACCCAACCTCTGGTGAGCCAAAGAATTAATGGCACAGCAACAGAGGACAGGATGCTGGAGAGTACCCCAAAAACCCCCCATCACTCTCAAGGGTTGGGAATGTCGGCCTTATTCCAATCTAGTCTTTCCTACAGTATTTTCCTTCTTTTGTTCCAGGACTATCATGGTACCTGTCTCTTCTTTTATAATGTTAAAGATGTTGCTGCAAACTGCAGATATTACTAGCTAGAGTGAGCATTTAGCCCAGCCATCAGAAATGCCATTCAGAACAATGAGATTTCCGTCTGTTCTTAGAGGCACTTCCCACACCCCTACCCCAACAGCCCGGGTGCACACTCGGAACAGAAAGGCAAGCGGAGGTGCCCATCCTCCCTGCTTCCCTCCCAGCTGGGGTGTATGGCCATGTCTGCACATGCACATGCTACATCCAACAACCACATGGGGCAGGAATGAGCTGCAGCCGCCACCTGGGCCCCAGGGCAGTCTCGGGTCCTGCACAGCCAGCTGGCCAGCAATTCCTGCTCACCATCCACTCCTGCCATGGGCCCACAGAGTCTTTCCACTCCTGGCCTTGCCAAAATGAGGGTCCAATGACTAAGAGTTTCTCTCCCTGTTGGAGGAACCCATTTGTATAGAGCTAGAGGATTTTCCCTCAGGCATTTTCCCCATCCTGCATTTAAGCTGTATTTTTGGGTTTTTTTGGGTTTTTTTTTTGTTTGTTTTTTTCTTTCCTAACATGGCCCTGAGAAAACAGGGAGCTTTTCTATGTGAGAGTTTTTGTTTGTTTGTTTGTTTGTTGTCCTTTTGGAAAACATTTTATTAGGCCAGGACCCCAACTCACAAGACATCTTTTACTCTCCCTTGTTTGAGGACTCAGCACCACAGATTTATCTTAGCATGACTCATTCCTGCCAATTATGACCCCTCCCATTTCACGAATAGAGGTCATGCTAGCATCCATGGCACAGACAAGGTCTAGGAAACTCAAAGGTTACTGACAGCAGCTGAAAGGCAGCATGTGGGTAAATGTGGACAATTCCCACCTCCTAGGCCCCCTGTTAACAAGGGTGAAAAGCCACATTGGCACCCATGGTCTGCACCCTCCCAAGGTTACAGGGACTCAGGGATGTAAGGACAGAAGAAAGAAAAGAGGACGGCTCTTCTCTCTCTCCCTCACATATCCCAGGTATTCACTGGGAGAAAAAAGGAACTACGGATGCCTTGTTCCCCTCTTTCTAGATGAGTAACCGATCATCTTCAGTCTGTATTTCTCTCAAATGCCTCCTAAATCACTGGGATTCTTTTGAGGAAAAAAAGAAAATCCTTACTCTGTCTTCTCTTCACAGATGGGTAATTGTGCCCCCATACCACAGAACACTCCCCTCAGATGTATCCCCCAAAGTAGGAAAAGCTAGTTTCCCCAAACCTTAAACTGCTTGACTTAAAAGTGAGCTCAGGGGAAGGAAACCCAGAAGACTGACATGCTGGTAAAAGGGTGAAAGTTCTTAACAGTTGGACTTCGGGCCTCCCTCTCCCTGTGCAGACTGGTTGAAAAAATGATAACATTAATGTTTGCATCCTCTGTAAAGTCTGGATTAATGGAACAAAACGATTTGTGAGGCTAGTCTTAGGCTGTAGTCAATCTGTTGTGTTTTTTGTGTCTTTCTGCATGGTTCCATGATAAGGAGGACTATCTTAGGATAGAATGCAAGCCTAGGACCCCATAAGCCTGTTGTTCAAGCCAACCAGCAAACTGAGCAGTAACAAACTTTGCAGCAGGTTTCCATTTTCTTTTACGTTCTTGGGAGCTTGACCTTGTAAACACATGGCAGTACTTTCTTCTGGCCTCTGCCATTTTAAAATGGTGGACTGGGTTCAATTTTGGCATAGGGAATGAATACTTTCAGGTTAGTATCCATGTGACTTAGAATTTGCTGATTGTCTTCCCCTCTGTGAACAAATTCTAGCTTCCTTTCTTAAATTTTTCTTTCTCTGAGCCATCTTTTAATACTCCAGATTTTGTAGGAACTGCTCACCACTTCTTTGAAAATACCTTGTACACTCACAGTTAATCCATAACCTTAATTGAGGCTTGTTGGTTTCACCTGTGAGGTTACTTTTGGTAGAAATATTGGCCACTTGGCATGGCTAAAGTAGGGTAATAAGGGATTTCAAAGGATTTTCTTAAAAAGCACTCAGCTTAATTAAAAGTGGATATCCAATCTATAGGTATATGTAAAAGGCCTTTATGTTTTACACTTCATGGGATCTTGTTTTTCTGGAAAAAGGACTTTTTCTCAGTCACATGAATTATTTTTCTCCATTTCGTGTTGCTACTCTTAATGCACACGAGAGGCCCTAAGATAAATAGCCTAGAACACCTGAGGAGAAACAGAGAGAGAAACAGAGGAGAAAAATGCCACAAACCCCATTTTGGAAAGAAAAAAAAAAAAATTCCCTCTGTTTTCCACCTGAAACTCCAGGAATTAAAAGTGGATAGAGTCCTCTCAAAATCTGTTTTTGTCTTCCAGCTTTACCCATTTATTGTGCCCTAGAAACTGTATGCTTTCCTAGCCCTGCTCTTGAAGGGCACCACCCTGAGGCCAATAATCTGACTAGGAGATTGGAAAATGAAGAATCTTACAATTACTGGATCTTCTTCTGTCTGTGTCTGTATAATTATACATTTGTTATGTGTGTGATGGTTATAAAAAAAAAAAAAATAGTTCTGATGGCCTAAAGAAAAATAAGTGCTTAGATCAAATATTTTTTGAAATAAAAAAAAAAAAAAAGCTGTTATGCCTGTTCGTTCAAGTGACTTTAATCTTTGAGAAATAGAAACATTTTTGAAGACAAATGGTAAAATACAAATGTCTTCAAAATGTAAATATGTGATCTAAATTATGTGGGTCAGATACTAGGTTTGCTACATGTTTGAAGGTTACAAACTGCTTCTTTGGCTTTGGAGAACTGACTTGCCTGCTTTACAATTTGATAAGGCTTGAGGGCATACAGAATTAACCACGCCCTTAACTATGCTAGAAGGAGTCAGACTTTATCTGTACCTAGTACATAATTAAAACAACTTATCAGCCTTTACACTAAAATTAAAAATTGCTAACAGTTACTGTTAAAACATATAATTGAGACTACTGAAAATAGGTTCACCTGCAAGGTGTGTAACAAAAGTAATACGTGCTTTTAGTAAAAGATTATCAGAAGGCATGGGAATGTAAATTTTGGACTAGGGTTAAAGGATTGTTTTGAATTAGATAAGATAAAGCTGAAAGTTTAAAAAAAGAGTGGAAGGTTTGTAAAAATTAATCTTCCAAAAGAAATTCTATATAAGAACATATTGATTAACTTCAAAAAGGTATTATACAGTCATTCCATAAATTGAGCATTGAAATACAAGTACAAGGTTTTCTTAAGGCACTGATCTGTTATTTAACAAAAATTTGTAAAGTATTATAAAAGGTTTATAAAAATTTCACCTCATGGTCAAACTGGCTAAGATTGGATAAAATTATCTGTAAGGTTCCACTAAAACAAAAAATTGGGGTTGGCATTAATAGTAGACTAATGTAAGGGTGTAATCTGGCATTTTCTCTCTAAAACAAGATTTTCACGTAACAGTAAAAGATAATGAAAGCTTTTGCCTTTTTTTATTTTTGAGTCACCATTTTGGCTAAAGAACTTATGGTAAACTGGAATTCTATTTCATAATATCACATGATTTGAACCTCTAACATATATATTTAACAAGTTTCCCAAATCAAACTTCAGCTTCAAAAATTGTCTTTCCTGACCCCTAGCTTTTGGATGCCAGAGGACCCCTAAAGCATCCAAGAGAGAGGTAAACAGGATTATTTGACATGTTTAGTTATGGGGGATTGCCAAAGTGATGTTTAATCTTTCATAGGTTATATTTTAATGAATAATGTTAATATATGTTCTAAAATTGTATGGGATGTCTACAATTCTAATGTCTGAGTATATGCTATCAATAATAATTAAGGTTATTATGTTACTGTAAACCACATGTATTAGTCTGTTCTCATTCTGCTAATAAAGATATACCCAAGACTGGGTAATTTATAAAGGAAAGAGGTTTAATGGACTCACAGTTCCACATGGATGGGGAGGCCTCACAATCATAGCAGAAATCTAAGAAGAAACAACGGCACATCTTACATGGCGGCAGGCGAGAGAGCTTGTGCAGCAGAACTCCTATTTATAAAACCATCAGATCTTGTGAGACTTACTACTATGAGAACAGTATAGGGAAAACCGTCCCCATGATTCAATTATCTCTACGTGGCCCACCCTTGACACAAGGGGGATTATTACAATTCAAGGTGAGATTTGCGTGGGGACACAGCCAAACCATATTACTACAGAAATGAACAAATTTCTTTGTCAATCGTCTTTTTGAGGTAACTACCCTGGACATTTTGTTATTCACAGACAATTGTTGTCTAGCTTTGATCCTTTTCAAAAGATGGCTTATAATCAGATATAGGAATTTGACAGGTGCTCCTAGAGGCAGGTTTCTGGTATCTTTGGAGATCGGGACATTGAAATAGAGAGAAACATATAGGACTCATGAAAAGCTGAAATGTTCATGAATATCAAGTAGAACAAGAGTTAACAGAGTGGACTGAACTAACAGAAAACTGAAGTAATCTTTTTAGCCTTTTGTGCTTAAAATGTTGCTAATCCTTGTTTTGTTTTTAGAGTCAAGGAAACTTATTTTGAGCTATTTACAGCCTTCAATAATTGAGTAAGGTATACTCCTGTGAACAAAATTTGGAGGATATTTGTTCCTCTCCACCTGGCATCTCCAGAATTTGGAAACTATTTGTGAGTATTCTTAACTTATGGCAACATAGTTATTTGCATCTATGCAATAAGAATTCATTTTCCTTTGCAACAGGACACGACTGGAGAAACTGGTTGTTTCACCAAGGTTTTAACCGGAAGGGTTTGCTTCCCTTTAAGGAATCAAGCACGGCTTGCAGAGCCAATAAAAGCACCTTGGGAAATCTGGTCTCATACCTTGTCTAAACAGTCCCCATGAAGGGTTACTAACCTGTAGTGAGTAAAGAATATCACCTTCTAACAGGCCCAGGAGCCCCAGGTTCTTGTGACCTCAAGAAGGAAGGAATTTACCCACTCATAGGTATTTGAGGGTACAAACCCATGACTGGGCTCAGCTTTTAAAGGTCTTATCTGAGATTCCTCGTGGAACAGAGTTCCATCAAAGCCAACTTAAAAGCCTATGTGAAAAATAATTATTCTTGCTGCACCAATAATCTGGCCAAGTATAGGACTAAAGTTTATTTTACCAACAACTCAGTCCTATCACGATTTGTTTTTGACAAAAATGAGGACTGGAGAGAGAAAAATTATGCTTCAAAACTTAACATACACTTGTCATTAAATTCTAATCTCATCAGTTGTTTTTAAGTTTTTGCCTACATTTTAAACTAACCCGGTTTATTCCTGTGAACCAACCAGCAATCTCTGGCTGTAGCTCAGAAGAAACAAAAGGGATGGGTGATAAAAATCTGGATCAATATTCTAGTTCTGGGCAATTACCCTGCAAATCCTACCAGGTGATAAGAATAAATACAGTGCCCATAACTCGAGGTTTCTTTGTTTGGAAAAATAAGACCAAAAGAGCTAACCAAAGCCAAGCCCCATGCACCCAAATCTTAGCAGGCGTAACTATAGCTAGTTACCAGCTATCTGAGCACATTGGCAGCCTTGGGATTTTTCAGCAGTCCTTATCCCCTTGTTTCGTTTTGATATATGTCTTCTAATAACCCGAATTCTTCCTTTTTGCTTGGAGGCCATTAAACTTCAAATGGTGATGCAAGTGAAATCATGCATGAACATGCCATTCTTCCCAGGACCCTTAAACTGACCTCAGGAGGAGCTCTAACCGCCGCTTTTCCAAAACACCACCCCCTGTCAGCAGCAGGCAATTAAGAGGGGTCATCGTCCACTTTTTTGCAACAGCAGTTGCTGAAGCAGGGAATGAAAGGGGTTAGCCAGCTTGCTTTCGACAGACAGTATGGGAAGGATCCCTGGAGAACCTCTAACCCACGTTTTGTGCAGATAAGGGAACTTGCACAGGGACGTTGCCTAAACATGTCCACAGCCGACTAAGAGCCCACATGCGCACATGGAGAATGGGGTGGAGCTATCAGGAATTTGTGCTTTATACAAATAGGGAACCCAGCCCATCAGTATGTATGTAAAAAGCCCTTTTATTCAACTGTGAAGTGGGCAACCGGCAACCTGCTTTCAGGACCCCTCTTTTTGCTGAGAGCTTTCCTTTTTGCCTAATAAATTCTACCCCACTCACTCGCTCTTCAATGTCCATGTGGCTATTTCTTCCTGGTCATGAGACAAGAACATGGACCTTGCTGAGCTAAGTAGCAAAAAAATCTTGAACCAACAACAGGGCCAGTTCACATGTTGCTCCGTTAGGAATGTCTTTCCTGTTCTTTGAATCTGAGCTCACAAGCTTTTCCCAAACTTCCATATTAAAACAGCAGTCTGTTGGTCACTCTTACAGTAGTGCATACCTTTCCTTTAGAGCAGTCAACATAGTGGAAACTTTGCTTTTATTTTTGTGTATATTACTTTTGTATCCTGCATAAAAAATTACCCTAAAATGTAGTGGTTTAAACCAAATAAATATTCATTATCTCATGGTTTCTATGGATCAGGAATTCAGTAGCAGCTGAACCAGGTGATTCTAACTTGGGGTCTTTCACAAGGTTGCGGGCTTGGTTAAAACTAGAGGATATATTCCCAAGATTGCTCAACTACTTGGTGCTGATCGTTGGTAGGAGCCTCAGTTCCACTCTACATAGGCCTCTCCATGGGCTGCTTAAGCATACAAATGAGCAAGCAATCCAAAAGACAGCATGGAAGAAGCCAAAATTTATTTTATGACTTACCCTTTGAAGTCACGCACTATCGTTTTTGCAGTATCTTACGGATTACACTGGTCAACCTAATTCAATGCAGCAGAGAACTACATTTGAGCATGATTACTAGGCAGTGATAATCAATGGAACCCATCTTGTAGACTGGCTACCATCGTATGTTAAAAGAAATATATTTTTTTTCAAAATCTTCCTCAACTGATCAAATGCCAAGACCTAGACTAAAGTGACTACAGTAAGCCTGAATTTGTCTTGAAGGCTTTTAATATGAGTCACATCTCCCATCTATAAGGCATCTATTCCCTGCTATTGTAGTAAAAAATGTTCCCTTTAGAAGATTCTACAATCTCCTTGCACCTTTGAACCACCATTTCTAGCCTAGCTATTCCAAGAGACATTCTAAAATCAATTTTTCTAAATAATCCAAGAAACAAAAAGTTATAAAATTACAATACCCTAAGATCTTACTTTTTGTCTTTTTCTTAAATCAGATTGCTCTTAAGCAATACCCCCAGTTAGGATATTGTTCTTTATGACACATTTTAAAATAACACCAATTAATACTTTTTATTTTGTGAGACTTAGAAACTGTAATTAAATTCCTTATGCATCATAATTCTAAAATGTTTTTGGACTGCCATCTAAGGAGATAAAAATTAAAATGCAAAAAATGTATCTTCTTGTTAACAATACAAACACCAATTTTAGAAACAAGTATTAATTCAGTACTGTTTAAGTTCAAATAAAAGATATTAAGATTATAATATAATGCAGTGGGAAAATAGAAGATTTTGAAATTCAGTGTTCACAAACTTTTCAGGAGTCTGTGGTAATGAAAACAAAACAAGCAGCTGTATCATATATCAAAGATGATGAAATAATTCTCCTCAAATGTATTAATACCATAAGCTACCCCAATGTGAATTTTCAAAGGATAATTAAACAATTCCCTGTAGGGTAAATATAAACTCAGTTATAGTTTATGAAAATCTCATGGAAGAAACCCTCCACAAGACAACTTAAAAGCAGCTGAAATTAATTAACTGATTTAACTGTTTCATTTTCAAGATGATGATAAAAACAGAGAAGAAATTATTTTCTACCAGTTTAAAACACAGAATAAGTAATATATTAAAGTTAAGGTTAAGGGACAAGAACAAATTGGATTTTATGAAATATTTAATTTTTCTCACATAAAATTCTATATATTTTAATATGAAAGAAATATAACTTAATGAAAGATATCACCCATACAATATAATTGTATATTATTTTGTATTACCATTTAAACCAGTCAAGAGACCATTATACTATTCCATTTTAATACAATGTCTGTTGCTATGACCCTTACAGGGCAAAAAAGAGGTTCATTTTTACAAGTCTGGCTTCTTTGCAAGGAAACCCAAGAAGCATAACAATTAATGCTAATCATAGTGATTTCCATAGCATGGGCATTTCCCCTAGGAAAGATACTGAAACTAGAAATATATTTCACAAGGCATGCATACTTCAGGAACTACTTCTAATCTTCACTATGGGTTTTACATCACAAATGAAGCTAAAAACCTCATCAGATTTGATTTAATGCCCCAGGTAAATAATCATTTTTTTATCACTCTAAATTTTTATTTAAAATGAAGAATACTGTTCCACATTACAAACGTCACCAAATGTAGAACAAGCACAACATCTAAATATCTCAACAAGGCTAGACTTTATAATATTAATCTTTTGAAAGTAATACTTCTGATTTATCAGGATCATCAGAAGTAAATCTGCTGCATATGAGATGATTCTTCCAAGACAACAAAAACTGTTAAAGTTGGCCAAAAGTGGCTCTATTAAAAGTTTACCAATTTGAACAAAAGATAAAATTGCAATGATCATCTTCACTGATTCCAATGTATTTTAGTGCATTTGGATATGTTCACAATCAAACAGAAATACAAAGATTACATTTTATGCAACACATTTACCTAATGGCAAGAAAAAAATAGAGAAATAAACATTTACATGAGAAAGATCAGGCATCTTTTGTGACTGCCTTCAAGTGGCAAAAAAACGAAATGCTTGGAAGTATAGCAGAAAGGAAGAAAAATGCTAATTTAGTTAGAAAGTATGCTGAAATTATACGCTTTACCAAAACCAGTCAAGAATTCTCACTTCAGCCACCAGTGTTAACATAACCAGGCTACCAGGTACACCTGGGCTAGAGATGGTGTGAGGAAAGAAGTTAAATGTGGACAGGAGGCTGAGAGAGTAAGAAAACTTTACCACCTTGCCCCACAGCAATTCTATTTCTATTTCAGGAATGTACTTGAATTCTGTTGCCCTGCTTCACATCTCTATCATATTGGTCACTGTGCAAAATAGAAGCCTTCTCCTTGGGTCTAATCCACATACTGCTCTGTGCCTTCTTTCGTCTAACCCAGAAATGCTCAATGGGGGAATTCTGAAAATGTGTTCAGACTATAATTAAAAAAAAAAAAAATTGGAGGATGCCACTAGCACTTAATGGGTGAGCTATAGGAATGCTGGATATCCTGCAATGCACAAATGCACAGCACATGCTACAAAATAAACTGACCCAAATTCTCCATGACTTACAGTGACTATTCATGAAGGAGAGGGGGCAGCAACAATCATCCAAGCCTAAACCAAAATGTCATTTTTCATATCACACAGTACTTTTTACAAGGATTTAATTAATATAGACTGAATTTTCTATAAATATAACTATTGTATAAATTAAAAGAAACTTAACCAAGAATAGCTCTCTACTTCAGAAAATCAAGTCATATTTTGCAACGCCATATGTCATATTTAAGTGGTCAAGTTTAAGTGTTTGTACTTAGAATAACTGTGACTGCAACATCTGCACATGTAGACCGACACAAAGTCTCATACTTTGACAATACGTACATCTCAAATCCAATGACCTTCACCTCTCTGTCAGTTGCTAGACCTTTCCATCAGCTCAACATGTTCTAACTGAAATTTTAAATACTGTTCTTTAAAGATCCAGTCCTCACATGTACACATCTGCTTGTGTTTTCCCTTCTCTAATTTGAACAGCACGCCTTTCTTATAACACTTATTTTTTCAAATACTACTACTATTACGGTTATGTGCATACAAACTATTCCTACCCATTGAATTATAAACCCTGATATTTAAACCCATCCTCACACATATCACCTAACACAAGGCTGCCAAGAAGGTGTGTTAGTTTTTGTTTGTTTCTTGAGACCAGGTCAAACTCTGTCACCCAGGCTGGAGTGCAGTGGTGTGATCATGGCTTACTGCAGCCTTGACCCCCAGGGCTCATGTGATCCTTCCACCTCAGCCTCTCAAGTAACTGGGACTGCAAGTGTATGCCACCATATACAGCATTATTTTTTTAGTTTTGTAGAGATGGGGGTCTCACCACCTTGCCCAGGCTAATCTCAAACTGCTGAGCTCAAGCAATCCTCCCACCACAGCCTCTCAAAGGGCTGGGATTATATGCGTGAGCCACCATGCCAACCCTGCTATGCTCTTTAAATGAAAGCCCTCTTGTCTTATCCCCATGAATTGTGTACCCTAGCTTTTTCTCCATCATTTATAGATTTAGGTGATCAAATCGTATTCAGTGTCTTCTTAATACTGGTATTCCACAAAATAAGCCTTTAATTATAAGATAAATCTTCTGGGCATAGTTTATCCCCTCCACATTTATTCACTCACTATTTTGGTAATCCCTAGCTCCCCCAACACAATGCAAAATACATAAAAAACATTTAATATATGTTTATTGAATTCAACTTTTTAAAGTTCTTTCATAGCGTATTTAAAAAGTAATTATAAGGAGCTGAGTGCAGTGACTCACACCTGTAATCCCAGCACTTTGGGAGGCAGAGACGGGCAGACCACTTGAGGTCAGGAGTTCGATATTAGCCTGGCCAACATGGTGAAATCCCATCTCTACTAAAAATACAAAAGTTAGTCAGGTATGGTGCCGTACGAGGCTAAGGAGGGAGAATCTCTTGAACCTGGGAGGAGGAGGTTGCAGTGAGCCAAGATCGTGCCACTGTTCTCCAGCCTAGGCAATAGAGTGAGACTCCGTCTCAAAAAAAAAAAAAAGTAATTTTATATGATTTAAAGATTTTTCCCCAAGTTTTATATTTTAAAAAAGTACAAAAACCAATATCAAAGTATGAGTGTGCTTTTCTTCTGCAATGTCACAAAATCAATATACAAAATGTTAAGAAAATTGGGGGAAGTCTAAACAATTTCAAATATTCAAGATAACCACTTATTCATAGACATGTTGACCTAGTCTACTGAGTTGCTATGTAAATGAATAGCATCGAAAAGATCCCTCAAGTGTTTGACAGAGGAATACCTTTGCAAGCTAACCTTGAGAATATGTTATTAGAATATGTTTCTTTCTCCATTATATCCTATGAGGACTTACTCCATTATGTCCTATGAGGACAAGTTGAGAAATCCAGCAATAAAAGGCCCATATAAACAACAATGTTAGAAATTTTAAAAAAAAGACCCCAGTCTGGGTCATGAGAATACATTAACATAACAAAGAGGAAAACCATCAAAGGCTAATTGATACAGTAGAGTCAATTTAATATATTTGTACTCTCCTAAAACACCATTAGTACCACTTTAGATTACAGACTAAAAAATTTAGTTGATGGTCAGAATATCCCAAATCACCTAAGGCTAATTAAATAATAAAGCCTTAACTACCAAATCTGAATGATCAGAAAACTCATTTTATAGAATTTAGTTTCCCTACTCACAATTTTACAGAAAATCCCATATCCCTGAATTCAACAAAGGGAAAAATAGTGATTGCATACTTTCTACTCACTTTTCAACTTTTACGCAAAACACTGCAAAATAAAACCACAGTGAAAGATTCATATAAAATGTCCATTGTAAAAAATTTAAATTTCTATCACTAGCATTGAAAGTATTTTGAGGAAAAACTATATGAACTACAACATGTCCAATTTTTAAGAAGCTTGAAAATAAATATATATAGCATACATACATAGTTTATGTCAATTTTCAGCAAATAATAACACATTTACAAAACTGTACTCCCTGAATGTCTTTTTCATACAAACTCTTTCAATTTCTAGCATTATATTGATTTAAACTAAATTATTTATATGATTATTTTAAATATTCTTACAGAATATTAATGTAGCATATAGTACCTAACAGCAACACACATTCATCTAGAGATTATACTGTTATTTCCGGTTAATTTTTTTTTCTATCGTTAATTTATTTTTTACCCAACCTATAAAACACCATTAATACATGAATAGGGAAACAAAGTTTCTGTCTTGGCTAAAACGGTTGCCATATGAAAATGCCCACAGAGCATTCAATGGAAATTTACACGCAAGAAAATCCTTCCTTCTTTTCTATTAGGCATTATAATTCACAAATAGCTATGAAAAGATACAAGTAAGAAATCACATTCAGACTCAAGTGGGTGTTACCTGACACTTAATTTACCAGTCTGTGAATGGTAATAAGCCAACTAATAGGTTGAATATTAGCCCAAGGCAATGAAGCTATAGACACATGAAAAGAAACAGCAAATTTCAAATAATGTACCAAGATGAATAATGTCATAGTTACCAAGCTGGCAAACTTTTAACTCTCGCGGTGATTTCTTTAGTACACTTTTATGTAAATAAGAGTTTACGTAAAATTTTTACACAGAAAAACTTATATAATTTTATATAGACTAATAGTTCTAATAGTATTAATTGGTTCTATGTGGTAATGCTTATTCTACATAAAATAGCAATAAAATGTTTCTTTCAAATAAATTAAAGTCACTTTACTGATACAAGTTTCTAAATGAAATAAAATAATGTGTATACAGGGGATCAGCAAGTGGGTGTTTTGGAATTTAAATAAAATATTATTAACAATAGCAAGGAAAAAGTTAAGAATAAATATTAAGAAAATAGCCCAAGTATTGAAAATATCATAAACAATTTACCTTTCACTCCAGCTTCATGGCACCAGAAAACAATCTTTTTCTTCAAGTCCTAGGTCCTCAACAGATACTGGATCTGCGGGCACCTTGATCTCAGACTTCCCTTCTCCAGAATTGTGAAAAATAAATGTCCATTTTTTTTTAAGCAACCTAGTCATTCTAGCAGCCTGAACACAGTATTTTATAAATGTCAGCTTTGTCCTATGCTTTTTACCTCTTAAATTTCCCTCAAATCTGCCCATTCTTCTCCAATGTCTTAACTATTACCACTCATTATCTTTTGTCTGGACGAAAGTCTCATAATTAATCTGGACCAATCCATCCTCCATAGTGTAGAGAGAATTGTCTTTTTAAAAAGCAGACTTAATCATCTCTCACCTCCACCTGCCTCTCCAGCCTCATCTTGCACCATCTTCCTCTGCATTTTCAGCACACTCACTCAGTGGTTTGCTTACAATCTTTCATTCTTACCAAGCTCCCTCCAGCACAGAACCTTTTGTACATGTTCCCTTTCCTCTTTGAAATGTTCTTTACCCTCCTCTTAACAGATTTAATTGTCTAGATTCTTTGGCCTTATGATTACTTGCCACTCAAGAAAACCTTACCAGCTTAAATCTTCCTGTTCGGAGATCTAAGAGCACCATACACTCTTTCATGGCAGTGGAAATTTCATATTCACTTGCATAATTACTTGATAAATGCCCATTTCAACCACTAAATTGTAAGCTCCTTAAGAGATAAGACCATGTCTAATTTTGTTCTATATTGTATAGCCAGTACTAAGTGCATTGCACCTGATATACAGTAGAAACTCAATAGATATCTTCTGAATAAATGAGAGAATGGTCTCATTTTCACACTAAAACTCACATTTAACAGTTCACTGCCATTTTTTCATTTCTCCCTATCCTTGCTTCTCTTCACCCAGTCATTGTCACATCTATCTCCTCAACGCCTCTTTCACTAGGACCTTTCTTTTCATTCCTCCATTCAGTAATTATTTCAACAAATATTTATGGGGTATCTTCTACATGCCAAATGCTCTTAGCACTGAGGATACAGTGGCAAAAATCACACAAAAATCCAATCTTTCAAGATAGTGTGCCACGGAGGAAGGTGGCAGAGAAGAGAGTTGGGAGAGGAAGGGGCAGACAGTTAAGAAGCAAAAGAGAATGGTATATATAGCATATCACTGTTAAGTGCTAAGGAGAAAACAAGCAAGGAAGGAGGATACCAAACATTTGAAGATGGCAGTTGAAATTTCAGACAGGGTGGCCAGGGAAGGCACCCCTGAAAAGGTATCATATGAATAACAACCAGAGTGAGAGAGTCAGCCATGTGTAGATCTGAGGTTTTCTGACTTAATATGCTATCTACTTTCACCAAGAAAAGCCCACCAATTTGCTTAGATTAAATGTATTAGAAAATTTTGTAAACAAGACTCAATTGCTGGAGTGAGCATACTAAGATACAAGCATTAGCTGAAAAGAAATAAAGGCACCCAAAAATACACAGCCATGTGTGGATTTGGAGAAATAAGGAATTAAGTCACTTAGAATTCCACTGATGCATAGAATACGGAAACAAAAAATATTCAAAATTACTACCTTAAGTCGATCAAGAACAGTTTAATTAAGATGCATAATAAGTTTACATTTCAGAAAAATAAGATTTTAGAAGATTTTTTATCTAAAAAAGAAGTTAACAAAACAGTTACAGCAATTTAAGTTGTACCTGTAATACGCAATCATTCTAACTCAAAATCTAATTTGTTAAAAATTGATTTATAGTTACTTTATTTAACCAATAAATTATTCTAATTCCCTTTACCACAGAAGTACAGTGAAAGGTGTGAGGGACCTCGAACATCGTGGTTTTGATTTTTTCCATATGTAATCATAAAATCAAATGTGTAAAATCAGCTAGCTTGGTTCCAAAATTCAGAATAGAATACACTGAAATAAAAAAAAAATGAAACAAAATTTCAGAGTTTTGGATATATACTTGTTCATCCAATTGCATAAGACTCCGATATAATATCGCCAGCACAATCAAACCAAGAATAGTGTCCATCTATACACAGATTTCACAGGAAATGGAGAATTTGACACTATACAACTTCTTACTCCTGGCTTTCAGAAGGCATACTTAAACAAAACTGACATATCCCTGATATGAATTGCTCAAAGAAGTATTAATATCTACTCTGAAGAAATCTTGAAATAAAAGTATTTATTTTATATGCTATCAATCATGCCTTTAAACTCCTCAGGGGAAAGCTTAATAACTTTAGAAAAATCTGGATGGTTTCTACTACTGACATGATGTTACAAAAATAAGTACAAAAACAACAAAACATTATAAAACATTCCTCTCTCACAGTTATCTCAATTCTCTGAAAAATCTGTCTGTATTTAAATTCTAAAACAGGCCCTAGCAAGAGAAGTTACTTACATGTTCATTCATAAAACTAGTTCACTATTTCGGTAGTTTTAAATTGGAGAAAAATCAAGTTTTTTCTACTAAAAAATGTTGGTTTCATATGTATTGCTCAAAGAAGAAACTATCTTGGCGATGATATTCTATACTGGTAGAATATTAAAGTATTCATATAACCATCATACAGATCATTTAAAATAAGGGGATATAAAACTGAGGTCAGTTTTAATTCTTTCATATTTCTGCTACAAAGTTAAGGGTAATATTAAAGCCATAGAGAAGAGACTAATGGTACCTCAGTGCTAGAGAAAGCAGGGAAAACATACAGAGAGGACAGAAATTCACGGAGTTTTTGTTTTCCTTTTTAGTATTAACACTCTGTTTCTTCAAGTCATCCTCTTACAGTTTTTTATTTCCCTCGACACAACAGTTTCTCTCCATCCTCATTTCTAAGCCTCAGTCACTTACTGGCTCTAGTCGGCTTATCCTGTATCTTTCTTTGAGCAATTTATCTTCTGATACTGTTATTATAAATATAAGGTTTCCTTGCAAGAGTGAGAGATCAATCTGGGATCAAGCTCTGAAAAATTCAGTGATCCAGCCAATTAGATGTGTCTGGCCTCCTCTGCAGAGGGTTATGAAGACAAGAACAGCATAATGTGCTCTAAATGACTGAGCTCGGGCATGGTCACAAGTGCTCAGGGGGCTAGTGATCTATTCTCTAGTAACGTTAGGCCAAATAGCTGTCCTAAGGGATTAAGGGGCCTGATACAAGCTCTGAAGTTCTTCTAGGGTGTCCACTAGAATGTAAGAACACTTAGGTTTGAAGGAAAAAAGCATACTGTATAACCTGATTATTAGCTAGAAGCATTCAAGTCCATACACTGTCATTTATTACTATATGGTTCCAGTAAAACATAAGCATCGGAGACATTTCCTGTCCTTCTTTCCATATCTGACACAATACTTTACACAAAATACTACTGAAATTAGTATTAATGAAAAGCACAGTCAATAATATATAAAAGTGCTTCATAAACTGTAAAATCTTATACAACTCTATGTTGTTATTATTAATAATATTCTTCCCAGTATATACTCGCCTCAAGTGGGAAATTCTCCATCTTTATGAATATATTAAATATCCATAGTTTATTTCTATATGTAACAAAAGAAAGATTTCCGTTTTATCTTGAAATTTAATTATACAGAAAACTATTACAGATGACACAGGCCAAACAAATAGGACAAAAATAAAAAATATATGCCTAAATTAGCGTATAATTTGATATAATGACATCTCAAACATTGAAGAACAAAGCAAATAGCTTATACAGACCAAGAGAGAGAAAATAAGCAGCTATAAAAAAATGCACATACTTTCCAAAGCAATATTCAGCAGGAAAAATAAAATATTTAAATGCATATTACCTCCTGGTAAATGATATTTGCTTCACCCAAAGGGGAAAACTACTAGCAACTGACCACAAAGGAAAAAAGAGAGTTTACAGAACATTATAAGATGAGTCACCATAGGCCTTGCAACTTGTTTTATTATAAAACAACATTTTAAATATGCTACTTACACCTCAGTTCAGTAGTTTGTTATATGAGGAGAATGTAGTGGAAGAAGAGTAAAATAAAATGTTACGAGAACTCACAAGGTCAAAGTACATTTCCTACCACTCTTCATAAAACAACATGGGACTTAGGGGAACAATGGGAAAAGACGGAACCACTGGGCCTAGACTCTTGCAGTAACTATGATTAGACTATTTATCAGGGACTAATGCTGACCCAGAGAGTAACCAGTACCGAGGATGACTCGTGTGTATGTGCTTTAGGAACAGAAAAACCTCACTCGTTTCTCTTTTTTCTTTCTATGAGCTTCTCGTATACAATGAGGCTGTTTTCTGCTGGGGTGATCTCTATTTACTGAACCAGAAGAATGGGTCTAAAGTAAATTTAAAATTTGGATTCAGTATATATGTCTGATTTTTAAACATGAGAGCGTATCATTTTTATCAACTAAGAAACCATAATTTTTTGGCTAATTTTAAAAACTAATTTATAATTACCTTGGAAGCCTGATTTTTTTTAATCTTAATTCTTATATTTTAGTAGCAAAGAATTAGCTTGGGACCATGAGAAAGACCAACTAGAAAAAAGATAATTTAAAGTCACTGGATAGGAAAAACAATTGAATAAGTTGTCGGTCTTAATTATTTGATGTCCTCTAGTAATAATTTGCTTCACAATTCAAATAAAGAGAATTATATAGTGATAAAAATGCATTAATTCAGGGGTAGAAAACAAGCACATTTTCATGAATGTTGAATTTACTAAAAACGATGTTATACATTCAATATACACTGTAATTATTAGATTTGAATATGAAAACCTAATTATACAGTTACTTATATTTATACATAAATGTATGTATACACACCTATATACATATATATAAAAACAATTTTTAAATGGTAACCCATCATTATGAAAAAAATAAGCATGAAAAAACATGCTATTTTCATTTAGTTTAAATAATGTTTACTTCTAACATTCTAAAAACCTGTTAGATTAAGTAATACTTTAGTCATAACTATCTCATTTACCTGAAACACTATATATACTATATACACTATACATACACTGTATACACATATATACTATATACACACTATATATATACTATATAGTTTAAATATTTAAACTATATTTAAATAACATTTAAATGGTGAATACTGCTTTAGAAAGTATGTGCATTTCTTATAGCTACTTATTTTCTCTCTCAGTCTGTATAAACCATTTGCTTCATTCTTCAATGTTTGAGACGTCATTATATCAAATCATATGCTAATTTGATATATATACATATATACTATATATACATATATACACTATATAGTGTATATATATACACATGGGTATATATACATATATACACTATATGTAGTATATAGTATATATACATATATATGTATACATATAGTAAGATTTGAAGAGATAACCAAGAAAACTCATTTCTGCATCAGTTTTTATTTTTATAATATATGATATGAACAAGCATTTTATTAAAAATGTAATCCATAAACATTCTCATTAAATAAAATATGCTAAATTTACCTGTGGGATTCATATTCCCATATCCCTCACACCAAGACTCTCTAAGAGGAATTTCTAAACTTGATACTTTGAGTGAGTAAGATGGAGTTAATACACATTAGAGTTTTAATAAACTATACTTTTTATAACTAAAAATACTATATAAAAATTATTTATTAAATGATCAAATATAAGAATTCAACATTTAATTGTTGTCTAGTAGATTTACTTTACTTTGACTCCCTAAAGATTTTAAATACCTTAACAACAGTATGCAAAATATTCATCACATTGCTAGGCAATGCAGGTTACCTATAAATGCTACATTTATCCCAAATAACAGATAAACATGCCACTCTTAAAATATTGCATATAATAAACCTAAAGCTAATCACAAAATCCAATACTAATGAGATTTTTAAATACATATCAAAGATAAGCTTTAAAAGTTTTCATAGAAAAAATTTTCAATATAGAACCTTCAACAGTAAAATAATAAAACAATATTCATTTTGCTTAAGATATCATCATAAAACAATTGTCTATTTCTAAAAACCATAAAGTAATATGAAAAATAAATTGTTCTCTTCAAAAAGGTAATCTGCTTCTAAAATGTTGTATTATAATAGTAATAATATGTTGTTATTCTCAAGTTACGTTATAAATCATTAATAGTTATATTGGAGAGTTCAGGTTAAGAATATTTTGAAACCCTTTAAAGACATATTAGAAGTGTCAAAATTTCTTCTTTCTAAATCTATTACACAAATGAAGCAACAAATTTTTGTATAGCACAGGGCCCAAAGACAGCACTATCCTCAGATCCCAGTGCATAAATAAAAAAGCCAATTAAGTTAAATCAACCGATAACACTAATAAATTATCAGTTCAACTACAGTTAAAATAAATATTTATTGCCCTCCCACTAAGAGTCAGGCACTATACTGGTGCTGGGGAAACAAAGAAGAAAAAGACATAGCCTTTATTCTTAATAAGCTTCCAATCTATAACAATGAACAAATAATTATAATACAATGTAATACACTCTATAATTTTAAAAAGGACAAGGTTCAATATAGTTAGATAGAATGAATAAGATTATTTGAAAGCACAACAGGTAACAGTCAACAATAATTTATTGTACATTTTAAAATAACTAAAAGAATATAATTGGAATGTTCATAGCACAAAGAAATGATAAATGCTTGAGATGACAGATGACCCATTTACCCTGACGTGATTGTCACACACTGAATGCCTGTGTTGAGATAGCTCATTTGCCCTATAAATATATATGTCTGCTATGTACTCATAAAAATTAAAAAAAAAGAAAAAAGGAGAAAACAAGGACAAGGTTCTGAAGCAGTCAAGAGAAGAAAGAGTGAATAACTTTGAAGAGAAACTTGAAGAAGGATAAGTTGACTAACCCAGATACTGAAATATGAACAAGATGTTCTTAGACCAAGTCACAGGGAAAAGAGCAAGTGTAAGGGAACAGAAGCATCAAATACTATAAACTGTATGGAAAACTGCATTGTGATTGATATAAAATTCAAGAAGAGGGAAACAGAAATTGAAGAAATAGGCAGAGACTAAATCTACATTCCGTGACATCAGGAATACATACACCATGGAAATTTGCAAATACTAAAATCGGGTTTTTTATTTTTTTTTTAATTCACATCCCACCCCTTACCCCCAGAGAGCCAGTTGTTAAACCTTTACAAGCACAGCACTGGCAGTGTCAAATTTCAGAAGATATTTTAATACAAAGGTCACTTAATGTGCTACATGATTTTTAAAAACGTTCTCCAAACAAAGGAAAAATGCAATGTAATATAAAATTTGCCTCAAAGAAGCCTGTTTTTTAAAAAATAAGAGAGGGAAAACACAACATCAACAGTCCATCCCATCTGAAATTTTAAGTATTTTCTTAAGACGAAAAAAAAAAAAAGGCCAGGCACGGTGGCTCACGTCTGTAATCCCAGCACTTTGGGAGGCTGAGGCAGGCGGATCACGAGGTCAGGAGATGGAGACCATCCTGGCTAACACGGTGAAACCCTGTCTCTACTAAACATACAAAAAAATTAGCTGGGTGAGGTGGCAGGTGCCTATAGTTCCAGCTACTCGGGAGGCTCAGGTAGGAGAATGGTGTGAACTCAGGAGGCAGAGCTTGCAGTGAGCCAAGATCGCCCCACTGCACTCCAGTCCAGGCGACAGAGTGAAACTCCGTCTCAAAAAAAAAATGTTTTTAAGTATCTCCCTCTAGATGCTATGCCATTGGTCCTATCCCTTAGGAAATCTTCTCTTTAACAATTTGGAGTCAAACAAAATAAACTCCTGTCATCAGTCTCCAATATTTAAAGAGAGCAAACATATAGTTTCAGTATTTTTCTCTTTGACGTCTGCTCTCCATTAAAGATTGCAAAGATTTTTAAATAAAACAAGTAAAATACTGCTACTGATCTTAAGAAAATTCCATTGTACAGAGCATAATGCATTTAATAAAGAAAATTATCAAAGCTAGTACCATAACTATAGAAAATCTAATAGTTATAAAAATACTAAACATTATAACTTAAAATAGGTAAAATACTCACTGTGAAATATTTATAAACTAAACCTAGCAAATTTAACCTATTTGTCATCATAATCTCTTTTACTTGAGTTTAGGTGCCAGCTTATTTTCTCAGTCTTCGTATCTGTTTTTTCAGATCAGTTACTTGATCAGACCTGGCCTGCCTACTGACACTGAAATTATATAAAAGTCTTGAGCCAGAGAAGCTACCTCAGTACCCAAGGGACATTCCTCTTATTGGTGCCTCACATCTGTCTTCTAGTTTACTGACTTTTACTCATTCACTTAAAACATCATTACAAAATCACCATGTGGCAGGCCTTGTGCTAAGCACTAGAGATATAATGGTAAGCAAGACAAATATGTCCATGGCTTCATGGAGGGCAATCTACTAAGAGGGTGTCCATTGAACAAATAATCTCATCAAAATTATAATTATGACATTAAGCTGCTATGAACAAAAGTACATATGTAACTGGGATACCTGTTTTCTGTGGAGGCTCATCAAAAGTTCCCATAAACAAGTAAAACCTGACTCCAGGCCTGAAGAATGAAGATGAGGAGAGTTCCAGAAGGAGGAAACAGTACTTTTTCATTTCCAGACAGGTTGGTTCCACCTTTGCTCTCTCCTAGCATTTTTCTCCTGAATTTCTTTTTTAATCTGGCTAACAACTTTGGCTCTTGCTATTCCCATAACAGCTAATATTTATTGGGCTCAACTACTTGGAAGATACAATTCTAAATAATTTATGTATATTCACTCATCTAATCCTCAGAGTAACCAGAAGTGAGATAGGTTCTATTTCCTCATTTTACAGATGAGGAATCTGAGGCACAACCATGGAAAGTTAATTGACCAAACCGCACAGCTACTTGTACTAGTGGGGCACTTGTACCCTTATAATAACACTCAAAGAAGCCCCAAGGCACCAAGCTAAATTAGCACTACTACTGGGGCAAGAATATCAGGTTTCCTATACTCTCCAAACTGCTACCATCTTAAACTAAGCAGAATTTAGTTATTTAGAAAATCACTAAACTTTTTTTTCTCCTGTTTTCAGAAATCAAGAATAAAAAGTTAATCTATTAGCCCAGAGTAAAATATCTCCAGGAGAAAAAAAAAAAATGTTCTTAGGATAATACATTTTCACAAGAAGTTATTCACCTAGAATATGAAATAATGCAAACTAAGCAAGGAGAAATAGTATCTTTAATTTCTTCTTAACAATTAAAATTTTAAATACTTTCCAAGGGAAAGCGGATATTTTTCTCATAATTAAAACTAGTAAATATTTTAAGTGCATTTGAGAACAAATTTGTAGTAAACTACATAGGTAGTAAACTAGCTATGATGCTGAAGAAATTCCCAAAATCACTATTTTCTTTAGGTGAGCACCTTTCAAGTATTAAAGAAAAAAGAACCATAAAATGCCTTGCACCTCACTTTAAATAAATTCAGATATTTTTTAAAGTTCCTGTTACATCAAAGCTTTATCTGGAGAATGGAGTGAACCCACGAGGAGGAGCTTGCAGTGAGCCAAGATCGCACCACTGTACTCCAACCTGGGGACAGAGCGAGACTCCATCTCAAAAAAAAAAAAAAAAAAGTTTCATCTGTAAATTCACCATTGAAGTCAATGCAGAAAAAGGTAATAGTAAGTAAGTGACTGATGCAAGTGAGTGTATGACTCATAGTTTGCAAAGGAAAATGATTTGGGGGAAAAGGCTCAGGAAGAAGAGAAGCAAATAATGGATTATGGATGATATAAAGACCTTTCCTGTCCAAGGACTGTCACCAGTTCTTTATTACTTGAAGATTAAGGGAATACTGAATAAAGCTGTCTGCCAGACAGCAGAAAGGGTAAGAAATAACATTGTCTCTAAGTGTATCTCACAAGAAAAGTTTTCAGAAATAACATTGATAAAATTAAACTTTCTATAAAAAGTTACTGGAAAACCCAACTCAAATCAGAACAAGGAAAATGTCAAAATAAACCAACATTCCATTTGTAGGTACCTGAACAGAATGAAACAGTAGTGTAGGTCAAGTTGTAGAATTATCTAATTTTACTCCACTTGGTTTTGGAAAAAAGTTGTATACAATACTGATTTGCTAGAAGATGTAGCGCAATTTGTTTTTGTTTGTTTTTCTACTCCATGGCTTACGGCAAAATAAGCATTTGGCTTTGTTACTAGAGTTTAATAAATTAATACAATGTACTTTGGTTTTTAGCTTCAGAAGTCAAGTTCAAGCCACTGAATTTAGTTCCAATTTTTACTAACTGCCCCATCCTTTCAAATATATATACATATGTACATATACATATATACATATATGTATGTACATATACATATACATACATATATAGGTGTATATATATTTGAAAGGTTGGGGCAGTTACATATATACATATGTGTATATATATACACACACACACGTGTATATATAGCTGTATATATGTATGTATATACACACATTAAAATATATCATATATATTTCAATATACATTTTTAAAAACTCACACTTGAAGATGGCCGAATAGGAACAGCTCCAGCCTCCGGCTCCCAGCGTGAGCGACACAGAAGATGGACGATCTCTGCATTTTCAACTGAGGTACCAGGTTCATCTCACTGGGGCGTGTCAGGCAGTCGGTGCTGGTCAGCCGGTAGAGCCCGACCAGCAAGAGCTGAAGCAGGGCGAGGCATTGCCTCACCTGTGAAGCGCAAGGGGGAAGGGAATTCCTTTTCCTAGCCAAGGGAAACTAAGACACACAACACCTGGAAAATCAGGTAACTCCCACCCTAATACTGCGCTTTACCAAGGGTCTCAGCAAACGGCACACCAGGAGATTATATCCCACACCTGGCCCAGAGGGTTCCACACCCAGGGAACCTCCCTCATTGCTAGCACAGCAGTCTGAGATCTAACTGCAAGGTGGCAGCAAGGCTGGGGGAGGGGCGTCCACCATTGCTGAGGCTTAAGTAGGTAAACAAAGCCCATGGGAAGCTCAAATTGGGTGGAGCCCACCGCAGCTCAAGGAGGCCTGCCTGCCTCTGTAGACTCCACCTCTGGGGACAGGACATAGCTAAACAAAAAGCAGCAGAAACCTCTGCAGATGTAAATGTCCCTGTCTGACAGCTTTGAAGAGAGCAGTGGTTCTCCCAGCACGGAGGTAGAGATCTGAGAACAGACAGACTGCCTGCTCAAGTGGGTCCCTGACAACTGAGTAGCCTCACTGGGAGACATCCCCTACTAGGTGCGGACCGACACCCCACACCTCACACGGCTGGGTACACCTCTGAGACGAAGCTTCCTGAGCAAGATTCAGATAGCAACACTCGCTGTTCAGCAATATTCTATCTTCTGCAGCCTCTGCTGCTGATACTCAGGCAAACAGGGTCTGGAATGGACCTCAAGCAAACTCCAGAAGACCTGCAGCTGAGGGTCCTGACTGTTAGAAGGAAAACTAACAAACAGAAAGGACACTCACACCAAAAACTCATCAGTATGTCACAATCATCAGACCAAAGGCAGATAAAACCACAAAGATGGGGAAAAAGCAGTGCAGAAAAGCTGGAAATTCAAAAACTCAGAGAGCATCTCCCCCTCCAAAGGAACGCAGCTCATCACCAGCAACGGAACAAAGCTGGATGGAGAATGACTTTGACGAGTTGAGAGAAGAAGGCTTCAGTCAATCAAACTTCTCAGAGCTAAAGGAGGAACTACGTACCCAGCGCAAAGAAACTCAAAACGTTGAAAAAAGAATGGAAGAATGGATAACTAGAATAATCAATGCAGAGAAGTCCATAAACGAACAGATAGAGATGAAAACCATGACACGAGAACTACATGACAAATGCACAAGCTTCAGTAACCGACTCGATCAACTGGAAGAAAGAGTATCAGTGACTGAAGATCAAATGAATGAAATGAAGTGAGAAGAGAAGTCTAGAGAAAAAAGAGTAAAAAGAAATGAACAAAGCCTCCAAGAAATATGGGATTATGTGAAAAGACCAAATCTACGTCTGATTGGTATACCTGAAAGTGACGGGGAGAATGGAACCAAATTGGAAAACACTCTGCAGGATGTCATCCAGGAGAACTTCCCCAACCTAGTAAAGCAGGCCAACATTCAAATTCAGGAAATACAGAGAATGCCACAAAGATACTCCTCGAGAAGAGCAACTCCAAGACACATAATTGTTAGATTAACTGAAGTTGAAATGAAGGAAAAAATGTAAAGGGCAGCCAGAGAGAAAGGTCAGGTTACACACAAAGGGAAGCCCATTAGACTAATAGCAGATGTCTCAGCAGAATCTCTACAAGCCAGAAGAGAGTAGGGGCCAATGTTCAACATTCCTAAAGAAAACAATTTTCAACCCAGAATTTCATATCCAGCCAAACTATGTTTCATAAGTGAGGAGAAATAAAATCCTTTACAAACAAGCAAATGCATATTTTGTCAACACCAGGCCTCCCCTACAAGAGATCCTGAAGGAAGCGCTAGACATGGAAAGGAACAACCAGTACCAGCCATTGCAAAAACATGCCAAAATGTAAAGACCATCTATGCTAGGAAGAAACTGCATCAACTAACAAGCAAAATAACCACTTAATATTATAATGACAGGATCAAGTTCATGCATAACAATATTAACCTTAAATGTAAATGGTCTACATGGTCCAATTAAAAGACACAGACTGGCAAATTGGATAAAGAGTCAAGATCCATACATTTGCTGTATTCAGGAGACCCATCTCACATGCAGAGACACACATGGGCTCAAAATAAAGGAATGGAGGAAAAGCTACGAAGCAGATGGAAAACAAAAAAAGTAGGGGTTGCAATCCTAGTCTCTGACAAAACAGACTTGAAACAATCAAAGATCAAAACAGACAAAGAAGGCCATTACACAATGGTAAAGGCATCCATTCATCAGGAAGAGCTAACTATCCTAAATATGTACGCACCCAATACAGGAGCACCAAGATTCATAAAGCAAGTCCTTAGAGACTTACAAAGAGACTTAGACTACCATACAATAATAATGGGAGACTTTAACACCCCACTCTCAACATTAGACAGATCAACGAGACAGAAAGGTAACAAGGATATCCAGGAATTGAACTCAACTCTGCACCAAGAGGACCTAATAGACATCTCCACTCCAAATCAACAGAATATACATTCTTCTCAACACCACATCGCACTTACTCCAAAATTGACCACATAGTTGGAAGTAAAGCACTCCTCAGCAAATGTAAAAGAAGAGAAATTATAACAAACTGTCTCTCAGACCACAGTGCAATGAAACTACAACTCAGGACTAAGAAACTGAATCAAAACCGCTCTACTACATAGAAACTGAACAACGTGCTCCTGAATGACTACTGGGTACATAACGAAATGAAGGCAGAAATAAAGATGCTTTCTGAAACCAATGAGAACAAAGACAAAACATACCAGAATCTCTGGGACACATTGAAAGCAGTGTGTAGAGGGAAATTTATAGCACTAAATGTCCACAAGAGAGAGCAGGAAAGATCTAAAATTGACACCCTAACATCACAATTAAAAGAACTAGAGAAGCGAGAGCAAACATTCAAAAGCTAGCAGAAGGCAAGAAATAACTAAGATCAGAGCAGAACTGAAGGAGATAGAGGCACAAAAAACCCTCCAAAAAAATCAATGAATCCAGGTGCTGGTTTTTTGACAAGATCAACAAAATTGATAGACCACTAGCAAGACTAATGAAGAAGAAAAGAGAGAAGAATCAAATAGATGCAATAAAAAATGATAAAGAGGGTATCACCACCGACCCCACAGAAATACAAACTACCATCAGAGAATACTATAAACACCTCTACGCAAATAAACTAGAAAATGTAAAGTAATGGATAATTTCCTGGACACATACACTCTCCCAAGACTAAACCAGGAAGAAGCTGAATCCCTGAATAGACCAATAGCAGGCTCTGAAATTGAGGCAATAATTAATAGCCTACCAACCAAAAAAAGGCCAGGATCAGAAGGATTCACAGCTGAATACTACCAGACGTATAAGGAGGAGCTGGTACCATTCCTTCTGAAACTATTCCAATCAACAGAAAAAGAGGGAATCCTCCCTAACTCATTTTATGAGGCCAACATCATCCTGATACCAAAGCCTGGCACAGACACAACAAAAAAAGAGAATTTTAGACAAATATCCCTGATAAACATCGATGCAAAAATTCTCCATAAAATACTGGCAAACCAAATCCAGCAGCACATCAAAAAGCTTATCCACCATGATCAGGTGGGCTTCATCCCTTGGATGCAGGGCTGGTCCCACATATGCAAATCAATAAACATAATCCAGCATATAAACAAAACCAAAGACAAAAACCACATGATTATCTCAATAGATGCAGAAAAGGCCTTCGACAAAATTCAACAGCCCTTCATGATAAAAACTCTCAATAAATTCGGTATTGACAGAACGTCTCTCAAAATCATAAGAGCTATTTATGATAAACCCACAGCCAGTATCATACTGAATGGGCAAAACCTGGAAGCATTCCCTTTGAAAACTGGCACAAGACAGGGATGCCCTCTCTCACCACTCCTATTCAACATAGTGTTGGAAGTTCTGGACAGGGCAACTAGGCAAGAGAAAGAAATCAAGGCTATTCAGTTAGGAAAAGAAGAATTCAAATTGTCCCTCTTTGCAGATGACATGATTGTGTATTCAGAAAACCCCATTGTCTCAGCCCAAAATCTCCTTAAGCTGATAAGAAACTTCAGCAAAGTCTCAGGATACAAAATCAATGTGCAAAAATCACAATCATTCTTATACACCAGTAACAGACAAACAGAGAGCCAAATCACGAATGAACTCCCATTCACAATAGCTTCAAAGAGAATAAAATACCTAGGAATCCAGCTTACAATGGATGTAAAGGACCTCTTCAAGGAGAACTACAAACCACTGCTCAGTGAAATAAAAGAGGACACAAACAAATAGAAGAACATACCATATTCATGGATGGGATGAATCAATATTGTGAAATTGGCCATACTGCTCAAGGTAATTTACACATTCAATGCCATCCCCATTAAGCTACCAACGACTTTCTTCACAGAATTGGAAAAAACTGCTTTAAAGTTCATATGGAACCAAAAAGACCCCGCATTGCCAAGACAATCCTAAGCCAAAAGAACAAAGCTGGAGGCATCACGCTACCTGACTTCAAACTACATTACAAGACTACAGTAACCAAAACAGCATGGTACTGGTACCAAAACAGATATATAGACCAATGGAACAGAACGGAGCCCTCAGAAATAATACCACACATCTACAGCCATCTGATCTTTGACAAACCTGACAAAAACAAGAAATGGGGAAAGGATTCCCTATTTAATAAATGGTGCTGGGAAAATTGGCTAGCCATAAGTAGAAAGCTGAAACTGGATCCTTTCCTAACTCCCTATACGAAAATTAATTCAAGATGGATTAGAGACTTAAATGTTAGACTTAAAACCATAAAAACCCTAGAAGAAAACCTAGGTGATACCATTCAGGACATAGGTATGGGCAAAGACTTCACGTCTAAAACACCAAAAGCAACGGCAACAAAAGCCAAAATTGACAAATGGGATCTCATTAAACTAAACAGCTTCTGTGCAGCAAAAGAAACTACCATCAGAGTGAACAGGCAACCTACAGAATGGGAGAAAATTTTTGCAATCTACTCATCTGACAAAGGGCTAATATCCAGAACCTACAGAGAACTCAAACAAATTTACAAGAAAAAAGCAAACAACCCCATCAAAAAGTGGGCAAAGGATATGAACAGACACTTCTCAAAAGAAGACATTCATACAGCCAACAGACACATGAAAAAATGCTCATCATCACTGGCCATCAGAGAAATGCAAATCAAAACCACAATGAGATACCATCTCATACCAGTTAGAATGACAATCATGAAAAAGTTAGAAAACAACAAGTGCTAGAGAGGATGTGAGAAATAGGAACACTCTTACACCATTGGTGGGACTGTAAACTCTAGTTCAACCATTGTGGAAAACAGTGTGGCGATTCCTCAAGGATCTAGAACTAGAAATACCATTTGACCCAGCCATCCCATTACTGGGTATATACCCAAAGGATTATAAATCATGCTGCTAGAAAGACACATGCACACATATGTTTATTGCAGCACTATTCACAATAGCAAAGACTTGGAATCAACCCAAATGTCCATCAGTGACAGACTGGATTAAGAAAATGTGGCACATAAACACCATGTAATAGTATGCAGCCATAAAAAATTTGTGTCCTTTGTAGGGACATGAATGCAACTGGAAACCATCATTCTCAGCAAGCTATCGCAAGAACAGAAAACCAAACATCGCATGTTCTCACTCATAGGTGGGAATTGAACAATGAGATCACTTGGACACAGGAAGGGGAACATCACACAGCGGGGCCTATTGTGGGGAGTGGGGAGGGAGGAGGGATAGCATTAGGAGATATAACTAATGTAAATGACGAGTTAATGCGTGCAGCACACCAACATAGCACATGTTTACATATGTAACAAACCTGCACGTTGTGCACATGTACCCCAGAACTTAAAAAGTATAATAATAATTAAAATAAATAAATAATAAAAATAAAACTCACACTTATTTATGGATTTTAATTGATATCCCTGCATTATGGATCTTTTTTAAAACACCAAGAGAATTTCATTTTGACGAAGTCACTCACATTCAACAAGAAGTTTTATCCAATTTAATACTTTAATTTACATTTTCATGTATATTTGGAGTCCCACTACATGACAGCATTGAGCTAAATACTTTATACACATAAATTCATTTAAGAATACAGGGTTTAGCTGGATGCAGCAGCTCACACCTCTAGGACCAGCTACTCAGGAGGCTGAGACAGCAAGGATCACCTGAGCCCAGGAGTTCCAGACTACAGTGAGTTATGATCACACCAGCGTACTTCAGCTTCAACAACAGAGACAGACTCTCTCTAGAACAATTAAAATTTAAAAAAATTTTTTTAAAAGAATGCTGTATTTATTTTGTGTGTAAATTTGCCTGTGTATACTACCTGAGGAGAAGGTAAACAATATTTTTATGAAGCAACCCACATCATATCCCTGATGGCTTTTGTATGAGCAACATCCAGCCATTGTAGTACACCTTATACATATAGCTTAAATTTAGTTCATGAAAACTGCCTGACCCAACATGAAAGAGTTTCAGGAAAAAGAAAAGCTGGGTGTGTGCACACATGCACATGTTTCCTAGACAAGAGCTTCGAACCTAGGCAGTCCAGTTCCAGAATCTTTGCTCTTAACCACTAAGCAATATGTTGGAAAAAGAAGAAAGATGAGATATAAAAATAACTGATTTAGATAAAAACAGTAGCTGCTAGAATAAGGGATCACATTTCTGAAGTCAGTACATTAAGAAATATAAGCATTAAATTATCTTTAAAAATGGAAAACAATCTACAAAACCTTTTTCTCTTGTGAATGAATATACATATCAGAAAGTTTCTAGCTTTTATGTTTTGAATATTATATCAACCAGTATTTCTTACATTGCTTTAAAGAGATCACACTTACCTTACTTACAGTATTTCTGGCAGGATTAAATAAGGTCTTCGATTATGACTTTAAACAATAATCTTAGACCTTATTTAATTTAATCTAAATTAAATATCTAGATTATGATCTAAGGTCATAATTGAAGATCTTATTTAATCCTTTAATCCTCTCTTTCTATAAAGAGAGAGACTTATGTTAAGGAATTGGCTTAGAAGATTGTGGAGCACTGGTAAATCCAAAATCGGTAGGGTTGTGTGTTTGTGTGTGTGTATACATGCATATATATATATGTGTGTATGTGTATGGGTATACACACACACACACACACGATTTATCCTTGAACAACACAGGTTTGAACTGCAAAAGTCCACTTATTTGTGGATTTTCTTCAGCCTCTACCACCCTTGCAACAGCAAGACCAACCCCTCCTCCTCTTCCTCAGTCTACTTAACAAGACAAGGATGAAGACTATTATGATGAGTTACTTCCACTTAATAAATAGTAAATATATTTTATCTTCCTTATGATTCTCTTAATATTTTATTTTCTCTAGCTTACTTTATTATAAGAATATAGTATATAATACACATAACATATGAAATATGTGTTTATGGCAGGGTGTATTGGTTCACACCTGTAATCTCAGCACTTTGGGAGGCCAAGGCGGGTAGATCACCTGAGGTCAGGAGTTTGAGACCAGCCTGACCAATATGGAGAAACCCCATCTCTACTAAAAATACAAAATTAGCCGGGCATGGTGGTACATGCCTGTAATCCCGGCTACTAGGGAGGCTGAGGCAGGAGAATCAGCTGAACCCGGAAAGCAGAGGTTGCAGTGAGGTGAGATTATGCCATTGCACCCCCGCCTGGGCAACAAGAGCGAAACTCCATCTCAAAAAAAAAAAAAGAAAAGAAAAAGAAAAAAAGAAATATGTGTTTATGTTTCCAGTAAGGTTTCTGGTCAACAGCAGATTATGAGTAATTTTTTGGAGAGTCAAAAGTTACACATGGATTTTCAACTCTGTAGGGGTCCACACCCCAAATTCCCACATTGTTCAAGGTTCAACTGTCTGTTGGTTTTGTTTCTCTGGGGAACTCTAATACTTCAGGGTAGTTGAAAACCAAGGCTTAGAAAACAGGGAACAGGAATTCAGATTCATATCTTTGTGTCCAGCCATTCCTGAAAGGATTATGAAATAAAATTCTCAAGAAGCTCTGCTAGATTCAGTTTTCATACCCTAACTATTCAGCCAGTGTAATGTTCTTTTTCTTTTAAGACTGTCATTTGACAAAACTAATCAATTCTGAGAAACAGTTTTTCACAGCCTCAAAAAGTTAAGCCTAGAGGAATTCCACTCCTAGATATATATAACCAAGAGAACTGAAAACATATGTCCATACCAAAACTTGTACAAGGCCGGCCATGGTGGCTCACGCCTGTAATCACAACACTTTGGGAGGCCAAGGCGGGAGGATCACCTGAGGTCGGGAGTTCATGACCAGCCTGGCCAACATGGTGAAACCCCATCTCTACTAAAAATACAAAAATTAGCCAGCCACGGTAGTGTGCACCTATAGTCTCAGCTACTTGGAAGGCTCAGGCAAGAGAATCGCTTGCACCCAAGAGGCAGAGGTTGCAGTGAACCAACATCATGCCACTGCACTCTAGCTTGGGTGACAGAGCAAGACTCCGTTTCAAAAAAAAAAGAAAATGTGTACACGAATGTTCATAGTAGCATTATTCACAACAGCCATAAAGCAGAAACAATATAAATGCTCATCATTTGGTTAATGGATAAACAAAATGTGGCAAATCCATACAATGCAATGATTCAGTAATAAAAAGGAACCAAGTACAGATACATGCAACACCATGGAATAACCTTGAAAACATGCTGAGTAAAAAGAACGCAGATAAAAAATGCCACATATCTATGAATCCATTTAAATGAAATGTCTGGAATAAGCAAATTCAGAGAGACAAAAAATAGCTTAGTGGTTGTTAGGGGTTAGGGGAAGGATGTCAATGGGGAGTGAATACTAATAGGTATGGGGTTTCCTACTGTGGTGATAAACACATTCCTCAATTAAACAGTGGTCATAAGCTTATGAATACAAATTCTCCTCAACTTACATGGGGGTTATGTCCTGACAAACCCTTCATTACTTGAAAACACCATGCGGCAAAAATGCATGTAAGTACTTAACCTACTGAACATCATAGCTTAGCCTAACCTATCTTAAACATGCTGAGAACACTTACGTTACCCTACAGTTAGGCAAAATTAGCTAACACAAAGCCTATTTTATAATAAAGTTATTGACTATCTCATGTAATTTATATGAATATTGTGCTGAAACTTTAAAAAAGCATGGTTGTATGGTACTCAAAAGTACAATTTCTACTGAACGTGTATCACTTCCGCATCAACCATCAAAAGTTGGGGTTCATCTGTATACTAAAGGGCACTGAACTGTATACCTTAAAATTATGACTATTACAATAAGCGAATTTTATCTCAACAAAAAATGTGTTAAGAAATAGAAATTCAACTCACCTGTCCTTTTTGTGGTGACAAACAACGCACAACTTCATCCACCATTACTGGAATATGTAATTTAGCCATAGTTTCAAAATCTCTATCTTGAGATCTGTGTAACTCCTGGGCTTGAGTTTGATCTGTTTGCTCCTGGGCTTCATATTCTCTATATTTTTCTGCTGTAGTATGTATTCTCTTTGGCCAGACACCTAAATTAGGTATGCCAGATGCCAACCAACATGAAAGGCATTCTTTATACATTCTACAAAAATATGGAGACCGAAGCATTCTGTAGGTAAACAAATCTAGAAAAAAAAATTAAAACATGATCGTTGGATTTTTTTAAAAGAATGTTCTAATGCTTGGGGAAAATCAAGTTAATATGCAATATTTAGCACATCAAAAGAAACTTAAGACTCATGCTCTGAACATCTTAAACAAGTAAAAGTAACAAACCCTTCTTATATATGCAAAGCAAGGAACCTAAGAGGACCCAGAGACATAATTTAAATACAATTTTTAATGTAGCCTAATACGTTCTAATATCATTAACATTTCAACCATTAGGGATATGAAAATTGATTATTAGGTCAACATTTTAATGAAATATACTTTTTTGAATTTTAATTAAGGCTAAAAAGTAGATTCAATGAATTAAAACTGTCTATTTGAAAAGTAATCAGGATGACTGAACAGATTATAAGTATCATATTTTAGGTTCAGATGGTCTTCTATTTCAAGGTCTTCTATTTGTTTTTCTCACAATGCTAAATTCTCATCTTCAGAGACTATCCCTGAGAAAAGACTACGCATGCACATCCAAAAAAAAAAAAGATAATCAGTCTGTCAGTCTGATTCTCTGGTGAGATCATCTCCCTGTACCCTGTATCAGTGGAGTGTACATCAGTTTAAACTGTAACTGTATAAACACTCAACTGAGCACACTTTGGTATTTCATGTCTACCTTTAATTATCTGTCCTCTGCACCCAAAAAATAAATACTTGATATATTCCTTGGATTTACCATATGTGCTCCATTTTCTTAAGCAATCCATAACTCTTTAAAATGCAGAAGAAAAAAGGGATTTGTATAAATATATTACTAACAGACCTTTTGAAAACATCATGCATTTTATACCCAGTTGGTTTCAAGCAAAGTTTTTGATACTACCACAGTAAACACCATTTGATACTATCCAGTTAACGCTATTCTTTCCTCACAGGTTATTAGTTATTTAAGAATATGACCCACACCTTTTATACACAAAATAAGATGCATACTCAGTGCTTAATGACTGTTTTCTGAAGAAAATGAATGAATGGATTAATTCCAGACTCCACAGAATTAGTATTGTTATCAATCCTCACTTTGGGAAATTTCACCTGTATGACTGACCCCACCAAAAACCATATGTTCTCAAAATACTACAAGAAGCATAAATCCCATTTAAATATGTCTGTCTTTTCTTTTGCAATTAAAAAAAAAATTAAACACGTTGAAAAGCTGATCACATGTAATAAAACACAAAGAAATACAAATATGATATAACATCAACAAGATGTTACCTTGAGAATATGTTAACTTTACCAAAGCTATAATCTGCAGAATTGTGTGACAAATGTAACACCGAAAAAATGTGGGGGGAAAAAAAATGAGTGATCTAAGTACATTTTTGGTTGCTTGGCAGCAACAAAATAGCCAAATTATTAATTATGCCTAAGGTTTCTGGAAAGCTTACAAAAGTAAGCTCAACTACCCTCTGACAATTTATTGTTTCTAACAGTTTACAAAATAATAGCTAACATTTATTGAGCACTTACTAAGCACCACTTACTATTATAACCACATTACATGCACTACCTCATTCAATCCTTTCACAACTCTTGAAATATTATTATTCCCATTTTATAGATAGGGAAAACAGAGAAGTAATTTGCCAAAGGCTACATAGCTAGAGAGCCATAAAGCTAAAATTGTAACACAGTCTATCCCCAGAGCCTGAACTCAATCTCCATGCTATAAACATAGCCCAACGGAACTATTTAATCCACTTATGTAATTTAATAGTACTTCAATTAAATTGACTATATATTTGTAATATCTCATAAATTAGATTCATTTTATTAAGGAACCGACATCCTATGGCTTGGCTCTGCTCCACTTAAAAATAACAGTATGCTGCAGGGTTCCCAGTAACGAACGTACAATGTATAGGCCTAAAAAGTGAAATCTGGAACAACCATATCCTATATGTCTAGATTTTGATAACTAAAAGTAAAGTAGTGTCATCAATTCTAACATAGGAATAAGAACCATACGGGAAAAAGCAGAGTAGCGGGGGGAAGAAAACAAACAAACAAACAAAAAACGCTATCACTTGCATTTAATTCTTTTTCTACTGCATTCAGCTTCTATGTGTTTATTCAGCTATGGTCAAGGCACAAAGCCTGAATATTTTATTATGAACTAATTACCTGCCAACTTGGGTCAACCTGGAGAAAGGGTGACAAATAGTTCATTTTCCTCTTGTTTCCTGCAATACCTCCCTAAAAAATGGAAGGTAGGGGAGTGGTATGTTCTAAAGAAAATTATATTCTTCTCTTTTGTAGCCCAGTTTCCTACCAGACAACTTAGAGCTCTCCTGCAGTCTGCTAGGAGCCAGCCACCCTAAATGATTTAAGATTAAGTTCCCTCTGGTCATAAGGAAGGAAGCAGGGAGTCAGGAAAGCTGCCTCTGTGATCTCCTAGTTAAGTAATTTAACTTTTCTCTACAAGCAAAGTTCACTTTTGGCTGTTAAGAGCACAAAATTGGCCAGATTACTCTTTTAATTGTGAAAACACACAGGTGAGTGATGCCCATGAAGGATACTCCCTCAAGGGCTCTAACAATTACAATCATTGCAGTCAATTTTCTCCTGCAAGGAAATCCTGTTTGAAAACGTAATTTTTAAGGACAAAAACGCGACGTGGCGGCTGGCACACAATCACTGAGAAAGTGAAAGAGGTTCTAAGGAAAGAGAAAAATACACGCTTCTGCCTAAGAATTACACTGTGACGACGAAAAACTATTCGGAAACTTCCAAACCCAGGTTGAAGGCGTGCTGAAGAGAGGGAAAGGGGACAGGGGCGTATATATCCTTTGCTCCGGGCGAATCCAGCGACCCCTGTGGAGTACCCCCAAAGGTTTGGTGGTTTCCAAAAAGAGTTCCCGGGACTTGGTCACCTTCTTCTCACCTGAGGCAGGAAGACTTCTCAGCTGGCCTCTAACTTGGGCCAGTGACTACCACTACGGTCCTGAAGAACCTGAATGTGCCACACGTCTAGGTCCTGCCCCTGGGGGAAACTTGCAAGGACGGACAGATTGGGTCCACGTCCGCCCCAGCAACTCAGGACCGTCTGCCTTTGGTTCCGCTGCTTCCAGCCTCAGCTGCCAAAGGGTCCTGTTGGCGCTGGGGTTTCCAAACGACTTTCCTGGGGGAAATAAATAAGACCTCACTATTGCCATGTTTCAATTCACTTTTACTTTTTCCCTTTTTTTTTTTTTTGGTCTGAAACAACTTTAAATCTAACTTTTAATTTATCCTTATCTCTACTCTTCGGTTTACAATGAAAGTATATTAAACTTGTGTTCTGATAACACAGCACTTATACTACAATTTTTAACTAAAAGTGGGAATTTCTGTCTCATTAGCTCTGTATGTTTAGAAATTACAAGCAGCAAGGTGGCATAGTAGTGGGATTGATTGTAATGTCAAAATCTGTCTGCTCTAACCAAATGTACAATTCCTTTAAAATACGGACCTCATCATCTGAACACTGCTAAATGGCAAGTGTAACACTAAATTTGAAATCTAAAGTACTTGGATTAGGTATGAAAATATCTGTGGCTCTGATAAACCTTATACAACGTGGATGTCAAAAAATACAAAATTTAAAACACTTCTATTCTTCACCAATGATCCATGCAATTTTACAAGCAACTGGCAAAATATGCATATTTTCAGACTGGATTAAGATAGTCTCTTAATGTCACTTAATCCAGACAGTATCTCAGAGACAAATGATTCAATTCTGAATTGCCTTGTCTGTATAGTTCAAGACAAAATTTTGTGTTAGGGATTTTCTGAAAACTTCAGTTTTCTCTCAGAAAAATTAAAACAACAGTACCTATATCTCATGGGCTGTTTTGAGAATTAAATGAGAGTCCATATGTAAAGGGACAAATAAAATACCTGGGAAGTCAAAACATAAAGTACTATACAGTGAGTTCTTACTGGAAATAAAGACATCTTGATTTTATTACCAAGCCCAGCAGCACACAAATAACCATTTCATTAGCTAAGATACACGTAATACAGCCAAAAATCAGTAGTAGCTTTATTGATCCTGTCTAGTGATCAGAAAGAATAATATAACATGCATCATATACAATACACAATACTCCCTATTTTCCTCAACAGGAAATAAATGTCCATAATACAGAGGTTTCCATACATTGTTGCATTTATAATGTTCTTCATGGGTAAGAGTCATCCTATTTATAAAGTGATATTGAATCATCAGAATATAAGCTCCAAGATGGAAGAAAGTTTGATTCTATTGTATACTATTGTGTCTAAAATCTAAATAATTGCTAAATGAATAGATACAATAACAGTAATATATAGAACAATGAAATTCAGATACTGTTATTAAAAATAACCTGCCAAAGTTATTTTAGCAAACATATTTCCCATTTGTTCCAGGTATTTTCTCTCTTTTTAAATTGTATATTCTGAAATATCTGTAACCTGGGACTTAAAAAAAAATCACTTCACCTAATAACAAACCAAGCCAAAATCTTTAAATAAATTTATTGTTATGCCATCATTAGACAGAGAATGTAAAAAGCAACCAAACAGAAAATAGTTTCACAGTCAGTACTAATGGGAGTAGGCCTGGAAGTCCTGAGAAATGAAGCCTGAGGCCTCAACCCAAAAGATCTCCAATTAATTCAGGTGAAGAGACCCCACATTTTGGCCCATATGAATGTGTCTGGAAGGAACAGGTCCCTACAACTTCCTGGAGGCCTCACTACTCAGAGAAAAGAAAATAAACACCCAGAACCCATTAATCCACACCCAAACTCCACCTCTCCCCCTAGTAGAGGGAATAGGCCAACCCCTGCCCGCACCAGTCTCACTCACACCCTGAACTCTGGGACCGGGCCCTGCACCCGCCGGTCCAGAGAAGGCCTGGTGATCTCAAGTAACTGCCTCCCACAGGCAGCTCGGGTCTAGCCCCGCCCACTTTGGCCACCGCCTCCGGAAACGGCCTCGAGCGTTGCCACGGTGACGAGAAAGCGAAGAGCTTCCCCAGCGCCGCCAGGCTGAGCTTCTTGGCGCCAAGCTGCCGCGAGCCGTGACAGCGTCCGACGTGATGACATCACGCGGGCGGCAGCCAATGAAACGAGGCGCTGAGGAAGGTGGCTTGGGTTTGAATATTGTGGTTGAGTCTGAAGCGCCGGGAGGCGGACATTAAAGTGAAGTGGTTGCGGTATGCTGGCCTGGGCCTGAAGTGAGTGAGAGGCACATGAAGGTAAAACTGGACTCTGGGACACTGCTTTTGGTGATCTGTATTATTGGGAAGAGAAGATCCTGCCGCTTCAGGTCTAGAAGACTAGCTGGGCTTCTTGACAAACACAGAAGCGTTGAGGGGTGGGTGGGGGATCAGGGTCCCTGGGGAGAAAGTGAAAGGAAAAAGGAATTCAGAACCTGCTAAAAGCACAGCACTGCTTGACCGTAATCCTCCACTGCTCAGCTGGAAGGGCAGGAATCTCCTTCCTTAAGTTCTGAGAGGAAGGTCTTAACTTTTAAAGGGCATCTTGGCCCCTTTCCCAGACTTTGGCAGAGAACTTGAACTGTCCAGCACGTTGCAGTGTCAACTTTTTTCCGGACTCCAAAATCGGGCTGTTTCCTTTCAGACGCGCATATAAGCGTACCCCTGGGTTACTTATCAAACGAGGAGTTTTTGTTCATCACTGCATAAAAGTTTTGTCTGACGAGCTTTAACTGTTAGTCTTGCACTGGTCAATCGGGAACCCCTCCCGAGCCCCAGTTGTAGGTAGCATCAAGATAAAACTCGCTCTGCCTAACGGGATTGCCGAGGATCAGATGAGGTACGGAAGAGATAGTGTTTGGCAAATGTTCTGCAAATGAAATTAAACTGTAAACACAGAATCCGCCCTATAGTCTATTCTTGGTTTCCGCGGGACCTTTTTTTTTTTTTTTTTTTTTAAGGAGCTCATTAGTCTCTCAGTTACAGAGAAGCCAAGACTGACTACTGTTTATTATATGAGAAGACAGTATTTGACCAGAACGGACTGATTTTGTGGTATAATATATAGTTTAGATTATGGAATAATTAGGTAGAAATTTAGGCACACTACAGATTTTAATTGTTAGTGTCATTCCACCACATCTAACCTCCTATTTCGTTTTTGGGAGGTTTTTATGAACTTTGGTGCTAGAGACTGTGATATCCAATGACTAGATAGTGCTTCTTATTAAGTTCGTATTATTTTGTAAGAACTATTTCAATAAATAAAGATTATCTACAAAGCACAATCACAAAGAAAAAAATTTTTAAAGATTATCTGCCTTTAATGGTAGTAATTAATCTCTCTTCTATTACTTATTCATTTATTTGAGACAAAGTCTCTCTCTGTGACCCAGGCTGGAGTGCAGTGGCGTGATCGCCGCTCACTGCAACCTCCACCTCCCGGGTTCAAGCAATTCTCGTGCCTCAGCCTCCCGAGTAGCTGGGATTACAGGCATTTGCCACCACACTTGGCTAATTTTTGTATCTTTGGTAGAGACGGGGATTCACTATGTTGGCCAGGCTGGTCTCGGACTCCTGACTTCAAGCCATCTGCCCGCCTCGGCCTCCCTAAGTGCAGGAATTACAGGTGTGAGGCAGGGCACCCAGCCCTTCCTCTTCTGTTGTTGAAAAGTATTTACAAATACATAATATTTTTATATTAAAAGTGCATCTTGTCACATCATAGAAATACTCCAATTAAAGGACACAATAAAAATGACTTTTTTTTTTTTTTTTTTTTTTTTTTTTTTGCTGACAACTGTGAAAACTAAGAGGAAAAAAAAATAGCTCAGCTCTCAGTGCCGGCCTTCCCTCCAGTTGAACTTTTTATTCTTCCCTGATGGTTGTAAGTTAGTGGTAGTAGTGCCCCCAAGACTGATATTCCAAAGATAGCTTTAAGATGGATGAAGACTGTAGATGATAATGTTGAGTATCGTTTTCAGTCCTATACAGTGTTTGTTGAATCTGAATCTAATTCAGGTTTGAGTTTGTATTTAATATATCGTAACTGTCACTCTACTTCTTTTTCATTGTTTGGAAGCATTCTCTTCTAGTTCCAGTAGAACCTAGTTGTTAAGAACATGGACTTTGGTTTTGTACCTGGTGAGGAGTTTGTGTTTTATTCTTATGGTGAGAAGTCATTGGAGACTTTAGAACAGGTGAATGCCATATGATGCATCACATGATCTGAATGCTTTTGATTAAAGTATCAGTGAATACAATCAATGAATTAAATTTATTGTAATACTTTCATAAAATTAGGGGTGAATCTTTGACCTATTTGACTTATATTTGACATTTGGTTCCCCACTTGTTATGTCATCTTGGAAAAGTTACTTATCCTAAGGCTAAGTCTTTGTTTTTGTAAAATGGAAATGATACAACCTTACGTGATTATTACAAGGATTGAATGCAATGACAAATGTCAAGTGTTTACTATAATGCCTGACACAGAGTGTATGTACTCAAATGATAAGCACTGTTGTTCATTATTAATAATTATCACCGTATCAACCTAATCTAAGCATTGTTATATAAAAGCATACTTATTGAGAATGGCCACTGTGTGATATCTGACAAGTACAGAGAAATCATAATCAGTTTTATTTTAACATTCAAGAGCTCCTGTGTCAGGCCCTGAGGTTTCTATCAAAAGTAAGCAAAGATAAAAGAGTAGTACCAGAAGCTGAGTTTTGGGGGAAATAGGGAGATTTTGGTCAAAGGGTACACTTTAAGTTATAAGATAAATAAGTTCATGGCATTTAATGTACAGTATGAATGGTGATAGATGTATTAATTTAATTGAGGTATTCATTACATAATGTGTAAGCATATGAGATCATCACATTGTACTGTACATCTTGATTATATACAATCTTTGCCAATTAAATGTTTTAAAATTTCTAAAAAAAATAAGCAATATATATTTTTAACTTCCATAAGAAAATTTCTGAGGATTATATATTTACATGAGGGAGAATAGTGATTAAGTACTTGGCCTTTAGATTCAGTCAGTCTGAGTTCAAATCCCATGTCATGTGCTTCCTTAGTTGTGTGACTTTAGCCAGTTAATTTCTCTGTGCTACACTTTCTCCCTTAATAAAATAGGAATGACAGTACAGTGTTTATGTCATAGGGTTGTTATGAAGATTTAATAAGAGTATGTCAATTGTTTAGTACATTTCTATTTGTGGGATATGAGCTCAATAGAAAATATAACTTATTGTTACTAAATGAAATGTTGTGATTAAGGTAAATTTTAATAGTGGTTTTGTTGTTGTTGTTTGTCTGTTTTAAAATAAAAATACCTAGACCTCGTTTAAAATTTAAACAGTACAAAAGAGTATGAAATGGAAAATAAACCTGTCTCTTACTCAGACCTTCGTATTTCCCCTCCACGGGGAAAGTGGTATTACCAATTTCTTGTGTACCCTTCTGGGAATGACCATGCATATACATATATATCTTTTAAAAATACAAATGCTAACATGCTATAAGTCTATTAAATCTGTATTGGTTTATTCATTCATTTATTCAACAAGTATATATTCGGTCCTAAATATTTGACAAGCAGTGTCCTAGGTGCTAGTGTACAGATGAACTCTGTGCTCTCAAGTGCTTACATTCTAGAGGGGAAACAAGCAATAAATAGTAACCCGATAATATATACTTTCCAATTACTGCTAAATTCGAGGAAGAAAAATAAACCTGGTAAGGGATTGGAGAGGCAAAGGCAGGGTGACACTATTTTGGATAGATTCTTTAGGGAAAGCCTCTGTAAAGTGGTATTTGAACGGAGACCTGAAAAATGAAGTGAAGGATTACAATTTGCAAATATCTGGAGGTAATGCCTACCAGTAAGCAAAAATGCAAAAGCCAGGAGGCCAAAACAAGACTGAAGTGTTTTAGGAATGCTAAGAAAGTCATTGCAGCTGAAGCAGAATAATGAAGTGGAGAGGCAACAGTAGAAGTCATTGTCAGAGACGTAGACAGGGCCATATGTGGAATTTATAGGCCATGGTAAGGAGTTTGTGTTTTATTCTTATTGTGAGAAGTCACTGGATAGTTTAGAGCAGGTAAATGACATGCAATACATATCATGATCTGACAGCTTTTGAAGAAAGTATCAATGCATACAATCAATGAATTAAGTAAAATTTATTATTGTACTTGCATATAATTAGGGGTAAATCTTTAATCTGAGATGAGCACTAGCTACATATAAGTTAAAAATTGACCTGTTTAACTTGGCTTATTACCATGCAAGTATTCAGAATAAATAGATTTTAATACCTCATTAAACATTACAGAGGCATGAGCTGTTCTACGTAAATGAATCTTCCAGAAAATTGAATATTAGCTTTGCTAAGTAATAAAGTATTTTAACCACACTCAATGATGAAAATAAAACATGATCTTCCCATTTCTTTAATTTTCTAAACAAGAAATTGGGAACATTATTTCTTTCCTATTTTTTTCTTTTTGATGCCTCAGGATTCTCATTGTGATTGCCTGTTGTTGTCAACTACTGTACTCTAGTATGTTGTTTCTCTTGGAGATATACGTTTTCTGTTTCCCTCTACTCTAAATGAGTAAATTGCTTTTTGGGGTCTGTGAGCACTTTTTATAGTTTATTAATTCATTAATTGGTATATTTGAAAATTTACTATATACTAGACTCTCTACGAGAGAATAGGGATATAAAGTAAAAGTCTATTACCTGTCACGTCTTATCATTCTCTTGTACCCTTTTCTAATCATGCATAATAATCATAAAATTTTGGAGCTAGAAAAAGACCTTCCATATCATATAATCTAACACTTTTGTTTTATACATTAGCAAGTGAAGCCCCTTCCTTAGCCCCTTCATTCTTCTTTTTTGATACGCTACTCTCTCTAGACTAGACAAATATTCTTCTTCAGGTTTAGTGTCTATTATATAAAATGTTTGGTACCAGAAGATTTTTTGAATTTTGGTATTTTTTTTTTTTTATATTTTTGCATTGTGCTTACTAGTTGAGGATCTCTAATCTGAAAATCCAAAATACTCTAGTGAGCATTTCCTTTGAGTGTCATGTTGGTACTCACAAAGTTTTAGATTTTGGATTTTCAGATTTGGAATGCTCAACCTGATTATAATGAACAATGATGTTGGAAGTATTTGTCTTTCATGTTTTAGTTCCACCAATGAAATCCTACCAGTTTGCTCTTTTGATTCTGTTCAACAAATACCACTTAGGAGTAGATGTGGCAAAATTGATCAGAGGCTATAATACTATCTTCTTAACAGCTGTCTGAAAAGAATTTGTGAATCCACATGTTCTTGCACAGATAACAATATTTAGGCTTTTCTTTTGCTGCTTCATATTAAACATGGTTAAAGAATTTACTCTCTGTGTGCCTTATTCAGAATCAGCTAAATGCTCATTTCTTTTAGCCATCCTAGAAAACAAAGAAGGCACCACATAATAATATAGGAACGATCTCATTAATTCCTGTAGATGTAAGTATATTTGAACATAGATTAATTTTTACATTTGATGATTCTGTTGACCTTAGGCATTTTTATTAAGAAAATTCTATCCACTTATTTGTTTTTAAAAGGTAGAGAAATACATGATACTTTAAAAATTAACATCAATGTCTTTGTTAAAATATGCAACTAGTTGTGAAACAAACTTATATTTGACATTATACTTAAACTCTGTTGACTAAAAGAGTCCAACTCTGTAAAATATTTGAAAAGATTTATTCTGAGCCAAATATGAGTGACCATGGCCCATGACACAGTCCTCAGGAGGTCCTAAGAGCATGTGTGCAAGGTGGTCGGGGTACAGCATAGTTTTATATATTTTAGAGAGGCATGAGACGTCAATCAGATACATTTAAGAAATACATTGGTTTGGGTCAGAAAGGCGGGACAACTCAAAGCAGGGGCTTCCAGGCTATAGGTAAATTTAAACATTTTCTGGTTGACAATTGGTTGAGTTTGTCTAAAGACCTGGGATTGATAGAAAGGAATATTCAGGTTAAAGATAATTGTGGAGACCCAAGTTTTATTTTGCAGATGAAGCTCTCAGCAAACTTCAGAGAGCAGGTTGTAAAATGTTTCTCCTCAGAGCTAAAAGGGTACCTGGCTTTTAGTTGATTATCTACTGGATCTGCAAAGAAAAGAGGAAAACAAAGAAGGAAGGGGATTCTCTATGGAATGTGGATTTTTCCCACAAGAGACTGTGAGGGCAATTTCAAGGCATGGCAAGTAAATACATTTTGGGGGTTAAATATTTTTTCCTTGTCTCAAAATGTTATGCCAGAGTCAGATTGAAAAGCAAGTCACAATATACGGGGTCAAATAAAATGCATCTGATGAAAATCCATTATTTATAGGGCGTGACTCTCCAGACCCCTTAGGTAGGAGTTTGGGCGAAATAAAAAATCACAGCTTAGTCCTCACTCCTTTAGGTAATTGTCCAATATTTCTCCCTGGAATGTTGCTTAAATAATCCCCTCATTATAGTCTTATAAAGCACTATAAACCTTTTCCCTATAATAGCACTTGTCACAGTTATACCTTTACATGTTTGTGTCAATATTTATTTTATTAATAGCTGTTTCCCTCACTACACTGTAAATAATAATGGCAAACACTTGTAGTTCATACTCTGTACAAAGTATTGTTCTAAGTGTGTACTCTTTACAACTTTATAGGGTAGGTGCTGTTGTTAGTCTTACTTTACAGATGGGGAAGCTGAGCCACAAGGAGGTTAAGTAACTTATCCACTATCATAGTCAGTACATCATAGAGCTGGGATTTTAACCTAGGCTGCCTGTCTCCAACATGTAATAGTTGTCATGAATTAATTAACTAATTAATTAGGGAGGGATATCCTCCAGCCTCGAGATGCTAAGGTTTATTTTGAAATAATCACTTAATATTTTAGGTTTACTTTGCTAACACTTTTATTTATGTATATTTAATCTATCATTTAAAAATAGTATATCTGTTAAAGTTAAAATATTGTTGAATATTTCTAAAAGCTTTTAGAAATGTGTGTAGGAGATAGTTTCTGGTATCACAGGAATATGGGACACTGCTGGCCTTTAGTAGACAGGGGAGAGAAATGCTAAACATCCTCTAACACAGCAGTTCTAAATGCCCTATAACAGGGCAGTTCTAAACAAGGAAGAATTGGCCTACCCAAAGTGATAGTCATAAGCCTATTGAGAAAAACTCGAAGATGAACCCAGTCTCTTTGGCAAGAAGAAGCAGGAGGGGGGCAGATAGGAGAATTGATATTTACTGAATACCTTAATACTTATCTCTTTTAGCCTTTGCAACAAACATTGAAGTATTATCATCTCTTTTATACAAATAGAAACCTGAGACTTATGGGGTTAAGTAATTTGTCCAAGGTCATAAAAGTGAGGTGTAGGTGCTTTGTGAGACTTGGCTCAATAAAAGCTCAGGGATGAAGAACAAGTAGTAATTCACCTGGGACCTGACTGTTAGAATCCAAATGACCATCCCTTCCTTTTCAGTATTCTATTTTTGGCTAAAGACAGAGTCCGAAAAAGGCAAAGATATGTCTAGCATCTGCTGCTTTTAGATTCCTTTGAATTCTGTCCCTATTTGAATTCTGTCCAAAAGTATATGGTTAAGTGGTTTTGTGACATATTTCAGCTTTAATATTGCTATTTCTCCCATTTAAAAAATACAAACAAAACATCTTTTGACACACACACTCCCTTCACTCACACCATTTTTCTCCTCCCTTTGGAACAGTCCTTTCCATATCCTTTGTCTCTGAATCTTCTTTCAGGATTTTTCACCACCACTGCCCCAAAATTGCTTTTCTCAATGGCCTCTGTGTTACTAAATCCCATGGTTTATTCTCAGTGAGTACTTGACCTATTAGCAGTATTTAACACAGTAGATCGCTGTTTTCCTCCTTGATTTAGGATTTCTCAAAAGTTTTTAAAGCTTAATACTGCATTAAGACTGAAGACAGCCTTTATTTTCTTATTTTCTTAACTTCCACCTGCCCTGACATTTCCACCTGGATGTCTGTCAAAACTCTGAGACTTAAGCTATCCAAACCTGAACCCCTGATCTGACCCTGCCTCCCACCACCCCCTGCCCTGCCAAAAAAAGCCCTGCTTCTTATTTCCATCTCAGTTAGTGACTACTTTATCCTTCTAATACTCAGGCCAAAAATCTTGGAGTTATTCTTCAATCCTGTCTTTCTCTTTCACTCTACGTCTACCTATCAGTAAATTCTGTCACCTTTACCCTCAGAATACACCCACAATCTGACCACTTACCACCTCTGCTGCCACTACCCTATTCTGAGCTGACAGTTGTCTCTTGTCTACATTACTTCAATAGGCTAGTCTATTATATTATCTATATAGCAGTGAGAGTGATAGATTATGTCACTCCTGTGCTCAAAACGACTTCCAGTGGTTCTTTGTCTTACCCAGAGTGCAAGCCAAAGTTCTGTTAATGGCCTCCATTTCTCATCTCATGTCTTACTACACTCGCCTTTGTTCACTCCATTCTTGCCAACATATAAAGTAGCACCCTGGGTCTTTCTCTCTATGGGGAAACACTTCCTACAATATCTGTATGACTAACTCCCTCACCTCCTTCAAGTCCTTACTCAAATGTTGTTTTGGGTGAATTTATTATTTTTGTCTCTTTTGTTTTAATTTATAAATGACAAAAATGTGTAAGTTTATAGGATGCACTGTAATGTTTTGATACATGTGTACATATTGGAATGAGCATATCAGGCTAATTAACATATCCATCACCTCACATAACCATTTTTTTGTTGTCAGAACATTTAAAATGTACTCTTAGCAATTAACCATGGTCACCTTACTGTGCAATAGATGACCAAAACTATTCCTCTTGTGTAACTGAAACTTTGTACCCTTTGACCAACATTTCCCCTTTTAACACCCACTCCACCCTCCTCAGCCACTGATAACCATTACTCTACTTCTCTGCATTCATATTTTTAGATTCTGCATATAAGTGAGATCATGTGACATTTGTCTTTTTGTGCCTGGCTTATTTTACTTAGCATAATGCCCTCTAGATTTATTCATGTTGTCACAAATGACAGAATTTTATTCTTTTTTAAGGCTGAATAGTATTCCATTGAGTGCATACACCACATTTTTTCAATCTATTCATCTGTCGATAGGCACTTAGATTGTTTATATATCTTAGTTATTGTGAATAATGTTGTAGCGAACATGGCAGGGCAAATATCTCTTTAACATACTGATTTTAATGCTTTTGGATATATACTCAGAAGTGGGATTGCAGGATCATCCTAAGTCTCTCACCTCCTTTTGGTCCTTAAACAGATCTTGTTGTTTTGGGGTGTTTTGTTGTGTTTGGGGGTTTTTTTGTGGTTTTTTGTTTGTTTGTTTATTTTGGTTTTAGGGTCTTCAGATTCTAGATTATTTTCTGGATAGTTGAGACTTCCAAATTGTTGATCTTTGTTACTTTGTTTACTTTTCTTCTTTGCATGTGAAGCAGTCATAAAATCAGACCATAATTTTTAAACCTGCTGTCATTGATTCCTTAAACTTGCACACAGTTAGAAAGCGGAGACTAGGATCTATATTCAGAGACTAGGTCTCTGAATACACCAAGGAGTCTATGCCATCTTTTTCACCTTCAGACCTGAACTAGCTAGTTGAATGCATCCTTGGAACTATTATTAACCCTATGGGCCTCTGAGATACAGGTAGAGACCAGCCTGGATGTATCACTTTCCACTGCCAAGGGGCTTGCAGCCAAGATCACTTTACTAAAAATAGTTCACAAGCTAAGGCTCTCCAATCATACCTTGATATGGTTCTGAGAGATCCCTTTCTATTCATTCCAATGACCTAAGCTAAAATAGTGCTGGAGGGCTTGTGAAAATCAAATCTGTGTTTTAGGATAGCATATCTGTGATTATATATGGTTCAGCTATAGTATTTGAGTTTAAGTCAAATATCTTAATAATATTTCAGGTAAAGAGATTTTTATCATAGTTTTGTATATGTATGTGCCATTTAATTGTTTGTTTTAGGGTAGTCAAGTGCATATGTGTGTATGTGTGCATATATGTGTATGTGTGTTGTGTGTGTTTATGTGTTTATGTGTGTATATATATATATTTTTCCCCCAGTGTTTACCAAGTGAGTGAAACAGAATTATTAACATCTTTTTTGAATGAATACTACATGCCAGTTGCTTTGCATGAAAGTAAAACTGATATTAAAACTTTATTTTCTTTTTTAATTTCAGAGAAGTATTCAAGCATTTATACAGATAGGAATCAAGATAATCAACAATGTCTGTCACTGAGGAAGACCTATGCCACCATATGAAAGTAGTAGTTCGTGTACGTCCAGAAAACACTAAAGAAAAGGCAGCTGGATTTCATAAAGTGGTTCATGTTGTGGATAAACATATCCTAGTTTTTGATCCCAAACAAGAAGAAGTCAGTTTTTTCCATGGAAAGAAAACTACAAATCAAAATGTTATAAAGAGACAAAATAAAGATCTTAAATTTGTATTTGATGCTGTTTTTGATGAAACGTCAACTCAGTCAGAAGTTTTTGAACACACTACTAAGCCAATTCTTCGTAGTTTTTTGAATGGATATAATTGCACAGGTATTTGTTCCAATTTGGGATTTAATTTCTCTATCTGATTTCACTTGTACATTAGGAGAGACATCTACTTGAACCTTCTAAATATAATCAAATTTAAGGTGCTTGTATACAAAAAATTCTTAAGAAATTCAATAGACTTGAACTGTAAATATAGACTTTCTTTGAAATTTTAGTTATCGTATATAACTTATATGTCATTTGTGAACCTTTCTCTTTCAGGGCCTTACTGTGGCCCCTATAGACATCTGTCCTTTCAGTTGCCCATGTTATTAAACCACATGCTTATTGCAATTAACATCAGTTTTCTGATAATTTGTATTTATAACTTTTCCTACAGCTTACCTGTGTAATTATCTATTCCTGGAGAGTAGTCAGACATTTCTGAACATTTGACAGTTTCTTTGCAGCAGTTTTTCTTCATGGCACACTGAAATAAAAATGTTTAAGTTGGTAAAGGATAGGAGGAGACTAAAGATCAAAAAACTACCTATGGAGTACTACACTCCTTATCTGAGTGATGAAAAAATCTGTACACTAAACCCTGCAGCATGCAATTTACCCATGTAACAAACCTGCATTGTACCCCCGAACCTAAAATAAAAATTGGAAAGGAGGTAAAAGTGTTAAGATCCCATGTTAATTATCTCATACCCTTTAGCCCATCGTTAGCGCAAGAAGCATCTTTAATGCTTTTTTCCACCTTTCAAGAAAGCCACGTTGATTTCCTTAAAAAAAAGAGAGAGAGAGAGAGAGACAGAGAGATACCCAAGATGCAAAATGGCCAGTTATTCAATGCTTACCAGGCACTAAACACCATTATTAATATCTGATTTTTGTAATTACTAGTGACATTTTCCCCAAGACAGCTCACAACTATAACATGTTTCACTGTCTTTTCCCGATTCCTTTCAGTTTTATCATGGAGGACATACCCTCTTGGTCAAGTAAGGATGGAATGTGGTTTATTGATTGGTACTGCTGTGATTCCCATTTTTAAGAAGATATTCTTTTCCTCATTCATGAAACTTCATATGTCTCTAGAGATTTTGAAAATTTCGTAACTCAAGACAAAAAGTAGACTCTCTATCAAACTACTATTGAATTTTTGGTTTCTTTTTGGCTTTCTTTATATTCTTACCCTGCCTTTAAGACAGCTTAAGAATATGCTGTCTTAAAGCTTCCTTATATACTAACTTACATAAAATAGAACACAGTAAAACATACACCATGTTAATTCCTACTGAAAAGTATTTTTGTGGTTTGTTAACATTTGGTTTAGCAGACAGATTGAATTTATAAAAATATTTTCAACCAGTAATGATATGAGAAGTTATTGCCTTAACTGATTATTGTATTGGGTGTTTACCATATGTAATTCACAAAGTGGATTTTTCTCTTTTCTTTTTGATGGAGTCTTGCTCTGTTGCCCAGGCTGGAGTGTGCTGGTGCAATCACAGCTCACTGCAGCCTCAACCTGCTGGACTTAAGCAATCCTCCCATCTCAGCCTCCTGAATAGCTGGACTACAGGAATGAGCCACTGCCCTCAGCTAATTTTTTGAAAATTTTTGTGGATACAAGGTCTCACTGTGTTGCCCAGGCTGGTCTCAAATTCCTGGGCTCAAGCAATCCTTTGGACCTTAGCTGTCCAAAGTACTGTGCTTGTAGGGATGAGCCACCAAGCCTGACCCACAGAGTGGATTTTTTATACATTTGAAGAAACACATGACTTTCTTGTACTGAATAGAATCTTGGAAACAAAGTAATTCACCTAAAACATAAAAGGGAATCTTATAAATGGCATCTATCTGGTATTTATTCGAGTCTCTGCTTTGTGGCAAGCTATTTGTTAGGTGCCAAGGATACATGGCCTCTGCCTTGGTGGAGCACTTAATTGGAAATACAGTGTGATACATGCCAGAAGAGCGGGGTGTGGATATGCAGCATATACTGAGGACTGAAGTGAAAGAGTGGATGTGTCTGCCTAGAACAATGAGGGAAAGCAGAGAAAAATGATATTTGTGCTGAGCATTTAGAAGCAGGTGGAAGTTTTCCAGCTGGATCAAGTAGAGGGACTCCTCAGAACAAAAACAGCAGAGTAGAAAGGAGCAGCAAATGCTGAGAATTTTGAATAATTAAGTATCCCTAGATCACAGCAAGGAAGCAGTAGACTGGCAAAATAAGCAGGCACCCTCTGAGTGCTTTATAATATTCCAAAGTGAGGAATTTGAACTTACACAAACCTGGAACAATTAAGAAGGTTTATTGTATTCCAATTTTTTTTCATAAAGATGACTACAAGTTGCAAAGGATAAAGAAGATGAAAGATGAAGACTAATCTGTAGGGAGATTTTAAGATTGCTTTGAAAGAGTAGTTGTTGGAGTGGGGGGCCGGGGGTAGTGATACCATTTATCAGAATAAAGAATATAGGAGTAAGAGTAGATTTCTGGTAAGATTCACAGGTTTTGAGGATAAGACTATAATTTTGGATTTGTAGGGTTTAAAGATACTGTTCGGGATATCCAGATGGAACTATCCACTAGATAGTAGATATAATAGTGTTATATGTCATAACAAAGAGTTTTGATTCCTTTCTTAAAAACTCAGTACTTGCCTATGGTGCCACTGGCGCTGGGAAGACCCACACTATGCTAGGATCAGCTGATGAACCTGGAGTGATGTATCTAACAATGTTACACCTTTACAAATGCATGGATGAGATTAAAGAAGAGAAAACATGTAGTACTGCAGTTTCATATCTGGAGGTAAGTTGGCAATTTAATCAATAGTTTTGAGAAGTCATTGACGTGATTCATTCAAATGATTTTATTACATAAGAGTTTTCCGGTGAATATACAAAATCATTAAAATTCTTTGTCTTGAATATTTGTTATGCATCTTTTTCTGTAAACCTTTTTTTTTTTTTTTGGCAAAATTTCAGACTTAGAGAAGTTGCAACAAGAGTATAAAGAACTTCCAGATACCCTTCACACAGATCCCCCATATGTTAACATTTTACTGCATTTGCTTTATATGTGCGTGTATACATTTCATTCTTTCTGAGCTAGGTTGCAAACTTGTAAAAACAGGACTTTTTTTAAATAACTGCTAAATAGGTACCAAAATCAGGAAATTAGCAATGATACAATATAATTACCTGTAGATCTTAGTGAGATTTTGCTAGTTATTTCATTAATACTGTTTATTGTAAAAGAAAATTGTATTCAGTTGTTGTATCTCTTTAGTCTCCTTAATCTGTAATGTTTTGTCTTTTATGACACAGCCATAAAATTCCTCAGTTTGGATTTGTCATGATTAGATTCAGATTATACACTGAGAGTAACACAAGCAAAGTGATGTTGACTTCTTACTGCATCACAAAAGGCTTAAGCCATTGATTAGTCCCCATACTGGGAATGTTAACTTTGATCCGTTTTATTATGCTGATGTCTGTAGAGTTTCTCCACGTCAAAGATACTGTTTTGCCATTTACAATTAGTAAGTGCTATGTATGTAGACAATGTAAATATTCCTTACTCCTCAAACTTTTGTGTATTGGTATTAGCATCCACTGATGATTGGTGACTGAATCAGTTACTATTATGATGGTAGATAGTGGTGATTTTTAAATTCCATTATTTCTTGTACATTTCTTTATTGACTTTCTACTATAAGGAAGAGTTTTCCCCTTATTTTATCAGCCTCCTGCATTTTTACTTTATTCAATATATTATAATCCCTTTCTGTAATCATTTTTTGTATGTTCAAATTGTGTAAGATTTGGCTTGTTGAGGCTTCTTCATGTTGTCTCTTGTGTCCTTTTGAAATACCCCATCATTCTTTGAGGCCTTCTACCCTCTTAATAGTCCACAAATGGAAACTAAGTGGCAGACACTCTAACTTTGCATTCAAATAGTGTTTCAGAAACCAGTACAGAAACATAAAAACCCTGATTTCACTGCCTATTTATTTCTGGTGCCAGAAATTTTCTCTGTTATTAACATCTTGTAGTTTGGTCCCTACTGAGAATTTCATCCAAAGATTGACTAAAATCATGTATGTTGCTAAAAATTTCTTCATTAGAACTTACAGAAAAAAAAGAAGTAAAACTCATTTTCTTTGGTTAAGTGTGAAAAGAATTTTTCTGAACTCAAATTAGGAAAAGAGGGTGCCAGCATTCATTATTTCTTCCTTAGATCATTTTTATAACTGGGACGATTTTGAAGTTTGGTTATTTTCACAATTTTTATTTTTTCTTTTAATCTGCTTTCATATTATTAATGATAAGGCAGTGTATAATGTGGTTTTCTACTCAAGCTATACACCAGAATTGCCTATAGATCTTTTTAAAAATAGGCCTAGGCCTCACATTTTGGCTATTTTAATTTAGTAGGTCTGGGGTGTGGCTGAGGCATCTCTGTTTTTTAAATGCTCCCAAGTGAGCCTCATACATAGACCAGCTTGAGGGCAATTATTCTAATTATTGATTTGGTATGATTGAAGTAGATAAGGGGAAGCAATAGAAAAGTGCTGCTCATCAAAAAGATATGATTAAGAAATATTTCTTCATATTATCATTTTACTACTTTTAAGGGTTTATCACATTCTAATGCCTATCATTCCTTGTAAAGAATTGTACCAGCAATGAATTATCACTGTGAGCTACTTATTAGAACACAGAAGGAAATAACACCAAATAATTTTTTAGAGACTAAATTTTGTTATTTTTTTTTCTTAAATCTTGTCAGTAATAGTTGTAATTCTCATTTGGTTAGCAAGTAATAAACTTTATACCTTTCATAAATTCATAAAATCAGGCCAATAGTACTACATAGAAATGTGTGTTACTTATAAAAATTACTTTTTAAACAATGACCAGAGATATAAAATACAGATGTGTATTCAGTATGATGCAATAGAGTGAAGCTGTCTAGGCTCCAGTTCCTACTCTGCTAATACCTTTATGACCATGGACAAATCATTTAACCTCTCAGAACCTTAGTTCCCTCATCATTCAAATGGGTCTCCTTTTGAAATTTATTATTAGTAATTATATGTCAAAATTAATGTAATTGAAGGATAATTGAAACAAATGCCACCTGTCCTTGAGTGTGGGTTTTCTGTAACATTTAAGCTCCAAAATTTAAAAAGTTTAGACTACTTGGACATTGTGAAATAACAAATATTTTCCACAGTAAGAACCATGCCATCTTCATACAACCTGCATTTCAGTTTCCCAGAATTTCTCAATGCCGTGTGTTCCTTGTATTTCCTGAAAATAAGAAAATGCACTTCAGCTATCTTACTTATCTGTGTTTCGCCATAGTCATCAAGGCAGAAATTATGAGTGAGGGTATAATGACTCCAACTTTAAGTTTCAATTTCAAACCTAGGTAATCAAACTCTTCAATTTTCTGGAATGATAGAAAATTAATGGCAACATGAGATTGAAGGTATGAGGTGAATAAAAGTGAGGTGCTGCTTGTCTTTAGGATAAAATTCTAATAATTTCAAATCAGCAATGTATGTGTGATGTAATCACCTTTTTTTTTTTTTTTTCTTACATCAATACTAAAGCAGTTCTTTTTATTTTAAGGTATATAATGAACAGATTCGTGACCTCTTAGTAAATTCAGGGCCACTTGCTGTCCGGGAAGATACCCAAAAAGGAGTAGTCATTCATGGACTTACTTTACACCAGGTATGTATATAAACATCTTTTTCCCTGTTAGAATAGCAAATGTGACTATTAAGCCATTTTCATCAGCCATACACTTGGTTTCCGTCCTGTTTGAGAAAAAAAAAAAAAAAACTAATGATGTGCAGAATTTAAATGATTAGGATATATTTTTAGTGTTATTTTGTTTTAAAATACTGAGTGAGCTTTTTAAAAACATTTTTTAAATTTCATTTTTAAATTTTAATCTACATATGTATGTATGTATGTATGTATGTATGTATGTATGTATTGTGACCGAGCTATGAGACTGGCTAATTTTTGTATTTTTGGTAGAAAACGGGATTTCACCATGTTGTTCAGGCCGGTCTCAAACTCCAGGGCTCAAGCAATCTGCCCGCCCTGGCCCCCAATGAGTGAGCTTTTCTTACAAAAATCTGCTTGAACATTTAATGTCATATTATTCTATTTAACATAGAGACTAGACTGTAGATTTTATCTTTTATTCTTCATATAAACACACACAATACTAAGCAGATGAGACACAGTCAGTATTTAATAGGATTGAATTTATAGAAAACATTTTCTTTCACCTTTAAATATTTTTGTTTTTGAACATTTATTGAAAAATTTAAAGATATATTGCTGATTTTTAAATTTTTCTTCTGCTTAAACTTCTCCAGCCAAAATCCTCAGAAGAAATTTTACATTTATTGGATAATGGAAACAAAAACAGGACACAACATCCCACTGATATGAATGCCACATCTTCTCGTTCTCATGCTGTTTTCCAAGTAAGAGGCCACTAGACTATCGCTCTTAAAATTGAATTTAAAATAAATGAAGCTAAATTCATGAATGATCATTTTCATATATGTGAAAAAAATCTGTCTGTAGACTTCACTTGTCAGTACTTTTCTTTCTTTGTAGCTTTGAGAAGTTTCTGTCACCAAGAATATTTATAATTTAGATGTTTAAAACAAAAATAGAAAATTTCTACCTTTGTAAACATACAGGAGGATAAAGTTGTAGTTATAAAAGTTGTTTTGTTTTTGCTGAAAATATTTAATCTTTCCAATAGATAATCTTATATTCACAGTAAAATTTATCTCTATAAATCTAGACTTATAGAACTAATAATTTGGGAATATACTGATTCATCTTTAAAAGATTTCACCATAAGGACTATGTAAATAATTGCATTCCTTAAGGAAGTATGATTCAGTTGGCACAGTACCTCTTAGGAATACAATTCCAGAAAGACCTAAAGCATAGGTTAATAGCTATTATTTCTTATAGTTTCTAGTCCTGTTAATATCCAAATGATAATATAAAGCTTCTTTTAGTATTATGCCATCTGAGATTCATCTTATAAGAAAGAAATTGTTTTAGTTGAAAGAATTCATATTGAAAGCAATCAAACCATTCATATAGTCCCTAGTCAACAAAAATTTCATTTTTCTTTTTTGTTCTTACCACTAACTCTTCGACTATTAATAGTCTTGAGAGAAATATTTCTCTGTGAAACTGAGATGTCTCTGAAATATCTTAGATCCTACTTTATAAAAACATTTAATAAATGGGCTTTATAATTAAGTAATATCTTACCTTCCTCATCTTTTGTTTGCCACCTAATGTAGTTCAGATAATTCTTACAGAATTATCTGTAATTGTAAGCTACTTACAGAGTAGCTTAAAATATTTGAATAAATTGTGCTTTACTAGGCAGTTGAAAATGACAAGTAGACTTTACTGTAGTCATGTGCCATGTAACGACATTTCAGTCTACAACAGTCTACGTATACAACAGTGGTCAAATAAGATTAGAGCAGAGCTGAAAAGTTCCTATTCATCTAGTGATGTCATACTCATCATAATGTCGTGGCGTACCACATTACTCAAATGTTTGTGGTGATGTTGGTGTAAATGAACCTGCACTGCCAGTCATATGAAAATATAGTACATATAATTATGTACAGTACATAAGACTTGGTAATAAATGACTGTGTTACTGGTTTATGTATTTACTTTTTATTATTATTTTAGAGTGTGCGCCTACTTATTACCCCAAAAGCAGTCTGCTACTTTGTTTACCAAGTCTGTTGATTTCATCATTTTTCTTGTATTTGATTTATGATATTTTCACAATGAGGAAATCACCTAACAGTGCATTTCTCAGAACATAACTCTGCTGTTAAGTGATGCAAGACTGTACTGCTTTTTTTATATATAATATTTTAATTATTAAGACATATACAAGTTTGAGGTATTAGAATAAATGTACTCTTCAGTTTGGATCAAGATTCAAATTCAACTTGTCTTGAGGGGCGATCTCCGGATAAATGCAAGGCATTCTGACCAGTAGCTTTGGTTTTTTCTTAGGAATGTTATTTCTATAGAACCTGTGTTTCTAACCATCACCTCTGATAATTCCATGTTCTGGTTCAAGGGGTACCAGAATACAAATGCAAGTTTTGCTCTTCTGTCAGGTCAAGAGTTATTTTTCCTCTGGTACACATATAGAAAGTCTTTTCATTTTTGTATTTTTCTCAGCTATAGTGATTACTTCTAGTGCTCTTAAGTATCAATTAGATTATACCTTGTTCAGTTGTTTTTTAAAATGAAAATGATTTTGATTTTGTGCTCTATTAAAAGATATATTTCTCTTTTAGTTTTGTTAAATCTTATCCTCATTTTTTTCTATTTTGTAATTTCAAAAAGATTTATTTGCGACAGCAAGACAAAACAGCAAGTATCAATCAAAATGTCCGTATTGCCAAGATGTCACTCATTGACTTGGCAGGATCTGAGCGAGCAAGTACTACCGGTGCTAAGGGGACCCGATTTGTAGAAGGCACGAATATTAATAGATCACTTTTAGCTCTTGGGAATGTCATCAATGCCTTAGCAGATTCAAAGGTAGGCATTATATGTCTATTTGTCAAATAGTTTGAAATATTGAAATAGATAAGAAAGATACTATTTAATATGATTTTGTTTTAAACATCTGGTATATATCACATTTCAAGAGTATATCAGTAATGTTAATATATAGATCAAAGACCTCAGAAAACCTAGTGTATTTAAAAAACTGATTTTATTTCTTTTTTAATTTCTAGTTTTATAATCAGAATTGGTTAAATGGAAAGTAATGAATACCAGATTGATAGTTAATATTTTATGGTACATTCTCATCACTTACTTTGAACTTGGTTTTTAAAGTGATCATTTAATGATCACTACACAGCAAATATGATAATTAAATTGGCATGAAGACAAACTAACCATATTTTAGAAAAACTAAATTCTGTTTGGTATTTTATATAATATAAAATAGGGTTAAATATTAAAGGGTGTTGATTATTTTTTTTAAAAAGGAGTTTAAGTTATAAAACGTCATGAAATCACCTAATAAGATAATGTTTACTAGATGCTTTTGGGCATATTTAAAAATAGTTTACATATGCCATATGCCAGAAGTGCTTACCTAGAACACACAAATGATATTTATAAAAATGACATCCTTTCTAAAAGTTATAATACAGCAATTTAAGTTAAACCATCCTCGAAAGCTTTAGCTTGTTAAACTGTTCAAAAAGCTCATCACTGGTCATTACAGAAATGCAAATCAAAACCACAGTGAGATACTATCTCATGCCAGTTAGAATGGCGATCATTAAAAAGTCAGGAAACAACAGATGCTGGAGAGGATGTGGAGAAATAGGAATGCTTTTACACTGGTGGTGGGAGTATAAATTAGTTCAACCATTGTGGAAGAAGTCAGTCTGGCAATTCCTCAAGGATCTAGAACCAGAAGTGCCATTTGACCCAGCAATCCCATTACTGGGTGTATACTCAAAGAATTATAAATCATTACTAGAAAGACACATGCACACCTATGTTTATTGCAGCACTATTCACAGTAGCAAAGACTTGAAACCAACCCAAATGCCCATCAGTGATAGACTGGATAAAGAAAATGTGGCGCATACACACCATGCAATACTATGCAGCCATGAAAAAGGATGAGGTCATGTCCTTTGCAGGCACATGGATGAAGCTAGAAACCATCATTCTCAGCAAACTAACACAGGAACAGAAAACCACACACTGCATAGCATGTTCTCACTCATAAGTGGGAGTTGAACCATGAGAACATCACACGCCAGGCAGGGCCTGTCAGGGACTGTGGGGTCTAGGGGAGGGATAGCAATAGGAGAAATACCTAATGTAGATTACAGGTTGATGGGTGCAGCAAACCACCATGGCACATGTATACCTATGTAAGAAACCTGCACGTTCTGCACATGTATCCCAGAACTTAAAATATAATTTAAAATTTTAATTTTTTAAAAAAAGCTTTGGCTTGTTAAATTGTTCAAAATGTTACCTTTTGATTTAGAATAAAGTATATTAAAAGAATTGGAGCAGGTTTTAAAAAAAAAGAATGGCAATTTACTGAAATCACATGAAGATTGCAAAAGCAAGATGTCTTTTATATTCTAAGTTAAAATCCCAGACTTATAAGCAGACAGCATGATATAGAGACAGATTTTGTAAACTTAAGCCATTCATAAGATTTTTGCCATGTGAACTAATCTTTAATTTTTTAATAATGACTCCTATTGAGTCATTTGTGAGTCAGTGTTTAATGTATGTCTTGTACATGTAAAATCCCTTAAAATAGCACCAGCAGTGCATATTTCACACTGTTTGGGAAAGACTGCTGTGGTGGAAAGCATATTGCTACTGAGAATTGGGGGAGCTGGGACGTATTTCTAGCTCTGTGAATACCAGCTTTGTGACCCTAGTCAAACCACTTCACTTTATGCTTAGCTTCAATTTCCTCTTCTGCAATATGAAAGATATATGTTGGATAACATTAGGTTGCTTTTAGCTTAACATTGTAAAGAATCTGTTTTTATATAAAAGTTCTACTTTCTGGAAAATTTATTTGTTACTTCAAAATTGGAAACAAAACTTAGCAACACTTATTTGTTACTTCTACTTCTTTCTTTTTAGGTAAAAGAAAATCTTGAAGTATTAGGTTCTTTTAGAACTCTGTAGTGATTTCAGGAGAAATGTCTGCAACATTGTAATTATAATTTATTTCATATCTATATTAGATGGTTATTTAAGGAGAGAAGTAGCGCTAAGCCATGCAGAGTTCTTATTATTCCTCTAGTATGTTTGTATAGGACATCTGTTTACTTTTGTGTTTTAATTTTTTTCAATGATTGGAAATATTTTTAAATAGACATTTTCAAATAGTTTTAGATTTACAGAAAAGTTACTAAGATGATACAGAAAGATTTTGTTAAATATACTTCACACCTGGTTTTCCCTATTGTTAATTTTTTATATTAATATGGTCCATCTATCACAACTAACGAACCAGTGTTAATGTATTATTTTATTTTGAACTAAAGTTCATACTTATTCAGATGGAGATATTTTTAAGTATGATATTTGTTTCATATATTCACTGAATAATCCTGTAAGATTCATTGTCATCACCTCAATCACAAATTGTAAGTCTGGACAAAATTGGGTAGTGCTTAAGTTCTTATAGTGAACTGTAGGGTCAAGCCCTATGGGACTTGGCGGGTGTTCTCCCCGTGTGCGGAGAGGAGAGTTTGTAATAAATAAAGACACAAGACAAAGAGATAAAGAGAAAACAGCTGGGCCCCGGGGGACCACTACCATCAAGATGCAGAGACCGGTAGTGGCCCCGAGTGGCTGGGCACGCTGATATTTATTGCATACAAGACAAGGGGGCAGGGTAACGAGGGTGATTCTAAGTGATTGACAAGGTGAAGCAAGTCACGTGATCATAGGACAGGGGGCCCTTCCCTCTTAGCTGAAACAGAGAGAAGAAGGCAGCATACCTCAGTGTTTTCTTCTATGCACTTATAAGAAAGATAGAACTTTAAAACTTTTACTGTTTCTTCTATCTCTATCTACTATGAACTTCAAATAGGAACCAGGAGTGTGGGAGGAACATGAAAGTGGACAAGGAGCGTGACCATTGAAGCACAGCACCACGGGGAGGGGTTTAGGCCTCTGGATGAGTGCGGGCAGACCTGGATAATATCCACCCTTCCACAAGAAGCTGGTGGAACAGAATGTTCCCTGTCTCCTCCAAGGAAAGGAGACTCCCTTTCGCGTTCTGCTAAGTAATGGGTGTCTTCCCAGACACTGGCACTACCGCTTGACCAAGGAGCCCTCAAGCAGCCCTTATGCGGGTGTGATAGAAGGCTCACCTCTTGCCTTCTAGGTCACTTCTCACAATGTCCCTTCAGCACCTGACCCTAGACCCACCAGTTATTCCTAGGTTATATTAGTAATGCGACAAAGAGTAATATTAAAAGCTAATGATTAATAATGTTTATAATAATGATTGATAATTGTCCATGATCATCTCTATATCTAAGTTGTATTATGACTATTCTTATTCTAACTATTTTCTTTATTATACTGAAACAGTTTGTGCCTTCAGTCTCTTGCCGCAGCACGTAGGTAATCCTCTGCCCACAGTGAAGTGTTAAAAGTGGTAGCAGGTTTGCATTTAAATGTGGAAAATGACATTAGGTCTCTTTTTTTGTACTTTCAGAGAAAGAATCAGCATATCCCTTACAGAAATAGTAAGCTTACTCGCTTGTTAAAGGATTCTCTTGGAGGAAACTGTCAAACTATAATGATAGCTGCTGTTAGTCCTTCCTCTGTATTCTACGATGACACATATAACACTCTTAAGTATGCTAACCGTGCAAAGGACATTAAATCTTCTGTAAGTCTGTTTACTCTGCCTTTGTTTTGAAGGTATTGGCTGCATATGATTTTTATAATTCTAATGAAAGTATTAATTAGGGTTATGTTTCTACATAATGAGTTAGGCAGCTGAGGGTTAGAAGGGTCTTTGCTAACCTGCTTAGTCGAACATTAATGTAGACAGTTAAAGCATAAAGCATCTTGATTATATATATAAAGTAGATACTATGATTCGATCTTTTGGGTACTAGGTACTTTAGTGGCTTTCTTCCTAACCTCTTTCATGTCATGGCATATTGTATTTGGATGACACCTTGGAGTAATCAGTCAAAGCTTTAACACATTTGTTGCAGCCCAGGATGATGCTCTGCTTTAGCTGAGAACCAAAACTTTCTACCTGAAAATCTTGGATATGTTAATCTTTCCAAGCCTATTATTTCATCTGTAACATAGGTATAAAGCTTATTTTTAAAAATGTCTTTTCTACATAATTTATAGTCCACATTCATTATGTTGATGTAGCAATCTCTGTATTTCTCCAGAAATATAATAATAGTAATTGGTTAACATTAGTATTTTTGCCAAATATGTGGTGTACTTAAAAACATGCATATCAAAACATGTATGTTTAAAATTATAATATATCAGGGTTGAAAAAACATAGAGTTAAGCTGTTGTGATGACTCCTCCTCTTTTCCCTTTCCCCTCTGCCACTTTCCTTAAGTGTCTGAAGATGAGCATGTTATTGTCATCTTAAGAAAAATATTCCCAGGCTCTTTATATAATTAATTGTAAAAGATCATACTATATGGGTATATGGAAAGGTTTCCAGCACACGATTTTCATGTAGCCCTTACTCTAGCCCTTTGAGGAATGAATTCTTAGCTCCACTTTACAGATGAGTAACCCAAACATCAAACAGTTAGAATTCTAAGTCAGGTTAAGTGAGAAGTAGGCAAGGTCTCAATATCAAGTATTTGGATTTATATGTTTCATATTATCTCTACTATACCATAAATGTCAAGGGGCCCATACTATGATAAAAATGTTAAAATATAGTAAGAACTCAGTGAAAACTAATTGAATTCCTGAAAGGGTAGCATGAAAAACTATCTCTGCATTTCTTAGAAGTCAAAGGAAAAAGAAAGTAGGGAATTTTATTGTATTGTGATTACATGCTTATAAACACCTTTTCTCAATAAAGTAATTTCTTTATAATTTTATTTACATTATTAATGTGCTCAGCAGCAGATCCTCTTGTCATAGATTTTAAACATGAGCATAATTGTCACAAATTCTGAATTCATGAACTCAATGAAAATACAATGTCATTTTATTCATGTATTTATCTATGTGATTATTATCTCTATATAAACAATCATAATTTCTATCTTTCAACAGTTGAAGAGCAATGTTCTTAATGTCAATAATCATATAACTCAATATGTAAAGATCTGTAATGAGCAGAAGGCAGAGGTATGTCTGTTTACATTTTATGCTAGTCTTGCTCAGTTCTTCATTTATAGAATTTTATAATCATAATTGTCCAAAAATTTAACATATTTTTCTGTTAAAATTAAAATCTGGTTAATTCAGTTATTTTTTACAGCTAAAATTTGGCTGTGGCCATGTAAATGACTTATTTTGTATTTTATTTTATTTATTTTTTTTTTTATTTTGTATTTTAACTAGTGATTTCTCTCTACTAGATTTTATTGTTAAAAGAAAAATTAAAAGCCTATGAAGAACAGAAAGCCTTCGCTAATGAAAATGACAAAGGAAAGTTAATGATTTCAAACCCTCAGGGAAAAGAAATTGAAAGGTAAACATTACATTAAGATCTAATTTTGAGGAATTTATTGTTTTAAAATTTTGTTAAATATTTTATGTTAATTATCTTTTGTTCTGTCTTTTATATGTATGTTTATAATTTACATAACGTACATATGTATGTTTATAATTTTGTATATACATACAGACGTGCATACATAACAAGCTTGACTCGGAGATATTGCAGATTTAGTTCTCCAGACCACTGCAATAAACAAAATATCATAATAAAATGAGTCACAAAAATGTTTTGGTTTTCCAGTACATATAAAAATTATGTTTACACTACACTATAGTCTATTAAGTGTGCAATAGCATTATGTCTGAAAAGATAATGACCTTGCTTTAATTTTAAAAATACTTTATTGCTAAAACATGCTAATGATAATCTGAACCTTCAGCAAGTCATAATCTTTTTGCTGGTGGAGGTCTTCCCTCAATGTTTATGGCTGCTGACTAGTAAGAGTAATGGTTGCTGCAAGTTGGAGTGGCTGTGACAATTTCTGAAAATAAGGCAACAATGAAGTTTACTGCATAGATTGACTCATCCTTTCATTAGAGATTTATCTGTAGCATGTGATGCTCTTTGATAGCATTTTACCCACGGTAGAACTTCTTTAAAATTTTGAGACAGTCCTTTCAAACCTTGCCACTGCTCTATCAACTACATTCATGTCGTATTCTAAATCCTTTGTTAATTCAACGTATGTAGCATCTTTATAAGGAGTAGGTGGCAAACTTTCTCAAGAAACCATTTTCTTTGGTTATCCATAGAAGCAGCTCTTCATTTCTTCAAGTTTAATCATGAGATTGCAGCAATTCAGTCACATCTGAAGACGTGACGTCTGAAGCCTGAAGGCTCCACTTTCTAATTCTAGTTCTCTTTCACGTATACCACATCTGCAGTTACTTTCTTCACTGAAATCTTGAACCCCTCATAGTTATCCATGAGGATTGGAATCAACTTCCTCCAAATTCCTATTAATGTTGATGTTTTGACCTCCTTACACATACCACAAATGTTCTTAATGGCATCCACAATGGCAAATTCTTTTCAGAAGCTTTTCAATTTATTTTGCCTAGATCCATCAGAGAAGCACGATCCATGAAAGAAAGAATCTATAGCAGCTATAGCCCTACAAAATGTATTTCCTAAATAAGAAGACACAAAAGTCAAAATTGCATGATCCATGAGCTGCAGACTGGGTGTTGAGTTAGCAGACCTGAAAACATTAATCTTCTCGTACATCTCCATCAGAACTCCTGAGGGACCAGGTGTATTGTCAGTGAGCATTAGTATTTTGAAAGGAATATTTTTTTCTGAGCAATAGGTCTCAACAGTGGGCTTAAAATATTCAGTAAACAGATGTGCTGTCCTCTACGCTTTGTTGTTCCATTTATAGAGCACAAGCAGAGTTAGATTTAGCATATTTCATAAGGGCCCTAGGATGTTTGTAAATGGTAAATGAACATTGACTTCAACTTAAAGTCACCAGCTGCAAAAGCCCCTGACAAGAGAGTCAGCCTGTTCTCTAAAACTTTGAAAGTACGTATTTACTTCTCTCTAGATATGAAGGTCCTAGATGGTATATTGTTCCAATAAAAGGCTGTTTTGTCTATCTTGAAAATCTGTTGTTTAGTGTAGCCACCTTCATCAGTGATCTTGGCTAAATTTTCTGGATAACTTGCTGCAACTTCTACATCAGCACTTGCTGCTTTACCTAGACTTTTATGTTCTAGAGAAGGCTTTTTTTCTTAAACTTTATGAACCAACACCTGCTAGTTTCAAAGTTTTCCTCTGCAACTTCCTCACCTCTCTCAGCCTTTGCAGAATTGAACAGATTTAGAAGGCTTGCTCTGGATTAGGCTTTGACTTAAAGGAATGTTCTTGCTAGTTTAATCTATCCAGACCATTGAAACTTTTTCCATCTCAGCAATAAGGCTGTTTCACTTTCTTAGTGTGTGTGTTCACTGGAGTAGCACTTTTAATTTCCTTCAAGAATTTTTCCTTTGCATTCACAACTTGGCTAAATGTTTTGTGCAAGAGTCTTAGCTTTTAGCCTATCTTGGCTTTGTAAAAGCCTTCCTTATAAGCTTAGTAATTTCTAGCTTTTGATTTAAAATAAGAGACATGCAACTAACTCTTCCTTTCACTTGAACACTTAGAGGTCATTTTAGAGTTATTAATTTGCCCAATTTCAATGTATTTCAAAGAATAGGGAGGGCTGAGGAAAGGGAGGGAGACAGCCAGTCAGTGGAGCAGTCAGAGCACACACAATACTTAAGTTTACTGTCTTATATGGGCACAATTTGTGACATTCTAAAGCAATTACAATAGTAACATCAAAGATCACTGGTCACAAATCACCATAACAGATATGTAATAATGAAAAAGTTTAAAATATTTCAAGAATTGCCAAAATGTGATACTGTAAGCTCATGCTGTAGGAAAAATGATGCTTATAGACTTGCTCACAGCAAGATTGCCACAAACCTTCAATTTGTTAAAAAAAAAAACAAAAAAGCAGTGTATGCAAAGCACAATAAAAGAAGGTATGCCTGTATATATATTCTCAACTGAATTCAAGAAGTCAGTGATTTCTCTTTACATTTCACACTTTGTAGATCAAGTAAATTTAGTTTTTATTTTACAGATATTGAAGAAAACCAGAACTTAGGTATAAGATAGTGAAGACAAAACCAGTTATGTCACCTGTAGACTTAGTTTAATTTTAGTGGTGCTCATAACTGTTCTTTTCTGACATAATCATTATTTATATATTTCATGTAAATCTACTCTATTCTTCATTTTATTAACTCTCTATAGCTTAACTAATCTGCTTATTGAGCCTAAATGGGTAATTATTTGAATGAACATCTTTCAGTGATGTAAACCGATACAGAATTTTGAGAGGTTTCTAGTAAGCTTCTTAGCAGGTAAATTTTTAAAAACAAAGCAGTTAGTAATATAGTATGCAAAAGTACTTTTTCCTCAAGCAGCTAAGACAGTCTTCCAAATTGACCATTCAGACACTGGATCGAGATGTTAATTTTGAGTACTTCTAGGAAGACAATAAGGAATTCCTGTATTAAACAAGTTTGGAAATTACTCCATAAGGAATCTAGGAGACTTCCAAAGTACATCAGCTTATTAAAGTCTTTGAGAAAACCTGTAGTAAAGGAATCTGTTCGACTTTGATTAAAGTTGAGTAAAGGTAAACTTATTTGACATTCTCCAGAACCAATTATCTGTTATTAGTATGAGAAACCAACTACAACTTAAACCAATGATTATTCATACTGTTTTGGAGCTCTAGAATTAGTAGAAAGTGTCTCAGTATCTATAAGGAAAACAAGATTATAGTCAAAAGTGGCTGTCAGACGTGATCCAGCTATAATTTTTTTTAATTGCATTTGTGTGTTGAAGTTTTATATAAAATATTTTATAGTATTGCTTAAGAAATAAGTAAAAATGATTTCTGGTTTTTCATCTCATCAAAGAAAACTTTTAACTCTGATATAGTATTATTAGTTGTTGTTATTTCATTTTGTTGATTAAATGTGGGAGCAGTCCTCATGTAATTGGATATCTATTAGAATTCACCAGCTTCTCAAATTTGGAGTAACTGATTCCATAAAATTATTTAGCACTGCTTAACCAAGTCTATACCAATTAAAACCTTACAGATTAGTAAACTTTTCTGGAGTTGATGGCTTTAAATCATTGAACCTTTCTTTCTGGTAAGGCCCTCCTTTCAGGAGGGAAGGGCCTGAGCTATGAAATAAGTATTTATTTGGATGTTTTTCATATTTCAACCTGGCTTTTGACCAACAATAAAAACTTTGATTTTAATTCTGGCAATATGTTAAGTAAGTTACTTGTATTTATGAAGAAGGTAATGATAAAATTATGTACCAAATAACCTTTGTCATTTCCCCTAAAAATTACTGCCTTTTGAAATAAATGTATGAAATATCCTTTATTGTATCTATCATACTGTTACTTGGGACTTTTTTAATGCTATGAATTTTCAAAGTGTCTTTTGTTATAACATTTTTATGACATTTAAACAGATAAAAGGAAGAATCTACAGTATTTTCTATCAAAGCTATTTGGAAATGTAATTCTCAAAAGGAAATCATAAAAAGAAAACACAATTGTTCTTTTATAAAGAGTAATTATAAAACTTCACTTATGACTATACCAAGAAAATTGTGGAGTTTAATACTCATTTTGTAGTACCTAAAAATATTGGTGCAGATACCTTTAACTTGAATGTTTGCTTAGAACTCTTTCAGTTTTAAAATGATAATTTTATTGTTGTTGTTAAGGAGCTCTCTAGAAACCTTTGATACTAATTCCCTTCCTTCCATCCTAATCAGTGAACACTACCAACTAAAATAAGTCTAGACCACAAAATTGACAAATATTTAACTTTGTCCTTGAATAAAAAGTTATAGAAAAACTAAGAAATGATCTTTAAGTGTAACCTAAAGATAACTTATCAATTCATTTACTGGCATTACCATTGGTATAATATAATGCAATGAAATCACAATGTCTGTACATATTTCCTGTGAAATATTTATCAGTTTGACAAAACTGCAGTAAAGTCAGTGTTTTGTGGCTTATATTCATTCCCAATAGAGTTTCATTAAGAACTACTGACATAAATTGGCAGTGTTTTTACCACTGATCTTTATGAGTGTATCTTAAATTCTGGCCAGTTTAGACATTTATTTTTAAATGCATGTACTTGATTTTACTTTATTTTAAAATCTTCACAGTTATGAATGTTTATACTGTTATTGTACCTCAGAGCTGATCTATGACTTAAAACCATGAATATACTTTAAAAAATTAAAATATTGCAGTGACCAGTGTTCTACTGACCCAGAAGGATACAAGATTGCAGGTTCTATCCAGAATTTTCATAAAATTTAATCAGCTTGAAGTCTATGGCCATTTGGAAATCTGAATCAAACTCCTCATCTTTGATATTCTAGACCTATATTGCCCTTAGGAGGAAGCACACTGCAGCAGCTTTTCTAGGTTTACCACATTATAAACTTGGATGTTTTGAGTCCTGGAAGTGTCAGTTGATTCTTAGCCAGGCTGTAGGGGGTACCTAACCGTATGGTCTGTTTTCACTATAACAAATTCTGAAGCTAAAAACTGGCTCTGTCACTTTCCCTAGGGGGCCATGGAGGCACCATATGATTATGCCTCCTACTGCTTATTCCTTCACAGTGAGCCAACACCAAAACAACACATAATGCTGTATTGCTAATAGGGCCTTGTGAATTTGGATAGTGCACGTCCAGGTTATCATCCTTTTCCGACAAACAAAAATTATTTTATTTTTGCTAAGCAGTTATATTACATATAGATGTAAGCATAGACAAAATGCAGTATGTTAGCAATACCAGACACCTTATGATGCCCATATCTTTCAGCAACATGATCTTCCTTAGGTGAGAAAGAGAAAAACCTAATGTAGTAGAAGTTAATAACTTTTTCTAAACATCTTTTATAATAGGAAATAGTCATTTTTACCTATTTGCTGTTTATCATTGAGTGTAGTTCTGTGAATTACATATATTCCTTTGTTTATGCATTTCTTTTAAGTAAACTTTGTATGATTTGTACAAAATTAGTGAGATTCTGTAATGTGTTTTAATTTTGGTAGATTTCAAGAAATCCTGAACTGCTTGTTCCAGAATCGAGAAGAAATTAGACAAGAATATCTGAAGTTGGAAATGTTACTTAAAGAGAATGAACTTAAATCATTCTACCAACAACAGTGCCATAAACAAATAGAAATGATGTGTTCTGAAGACAAAGTAGAAAAGGTAATTAGCAATTTTATAATTAAATTTTAGGCAGTATAAAAACATGGGGGCTTCCTCTGTTGCCCAGTCTGGAGTGCAGTGGTGCGACCTCAGCTCCCTGCAACCTCTGCCTTGCGGATTTAAGCAATTCTCCTGCCTCAGCCTCCCAACTACTTGGTATTACAGGCATGCGCCACTATGCCCGGCTAATTTTTGTGTTTTTAGTAGAGATGGTGTTTCACCATGTTGGCCATGTTTGTCTTGAACACCTGACTTCAGGTGATCCGACCACCTCAGCCTCCCAAAGTGCTGGGATTACAGGCGTGAGCCACCATGCCCAGCCTGGTGGGGGTGCTTCTAACTCTAGAAATTTGATAGTCAAGCTACTTACTCACCCATTCTTTACAAACATCTGGAAATGTTGAAGGAAATGTAGCAAACATTTTTTTTTAATACATAGTTAAGTGCACAAGAAAGAAATTTTAATTCCTGGATGTCAGTAACAAAAAGGAAACAGGCCGGGCGCGGTGGCTCCAGCCTGTAATCCCAGCACTTTGGGAGGCCGAGACGGGCGGATCACGAGGTCAGGAGATCGAGACCATCCTGGCTAACACGGTGAAACCCCGTCTCTACTAAAAATACAAAAAAAAAAACTAGCCGGGCGTAGTGGCAGGCGCCTGTAGTCCCAGCTACTCAGGAGGCTGAGGCAGGAGAATGGCGTAAACCTGGGAGGCGGAGCTTGCAGTGAGCTGAGATCCGGCCACTGCACTCCAGCCTGGGCGACAGAGCAAGACTCCGTCTCAAAAAAAAAAAAAGGAAACAAACAAAAACAACAGAATCTCAGTTACAACTGTTGTTTTTCTGGGCATTTTATGGAACTTTTAACACGAAGTTCACCCACTCAGGGACAGCCAGTTACTAAAGGTAGAGCAATAGAAGCAGTGTATCAATAGAAGCAGGATGCAGGCAGTAGCTTACAACTTAGACCAACAGGAGATTTTTGTGTCAGAGAAGAATTTTATCGTTGAAATTGTTAGATATTCCAGTGCAGGGGCCTAATGAAAAGCAGACCAAACATTTAATCAGTTTTACTTTTTTTTTTAATACAATAATATACTGTCCTCTCCCCTCCATACACAGACCACTCCCGCTATTCTACCTTTGATGTACATCACTACTTAGATAAGAGACCCAAAGAAGACAGTGAGTTAGAAATGAGAGCTCCTATCTAGAGCCTGAAATTTCAGAGGTCTATATCCTTTATACTAGGGGTACACCAGGAAAAAAAAAATTCTTGCCAACCATCACAGTTGGCAAGGATGGTTGCTTTTCTTACCCCAAGTAACCATGCCTGGGGTAAGAAAAAAAAAGTCATTTGAACACTACCATTATAGGCGTGCTTTTAACAATGATTGAGGTTTAAATTATTACAACCCATGTATTTTGTTTAGAAAACCCCTAAAGTTGGTCAATTAAAATGCACAATGTTATCAAACCAATGATACCACTAGAAAACCTGGCAGAAGCAATGCAAAAATCAGCCTCTTAAGAGAAACAGATTCTCAACTCTAGCCACTAATGAACTCACCATCCAAAATTACAAAACACATGGAGAAATAATTCACTCTAGACAAGATTCAGTACTCTCAGCAAATATGACAGAACTCTCAAATCTTTAGATACTAGAGCAATCTAATAGAAGCTATAAGAATGAACAAAGATAAAGGAATCAAAGATAAAAACACCACAAAAAAAGAACATTCAAATGTGAGGAAAAACACATGAAACTTTCAGAAATTAAAGATTTATTCATTAAAATTAAAGCCTCACTGTATTGATACAATACCAGAAAATGTTAGAGCACTTTACATATACTGACTCTTTTAATTCTCAGAAAACCCCATAAAATATTTAGTAATATTACCCTAATAATAATAATGAGGAAACCAAAATACAAGTTATTTTGTCCAAGGTGACACAGCTCGTAGGTGCTGAGTTCTGATTTGATCTGTAGCATGCCGATGCTAGAACCTGTGCTCTTATGTTTATGCTTTTTTACATGAACTGGGAGACGGATATGAGAAAATTACACCAAATGCAGGATAAAGATAACACATGTAGACAAGATATTGTTATATAAAGGATAGACTTCATGTAACAAGAAGAAAAGTCATACATTCATCTAATAGGCATTTCAGAAGGAGGTATTTAGTGAAAAAGAGCAATATGCAAAAATTTATGGTTGAGAATTATCTAGAACTAATAAGATGTAAATTCAAGAAGCATGAGTTCTAAGCAGTATAAGATAAATATATACCTAAACGTGTGAAACTATGGAGCACCAAAGATCAGAAAAATAAATATTTTGAAAATGCTGACAGTTCTCCCTACTTTTGATATTCATTGGTGATGAGTTTCTTTGTATTTTTATGTATTTTATGTAATTTAATTGCATAGACATATGATATTCAAATACTACTTATTAAAAAGCTTTATCTTATAAGTAATTGCCCATTCCTCTCAAACTACCACCCCAAACATGTTTTCTTCTTTTCCTACTTTGACAAAAGTAATAATTATATAGAAAAATTTTCCTTTTCTTAATGTCCAGAAGCTGTCAAATTTTAAAGAGTGCTTTTCAAAGCTAACACTTTAGTTTTTTGTTAGCGTATGAAATGGGAAAGATATGCTATACTGGAAATTAATCATAAAGCTTTCAGTAATGTATCATTGATAGCAGTTTGTCAGTAGCTATTAAACTATATTATCGAATTAGTAATATATTTATTGTTTTATGCCTTAATGAAATTTTCTTTTCAATTTTATGTTGTGAGATGCATTTAAGATGTTCCTCATATTATTTTAAGGCAGAAAGGAAACTGAATTTATTTCTTTGAATTTATATATTGCTGCTATATTTGTATTTTCACTTTCATGAACTTCAAATTGTTGCCAGTATTCTTTGATAAATGCAATGATTTCCAAATAACAATATCTTATTGGATTAATTTATCAATTTGTTGTTGTGAACTTCTTTCATATGCTTGCGAAACAAATTTCTAAAATAGTACCATATTATATAAGAAATATATATTTTATTTCAAATTTTTGAGATGCTTTTCTTCTTTTCTTTATTTTTTATGTTTATTTTATTTTATTCTTGGAGATGAGGTCTTGCGCCACGGCTCACACAAACCTCCCAAGTAGCTCAGACTCCCAAGTAGCTGAGACTACAGGTATCCACCACCATGCCCAGTTTATTTCAATTATTAGCACTTCTTATATTACATAGTAATCTTCAGTGGGTAATAATTCTTCTCAGTTTTGTAAAGATGTCATTTATATAAGTGTCAATTATTTGAATGTACAGTTATCTGATTTACTTTTTGACAAAAGGCAAGAAATGCAGCCATAGGAAGCTGGTATTGACTTAACATCTCAACTTTAACAAAACTTATTGAACACTTGTTTATATATAAAACCTTGTGCTTGAAACAATAGAGGTAAAGAAAGAGAATTTTGCCCTTCAATTATTTACACACTAGTTGGAGCAATAAAAATAATAAAAATGATAAGGCACTATATGATTGTCATATAAATAGTAATAATAAAAACAGCTGATATTATCGAACACTATTTGCCAGACATTTTTCAAAGTGCTTTGCATGGATTAATTAGGTTTTTTTTTTCCCCCATACTTTAAGTTCTAGGGTACACGTGCACAATGTGCAGGTTTGTTTTGTTACATATGTATACATGTGCCATGTTGGTGTGCTGCTCCCGTTAACTCGTCATTTACATTAGGTGTATCTCCTAATGCCATCCCCCCTCCCCCCACCCCACAACAGGCCCCAGTGTGTGATGTTCCCCTTCCTGTGTCCAAGTGTTCTCATTGTTCAAGTCCCACCTATGAGTGAGAACATGAGTGTTTGGTTTTCTGTTCTTGGGATAGTTTGCTGAGAATGATGGTTTCCACCTTCATCCATGTTCCTGTAAAGGACATGAACTCATCCATTTTTATGGCTGCATAGTATTCCATGGTATATATGTGCCACATTTTCTTAATCCAGTTTGTCATTGATGGACATTTGGGTTGGTTCCAAGTCTTTGCTATTGTGAATAGTGCCACAGTAAACATTCATGTGCATGTCTCTTTATAGCAGCATGATTTATAATCCTTTGGGTATATACCCAATAATGGGATGGCTGGGTCAAATGGTATTTCTAGTTCTAGATCCTTGAGGAATCGCCACACTGTCTTCTACAGTGGTTGAACTAGTTTGCAGTCCCACCAATAGTGTAAAAGTGTTCCTATTTCTCCACATCCTCTCCAGCACCTGTTGTTTCCTGACATTTTAATGCTCACCATTTGAACTGATGTGAGATGGTATCTCATTGTGGTTTTGATTTGCATTTCTCTGATGACTATTGATGATGAGCATTTTTTCATGGGTCTGTTGGCTGCATAAATGTCTTGAGAAGTGTCTGTTCATACCCTTTGCCCACTTTTTGATGGGGTTGTTTTTTTCTTGTAAATTTATTTGAGTTCTTTGTAGGTTCTGGATATTAGTCCTTTGTCAGATGAGTAGATTGCAAAAATTTTCTCCCATTCCGTAGGTTGCGTGTTCACTCTGATGGTAGTTTCTTTTGCTGTGTAGAAGCTCTTTAGTTTAATTAGATCGTGTTTGTCAATTTTGGCTTTTGTTGCCATTGCTTTTGGTGTTTTAAACATGAAGTCCTTGCCCATGCCTATGTCCTGAATGGTATTGCCTAGGTTTTCTTCTAGAGTTTTTATGATTTTAGGTCTAACATTTAAGTCTCTAATCCATCTTGAATTAATTTTTGTGTAAGGTGTAAGGAAGGGATCCAGTTTTAGCTTTCTACTTATGGCTAGCCAATTTTCCCAGCACCATTTATTAAATAGGGAATCCTTTCCCCATTTCTTGTATTTGTCATGTTTGTCAAAGGTCAGATGGTTGTAGATGTGTGGTATTATTTCTGAGGGCTCTGTTGTGTTCCATTGGTCTATATCTTTGTTTTGGTAGCAGACCATGCTGTTTTGGTTACCGTAGCCTTGTAGTATAGTTTGAAGTCAGGTAGCGTGATGCCTCCAGCTTTGTTCTTTTGACTTAGGATTGTCTTGGCAATGTGGGCTCTTTTTTGGTTCCATGTGAACTTTAGTTTTTTTGAATTCTGTGAAGAAAGTCATTGATAGCTTCATGGGGATGGCATTGAATCTATAAATTACCTTGGGCAGTAAGGCCATTTTCACGATATTGATTCTTCCTATCCATGAGCATGGAACGTTCTTCCATTTGTTTGTGTCCTCTTTTATTTTATTGAGCAGTGGTTTGTAGTTCTCCTTGAAGAGGTCCTTCACATCCTTTGTAAGTTGAATTCCTAGGTATTTTATTCTCTTGGAAGCAATTGTGAATGGAAGTTCACTCATTATTTGGCTGTTTGTCTGTTATTGGTGTATAAGAGTGCTTGTGATTTTTGCACATGATTTTGTATCCTGAGACTTTGCCGAAGTTGCTTATCAGCTTAAGCAGATTTTGGGCTGAGACAATGGGGTTTTCTAAATATACAATCATGTCATCTGCAAACAGGGACAATTTGACTTCCTTTTTTCCTAATCGAATACCCTTTATTTCTTTCTCCTCCCTAATTGCCCTAGCCAGAACTTCCAACACTATGTTAAATAGGAGTGTTGAGAGAGGTCATCCCTGTCTTGTGCTGGTTTTCAAAGGGAATGCTTCCAGTTTTTGCCCATTTAGTATGATATTGGCTGTGGGTTTGTCATAAATAGCTCTTATTATTTTGAGATACATTCCATCGATACCGAATTTATTGAGAGTTTTTAGCATGAAGCACTGTTGAATTTTGTCAGATCCCTTTTCTGCATCTGTTGAGATAATCATGTGGTTTTTGTCTTTGGTTCTGTTTTTATGATGGATTACGTTTATTGATTTGTGTATGTTGAACCAGCCTTGCATCCCAGAGATGAAGCCCACTTGATCGTGGTGGATAAGCTTTTTGATGTGCTGCTAGATTCAGTTTGCCAGTATTTTATGGAGGATTTTTGCATCGATGTTCATCAGGGATATTGGTCTAAAATTCTCTTTTTTTGTTGTGTCTGTGCCAGGCTTTGGTATCAGGATGATGTTGGCCTCATTAAATGAGTTAGGGAGGATTCCCTCTTTTTTCTGTTGATTGGAATAGTTTCAGAAGGAATGGTACCAGCTCCTCCTTGTACCTCTGGTAGAATTCGGCTGTGAATCCATCTGGTCCTGGCCTTTTTTTGGTTGGTAGGCTATTAATTATTACCTCAATTTCAGAGCCTGCTATTGGTCTATTCACTGATTCAACTTCTTCCTTGTTTAGTCTTGGGAGAGTGTATGTGTCCAGGAATTTATCTATTTCTTCTAGGTTTTCGAGTTTATTTGCATAGAGGTGTTTATAGTATTCTCCGATGGTAGTTTGTATTTCTGTGGGGTCGCTGGTAATATCCCCTTTATCATTTTTTATTGCATCTATTTGATTCTTCTCTTCTTCTTTATTAGTCGTGCTAGCGGTCTATCAATTTTGTTGATCTTTTCAAGAAACCAGCTCCTGGATTCATTGATTTTTTTGAAGGGTTTTTTGTGTCTCTATCAGTTCTGCTCTGATACAAGCCTGTGAGATAGATCTAATATTATCACCATTTTGAGGCACTGGGAACTCAAGTAGGTTGTCTGGAGTTACTTACCTAATTAATATGGCTGAACCAATGTTAAACTCCAACTGTCTGGCCTCAGAGCCTGCACTCTGAATCACTCTGCTGTACTCTAAGTACTATAAATGCTACAGCTATTCAGAAAAGAAAACAGCGGCTTCCTATTTTTATTAAGAAAGGCTTCCTGTTGGAAAGATGAAATCTGTACTGGGCCTTGCATTTCTATACATATTGTCCTACAAATGTGACCTGCTTTGCTGAGTTTGACCAGAGCAGGTCACATTTGTTGGACAATATGTATAGAAATACATAATTATACTCAAAACTTCCTGCCAATTCCCACTCCCTTACCCACGGCAAATTTCACTGGTCTGTGGCCATACCTTCTCTCAGAATTTGAAAGTAGCCAGAACCACAATGAATGGACTGGAGTTGGCGCATGATGTTAGACATATTTGCCATATTAGTAATTATTATCAATAGATTGGGAAGATCGGATATTGGTACAGATTGTGGAATTATTTATTGCTAGGAATGTAAAATCTGTTTTTGTAACCAAAATGCAATCTTTCAAGCAAGGGAGTAGCGTTATCAGAACTTCGAGTTCCATTTTTTAAACATTTAAATATTATTTAGTATAATTAATGAGTTTGGACTGTGTAACCCCAAAATAATTTAGATAATTGTTATTTTAGTATCTTAATTCCTCCATTGAATTTTGAATGGTTATCTAGGAAGATTAAGACATAGAGTAATGGAATGGGTTTGACTGGTTTTATGTTTTGTTTTGCTTTGTTTTGTTTTTTCTGTTTTAATCCTTATTTTTCTGCATAGTAGCTTAGACTTTTTTCAACCCAGTCACCTTTTCTGATCTCTTGCTTTTGGTCATTTCAATCCTCAGATTCCCAATTATTATAGCTTTTCTTATGAGACTAGGTAAGCAGTGGAGATAAAAAACTCTTAAGTTATTGGTTGTAGTTAACCCGCTGAAAAACATAGGAAGACATCTAGAGGTTGATTTGTTTTGTTTTTATATAGAAGTGTCAAACTGTAGTATGAGTAAACTGCTTTTCTAAGGCAAGGAATCTTACATGTTTTGGATTCCCTCCAAAAGAGATTTGTTATCAGAAGTGCTGAAAGAATCTCATAACATTGATTCAGCTATAAATAGTTCTGGAGTATGGACTTTGAAATTACTATTAAAGGGAAGCTCTTGGGTAATTTTATGGCCCCATGAAAATAATCTGTAAGATTATTTTTAATGTAAAAATATGAGTTACCATATTAGCAATTATTTTACACAAAGCAGTAGTAACAACTAAAATTGTAGAATTATGTTTGTTCTCTCACAAGACTTTTGTGGTGTGCAGGGGATTTTGTTAATGAAATATGTAAAGTTTTTTAAAACTTAATGGGAGACATTTCACTCTAATGTTGGGGTTTAACATGCATATTTTAGAATGTATTCCCAAACACTAACTTGCCATTTTAGAACAATGGGTGGTAGTAGTACTCTGATGGAAAATGTCCTCTGAGAACTATCGTAGAGGATACATTTGATGGACATTAGAAGTAAAAAGTCAAAACAGACTTTTGGAGGTTTTCATTTAGGATTTTCTGATATTAAATATTGCTGCCATCAGACCCGCATACCCTGGTTTCTAAGAGCCCCTACAATTGTAAACGCTAAAGCAAAATAAAGATAATTTAATTAGCTGCCTGCCTTCACTTAGGTACAATATTTTCGCCTTCATTTTTCAGACAAAGTAACTGAAGACCCACTAAGATCTGCCTAAATTTGTACACCTGCTGAATGGCAGAAAAAAATCAATAGGTCACACCTCCCACCTTCTGTTATAGCAGTAGCTCTAAACTTCAAGTTTCAGGATCCCTTTCCACTTCTAAAAATTATTTAGGTCTTCAAAGAGCTCCTGTTTATATGTAGTCTCTCTACCAATATTTCTATATTAGAAATTAAAACTGAGATGTGCAAAACCATATTTATGTATTGATTCATTTTAAAATAATATTAAATAATAAAGAAATAATTATATTAATAAAATATAATAAATAGCAATAAATTATAAATAATAATTAAATATTAAATAATAATTAAAAATTTTGTGTGGTTACATAAATAATTTTATTTTCTCAAAAATAGTGAAAATAGAAGAGTGGCATTGTTTTACATGTTTGCAAATTTCTTTAATGCCTGGCTTTTCCTATCAGCTGTATTCTCATAACTGCTGAATTGTTATTCTGTTGTGATGTTACACATCATTTAGCCTCTAGAAAACTACTGTACAACTAACTGTATGAGCAAACAACAATTTAAAAAGACTAATAACATTTTAGTGTTATTATAAAAATGGTTTTAATGGTTTTAAAATTGTGAACTCTCTGAAGGGATCTCAGGAATCCTTAGGGGTCCCTGTACCATGCTTGGGTAACCTTTGCATGATAGCATTCTTTTTTTAGTTTTTGCTGACAGAGTCTCACTTTGTTGCCCAGGCTAGAGTGCAGTGGCACAATCATGCAGTCATGGCTCGCTGCACTGCAGCCTCAACCTCCCGGACTAAAGTGATGCTCCCACATCAGCCCCTCCACCCTACTAGGTAGCTGGGACTACAGGCACATGCCACGAAACCAGCCTAAATTTATTTTTTAATTTTTGTGTAGAGACACGGTCTCTCTATGTTGTCCAGGCTGATCTTGCACTTCTGGCCTCAAGCAGTCCTCCCGCCTCAGCCTCCCAAAGTGCTAGAATTACTGGCATGAGCCACCATCCCAGCCTGCATTGTAGCATTCTGTCACAGTTCTCTTCCTAGTGCTGTGGTCAGTTTGATGGGTTACGTTTTGTTTTGTTTTGTTTTCTTTTCTTGACTATCCAGGTTTTTGTTTCTTTGAGACATTTGTTTTGTTTTTGTTACTGTCTTACCATGACAGAGAGAGACTAGGATATTATAATTAACCAGAGAAGCCATAAAAAAGAATCAAGAACTTTAGTTAGAATGACAGTGGCTATCAACTGTTTTTCCCTTATCTATGACTCTAGCCTGAAATGGAATCTGCTTCTCTCTGACTCTTGAATTTCCCTTGAGGGGAAGGTAAGTAAAAGTTTTAGAATATCTGAGATTTGGTTATGACTTCTTGATAGCCACCTTTGCCTGACCTTAAATCATTTATTAGCTCATATCCTCTATCCAGATGAAGATAATCATATTTTTCTATTATATGCCCTAGTCTCAATAGTACATCTTTTGTCAAAGTTAAGAGACGTTTATCTCCCAAAGAGGGGGAGTTCTTTGACCAAATTCAAATCTAGTTTCTACTCTTCTTTTTTTTTTTCATTTCCTGCTCCCAGAACCAGCTGCAAATGCTTATTCTAACCTCTGGGGATCCATTGTTTCAGGTCTACCCATCCTATCTGATAATTACTGACTTTAGTGTCTATGGGCAAATACCCCAGAGAGGACAAGATGTTCTGGCCCGTTGTTTTCATGATAGTGTGCAAGACTCTTAGGGTAAGAAATCAAAGATTAATTGTAATCTCAATTTGTGCCTAGGTAAAACACCAAAAATATTTTGAATATTCATTATGGCTCCTGAACCAAGCTACAGGCAAGATCAGATACTGATAAGCACTCTGATATAAGCTCTTTTTTCTATATCAGTCAATTTGTGGCCTTATAGGCAAACACAGAGCAATAGAACACATTATTTATTCACATCAAAGATAAGAGCAATATATGCATCTGCTTTGATTTTGAATATGGAGATCGTGGAATATATCTGACCTTGTATGAACTTTTCAGATGAAACGTACTGAAAGGACTGTACTTTAACACCAAAAAAACAAAAGTTATAGTCTTCGATTTGGTCGTTGTATTTCTGAAAGCCATAAACTCTCAACCTGTAATTTTATAAGAATGACTCACAGCTCAATTTCCTATTTTTCTGCAAGCAGTAGTATGAGATTTCAAGGGGGAAATAGCTTTAAATACAAATATATAGCCTAACTTAATTTACTACAATAGTACACATAAGAAAATATACTAGTTTACTAATATCACATACATCAGAGATCATAAAAATTAGATTCACTGTTAAATAAATTGCGTTTCAGGCCACTGGAAAACGAGATCATAGACTTGCAATGTTGAAAACTCGTCGCTGCTACCTGGAGAAAAGGAGGGAGGAGGAACTGAAGCAATTTGATGAGAATACTAATTGGCTCCATCGTGTTGAAAAAGAAATGGGACACTTAGGTCAAAACGGTCATATTCCAAAGGTACAAATATCTCTGTATGTTCAGATTTAATTTGTAAGAACTGAGCTCCTAAAATGTGTTCTCTTTCTTATTGAGTAAATGTCTTTCATAAGACAACTATTATTGCCTCATAACTCTGAGATTTAATTTACTTTTAAATGTTATTTCTAAGTGATTACATCCTTTTATAAGGTAGCTTTTAGGTTAAAATAAATAATTCTATTTCAAACTGTACTTGAGGATTCATTATGTAGGTAATTTGTTAGAAATGTTGATATTTTATGCAAAAATAGCTTAAATGAGGTCAACATTAAATGTGTTATGGTTAAAGTTGATTTGAAAGGGTGTGTGTGTGTGTGTGTGTGTGTGTGCATGTGTGTAACTGAAGATATTCCACCTTAGAATGGCAAAAGGTTTTATTTTTAAAGTGTAGTAATGGGTAATGACAGTATCATATTAGAATTATGTTCTGCTACAAGGTTGCAGTAATCTAACTTTAGTGCCTTAACTAGTGTGGGCTGTCTTTTGTTCTCTTAACAATAAGTCTTGGAAGTATGCAGTTCATTTCTAATGCAGTACCTTTAAAATGTCATTATCATGCTTGTCGTTTCATGATTGTAATATTACTGTTTCATATCTAGTCTCAAGTTTACACAACTAAGCCAGAAGAAGAGGAAAGAAAGTGGGGGGGATGGCTATATAGGAGAGCAAAGATGTTTCCAAAAATTCCTAACAGACTAATGTGTTGGCTAGAAATATGTCACATGGCTATCTGTAGATAGAAGACATTCTGAAAAGATGACCTCCTTTTTTTTTTTTTTTTTTTTTTTTTTTTTTTGCATACTTACTCTGAACAATATTGGAGCTCTCTCTCTTTTTTTTTTAACTTTAAATTCTGGGATACATGTGCAGAATGTGCAGATTTGTTACATAGGTACACATGTGCTGTGGTGGTTTGCTGCACCTATCAACTTGTCCTCTAGGTTTTAAGCCTGGCATGCATTAGGTATATTTGTCCTAATGCTCTCCCTCCCCTTGCCCCCTACCCCCGACAGCCTCCGGCATATGATATTCTCATCCCTGTGTCCATGTGTTCTCATTGTTCAGCTCCCACTTATGAGTGAGAATGTGCAGTGTTTAGTTTTCTGTTCCTGTGTTAGTTTGCTGAGAATAATGGTTTCCAGCTTCATCCATGTCCCTGCAAAGGACATGAACTCATTCGTTTTTATGGCTGCATAGTATTGCATGGTATATATGTGCAATATACCTTTTCTTTATCCAGTCTATCATTGTTGGGTATTTGGGTTGGTTTCAAGTCTTTGCTATTGTAAATAGTACTGCAATAAACATATGTGTGCATGTGTCTTTATAGTAGAATGATTTATAATCTTTTGGGTATATACCCAGTAATGGGATTGTAGATCTCTTAATAAGAAAGAAGAAGAAAGTAAATATGGACTAAGCAACGAGGAGCAACTGCTATGAAATAACTAATTTTCACCCAAATACTTAATAGTTTAATAAAAGAACAATTTCTTTTCAGTCTTCTTCTAAAAGGAAAAATATCTACAGTCTCTACTTTGGTGATGCTCTTCTGAAATTCTATAACTCTGTGTCAGCTAATTGATATGGAAGCTTCTAAAATCTTTTAATTCCTAGAAGGGCACCAGACAGAAAATACAGGTGAAAGAAAATATAAAATATTTACCAACAAATGCCAGAGATCTTTAATGTTCAAAAGTACTAATTTTTTATAATTCAAAGATATTAGTCAATGCATTATGACTGGGGAATGGATTCTCTGATGGGTTAGCAATGGCTGTAAATGATTATTCTTTTAACATGAAAGCTCAGACATGACTAGAGAGAAAAGACTAGCAGTAGTAGTTAATGATGACAGTTCAAAGTAGTGAAAGGAGCAAGCAGCAGATATCCTGTTTGCTAAGAAGGAAGCCAAAGACAGTAGTTCCTTAGTATGGATATTTATTGAGCCAACAATTTAATCTGCACCTCAGAATATCTTGATAAAAGCATACCAGTCAGTTAGTTAAGTAGATTAGGACATTAAATATTGTATACAGCACATTCTAGTAATATTTTGCAATAATGTAACTTAGTCTGTAAGGCACTTTAAAATATTCCCCACAAAAAGAATGTAAACACTGGAAAGAGGATAGATTTTGAAGTTGGAGTGTTTGGTAATTCTGGCATATAGTAGTTGTTTTGAATACCAACTCTAACACTAATTATATGACTTTGGACAGTGCGTTTAACATTAATGTCTTAATTTGTTATCTATAAATGTATTTAAGATATTATGAGCTTAAGTGGAGTGCTATATTCAAAGCCTAGCAACACTTAACAAATAATAATGGATGATAAATAATAGTTTAATACTATTCTAAGCTACAATAGCATAGACATCAATAGCTAAGCAAGTTGTACAAAGAATGAGTGTACACAATTAACAAAAGAGTTAACTGCATCATATAATATAATATAATTTAATATAATATATAATATAATTTCTCTTCCAGAACAGTGATTCTGACCTTTTTGGGGGTCATAGATGCCTTTGAGAATCTGTTCAAAGCTGTGTGGATTTTCTCCCAGATGGGAGATTGGAGAGGTCAAATTCATACAATTTTGCATATTTCCTAAGTCATTTGGGTTTCCTAAAACCCTTCCATTGACACAATATTAAGAATATCTACTTCAGAAGGAAACTATAGCACATTTTTTAAAAATGTTGTATCCATCTTAAGATGATATAACGACTCAAAAGGAGTAAGCAAAAAAAGACAAGATTCATCAATAAACTATAATATGGTTAGCTAGGATCAGAGGATATAACTTCTGAAATTCCATATAAAGCCATAGAGGCTCATCATTGAATGCAACAGGCTCTATCACAGTACCTGTAGGAATACTGAAATATGGTTATGTCATTGATAAAATCGTTTCAAAGAAAACGACTGATAACCCTGGCCAAATGAGTGTTTCTCATTTAATGCACAAGAGTTGCTTCTCTTGGATTGGTAGCAGGTGTGGAATGTTGACAGTACTTTTCAATTTATTTCACTTATTATTTAATTGTTTATTTGGAGACTGTTTTTCTAAAGCAGTCATATTCTCAAGACCATCATTTTCTAAGCTATATAAAACTCTTAAGTCTTTTGGTTAGTGTTAAACTTTGACCTCATTTAAAAATAACTACTGAAGATTCCTTAATTTGTTTGGTTACTTCGGGCTATGATATTCTCATAGATTATTTACCCCTTCTAGTCAGCAAAAATTTTCTCATGAAGAGTCTTGAAACAACTTTTTGTGTGTAGTAAAATATAACATAAAATTTACCATCTTAACCATGTGTAGATACACAGTTCAGTGGCATTAAGTATATTAATTAAAAATTTTAAATATGTATGTATATAAGTTTTAAATAATATTCCTAGAGTATTTTCACCTCTCAATATCCTAACTTAATTTACATTATGCTTGTATTATATGTTTGTCCATGTAATCAACATTCCAACTGCAGAAGTACTTAAGAACTTATGAAATATTAAGGAGGCAAAAAAGTCATTTGTAGAAATTTACTAGTTTGCCTTTTCTATCCCACATTACCATAAGCTTCCAGTTTTTAAAATGGTATGGTATTGTTTCTGATATCATTATTATTGCTATTTTGTGTTTGCTTTTTTGTCTACTTTTTAGTGTTTATGAAGTTAATCAATATTGTCTAGATTATTTTTAATAAATTAAAACTTTTTCAATATGGTCAAATTAATTTTTCTACCAATCTGTTGTCTAGATTTCTCTTATGAAGAACTTTTGTATACCTGAATGTGAACCTGGAATTGATTTTTACATCTTTTTTTTAATGCATTTTATCACAAATAACTTGAACAAATAAAATTAAAACCATTTTCATTGCCATCACCCAAATCTAACCCTCAATTCTTTTTTGTGCAGATATTTATAGCTGAAAAACTAGCTGAGAAAATTATCTAGTTATAAGCCATTATTTTTTATATAAGCAAATTGAGACATAGCTTTACGATAAAGGGACTTATCCAAGGTCAAACAACTCTGGACAAATACCCAGAACTTCTGACTTTCAAATTGCTGCTGTTTTCTCTATACTCTCCTGCATTATTTACTCTTCAATATTCTGAATCTGTCTACTTCTCTTTATACCCCTCTACTGCTATCCCTAATTCAGACTCCTGTGCCCCATTATTGGACTGATACATTTGGTCTTTCTTCTCTGATTCATGTTCTACTGCAATTCATTCTCTCCACTGCAACCAAAGTGAGTTTTAAAAGGTAAAACTGATCATGTTGTTCTTCAGTGCCTTCTCCCTAGAATAAATTCTCCATTGTGAGTTACCAGGCCTAGCATGATCTGGCACCTGAATACTTCTCAAGGTTTATATATCACCTTTCATTATACTCTATGCTTTAGCCATTACTGGCCTACTTATAGTTCTCAAAATAAGCCGTGTTCTTCCAATCAGATTTAGTCATTAGTATGTCAAGAAAGACTCAAATTGTAAACTTAGTTTTCCAAAGTTAACAGGCTAGCCAAAGACCCATTATTGACTAATATAATTATATAATCAAGTCTTGTCTCTTTAAAAGACTGACTCAAGAAGATAAAGGAATAAGATTATCAGAGGATGTGTATAAAGGAGGGATTTTTTTTCTTTATACTTTAAGTTTTAGAGTACATGAGCACAATGTGCAGGTTTGTTACATAGGTATACATGTGCCTGTTGGTTTGCTGCACCCATCAACTCATCATTTACATTAGGTATTTCTCCTAATGCTATAAGGAGAGGTTTTTTTTAAAGGAAAAAAGATGCAATGTGTGGCAAACATGTTCACACTATTATGATCATCCAATTTTCTAACTATTAATAGAAAGAACCAAAGAGATCATCTGATCCAGCTCTTAAATTTTAGTCAAGTAAACTGATCTCCATAAAGAGCATATATTTGGCTTAAGATGACATTTGTTTCTAGGTTAAACCCATCTCCGAAATCACATGACTCTAGCCATATCATCCTGCCTCCAAAGATAAATTTTTTTCTAAAACATTTGATATATTTCTTGAAGTATAATGAATTACATAAATAACTCCTAACTTTAATATATCCAGACAAACAGGATGAGTGACATTGTTCTCTGTCATAGTCTCAATAACTGGCATTGGAAGTACTTTTTAAAAAGGAAAAAAATAACTTTGACATTTTAGAAAATTATTGGTCAACTGCACATTGGAATGGAGTTTTATTAAAATTGATTTAATCTTAATATTCTTTAAAAGAATCTGAAGAATACTTTACATTGTTTCCACTCACTAAAGCTAAGATGGATTATGGGAATTGTCCCTAGGAGGAAGTGTCCAGTTTCCAGGCATAGCTCTCCTGCATATAGGGTTCCTGTCTTAGCCATTCAAAGTGTCCAAAGAATTTAAATTTTTTTCATTGTATTGACTGAAATTTTTCCAATAAAGTTTCTGAGAATATTTGATTATCACCATTTATACTTTGGTGTAATCCCTTCGCTGATATTTTCTGTAGATAAGGTTTAGTAGGTTTAAGGAAAGACAAGTAACTTTAGGTAGTAGATTACAGGACACCTGGCCCTATGGCCCTAGGCAGATGAGGCTTAGGAAAATGGAGCCTACAAAAAACATTTTCACACTTTTGCTAGGATGAAGCTTGTATCAAGAGTGGGTCTCAAGTCTTGTCTCTTTAAAAGAAGAAAGATTCAAGAAGATAAAGAAGATTATCAGAGGACGTATATAAAGGATATTTTTCTTTTAAAGGAAAACAGATGGAATATTTGGCAAACATGTTCACACTATTATGATCATTTAATTTTCTAACTGGAAAGGACTGAAGAGATCATCTGATCCAGCTCTTAAATTTTAGTCCAGTAAACTGATCTCCATAAAGGCTGTATATTCAACTTAAGGTAGCATTTGTTTCAAGGCCTTATAAGCCCATCTCTAAAATCACATGACTCATAGGCCAGTGCCCTAACCATATCATCCAACCAAAGGTGATATCAACCATATGATCTTTTGTTTCATGCAAAAAAAAAGAAATTTTTATTGCACACAACTCAAGACTTAGTACACTGGAGCTTTAACACTGAACTAACCTGACTCGATGCCTGTGCTGATGGTAAACTGTATGTTCTGGTATGAACAGATAAATTATAAATAAATGAATACATCAGTGAAATTGTTACTGATCAATGCAGTCAATGCTATGACAATATTGAGGGGTGGAGAGTGTCTATCCAAATACAATGCTCAAGGAAAGCCTTTCTGAGGAAGTGACATTTAAGCACAAACTGGTCATATTTATGTATTTTTACAACATCGTGAACAAGTTGGATAGACCAAGAAACTGTCATCACAGTAAAATTTCTTCTGAATTCCTAACACTCAGTTTCTGACGAAACATGAAAACTTATCTTGCTTGTAAATTATAGACCACCTTTTCCAGAACTCTTATTTTTCAAACTATTTCTAAACATACCATTTAATATCTAAAAAGAATTAAAACTATTGGCAACAATATAAAATAAGTGTTATTAAACTGATTTAATTTTAATATTCTTAGAGTAATCTGAAGTACATTTTATATTGTTTGTCCTAGGAACTCAAGAAAGATCTTCATTGTCACCATTTGCACCTCCAGAACAAAGATTTGAAAGCACAGATTAGACATATGATGGATCTAGCTTGTCTTCAGGAACAGCAACACAGGCAGACTGAGGCGTGAGTACATACATCTACCTATTTTCCGATTGTAACACTATATCTGAAGCACAGAAGTTCAATTTTCCACTGCCAGAAAATTGAGTTTCATGTGTTACAGGATACATTATTTTTAAGTGTCTGCCTGAACCAGAAAACATTAAGAGAGTTCTTTCCTTCCAACAAACTTTTTACATTGCTTTATAAATTTGAAAGTGTTTTTCTTTAAAAGTACGTTACTTTTACTTAATATATGCTATGGAATACAAAATTTCATAAGTACCTACACATTGAAAAGAAATCTGCCTTCTACCTCTATCTTCTAGCCATCCATGTCTCCTCTTAGAAGCAAGTGCTGTTAACATCACTTGAATTTTTAAGTAGGCAATTGTTAATTATTCATAATTTCAGAATTTTTTGCTGTCATTACAGTGAAGTTGCTAAATATCAGGTGTCCTGATTTTTATGGGATGCTATAAGAGACCTTTTATGTTCTCTCTTCTAGCTCAGTAGTAACATTAGTCATTTATTTTTTAAAACATAAAAGTAAAAAAGAAAAAGTATGGCTTAATCTTTTTTTGTCACATTGGATACATCAGTCAACTCCTTAGGCATCACTTTGATGTTCCATGCAAATGAGAAATTTATTTCTCTAACTGCTTTCTGCTACTCTAAGAATCTATTCATGTTCTACTAGTATGTTCAAATAACTGATAATTAATTATCTTGATTTAGAGGAAATCATGTTAGTATACCTTTTTTTAAAAAAGAAAAATGAAAAACTTCAGGGAGTTATTCTTATGTGGCTGGAAGCTCAAACTAATCTCTTTATACTTTCTGTGTCTATTCCTAGAGCAGATATTGAATATTCATTTGCCAACATTCAAACCACTTACAAGAGCTGAAGTCGTCAAGAAACATTAATTTCTTTTAACCATACTACATTTGCTATATCAGACCCTAGATGAATACACTATCTTAAGATAAATAGTAACCTTAAAATGGGGGAAAAAAGACTAACTCAATAATTTAGAAAATTGGTGAACTACAGCATCACAGAGGCAATGTGGCATAGAAGAAAGAGGATGAGTTTTGGAATCAATCTTGAATTACAGCTTTTATGAGCAATATAACCTTATGCTGATTATTTAGCTTTGCTAAGCCATGGTTTTCTTATATAAAAATAGATTATAATACATTTCATATAAAGGTTATGAATAGATTATAATACATTTCATATAAAGTTTTTGAAAAGATTAAACATGAAAGTAAATAACATGATATAATTCCTGTGTTATAGGTCCCTAGGACTACTTTCAGGTTCAGTGATTCATTAGGAGGACTCACAAGACTCATCATATAGTTTTATTATTAGTTGTGCTTTATTTCAGCAAGAGGCTACAAAGCAAAATCGGCAAAGGGAAAAGGTACAGGGGGCAAAGTCTGCAGGAACCCTGACACAAAGTTTCAAGAGTCTTCCTCCAGTGGAATCACACAGAATGTGTACAATTCCTCCAGCAAAAAGTTGTGGCAGCACATGTGAAATGTTGTCTGCTTTGGAAGCTCTTTTGAGTTCCGTGCCCCAGGTTTTTATTGGAAGCTAGTTGCATAGGCACTTTCTGCCAGGATGTATCAAAATTCCAGACTTTTCAAAAGGAGAGAAGGTGTTTTAGCATAAACCACATTGTTTGTGCAAACAGTTTAAGCACAGTGAGCCACTCTTGTCATATGAGTTCTGGAAATGCTGGGAACCCTCCTAAAATCCATATTTTAAAATACCAGCCAGGTGTCAACCTTATAACCAAGCCTTTCTTAGCAGTGTCAGGCCTACTATGATAACTTTCCTGCACAGTACCTGATTAGTGTAGATGCTAAATAAGTAATTGTTTAATTGCCTTTGATTAATAACTTCTTCTTGTACTTGTTACCTACTTAATTGCAGTACCCTCCAGCAACCCCCACCAAAAGGAAAAAGGTCACAATTTTTTGTGCTGCTATTGAAATATTTAAGACTCATAGGTTAAAAGGTGGTATTTCCTTGTGTATGAAAATTAATGCCTGATTAGTCTTTTCCCACTACCCTATCCATAATTCTACTGGTTCTCTTCTCCTCGATGTTATGAGACGACTGGAACATCATCTTGATGGACTCAGGATTCCAGGACTGAATCACTTCAAGATCATTCATGTTAGACATCTTCCTTTATAGAAAAGTTGGGAACCACTGATTGAGTGTATAAATTTATAACTGTTTAGCTGTGGCATTTCTTCAGTGACCACTTACATAGAGGTCTGATACATAAAAAATTACATTCAGTGCTGCTCTAATTGTTACTAATAAGGAAGATTTTGAGTTAGAGCCATGAATCCAGTGCCCTAACGATTATTTGTACTCCCCATCCTTATCCACAACTTTTCTCCTTAAAATCCTTTTAAGTGCCATTCCAAAAGCCATTTCTTTAGGTCATTTAACTTAAAGGAGAGGTAGGTTTTGTTCTTTTGTTATGTGTTTGTGTGTGTGTGTGTTATAATATTGTATACTTAAAATATATCTCATCATTTCACATAGTATATAAATTTTTCATTTCAATTTTATGATAATTAGTAGCAGTAACAACATCTGTGGTTTGGAAATCACATTATGTTTTGCAAAAAGCTTTTATGTATATTTAATTCATTTAGCCAGGCACAGTGGCTTATCCCTGTAATCCCAGCACTTTGGGAGGTGGAGGCAAGAAGATCTCTTGAGGCTAGGTGTTTGAGACCAACCTGGGCAACATAACAAGACCCCATCTCTACCAAAAAAATTAAAAAGTTAATGTAGTGGCTCACATCTGTGTTCCCAGCTACTCGGGAGCCTGAGGCGGGAGGATCAAGTGAGCCCAGGAGATCGAGGCTGCAATGAGATGATCATGCCACTGTACTCCAGCCTGGGCCACAGAGTGAGACCCTGTCTCTAAAAAATAAGTAAATAAATATACTTAATTCATTTAGTCCTCAAAGCAATCTCCTATTGTAAGTAGTGGCTATTTATCTGTCCCTCACATTACAGAGGAAAAACTTCAGTTTTTGCCTTGTCCAAGGTCATATGGAAGCAAGTGAAGACAATCTGAGACTAGAACTTAGTTCATACATGGGAAATTATTTTAATGATATGCTAAACTTTGGGTGTTACATAAAAGAACTAAAATAATGTATTTAAGATATAACATTTATCTCTCCTTTCTTCTCGTCTTCTGTATATAGAGTATTGAATGCTTTACTTCCAGCCCTAAGAAAACAATATTGCACATTAAAAGATGCTGGCCTGTCAAATGCTGCTTTTGAGTCTGACTTCAAAGAGATCGAACATTTGGTAGAGAGGAAAAAAGTGGTAGTTTGGGCTGACCAAACTGCTGAACAACCAAAGCAAAATGATCCACCAGGGATTTCTGTTCTTATGACCTTTCCACAACTTGGACCAGTTCAGCCTATTTCTTGTTGTAAGTATAACTTTCGTTTTAAGTAAATAGTAACATTATTTCTAAAGAGAACCTTTGTATATCAATCTATAGAACAGTTAATTTTTAATAGATTTGGCTATTTTATTAAAATTAATTGGGACCAGGCGCGGTGACTCACGCCTGTAATCCCAGCACTTTGGGAGGCCAAGGCGGGCAGATCATAAGGTCAGGAGATCGACATCATCCTGGCTAACACAGTGAAACCCCGTCTCTAGTAAAAATAAAAAAAATTAGCCAGGCATGGTGGTGAGCATCTGTAGTCCCAGCAACTCGGGAGGCTGAGGCAGGAGGATGGCATGAACCTGGGAGGTGGAGCTCGCAGTGAGCCGAGAGGGCGCCACTGCACTCCAGCCTGGGCGAGAGTGCGAGACTCCATCTCAAAAAAAAAAAAAAAACCTTAATGGGAAAATTACCTTTATAGTCATTTCAATTCACCAGTATCGTCCAAAGATCTAGAACAAGTATGCATTGATGTTCTAATTTTACCCTCTTTTTTTTTTTTTTTTTTTTTTTTTTGAGACAGGGTCTCACCCTGTTGCCCAGGCTGGAGTGCAGTGGTGCAATCAAAGCTTGCTGCAGCCTCCATTTCCTGGGCTCTAGCAATCCTCCCACTTCAGCCCCAGGAGTAGCCAGGACTTACAGGCATGCACCACCACCCCTGGCTTTTTTTTTTTTTTTTCCTGTGGAAACAAAGTATCACTATGTTACCCAGGCTGACCTCAAACTCCTGGACTCAAGCAGTTCTCTCCCTTGGCCTCCCAAATTGCTGAGATTATAGGCATGAGCCACTATGCCTGACCCGTTTTACCTATTTTTGATGGAATAATTTTGCTTCCTATCCTTCCTTAAAATGTAACCTCTATTAAGGGCAGGGAATTATAATTAATCATATCATATTCTATAATAATAATCTGTTCTTAAGATCAACTAACAATGTAGAGTTTACTATTTTTCTATTAATAAATCACTTGATATTTCTCTTTCATAAAAGTATGTATGAGACATTTTAATTGCAAAGCTAACATATAATCTTAGTTAAGAAAAAAATTCAGACAATGTAGAACATAAGAAGTAGAGTGCCATCTTCAACTCTTCTCAGAACCTCAATTTTATGCCCTATCTCAGAGATTAAATGCTGTTAAATATTTATTTTTGCAGTATGTGTATAATACAAATGTATTTGTATTACATAAAGCTTTTTGATAAGTTTCACATGAATGCTAGCACATTACACATAGTGGTCTGCAACTTTTTTGTCTAGTTTATTATGTTTGTTGGTTTTATTTGTTTATTATGAACATTTTTAGGGTACATACATGAAGAATCTACCTCATTTTTGTATTGTTTTTGAGAATCCAGAGAATAGACATACCATAATTTAATTAACCATTTTCTGTTAGTGAACAGTACATCAGAGAACATATCTGTATATTTCCATTTGTGCGTGCATAGCAGGATCCTAGAAGCTGATTTGCCAGGGTAAAGGACATGGACATATCTTTTTTTTTTTAATGCCTCATTTTAAACTGCTTTTTATAATTTTTTTCTATGCTTAGTACACATAGGAGTACCTGTTTAATCCTCACCTAAACCAAAAGTAGTAACAACAGCAATAATAATAATGCATAGTCTTTTTTTTGTTTTTTTTTGTTTTGTTTTGTTTTGTTTTGTTTTTCTGAGATGGAGTCTTGCTCTGTCACCCAGGCTGGAGTGCAGTGGCACAATCTCTGCTCACTGCAAGCTCCGTCTCCTGGGTTCACGCGATTCTCCTGCCTCAGCCTCCCAAGTAGCTGGGACTACAGGTGCCCGCCACCACACCCGGCTAATTTTTTGTATATTTAGTAGAGACGGGGTTTCACCGTGTTAGCCAGGATGGTCTCAATCTCCTGACCTCATGATCCACCCACCTCAGCCTCCCAAAGTGCTGGAATTACAGATGTGAGCCACCGCACCCAGCTGCATAGTCTTTTAAAATTTGTAACTCTCAGATTATTGATAAGACCAATTCATCCCCTGTGAGGTATCCTTTGCTCATTCGCACTAGTGAAAATTTTTGTTTATTTGTTATGGGTTTGAGGGGCTTTTTGTTTGCTTAGTCTTTTGCTTGGCACTTCGTATCTAATAACTCTTTGTTCATTTGGTGCTTTATATATATATATATGTTAAGCAATAATTGATCAATTTATTGGACTTTTAACTTTTATATAGTCAAATCTGCCTATATTTTCCATTATGGGGAATTTTCTTGAGATCTGGTGTTTGTTAGCCCCTCATTCCCAACTAGAGTTCATTTTTCTTATGTGAGCTAAATGTGTGCTGGGACATTTGGCTCAAATGTGTCCCAGCACACATTTAGCTCACCTAAGACAAATAGACAAATAGTTGGGAATGAAGGACTAATATGTAAGACCTTATTCACAGAGAAAAATAATCTGTTGAAGTCAGATTTTATGTTAAGTGTTGCACCTGTGAATACAATCTGACTTCTGGCTTATTGAAATATTTTCCCAGTCTTTGACTTTTAATAGTTTTATTATATTATGCCTAGTTGACTTTATTTTTACTTCTCTTAAGTGGGTTGATGACTTTCTGAATTTATTTCTGCATTATCTTTCATTTGTTTTGGAAAGTTCTTAACCATTATCTCCTCACCTATTGCTTTTGTCACTTTTGCTCTCTCCTCTACTTTTGTGACTCCAATTATATTGCATGGCACTTTCTCATTGTATTGTATATGCCTTTTACTCTTTTGCTTTTAATGTGTTTTTCTCTCTCTGGATAATTTTGTTTCTCACATTCTGCAGTTTATGTTCTTTTCTCAGCTTTATCAAATGATCCTTAAATCCATAAAATTTTTAATTTCAGTCACTACATTCCAATTCTGGAATTTCCATTTCATTCTTTTTTATAGTTTCATATCTTTGCAAAAATTGTTATTAAGTACAAAGGTTATAATTACAGTCAGCCATCCATATCCATGGGTTCTGCATCCATGGATTCAACCAAGTGATCAAAAAAAAAAAAATGGATGGTTTCATCTGTACTGAACATATAGACTTTTTTTGGTCATTATTCCCTAAACAGTGCATCATAACTATTTACATAGTATATATATAGTATTAGATATTGTAAGTAATCTAGAGATTATTAAAGCATATGGTAGGATTGTATAGGTTGTGTGCAAATGCTGTATTATTTTTTATGTAAAGAATGTGAGCATCCATGAATTTTAGTATGATCATGCAACCTATCCCTCACAGATACTGAGAGACAACTATAATTTAAAGTCTGTGTCTGAGAATTCCAAAGTCTGTAACCACTGAGTCTGTTTAAACTGATTTTCTTGCATGTGACCTTAATTCCTCATATGCACACAAATTTTTTGTGTGCCAGTCAGGTATTTGCAAAATTGTTTGCAGAATATTTTGATGCATCTGATCACAATATTTAAACTGTAGTTTCCTGAGGGCCTGCCTATTTCTGATTTGCCCTCTGCAGTATAGCTGCTCAGAGTCCCAACTCAAAGCAAGGAAGATTTACAAAGATCCTAATTTCCAATTCCAGCACCCTATTCCCACAAAGTTCTTAACACTGTTGCTATGCTTTTCTGCCAGCTCTTCCAGCATAAGCAAACAACCTCAAGGGGAAATTAGCTGAAATTGCAGAAGTTACTTTCCTGAGCCTCCAACTTCCTCCTGATACTCACCTATAGTTTTTCACCATCTTATTAATAATCCAGTGCCTTCAAACAGATGTTTTTTATCTTTTGTCCAGACTTTTGGTTGCCTTCAAAAGAAAGGTTGGTCGGAATTATCTCCATCTTTATTATTAGCAGAAGTTCCCTATATTATACATTTACATTAAGATAATAGGGAAAGTTGGATAGATTATCTTAAAACATATATATTGTATGTACACATATATATTCTTTTTCATTTAATAAAGCATGTGACCTGATCTAGTTGCGATCTCTGGAGAACAAAACTTAAGTTTTTTTCAGATTCTCTTATACCTTTTGGGCATAATTCTTTTTTTATAATGTACTCAAGATGTTAGAAAGGAAATAGGATTTTAACATCAAGATCGAGAAATACTGACCACCTGCTATATGATGCTCATTATTCCTTATTTAAAAATCTGTATTTCACATACAGTATAATTGCATAGACTATACTTGTCAACAATAAAACAAAAGAATTTACTTGACTCTTAATTCCTTCTCATAGTGTTTTTGAAGGAAAGACTTGAAGCCATGTTACATTTTATAATTACGTATTTTCTCTTGAAAACATTAGAAGGTGGGTTTTGTTTTTATAAAGTTTTGTTCTTGGCTTGTTACTTTACTCTTTCATTCAAATTATTTTAGAGATGAACTATTTATTTATTGTGTATTTTCCATTTCATGAATTATGTATGTTGTATACATGATGAATAGTGTCAAGGGGGAATAATAGGAACGGTGTTTATAAGTGAGTTCAAGTGCCTTAGGGACCTTTAAAAGTATTTACTAGATTAACTATATTCTTTTTACTTAAATACACACACATGCAGTGCTTTTAAGAATCTGGGGCAGGCACAGTGGCTTATACCTGCAATCCCAGTATTTTGGGAGACTGAGGCAGGCTGATTGCTTGAGCCAGGAGTTCAAAACCAGCCTGAGCAACATGGCGAAACCCTGTCTCTACAAAAAATGCAAAATTTAGCCAGGCATAGTGGCCCATGCCTGTAATCCTAGCTACTTGGGAGGCTGAATTGGGAGGTTCACTTGAGCTTGGGAAGTTGAGGCTGCAGTGAGCTGAGATTGCACTATGGCACTCCAGCCTAAGCAACAAAGCAAGACTCTATCTCAAAAAAAAAAAAAAAAAAAAAAAAAAAAAAAAAAAAAATCTGATGAGATTAACTATAATGAATGTAGGCTCTACTCTATTGTTGGGCATTTGGGTTATTTAATAAATTTTCACTATTATTGCAAATAATTTTTTAGTAAGCGAATATGTATATTTATCTTTGTACTCATATCTGATTATCCCTACAATAAATTCTTTAGAAGTAAAATTTCTGGCTCAAGATAAATTATGAAAACATTATGCAAAATTTGCAATATATATTGTCAAGTAACTCCCCTCCTTTAGGTGATTTTAACCCCCATCCAGCAGTATAAATGAATGAGCTTTTTTTTGTTTTAGCCTCACCAGCTTTTGGTGTTAAAATATTTTTAATTTCTGCTTTTAGTAAATCAATTACAAACATGTATATAAGCACAAAGAACACTATGAGTACCATATGTCCAACACACCTAACTTTAAAGCTTATCAGCTCATGTCTAATCTTGAAAACCCATCTGCTTTCCTCCATCCCAGCTCTTACACTAGATTATTTTAAAGTAGATCTCAGACGGCACATCATTTCTTCCATTTACATCAAGTATGTATAAAAGAAAAATGTCATCAAATATCTAATGTGTCCAAATTTCCCCATTGTCTCATAAATTGTTTCTATGATTTGTTTGAATCAAGATCCAAACAAGGTTCAGGCCTCTGCAGTCTTTTTTAATCTTGGACACTCTCTCCCACTTCTGTCTTTGCTAATTTTTAGGTTGGGGCAGAAGTAATTGTGGTTTTCATCATTGAAAGTAATGGCCGGGCGCGGTGGCTCACGCCTGTAATCCCAGCACTTTGGGAGGCCGAGGCGGGCGAATCACAAGGTCAGGAGATCGAGACCACGGTGAAACCCCGTCTGTACTAAAAATACAAAAAATGAGCCGGGCAAGGTAGCGGGCGCCTGTAGTCCCAGCTACTCGGGAGGCTGAGGCAGGAGAATGGCTTGAACCCAGGAGGCGGAGCTTGCAGTGAGCCAGGATCGCGCCACTGCACTCCAGCTTGGGCGACAGAGCGAGACTCCGTCTCCAAAAAAAAAAAAAAAAAAGAAAGTAATGGCAATGCTTCTTGATACTTTGCCAATAGTCATAAATACTATCTTTTTTCCGTTTTCATTGCTAATATAGTTGAGTGTGTTTTTTTTAATTGAAGACTCTTTTTTCTGTGAATTGCCCAGCCATCCTTTGTACATTTTTCTGATATAGTCATCTTTTTCAACAACGGTTACTTTTTTACAAGATCTTAAGTGTACGGGTTTTTTTTTATTCATTCAACAGTGTTTAACTTATAGCAGTATTTCAGGCACTTGTCTGATGATAGGGATCAAAGTATGAAACAAACTCCACCACCCTCAAGGAGCTCACTTCTAGTAGAGAAAGACAATAATATAGTAAATAAATTAAACAGAGTGCTAGAAGGTACTACATTCTATGAGAAAGAAATAAAGGGAGTTCAGGAGTGTGGCCAGGGAGGAGAGAGATTGCTATTTTCAATAGCATGGTCAGGGAGGATCTCACTGATTAAACTTGAAGGAGTTCACAGGATTAGCTGTATGAATATCTGGGAGAAGAAACTTTTTTAGGTAGAGGGACACAATCACAGTGCAAAATCTCTAACATAGGAATTTGCCTGACATATTCAAAGGCTGGTGAGGATACATAACTGGTACAAAGAAAAAGAGAATGAAAGTAGTGAGGAGATCAGAGAGCTAAAGGGAAGGAAGGCAGATCACATAGGGCCTCCTAGGTTACTATAAAGGACTTAATTAGTCTTTTACTGTGAATAAAACAAGGAGCCATGACATGGTCTGAGCAGAAATGTAACATATCTCAATTGTGCTCTTAAATCTCTCTGACTGCTGTGGTGAGAATAGATTATACTATGGCAAGGGCTGAAACATGAGGAGGCTACTAGAATAACCCAAGCAAAAAATGGTGATGATTCAGACCAGGATAATAGTAACGGAGCTGGTGAGAAGTGGTCAGATTCTAAAATGTTTTGAAGGTAGAGCCAGCAAGATTTCGAAGAAAATTAGATTTGGAATAGGAGATAAGGAAATGCCTAAGATTGAATCTAAAATTTTTGAACTTAGCATCTAAAAGAATTGAGTCACCTTCAGAGAGATAAGGAAGACTTCAGATGGAGTAGGTATACAGGGTGGAGGTTGTAGAAAATTAGGAGTTCTGTTCTAGGCATGTTAAATTTGTCTAAGATACATCCAAGTGGAGACCTCATGTAGGCAGTTAAGAATCTGAAGTTCAAGAGAGAAGTCTAAGCTAAAATATAAATTTTTGAGAGTTGTTAACATTTAGATGATATTTAAAGCCATAGGACAGGATGAAATCACTAAGGGATATTGACTTTTTTCCTGTAATATACATAGTATAACTATACCCTTCAAGTTTTACCACTTATTCTTGCTTTTGTTTGAGGTTTCCTTTTTAATGCTGAAAGTTAAAACATTTATGTAGTAAAATAGCTTTTTTCTCTCTCTCAATGCCTTCAAGATCTTTCCTCAAAAGGCCTTTCCATTCATAAGTTTTTAAATTTTCCTTTCCACTTTCTCCTAATTTGTGTTGGTGTTAAATGATAGGCAAGAATCTAAATTTATTTTTTCCAAGGAGACTAACATTCTTATATAGATATATAGGCAATGCATCCTTACAGCAACTGTGTTTTTTGTACAATAAGTAGTCATATATAATTCTGTTTACTCGATTTCTACTCTATTGTTTCGCCTGTTTGTCTGTCTTAGGGCCAGTAGCTATTATTTTAATATGTGATACTTTAGAGTATTTTTTTATACAGTATGCTAGCCCTTCTTCATTATTCTTTGTCTGAAAAATATTATTTGCTTTGTCTAGGAAATGAATATCAGAATAATTTCCAGTTTCAAGGAAATTTTTTTAATTCATAAATTGACTTCATATATTTCCAATATCAAATCTTCTTACTCTAGAATAGTTTGTCTCTCTATATTCATATCTTTTTGTATGTTCCTCAGCAAAGTTTCAGAGTTTTCTTCATAAGTATTTTATAAATTTGCAGAGATTGTTAGATACAATATTTTGTATTTTTGTGACATAGACTACTTGTTACTTTTCTTAAATTAATAAGCCTAAATTCTTATGCAGGAAGAAGCTAATTTTGTACATTTTATGAATTTTAATTATTTTCTAATAACTGGACTTGATTTTTGGATAGATATTTATTTGACTTGAAATCTTTACCTCCAAACAAGTGTATTGACTAAGAGTAAAATATGTACCTATTTTGGGGTCTGAAAAACAGATAGCACACTCACTGAGTGTAGTGCAAGACGGGGGTGCTGACAGCACGATTTATTTATGGAACTGATAAAATTTCTGACATTAAATGAAAAGTCAAGATTTCCTCATTATCCATCTGGAAACTCACATTTGGTAATATTTCTGTCTGTAACCTTTCCTTTTTTAAAATTTTGCACCCAATGTCGGTGATTTTATCTTAAAGTACAATAAAAGATACTAGGAAAACCAGTCTCTTATATAGTACCAATATTCTGATTGAATATAGAGTTCACACATAAGCTTAAGTTTCCCCTAAAATTACTTGAATCCAAGGAAATTTCATTTGAAAAACAGGAAATCTCTATACTAATTTCTCATATAACAAATATAAAGCAGAAAATGTTAATAAACCAAATCTTGCATATTTTTTCCATTTGGCAACAAAATTTAATCATGAAACAATGGAAATCATGCTTGTAGACCTAAATACGTTTTGTTTGACTCATCGTCCCCATGTACATAAGACAGTATTTAGTTATTCATCTATAGCTGCAAATATTACTGTGAACTAAAAGGTTCTTTGTATTGTCCCTTTTCCATCTTTGGTAAGTATAAATACTGGGAAAATGAGACTGAGAGAGAAACATGGTATCTGCTATTTCCCACAGAGAAATATCAAAAGGTTACAGGTTGATTTATTATTCAAACTGCTGGATTAATTTAAAGGACTATAATAGTTCTCTATGTATTAGGATAATAGTTCCCTACATATTAGGGAACTAATACGTAGGGAAGTATTATACATCCCTAACCATGATAATGTCTCGTAAGTGTATTATAAAATGTTTATTAGTTTGATTAATTTAGTGGTACCTTATCTTATATTAGTTTGGTTAATTTAATGGGACTTTATCTTAGAAGTTTACATATCTTATAAATAGTAAAAATTCATTTACCTGTATCATTTACAACTATGAACTCCATGAGTCATAAGGCTGTTAAAAAGAATCCAGATTTATGATGAGTACACTAATTGTATCAATCGTTTGTAGCCTAGAAGTGTTTATTGAAATGCATACATTAATATTTGATTTCACTTTAGAACTTTGCCAACTAATTTTGATTTAGCATAGTTTCCCAGAATTTCTCCTCACGTACATATTAACAGGAGTGCTTGCTTGCAAAAGAAGAATCCTTGCCATCGTTTTGTACCAAACCTCAATTAGATCTAATCACATTCATCAATGTCTCCCTGTCCTGAACCCTACTTTGCAGCCTATGACTCATGTTTGCTAAATACTGCATTCTTCCTTTACAATAACATACAGCTCCGTAAATCTTTTAACGTTTGCAGTCTTAAACTTTTGATAAATTAGTTCCTCTGGGTAAAATCATTCAGAACACATGATATGGCACATCAAAAGATGACCCCAAAAGTCCTGCCCATTTTTAAGAGAGGGATTTTTAGCGCATTAGTGATAAATTATCTAGCCTCTTTATTTTATGTAAAGGAACCATCTGTGAAATATTTCAGAAACCTGAAAAATAAATATAAAGCCCCCTCTACTTAAGAAACCACATGAATTGCCATTTAGTAGTTGTGTTTTAGAGATTTATTTAAAACAAAGAGAAAAAGATGTTTCTTAATTTATCTTAAAATATTTTTAGAAAAATTGCCATAAGAAAGGAATAATGTAGTGACATCTAAACTAGCTTTAATTTCTCTTGTCTCTCCACTGCAGTCTACACTTCACACTGCCAACAAAGTGATCTTCCTAATAAAGTGTAGACCTCTCAGAAGGGTCTTCAAAGGCTTTCCAAGTCCAGTGTCAAGCTATAGGCATACTTTGGTCCAGCACCTGGTATCCCAACCTTCTGTTAACATGATTTCTGTTTCTGGCCTCTGCAATTTCCAGGCTTTTCCATCAATTTCAAATGCTGCTTTCTCTACCTCCATCCCACTTCTTGGCCTAAATCTTTCTCCACAATGAGAATCCATTTCAGATACTTCCTTCTTTATTAAACCGTCCTTTTAATGGATCATCTTTCCTTTGCCTGCATATATTTCTTTGTATTCCCATGGCTTTTAAGTTTTTTATTCCTTTCACTAGTGTTTTAACCTTACTACTGTCTTAGCAATAAATATTTGTTTATTTTAATTTGGAAAAAAGTCGAGCCAAAAGAAACAAGATATACTTTATTAACTTATATTAGTATTTAGTTTTAATAGCCTACTGGACTTTTTTTCTAAGCATACATTTGTGGTTTGCTTTTTTAAAACAAAAACAATGGAATCTATTATACATATAGTTGATAACCAGCCTCTTGTTCACTGAACCACTTGCTGTAGACACATTTTCCTATCAACAAATATGAATTTAAGTCATTTTTAGTAACTGCATATTATATTTACCTAATCTCCTGCTAATTAACATTTAGTTTGTTTCCACTTTATTGTTATAAGCAACACCCCACTAAATGTCTGTGCATGTGTATTTATTTTGCAACTTGCCTAATTATTTCCTTAGGCTAAGCCCCTAGAAGAAGAATAGCTTAATCAAACAGTATGTATATTTTAAAGGCATTTGATATGCATTGTCAGATTCCTCACCCCCAGACTATTAAAACTGTAGTCTACCATTGTAAGTGGATAATGAAGGTGAAGGTGAACAGTTTTTCATGTGCTTTTTGTCTAATTGTAATTTGTTCTGAATTAACTACCTCTTCCTTTGCCTTATTTTGCTCTTATCTGTTTTATTTTGTAAGAATTATTTCTCTCAGAGACAGACCAGCCAAGCTATATACACATATGTACATAGACATACATACACACACATACACAAGCTCTAAATCCTTTGCCAAATGTGTTAGATGTATCTTTTTCTGTCTTATTCATGGTTGGTTTTGATTTTGATATAACCCAATTTTAAGTTATGAAGATATTCAGATTTTATTTGCTTACTTTCTCTTTTCAGTAATAATAGGCGATAGCATTTCATTTTGGGAGCAATGAAGTAGTATGTTGCCTCCTATTCATATTTTTGAGTCTCCGAAGAAAGTTTTATTTTTTTAAATATCCATTATGTTAATTATATGTGTTATTACTGTGTATTACTTGCATTACTTTTTACCTGACTTCTACCTGGAAAATAAGAAACATGACTCCAACTCTGGCAACAACAAATATAATTGCTATCATGACTCTGAACATGTCATTTTCTTGCTGTGAGCAATGAATTATAAAATAATGAAGTTTAAATAAACACTAAAACCATCTAGTACTAAATTCCATTTGTGTGTATAAGATGATCCCCATTGTAACTTTCCTGGTAGCCAGTGGTTAGAACCACTCTTTTAAAGTACAGATTCAGTGAAAAATAGATATAGATTGTTAAACTATATAATTCCCATGACATAGAAATGTCATAGTTAAAGTAAGTAAAGGCCTTATCTTACTTGAGCCTTTCAGTTTTTGCTACTAGGAAGCATTTGTGTGTAAGTTTATTCCTTTTTTCTTATTGTAGTGATGGACTAAAACCAAGCATTTGGTTTAAAATTATTTGGATTTGACTTGTCATTGACAACTGTTTTAAGGACATTTCCAACATTTCTTAAAACTATCATTAGGAAGATATAAAATTACTGGGGATTTATCTTTTTTCTATTGGAATATATGCTGGATGATTATATATAACAAACTTAGAGTATTTACAATATTTCTTTTTTTTTTTTTTTTTTTTGAGACAAAGTTTTGCTCTTGTTGCCCAGGCTGGACCGCAATGGCATGACCTCAGCTCACTCAACCTCCGCATCCCAGGTTCAAGTGATTCTCCTCCCTCAGCCTCCCAAGTAGCTGGGATTACAGGTGCCCGCCACCATGCCCAGCTAATTTTTTTGTATTTTTAGTAGAGAAGGGGTTTCACCGCATTGACCAGGCTGGTCTTGAACTCCCGACCTCAGGTGATCCACCCCACCTCAGCCTCCCAAAGTGCTGGGATTACAGGCATGAGCCACCGTACCCAGACAGTATTTACAATATTTCTAAACAGTATGCTATACTGCTGTTTCTTGATTCATTAGTGTTTAGATGTTATAACTTCTAATCATGAGAGCTGAAGAATTAGCTCACTTGAAACACCACCACCTTATTTCTTCTCTGGTTTTGCTAATGTATTTTAGTAGGATCAGGTAAGAAGTGACATGTGTATGTTATATAATATATATATAAAGTATATAATTTCACATTATATTTATACATATGTTAATATGTGTAACTTAATTTTAGGGCCTACTTAAGGAAATATTTTATAATCAAATAAAACATTATTAAAAACATCTATTAGAAGTAAGAATATACTGACATTTTTTAAAACTAATTTTAGGGAAACAGACATGAAGCAATCTCTTCCCCCCCCTTCCCCTTTTTTTCTGCTTTCTACTGGAAATATTTCACAGTCCTCAGCCAAATCTGTGAGATGGACTTCCTGGAGAACTGAAATGTTTGAAAGATGCAAATACCGAAGTAGACTAGATTGTGCTTATAGGTAGACTTAAGTAGCTTAAAGAGCAATACCACCAATAAATACATTTGTACATGTTTCTCTTGAGGTATAGGCAGTCAATTTATCAAACCTTTTTCAAGTCTTTGTTACGTACTTCATCAGATTCTCCTATGTTTTACTGTCAAAATCAAAATGCCCAATTTATTGCTTTTATTACACTACCATTTATCAATTATATATCTTAAAATCCTACACATTTGAGAGATAGTGAATGGCAGATGAATATCCAAACTTTGTTTACTTTTTTAACCACTTAACCACTCACCAAATATTTATTTATAATTTTTATAACCACTTAGCAAATGTAATTTAGTTTGTCATGCCAATTAATTATGTTTTCATTACGATTTCACTGTTTTTGTTTTTATTTTTAGCTGTGGTTTTATTAATAGCAAATTTAATACTCTATAATGCTGTACAAGTACACAATGTTAATATACTTATGTTGTAATCCATGTTACATTGTTTTAGAATCTGGATTATTAATGATGAAAATATTTGTATTTCTTCTCCATCTAATCCATGATTTCAATGCATGCATTTACAGTTAATTTTAAAAGTGGTTTTAATACTTAAAAGTCTTTTGAGAGGCTTCTAAAACTTGGCAGTCTCAACAAAATGTTTCTGTCTAACTTCCTTTTTAAGTCTGTCTTTGGACTTACAGTAAACAAACTTTTTGAAGCAGGAATCTCTAGCCATAATACAGGAACAGATGAATAGAACACTCACCACTTTATCCTGAAACGGACATTTTCAGTTTTTTATAGGATGCCTTAAAGCATCATATAAATATTTTAAAATGTTTCCTAAACTATTAATGAGTATTACAAAAACTAGAGTTGGACTTATTAAACAAAGCTCTGCTTTATAGCTATCTCCAGAAAACTAGTCAATCTGGGGGAACCTACAAATGCCAGTCTTTTTTATTTTTATGTTTCATTTACAAAGAACTTTTTAATTTCCCATTTAGGGGGTATATGGGCCTGGCTACCAGTATTATAGAGAAGTGGGAGAGAAATCAGCATAAATTTATTATTAAGAAATTGTTTAATGCACCTAGTGTCAGCTGTGCATGTTGGCCCCAGTCTGCAACCTGTCCAGAGAGTAAAACTTCATGTCTTTTAATGGGGTAACAAAGGAGCAGTTACCTGGCATTGTAGGTGATGGTAATGGGGTAAGGGAGATCTGGGAATCCAACTTCCTTATACAGACTTCCAAGAATTCTCCTGTTTTAACTCCACCCTGTGCTTTCAGAGACAACCTCATGCCTTCAGTTCCTGAGATCTTCAGAGGTTTGAAAGAGCTGATTTTTTATTGGCTTCCTACCCACTACCCCAAACATTATTCCCCCTTTTTTTGGTCATTTATTATTTTACAGAGCAGGATTATATTTATTATATAAAATAATCAAATGTACAAAAAGGAAAATAAAATAATTCATTATTTTCCCAGTGAGCTATAAGCCTGTGTTAACATTTTGATGAATTGGGTTATATTTCCTTCTCTGTTTTCTATTACTTTTCCCCCCTTTTTTGCTGAGGAGGTTTGTGTGCTTTGATTTGTTTTTGTTTTGTTTTGTCAAAATTGTGATCATACTGTATACTACCTCATTAATGAACATTTTTTCGTATCGTCAAATAATCTATAAAATACAGTTTTAAATATCAGTGTAATTGTGGATGCTCATGTTCATTTAGTTATTTAGTCATTGCTTAAGTGATTTAATTAACTTCTGTGGTAGGGGCTCAGCATTGTGTGGTGGTGAAGAACTTGGCATCTGGATTAGCAAAAAGTCTGAGTTTGTATGCCAGTTCTGTCATTTCTTTATAGATTCTTTTTATAGGTCCAGTGAGTTTTCTGTTTGCTTATTATAATTATGCTTTTTCCTGTAAAATTAAGGGGAAAAAATATATTCCTGTCCACTAATCCAGCAGCCCAGGGAATGTAGAGAAGGAACCAGAGCCACAGGTAGTCTCAGCTGCAAATCTGCCCCTTTGGGCAGATTTCATCCATGTGTGTATCTCATCCATGTGTGGTATAGCCACCAGTGGTGGGAACAAGCCTGATAACATTGGGTACTTTCTAGTATTTTTTTTTTCTGCACTGAAACAGCTGAGCCAGGACTGAATTTTAGAGCCTCTTAGCACTACTTTTAGTGTTCAGATGTTACCATTTTACTATATTGCATAGCTGTATCTCGCTCATTCTCCCCAACTCCCACCTACCCCATCATCCCTGGTTCTAATTTAAGGGCCTTTACTGACATCTGCCAGTGTCTTTTACTTAACTCCTTGGGATAGCAGTGAAGGGTAAAGGATAGGGACTACTTTAAGTTATTATCCTCCATGCCTTCCTTTAAGAGTCTGAGCTATACAATATTCTTCAGAAAGTCCTCTGATGTTCTGGCACTCAGATGATAATTTTTTCCCATTACCAACATTAGGTCAAGTTTACCCTTTTTTAAATGATATGATCATTTTAAAGGGAATCTGAATGGGAGCTAGATGCCTCTATTCAGGTTATCACTTGGGTTAAAATTGTCTTTTGCAGTTAACCTTCAAATGCCTTCTTGTACTATGGATATTTCTCAAGTGTGCCAACCAAGTACTGTTTCTAGTGAGAAATTCTTCAAGCAGCCATTGTCTTTTTAAATTCCGTCCCTATCAAAAAGAAAAGATTCTAATATGTATATTCTTTTATCAAAACTCATTCAATTACAAGTTTGTATTTTGCATTTGCGAGGTTCATTAAACATGGATCAAAATGCATTGGCTCCTTTTGAAAGAATTGAATGCTATATTAACAAAATATTAGAAGAGGAGCAGTTAGGCCTTGTATCTGAAAACATAGTGTGTCTATGCCTGAAACGGTCTATAAACCTGTTTTAATTGTTTAGGAGTCTCTAGAGATGAATATGCAGAGGAAGTAGGGTATCTAACCTAAAAAGAGATGCTGTTTTTAACATCATTCTACCAACTTAAATCTTACCCATTAATTGCCCTTGGTACAACTTCCTAGGAGCTGAACTTCATTTTCAATACCGTCTCCATCTGCTACTCTTGTTCTAGGACCATTTCCTACTTATCCTTACTCTTTTTCCTTCCTTTCCCCTACGTCAGCATAATAATAACACTCATCATCTCTGAATAAGAAATTACAACCTCAAACCCCAAAGAGTTTCTGCTGCCTCAAGTCTCTATGAGTGTCCAAACTAGAAAGGGAAAAATGCAGATTCCAAGACTCCTACAGTTACATGGATCAGAACTCCTGAAGAGAGGACAGAACCCCAAGCTTGATAAGTGGGAGTAGGGGGAAGGGGATGTCACAAAAAAGAATGCCAAATTTGAGGGAATGACATGCATAAATGGTTCCTGGTTTTATAGAGCACTGTCAGTTCTCTTAATTTACTTATGTAGAATTAATATATACTACTTTCTGTGAACTCTTTATTATAAGGCAGCTAATTACATACATAGATATTATAATACCCTTCTCACATCTCTCCATCACTGCTCCTACCACTCTTACCCAAGCTGTCATTTCTTGCTTAAGCTATAGCAATAGCCTTGTTACTGATTTTTCTGTTTTCTCTCTTGACCATTCTTGACACAGCAAGCAAATCAATCTTTTTCCTAAACATCAATCAGATCACATTATATCCATTCCTGAAACCCTCCACAGATCTCCCTTTGCACTTGAAATAAATCAAAACCCTTAGCTTGTCCATAAATCCTAACATAAGTTACCCCTTTTGATCTCTCTAGCCTCTTCTCATTCCGCCTGTCCCTCTAACTCACAGCACTTCAATCAAACTAGCCTCTTTTCCTCGAGCTCAACAAATTCGTTGTTGCTATTGGATCTCTGCACATGCTATTTTTTCTGCCTTTTTCCCCAGATCTTCATAGAACTGGCTCCTTAGCCATTGGTCTCAGATCACATATCCCATCCTTAGAATTGTCATTCTAGCCATCATAGTTGAAACATCCTTTCTATCTCCCACCACTGTCTATTCCATTTCTCTATTTTATTGTCTTTACAGTTAATTTATTATCATCCTAATTTATTTTATTTGTTTATTTCATCTGCCTTCTCCCCTCAAAAATGTAAATTCTTAACTATCTTGTTTACCACTGTACCTAGCATGGTATGGTAGGTACTTAATAAATAATTAGGTGGATGAACAGTGGATTCTTTTTATGCAGGTGTACTCCTCTTATATTGTTGCTTTTGTACCATAGCTGACTACAACTTTTTCTTCATAAATAAAACATATGTTGATCCTGGATTTAAAATAGTAGTTATTTTTTTCTTTTAAATTTTTTGACATTATGCTTCTTGTTATTATTTGGACATAAATTTCAAAAAATCCTGTTCACTTATAAATCCCATGGGTCATAATCATTCAAGGTAATAGAAATGGAGCACACTTAACAATATGTTGAGGAGTTAAAGTCCCAAGAGATGTTGCGGAAATAGTAAAATTACTCAGAAACCATAACATACATTGCTACCCACTACCTCTTATATGTAAGTATATGATACACTGAACTAGTTCCTTAAATAGACCCTAGAGAGATGTCTTTCCAAGTGACTGCCAGTCTTCCCTATTCCAGTTTGCAAGAGCGTGCCTTATAACAATGCATTTTTAATTTCCTATTCCCTTCTGTGTAGCACCCACATTGCTAGGGTATTTTATTGACTATCATCATCTATATGGTCTCTTGTTCTGCAAGGCACAGCCTGCAACTTTGTGATTCATTTTCTCATTTTATGGGGCCTTTCTAAAGGAATTATAATCTGCCTCCAAGTTCCTTCTTATCACTTCTACTCTATAAGCACAAGAATTACGGAATATTGTTAGATAGTGTTTTCTAATCAGGGCTGAATCAGGGGAAACTACAACTGTCCCATGCCTGCTCTTCTGGAAATTTACTGTACACCCTTTTCCTCTAATGGAAAAGTACAGCAGATCTCTTTTATAGACATAGACCTAACATATCCAACAGCTCTTATAGCGTATTAAACTTTCTGATTCCCCAACTCAACCCTCTCCAGTTGCCATACCCACATAAAGTTCTTCATTACCTAACTTAGCTAAAGGATAATAATTATTTATTTATTATGTAATTGTATTTATATATTCCAAAACTTGGATTCAAAGTAAAATTTAGTTGTTTATTCTTTTAGCTTTCATTAAGTGGGGTCATTATCCTTTTATGTTTATAGTTACAGAAGGTTGACTGAAATTTTTATTTAAATATTTAAATTTTGTTTTTGCTCTGGTTAGCTCCTGAAGCTTTCTAAGCAACTAATCAGCCTAAGTAGTTCTGAAATGACCATCTGCCTTCTGCCCTTTTATTTTATCTGAACTTAAGGAGAATGAAAAGAACTCTTTATATTTATATCATATACATGCTGTGTGTCTGTAGCATCTCTTCTTCTAGGCCCAGTAAAACACTTGTATGTAAATCCACATTAACTACCACATCTCCATGCTATTCCTTCAGCTTATATTCTGCCAAGAGAGCAGGATTATAGCTAAAGATATATCATTGTAACACCACTATTCCTTTTACTAACAAATTATTAGTCAGTCTGATCATACTAAATTTGATGTCGGGTGTATGCTTAGATTATCCCAGAGGACACGTGGATATTTCTTCAGTGTTCTACCGGAAGACTGTGATTTTTATCACGCTTTACTAGCAGTAGGGAAAATGTGGTCCACCATCATGGGAATTCGCACAGTTGCCACTCCCAGAGATTATACCTTCTAAGTATATATTTAAAAAAATAATGACTCTGTATAATTCTTGTCCCTTGAGATTTCATGTTCCATTGTGTCTTAAAGTTTAAAATGTTATTATAAGGTCTACATTTGCAAATAACATACATACCTGTTTCAATAATACCTGTGGTTTATATTATTCATCAGCCTTGATAAACCGGCTATCTTATAAACTGAAAGTGAAGCATTGTTTGAAATATGTTTTAGAGATAACAGTAAGTTAGTTTTTGATGATTGGAAAGTAAATTACAACTTTCCCTGTAAAAGATGTAATATTAACAGTTGAAACATATTTGCATTTCTAGAGCCTTTCTTTGAACCCTTATCGTATAATCCTATCCATATATAAAAAGGTAATATCCTCTTTTTTCTAGGGGATATTAATGCCCACACTGCTTAAGTGAGTTGCCCAAGGTCACTCGGTGAGCTGTTGGTGGAGCCAGAAATAGAATCCAAGTCTCCTAACTCCCAGTTCAGTCCTCTACCTTCCATGTAGTTTTCTATCCTCTATACCCCTGCTGCCTCTCATGGGAAAAGAAGTTAATCTTCCAGCTATTAATAGCCACCAAATTGGTGGTAGCAGCACAGTGGAGAAAAGTAACTGTCTTTACACTGCAGCATTAGTATAAAAATATCTGGTAATGGAAAATTTGACAAATGTCATGTTAAAGGGAGTGGAAAATTATTTTAAGATCTGGATCTCATTTATCTAGTTCTCAGAAAAGTAAAATTCCTTAGTAGAACAGGGATCATATTTTTCTTCTGTTTTTAAATTTTGTTTCCTAGAGGGTAATTGTCAACCTAGCCATAGCAGAACATGTTGTCAACTAATATAATAAGAATAGTGCATGTATTGTTGCTAATTGCTTTAAGTGTATTTTCTAACTTGGTTGAAAGTTTGGATAGCTTTATTGAAATGCATAACACTTATCTTATTCTGCTTTGAATGTTCTTTAAGTTAGTATTATATAGTATAGTAAATATCAACTGGGAATTTTACTTCATGATTAGACAACATGAATGGAAATACACATTATAGTTTCTTCCATTGACAGTACACTCCAAGCAAAGGTATTCCATGTCAGATACCATGAAGTTCACCAGAATAGAGTAGGTAAAGTAGAAAAAAATTAATTGAAAAATATAAGATAATCACACTGAAGTTGATCACGTGTATTGTTACATATGTCATTATTTGGGGCATTAATAAAAGGTGTTTGCCAGATGTTTGTGTTTTTAAATGTTAAGCATTAAATATTAAATCTAGTATTGTGGGGTAATAAGTTCTAATGAAACAATTTGTTTCTTAATTTTGGACCAATGACCAAGAATTCCCCAACTAAAAATATCAGCATATTTTGTTTCTATTTAAAGATTACTAAAAAGTCTTTAATCAGAAGGATAATATGAACAGAATTATGTTTTAACTATAAGGAGAAAAAAGACAGAATTGGTAGAGCTTGGGAAATCAAGGGAAAAGGAAAAGGTTAAAAAAAAAATGTAGTAATTTGGAACCCAGGTGACAGAGAAGGTAAATGGTAAAAGGATAATTAGAAATATGAGAAACAGTGTAGAACAAGACACCTAGAGGGTCAAGTACAGCTCCTTAGGGAAATGTGTACACTTACTGGATGGAAGAAGAAGAATAACACAGATGTTAGAATAGTACAGATATAATCTTGAAAAGCTACAGGAGTTGTCAGATAAGGCTGAGAAAGATCATCAGAGTTGGTGACCTTTTGACATTTGGGAGACTGACTTCACCAGAGTGATGAGAGTGAAAGTACTCGGAACTCTTTGAATTATTTCATTTATCTTTAGTATTAAATCTTGTTTTTGCAAACCTCTGAGTTATGTATGATATAGGAGACAAATAGTTAACTAGAGTGCTTAATTGACTACAGTTTTTATCTCAATATCCTGGGGACAGGCAAGTTGATTCCAGGAACCCTCCCAGATACCAAAATCCATGGATACCCAAGTCCCTTACATAAAATGGCATAGTATATAGCCTACACTTATCCTTCTGTGTACTTTAAATCATCTCTAGATTACTTATAATGCCTAGTACAATAAAAAGGCCATTAAATGGTTGTTATACTGTATTTTTTTATTGTTTATTGTTTTGGTTTATTTGTTTGTTTGTTTTGTGAATATTTTCAGTCTCTGGTGAGTTGAATCCACAGATGCAAAATCTGCAGCTACCGAAGGTCAACTGTGTATACCTGACACTGTAACAGAAACAATGCTTTCATTCACCCAGAATTTTACTGGTTATTGCCATTCTTGTTCGTTTAAACTAGACTTCCACTCAATTAGTAATAAACTGATCACTGACACCCAAACCCTAGCATCACCAAGTATACTCATGTAACAAACCTACACTTGTACCCGCAAATCTAAAAAACAAAACAAAAGTAATAAACTGGTAATATTTTACAATGGAACAAGTGTTAACCTCTGTGCCTATAAAAGTTTGATACTGTTTTCATCTTAAACGCAAATCAAACGTGAAAGCTAGAAATTGTGAATTTTCTTGGAATTGATTAGTAATTTGTTTCCTAATTACTTAATATCTCAAGAAAGCTATACCTAAAAATTAATATTGATATTAGCAATGTATTCATTTGCTGTTATAGAATTTCTTTATAATGAGTTTATCTTTATTTAAAGTTTTTAGCAGTAAACTGTTATATTTTCCTTTCCAACTTATATTTTTCAGATTTTTATCAATTGGCATAAAAATACCTTATTATTCAGGTTTGTTCATTTTAAAAGTAATGGGGGTTATTTTTTAAAAAAAAAAAAACAACTAGGAAACATTATTGAGTGTCTTTAATTTTTTTGAATAGGCTCATCTTCAAGTGGATCTAATCTGGTTAAGACTCCCACACAAAAAAGAACTCGGAGAAAACTAATGCCATCTCCCTTGAAAGGACAGCATACTCTAAAGTCTCCACCATCTCAAAGTGTGCAACTCAATGATTCTCTTAGCAAAGAACTTCAGCCTATTGTGTATACACCAGAAGACTGTAGAAAAACTTTTCAAAATCCGTCTACAGTAACCTTAATAAAACCATCATCGTTTACTACAAGTTTTCAGGCTATCAGCTCAAATATAAACAGTGATAATTCTCAGAAAATGTGTGAAGTAGCTATCCCTCATAACAGAAGAAAAGAATGTGGACAGGAGGACTTGGACTCTACATTTACTATATGTGAAGACATCAAGAGCTTGAAGTGTAAATTACCCGAACAAGAATCACTACCAAATGATAACAAAGACATTTTACAACGGTACAAAAAAATAATATTTGCCAATTCTTTTTTTTTTAAAATAGACTTTCAACTCTTGAGGTTTATTTCATAAACCAAGTGTGCCATTTTGATTATAAAACAGTCTGTTTTACTTTCATTAAATTTTAATTGTCTTTCTCTCTGAATATTAATTCACTAACAAAATATTTTACAGTCTTAAATTTAATATCTTAAGTCAGTTGACCCTCATTAGTCTAGGAAAGACCTTAAGATATGTTTAGTTTGTTCTTCTTACTCTGAAGTTGGATTATACAAGCTATTGTTGGAGAATTATCATGTTTATTATTCATTAATATTTTCACTGAAGAAATTCCACACTTTCTATTGATGTTTAGCAAACCTTCAACTTACTCTGAAATGGTCATACCCCTAAAGTATGGTTGAATGTGTGTCATCCAAGCAAACATATCTTTCTCACTCTATCTGCATAATCATACCCAATCTAAATATGGAAAGAAAAATACCTTCACTCTTCTATGCCATTGGGAATGCAGAAATCTCTCGATAGCAACTTTACCTATGTTATAAAGAGAAAAGAATACCCCGGGGCTAGCAAGGGAATCTTTACAGTACAGCAGAATGTTTTTCTTTCTATATTAATACCAAATGGTTTTCTAATTATGGACACATTTACTTCCTTTTCTCTTCATAGTTTAAATCAAAATTATTATTTTTTATTTGTCACTATTTCATATACAGGCTTGACCCTTCTTCATTCTCAACTAAGCATTCTATGCCTATACCAAGCATGGTGCCATCCTACATGGCAATGACTACTGCTGCCAAAAGGAAACGGAAATTAACAAGGTATGATTAAACATAAACTGGTTTGGTTCTATAGTTATGTAAGTTAATCTTTATATGTTATTTTCTATTGCTTTTTTATTTTTTGTAATTAGACTCTCAATTCATGTTTAAGCATACTTAGGGTAAATTGCTCTGAATGGGGTACTGGATTTATATTATCAAAGGGAGATCTTGAAAAACTCACGTATTTCACTTGATATTTATATAAAATATTTCGTATTTCAGAGTTTTAAAAATAAATTGAAAAGTTTTCTAGCTGCCAAAAATACTTAATTTTAACTTTTCTGGGGTGACAGTTTTTACTTATTTGGTTATTTTTACTTATTTCATTATCCTTTTTAAACATTACCAAATTTCTTACATCATAGAATTACGTTATTTTAATGGATTATGATATATGATTAAAATACAATGAGTGAAGAGACTTTTATGTCTGCCTAAGACAGTATAGCTTGTATCAGACCACCCCACCCATCAAGAACAGTTGTAAAAAGTGCATAAAATAGAACCAACAGCTGCTTGAAGGCAATGGAGAACAACCATTGTAGCCAGGATTGAGAGCCTAAGATCCCAGAGAAAAGGGAAATATGCTATAGATAGCCAGACTTTCTCTGCCTCTGTTTTTTATTTAGCATTTGCCACTTTATGGCATAAGACATAGAGGCCAAACAGAAAATGGAAACTTAGAGCTATTAGCTGTCTTACTGAACTACGGAATCAAAATTATTCTGTACAGGTTTTGTCCTCAAGGTATTCGCCAAGTACTCAACTTTATGGAATGAGAGGCTAAGACACCAAGCTGAAAGTAGCTGCTAAGAGGCTAAAGTATTAAGCAGAGTGTTGATGTTCTTATGAGGCTTTCACAGAAAAATTGGAGTTCAGGGATCACCATGAAGAAAAGGCCCTGTTAAACACATCAGAATTTTATTTGAGATCCCTGAAGGCTAGTTCACTAGGAATAGGGCAACCCAGAAATAGGCCAGTTCTTGAAAGTCTGAAACAGACCTTAGACAAACTCAATCCTTGATTGGATCAAGGTGATTTATCTTTGCTCTCCTTGCCACAGGAAAATTAAATTATCTCTGGAAGAATATACCATCTGGAGCCTCTATAGTTTTTTTTTTAATAAATCAGTGTTTGGCACTTAAACAAAAATTACAAAGTATGCCAGGAAACAGAACCAAATGACTAAAAATTAAGAGAAAAAAGCATCATAGGAGCAGTGATTCATACATGAGGCAGATATTGGGATTATCAGATAGGAATTCAAAAATTTTAACTGTATTGGTTTCAAATACTTTCCCAAAGAACCAGATTCTATTAAAATTAATCAAATGGATATTCTAGAACTGAAAATATAGAATTTACTGAGATAAAGAACTCAATAAATCAATTCAGCAGATTAGGTACAGCAGAAGAGAGTATTAGTGAACTGAAAGATAGATTTGTTTTTTATTTTTTATTTTGTGGGTACGTAGTAGGTGTATATATTATGGGGTGCATGGGATATTTTGATACAAGCATACAATGTGTAATAACCACATCAGGGTAAATGGAGTATCCATCCATTTATCCTTTGTGTTATAAACAATCTAATCATACTCTTAATTATTTTTTAAATGTACAGTACATTATTGTTGACTGTAGTTACCCTGTTGTGCTATCAAACACTACATCTTATTCATTATATTTAGATTAAACATCCCCCCATTAACCATCCTCCCCAATCTCCCGAAAAACCCTTCCCAGCCTCCGGTAACCATCATTCTACTTTCTGTCTCCATGAGATCAATTTGTTTAATTTTTAGCTCCCCAAAGTAAGTGAGAACATGTCAAATTTTGTCTTTCTGTGCCTGGCTTATTTCACTTAACATAATTACTGTCAGTTCCATCCACGTTGTTGCAAATGACAGGGTCTCATTCTTGTTTCATGGCTGAATGGTACTCCATTGTGTATACGTACCATATTTTCTTTGTCTGTTCATCTGTTGATTGGCACTTAGGTTGCTTCCAAATCTTGGCTATTGTGCATAGTGTTGCAATAAACATGGTAGTGTTTATATCTTTTCAATATGCTGATTTCCTTTCATTTTAGTATATATCTAGCAGGGGGATTGCTGGATCATATGATGGCACTATTTTTAGTTTTTCGAGGAATCTTCAAACTTTTCTTTATAGTAGTTGTACTAATTTACATCCCCACAAACAGTATATAAGTGTTCCCTTTTCTCCACATCCTCGCCAGTGTTTGTTCTTGCCTGTCTTTTGGGGAAAAAAAAAAACATTTTAATTGGGGTGAGATGATATCTCATTGTAGTTTCGATTTACATTTTTCTAATGATCAGTGATACTGAGTTACCTTTTCATATGCTTGTTTGCCATTTATATGTCTTATTTTGAGAAATAAAATTTTTTTTATTTCACCCATTTTAAAAATCAGATTATTAGATTTTTTTCCTAGAGTTGTTTGAGCTCCTTATATATTATGGTTATTAATCCTTTGTCAGATAGATGGTTTGCAGATATTTTCTCTCATTCTGTGAGTTGTCTCTTCACTTTATTGATTGTTTCTTTTGCTTTACAGAAGCTTTTTAACTTGATGTGATCCCATTTATCCATTTTTGCTTTGGTTGCCTGTGTGGGGTGTTACTCAAGAAATCTTTGTCCAGTCCAGTGTCCTAGAGAGTTTCCCCAGTGGTTTTTTTTTTTTTAGCAGTTTCATAGTTTGAGGTCTTAGATTTAAGTTTTTATCCATTTTGATTTGATTTCTGTATATTGCAAGAGATAGGGATCTAGCTTCATTCTTCTGCATATGGATAAACAGTTTTTCCAGCACTGTTTATTGAAGAGACTGTCTTTCTCCCAATGTATGTTCTTGGCAACTTTGTCAAAAATGAGTTTATTGTAAATGTATGGATTTATTTTGGGGCTCTTTATTCTGTTCCACTGATCTGTATGTCTGGTTTTATGCCAATCCTGTACTGTTTTGGTTACTATAGCTCTGTCGTGTAATTTGAAGTTAGATAATGTGATTCCTCCAGTTTTAATCTTTTTGCTCAGGATAGCTTTGGCTATTCTGGGTCTTTTGTGGTTCCATATAAATTTTAGGATTGTTTTTTCTATTTCTGTGAAGAATGTCATTGGTATTTTGATAGGGATTGCATTGATTCTGTAGACCACTGTGAGTAGTAAGGACATTTTAACAATATTGATTCTTCCAATCCATGAACATAAAATATCTTTCTATTTTTTTGTATCCTCTTTAATTTTTTTACATCAATGTTTTATAGTTTTCATTATATTTCATTATAGAGATCTTTTACTTCTTTGGTTAACTCCTATTTTATTTTTAGCTTTTGTAAAAGGGATTACTTTTTTTCCAAATTATTTCACTGTTTGTAGAAATGCTACTGGTTTTTCTGTATTGATTTTGTATTCTGCAACTCTACTGAATTTGTTTCTCGGTTCGCATAGTTTTTTGGTGGAGTCTAGGTTTTTCCAAATATATGATAAGATCATGTCATCTGTACACAAGGATAATTTTACTTCTTCCTTTCCAATTTGGATGTTCTTTCTTTCTTTTCTTTCTCTTGTCTGATAGCTCTACTTAGGACTTCCAGTACTATGTTAAATAATAAATACTGGTGAAAGTGGGCATCCTTGTCATGTTCCACAAGTTAGAGAAAAGGATTTCAGATTTTCTGCATTCAGAGTAGTACTAGCTGTGGGTCTGTCATGTATGGCTTTTATTGTGTTGAGATATGTTCCTTCTATACCCAGTTTTTTTAGAGTTTTTATCATAAAGGGATGCTGGATTTTATCAAATGCTTTTTCAGCATCAACTGAAATGATCATATGGTTTTTGTTCTTCATTCTGTTGATGTGATGTATCACATTGGTTAATTTGTAAGATGGTTATGTTGAACCATCTTGCATCCCTAGCATAAATCCCACTTGGCCGTAATGAATGATTTTTTGGGTTTGTTATTGGATTCAGTTTGCTAGTATTTTGATAAGGATTTTTGCGTGTGTTCATCAGGGATATTGGCTGGAGTTTTCTTACTTTGATGTGTCCTTTTCTGGTTCTGGTATCAGAGTAATACTGGCCTCATATAATGATTTTGGAAGTATTCCTTCTGCCTCTGTTTTTCAGAATGGTTTGAGTAAGATTGGTATTGGTTCTTTTTTAAATGTTTGGTAAAAATCAGCAGTAAAGCCATCAAATTCCAAGCTTTTCTTTGCTGAGAGACTTTTTATTATGACTTCGATTTTGTTACTTGTTATTCATCTGTTCAGGTTTTGGAATTTTTTCTGAAAAACAGACTGGTAGGAAAATATCCAAACTGATGTGCAGAATGATAAAAAATATGGGAAGAAGTGAAAGAGACATGGGACACAATTTTTAAAAGGCTAGAACGTATGTATTTTGTGTCTCAGAAGGGAATGAAAGAATAGGGAAAAATAATATTTGAGATGATGGCTAATACTTATTCAAAACTAACAAGACACTAAACCATGGATTTGAGAAGCACTGCAAACCAAAAGCAGGATTAATATAAAGAGAAACATACCTAGGTATATAGTAGTAAAACAACTAAAAAAGATAAGGAAAAATCATAAATATATTGAGTTATATGACTAGAAGTTCATGATACATTCTTTATATACTATAAATTGAATGCAATGACAAAATACACTGAATAAATATAAAATGGATCTGACTTCCTCTACCTCTTTTTCTTTGCTATGTGATCATGGGGAGAAAAGTTTATAGAAGACCTTAAAATGACTCTTTTTAAATGTATTTTCCACCAGGAGCCTATTATCATTTAAGCAACAGGAAACGAATTTACAAGTAGCCTACTTATTTGTGCTACACAGAGTATCTTCTCATAAGTGAATTTAATATCTGTCTTTGTCCCTCCTAAACAAAGTATAACAGAGACTTGGAATGTATAAATTTAAGATTTATGGATTTTTTCCTAAATGTCTTATCTATGACATTTAAAATTTTGTATTTGCTAAGGTACAAATTTGATTGTACAATTAGTCTGGTTTATATACAGAAGTCAGTCACTTTATGAGTGAGCCTAGCTAACCACAATCATCTGTTTTGTCTAGTTTTATCACTAATTTGCATAATGTCAGTTTTGTCATTTGTTCCATTAATTAGTTTTAGTGAGTTTTCTTGTGCTTCACTGGTAGTATGTTGTGATTACTTAGATGTCACAAATGTTTATAGATAAGAATAATTTTTAAATGTGAACTTAGCTATTATAAAATCAAATGGTTTTTCAGGAAATGTCCAGGTATGTGAATTGTGTCTTTGGAGTGATTTTAGATAAGTTAAAGGGCTTCCACATGAACAACTAATATTGTGAAATAATATTAAAGGACATGTAAAGAAAGTAACTTGATTTCTTATAGCCTATTAATTGTTATATTACATTCCCTCTGGTACCAGTAATTAGATCCTGCCATTAACTAAGGTTAAAAAAGATTAATGCTAGAAATGTACATGATTACTTTTTTTAATCTTCCTTTTCCCCAATTAAAGTTACATGAGCTTCAGAGTAATAAACTGTGGTATTTTCCATTTAGCAGCTTTATATACATATTTAGTTGTGTATTTTTCTAATACAGTTTTAAAAATAAAGAAGGGGAAGCTCTCTATATATGTATTTCATTTATTTTGCATAAAATAGCATTAGAGTTTGAAAGCACTGGATATTCCAAAACCTACCCAACAGATTTTTTTAAATAATTGAGACTATTAGATTTTTAATCTTAACAATTTATGTAATATTTCTGTAGCAGACTATTTTACTAAATTGATTAGCCTATCAAATATTTAAATATAATACATACATAATGTTAGCTTTTACTTCTCAATTATATTAATCAGTTTTGGATTGTTTGTTTTGTATTTATTTGGTTAATTGGTTTCTTGTTTGTTCCACAATCTTTTAAGCACCCTATAGCAGTTTCATACTTGCCATACATTTTTATTTTGTTTTGAAAGATGTCTAATTATTTCAACTAGAAATTATTTCAGACAAAATAGTATAAGAGGTATTATGTTAATTGAGTAGAAACATTCTACCCATATAAGGGAGCAAAAGGTTAGTTCTTCACTTTATTTATAGTTATGGCAATATATTTTGCACACAACTGGAAGTGTCTTTGGATTTCTCAGTATAGTCTTTAACATAATTTGAATTTGCACTCATATCAGTTTTAAGTCTTTGTAGTTTATGACCTAAAACATAAATGTTAAACATTTCATCAATGAACTATTTAACTAAATCGTAAAAATGTTTGGGTATATTTTACTTTTATATAAATACGCAATTTATTAGGGTTGGATTTTATTTCTAGAAATATGAGTTCTAATCAAATAGCTTTATTCAAAAGCCTAATTTTCAAGAAAGAACATGCTATGAGTAAAAAGTAGGGTCCTGGAACTAGCCAAAGTGAATAATCGTACTGTGAAATAATAAAGACAACTTTGGGATAAATTTAAGAAAAAACAATGTTTTATCAAAAGTAACTAGTAACATTGATCTTTATATTTGAAAAAATAAAATCACCAAATGATCAAAAAAGAATTTCTGCCTTGGACAGCTGATTTGTACTAAAAAGCATGTTTAATATTCAAAACAGAATCATAGTAATTTATCACCATTTAGGAAGTGGGGACTATTGTAGTTGATATATTATTTGTGCATACAAATTTGTGATTTTACCTTCTTAAACTGTGTATTTTTCATTACTTCCACTGAGTAGTCACCCCTTATTCAAGTTTTGCTTTCTGTGGTTTCAGTTACCCATGGTCAACTGCAGTTCAAAAATAGGCGATTGTAGTACAATAAGATATTTTAAGAGAGAGACCACATTCACATAGCCTTATTAAATATTTTGTTATAATTGCTCTATTTTATTATTGTTAATCTCTTACTGTGCCTAATTTATAATTTAAACTTTATCATAGATATGTGTAGGAGAATACGTAGTATATATCCTGTTTGGTACTATCCTCGGTTTCAGGCATCCACGGGCAATCTTAGAAGATATCCCCCACGATGATAAGGTTACTATATAGTATCTTTATTAGTCAGAATTTCCCTCAACTTAGGTTGTTTGAATCAGTGTGGAAGGTTGTTCTTTTTCCACCCAGTGCCCAATCCTACCTGTTAAAAATTGATTCACCTTAGGACTAGGAAGTATTGCTGTTTTTCAGGGCCCAGATCAAACTCATTGTATCCACAAAATTTTCCATTATTCTTTCTTACTCCACACTCAAGAATCTATAGCTCCTTGTATTATGAAAACCTTGGCACTGTATTTTTGCTTTATCTTATATTATTTCATGTATTTATCTTATTTTTTTCTCATCTCCACTGTATGTCTATTCTATAAGCTTTAGGACAGGAATTTTTGTGCCTTATTTATTTGTATATCCTGTAACACAAGGCCATAATAGGTGTTTAGTAATGTGTCAACTCAAATTGAGTAAGAAATTTGAACCATCAGCAGTGTAAGACTGATTAAATTTTTGAAGCTAGAGCAAATGAAAACAGGTCATTCTTTTTATTTCAGTTTCTGTGATTGTAATAATTAGAGATTTTTATTCTGTTACCCTGCTTTCATTTTAAAACAAAGTTTTTCAAACAATCTCACTTGTTTATACCTTTCAGATTAGGGTTCTTGGTCCAAATTTGTAACATGAGCTTAGGTTTTTTTTTTGTTTTTTGTTTTTTGTTTTTTACCTCTTGTGACTATGTGCTACTGATCTCTACATTTTGAATAATAGTGCTTGAGTGCTTGCTTATCTGCCAGCAAAGCACCCTGGAATATTCTGTTACAGAATTGTAACATACACCTACAGTCATAACATTCAATTTGAATAAATATTAAATATCCAATTTAAAATCACACACAGCTAAATTTCTCTGTGGGCCAAAAATGTATTTAGTACCTCCACTTCTGTGATATTTCACAACTTAATATTTTTGTGTTTTATTTCTTTAATTACTGTTGCATGTAGAATGTGTATTAGAACTTTGAGAGATTAAAAAAAAAAAAATGCTTAACTAAATTAAAAACTTTTCCCCTCAAGTTCTACATCAAACACTTCGTTAACTGCAGACATAAATTCTGGATTTGCCAAACGTGTTCGACAAGATAATTCAAGCAATAAGCACTTACAAGAAAACAAACCAACAATGGGTATGTCTCAGCTTTTAATCTGATATTTAATGGTATGACTATGTAACACACTTATAGTACTTTAGGTTTTTTATTGTGTTTTCGTAAGAATCTCCCTTTATTCATCACCTTTACTATATGGTAGAACAAGTATGATTATCCACATGTTATAGATAAGGAAACTTTAAAACACAGAAAGCATTTACCCAAGATCACACAGATACTATATTGGAGGAACCAAAACTCAAGAATCAGATCTTACAGCTCTACATTATACACCCTTTTAGTTATCCCTACTGCCTCATAATAATTGAAGTAATTGGCTAAATGTATTATTTAATGTTACTAATTAAGTATATTTTACAGAAAAACTATACCCACGTTAAATTTTTCTCTTAGCATAATATTTTGAATAATTTGGCCTCTAACTCAATGTATAACTACTACACATATTCCAGTCTGTATCTAGTTATAATCATATTGTAACTCCCATTGGCAAGTTGGAAAAGATACTGATGGATCTTTCCCATCAGTTTGAAAGATACTACATTCCGTCAACCACATATGGGAGTGACATGAGTTCATGATAACAAAACCACTTCAGTTAAACTAGTGATATATATCATGCCAGCCAGTTTCCAGGCCCCAGCATCTAGACTTCTGTCTCTTTAATACTACAGTTCCTAAGACTTCATTCAGAAACTATTTATTTACTAGGCATTTACCATGTCTTGTGACGAATACAGAGAGCAGTAAGACATAGTTTGATTGTTCTCTGTAGGAACTTATAATTATAGCAGATGCAATTTAAAGGTGTCTCATGATACAATGTTTCTAAGAATAACAAGAAAGCTATTGTTACTTTTTTCTGTCAATGTCCTTTGATTAGAGTAATATAAAATTCCTCAGTAACTTTGTCAACCTGTATTGGTAAATGCTTGCTTCCTGTAGTAGCCAGTGTTTACCTTAAGTTCAATGGAAATTGAAACATCAGACAGCAAATTGAAACATCAGACAGTAAGGTAGTAAAGTATAAAATTTACCTTGATTATTTGGTTTGACATGTTTTACTTAATAATGCTTAAAAATGTGTATCTGTAGTTAGTGTAGATGTGTACTGCCCCATTGATCTTCTGAAAAAGTTCTTCAAGAATCATAATTCTACAGCCAAATAATAAATTTATAAAAAGTCTCAAATCATAGAAATTGGGTTTTTCTAATATGCTTATTATCTGAAGATACAAATGCATCAAATATCTCATGTATAAAGAGAAGTGAGTAAAAATATCAACTACGGGGAAAAAAAAAGTGGGAGATGATACTAAACCACAAGGCTTGCCAAAGAGGTATTCGTTTGTAAGGAAAGATATTTTATATACATTATAATGTTCAAGTGAAAATGCCCAAATGCACAGCAGAAAAAAGTGAGAATTGAGACTGCCTTCCTTAGAACGTATTAAGCCAAGTTTTCTAACAAACAGTGTACCAATGTACAAATAAAGAAACATACGACCATCAGTAGGGAAAAAGGCAACTCCTGTTAACTGAGCAATTAGAGAAATAAGAAACACAGTGTTAAGCAAATATGTCCATCTAAAACTCAAACCTAATGTGGCCAAGAAAGTGGATAAGCAATTAAACTGATCCTGAAAATAGTCAATGGCACCTTGTTGTAACAACACTTTGTTGAGTAGAAAATGATGGGGAAAGCTAATGAAGAACCGGAAGAATGGGCATAAATAGAACATACTTGAGAGGTGGCAGTAGGGAAGAGCTACAGGATTAAGATCAGCCCTTTAGGAAGTACTAGATGCAAATGATAATTTTAAATTGAAAAAGTTTGGAAGTTTAAGTCCCTGGGGAAATAATCCAAGGAATGAGAAAAAAATGGTGATACAGCAAAGAAAGGAAGAAATGCTTGTAGAAATGGTCTTTTATTAGTCAGAAAGAAAGAAAGTGAACATAGTAATTAATTCAATGACTTCGCCTGATGTCTGTGTATGTGCACACACTCACTGAAACTTCAGTTTGCAATATGAATTTGAACAGCTTTTAAAAACCAAAGGTATTAATGTCTCTTTGTTGTTGTTGTAGTATTTTAAATTACGTTAACTAACAACTATGAATTTCAAGAGTAAATTTTTCTTTCTATGGTTATGATTTTTATAAGTTGAATGATGAAAACTTTTTGAATGATACTTATGCCATATTTATGCATCTTTTTATTTCTTCTCTAGAACATAAAAGAAACATCTGTAAAGTAAATCCAAGCTTGGTTAGAAGATTTGGAAGAAATATTTCAAAAGGAAATCTAAGATAAATCACTTCAAAACCAAGCAAAATGAAGTTGATCAAATCTGCTTTTCAAAGTTTATCAGTACCCTTTCAAAAATATATTTAAAATCTTTGAAAAAAGACCCATCTTAAAGCTAAGTTTACCCAAATACTTTCAGCAAGCAGAAAAATGAAACTCTTTGTTTTCTTCTTTTGTATTCTAAAAAAATAAAATTCCGAAAGAAAAGGTTGTCTTTTAAGTTTTTTAAATATTTGTTGCCTTTTAAAATCCCTGAGTGTAAGTTACCATGGTGGGAGCTTAGTTTTACTATGCTACAACAAGTTGACTAGGACATTTTAGTAAATGGTAGTGAGTTAAATTATCTTTATTATTTTTTGAAAATAAGAATTTAGAAGTGGTAAAATTATGGCCCAAGATGTATTTGGCTCACTATTATGTTTCAATACATTGTTTTAATCATATATATGACTTTCCTTTTCAAAAATAATGTATGAGTGTCAATATATGTGCCCATAAAATCATTGTAAATATTACTTAAGTAGTCATCACAAATAAAATATTGTTCTTGCTACTTGATATATTAAAGATGTAGATTTTAAAGTGTTTCATTTTCTTGTCTCGTTACTACCCCTTACATACTCTAAACCAATGGTCCCCAATCTTTTTGGCACCAGGGACCAGTTTTGTGGAAGACAAAACCACAGACTGAGAGTCAGGAGATGGTTTCAGGATGATTCAAGCACTTTACATTTATTGTGCACTTTGTTTCTATTATTATTACATTATATATTATATATATTATTAAATAATTACATAACTCACCATAATGTAGAATCACTGGGAGCCCTGAGCTTGTTTTCTTGCAACTAAACGGTACCATCTTGGGGTAATAGGAGACAGTCACAGATCATCAGGCATTACGTTCTCACAGGGAGTGTACAACTTAGATCCCTCACATGCACAGTTCACAACAGGGGTCACACTCATGAGAATCTAACACTACTTCTGATCTGATACGTGGCAGAGCTCAGGCAGTAATGCCAACTATGGGAGCGCTCACCTACCACTCGCCTCCTGCTCTGCGGCCTGGTTCCTAACAGGCCACGGTTGGGGACCCCTGCTGTAAACTATTATTTTATAGAAAATGTGAATTTTGTAGATTTGTATTTCAGATATGATCAAGATATGTGGTGCCAGAGTCAAGTCTGAAAATAATCCACAGGCCTCGTAATGATAATGGGAAAAGATGTTTCAGTCATTCTTGCTGCTCTAGGAAGTACATGGAGCTGCAACTTAATTATACAACCTTGTTTTCTTGCCTTGCCTGTCCTGTTTGTTTGCTGAATGTAACACATTTGGCCAAATGCACTTTTAATTTTATGCAGCACAGGACCCTTCACACCAAAGCAAACAAGCTGAAACATTTTAAGCCTTTCAGCTAATCAAGTTTTTCCACTTAAAATCTGGTTGGGAGAGTGTGAGAATAATCTTTAAGGTCCCTTTCAGCTCTGACACTGGTGATTCCATATTTATAGAGCATCTTCAGGATCTGTCATATGGAAAACCACCATACACACTGGTTTTTTTTTTTTTGGTCCCTTCGTCATTTGGTTTTTGAGTGTGTTGCCTGTTTAAAAATCACTTTCACCTCTGTATTCCTTTCCATTTTAGGTAAAAGAAATCTTTTTACCAGATAGTGATGCGTGGTGGCTACCATGATTAATAAGTGACTAGACCGCATGGTCCTCCTCATATCATAAGGTATGAGCACAATTTTCTTATATACCATTTTTATCAGGTAGAGATTTGGCCTTCTATAAAAATTAACAAAAGGGCCTTTGTCATAGAACTATATTAACGGGAAGTTAGGGGGAATAAATCATAATGAATGTGGGGAAAGAAGGCGATTAACTATGTGAATTTAAACTAAAACAAGAATGCTATTTGATAAGTCACTGTGAAAACATTTTTAAGTGGGCCTTATGTAAAAAGTAGATCAATCATAAGTGAATATATAACCGTGAATTTTCACAAAGTGAACATGCCCATGTAACCAGCACTCAAATGATGAAATAGAAAATTATCCATACCTCCCAAGACTCCCTTACACCTTCTCCCAGTCACCACCTCCCTCAATGGTAACAGCTATCCTAACTTCTAACAGCACAGTTTGATTTTTAATTGATTATTTCTTAAAAAATTAATATATGTACTTTTAATTAGTATAATTAGTACGTAATAATTGTACATATATGGGGTACAATGTGATATGTTGATATATGTATACAATGTGCAATGATCAAGTCAGGATTTTAGCATATCCATCACCTTAAACCTTTATCTTTGTGTTGGTAACATCAGAGAGATATTTTAACTAAAATAACTAATTTTTATTTTAAAAAAATGTTCTTCTAGAAAATGATACAGAATGGTATGAAGTAAATGTGCTTCCTCCTCATCTCCTACTAATATCATTCCCAGGTGTAACCACTGTTAATATTAGGTTGGTGCAAAAGTAATTGCGATTTTTGTCAGTACTTTCAATGGCAAAAACTGCAATTACTTTTGCACCAACCTAATAGTTTAGGTACCATGCCTAGACATTTACTTTTGTCATATATATATATAGAGAGAGAGAGAGAGATCTAGATCTATATTCCTATATTCTTGGGGATTTTTTATGAAAATAGGATCATACTTTTTATATTGTTTTGCACTTTTCATTTTTTTTTTTTATACTTTAAGTTCTAGGGTACATGTGGATAACGTGCAGGTTTGTTACATATGTATACCTGTGCTATGTTGGTGTGCTGCACCCATCAACTCGTCAGCACCCATCAACTCGTCATTTACATCAGGTATAACTCCCAGTGCAATCCCTCCCCCTACCCCCTCTCCGTGATAGGCCCTGGTGTGTGATGTTCCCCTTCCCGAGTCCAAGTACTCTCGTTCAGTTCCCACCTATGAGTGAGAACATGCGGTGTTTGGTTTTCTGTTCTTGCGATAGTTTGCTGAGAATTATGGTTTCCAGCTGCATCCATGTCCCTATAAAGGACACAAACTCATCCTTTTTTATGGCTGCATAGTATTCCATGGTGTATGTGCCGCATTTTCTTGATCCAGTCTGTCACCGATGGACATTTGGGTTGATTCCAAGTCTTTGCTATTGTGAATAGTGCCGCAATAAATATACGTGTGCATGTGTCTTTATAGCAGCATGATTTATAATCCTTTGGGTATATACCCAGTAATGGGATGGCTGGGTCATATGGTACATCTAGTTCTAGATCCTTGAGGAATCGCCATACTGTTTTCCATAATGGTTGAACTAGTTTACAATCCCACCAACAGTGTAAAAGTGTTCCTATTTCTCCACATCCTCTCCAGCATCTGTTGTTTCCTGACTTTTTAATGATTGCCATTCTAACTGGTGTGAGATGGTATCTCATTGTGGTTTTGATTTGCATTTCTCTGATGGCCAGTGATGATGAGCATTTTTTCATGTGTCTGTTGGCTGTATGAATGTCTTCTTCTGAGAAGTGTCTGTTCATATCCTTTGCCCACTTTTCGATGGGGTTGTTTGTTTTTTTCTTGTAAATTTGTTTGAGTTCTTTGTAGGTTCTGGATATTAGCGCTTTGTCAGATAAGTAGATTGCAAAAATTTTCTCCCATTCTGTAGGTTGCCTGTTCACTCTGATGGTAGTTTCTTTTGCTGTGCAGAAGCTGTTTAGTTTAATTAGATCCCATTTGTCAATTTTGGCTTTTGTTGCCATTGCTTTTGGTGTTTTAAACATGAAGTCCTTGCCCATGCCTAGGTCCTGAATGGTATTACCTAGGTTTTCTTCTAGGGTTTTTATGGTATTAGGTCTAACATTTAAGTTTCTAATCCATCTTGAATTAATTTTCATATAAGGAGTAAGGAAAGGATCCGGTTTCAGCTTTCTACTTATGGCGAGCCAATTTTCCCAGCACCATTTATTAAATAGGGAATAATTTCCCCATTTCTTGTTTTTCTCAGGTTTGTCAAAGATCAGATGGCTGTAGATGTGTGGTGTTATTTCTGAGGACTCTGTTCTGTTCCATTGGTCTATATCTCTGTTTTGGTACCAGTACCATGCTGTTTTGGTTACTGTAGCCTTGTAGTATAGTTTGAAGTCAGGTAGCGTGATGCCTCCAGCTTTGTTCTTTTGACTTAGGATTGTCTTGGAGATGCGGGCTCTTTTTTGGTTTATGAACTTTAAAGCAGTTTTTTCCAATTCTGTGAAGAAACTCATTGGTAGCTTGATGGTGATGGCATTGAATCTATAGATTACCTTGGGCAGTATGGCCATTTTCAGGATATTGATTCTTCCTATCCATGAGCATGGTATGTTCTTCCATTTGTTTGTGTCCTCTTTTATTTCACTGAGCAGTGGTTTGTAGTTCTCCTTGAAGAGGTCCTTTACATCCCTAGTAAGTTGGATTCCTAGGTATTTCATTCTCTTTGAAGCAATTGTGAATGGAAGTTCATTCATGATTTGGCTCTCTGTTTGTCTGTTACTGGTGTATAAGAATGCTTGTGATTTTTGCACATTAATTTTCTATCCTGAGACTTTGCTGAAGTTGCTTATCAGCTTAAGGAGATTTTGGGCTGAGACAATGGGGTTTTCTAAATATACAATCATGTCATCTGCAAACAGGGACAATTTGACTTCCTCTTTTCCTAATTGAATACCCTTTATTTCTTTCTCTTGTCTGATTGCCCTAGCCAGAACTTCCAACACTACGTTGAACAGGAGTGGTGAGAGAGGGCATCCCTGTCTTGTGCCAGTTTTCAAAGGGAATTTTTCCAGTTTTTGCCCATTCAGTATGATATTGGCTGTGGGTTTGTCATAAATAGCTCTTATTATTTTGAGATATGTTCCATCAATACCGAATTTATTGAGCGTTTTTAGCATGAAGGGCTGTTGAATTTTGTCAAAGGCCTTTTCTGCATCTATTGAGATAATCATGTGGTTTTTGTCTTTGGTTCTGTTTATATGCTGGATTACGTTTATTGACTTGGGTATGTTGAACCAGCCTTGCATCCCAGGGATGAAGCCCACTTGATCATGGTGGATAAGTTTTTTGATGTGCTGCTGGATCCGGTTTGCCAGGATTTTATTGAGGATTTTTGTATCGATGTTCATCAGGGATATTGGTCTAAAATTCTCTTTTTTTGTTGTGTCTCTGCCAGGCTTTGGTATCAGGATGATGTTAGCCTCATAAAATGAATTAGGGAGGATTCCCTCTTTTTCTATTGATTGGAATAGTTTCAGAAGGAATGGTACCAGCTCCTCCTTGTACCTCTGGTAGAATTCAGCTGTGAATCCATCTGTTCCTGGACTTTTTTTCATTGGTAGGCTATTAATTATTGCCTCAATTTCAGAGCCTGCTATTGGTCTATTCAGGGATTCAGCTTCTTCCTGGTTTAGTCTTGGAAGAGTGTATGTGTCCAGGAAATTATCCATTTCTTCTAGATTTTCTAGTTTATTTGCATACGGTGTTTATAGTATTCTCTGATGGTAGTTTGTATTTCTGTGGGGTCGGTGGTGATATCCCCTTTATCTTTTTTTATTGCATCTATTTGATTCTTCTCTCTTTTCTTCTTTATTAGTCTTGCTAGCAGTCTATCAATTTTGTTGATCTTTTAAAAAAACCAGCTCCTGGATTCATTGATTTTTTGGAGGGTTTTTTGTGTCTCTATCTCCTTCAGTTCTGCTCTGATCTTAGTAATTTCTTGCCTTCTGCTAGCTTTTGAATGTGTTTGTTCTTGCTTCTCTAGTTCTTTTAATTGTGATGTTAGAGTGTCAATTTTAGATCTTTCCAGCTTTCTCTTGTGGGCATTTAGTGCTATAAATTTCCCTCTACACACTGCTTTAAATGTGTCCCAGAGATTCTGGTATGTTGTATCTTTGTTCTCATTGGTTTCAAAGAACATCTTTATTTCTGCCTTCATTTCGTTATGTACCCAGTAGTCATTCAGGAACAGGTTATTCAGTTTCCATGTAGTTGAGCGGTTTTGATTGAGTTTCTTAGTCCTGAGTTCTAGTTTGATTGCACTGTGGTCTGAGAGACAGTTTGTTATAATTTCTGTTCTTGTACATTTGCTGAGGAGTGCTTTACTTCCAATTATGTGGTCAATTTTGGAATAAGTGTGATGTGGTGCTGAGTAGAATGTATATTCTGTTGATTTGGGGTGGAGAGTTCTGTAGATGTCTATTAGGTCTGCTTGGTGCAGAGATGAGTTCAATTCCTGGATATCCTTGTTAACTTTCTGTCTCGTTGATCTGTCTAATGTTGACAGTGGGGTGTTGAAGTCTCCCATTATTATTGTATGGGAGTCTAAGTCTCTTTGTAAGTCTCTAAGGACTTGCTTTATGAATCTGGGTGCTCCTGTATTGGGTGCATACATATTTAGGATAGTTAGCTCTTCCTGTTGAATTGATCCCTTTACCATTATGTAATGGCCTTCTTTGTCTCTTTTGATCTTTGATGGTTTAAAGTCTGTTTTATCAGAGACTAGTATTGCAACCCCTGCTTTTTTTTGTTCTCCATTTGCTTGGTAGACCTTCCTCCATCCCTTTATTTTGAGTCTATGTATGTCTCTGCATGTGAGATGGGTCTCCTGAGTACAGCAAACTGATGAGTCTTGACTCTTTATCCAGTTTGCCAGTCTGTGTCTTTTAATTGGAGCATTTAGTCCATTTACATTTAAGGTTAAGATTGTTATGTGTGAACTTGATCCTGCCATTATGATATTAACTGGTTATTTTGCTCGTTAGTTGATGCAGTTTCTTCCTAGCCTCGATGGACTTTACATTTTGGCGTGTTTTTGCAATGACTGGTACCGGATGTTCCTTTCCATGTTTAGTGCTTCCTTCAGGGTCTCTTGTAAGGCAGGCCTGGTGGCAACAAAATCTCTAAGCATTTGCTTATCTATAAAGGATTTTATTTCTCCTTCACTTATGAAACTTAGTTTGGCTGGATATGAAATTCTGGGTTTAAAATTCTTTTCTTTAAGAATGTTGAATATTGGCCTCCACTCTCTTCTGGCTTGTAGAGTTTCTGCCGAGAGATCTGCTGTTAGTCTGATAGGCTTCCCTTTGTGGGTAACCTGACCTTTCTCTCTGGCTGCCCTTAAGATTTTTTCCTTCATTTCAACTTTGGTGAATCTGGTAATTATGTGTCTTGGAGTTGCTCTTCTCAAGGAGTGTCTTTGTGGCATTCTCTGTATTTCCTGAATTTGAATGTTGGCCTGCCCTACTAGGTTGGGGAAGTTCTCCTGGATGATATCCTGAAGAGTGTTTTCCAACTTGGTTCCATTTTCCCCCTCACTTTCAGGCACCTCAATCAGCTGTAGATTTGGTCTTTTTACATAATCCCATACTTCTTGCAGGCTTTGTTCATTTCTTTTTCTTCTTTTTTCTTTAGGTTTCTTTTCTCGTTTCATTTCATTCATTTGATCCTCAATCGCTGATACTCTTTCTACCAGTTGATCGAGTCAGTTACTGAAGCTTGTGCATTTGTCACATATTTCTTGTGTCATGGTTTTCATCTCTGTCCATTCGTTTATGGCCTTCTCTGCATTAATTATTCTAGTTATCAATTCTTCCACTTTTTTTTCAAGATTTTTAGTTTCTTTGCGCTGGGTACGTAATTCCTCCTTTAGCTCTGAGAAGTTTGATGGACTGGAACCTTCTTCTCTCATCTCGTCAAAGTCATTCTCCGTCCAGCTTTGGTCCATTGCTGGCAATGAGCTGCGTTCCTTTGCAGGGGGCGATGCGCTCTTATTTTCTGAATTTCCAGCTTTTCTGCCCTGCTTTTTCCCCATCTTTGTGGTTTTATCTGCCTCTGGTCTTTGATGATGGTGATGTACTGATGGCATTTTGGTGTGGGTGTCCTTCCTGTTTGTTAGTTTTCCTTCTAACAGTCAGGGCCCTCAGCTGTAGGTCTGTTGGAGATCGCTTGAGGTCCACTCCAGACGCTGTTTGCCTGGGTATCAGCAGCAGAGACTGCAGAAGATAGAATACTGCTGAACAGCGAGTGTACCTGTCTGATTCTTGCTATGGAAGCTTCCTCTCAGGGGTGTACTCCACCGTGTGAGGTGTGGGGTGTCGGTCTGCCCCTAGTGGGGGATGTCTCCCAGTTAGGCTACTCAAGGGTCAGGGACCCACTTGAGCAGGTAGTCTGTCTGTTCTCAGATCTCAACCTCCGTGTTGGGAGATCCACTGCTCACTTCAAAGCTGTGAGACAGAGTCGTTTGCGTCTGCAGAGGTTTCAGCTGCTTTTTGTTGTTGCTGTTGTTGTTGTTTAGCTGTGCCCTGTCCCCAGAGGTGGAGTCTACAGAGACAGGCAGGACTCCTTGAGCTGCTGTGAGCTCCACCCAGTTGAAGCTTCCCAGCCGCTTTATCTACTTAAGCCTCAGCAATGGCAGGCACCCCTTCCCCAGCCTCGCTGCTGCCTTGCCGCGAGATCACAGACTGCTGTGCTAGCAATGAGGGAGGCTCCGTGGGCGTGGGACCCTCCCGGCCAGGTGTGGAATATAGTCTCCTGGTGTGCCCGTTTGCTAAGATCCTTGGTAGAGCGCAGTATTGGTGTGGGAGTTACCCGATTTTCCAGGTGTTGTGTGTTCAGTTCCCCTGGCTAGGAAAAGGGATTCCCTTCCCCCTTGAGCTTCCCAGGTGAGGGGATGCCTCCTCCTGCTTCAGCTCTTGCTGGTCGTGCTGCAGCAGCTGACCAGCACTGATTGTCAGGCACTCCCTAGTGAGATAAACCCAGTCCCTCAGTTGAAAATGCAGAAATCACCTGTCTTCTGTGTCGCTCGTGCCTGGAGTTGGAGACTGAAGCTGTTCCTATTCAGCCATCTTGCTCCGCCCCCGCACTTTTCATTTTCTTTTTTTTTTTTTTTTAATTTATTTATTATTATTATACTTTAAGTTGTAGGGTACATGTGCATAACATGCAGGTTTGATACATATGTATACTTGTGCCATGTTGGTGTGCTGCACCCATCAACTCATCATTTACATCAGGTATAACTCCCAGTGCAATCCCTCCCCCCTCCCCCCTCCCCATGATAGGCCCCGGTGTGTGATGTTCCCCTTCCCGAGTCCAAGTGATCTCATTGTTCAGTTCCCACCTATGAGTGAGAACATGCGGTGTTTGGTTTTCTGTTCTTGTGATAGTTTGCTAAGAATGATGGTTTCCAGCTGCATCCATGTCCCTACAAAGGACACAAACTCATCCTTTTTTTTGGCTGCATAGTATTCCATGGTGCATATGTGCCACATTTTCTTAATCCAATCTGTCACTGATGGATATTTGGGTTGATTCCAAGTCTTTGCTATTGTGAATAGTGCCGCAATAAACATACGTGTGCATGTGTCTTTATAGCAGCATGATTTATAATCCTTTGGGTATATACCCAGTAATGGGATGGCTGGGTCATATGGTACATCTAGTTCTAGATCCTTGAGGAATCGCCATACTGTTTTCCATAATGGTTGAACTAGTTTACAATCCCACCAACAGTGTAAAAGTGTTCCTATTTCTCCATATCCTCTCCAGCACCTGTTGTTTCCTGACTTTTGAATGATCGCCATTCTAACTGGTGTGAGATGGTATCTCATTGTGGTTTTGATTTGCATTTCTCTGATGGCCAGTGATGATGAGCATTTTTTCATGTGTCTGTTGGCTGTATGAATGTCTTCTTTTGAGAAATGTCTGTTCATATCCTTTACCCACTTTTTGATGGGGTTGTTTGTTTTTTTCTTGTAAATTTGTTTGAGTTCTTTGTAGGTTCTGGATATTAGCCCTTTGTCAGATGAGTAGATTGCAAAAATTTTCTCCCATTCTGTAGGTTGCCTGTTCACTCTGATGGTAGTTTCTTTTGCTGTGCAGAAGCTCTTTAGTTTAATGAGATCCCATTTGTCAATTTTGGCTTTTGCTGCTGTTGCTTTTGGTGTTTTAGACATGAAGTCTTTGCCCATGCCTATGTCCTGAATGGTACTACCTAGGTTTTCCTCTAGGATTTTTATGGTATTAGGTCTAACATTTAAGTCTCTAATCCATCTTGAATTAATTTTCGTATAAGGAGTAAGGAAAGGATCCAGTTTCAGCTTTCTACTTATGGCTAGCCAATTTTCCCAGCACCATTTATTAAATAGGGAATCCTTTCCCCAGTTCTTGTTTCTCTCTGGTTTGTCAAAGATCAGATGGCTGTAGATGTGTGGTATTATTTCTGAGGACTCTGTACATTTACACTCTTCCAAGACTAAACCAGGAAGAAGTTGAATCCCTGAATAGACCAATAGCAGGCTCTGAAATTGAGGCAATAATTAATAGCCTACCAACCAAAAAAAGGCCAGGACCAGATGGATTCACAGCTGAATTCTACCAGAGGTACAAGGAGGAGCTGGTACCATTCCTTCTGAAACTATTCCAATCAATAGAAAAAGAGGGAATCCTCCCTAACTCATTTTATGAGGCCAACATCATCCTGATACCAAAGCCTGGCAGAGACACAACAAAAAAAGAGAATTTTAGACCAATATCCCTGGTGAACATCGATGCAAAAATCCTCAATAAAATACTGGCAAACCGGATTCAGCAACACATCAAAAAGCTTATCCACCATGATCAAGTGGGCTTCATCCCTGGGATGCAAGGCTGGTTCAACATTCGCAAATCAATAAACATAATCCAGCATATAAACAGAAACAAAGACAAGAACCACATCATTATCTCAATAGATGCAGAAAAGGCCTTTGACAAAATTCAACAGCCCTTCATGCTAAAAACGCTCAATAAATTCGGTATTGATGGAACGTACCTCAAAATAATAAGAGTTATTTATGACAAATCCACAGCCAATATCATACTGAATGGGCAAAAACTGGAAAAATTCCCTTTGAAAACTGGCACAAGACAGGGATGCCCTCTCTCACCACTCCTATTCAACATAGTGTTGGAAGTTCTGGCTAGGGCAATCAGGCAAGAGAAAGAAATCAAGGGGATTCAGTTAGGAAAAGAAGAAGTCAAATTGTCCCTGTTTGCAGATGACATGATTGTATATTTAGAAAACCCCATTGTCTCAGCCCAAAATCTCCTTAAGCTGATAAGCAACTTCAGCAAAGTCTCAGGATAGAAAATTAATGTGCAAAAATCACAAGCATTCTTATACACCAGTAACAGACAAACAGAGAGCCAAATCATGAATGAACTTCCATTCACAATTGCTTCAAAGAGAATAAAATACCTAGGAATCCAACTTACAAGGGATGTAAAGGACCTCTTCAAGGAGAACTATAAACCACTGCTCAGTGAAATAAAAGAGGACACAAACAAATGGAAGAACATACCATGCTCATGGATAGGAAGAATCAATATCATGAAAATGGCCATACTGCCCAAGGTAATTTATAGATTCAATGCCATCCCCATCAAGTTACCAATGAGTTTCTTCACAGAATTGGAAAAAACTGCTTTAAAGTTCATATGGAACCAAAAAAGAGCCCGCATCTCCAAGACAATCCTAAGTCAAAAGAACAAAGCTGGAGGCATCACGCTACCTGACTTCAAACTATACTACAAGGCTACAGTAACCAAAACAGCATGGTACTGGTACCAAAACAGAGATATAGACCAATGGAACTTTTCATTTTCATTCACATTTAAAACCATAGTGGACATATTTCTAAAATTTTTAAGTGTGAATTTCATAATGCTGCTGATAACAATTTTTATATAGTAAATATATCGAGAGAAACATAGATGATGGTCTCTTTTGAGCTACACTGTTCAGCATTTCTGAAAATATTGGAGTAGTCAGTCACTGTTATTTCTACATCATGATGTGTTATGCATGTTCTACAGAACACAGCTTACCTGGGATTCCCTGCTAAGGAAAGGGTTCCAGGTCAAAGAAGAGTGGAAAATGCAGCATACTGGGAGACTGATTGTGCACATTGACAATATAAGCCCCTGAAGTCTCATAACCAAGAGTCTTGTTTTACTTAACCCAGTAATTTTCGAATTACTTTTAAAACACTGAAGTTTTTAAAAATTGTGTGAGAGTACTATATTGAACCCTCATTATTATAACACTGAATACAATTATCAGATTTTGTCCAGGGTATTCTTTTTCTTATTTTTTTCCTTTAGTGGAGTATTTTAAAGCCTCATTTAGTCACTGCATACTTGCTTATGAATCTGAAAAAAGTGATATTTCTTTATATTTTAAAAAATCCTTTCATTAAAGAACTAGTGCTATCCCTAAAAACATACTTGGAACAACAATGTTCTAAATTAATAATGGTTATAAAATTGACAGAAATTAGAAAGTTATGATGGTAGAGATTTAGTGGAATATATTCAAGAGAGTCATTTTATTTATCATATTGAAATAATCACTTTCAATACATTAATTCTAATTCTACCAATCTTTCTCATTCACTTTTATTAAGACCTAAGTAAAACAAATTTTGTTTTTTGCAGAGTAACATTTTAAAAAATAAGATTATATTATGCTTTCCTACCTTTTAAAATTGAAGAACATATTCTTACATTCCTGGATGTTATACTTGACTTTGCTTACATGCCAAAGGTAGGTAAAGTACACACCAAATGTCGTGAACAACAGCACTGCTATAACATGGCGTATGTGTTCCTAAAACACAAAATGCTATGCAAAGTTATGCAAGGAGGGTGGTCCGATTTCAGACAGGAATTTATAATGCCAGATGCGGATGGCTGTGGCCCACTGTCATGAGGTATGTTCATTTTGAATATTCTGATGTAGCTTGGTACCACTGAGTACAGCTTTCTATTCACCTAATGTTTCATCCAGATGAAAGCTTGTGTAACCAGGTACAAAACTCACATTAGGCTCAAATGGTTTCCTAATGTACCAATGCCATAGAAGCAAATTTGTACTTTAAAAATAGTTACAGCAGAACTGACTATATACACACACACACACACACACACACACACATATATACAGCAAAACTACATTTATATGTATACATGTATACATATACAAGCATCTACAGAAAACATGCTATATAGATATACATGCTGTATATATATATATATAGCAGAACTGACTACACATATATACACATATACATGTATATGTATATATCATTGTTGAACTGAAGAGGGATTCATATTTATAACAACTGCATTTTGTTTTATGCTTTGACTCTTTCATATTTAAATAACTTGGAAATATCTACAATAACTGCTCAACAAGAGCTTTGGTGTTAATGAAGTTGCAAATTCTGGAATCAGATAGGATAGTCTGACCTTACTTTGAGACCAACTTCCAATCACAAGCCTTATAAAGTGACCCCTTATTTGCAAAGGGGCCCTCAGTCCACATTTCTTTATGAGCACATTATAATAGTCATACTTTTTTGAGCTCTTACATAATAAATGTTTTAAATGTATTTTTCACTTATTCCTCAAACAAGCGTTTAAAGTAGATGCTACATTTCATGTTGAACATGATAAATATGTGTAAGTTTTATCAATTAAATAATTTTTAAAGTAATTGTTACAGATGTTCAACTTCTTATTCAATTCCAAAACTTCACAGATTTTGAAAATCAGGTTTTGTATAATTTTTGTCAGTAAAACCTGACTTCTACTAATATGAGTCTATTAATTGTCTTTACCCTACTTAGTACAAACATTCAGAGGCTTTGCTGCAGAAATGTTAATGTTCAGTTATAGAGTATTAGCCCAGACCCCAGTGGGGTGAGGGTGTTATATATAAATACAGTATATGCACTATATTGCATTTCGGAAACAAAAAAAAAAAATACTGAATTATAAAACACCTAGCCATGAGTATTTCAGATGATGATTTCTAAATAACATAGTTTTCTAATAGAAAAAGATGCTTGGAAAAATTAAGTAATTTGCCAAAAATTCCACAGCTGTGAAATTCCACAGTAGCAGAATTGGGATTTTTGAACTACAGTTGGTATAAAATACCTCTATCTACAGTGTGGCTAACACTGCATATGGATGGCTATACAAAAAGCATCTCTACTACAGAAAACAAATTTGAGTCACCTGTTGACTTGTGACTGGTAATTAGCTTTAATTTGTGGGTGAAGTTCAGTAAATTATATCCAGATTTGAGATTTATTCAATGCATTTTATAATTATAAGCAAATTATATCTAGCTCACATTGTTTATATTGAAAACAAAAATGGGCTGGACCCAATGACTCACACCTGTAATCCCAGCACTTTGGGAGGCCAAACCAGGTAGATCACTTTAGGTCAGGAGTTCAAGACCAGCCTGGCCAATATGGTGAAATCTCATCTCTACTGAAAATAAAAATTAGTCAGGCATGGTGGCAGGCACCTGTAATCCCAGCTACTCAGGAGGCTAAGGCAGGAGAATCACTAGTACCCAGAAGGCGGAGGTAGCAGTGAGCTAAGATTGTGCCACTGTACTCCAGCTTGGGCACAGAATGAGACTCCATCTCAGAAAATAAAAAAAGTTAAAACAAAAATAAAGTATTGTTATTAGTACATGTAGAAAAGTCATTAGTATCCCTGAAGGCATTCACAAATCCTATGGACTGAGTTTTCAAGGATGTTGTTTCTTTTACAATCAAACTTTCACACATATAATGCTTTTTGCATATTCACAACTTGCCCATAAGTTGTTAACCACTCAAGGTAAGATATGTTACAAAACCACTGGTTTACATCCTGAATTTTTTTGTGTTAAGACTCCATATTCAAAGTCTGAAGACACAACTGGGATGTTAAGACAAAATATAAACGTATGTTTCAGGAATTAGCACAGGGCAGTTGTTTTTTTAATGCATATGCTGAGTACTAAGCTTATCGCCTCCTGTGACTTCCCCCAAAAGGTAGTAATTGATAGATAGTCCATACTTCTCTGAATGAACATCATCTTACAAATCACTCAATCCTTGTAAATGGAAAGTTCTACATAGCAGTCACTATAGGGATTAGACCCTGAAGTTAAGACCTGTTGGGGAACTTTAGTTCTGAGGTATTTCTGTCATTTATATGTACATACAGATGCTCCTTGGGTTATATCCTGATAAACCCATAATAAGCTGAAAATATTGTGAGTCAAAAATGCATTTAATGTATCCAACTTACAAACATAACTTAACCCAGCCTACCTTAAACGTACTCAGAGTACTTTTATTAACCTACAGTTGAGCAAAATCATCTGACACAAAGGCTATTTTATAATCAAGTACTGAATATCTCATGTAATGTATTTAACACTGTACTAAAAGTGAAAAACAGAATAGTTGTACAGGTTCTCTCACAATGCTGGGCAGCAGCAGCAAGCCGTAGCTCCCAGTCAGCCACACAGTTCGCCTTAACAAGACTTTAAATTTACAATGGGTTTATCAAGACGTAACCCCTTTAAAAGTGGAGGAGTATCTGTATTTTTTCGGAAGTCATAATTTAAAAATATATATGCATTCTTATACTTTTAACAAGGTGGAAGGTGACAGGTATCTGTATAATGAAGAAGAGTAGACACATGAGAGGAAAATAGTTCTATGATCAGAACCTTGGACACAAATACTATGTCTTCAGCCTTATTTCTCATCTGCAGAATAAACTTCCCCTCTGCAAGCCACTTCTCAAATATGAAATGCTGGAAATCCTTTCTAATATCACCACCCTTGGCACACATCCCTTTACCATTATCTCCTTTAGTGTGGTTATTTCAGAATCATTTTAAGTCTTTTTAAAAATTTTTAACCCCTCCTGTTCTTCCCAATAACAATTGTTAATGTAGATTCTTAACTTCCACCACAGTTCTTAATCAATACAAAATGCTACTTCAAAATGTTCTTTTCTCCCAAGTTCTCTCTGTTCCCCGAATTCTTCATATCAAGTTAAAAATATTAATCTACTCAAATTAAGTCTGAAGGATCAAACTATTTTATTAGTCTTATATTAGCTCTGCTCCTACTCCTTGAAGAGAATCTTCTCACTCAGTGTACATCCCTGGCAACTAACAACCTCTTCACCATCTTGTGCTACAGAGTATTACCTAAAATGATCCCAACTCAGTAAAACGTCCCCATCTACCACTGAGCTTAATAATCATCACAGTGGGCTTTGGGCCTATATAAAGGTATTTTCTAAGTTTGAATGCATACATGGGTTTTTTTAATTATTAGATCAACATTAGACTGCCTGTACTTTTTTTCTAAAACTTTAACCTGTTTCAACTACTAATCATTTTACATATAAAACCTTAGTTTTCTATATAATTTAAAGACTATGGTGAATTTCTGACCATCTTCACTTACAATACAATGGTGAGATTAATTTTGCCACTCATCCTGGAACTATATTTCTTTTAGGCTTTGGGTTAATTACTAAATTTTGTTCCGTCTTTCCAGCCTTTTCTTTCCAAAAGTAAGTAAGATTTAAACCTGTAAACATTCTTTGTTATATTATAGTAATATTTAAATGTTTTACAAGTTAGAGTATCAAGTATTTGTTCATATTTACACTGTGATATTTGAGTAGTATAGTAGATATCTGCTATTTTGCCAGGTCCATGTAACCTGACTCTGATTAAAACATCTCACTTCTTTGGGAAACCATTCCTTTCCTCAGTGAGATCCCAATGGAGCTATCCTTGTGTGCACACACACGTGAAGACACACACTCCACTCACACACACACACAAACATACCTGTTTTTCCCCAGCACATTAAGGCCCATCAATGTAATAATCATAAAAGGTCTTCCCGACAACAGTGATTGGTTCCAAGAGAATTAATCCAAAATTTAGTCTTCCCTAAGATTGTAAGAGACTTTGTGTCCCAGGTTACAAGGTATAAGAATCATGTAAGCCTTAATCTCTGGTGTCTTTCCCAGCTTTATGGAGAAAGCTGTCTAGAGAATTAAGTCAACACAGAAAAGTGAGCAGAACCTAGAAAAGGAAAAAGAGAAAAAGCTCCAGATGACATTGTGTGAGCTCCTGAATCCAGGTTTGCCTGAGGCTAGCTAGATTCAACTCCTGCACTGCCAAATTCCATAAACCAAGTAATTCCCTTTTTCATTTGAGCCAAATTTTTAACTCTATGCTAAGGTAAGTATAGATTCAAACAAAGTTGCAAAAAGAGTACAGAGACGTCCTGTGTACACTTCACCTAGTTTTTCCCAGTTGTTCTTAAGTAACCATAGAATAATATCAAATCCAGGAAATTGACATTAGTGCAATATGTGTGAATCGTTCTATGCCATTTCATCACGTGTGTATATTCATGTAACCACCACCAAAAGTGAGATGCAGAATTATTCCATCACCACAAAGTTCTTCCTGTTGCTCTTTTGTAATCAAATCTATCCATTCTTACCTTTGGTAATCACTAATCTGTTCTCCATCTCCATAATTTTGTCATTTTGAGAATGTTATATAAATGAAATAATATAGTACACGACCCTTTGAGACTGGCTTTATTTTTCAATCACCTTAATGTCCATTAGATTCATCCAAGTTGATGCATATATCAATAATTCATTCCATTTTATTGCTTAACAATATTCTATGGTGCAAATGTACCACAATTTGTTTAACCATTTACCTATTGTAGGACATCTTGATTCTTTCCATTTTGGGGCTATTACAAATTAAATTGCTATAAACATTCATGTACAAGTCTTGTGTGTTGAGCTACTTTTATTTTCTGTCCATTGCAACTAAAAGTTTTAAATAATTCAAGCAGGAAAATGACAAAGCAGTGTAAGGAATAAAAATTTTCTTCATCTTTATACATTCTTTCATTTACCCATGAAATAGAAAGTAACATTTCTTCTCTTTCTTTAAGAAGAAATAGAGAATCTTCTTTCTTTGCTTTCTTATTCACTCTTCCCAAAAAAGAAAAGATTTATGTAATCTGGGATTGTAAAATACCATCATCCATTGTTCCACATTGCTCTATTGGGTTGAGTTAAAGTATAGAGCATTACTACTCTATTACTCTATTTCATGTATAGCCATCCCTCTTGCTCCATTTTCTCAAATCTCTTTTTGCCTTCTCATGGCCTTTGTTCTCCCAGTTTTTACTTCCATACAGTAAACAGCCAGTGTCGGTACACACGCCAAGAGCCCCACTGTCCTCCTCTTAGCATTTCCATTTTTGCTCATTTGTGTTCAAAGCACATTGGGTAGATCATGTTTCTTCATGGGGCTGGCTTGATAAGAACCAAGATTTAAACTTGGTGAAGAAGTAGTAGAAAACCCTGTATTTTGTTAGTATGCCCATCCCAGATCTTATTTATGTCTATTTCTCAGTTGGTTTTGAATCCAGAAAAGAGATGTGAGAAATTCGTTTTTCCCAAACCTCCCAACATAAAACGCTTACATATACTATATAAAGTTTCAAAGATATGCCACGTTTAAATTTTTTATTTGTATAAATGTAAGGGGCACAACTATAGTTTTGTTACATAAACATATTGTGCAATAGTAATGTTTGGGCTTTTAGCGTAACCATCACCCAAATAATGTACACTGTGCCCATTAAGTAATTTCTCATTCCTCTTTCCTCTCCCCCATTCCACCTTCTGAGTCTCTTCGTTATTTATTCTTTCTCACTCCATACCCATGTGTACACATTATTTAGCTCCCACTTATAAGCAAGAACATGCAGTATTTGGCTTCCTGTTTCTGAGTTGTTTCACTTAAGATAATGGCCTCCAGTTTTATCCATGTTGCTACAAAGGATATAATTTCATTCTTTTTTATGGGTTTTGTAAGAATTTTATTTCTTTATGACTTTTTGTATTTCATTGTGTATGGAATGTCTAAAGGACAAGAACTTACAATATATATGTATACACAATAGAGTACAAAAAGTAAATGTGGTATGTATATATAAATGTGATATACATATATCACATTATTTATATTATGTGTTAGGGTGATGGCTTAAAGTCTAATGTGTTAATATTCACTCCCTCCCCTGCCCCTCCTACTTGATAGGTATAGATACAGATAGGTATATCTCAAAATTAGAACATTATTTTGAGTTTCTCAATTAAATTATTTCCTGTGCACAGATGATCCATAACTACATTATTCAATTCCACTGACTCCAACTAAGTACCTGTCCTCAAGTTTTCATCCTAGCCCAAACTATCTTTATTATAATAATTAATGCTACCATATTTTTACATTTTTACACTACAGCATACATTTTTACATTACTGTTTTTTACTCATGCATCTTATAAAAATCTACCGATTTTCCCTTATAACCAATCTTCCCTCTTTTCCTAATAAGCTTTTTTTAAATTAATAAAAAGAAGCCAAAAATTGGTATCAAAAAGACTTGCATTTCCCTGCCTGGCCATCACTGGCACATGAGCAGCCAAGCCAGGAGGAATTGGAAGGTATCAAAAAGAGATATACATGGTAGAAAAAGACAGGCAATCTATTGGTAATTACAGCAACACAAGCCTATGTATCTTGGCCATCCTTCACGTGGACTTTTTAAATATCAGTGTTTAACTCCACTAAATACAAGTATTGGCCATTAATTTGATAAAGCCCCCCTTATACTTGCACTCTAGAGTATAAATCATTCAAGCAATTTGGTGCTTACACTGCTAAAGGCTGAAAGTCCATGATCCTAAATATTGCTTTCAAAGCCTATGATGAGAGAGTCTTCCCTGTTGGTTATCTTGTCTGTTTTAAAGTAGTAAACAACCCTAATTGGCTCTTTGTAGTACCCAGCCAGCCAAAGGTACTCCCTTAAATACTTCAAGTACTTTGATGATCTTGAAGAAATGTTTCATTGCTGTCTTTCCTTTCATGGGAAGATTTAGAGGACAAGCCTTGAGAACAAATTGAACTAAATAAACTCTGTGCAGGTGAACTTTAGCACTTCTTTGTAACTAACACAATACATTTTGACTCCTATAACAATTATTTTTCTATGGAAGCTGCTTCCTCATGCTTGTAAATTTAATTTGGCAGGCAGTATTATGTGAAAAAACTTTGATTTTATTTAGTAATCTTCATATCTCCCTTCAGATCGACTCATTGTATCTCCCAAAAAAAGAAATTATGGATAAAAATTCATGATATTTAACATCTTTTGTAGATATTGGGTAGGTTTCATCATCTTTTTCCCACTATTGGAAGTTAATTTTTAACCAAAGAGGGTGGGAAGTGATGGCTGTCAGAATTAGTTGGAACTCTTTACAAAATTCTCCATCTGTCTGTAATTCAGCATCATTGCTCATAGACCCAAGATGATACAGTCGATTGCATAGAAATGGCATTTCCAGGTGAAATTCATTTATAAAAGTAAGCTAATCCCCTGTCATGACCTTAATGACCATTAGAGAGTCCCTTAGCAACCAAAATTAAACTGTGAAGAAGAGATGAATGCAATTATTCATTCGACATGTGCCAAATACGAAAATTTTCTAGTTTCTTCCTTCAATTCATTTAATGCTCATTTAGAAATGCACACCCAAAAGGACTTGATATTTAATTCTTTTATAAACTGTAAACACATCACAGTGGTATTTGGATATCTTACAGACTTTGTCTGTAAACAGAACTTGCTTCAAGGCATATTCCAGATTCTAGTGGGTACAAAATTTTATATACTTAACAAGTTCTTCAATTGAATGCCAATAATTTGTAACATTCGGATGGGAAAAGCACATTTAATACAATGAATGTTATTTATGTGTAGTCTTAGTGGCCATAATAAGGGTTATCTGTAAAAGACATTTGCCAGATAAATTCTGAATTATAGGAAGCATCTTGAAACATATCTATAACTAAAACATATATTTAAATGAAAATTAAATATTCTACATCTTATCATATTAACTAATGCCAGATGGAATGTAACATAATATTGCACAACTTAGCATGACTCAGCAATGTAAGTGGCTTGGATTTAAAATATTTTTCAATTGGAAGTGGTATTAGAAAGAAAAGTGATAGGGTTGGGGAAAGAGAAAATCTGTTCCTGAATAATTAAGTCTTCAGACTATTACATTGCTGAAGCCAGTTGCTGCTTTAGTTACCCACCTGTAGCAAAATGGACCTTTTATATGAAGACATGTCTAGTTTTGAAAGGGTCAATTAGCCTCTCCACAGTTGTACATTAAGAAATATTCATAATGGTAAAAATTTCAAATGAAAAGAAATCGTTGATGCAAAGATGAAACTACCTGTACCTTAGAAGAAAACAAAAAACTGAGTGGAAAAACATTCATTGTAAATATTAGTGAGACAATCACAGACTTTGAAAACTTATATTTTGTATTATAAAATTAACTTACATACAAAGAGTTTGGAAGTGTAATCTATGTTTATTTTACTTAACTAAAATCAGAACCAATAATCCAATAGGTTTATATAACCATAAATGTTGGGGAGAAACTATTGACTTATTTATAGGTAAGCTTGCATTTCTTGAGAGTAAACCTGTCTCTACTTAGGATGTGAAAAACAGTAAAGAAAGTATTTCCCTTAGAAAGAATAAACCAGCAATGTCATATTCCATTGCATTTTGGTTATGTGATGTTCATGGCAACAAGACTAATAAGGTCTATGAAATCTAGGATCACGTTGCATTTGTTTACCCTTATACACCAACACCTAACACAGTACTTCATCCTATATTTGCCTGTGTTCAATAAATGCAATGGGAGACCCTAATATGGTTGACATGGCATTTGCCAGAGAGAAGCAAATTGCTTAATCTAGGGGAACACAATTTGAATGCTGTACAAATAGCATGGTGAATTTATATTGTTTCCACAGTAATTTTAAAAGTGACTTATTTCTTATAATTATCTTTTAAAATATGTTCTAACTCCTCCAGAGTGGCCTAGGTCATATGTTCTATATCTCTCAGGTAGTGAGTGAATCATATAATTTGAAAGGTATATGCTATTTCCCCTTTGTGTGGGTAGAGGGATATGTGGTTATGCGATTCTTGGCAAGGCTCTCATTGTAGGCCTAAACATTGAGTTGTTTTGTTTTGTTTTAAATTATAACTTTTGTCAAAATTTTTTAAAAATCACATCTTAAAATATTGGACTTTAATGTAATGTCAACATTATGAAATAATTACCTAGAGTTATAACTGTAATTGTTTGCATAGTATTTTTAGCTAAAAGTAAGAATTTCTTTCTTTTGCTAAATTAAAACTCATCCAGTAGGCAGCTTTTATTAGTCCTATGTAAATTTACCCTGTCAATATATTTTAAAGTCTAGGTTTTGTAGTAAACCCATAAAAGAAAGAAAAAATAATCATACTTTATATGTAAATTAAAGGTTTTATTAATATTATTATGAATGAGAATTGCATGGAATTACTATTAGCTCTAATTGGCCTGCCTGAATAATCTCAATTAGAAATGAGGAATTGGGTGTTCTGGTCATTTTAATTGGGATTTAACAGTTTTAAATAAGTTTTTTTGTTTGTTTGTTTTTTGTTTTTTGTTTTTTGTTTTTTGTTTTTTTTGAGACGGAGTCTGGCTCTGTCACCCAGGCTGGGGTGCAGTGGCCAGATCTCAGCTCACTGCAAGCTCCGCCTCCTGGGTTTACGCCATTCTCCTGCCTCAGCCTCCCGAGTAGCTGGGACTACAGGCGCCCGCCACCTCGCCCGGCTAGTTTTTTGTATTTTTTAGTAGAGATGGGGTTTCACCGTGTTAGCCAGGATGGTCTCGATCTCCTGACCTCGTGATCCGCCCATCTCGGCCTCCCAAAGTGCTGGGATTACAGGCTTGAGCCACCGTAAATAAGTTTTTTTATTTAAAGCCTTTTTGATTTGACCCTTTAAAGGAAACTGTATTTTCTTCTCTGAAAGAAGAACTCCTTGTTTATCTTTATTCTAAATACTCATCTACACTCTCAAAATTTTACTCTGACACCATATATGTGGTTGTTTTACTCTTACTAACCAATTCTCCAACTCTCTGGGTACCAACTGAGTGTCCTACAATTGAATTATCACAGTGACTACCTGAGGTTAGTACACATCCCACAGGTTAAGGGCTTAGTCCCACAAGACTACTTCCCATTTCATATACCAATTGCAAGTAAAGGTCCCCAGGTTACCCATACAGCTGTCCAACTTGGCTACAAATTGAGGTTCCCAAGACCCCTCTTTGGGTTTGGTAATTTGCTATCAAGACTTACAGGACTCAGATAAACACTTTAATTATGTTTACATCTTCAATCTAAATAACAAACAGAAGATTCCTATAGGAAAATGATACACATTCAGAAACAGAGCATTGCAATGGGAATATGTTTGCTATAATAAACTATGTATATATTCAAGGAGGTAAATGAAGACAAAAGTTTAAAAACAATTGAAGTGAATTGTATAATTGTTTCGAGATAATTATCCTTAACTACAAGGAGCAATAAGAAGGGTGATGCTAGTCAGAAATTAGATATGCTATTGGTGGGCAAATGTCCTCACTGAAGTATCAAAAAATAGTTTTCGATGGCCTTTGTGCAAGTTTGCAGTTTTGGCAGTCTTTGGTGATAGTTTTGGTTAGCAAGCATTTATGCATAAAAACCCTTTCTTTATAAACTTCGTAGCTCTATTCGTCAGGATTTTTTTTTTCAACACAAGTGACTCCATTTTGATCTGACAATGTTCACATTTCCGTCTTTTGATCAATATCTTTCTTCAAAAGCATCACTGATCAATCATCTGTAGTTAGGTTTTTATTGTCCCTTGGGATCAGGATGGATCTATAGTAGTTTGTTAGTCTAGCCCCACAACAGAGGGAGTGACTGATAGCTTTGGATTCAGTTTCAAAACCCTTTTAGCCACATTTGAGCAACATGAAAGGTTTGAAGGGAGTAGTCCTGAGGCTAAGTCTACCTAGAGTCCATTAATAAGTTTAATTTTGTCTGTTTCATAGTCTTTTGCTATCAAAGTGCTGGCCCAGCATTATTTTGTTAAGGGTTGTAATTCTGCAAAAATTTAACTAGTAACAAATATAAAGTCTAAAAAGGGAAAATACAAAGTAAAATTAATAGTAGTATGTCAATCTCAGTTTGCATAATGTTTTTGAGCCTAAAACCTCTGCTTAATGGCAACCAATTGAATAAATCAAATGACTATTACCCTGCCAGGTAGAAAAGATAGACGTTGAGAAGGGTAAGAGTTTTGTTACAATATATAGCCTTGTTTTGGTCTCTTGGAAAAAGTTGTCCACAGCATGAAAACATCAATTTCTCATCCTGGCTTGTAGTTTAAATGTCTCCGGTATGACATCAGATAGTTTGGTGAACTTTTTGTGTGGCCTATACATCAGACACCATACTTGTTCCTTAAAATTCATCTAGTATTAGCTTGCAGGGCTTCATGAGCACAGCAGTTTCCATTTTTAGTAACTTCATGAAAAAATGTGTTATTGGAGGAATATAGAATGATTAAGGATCTAGCCTCATTTATAGGTAGATAAAAACATTTGAAAGCAGTATATAGAATTGCAATCTAATAACAGGTGTATTATAGCTTTTCTTTAAAAGCATAACTTTTTCTCTCTACATAGATCACATAGGAATCTCAAATTTTAAAACGTTTTGAGATTAGGAAGCCAAACTAAGGCAGATTTTAATTTTAGCTACAGTCTTAAAGTTCTGAGCCTACACAGAAGTGACAGTTTTTATTTACTCACTGTGAGGCTGGGAACCCTTGAAGCCAGGTGTTCTATAAACATGCTCAAATATAATATTTTATGCAAAATTTTGGTAATATCACCAGTTGTATATTGCCACAAAGAAAGAGCAGATTGTTATTAGACATGCAAATAACCATATTGATGTAAGAATACAAAGGAATAGTTTTCAAATTTTAGAGTAATCAAGTAGGCATATAAATCAAATGTTTCTATCTTTGTTTAAAAAAGTATACTTTACAAAACTGCTGTAAACTATAGATAGCTTACTAAAGAAAATTTTCTTAAATATGAAAAACAAAATGTTTAAGTAAGGGCCAACAATGTTTCAATTAAATGTCATAAAACATTATCAGTTATTCACTGTCATGTAATTATTTTTTATCCTGCTTGAGCATGATTAGAAGTTTTATGAACCCATCAGCTTCTTCATTAGAGTTTTGAAAAAACTTAATTTAGTCCACTGATCTTAAAGTTAGTGGAAAACTGTATTTTAGAGTACTTTTCAGAGTCTCTTCCAGGAATTTGATTGCTAACGCCTTTAGAGAAGAATTTAAAGCAATAACTGTGGATGACAAAAATTTAGAATAGCCATGGTTGAAAATCTGATGGACATTCATTATAATAAGTAATTGACAAAAAAATTAATTTTTTGTGCCATAAAACATCATATCCAGAATAAGACTGATTACATAATTGATTACTAAAAGTTTTATGTAATTTTAGGACATACCCATAAATGTAACTGAAAGAAGGTTTGACATATCATTTGTCATATGAAGGTTGGGCATATCATTTGACAATGCTTCCCATACAATTTACTAAATAAACCTAATAATTTAATATGTCTACAAGATGAGAGATATATTCTCTGATGCTCTACAGGAGCCCAAGTGGATAATCTCAAAGTTAATCCTTGGTCAAAAATACTTAATTTAGAATGTTTATCTTGGGGAAGCCTGTCTAAGACATCAAAACATTCAAAATATTTGACTAAAGTGAGAGTACACATCACTATGAAATAATAGTCATTCAGTTAACTGAATAGTAATTGGAAGACTTCAAAAGAAGTACAGAAAGGTGCATGGATGTAGAAACCTTGAGCCTTTCAAAGTTCACTATTTCTAAGTAATCAAAAAACTAATAAATATAACACAGGAAATTATCCTGATAAAACATGTGTTATATTTTAGTCCAGTTACCAAAAAAAGTTTTTTAAAAAAAAACTCCTTTTATGTGATTGCCCCTTCTTTTGGGAAGCCTATTTAGATAAACCAGAAGTCAAAACTGATGAAAAGGTACTTTAATTTAATGAGATACAGGAAGAGTATGTCCAAGTTTACGAGTGCTAATTATAGTCAACTTGGTCCCACACAAAATCCATTTTATCCAAAGTATCCTTCATGAACCTTATTATGACTTGCTCAAACCTTTGACAACATGTTTAGACTTTCTCTTTGTCCTGTACTTCCTCTTTCTTAAATAATCAGTCATTCACTTAAGGACAAAAATTTATCATACAAGATTCTTCCTCATTCAAAATTATTTTTTTAACCTTCCTTACAAAAAATATATTTTCATGTCTGTAACTTTCTTTACTTATTTTTCTCCTATTTTTTTCCTTTCAACCTTTATTTCCTTCATAAATCTATATTTTTAAACAACCTTTAGATAACCTCTGAATTCGATGAAATTATTTTTTCTCAATGAGGAATACATTTGTATGCCTTTCTTATAATTTTTCTGTCATTAAAAAATCTCATTTTGGTACACTTTAACTACAGAATTACATATATAATAATTAGTTATAACTCTCAATAACCTTAATTTTTAGCAAGCAATTTTGAACTGTCACATATCAGTATCTGATAGATAAAAACCATTTTACAGCTTTTAGAAACCTGTTTCCTCGTAACATAATTGTTATATGTATAAATACACCAAATAATGTGATATATTTAGTCTTGTTATAAAATTTTAAGAAGTCAAGAACATATTACTATCAGTAATATGTTTTAGTTTTTATCTTATTTGGAAATTATCCAGATAGTTAATCTATCACTTAATAAAACATAACATAATTTAAGATTTTTTTTTTTTTTTTTTTTTTTTTTTTTTGAGACGGAGTCTTGCTCTGTAGCCCGGGCTGGAGTGCAGTGGCCGGATCTCAGCTCACTGCAAGCTCCGCCTCCCGGGTTCCCGCCATTCTCCTGCCTCAGCCTCCCAAGTAGCTGGGACTACAGGCGCCGCCACCTCGCCCGGCTAGTTTTTTGTATTTTTAGTAGAGACGGGGTTTCACCGTGTTAGCCAGGATGGTCTCGATCTCCTGACCTCGTGATCCGCCCGTCTCGGCCTCCCTAAGTGCTGGGATTACAGGCTTGAGCCACCGCGCCCGGCCAAGATTTTAAACTACATGAAAAGTTTATTTATAATATTTAGTACATTTACATTTACTTACTTTATTTTTAAGTATTATAAGTAGATTACTTATGAAACCTAAGATATTAGACAAAGTTAGTCAACATTTCAAGTTATTTTCCTCTTAACCATTTTTATACCCTGTGAATGTCAGGTGTTTACCTAAGTAAAAAATATATGGATATTTTCTGGTAACTCAGAAGATATACCTGTTCTTGTTTAAAACCAACAATATTAAATTAGCCTTAGTTATCAAATAATTATACAATCAAAGATCATTTAGCATTAGGCTAAATGTATAGTTTTATAACCTTTGTATCAAACATTGACACCTAAAAAGAGACAAATATATAATTGTCTGATGAGTAAACCCAGGCAAAAATGTATTCTATTTTGAAGATATTTATTTTTATTTTACCAACAATATAAAAACCAGCTTTTTAAAGATTTACTCAAGTCGTGTGAACAAAAAGCCGTTTGGGTTGGTGACTATACAGTTTATATAAGCACTAATGCATTAAAGCCAATCTGAATAGAATTTCTTAAGGGATTTCTGGTTGACTATAACAGTTTTTACCATGAAGTCACAATACACAGCTTAATACATGTACATGTCCATAAATGTACCTAAACACATGTACACACCCAAAAATAGCATTGCTTTTATTTAGAATGTTAGTCTTGACACAGTAAAACATATTAACTCACCTGTTTATAAAAGATATTTGGATACAAATTATATTTCTGTTAACATTGTATATTAGTCCATTTTCAAGCTGTTGATAAAGACATATACAAGACTGGGAAGAAAAAGAGGTTTAATGGACTCTCAGTTCCACATGGCTGAAGAGGAAGGCAAGGAGGAGCAAGTCATGTCTTACATGGATGGTGGCAGGCAAAAGGAGATCTTGTGCCCTATAAAACCATCAGATCTCATGAGACTTACTCACTATCATGAGAACAGCATGGAAAGGACCCACCCCAAAGATTCAATTACCTTACACCAGGTCCTTCCCACAACACATGGGAATTGTGAGAGCTACACTTCAAGATGAGATTTGGGTGGGGACACAGCCAAACCATATCATTCCACCCCAGCACCTCCCAAATCTCATGTCCTTATATTTCAAAACCAATCACGCCTTCCCAACAGTCCCCCAAAGTCTTAACTCATTTCAGCATTAACTCAAAAGTCCACAGTACAATGTCTCATCTGAGATAAGGCAAGTCCCTTCAGCCTATGAGCCTGCAAAATCAAAAGCAAGTTAGTTACTTCCTAGATACAATAGGGTATAGGCACTGGGTAAATACAGCCACTCCAAAATTCAAGTCCAAAATGAAGCAGGGCAGTCAAATCCTAAAGCTCTGAAATGATCTCCTTTGACTCCATGTTTCACATCCAGGTCACATTGATACAAGCAGTTGGTTCCCATGGTCTTGGGCAGCTCTGCCCTTGTGGCTTTTCAGGGTACAGCCTCCTCACCTGGCTGCTTTCATGACCTGGCATTGAATGTCTGCTGCTTTTCCAGGTGAACAGTGCAAGCTGTTGGTGGATCTATCATTCTGGGATCTTGAGGATGGTGGCCCTCTTTTCACAGCTCCCAGTAAGGTCTCTGTGTCAGGGCTCCAACCCCACAATTCCCTTTTGTACTGCTCTAGCAGAGGTTCTCCATGAGGGCCCCACCCCTGTAGAAAACTTCTGCTTGGGCACCCAGGCTTTTCCATACATCTTCTGAAATCTAGGTGGAGGTTCCCAAACCTCAATTCTTGACTTCCATGCACCCATAGGCTCAACATCACGTGGAAGCTGCCCAGGCTTGGGGTGTGCACCCTCTGAAGCTACAGTCCAAGCTGTTTCTTGGCCCCTTTTAGCCATGGCTGGAGCAGCTGGGATGCAGGACACCAAGTCCCTAGGCTGCACAGAGCAGAGGGGCACTGGGTCTGGCCCACGAAACTATTTTTTTCTTTTAGGCCTCTGGGATTATGACCAGAGGGGCTGTTGCAAAGGTCTCTGATATGCCCTGGAGACATTTTCCCCATTGTCTTGGTGATTAACACTTGACTCTCTGTTACTTATGCAAATTTCTGCAGCTGGCTTGAATTTCTCCTCAGAAAATGGGTTTTTCTTTTCTATCTCATTGTCAGGTTACAATTTTTCTGAAATTTTATGCTGTTTCCCTTTTAAAACTGAATGCTTTTAACAGCACCCCAGTCACATTTTGAATGTCTTGCTGCTTAGAAATTTCTTCCACCAGATATTATAAATCATCTCCCTCCAGTTCAAAGTTCCACAAATCTCTAGGCCTGGGGCAAAATCCCACCAGTCTCTTGGCTAAAGATAGCAAGAGTCACCTTTATTGCAAGTCCCAACAAGTTCCTCATCTCAATTTGAGACCACCTCAGCCTGGATTTCATTGTCCTTATTATGAGCATTTTGGTCAAAGACATTCAACAAGTCTCTAGGAAGTTCCAAACTTTCCCACAAACTCTAGGAAGTTCCAAACTTTCCCACATTTTCCTATTTTCTTCTGAGCCCTCCAAACTGTTCTAACCCCTGCATGTTACCCAGCTCCAAAGTTGCTTCCACATTTTCAGGTATCTACAGCAGCACCCTACCCTAGGTACAAATTGACTGTATTTAGTCTATTTTCACGTTGCTGATCAAGACTGGGAAGAAAAAGAGAAGTTAATGGACTTATAGTTCCACATGGCTGGAGAGACCTCATAATCATGGCAGAAGGCAAGGAGAAGCAAGTCATGTCTTCCATGGATGGCAGCAGGCAAAGGGAGAGCTTGTGTAGGAAATTCCCTCTTATAAAACCATCAGATCTTGTGAGAGTTATTCACTATCAGGAGAACAGTACAGTAAAGACTGAACCCCAAGACTCAATTACCTCCCACCAGGTCCCTCCCACAACATGTGGGAATTGTGGGAGCTGCAATTCAAGATGAGATTTGAGTGGGGACACAGCCAAACCATATCACATGGTTAACCTTTATTTACCCCATTAGGCAATCTAATGAAGGATATGGACCAAAATTGGGCAAAGCAGTTTCCATTGTGGTTTGGTTTTGAAAGACCTTTTTTTTCAGTTTCAAATGAGTGGAGGTTTCAGTTTTCAATATTTACATTTTAGCTAGGACTGGCTGAATTGTATAAGGAAAATAAAATCTCTAAATAGCCATAACTTTTAGTAGCAAATCTATTTTTTGTTGGCTAGTTGGATTTGCTTGACTAATGAATGCAGATGGAGAAGTATTTTAGCAGGGTCATTTTTTTTGTTTGGTTGGTTTTCTTTTTGGCTCCTATGAGGCAGACAAAGCAATTTTTATGATAGATAGAGATACCTTATATTATTACTGTGAGCTGAAGGTTTTGACCTGTTTGATCATGTGTGATCTTAACTTCTTTAAGCACTTATCTACTTATTTTCTTTCATAGTATCAATCCTTCAATTAGCTATTCTGTCATCCTAAGCAATTGTTAGGCAAACCTGACTAACAGGTTTATTTAAATTTACATTTAAAAATGTGCCTAACTTGTTGTTTATAATAGAAGTGTTTTAATTTGTAAGACATTAATTTGAAAGCCCTTTAAGACTGTTTAAAAGTCTTAACTGAAAAGCTATAAGCAGAAAGTTTTATCTCAACACCAGTAGAAAAGTTAGCAGATTCAAAGTAGGCAGAAAAATAAAACAGAGGGATAGAGAGAGTTAGGAAGCTTCTACACATTAATTCTGTAATTACAGGGAATTTTTAGAGAGTTTGAATAATGACCAATTGAGCCTTGAGTTTTTCTTGATGTAATTTGCCCATCAGTTTAAAAATGTGCATGAGAACAGGTCATAATATGTAGTCAGCTAGAGTTCCACAAACCCTTGGCATGCCTTAATGTTTGAGAATTCCATTCTATTTCTCATTAATCTCTTGAAAGCAAAGATAATTTTATAAATCCTTTGGACCAGTGTTTTAGATGGTAGTGGCCATGGCAGTGACTTTTAATTAGCCATCCTGCACCCACCATTTAGAATATTCATTTTTGCTTTCAGAAATTTTGAAATAAGTAACGGAAAAGAACCAAATTATTTACAGATACACATAACCAACCCAAAATAAAAGCAAAATACCAAATTAGGCAAACAGAAAGAACTAAAAGTAAATTCACTAAGAACGATACTACTCAAAGACAGAATGTAAATTATGTGAATCCAGAGTGCTCAAACCAGAATAACGCTTGTCCTTATACCCTAAAGGACTTGTCAGAAAGATAAAAAGTATTTTATTATCCCAGGAAGGATGCAAGGTTCTTCATTTCAGTTGGCTTATAACAACAACAACAATAATAACAACAACAACAACAACAGCAAAACAGTCAGGAGCTTCTAACAAAAAGAAGGAAGCTTGGCCTGACAGAAGACTCACAATGGCAGAATAGCTGAGTTGTGGAAGCAGAGAGCTGAAAGGGCTCAGATGAGTACTGCATACCAGTTCCAAATATTAACAATTCCTTTTGATAATAATCTTTCTTCAGATCCCACTTCTGACACCATTTATGTTCAACCTAAAAAACCAGAGAGAGGCTATTTAAAAGAAAATGATATTTATTTGGGAATACAGTATTGCAATGAGAATACATGTGCCATAGTAAACCCTGTGCATATTCAGAGAGTTAAAAAAAGACAAAGGACCCCGTCTCTACTAAAAACACAAAAAATTAGCCAGTCATGGTGGCAGGCACCTGTAGTCCCAGCTACTGGGGAGGCTGAGACAGGAGAATGGCGTGAACCCAGGAGGCGGAGCTTGCAGTGAGCCGAGATTGTGCCACTGCACTCCAGCCTGGGTGACAGAGCGAGACTCTGTCTCAAAAAAAAAAAAAAAAGATAAAGGATTTTAAAGAAAAAATGAGCTAGATTACACAGTTGTTTTGAGGTAATTAAGATAATTATCCTTGTCTATAAAGATCAATAAAAACAGCGATACCAGTCTGAAGTTAGCCAGTTGCTAGAAACATGTCCTTGCAGAAGTAGTTTTTGTGTAAGGTTGTGATGGCCTTTATGCAAGGTTGTTTTTGAAAGTCATTTGTGACAGTTTTTGTCATCAGGCATTTATGCATATGAACTCTCTTTTCATAGCCTTCCCTGGCTCTAATTTTCAGATTTTTAAAAAATAAACATGAATCCATTTTGAATCTGATAACTTTCACAATCTGTTTATCTTAAAGGATACAACTCAGAAACACCCAAACAAGAGGGGGTATGGGGAAGGCAAGTGGAGCTCCAAGGTACCCTTCAGGTATACCACCCTCCCGCACAACCACCCTGTTCACCAACATGGAAGCTCTCCAAATTTCATTCTCTTGCGTGTTTATGGAAGCTTCATTATGTAGGCTTGATTAATTAAATCATTGGCCATTGGTGCTTAATTTAATCTCTAGGCTCTCTACCTTCACTTCAATTACATGGTTGGGTGCCCTGGCAACCAGCCTTCATCCTGTGATTATCCAGGGGCTTTCCAGAATCACCTCATTAACATAACCCAGGTGTGGTTGAAAATAGCTTATTATGAATAACAAAAGATGCTCTATTCACCCTTCTCTTATCACTTAGGAAATTCCAAGGGCTTTAGGGGCTCTGTGACAAAAATAGGTACAGACACCAAATATATATTTCTTATCACAATATCACAGACCCTATTTGTTGAAAATTGATATTAGAACCTTACAGTAAAATAAACACTATGTGTTTCTTTCCATCTCACTTAACCTTCCGTGCAGTGCTGGAATCTCTTCTACGGTATTCCTACTTCTTTCTGAAAATTGTAATGGATAGGAAACTAATGTCTTTGGAAGGTGACACACTCCATTACTAAAATATTATAATTGTTAGAGAGTTCTGATTTCTATTAAATCCAAATCTGGCTCACTGAGACTTTGGTCCACTGGTTATAGTTTTGTTCTTGAAAGAAATAAAAATTACATATCTTGCCCCCAATTTAACACTTATACCTAACATAAAATCTGCCATGCAGTACTATCAATGATTTCTTATATAAAAATTATAGGAGGTCATTGTTTTGGATACAGCTCCTGTACTAGGCCCCAACAAACCAGATTAAAATTAAAAACAGACTCAGCTATGCTGAAATACCACTTTATCAAACCTGAACTAACTTGATAAGTGACTTAGTAATTAGAATAGAGAAATAACACTTACCCAAACAGACCAGTTTAAAATCTTTAATCAGCATAATAATTAAGTTTCCTCTGCTTTAATCCTTATTCACCGAAAAAACGGTAGCGTAAAATAACCTGTTATTTAATGAGTTATTTTTCTATTCTTCTGTCTAAAAGTAACTAATATATTCTTTGTTCTTTGTTTCTGCTTACTTCAGCCCTTCTCTGTCTATAATGGTAAACTCTTCTGCTCAGCCCATTGGAACACTTATTCTATTTTATGAATTAAAATGTTGTCCAGTTCTAGAATCACAATTAAAGCCAATAAAAGTATTTAAATTAAATTTATTGTAATTTTTGTCTTTTGACACATTCTTACAAGGGCTTGATAATGTCATTGGGAATGACCCAGTTCCCTAATGTTTGCATTTCTTGTATTGGTCAGAAATGCCTTCAGCTGCAAGGAAAAGCATACTCAAATATAATAGCTTAAGAAGTGAAGACATGCTCACATAATTAGAAATCTAGAGATAGGCAATTGCTAACGTTTGCTCAACAGTTCAGTGATGCTCAGGGATATTTTCTCTGCAATTCTCTAGGTCTTTATGGTCATCTCCTTTGTTTAAGGCAGGAAGAAAAAGGAAGTGCTATATCTTTTATTTTCTCATGAAAGCAAGTGCTTTCCCAAAAGTCCTGCAACCAGACTGCATGACTTACTTACCATTGTATTTCCAGCCCTTAATAGAATATGGCACCTATTATGTGAGCACTAAATGTTATAAAATTAATAAATGAATGAATGTCTTATATAAACACAACCATATGAGCCAAACTCTGGCTTTAAAGGTATTCTGACCAGAGGAAAGATAAATATAAAATTAAAATACAAAGCAATCAAAAAGCTCTCACTTGTCTTTAAAGGGAGAGGAAAACAATCATAAGGAAACAAAGCAGACTTATTTAAGTGTTTATTCTTGCTTGCTAGCAATTTAAAATTGACAAAGGGAGCTCCAATGGCACATATTTAATGATTATTATTTTCAAATAAAATAATAATAGAAAACATAAAATAAGTGATCAATAAGTTGGTGTTGTGAAGGCTTCCCTGGTAAAATCTCAAAACACCAAAGCTAAAAAGTAAAATAACCAAAGTTTTAAGGAAGGAAAAAAACCTGAAAGCTTGTGAGATATCCAAAAATCTCAGACTTCATCCCATATCTCCTGAATCAAATCTGTACGTTAGCAAGATTTCCAGGTGATTTGGAATGTGCACATCCTTTCATTTTTTTCCTCCCTTCACCATCCATTTCTCTTAATTACATTATTATGTAATAACTGTTCTATTCTTTTACATAATCCTATTGAGGCTCTCAATATTATTATTATTATTTTGTACATGTCATTGATATAGAACTAAGTAATATGGTTTGGTCCAAGATGAAGGAAATGTGTACTTTACATCAGAGTTTATCTGCCTTGACACTACTAACATTTTGGGCCCCACTGTCCTTTGCTATGGAGAGCTGTCCTATGCACTGTAGGGTGTTTAGCAGCATTCTAGGCCTCTACTCACTAGATGTCAGTAGCAATCTCCACTCCATTGTAAAAACCAAAGGTGTTCTCAGACATTATCAAATTTTTCCAGGAAACAATATAGTCCTTGATTGAGAAACAATACTCTACATTAAAACTTTGCCATTTGATAGGAATCTTCCAAGCCATGTTTCTAAATTTCTTTCTATATCTTTTTTAATCTTCAGTTTATAACCAGCTGCCACTGTTTACTGTATATTATATTATTCTATTACAGGCATATGTCCAAGATATTTTGGGTTCAGTTCCAGACCACTGCAATAAAGCAAATATCGCAGTAAAGCCATCATATGAATGTTTTTGTTTCCCAGTGCATATAAAAGTTGTGTTCATACTATCCTGTTAGTCTATTAAGTGTGCAGTAGCATTATGTCTAAAAAACAGTGGGCATGCCTTAATTTTAAAATGCCCTATTGCTAAGAATGCTAACAATTATCTGAGCCTTCAGCGAATTGTAGTCTTTTTGCTTGTGAAGGCTCTTTCCTCAATATTGATGGCTGCTGACTGATTAGGGTGGTAGTTGCTGAAGGCTGGAATGGCTGTGGCAATTCTTAAAATAAGATAAAATTTGTCATATCAATTGACTCTTCCTTTCATGGAAGATTTCTCTGCAGCATGTGATGCTATTTGATTGCATTTTACCCACTGTAGAACTTTCAAAATTTTAGGCAATCCTTTCAAACTCTGCTGCTGCTCTATCAGCTATGTTTATATCATTTTCTAAGTTCCTTGTTATCGTTTCAACAATGTTAATAACAGCTTTACAAGGAATAGATGGTGAGCTTTCTCAAGAAACCACTTTTTTTGTTCATCCATAAGAAGCAACTCTTAATTTGTTCAAGTTTAATCATGAAATTGCAGCAATTCATCATGTCTTCAGGCTCCACTTCTAGTTTTAATTCTCATGCAAGAAATATGCCCACCATATCTGCAATTAGTTTCTCCACTGAAGTCTTGAACCCTTCGTGGTCACCCATGAAGGTTGGAATCAACTTCCTTCAAACTCCTATTATGTTGATATTTTTACCTCCTCCCCAAAATCACCAATGTTCTTAGTGGCATCTAGAATGGTAAATCCTTTCCAAAAGTTTTTTCAATTTACTTTGCTCAGATCCATCAGATGAATTACCATTTATGGCAGTGATAGCCTTACAAAATGTATTTCTTACACAAGAAGACTTGATAGTTGAAATTACTCCATGGTTCATGGCCTGCAGACCGAATGTTGTGTAAACAGACATGAAAACAACATTAATCCCTTTGTACATCTCCATTAGCAATCTTGGGTGATGAGGTGCATTGTCAATGAGCAGTAGTATTTTGAAAGGAATCTTTTTCTGAGCAGTAGGTCACAACAGTGGGCTTAAAATACTCAGTAAACTATGCTACAAACAGGTACACTGTCATCTAGGCTTTGTTATTTCGTCTATAGAGCATAGGCAGAGTAGGCTTAGCATAATTCTTAAGAGCTCATGGATTTTTGGAATGGTAAATGAGCATTAGCTTCAACTTAAAACTCACCAGCTGCTTTAGCCCCTAATGGGAGAGTCAGACTATACTTTGAAACTTCAGAACCAGGCATTGATTAATCTCTAGCTATGAAAGCTGGCACCTTCTTCCAACAGAAGGCTGTTTTGTCACCACTGAAAATCTGTTGTTTGGTATAGCCACTTTTGCTAATGATCTTAACTATATCTTCTGCATAACTTGCTGTAGCTTCTCCATCAGCACTTGCTGCTTCACCTGGCACTTATATGTTCTGGAGAAGTCTTTTGTTAAACCTTATGAATCAACTTCTGCTACCTTCAAACTTTTCTTCTGCAGCTTGCTCACTTATCTCCCAGCCATCACAGAATTGAAGAAATCTAGGGACTTGCTCTGGATTAGGCTTTTGCTTAAGGGAATGTTGTGGCTGATTTGATCTTCTATCCAAACCACTAAAACTTTCTCTATGCCAGCAGTAAGGCTGTTTTGCTTTTTTATGATTCATGTGTTCACTGGAGTAGCATTTTCAATTTTCTTCAATAATTTTTCTTTGCATTCACAACTTGGCTATTTGGCACATGAAGCCTATCTCAGCCTTCAACATGCCTTCCTTGGTAAACTTCATCATTTCTAGATTTTGATTTAAAGTGAGAGATGTGCAACTCTTCCTTTTACTTGAACACTTAAAAATGAGGCGATTGTAGGGTTATTAATTGACCTAATTTCAATATTGTCGTGTCTCAGGGAATAGAGAAGCCTGAGGAGAAGGAGAGAGATCAGGAAACAGCTGGTCAGTAGAGCAGTTAGGACACAAACATTTATTAATTAAGTTCCCCATCTTATATGACTGAGGTTCGTTGTGCCCCAAAACAATTCCAATAGTAACATGAAAGATCACTGATCACAGATCATTATAACAAACGTAATAATGATGAAAAATTTTGAAATATTGTGAGAATTACCAACATGTGACACAGAGATATGAAGTGAGCACATGCTGTTGGAAAAATGGACTTGCTCAATGTAGGCTTGCCACAGGTCTTCAATTTGTAAAATACACACAATCTGTGAAGCTCAATAAAGCAAAATGTCATAAAACAAAGGAAGTCTGTACCTGGGTTTGCTTTTTCTTTGGTACTCTATCTCCTTGGGTAATTTTTCAATAGAGGGTGTGTAGACACAGACTTCTAAAGTTCTTCTTTGTCCAAAAATATCTCAACTTGGCTCTTAGTGGCTTGGCTGATTAAATAATTCCAAATTTAGCATTTTTTCCACCCAGAACTCTGAAGATATTGCTTCACTGGCTCATCCAGTGTTGCCAATGTGAAGTCTGATACCTGTATTATTATTCCTCATAGACTCTGGGATATATCTACTTACTACATGATGAGTTAGATAAAATTGGCAATGTATGACCATTTTTTTTCTTATAAAGCAACAAGTTCAGGTAGTTTAACCTAATATTTGCTTTCTATTTGTCTTGTTTTTATTATATTTATATTATTATATTTCCTTTCATCCCTTGGTCAAATTCTTTTGAATTTTTTTGTTACATTTTTCTTTACTAGTTTGAATGCAACCCTTCTTTTATTGTGAGTAATTACACTAGAAATTATAACACGCACCGTTGACTTACCAAAATCTAATGGTACTTGGTAATTTTACCTCCTCCGGGACAATACAAAGACTTTTACACACTTTCACTTTGTTTACCTTCTCTTGACTTACATGTTTTTGTGTATATATAAGTTTGCTCTATATTTTAACATGAAACAAATTGTTATCATTATATACAATGTTGATTTAGCTTTATTCCCATCATATTGCATTTTGGTTGCTTTCCATTCGTCATGTGTCTTCCGGATGCCACTAAGTACTCTTTAGAGCAGTTTGTCTTGTGGATTTTATGAGTACTTATTTACTGGAGACTATCCTATCCCAGCTTTATTTTATTTTATATTTTATTATTTTATTTTTTTGAGACAGGGTCTCACTCTGTAGCCCAGGATGGGGTGCAGTGGCACAATCACGGCTCACTGCAGCCTTGACCTCCTGGGCTCAAGCAAACCTTCCCCTTCAGCCTCCCGAGTAGCTGAGACTACCCACCTAGCTCATTTAAACAAATTTTTTTGTAGACACAAGGGCTCACTATGTTGTCCAGGCTGGTCTCAAACTCCTAGGCTAAGGTGAATCTCCCACCTTGGCCTCCCAAAGTGTTGGGATTACATGCCTGAGCCACCGTGCTGGCACCATCTTTATGCTTGATAAATATTTGATTGGCTACAAAATTCTAGGTTGGCAAGTGTTTTCTTTTAGTGCCTTAATGACATCCATTCCACTGATTTTAATTAGGAGGAGTCAGGGTCAGTACTACTGTTACTCCTTTAAAGATAATGTCTTTAATGTTTTTTTCTCTTTGTTTTTGGCTTTTTATTTCTACACTTTCACTATATTTGGATGTGGATTTCCGTCTTTTCTTTCTCCTTTCTTTTTAAATCATGCTTGAAACTCAATGGACATTTGAAATCCGTAGATTGAGATCAGGGAACTTTTCAATCATAATCTCTTTAAATACCTTATTTCATCATGTTCATAACACCGTCAATTATAACTTGCATGACTAATTCACGTATCCAAGAAAAAAAAAAGAAGAGACTCATGGCTGATTACTTAAACTATAACGTATACCCTTGTCACTTAAGAATTTGGATCTTATTCTTGTTGCAGAAGCTCTTTTTCTAAGACAAAGTTGTGTTATATGTCATTGTTTAGATCTATATTTGTTGGAGTTCTCCAGAGAAACAGAACCAATAGGATGTGTATACAGAAATAAATATATTTATTTTGAGGAATTGGCTCATGTGATTGTGAAAGCTTAGTCAGTCCAAAATCTAGCGGGGAGGCTAGCAGGCTGGAAACTCTGGAAACAGCCTCAGTTCGAGTCCAAAGGCAGTCTGTCGGGAAATCAAGAAGAACCAATATTGCACATGAAGTCTAAAGTTAGTCTGCTGGATAATTCCCCCCTGCTTAGGTGAGGTCAGCCTTTTGTTCTGCTCAGGCCTTCAATGGATTGGATGAGGCACACCCACATTATGGAGGGCATTTGCTTTACTCAAAGTCTACTGATATAAATAAAAGTAAGACTCATCCAAAAATACACCCATGGAAACATATAGAATAATGCTTGACCTGATATGTGGGCACTGTGGCCAAGCCAGGTTGATATATAGAATTCATCATCACAATACCCAATAAGGAAAATATATGCAAAACAATTACCAACATAGATATTCCCACAACTTTTTCCCACTAAGAATCCAAATTTTCCTAATCACATTTTGACTACTGTCTGTGTATAGCATATTCTCAAAGATTCCATAAAGGAACAAAAAGCTATAGTGATAGACTCTCAATCTGGCTTTGAAATTACGTAAAGCTAGCCTACTACTGACCTCTTTGAGAACACTGTTAAACAATTCTGATTGATGTCCTTCATTCTCTCCCCACAAACATTTGTTTCCTAGGGAGGTGAAGAGAGTGTTGCATTATTGTCCTTGAGATTTTCTTCCAAATAACTGACCTCCCATTCTGGAAGTTTTCATGGTTATCCTTTTGATATTCAAATATGCACAAGAATGAGCATTGATAACTGATGCCCAGCTTCAGTAAAAGTGATATGTAAGATATCAAACTGTGGCCGGGCGCGGTGGCTCACGCCTGTAATCCTAGCACTTTGGGAGGCCAAGGCGGGGGATCACAAGGTCAGGAGATCGCGACCATCCTGGCTAACACGGTGAAATCCCGTTCTCTACTATCAATACAAAAAATTAGCCGGGCGTGGTGGCGGGCGCCTGTAGTCCCAGCTAATCGGAGGCTGAGGCAGGAGAATGGCATGAACCCAGGAGGCAGAGCTTGCAGTGAGCCGAGATCGTGCCACTGCACTCCAGCCTGGGCAACAGAGCAAGACTCCGTCTCAAAAAAAAAAAAAAAAGATATCGAACTGTAAGATACATCTTTATTTCAGAAAAAGTTAAGTATGAAAAATGAATATGCAACTCAACATCAATTAAAGAATTTATAACCTCTTTCCTTTCCCTTTTCTCCTTTTGGGACTCCAATTAAATGCATGCTAAACCTTCTATGTATTTAAGTATCTTTCTCCTCAAATTTTTTTTTAAATCATTTTACTGCTGCTAAATTCATCCTATAGGTCCTTACTTTTTATTCTTGCATTTTCAGTTCTAGAATATCTAGTTGATTCTTTCACAAATAAGCGATGTTCCAATTTGTATGTATTCCAGGTACGTCTTGAAATTTGTATGTTTGTCTTTTATCTCCAGGAGTATTTCAGGTATTATTTTAAAGTTATATTTTATGAAAGAAAAAAGTTCAAATAAATGAATAAATGCATGCTAGGGAATAAAAACATTATATGCGACTTGCAACTACAAGCAGCATACACACCACAGATCGTAAAGGGTCAATGATGAATTTTTCTATTAGTTTCCAGTTCCTCCCTGATAAAACAGTACTTGAATATAGAGGTCACAAGCAAACTCAGTTAGAGAGATATACCTTTGAGTTCTGGCCAGGTAATCTTGGGCAGTTACGTTTTTGTCTGTTGTTTTTAATTTGTATAAATTTACGGGGTACAAGTGCAATTTTGTTACATGCACAGATTGCATAGTGGTCCAGTCAGGGTTTCTTGTGGATCCATCATCTGAGTCTAACATACATTGCACTCATCAAGTAGCTTCCCTTTATCCACTACCTTCCTCCATCCTGTAATTTCTCATTATCCACTGCCTTTCCCTGCCCTCTTCTGAGTCTCCGCTGTTGATAATTCCATTCTCTATGTCCATGTGTACACATTTTTAGCACTCACTTATGAGTGAGAACATGTGATATTTGACTTTTCTCCATCTGGCTTATTTCATTTAAGATAGTGACCTCCAGTTTCATCCATGTGGCTGCAAAAGACATGATTTTATTCTTTTTAAAGACTGAATTGTGTATATATATAGATATATCTATATATACGTATCTCACAATTTCTTTATCCAGTCATCCACTAATGGACACTTAAGTTGTTTCTATATCTTTGCTATTGAGAGTCTCATTATCTTTATTCATAATTAAGACAGTAATTGTAGTGAATTTAAAGGGTTGTCTTGGATCAAGTTAGAGTAAGTATGGATTGAGTACATAATGCACTAACATAGCACCTGATACATAGTCAACATTGAATAAATGTACTCTACCATCATTAGGGAAGTGATGATAACCAACCCCTTATCTGGGACAGTCTGTGTCTTCCTTAAGAATCTCTTACTCTAGTCACATGTGTGGCACGGATGCTGGGGTGTCTGCTGTTTCTTTTAAGCCCTTTCTACTGAGTCTAAAGCGTTGCTGATGCATTTACTCAAAAGTTTGTACTTATGGTACATCCTTAATTTCTAGGGCTTTATCCACTGATGTATAATCTACAAAACCTTGATTTCTTCTATCTTGCTCTGCAAAGTGCTGGCCATGCATCATGTTGCAGCTTTCTCTCTCTAATGAAAGTATTTTTGTCTTCATGAGCTTTGGCAATTGTGGGGTAGGAGAGTACAAAGGAAGAAGGATGCAGTTGTGGGAAAAGTTGAAAAGAACATCTAAATTACCTCTGGCAATGCAAACCATTTCCTGCACGAGTCCAAATTAGAAACAGATCCTCCAATGCACAAAAATAAAGGTTCTGAGACAACTTGTGGAACAGTCCACACACCTGCCCCTCTTAGACTTGCTCAGAAGTGGTTAACAGGTGTTTCTGTTGTGCTTTTTACTTATATAACATTTTAAATCTCCACGAAGGGGAGCATATGCCCACCAGTGCAGCCTGGGTTACATGGGAGCGCTGGATAATCACAAAAGTGGAAAATGTTAGCTAGGTATATGAAAGATTGGGCTCAATCTTGATTAGCCCCGGGAGATGCCTTGCTACTGTAAAAAAAAAAAAAAAAAAAAAAAAAAAAAAAAAAAAAAAGCAGAATCGTCAAGTTTACCTAACCGTCTCTTATTGCCTTCTTCCTCCTTAAACCTGATATCAATAGCTGGATGTGAGTTAAGAAAAAGTGTAATTTTTTATGAGGGCAGAGTCATGCCTCAATTATCTCTGTATCCCCAGGGACAACCCTGTGTCAGGAACATTATTGCTGCTGCTTAATTCAGGAACAATGGTATTGTTGAACTTGGTTTACTACAAATGATTTGATCCATGATTAATCCATGTTTACAGAAGAGTAACAATACATGCTTTGTTCCCCCCAACACACCTAATGGTAAAGAAAAAATGAAATATTTCTAAAAATACTACTAGACAGTGTCAAGGTATTTATTACAATTTTTATTAATGTAACTTGGGAGCTTATGAAACTTCTGTCGCTTCTCTGTTGAAGATGTTCCATTCTCACAATACTGTATTATGTAGCGAGGATTAATATTAAAGACATATCACGATTATCTCTTTAAAAAGTCATTTTCAGTTTCATCTGTAACATAAACATGAATTCACTGGCCCCAGCCCCTGTGAAGGAAAGTTCACTGTGATATTTTTTCTGTTACAAATGTTTTTAGTAAGCTTTGCTGTAGTCATAGTCACTGGGAAATATTTAGTGCCTGGCTGTGTGCATAGCTCTGAAAGAAATGTGATGATGGTCATTTGGGGGCAGAAATTGGATCCCACTGGTTATTAACCTTCCTCATTTCTGAGGCTAATCTCCACCTGGGCTCTGGTCACTTCTCCTTCTGCCTGCCCCTGAAACTTAGTCCATTAGTTATGCTTTTTCCAACACTTAACTCTTTATTCTTCTTCTCAGGCTCGTTTCTCACAAGTTAATTCTTTAGTTCAAGAAACTTCAATGAAATACCTGCCATACGCCTTACACAATGCTGGACATTGGGACACTAGGACAAAGAACATTAAGACATGGTCTTGCCTCCTAAATTCTAGAAGCTCACAGGAGGTTGACAGGTAAACAAAGTGTCGAAATACATATGCATGGTAACAGAAGCATCTAAAAGTTGCCACGGGAATAAATATGGTCAGATGTCTCATCTAAAACAATTACACTCCTCCATTCTTCATTGTAAAGTTTCTTAAAGTAATGTTAGATCATATGTACTAATGTCTTACTATGTGTTGGGTACTATGCTTGGTGCTTTTACCTACATTATTTTTTAGTCCCCACAACAAATCCAGAGCTAAGTTGTATTATTATCCTCACTCTAAAAATGAGGGAACAGAAGCAGAGTTCAATGATTTGCTTTAGATCACACAGATACTAAATAGTATCTACCTGGATTTGTTAAGATGCTTTCAGTTGCAAGTAACAACAACAAAATCCTTCAAGCTAGATTAAATAATCAAGGGAATTTATTGGTTTATATAAGTGAAAGAAGTAGGATGAGCTTCAGGCAAGGCTTGGTGCAGCAGCTCACTGATGTAACCATAGGCCCAAGTTATTTCTCTGTCTTTTGCCTTCTTTGAAATCTTACTAATTTCAACCTTACATTGATCCAGCTTGTGGTAGTGAAATGGCTGCTGGAGTATCCTGTATCATGTGCTTTCTGCTTCTTATCCAGAAGAGAGAAATCTCTCCTCCAGCCATCAGATAAAGATTCTGGGCTTCCCTTTGATGCTGTCACTTCTACCCCTGAACCAATATAGAAACACTGCCTCGAGGAGAATGGAATGCTGAGAGATAATCCTCATTGCCTCCTTTACCATAGAGTTATTGGGAGAATTGGATAGGATGATGTATGTCAGTACTTAGAATAGTGCTAGCATATAGAATGGCTCATATAGGTTACCTATTACTATTATTATTATTAACTATAGTTATGTGCTGCATAACAACTCTTTGGTCAACAACAGACAACATATATGACAGTAGTCTCATAAGATTATAATACTGTAATTTTACGGTCCCTTTTCTATGTTTGCTATGTTTAGATACACAAATACTCACCAATGTGTTACAACTGTCCACAGTATTCAGTACAGTAACATGCTGTTGAGATTTGTAGTCTAGGAGCAATAAGTTATATCATACAGCCTAGGTGTGTAGCAGGCTGTACCATCTAGGTTTGTGTAAGTACACTCTATGATGTTCACACAATGACAAAATTGCCTAATGAAGCATTTTTCAGCACATATCTCCATTGTTAAGTAATACATAACTATACTTCATTATATGTGCACGTATTCAACATTCATTCATTCAACCAACATTTACTGTGTACCTTTAATGTTGTAGGCACTCTTCCAAGAATACCACAGTGAACAAAACAAAGTTCATGCTTTTTGGAGCTGACTTTCCAGTAGAAGATCAATGAGTAAATAAACCACATATTAAAAAATAAAAATTGAATATGTACAATGATGAAGAATAGGAAAGGGTGTGGGGGATCAAGTGACACGAAAGAGTGCACATTTATAAAGAGTGATCAGAAAGTGGTATTTGAGCAGAAGCATGAATGAAATGAATCTGTGAACCATGTGTGTGTCTGAATGCAGAACATTCCCAGAAGAAGGGACGACACATGACTTTAACCCCTGTGTTGCCTCTAGCATTTAGGGTCCCAGGATAATGCAAGGATCACAGAAAATTTCTTACAGTGTTTTCAACACCAAGGTGAACACTTACAGCAAAATGCCTGGAAGCCACACGACATTTCATGAGTCTTAAAACCCACTGACTGCTATCTGCCAGTGCCAGAGAAACAATAATATACCTTCCACTATTTTCCCCTCCTTTTAACTTTGCAAACTAGTGCTTTGGTATAATCTGCTAGCAAGTCCTCTGGTAGCAAGGTTTACGACAAATGTAGTTTTCAGGCTTGCAACCTCTTCATTAAATGGGACAGACCTGAGGAGGGAAAATGGAGCTGAGCTGTCAAAGACATTTATGGGCACATTTATGAATGCTATTTTTGTCATTTTGTATATGGATCCTAGAGGGGTAAATGGAGACTATAGCCCCTATACTTCTTGCATGAACACCATTTTTCTCAGCTAAGTTTTTGGCGGGAACTAGATTGCAGTCAATTTAATGTTAAACTCTGGTATGTGCCTGGAATATTCTGGGACCTGGAATTTTGGGTGACTGTTTGAAGGCTCATCCATTTTTAGTTATATCTGTGAGAATGATAAAGGCCAAGGTCTCTCACAAAAATTAAAATGCATAGCCAGCGACCTCAGATGTTGGGCCATTCCACTGCCATACCTTAGGCATGCCAGAGAGTTGGAGTAACATTGATTCTATGTAAACAGCTGCCAAATGTCAGGAGTTAGTCTTACAGGATTACAGGATTATGAGGGACTCTAAACAGTCTTCAGGTGTGTGGAGGTAGTAAAGCCTGTGAGATGAGCTTGTAGGTGGTGACAACAGATAGATCGGGGTTTATGTGTGCACTTGACTCTTAGTATGTATTCAGAAGACAGAAGATGGTACCCTCTGAAATTGTGATAATGTGAGGATGATGTCTATAGAAGTTCATTTTGCTTATTTTGCCTGACTATAGCTTCCTGTTGTTCCCTGACTTAAAATATCTGATCTTTCATTTAACATCACTCAAACAAGATTGATTGTTTTTAAATAGGATTAGTTGTTCTGAGCTGGACTTTTGAGCAGCTTTACTTAGTCTATGCCATTAAAATTAAGGTCCTGATGTTAAAATATGTTTGGTGTTTATCATTTTATTATATAAATCCTTAAATGATCGGTGGGAATTTCTTTGCAGGTGTTTTGATAATTGCTTCCATATTTAAAAGCCATTGCCTCCAAAAGCAGGAGACTGGGTTCTAACTAAACATATTTTTAAAAATCTGGAGAAAGAAACACTTGATCCTCAACTTGCATTTGCCACCAAGAAAAGCAAATCATACAATATGCTGTCAACTTCCTGACAAAACTCAAGTCCCAGTTCAAATGTGTGTTTCTGCTGAAGATTTTTCCATCTGTTCAGGCCAATACTAACTCTCTACCTATACAACTAATAATGCTCATGATTACTATAATAATGGCAATAGTTGACATAAATTGCAGACCTTGACACAGATGGTCAGGTTCTATTGTTGCACCTATAGATGCAATTATCTTTTGATTTACTTTTTACCACTAAAAGAGAACTCAGTAAATATAGGATTAAAGGACTATTCCTTTTGAAATGCCCTGCACCAGAATGGTTTCTAGCACTAAGTAGATGTTCAACACATGATAAATATATGATGAATAAATGAATGAATGAAGTCTGAGTCCCAGTGATAAACATGAGGTTTCTTCCAGTTAGACTGGAGACATGAATGTGTTTAAAATTCCTTTATAGGAGACACAGTATCTGCTGATCTCTGTTCATTGACCCAGATGTGGCCTCTGGACCTCTCATCAATCTTCTTGTTACCTGATATCCTCTAGTCAATGGGCTCTTGAGGAGGGAGAAATGGGCAAAGACCCTGGAGTAAATGAGTAAAAAGTAGAGTGGGATAATATTATGGGACTAAATCCTAAAAAATTGGCTGGTATCAGTTGCTTAAGAGGAGAAAAAAAATCATAACTTCAGATCTGGGGACTATTAGTGCAAAAGAGATGGTAATGTTTGGGATTCCCTTCATTGGTTCCAAGGCCCTTTCCTATCTATTTTCTTATTTGTACTAAGACAGAAATGATCTGCCCTGAGAAAGAGAGAAGAGGTGATTTTACAAAGAGCTATAATAAGGAAGGTAACTGAGCTGCAGAAAAGAAAAAGAAAAGGCAGCAGCACTAGAGTTGGAAGACAGGAGTTCTAATTCTGGCTCCACCCATTTGTAGTTGGTGATCCCAAGTAATTTTCATATGCTGTATAAGCCTCAGTTTTCTCATCTATAATATAAGGCTAGATTCCTATCATTTTAAGTTATCATTAGGACTAAATAAGACAGTAAACACACACACATACACACACATACCATTGAAATGATACAGTACTACGAAAATGTAAGGATTTTTTTTTCACTAAACAGGTGTTACAATTAAGACAGACAAAATTTTTATAATGAACGTATGTCTCTATACAAATCAGAAAAAAATAAATAAACCTACTTAATTGTAGGCACATTGTACAAATTTCAGTCCACAGGCTCAGGAGCACAAAAGCTCACCTTCCCTATAGCTGAACTTAATGTGTAGGTAGGGCTCTTCATTCCCCTTTGTGACAGGAAACTTAATTTTGATCAATTTAGGGTAAATCAACCAGTTAAGTGGTTGTGTCTGTGTTTCTGAAGGGGCTTATGAGGTATTAGCATCAGAGGTGGTTCCTGGTCCTCAGCCATCACCTGTCCCTTATGGCACCCACAGAACCATGTGCCACCCATCTTCATGCCTCCACCTGGCTTCACTGCCGTGGTTCCCTTCTGAAATCTCTTTACAAGAAAAGACCTGCTGACAAGAATCCTCATTGCTCTGGATGTTGGAGCCTGCATGGGAGTATTCCCCACTGGCTTGTCCAATAGGGGCTGGTCATGAGATTTATTTTATCTAGAACAGAACCGGAGCAACATTTAAAACAAGCCACCCATGAAGTCTCTGCTCCTCCAAGCACCTTAGAGAAGATCTGGTGAAGAATCACCCTGGTCGTGTCAAAGTAGACCTGGAGTTTAACTTTCACTTGCTCAGAGTTCCTGATCTGGGTCCTCTGATTCCAGGCCATGAGTCCTTCTTTTAAACCATCATATAGCGTGTGAGCTGTCATCTGAGAGAAGCCCAGTTAGTACACCAGTTCTCAGAGTGCAAGGAGGCAGTTATTTCATAAATTACATGCTAGGGTTTTATTCTGGCCTTTTATTTAAGCAACAACAACTTGAGTTTCTTGAGAATAATATTTATATTATTGGTTTGAGTAGTCTTAAATCCTTTGTAACATGTGGTAAGGATATAAACATATAAACAAATGAATGTGTAAATGAATTTGTGCTCTGAGCACAATCTGAATTCTTACAGTGGAATGCAGCATAATAAATCAATTAAATTTAACAAACTTTTACTTAGTGTGTTCATGGTGACTTCTTGTACTAGCTTCCAGATCTAAACAAAATAAAAGACACTGATTTGACCCCAAAATGCTCATAGCATAGCGTGTGAGTATAGCATCCATAATACCTTTTCTGGCCAGGAATGGGGCATAGGGTACAGTGGTGCAGGAATAAGAAAGAGAATCAAAGCTACCATGGAATGAGGACTAATGAGGTACTAGGCACCGATCATTTAATCCTCACAACATGTTCATATGGAAGGTACAAGCATATTGTTCCCAGGTTCTCCCCAAAAGACATCAAAGCAAACCCTCCACTTAAAAAAGCTAGATATAAACTTTTATTACATCCCAATGCAAGATGTTTCCAATACAATCTATTTCCTTCAAAGATGGGGTAGAGAATGAGGGGTGGGGTTTGGGCCACATATTTTCATTTTTACATTTTATTTCAGATTGGAAAATTGTTTTTCACTGTCAAATCAATTAAGAACACATTTATTACTTAGTGTTGCTTGAAATAATATCTACAATCTTTAAAGTTTCAATTAAAAGCATACACTTCTTTCAAGCTCAACGTTAAAACGAAAACACAAATATAAACTGCGTTTCATGTTCTGTTGATATTTAGCTGTGTGGCAATGGATGAGTAATTTTTCTCTGTGAGGCTTTGTTTTCTCATCTGGCAAACGAGGAAATTGATGCAGATCATCTTCAAGTTCCCTTCATGTTATTTAATACGACTATTTATGTCATGCTTGTAAAGAGTAGGTGATGATGAAGGTTACTGCTCCCCACAGATGAATCCTGCAATGATCATTGGTAGGATTGTTAGGCTTTGTTTCTCAAGGGGATAATCTGGGAAAAGAATAAGAATGCAGCTGCAGCCCATCCTTGTGAAGAAGGTACCAGTGTGTGCTCAAAGCCAAGTCTTGACAATAATAGTGAATGTTGTATTGGATAACAGCCATACCAGGTGCTTCATAGATTTACCTTATTTAATCATGGTAAGAAGTTTCCAAAAGAGTTTTCTTTGATGCTGAAACTAAATAAATATTTAGAAAAGCCAAATGACTTGCTCAAGGTGATATAGCTAGTAATTCACAGACATTCACACTAGAAATTCACACTCAGAAGATGTTCAAAAGGGTTTGCTTTGATAGGTTAGGCTAGGGCTGACTGAGCCCTTGACTCCTGTAACTAATCCTGAAATTCTCTAGGAGGCAAGGGTTATTAATGCCCTCACCTGTGGCCTTCTAACAACAAGCTTGTATATTGGTGTTATGCTATCCCCCCTTTTCCTACCACAAAAGACTCACGCAGTGACAGTACAAAGCCTGATGGCATGGATTCACTGGCCCGTGCATAGGGTTTCAACATTTGTACCTAAAATTAGGAGATCACATATGAAGATGCATATTTCCAGTTTCTTGTCAGAAATGCAAACATCTGGAAATACAGAGCCTACATTCTAGACTGCCAGTAACGAACTGCGGCCAGGGCTGCTCTCTGCCTACACTGCACTTTTGCATAAATTATTAAAAAGGTGCCCCACTGGGCTGAGGGAGGCCAGTGGGGTCACAGCTTGGTGAGAAGAGAGGAAGCTGAATTTCACTTGCTTTTTTGACTCCATAGCCAAAGCCCTCGTGCACAGTTACCCATGGCAGTTTCAGCCATGTGGCTCTTTCTGCAGACAGGGCATGTGCTCTTTTTTTTTTTTTTTTTTTTTTTTTTTTTTGAGATGGAGTCTCGCTCTGTTCAGGCTGTAGTGCAGTGGTGCGATCTCCACTCACTGCAAGCTCAACCTCCCGGGTTCACGGCATTCTCCTGCCTCAGCCTCCCGAGTAGCTGGGGCTACAGGCGCCCGCCACCACGACCGGCCGGCATATGCTCTTTAGTTTGATACAATCTCTAACACTCCCTTAATCCTCCCTAGCACTAAGGCCCAGTACCAATTAAATTACTAAAAATCTATGGACTTTCAGAATTCTATACCCACCTCCCTTCACTCATTTCTCTTATTTCCTGGCTCCTGCAGGTCTTTTCATTTGCAACCCTTGCGCTAATGAGTCACGGAAGAAGGGTAGCATGGCGGCTTTCATATATATTTGCAAGAATTCTCAAAAGATAATGGCAAACAGGCAGGCATAGGCTAGAGTTATCAATCTTGAGGGCAGCTGATCCCAACCATTTAAATATTTCCACAGATGAAGTTCCTCCCTTCCATGGGCCTACTTGGTCTTCCAGCAAACAACTCTCCTCTTGAGGTGTGTCTGAGCCTCAGGAACTACTCACCTGCTCCCACCATTAGCTTTGCCCAAACTCACAGCTCAGCCACTGTGGATTTATCCTCACCTTCTCTTAAATGCCCTGAGCATTCCCTTTACTGCCCTTTCCTTACTTCTCATGGAGCACTGACTCACAAATCAATGTCAAAAGTGCCACATTTGATCATTCCAACTGGACACAACCAACCCTCTTCTCAATTAAGGAAGCAAGCCCGTTGCTCAGTTAAGCCCATTGCTCCCTGTTATGGGCTGAATTTTGTCCCCCAAGAAAATATGTTGAAGTCCTAACCTTCAGGACCTCAGGAGGTGACCTTGCTGGGAAATAGGGTAATTGCAAATATAAGTAATAATATGAGGTGATACTGGGGTAGAGTGAGCCCTTAATCCAACATGAATGGTGTCTTTATTACAAGAAGAAAAGAGCTGGGTGCAGCAGCTCATGCCTGTAATCCTAGCACTTTGGGAGGCCAAGGCGGGCAGATTACCTGAGGTCAGGAGTTCAAGACAAGCCTGGCCAACATGGTGAAACCCTGTCTGTACTAAAAATACAAAAAATTAGCCGGGTGTAGTGGTGTGCACCTGTAACCCCAGGTACTTGGGAGGCTGATGCAGGAGAATCACTTGAACCCAGGAGGCGGAGGTTGTGGTGAGCAGAGATCGTGCCACTGCACTCCAGCCTGGGTGACAGAGTAAGACTTTGTCTCAAAACAAAACAAAACAACAACAACAAAAAGAATGAGAGGCACAGACATACAGACATGAGGAGAACCATGTGGTGACAGAGACAGAGACACAGACATATAGACATGAGGAGAACCATGTGATGACACAGACAGAGGTTGGCATGATCCGTCTACAAGCCAAAGAATACCAAGGATTGCTGGCAACAGCCAGAAGCTGGGAGAGGGGCATGGAACAGGTTCTTTCTCAGTGCCCTCAGAAGAAATCAACCCTCCCCACACCTTGATTTTGGATTCCTAACCATCAAAACTGCGAGAGAATAAATTTCCATTGTCTTAAGCCATCCAGTTCATGGTAATTTGTTATAGCAACTATAGGAAACCAACAAGCTTCAGTTAATAAAAATCAGTGTAAGTCTGGCAGCCTAGGCCTGGACTGTTAAAATAATGCAGCTGGTATTTGTTTCAAAAGGACAAAGCCCAATGGCTGACCCCTTCGATTTGGCCTGCTCTTGATAGCCTGGGTGAACTGAGCAGATCGGAGATTACACATTTTTCTTTCTGTGTCTTAAATATGAAAAGTCTCTTGATTTCCCCTAACTTGCTATCTGGCACTCTACTACTCCCTTTCTCTCCATCCCCTGACATCTCCACTGGTAGTGTGTTAAGAGCAATGTTTCCCTGCATGGATGGTGCTCACTTCTTTTCAATAACACTCACTTCTTTTCAATAACACTCTCTTCCTTAAATAAACAATACCCTGACCAAAGTGATGGTGTATTTAGATCATTAAGCAAAGTAGCTATGGCAGTAGAAATGAGATGCAGCTTTGTTTCCAAGATATTCTTGCTTTTGGTCCTATTTATCTGGATAATGTAGTACAAACACAGCTTCTAAAAACTAACAAGAAAACTGAGACTACAGAGCTGTTGCCATTGAGCAAGGAAGTCAAGAAAAGGTGGAGAAGGAGCTCTCAAAGGAAGAGGTGGATCATTTTGGGTAAATCACATCCCCTCTCTGAACTTCAGGTGTCTTAGGGTGAAGAGTAGAACAGATATTGTCTTCTCTGAATCTCTGTGCAGAGTTCTATGACTCCATTGTCTTAAAAATGACAATGTCTAAAATATAAGAATATGCAATAGCCTCGGGCTTCAGGTTTGCTCCTTTTCAGGGGCATGTTCGTTAAGAACGTAAGGGCCTTTGGATGATGGCTTTTGTAATCCCTGAGGGATGCTATGGACATTGACTTACCATGCCTTTCTACCACAGATACAGAGAAGCCACAGATGGCATTGACACCAGAAAATGGAAGCACAAAGCGCTTTGGGTAACAGCAATTCAGGAATGACTGCAGAGAAAATCTATTAAGAAATTCGAATGCAGGTTTCAATATTTACTCCTTTTCATTCTCTTTCTCTCTCTCTCTCTCTCACTTTTTTTCTCTCTCCCACCTTGATTTTCTCTGTCTCTCTCTTTTTTTTTGCATACAGTTTCTCAGTAAAATACATTTTATTAAATTTTATAACAAGTCTATGAAATGCAGATATACAAAAAGGAAAAAATAAGAAGCATGCATAATTCTACCACTGAAAAATACTACTAAAAGTTGGTATTTAAACTTTTGAATGTTTCTCACTGCACTTGCATGAGCGTGTGTGTAAATACAATCTCCAACTCTTCAGAGAAATACAAGAATTGTTATGAACCTTAATAAACTTCCAAAAGATTTCAAGAGCAACTTCTCATCCATTAGAATATACTCAGAAAGTCAATAACATATTTTAATCCATTCCAAGAGCCCCATATTTTTTGGGTCTCTGAGAAAGCAATTTATAGCCTTGGTTTTTTCTAAGAAGAGTAGATGGCCATTTGGGGGCAAGTCATGTGTCATTTGGAATAACCACAATAAGTGGAAAAAAGGCCTCAGATTCTGCTGCAAGACTAAGAGCCACAGGGAGCTTTTAGTTCCATCACTAGTTGGGCATTTATTGGACATCAATTTCATATACAATCTTATGGTCTGCACTGGGGAATGACAAAAAAGTATTAGAAATTATCTCTCACCTGAAGAAATGCATAGTGTAAATTTCTTAAAAATTAAGTTTTAGAACTCATTTTTCAAACTAAAATCTTATGCTAAAAATAATATATAGAATATATCAAAGCAGACTATTATGAAAGATGCAAATATAGATGGGCCTAGGGACCCATCCATCTGTTTTCCTCAAGTACCACTTAAGGCCCCCACAAACTATAGAGTGGAAGCCAATAGCTCCAGGAGATAAATGAAAACATTGACAGGTCAAGGTTTGTGAATATAAGTGTGGTTGGTCACAGTAAAGAAACCACAGTTAATATGCTCCCTCTGTGTGCTGGGCACTCATCCTGGAGCTTTGCCTCTATCAATTAACTTAATCCTCACAACAGTCTCGATCTGTAGGTATAACAAATCTAGGTTTAAAAATACAAAAATGACTTGTTCAATATATCTCATAGCTATATTTAGCAGGTCTGAGTTTCAAATGCAAGTCTAGCTGATGCCGACATCCGTGACAACTCTTACACTTAAATAGAATGCAAGATTTGAATAACTATACACACACACCTGCGTGCACGCACACACGCACACACATGATAGACGTGATTAATTGTGAAATGAGAGGTTAACAGTCAGGTTTGATGTGTCCTAATTAGTGAGGGGAAGCATTTACCTAAAAATTCTGGGTGTAGTCATTTAAGTATGACATAAAAGGAAATGGATTGCCAGGTAGATCATGATGAATGAACAAAGATAGAGATTTGTGGATATATTACACAAACTGTGTGTGAGAAAATCAGAGGATGGAAATCTTTATTGTTAGAATATCTGCCTGGAGGAAGAAGGACTTGATTCAGAGTTAAAATAATGCCTGGTAGCCTCAAACGATCTCCTCCCCAATATTTATTAATTACTGTGTTGTTTTAACATATGTCCACAAATCCTTCGATACTCCTCCCTCCAGGTGGTAGAAATTAACGTTCCTTCCCTTGAGTATAAGCTAAACTTAGGGTCATGCTTCTCTGAACACAATATAGGGAAGAAAACACAGTAACAAACTGACAGACACCGTCTTAACCAAGAGATCAAGGTTAACACCACCAGCAAGGAGTCATATTAATATGATGCTGAATGATGCTATGAGAAAGGCCTTTGCCTAGGTGGCATTCTTCCCCCTCAATCCATAACTTCAGGCGAAACATGAGAACATCAGTCATGGTACTTCCAAATTGAAGTACATTGTACAAAATACCTGACCACTACTTTTCAAAAGGGTCAAAGTTATGAGAGACAAGAAAAGACCAAGACACTGTCCAGATGGGGGAGACTGGGGACACATGGTGATTGATACAATCTGATATTCTGGAATAGGACAGTAGTAGAAAAACTGGAGAAATATTAATAAAGTAGTTTAGTTGATGGTATTGATCTGTTGCTATTTTCTCGGTTTTTTAAAAAAATTATAGATAGATTTGTATTTCAAAGATAAAACAAAGGTGCTTCTTAAGATTACTGACATAGGGCATAACAAATTTCCCTGTAACTAGGGATTTAATTTTGGGCTCTCTATTCTATTTTCTTAGTTTTGATTAATGTAATATGTTACGTAAGATATTAATATTAGAGGGAAGCTGAGCACAGGATATATAAGAATAATCTTTGTAAATGTTCTATAAATCTAAAATTATTTTACAGTAAGAAGGTTAGTTATTTTTTTTTTTTTTCAAAAATTGGTGCTTGGTATATGAATGCACCTCCTCTGGAGAAGAGTTAGAGAATGTTTCCAGTTGGAGGAAGAGCATGCACAAAGGCACAGAGGCTGAAAAGTGTGAGACGAGTTTCCAGAATGAGTTCATTTAGCTGGTTTAAAAGCAGCCCAGGAACCAAGTATGTATAAGGATTTAGCCAACCTAAACCCCAAAAGATGCTCTGGGGGCAGATTGTAAAACATCCTGTGATTAAGATTGAGAGTTTTGCCTAAAAAATATTGTCTAAACCCCATCCACTTTTAAAAGTTTGGGAGGCCACTAAATTAATAACAAAAAGGAGACAGAACCCACAAATGAAGCAGCAGAATGAATGTTACGAGATATAGGTAGTAAGTTCAATACCATAATAGGGCACTGAATTATGTTTTTCTGACACTTAAAGCATAAAAGAAATAGATTATATTGTTGCCATTTCCTGATCAAAAAAAATGCTAAATCGTTCCTTTGCAGAAGAAAAAAAAATGTACGTTTTTTAAGGTAGGAAAAATCATGTAGGCCATTTTATAGTTCATTAGTGACCAGACGAAGAAGTTGTAAATGTTGTGAAAGACGTGAAGAGGCTGTTCAGATAGATGATCATTGTAAAGTCTTTGCAAAAGTGCTTCATGTTTACAATCAAATTGTAATTCATTGAAGTCATTCCTGCAATATCTGAGATAATGTAAACCAACTGGTTTGTTTTATGACCACCTAAATTGATTCTGAGAAAATTGCCTTGAAGAATTGAAAAGAATAAATACATCATTTGATCACACCTCTCTCTTACTAAAGAGCTTACAATGATTCTCCATTACCTGCAGGTTTATAACTAAATATTCCATAGTAGAAGAGCTGTACCTCTGAGACATGTAGAGCATTCCCTCATAAACTATTTGTAGCATTTGTCATAGGTTTTCATATTACTGACTTTGGTTGGCAAGCATCTTCATCCATTCCTGCTGCTACAACAAAATATCTCAGACAGGGTCACTTATATGTAATACAAATGCATATCGCTCAGTTCTGGAGACTGAGAAGTCTAAGATCAAGGTGCTGCTAGATTTGGTGTCTGGTAAGGGCTTGTCCTCTGCTTCCAAGATAGCGTCTTGTCTTTCCATCCTGCAGAGAGGATGAAAGTTGTGTCCTCACATGGCAGAAGTTGCAAAAAAAAAAAGCCACTTTCGTGCCTTTTGTAAGACACTAATCCCATTCATGAGGGCAGAACTCTCATGACTTAATCATCTCCTGAAGGCCCCACCTCTTATTCCCATTGCACTGGAAACTCCATTTCAACACGAATTTTGGAGGGACAAAAACATTCAAACCATAGCAGCAAGTATCTAGAGGATTTGTTAAAGGAGACATAGAAAGAGGCTTGGCTGAATGGGACTGAGAAAGGTGTGCATGCCGTAGAGATAATGTGTGATGCTACTGGGATGTTCCTAGCACCAGGTGATATATGTTTGCCTGGGAAAGTAATGACAGGACTAAAAATGATGATAGACATTATAGAACTTCCTTCATATATTAAAAAATAGGCCAGGCATGGTGGCTCACACCTGTAATCCCAGCACTTTGGGAGGCCAAGATGGGAGGATCACTTGAGGTCAGGAGTTCAAGACCAGCCTGACTCACATGGTGAAACCTCGTCTCTACTAAAAATAAAAAAATTAGCCAGGCATGGTGGCACATGCCTGTAATAACAGCTACTCGGGAGGCTGAGGCAGGAGAATCACTTGAATCTCAGAGGCAGAGGTTGCAGTGAGCTGAGATTGTACCATTGCACTCCAGCCTGGACAACAAAAGTGAGACTCCATCTCAAAACAAAACAAAACAAAAATAAACAAAAATTGTTGAGAACTTCCCACTGCTCTGGATTCTTAGGATATGTCAATAAACAAAATGCATAAAGACAGACTGCCCTTGTGATACTTATATTCTACTGAAGGGAAACAGCAAATGATTAGATGAATAAGTAAGTTTTATAGTGTATCATTTATAGATGATAAGTGCTATGGAAAAAGAAAAAAAAGCAGAGGAAGGTAAAGGAGCTTGGAAGTACAGTGGGGTCAGGTTGCAATTATAAATAGGTGTTCAGGGAGGCCTTGCTAAGAAAGTGAAATTTAAACAAAGTTTAAAGGAAATGAAGAAGTTAGCCGTGTAGATATATGAGAGAAGGTTCTCATCAGAGGGAAAAGCCAGGGCTGAGGTGCAACCAGGAGTTAAGAGCCACAGGAGAGGAGTAGGACACAAGGTCAGGGAGGTGACATGGGGTCTGTGGGCCAGTGTAGGAGCTTTGGCCTTTACTCTGAGGCTAACAGGTAGCCGTAGGAAGCGTCTGAGTAGAGGACTTGATCTGGGTTAGGTGTTAAAGGCTTCTGACTGGGGAATAGGTAGACACAGAAAGAGCAGTTTATGAAAGAAGACCTATGGAGCCATGGAATTAAACAAGGTCTAGTGCCAAGGACTGCTTATGAATGACCTCATCTGAGTTGGCCCAAGAGACTTGTCACAACATAAAGATGTCCAGAGGAAGTCTCTTTCCTAGTTTTCCCAGTTGCATGTTTCTTAGGCTGGTAAATTGGACGAGAGATCAATTCCTAGATGTCCTGGTGATCACAGAGCTGGCTGACTTCCTCGCTCACTCAGATTTTAGTCTTGTGGTCCTATGTGGCTGCCATATTTTCTTTTTCTTTGACGATATGAAGAGCCTTTAATATCTCATGTATGGCTTCTTTTTTTTTTTCCCCCCCCCAAGGCAGAGACATTCACGGAGGACTCTCTCCCTAGAAAAGGGTCTATTCTTTTGTTCCTTGGAGCCTTGGAGTTCATTGCCAGACTAGGGAATGAGAACAGTCAAGCCTTCATTTGGACAAGGCCCGTCTGTTTCCTAGATTCTTTTAAAGTGATTCCAACACCATCATGCTGGGGAGAATCATGTCTTTTTAACAATTAAAGAGGAGTTAAGGAGGCTAGAACTAGCTCACTTCCAGACAGGTCTTTAGAGAAGTGCTGCTCAATAGCAATATTATATATGCAAGCCGCATGTGTAACTTTAAGTTGTCTAGTAGTCACATTTCAAAATGTAAAAAGAAACGGTAGAATTAGCCTTGTTTATTTACTTTGAAACAGGGTCTCACTCTGTCACCCAGGCTAGATTGCATTGGCGTGATGATAGTTCACTGCAGCCTTGAACTCCTGGGCTCAAGCTAATTTTTTAGCCGTTTGTAGAGACAGGGTCTAATTATGTTGCCCATGCTGGTCTTGTCCACCTGGCCTCAAGCAATCCTCCCACCTCAGCCTCCCAATGCATTGGGATTACAGGTGTGAACCACTATACTTGGTTAATTTTAATAATATATTTCATTCAATTCAATATGTCTAAACTATCTTTTTAATATGAAATATAATCAATATAAAACTATTAAGGATATGTTATTTAAATTTTTTTTCATGCTAAATCTTCAAGATCTGTTATGTATTTTATACCTCCAAGCACCTCGCAATTCACCCTGGCCCCATTTCCAGTGCTCAGCAGGCACAGATGGCTAGTGGCTATTGTACTGGATAGCACGGCCCTAGAGCTACAGATCCTAAGATGCTTGTGTTTCTCTAAGTTGACCAGCTTTGCACAACTGTTTGTGCAGCAAGTGACTAATGATCTAAAACTCTGTGAAAGCGGAATTTGGTATCACACAGTGGATGAGTAGAGACACCTTGATCACATCCTGTCCTCAAATGCAAGTTATTTCCTGCTCCCCACAGTGAGAACATGTATAAATGAGAAAGAACTTTGTAAACAGAAAACTGTTTTGCTCAAGCTTATTACTATTATTAAAGTACTTGCTCTATCTTTGGAGTGTACACACTGTCTCAGCCAGTATGTACTTGAGGAGTGAAAACGCACTCAAAGAGCAGAAAGTCTGCCCGTGATAAGAGTGGTTGACTCACTCCAGGGGTTTAGCTCCAGGAAGATGGGACACTCTAACATGGGGCAAACAGATCTTTATGTGAACCAGGTTTTCTCTACTTGCTATTGTCAGAATAATTTATGGCTAAGGTTTGGTTTGTTTTTCACCAGGGCAATTTATTTCCAGCCCCTGTCAAGGGTCTCCATATTGCCTGTCAATGATTACTGGTCCTGGCTGGAAGAAGTTTCTCCAGCAAACACAGCCTGCAGAGTGACAATTCGGGCTTCAGCAGATGCTTGCACTAGGTGGGCTGCATGCCGTGGGGTGGAGAAAAAGCAGCTAAGAGGTATTTCCATACCGCATATAGCGTTCTTTTTACTTCCTCCTACAGTCAAATTCAGGCTGTTGAACAAATTCAGGACAAAGTGCTAAAATTGCCAAGCAGGCTAAATCAATAACAAGGATGTTGAGGGCAATAGAGGAAAGAATTAAGGAAATATACAGGTATTTTACTGGACTGCAAGCATCTTTAGGATAGGGTCTATTTTGATACCTCCCCCTCCTCCTTTGTTGAGTGAATAAATTATGTAACTAATACATTGTATTATTATTATTTGGCCCAAGACAACAATTAACTCAAATGCTTATATCTCTCACAAAGTCAAGTTATAGAATTCTGAACACTGTATAATAGGACTAGATGACCTTTAAAGTCTTTATGAGGCTATGATTCTGTAATTTGATAGGAAATGTGCTAATGATTATCAAATGTCATTAGGCCTGAAAAATGCAAGCTTTGATTGAATTTGGGGATAGCTATTAAAAACAACACTTGTTCATTTTTTCATGGCCCACTCTAGTCCAAGAACTTGGCCCAAACTAGTGTGGATATGAGACTACTGAGTGAGGAGGATCTTCTGTGATGTGGGTTAGTGAATAAACACTGGATGACGAAGTCCATGATATTAGGCACGGGCCCTGAATTTTTGTGTCTTGGGCAATAACTTCACCTCTGTGGGACCCAGTATTTATAACTGGACTAGATGATTTGTCAAATCCCACAGGCTCTGACTTTTTAAATGAGTTTCAGTAGAAAAGCTGCCCAGGACCACAACTTTGCCCAAGCATTATGACACATACCTTTAGATCCCATAATTCCCCAGGCATCGAATGGGATGCTTTTGCTGTCTCCAGGTTCTCAGCTCAGTATAAACGTGGAGAATGATTCATATTGGCACAGTGAAGGTCATCAAATTCCAGGAAGTCCAGTACATTTGGGGAAGCTCAGGAGGGGACCCATTTATTTGAAAAGTGAGGAGTTGACAGGCTCCAGGGCAGACATTCCCAAAGGTGGGTAGGGGAATCATTTTTCTCTAAACAGTCTCTCCTCACCCAATCCACCATACAGCAAGAGTAGTTTTTTTTTTTTTTTTTTTTTTTTTCTGCCCAAAAAACCAAAGTCAGATCTAGTGATTCCCTAATTCACAAACCCTAAATGGCCCCTCAACACCTGCAAAATGAAGTATAAACACCTTCATGAGGGATTTCAGGCTGTCACCATCCGACTCCAACCCATCATTCCAACCTCATATCATGTTACATCCCTCCGTGTACACTGCGTGATGTCTCAGTCCACTGGACATCTCATTATTCCTTAAATTCAACATGCATTTTTCCCCCTGCATCTGTGTTTTTGACTGCAATGCCCTTCCTTGCCTTTGTGGGTCTACTGAAATCTTTCTCATTCTTTGGCCCATTGTAATAACTCCCCTGATGTGTGCAGTCTACCTAGTACTCCAAACCCTTATAACATATTGCTTATATCTTATTATTGCTCTAATCTAATTATGCCTTTGATTAGAGTTCATTGTATAAATGTCTGTTCCCCTTTCCTCTGCAATTTTATTTTATGAGAGCTCTAGTGACATGGATTACATCTTGCTAATTTTTTTTCCCCACAGTTCCTATTATATGGTCTTGATCATGGTAGGTATTCAGGTAATGCTTGTCGGATAAGGGAATGGGAAGCTGACTTATGTCTCTTACTTGAGCTAGCTTTCCATCTGGCATTAGTGAGACAGGATTTGTGATAAATTCTTCACTGATTAAACAATTGGAGACCATTTGGAAGAAGGTCTTTGTGAGAGAAAGAACACTGGAGTAAGATTCAGAAGACTCGTGTTTGGATGCTGGCTAGGGAAGCAATGTACTCAATGGATGCGGCAGAGAGTGTAGGTAGTCCCCTAGTATTGTTCCCACTTTCTCTCTTGGTAATAGAACACTCAAGTTTTAGCTGGGTTCATGACTATCCAGCTGAAGACTACATTGCTTAACCACCCTTGAAGCCAGGTATCGAAGTTTTGGCCCAAAAAAAGGTGAAAGGAAGACATGAGCAACATTGGAACTGTGCTCTTAAAACACAAAGGAATGTCTTTCACTTCATTTCCCTCCCTTCTCTTCCCACATGCAGGAACGCAGAATTAGAAGGTGTGGCAAATTATGTTTGGCCATGAGGATGAAGGCAACTTCCTAGTGTTTGATGGAACCATCCGTTCCACCTACAGTCTTTTCTATCTTGGTGTTTTAGCAGTCTTATCATTCCAGTTCCTTAGGCTTAAAAACCTTAGGAGTTACCCTTGGTTCTTTATTCTCTTGAAGAAAGGTGTCTGATCCAGTAAATCCCATTGACTCTACCTAGAAATCAATCCAAAACCTACCCACTTCTCACCACCTCTATTGGTCCCAGCCACTATTACCTTTTGCCTGGATTACTGCAATAGCTTTTCATGACCTCACTGCTTTCACCCCTGCATCCCTATCAGCCTGTTTTGTTTTTTTTAATAGAAAATCCAGAGTGATTCTTTTAAAATCCTAAGTCAAATAAATTCATACCCCTTCCCACCCCTTTTCAAATTCTCCCAAGGCTTCCCTCAGAGATAAGAAATTCTAGCAGAGGACCAAAAAGTCCTGCATGGTCTGGTCTCATTACCTCTGACTTCATCTACTACTTTCCACTCACTTAGGTGTTCCAGCTGCTGAATAACTAACTACTTGCTGTTCTTTGTATGTTCAGCACACTGGCTCCTGGGCCTTTGCGTTGGTAGTTCCTTCTTGCTGCTTCTAGTCTAATGAAGGAGCCAAACAATAAACAGAATATCAATATCTATGTCATATATTTATATGTTTTATATTTATTCATATTATGTAGAATTTATTTCTTAAATGTGTATGGTATGAGAAATGGAGGTAGGTGCTATAGAGAACAAACTAGGGAAGGAGGACAGAGAGTGCTAGGGGATTGCAATTTCAAATGGGAGCTGTCAGAGAAGGCTTTACCTATAAAGAGAGATTTGCATGATGACCTGACAAAGAAGAGGAGGCGAGCTGAGAGTTCTTGGAAATTACATATTTTGTTTACCAGTCAAGATGTGCTACAAATACCTTATGGCTCTAAATACCAAACATTTATTTCTTGTTCAAATTTTATGTCCATTCTACTTCATCAGGGAGCTCTGTCTGATGTTGTCCTCACTCAGGGGCAAAAGCTCTACTGCTTGGAATGTCATAGGTTACAGAGGTAGAGGATAGAGAGGGCTGGAGAGTCTCATGCTGGCAATTAAGTGCTCCAGCCTGAAAATGACACACATCACTTCTGCCTACACCCATTAACCAGAAGAGGTAATATGGCCCTGACCAACTTGAAGGTGGCAGGGAAGTATAATCCTCCGATGTACTTGAAAGGGGAGGGAAACAGGATACAGACAATAGAAAATCCTACGACATCTAATTGTCTGCTTTTTCCACATGATAAGATATCACAAAAAATATTTCTAAGATCATCTATATATATATATATATATCATCATTTAAAACATCCTTTAATTAAATTTAATTAAATTAAAACATCCTATTAATTTCCCTTAAGAAAGAGAAATTTCAAATACAGGATACAAATGCAAAACAGGATACTATAATGAACCCCCAGGTATCCCTCGCCCTTCAGCTCACCACTATTTCTAAGCACTGAAACTGTTGACATTGTACAAACAAGCTTTATTTATACAATCACCTGCATGGGACATTTAAATATTGCCAAATTTTTGTCACTATAAATTATACTTCCCTGGACATTCTTACTCATAATTTTTTCGTCATTGTGCAATTATTTCTGTATAATAAAACCTGTGGCCCTTTTAATCACAACTTCCCAGACTCACCTTGCTTTCTACCAACTGACTTCCTGAGTCACTCAGTGCTTATTCCCACAGCAGGGTACAGTCCCAGGATAAAGGAAATGGCAGGGCAGCAGGTCATGCCCAAGCAATATATTTTTCTGTCTTCAACAATGCTCTACACCAATATATATTTCAAGAAAAATATGATTGATTAATACATAACTTACCAGACTGAAGTAAAATGATTTGTTATTTAATTAGAAAAACAAATTTTAATCCCAAAATGCTCTACTTGCTAACATAAACTCCCTTATTGGAATGAGTACTTTGAGTGAGGGCAGCCATGCAGTTTGATGGAAAGACATGGACCCCGGTGTCAGGCACAAGCTCTATTATGTGTAAGCTGTGAAACCTCAGTCAAGTTACTTGGCTTCTCCAAGCCTCTATTTTTCCCCGTTTGTGTAGTGGTGATTCTAACTCAGAGGTTTGTTGATAACAAGGTGTTTGTAAAAATATCTATGACTGGGGTTGGCATATGGTAGATGCACAATATGGAGGTGTATGATTAGTGCACTCTTTTATTTTTAGGATATACTCAAGGCATGAGTACTGCAGTGATTTTCAATGAAGGTGTTCATGTTACAGTTCTTAGTAAGTACATGTCCTCTAGGGGACACGTTTGACAATTGTTAAAATTTGTTCGAAATTAGTGTTTTTCCATGACATCAAAATTTGGAAAATTCTTTCAGGTAAGCCCTTTATTTGGAAAATCCCCATTCCCTCATTTGCAGGAGCCAAGTGCTATTTACCCCAGGACCCAACACCTTTCAATATGTTATTTTCAATGTTAATAAATGATTTAGTTCATTTCCTGTTTTCCTCTGTTCACCAACCTGCCAGCAGCAGTCACAAGTCAACCTTAAAATAACTGCACTGGTAAACAACTGATTCACATTATTAGTAGGATATCTGTAATTGTGTTACACAGTCAACCCCGTTGGAGATAGGCAGACAGGCTCCAAGCATGCAGCTGTACGATTTTGTGAATGTAAGTGAAGAATAGTTTAGGAGGACTTGGAAAGAAAGTTGTCATAAAACCTTAAAAGATGTATTCAATGAAAACCTTTTTTCCTCTTTTCTTCTCCTCAAAAAAAAATGAATAAATAAATAAATTAATAATGATGGTTACACAAGCTTGTAAATGCACTAAAAACTACTGAATCATATACTTTTTTTAAAAAATGAATTTTAGGGTATGTGAATTACATCTCTTTTTTTTTTTTTTTTTTTTTGGAATTTAGCCTTTTGGAAACTGATGTCAGAAAAACAGACTTCTTCTCTTTGTCTTGTCACTCTCCTCCCCTCTGTTAACACACAGCACCAAGTGAGGTTAATTCTGTTAAATTGATCAGTGTTAATGCTTACTCAGGCAGTTTAACTCCAAAGAGTAAGACCACCGCCCTCCCTTTGTTTTTACAGCTGTAACACTACTGAGTCATCATCAGGGGTTGTGACTTACTTCTTTCTTCCAAATGCCTCTCAGATCTACCTGTGACTTTCTGTCCCCATTATCATAAAAAAAAAAAAAAAAAAAGACGTATTCGAGGTTGGTGAAAACAGAAGGCTCTGTCTTGCCTGGCACACATCTGGTCCACAGTAGGCATTAATAAGTATACCTGGGTTGAACAGATGCCAGAAGAGCAAGTGTTTTCCCTCCCTGAATTATCTTTTCAAGACCATTCTTACATTTTTGGTAGTCTTCCTCATTTCGGGTTTCTTTACTCCCATTACCAAACTCTTCTTTATATTTCTCACTATACCTAGTGGAGAGGTCAGCCGTCACAGAGAGTTCAGTAAATATTTGTTGAATGAACAAAAGATACAAAAATTTTTCTGCAAAATATATAAGAGGCTAAGCTTTGTACACTATACGAGAAAAAGAAGGAGATGTGGGGTTGAGGGGAGAGAGGAAAGGCGTGCCTTTGTGCACAGACATGTACAGATATGCACTTACATATGTGATTTTAAGGTGCTCCCCCACCAAGTGGGACGCTAGATCACACTTACATACTAAGATGTGTATTCATTACTCATAGCTTTGTGATGCCGAAACTTAATTAAGAAAACTTGAAGCATTATTCAAACCTGGTTTCTCAACAGTGATTTTGATGATTTGAGTTGTGTTTTTTCATCATTATTGCTTTCAGATATACATAAACCTTTTCCCTGCTCCATTTTTTTCCATGCAGGTGAAATGTGATACTTTTTCATATTCTTGGGTTCTTTTGGAATCCAGACGTTTCACTTCCTCCACATCTGCTATGAAACCAAATATTGATTAATGTGACCTGTAAACCTAATCACTTAAGAAAAGTCAATGAACAATTTCTACTCCTGGATTTTTAAGAATTTTATATTATTTTTTCCAGTATCTCTATTCATGTGTCTTTTTTAGCTTATGAAAAGATTAAAGGAAAATTATACCAGCAGTAAAGTTCTCAGCTATATCTAAGCATTAAATTCCAAGCCTTTGGACTAACATTAACCTAGACCATTTCACTAACTTCTGGATAAAAATGTTTCTAACCTTGCCTTTTTTGTCCTATAAAAATTACAATGTGATATAAAAGTATACAAAACCTAACCATCTCCAAAAGGTAGTTCTTATTTCTTTGAAAGACTCATAAGTATGACAAAGAATAATTAGCAATAAAACAAGGCCATCAGTCAGTGATTCCATAGGAAGAAAATATACTAAAGAGAAAAAAAATTGTAAGCCTAAAGGGTCTGATATTCTGACTTGGACTGGTGAAAATGATGCTTGCTGAAGACTTGGAGAACAATTCTTCAGTGATAGGACTACTTTGTCCCAAATGGAGTAGGCTATACAAAGAGGCTCAGCATTACAAAATTCCAGGAGGAGCTATTTACATAGAATACAATGAGACCAGGACTTTGTAGCTGTGGAATGTGACCTGAATGTATGCATACCAATGAGTGGAGTAGCCACCTCTGTAGACAGCATACTTAATCCAAAAATATCATCTTGTTCAAAACTTTGGAATTACCTCAATGTCTATGTTATATTCTTTGGAATGGCCTAATAGCTGCAAATAATCCTTCAGTAATACATTTGACATTTGTAAATTTAAAAAATGTTCAGGCACCAAATCTCATCTAAAGAGTACAACCTAAGGAAATGTCATTTTTTGGGTTAAAAAAAAAAAAAAGAATTCTGAGGTGTTTGAAATGATTTTTCTGTGTGATTCCAGTGACTATGAAAGCTTTTCCCAAGAAGGTAGGAGAAGCCTAGGAGCAAAGGAAACCTCAATAGAAACAGCACATGGCTTCCCAATCTAATTTTGAAGGGAACAATGTTCATTTGAATATTTTATATATTTTTCCAATTCTTATTTTGTTAATACCACATACAAAATTTAGTTTGAGTGCAAGTGTTGGGATCTCAGTCTTCGCGGAGGAGGGGCAGGGAATGGGAAGAATGTGCTTTAAGGAGACTGTTTCTGAGAATGTATAAATTAAGAGGTTGTTCTGGGGATTTCAGATGACAACGTTGATGGAGAATTTTCTTGGAAAAGCCTCTGACTTGCAGCAAAGTACTTGCTCCCCTGCCCCAACTCATTATGGGCTTATCAACACTAAAAGTCTACATTCAATATCACCATTTTGCAGAAGGGATGTCCAGGGGGAGCTATTATGAGTTAACATGATTCCTAGAAAGTTGTATTTCCACACTTCACCTGTTGATTATAGATAACGATTCTGCACAACAGTTCCAATGGTGGACAAAAACAATCAATCAACGGACATCTTTCTCTTGATTCTTTTGGTTCAATGATGAATCCAAGCACTAATTAAGCTGAACATGCTGGACTTCCCTGAAACGCAGGAAAGCACCCTTGCTTTGAGAAAGGACAGCCACAAACTCAGTAAATAAAACCAGTCTTTACGCACAGCACTATTTCTTCTACCAACTGAGAAGCTTCCCTATTTCCTAGTTTGCTTCTTTGGGAAATAAAATCTGTTAAGATTAGTCAGGGCAGGGGGAGTGGTATGGGGCATATGTATTCTGTCTGTCTTGTGTTGGTCTACTATTGTCGTGGAACTCACAGGATCATGGGAGGCAGTGTTGAGTGACCCCTTTCATGTCTAGACAGATATTCATAATGAAATAGATGTCTGGCTCTTGAAGCTAAATTCTTAGTCTGGAGGTATTTTGGTTCACAAAGGTCCAAATAAGAATGGATAACATTGTCTTGGGTGAAGCCACAGAAACTAAGAGGAAAAATGAGCAGGGTATGTGGATAGGGGAAGGAGATCTCCTGTTGAAAGTTAAAATGTTGTCACCTAAGGCAGAATACTGACTATAATAAGAATCCTGTGTGTTCAAATCATATCAAGCTAGAAAGTTTATTATTTAACGCCAACTTTCCCAGACATCCAAATAACCTGCCTTGATCTTAATGCCCCAAAGTAATTGCAAGTTTTCTTAACAGCTCGTTTTCTTTTGGTATTCTTAGAACCCTCGATTTTTGCAGAAGCTAGAGCAAGCCTCTGGGGGTTCATATTACACAGCTTCTATCATCATTTTATGCATTTCTTCATAAGGAAAACCAGTTGGGTGCTTGCCTTTTTCCTATTCACCCCCATCCCCACCCCTTGCCAATTTTCCATACTGTAGAATAACATTTGAAAAGCTTTTTATCGTGACTACTTCTGTCTGTTAATGAAAGTGCAACATCCGTTGCTTGGGCAAATTTAATGACTCTGCTTTATCCACAAATAAGGGTGTAACAGATTAAATAAAGTTAAAATTGAGTGAGCAGAGATGATAGGACTTTGTAAAAATTCCTGTCATTTTTTTTTTCCTTTTAAAGCCTTACAGTCATCTACCTGCCAGGTGGAACTTATTTGGATAATACAGCACAGATGTACCTTGTTGTACTCAACAGATGAATTCCTAAAGAGCCGCATTTGATAGAATTTTTATAAATTGAATCACATTTTCCTGTAGACTTGCATTATAGTAACAGAAGCCATTATCCACATTTGACTGATTTTCAATTGGCAGAGGCCTCCAACACTTGAGCTTCAAGTTTCTCAGCCAAATCTCTATGTCAAACAGTTAATGATCTGGAAATAATAAGCACTTATGTGAGCTAGGGGAGCACTATACTTAAAGGAAATTTGATTGTGTTCGTCCGAAAGTAAAGAATCTTTATTCCATGATGTGAATTTTTACTCATGGAATCCTAGGTTATCAAGAACATTAGAGAGGATGCAGACTAAACCTCTCTTTTTGCAGATGAGGGAAGTGAGAACCTGAGTGTTGATTTATCTGTGGCAGCAGGTAACAATGTAATATAAAGAAAGAATACTCATGTTGAGGTTCACAGACTTGAATTCAAATGTTCCCTTCCAACTGTACTAGCTGTTTGGCTTTGGGCAGGTTTTCACAGCTTTCTGAGCCCAGTTTTCTCATCTTTAAGACAAGGGCAGTATGACCTACCTCTTAGGAGTTTTGCAAGAATTAAATGAGATGATGTTTATAAAGTAAAAACACAGTGCCTAGAATATAATAAGGGTTTATGAATGTTTGTCATCTCTTCTCCCCAGTTTATCTTTGGATTTTTAAAATAACATCTTTTTTAAACATGCATTTCTTTGCAAATTACAAAGATAATAATGCATGTGGTTGAAATTTAAAGATCAAAGAATATAGAATAAAAAGCAACTTGTCCCTTTTTGTTCTCCCACAGCCCCTGCCCCTTTTCCCAAATGACTTTCTAAAGGAAAGCGCTGTTGATAGTTTGTTTTTCTTATTGAGAATCCTGGTCCAGGAAAGTCCAGGAAACATATACCAGGAACACTGCCCTCAAATGGTATTTGTGTATATTTGTGAAGTTGTCACTTTTCCTCTAGAGCTTAACATGCGTTTATCAAAGCATGAGGTTGGCAGCCAAAATTCAGAGCAGACCAGAGGTTCTAGAGTTGGCCCTCTGTCAGTCAGCCATAATTTTTATGGCAGTGTAAACCTTTGCTTAACTGCGCTGGCCTGACCATCTTAGAATTACAAGCCCATCAGTAATGTATGGAAATAAAGAATGCAGTTGCCTTAAATGTCAGTGGTGTGGCTGCAGTGTTGGCCTGACATGGGATCCAACCCAACTGTCCTTTGTAATTTGTTGTGTTAATAGGCAGAGTTGGTAAAGGGAATATTTGGGGGCCATCTGAAGAAAGACCAGTCCACTGAGGCTGTGAAGAGGACTTGATCCTGTGCAGGAAGGAGGGGCAGCCAGGTGGGGAAGCAGGTGCCTTTCCTCTTAGGGTGGTGCTGTGATTCCACAAAACTGCCTTGATCTCCCTCCCATTCCCCTCCTCTGCTCCCTCAGGTTTACCTCAGGGCTGTCCCATCCTCTTTGTGTGTTACTTAATGTTATCTTTCAGATAATCATAGTGTATTTACATAATTAACCTAATTGTGGGTAATTGTGTGTCACACCGTGTAATTATGAAACCTAGCCTCCAACACTATGGCACAGCGTGTAGTCAAAGAGACACCGTACATGCAAAGCAGCCATTTGATCCTTCTTTCCATTAAGGAATTTTTATCCTTTCAAGGTGCCAGAAAAGAAGAACAGACCTCTTTGTAAATCCGTTATCTGCAAAACAAGGCTCCTGACAAATACGTTTGCAGAAAAACAAGGGCTTTGTAAAGAGTCTTGTGTTTTGGCACTGGAAGTCAAAACCACGTGCAAGAGGAATGCTGTGTTGTTGCTGGAACTGGCAAAGGTTTTATTTCTTACACTGAGCAACAATGGGGTGGAATTCCAGTCTTGCAGCGGATTCTCTCACCCTGAGCAGTCTCATTGAGGGTGACTTTGAACCCAGGCCTTGAATATGCTGGTATTTATATAAGCTCATTAGCATGGATTTGGATGTGGGATGGTCCTTCCTCTCCCAGAACATCTCTGGTCTCAGCCTGGCTACAAATGGCATATTCTGGGCTTCATACTGGTCATAATAGCAAACATATGTTGAGCATTTAAAATCTACCAGATCAGGCACTGTGCTGACCATTGACATGAATTATCTCATTGAACCCTCTATCTTTTTTAAAATTTACTTTTGATCTTAAAATTTTTTGTAGAGACAGAGTCTCGCTATGTTGTCCAGGCTGGTCTCAAACTCCTGGCCTCAAGTGATCCTCCTGCCACAGGCTCCCAACGTGTTGGAACTACTGATGTGAGCCATGGCGCCTGGCCAGAACCTTCTATCTCATACCACCCTTGTTGGGTGGGTACTACATTTATCCCCATTTTATAGATGAGGAAGCTGAGGCTTCCAAAGGTTAAGCAGGTAGACCAAAGTCCTAAAGTCAATGAGTAGCTCCACAGCAATTTGAATCCACTTCTCTTGAGCCCAGAGCCCTTGCTCACACAATTCTTTTGGGATGAAGGATTATACATTAGTGCATATTTACTTTAATATTTACCATCAGCTGGGCACAGTGGCTCACGCCTGTAATCCCAGCACTTTGGGAGACTGAAGCGGGCGGATCACCTGAGGTCAGGAGTTTGAGACCAGCCTGGCCAACATGGCAAAACCCCATCTCTACTGAAAAAACAAAAATTATCTGGGCATGGTGGCAGGCACCTGTAATCCCAACTGCTTGGGGGAGGTTGAGGCATGAGAATCGCTTGAACCCAGGAGGCAGAGGTTGCAGTGAACCAAGATCACACTACTGTACTCCTGCCTGGGGGATAGAGTGAGACTGTCTCCAAAAAAGAAGAAAAAAATATGTACTATCATGTTTTCCTTCATTGGCTGCCTGCAGGGGTGGGGTGGGAACTAAGTAAGTACTGGTGTGAGTTGGGGCATGGGGCACAGCTAAATGGACGTAAGGGTGCTGGGGACACTGGGAGGAAGCCAGAGGAAAGGATGACGATAAAGTGTTGAAGGGGAATGTAATGAGGGATGAAGAAAATCGGGTGTGTCAGCACCCAGACTTAGTGTTATACATGCCATAGAAGAATCATAGATTTCAGCAGAAAGTTAGCTTCCTTGAGCCAGTTAGCTTCCTTGAGCCAGCACTCTTCTCTCTCCATACCACCAACTGTTAGAAAAGTCCTGGTACTCCCACAGATGCTCAAAAGATATAAGTTGAATGAATGAAAATCTTGGGTGATCGATAACATACCCACATGCCCACAGAATCCTAGTGCTTACGCAAATGAATGATGCTGGCCAGATTAAAAACAAACATGAAAACAAACAGCACAGAAGTGACAAATGCTAATAGGGACAAAGTCAAGGAGCGTGTGTTTGTGACTCCCCAAAGTCACAAAGCTAATGAGTAGCAGAACTGTTAATAGCACCTGGGTCTCCCAACTTTCTGTCCAGTATTTTTTCCATTACTGCTGCTACATAAGCTTATCAAATGTGTTCTTGCATCCATAATTACAGAGTTTAGACTTTGAACGATTATCTTCAATTTATAATAAAGAAACTAAGGCCCAGAGAGAAAAAGGGAGCTGGCCAGGATTATACAGCAGTTAAGTGGCATAGTCAGGTCTCCTGGCTAGGGCTACTTCTACCAATCCACAGGGCCTCATATATAGCCAGAAAGTATCCTGGCTTTGTGGGCAGCCAAAACACTGTGAAAGTACAGTGGATTGTTCTCCTACCTGAAAATTAGGACGCATTTTAAAATATAACTTGAGAAGTAAAACATTCTTATGCCAAAACTTGCCTTTAAAGATGGTTCCCCCATAGTGTCAGAGAATGTTAGATCTGGAAGGACCATTAGAGAGCAAAGGATCTACCACTCTCATATTAAAGATGAGAAACTGAGGCCCAGAGCGATTAATATGCAATATTAGGGTAACTTGCATTATACTATTGTCTCATCAGTGTTATTTGGAAACCAGGGAACAACAGAAGCCTAGTAGACAAAAGGAAGTTCTCGGCCCTTGTAATGAGCAATTTTTCCCACTCACAAATGCCCTTTTTCTTGGAGCACTTAGGGCACAGATAAAGTGAGGTTTCATAAAGGGACACCAGCAGGAGTAAATGATACCCATTATCATTATTCCTGCATGAAGGAGGAAGGACTTGGTCTTTGTAGAGGATGCTCTTCAATACTTGAGGGAAAGGATTCAAACCAGGAAGGGAAAGCCTTGAGCTAAACTTTAAAAAAGAAAAGCAGGAAAGAGGCAAGTTTGTGGACAGTGCTCCTGCAAGCTCTCTTAACCATATCACAGTCAATGGGAAGTCTTCAGTGGCGACACCCAGGCTGGAAACTCAGAAGCCTACAGAACCAGCAGGAACATAAAAGGAGGAAATGGAGAGTGTCTCATCTCATCATGAGATCCAGGACTGTAGCGGTATTGACTCTATTTTTTTTTTAAGAGAAGCTAGAGACCTTCTCTTAAAATACATACATACATATATATATACACACATATATTTAAAATGCAGTATAGGGCAAACCCCACAAACAAAATTCCACATCTGAGGTCAGAGTTGACTGCTGGCCTGCCTCCATGTAACCTCAGTTTTGGAACTTAGCTGAGCTGACCAATTGAATCAGAGGTTGAGTCCTCAGTAGCTAAGGTAGGGCCAAAGAGCAAGGCATGTGTGAGGTTTGTTTGGAGTCTCTGCAGAGAGTCAAATTGTTTTGAAGATCCAATTCCTCTTTCCCACCAGGAGGAAAATGCAATATCTAGGTGATAGTCAGTGGTGTTATATAGAAAGAGCACTGGCTTGGGAGACACGTGTTCCATTCCTGGTGCCTCGTTTTTGGTTTTGTGACTGTATTAGTCCGTTTTCATACGCTATAAAGAATTGCCTGAGACTGGGTAATTTATAAAGGAAAGAAGTTTAATTGACTCACAGTTCCACATGGCTGGGGAGACCTCAGGAAACTTACAATCATGGCAGATGGGAAGAGGAAGCAAGGCACCTTCTTCACAAGGCAGCAGGAAGGAGAAGTGCTGAGCAAAGGGGAAAGAGCCACTTATAAAACCATCAGATGTCATGAGAACTCACTCAGTATCATGAAAACAGCATGGGGGAACCACCACATAATCCAATTACCTCCACCTGGTCTCTCCCTTTTTCTCATGGGGATTACGGGGATTATAATTCAAGATGAGATTTTGGTGGGGACACAAAGCCTAGCCATATCAGTAACCTTGGGAGAATCATTTCTCTGTTTGACCCTCCGGTCTATAAAGTGAGGACCCTCTCCCTGCATTAACTACCTCACAGGTTTGTTGGTGATCAAGTAAGATAATGGTATAAAAGTACTTTATAGTCTGTAACATGCTATAAAAATAAGGAGTCTTAAAAATCTGATGGATCTATTTTTAATATGAGAAAATGGTGATTATAATGAAAAAAGCACAAATTTTGAGTCAGAGAACATGAAGTCAAGTTTTGGACTTCCCACCAACTAGCTGTACAGCCTTGAGCAACAGTTCTTTGTCTTCAGGCACAATTTCCTTATCAATAAAATGAGATAATACTGCTTCTCTATATAATATTTTTGTGAAGATTAGAAGAAACTATGCATGTGAATAATGCACCTAGTGCAATAGCAGGTGCTCAATAAATGTCATTTTCTTTCTAAATATATAATTAGAAGTCATTGACTCAGAAGGGCATGACATTACAAAAGAGAACTAGTAATTAGTATTTTTCTACTATTTCTGGCAGGATAGGATAGTGAACAAAGGAGAAAAAGAGATTTAGCAAGTTAACTTGGTCTCTTGAGCATGAGAAGACACTCAGGCTTACCATGGGCTCTGGGAATGAACCTGCTGATATGGTTTGGATTTGTGTCCCCATTCAAATCTCATGTTGAATTATAATCCTCAATGTTGGAGGTGGGGACTGATGGGAGGTGATTGGATCATGGAGGCAGATTTCCCCCTTTGGTGCTATCCTCATGATAGAGTTCTCATGAGATCTGATTGTTTAAAAGTGTGTGGCACCTCCCCACTCTCTCTCTCTTGCTCCTGTTCTGGCCATGTAAGACGTGCCTGCTTTCCTTTCCCCTTCCACCAGGATTGTAAGTTTCCTGAGGCTTCCCCAGAAGCAGAAACTGCTATGTTTCCTGTATAGCTTACAGAACTGTGAGCCAATTAAACCTCTTTATAAATTACCCAGGGTCCCATATTTCTTCATAGCAATGCAAGAACAGACTAATACATTATCCAAGTGGGATAGCATGGGCAAGGTGCTGGAAGAGAGATAGAGCAAGCTGCATCCAGGAAAGGGTGGGGTGGGGCACTCAAGGTGTTAAGAGCATACATCCTGGGGTGGTGGAAGAGAGTAGGGACAGCTATAAAGGTAGGCAAGCTTGGTTTTCTTTTCTCAGGAGTTTGCTTTATTCTGTAGACCATAGGATACCATCCAAAGGTTTGACACAGGGAGGAAACATAATCAAACTCATTTTATAAGGAGAACTTTCTGGATGGAGCATGGAGACTGGATGGGAGAAGAGTAATAGCAGAAGTGGAGTAACCCATTAGGAAGCAGTTGAACTAGGGCAGGGGCAGTTAGAAGAGTGTAGTCAGGGAAGACACTATAGACATCTCAGAGACTGATGCTGGATTTGGCTTATACCCTTGTAATACAGATAAATTTTGGTGTATTATTTCTGGAGGAAGCATTTCCTTTTCCCAATTGAACTGCTTTTTAAACCATTATTATTCTGGCCAATGAAGAAGAATGTAGGAGGCTTTAATTGGCTTCCTGAGCAGACCAATTTTTAAGAGGGTTGACTAGGGAGACGAGTGATAGTAGATTCCTTCTTACTAACTTATATCTGTGTCTCTTTTTCTGGTAGCCTGTTTTGAAATAACAGTATGTGACTTCAATGTGTTCTCTCATTCTAAAATACAGTCAAAATGATGCTTATTGTATTCTAAAACTTAGAGCAATCAGGCATCATTAGTAATATCAAAAAGGATTATATTGAAGTTTAATATTAAGATGTTAATATATGGTCTCAGGGTTTATTGAACTTTTCAAACTTTTAGATGAAGTTTTAGTAAAGAAATATCAAACTTAAGTGAAAGTACCTTGAATGAATAAAATAACTTTGTCCTCCTGACAATGCTGGAAGAGAATGGGAGATATATTCAATCTTCATAGAGAGATAAAAAAGAACACAGTTAAAGAGAGATTTTGCACTGAGCGTATGAAGGTATCCATTTAGGATTGGTCTGTGCCACATAAGTTAATTTTGTTTTAAATTAACAAAATAAGGAAATAACTTTGCCTACCAAGTTCTTAGGCTCCCTTTCCCAAGCTGTAGCAATCGTTTCCCAATACAAAACAGATGGCCACTCAAATGAGGGTATTTCAGGAGGGGTTAGTGAAAGGATTATTACAAGGGTGTGGGCAAGATTAAGGAAAACCAACAAGAGATGGTGAAGCACCTTGCTTCTATTAACAGCCTAAGGATTTAGAGTCGTTACCATCTGTAAATCCAAAGGAGCAGGAATGGGGTAGTTAACGGAACCCAGAAAAAACTATAATTCCAGGAGAGAGTCATCTGCTAAGAGCGATCCACGGCTTTGGTAAAGAAATATGGCCACTACTAAGCCATGATCTGATAGGATATGAACTGGGGAAATGATTACTCTGACCTCACTCTGCTCTCTTCCATCCTACCTCGCCTAGTCTCCGGTGGGTATTTCTATTGGCCAAATCCAACTGGAAGGCAGTGTACAGGGCAGCCTGATGATGCAGTTCATGAACATCAGCATCTCTGAGCACAAGCAGGGTGGAGAAGGGTAGAGAGTGGCTCTGGAATGACAAATGTGGAATACCCAGTGTAGAAGATCCATAAGTTGTTGATACCAGATGTGCTGAGGAGGTAGTTGATGTGGTAATAATCTTGGGTTTTGAATTATGCAGCATGCATTTCTCAGTTTTGACATTCATTATCTATTAGCCATGGAAAGTTTTCTCATGTTTGAAATTTTTAGGTAGAACCCATCTCTTAGTGTTAGAGTTTTTAATTCTCCAATTATGATTTTCCCATCTTGAAGAAGTCATTAGCCCTTCGGCTTGTCTTCTGTATAACAGGATACAAATATCTACCCAACAGGAATGTTATAAAGATTGAACCAAATAATATGCTGGAAAGCATTCAGCACAGTGCCTGGATCAAATGCTAGAGAGAGAAAATATTAGATCCAAAACTTCCTTGAGTTCAGACAAGATGAGTTTTTCAGAAGGAGCCTAAGATTTTAGTATTTGAATGACTTCTCCCATAGACACAGTGGGTTGGTGTAATTGACTGATACTTGTAGGGTAAAAAGTCTTTCTAGGTTCTAGAGTCTGGAAATTCATTTAAGCTCATTGTATATTGTGTTATTATTATTCTTTAGAGCTAGCAGAATATTTACTTTGGATGTTCACCTCAATTTTTTTCTAGCCAAGAGCTGAGGGAAAAATAGAGTGAATCTGTATTTTCCCCAATAGGATGTAAGTTTCCCAAGGGCATGGACTTTGTCTTGTATTCTACCCTATCTCCAGCTTCTAGCTCAAAATTAACACTATGTATGGATTGCTTTATGGTGAATGAATAAAAAACTATTTAAAATACATTGAGAAATCAAGACATCTCTGCAAACCACAGCAATTTCCCAGAAATACATGTTAATTTTTTGTCCTCTTTGGGGGAGTTTAAGGAGCTAGAGAATAGTGTTCAAAGATATTGGGTTTTTCTGAAATTGTCTCCAAAACTTTAACTTTGACTCTTATCACTACTGATGGGCACAAAATTCAGGGATCATTCCAAGGCCTCCAGTGAAGCCTTCCACAGACCTCATTGTTACAACACAATTGTGAGGCCTTAGTTAGAAGGACCTCCAGGGTTTTCTGGGGATTCTTCCTCCCTATAAGAGATGCTTGTGGATGTACCATCTAGGAGGCAGAGACTTAGGCCTCAGATCTAGGAGCCATGGCTCCCCAGGAGAGGAGAGCTGAGCACTGTGAAATATGTAAGAATGCCAGTGTCTCTGTTGGCTCCAGTCCTGGAGATGTGTCTAGCTTTATGGTTGGGCCGCTCTTCTTTCTGGGCTTTCAAACTCTCTTTCTTTTATGTTGTTATGTTTTAAGGGTTACCAAAGATTAAATTCTGTGTTTAACCCGGGTTTATTGATAAATTAAAAACTTACTGCTGTTTTTAGTCTAGTCTATGATGAAAACAGTGATTGGATTCAGGTAGATGGATTTGGTTACCTACTCATCAAATTACAGGTATTGATTGCAAGTTACTACACCTTAGCATCTGATACCCTAAGGATGTTTAAATAGGCACTATCTCATTTCTTCAGGGGGCTAGCATTCCATAGCAAATGTATTTTCAAACTAGTTGCTTCCCAGATAAACAGCATTGGACGCATATTTAATGAGGGTCTACTAAAGAACGTTCTTTCCATAAAGCATTCTATTTCTTTCCCATAAATTGTTTTATAGTTTTTGATGAACATCATTATAAACACCTAAGTGTGATGCTAGTTCACCTTGTGGGTTAGATAATTCCCTTTAACTACATACAAATTTCCAGCTTGTTCTCTTCCCTGAAATCTATACTCATATGTCCAACAACCAACCTAATATTTTGACTTAAATATGTAACAGGTATTTTGAACTCAACATATCAATAATTGGACTCTTCACTTTTCCCATTTCAATAAATGACAACTCTGCTCTTCCATTTGTTCATGTTGGAAAACTTGGAGTCATATTTGACTCTAATCTTTCTCTCACACCCATATTCAATTCCATAGCAAATTCTCTCAGCTTTTGCTTCAGAATGTAACCAGAATCTGCCCACTTATCACTACCACTGCTACTATGGTAGGCCAAATGTGATTACTTCTCATCTAGGATGGCCTCCGAAGGTATCTCTTTGCTTTCATTCTTGAGCACCCCGACCCTATTCTCAACAGAGTGACCAGAGTCATCCTTCAAAAATCTAAATCAGATCATACCACTCTTTGCTCAAAATCATCTACCAGCTTTCCACTTCCCTTTGATTTAAAGGAAAATCCTTAAAGGGGAAGGAGGCATCATCTGTCTCCTTCTCTTATCTCTGAGTTCATTTATGCCTGAGGTTGCAGGTTTTTGAATTTTTGCAATGAGACCTTGGCAATGACCTTGAGTAGTAGTATATAAATAACTCCCACATGCTTCATGGTCCAATAATGGGACACTAGGCATAAATGGGCTATTAGACATCTCCTTCTTTCTTCATTAATTATACCTCTTTTGCTACATTTTCCTTCCTACAGTTCTATGAACATTCCAAAGAAGACTCTGCCTCAAGGTTTTCTACTCTTGCTTTTTCCTTTGGCTTTTCTTACTCCAGATACATTTGTTCATTTTTTTAAAAGACTTATTACGACAGAGGCCTCTAGCCATTCTTACAGTCCCTATGCTCAATATCCTACTTTATTTTTATCCCTGGAACTTAACACTACTCGATTCAATCTGTATCCTTCATTAGATTGTCAGCTCCATGTGAGCAAGAACTTCGTTTTGTTCACTAGCTCTGGTATACACTGAGTGCTCAGTAAAGATTTCAGGGGAAAAAAGAATGATTGGATACACTAAAATTCTGTGAAAAACTACTTCCTGAAGCTCTTAATAAAGTTGCCAAATGAGAATTGGAGAAATTGCTAAGAAAGTACATTCATAGCCATCTATCCATATAGTGACAACGATTAAATGACTGAAGGAATGTTGGAAAAGCAACTAAAAGTCCTTGGATTAAAATATAACTAGAAGGGGTGTATATATGACATGAATGAGTGAATGAATCAATGTACAACTTACTATCAACTGGTTTGTTGAATGACTGTTTCTTTCAAATGAGGAATGTCTATGATGTTTTAAATCCCTCAGTGATGAAAAAAGATCCTCTTTTTCTTCCCCATTCAACCATTCACCCTCCAAAAGAATATTCTATTTTACCCTCCCAGCTTATGTTTCTGCTCTTTAACCTGCCTGACATTCATAATTTCCTTTCTACCTCACTTCTACTCATAGGAGCTGAGGCCTCCTATATCAGGACTCAGCTTAGACATCATTTCCTGGGTTCTTAGGAGGACTGACCATCCTGATCCCTTCCTGGTGAGGTGGGGCTGGAACCAATTTAGCCAATGAGTTGTGACCAGAAGTGACATGTGTCACTTCCAGGCTATGGCATTCCATTGGTAATTTAAGACTCCCCTAAGCTATATTACCTCTATAATTGCTGGTTACTCCATTAGTGTGGGTTCCCTGACAACCTGCAGTGGACCTGTAACATGGGGAGAAACAAGCCTATGTTGTTTTAAGCCACTGATGTTTGGGGATCGTTTTTTTACCATAGCATAGTCTGGCCTACTCTGACTAAGTCACAGGGCTATGTGCTCATCCTATGTCCCTCCACAGTATTGTGGACTTTTCCAGTTCTTTATATTTACAACCTATTTACTGACCAGGTGTGTGTTATGTCTTCATATTCACCATCATATTCCCAGTAGTTGGGACAAAATATGCTTAATAAGTATTTGTCGAGTTGTCTTCTGTAGTTTTCCCTAAACAACTCTGAGGGTTTGAGCTTATAAAGGAGTAGCAATGCTTTAAAACTCATAGATAATGCAAAACTTCACTTTGATCCTTTACTTGAACTCATTCTTCACACATCCTATTGACCAAAACCAAATCGACCAGAATGGGATTCTTCTTTCCTCTCCAAGCCACCTCTAGCTTTGGGGGAAAAAAAGAAAAACCCGGCAATCCCAGTACTGAAGGAAAGACCTAGAGGTGAAGATTGATATCCACTACTGTTTAGAAAGAGGTGAATGACCATAGACAGGCTCCAGAAGTAATAGGCAGAGCATGGACTTTGCAGGAAAGTCCTCCTCATTTGAAGATTTAGGAAGAATAAATATTACACTTAGCCTGCATCATTTGGCAAAATCTCAGCATCTTCTCAAGAAGCAAAAGGAGCAAAAACAAAGTGGAGAAATTAGCTGCCAACTCATCTGAGGGACAGCATCGTTAATAATCTCGAGGAAATGCACAAATGAGATGGCTCATTTGATAAAGCTTGGTTTATAAAACCAGAGATGACAAATGGAAGGATTGGGACAGGTTAATTACCCGAAATGTGTCCTTTCCTTTCTTCTCTTTCCTTCCTTTCCTCATTAAGTCGACAAATACGTACTAAACAGATACTGTGATGGACACTTTGTATACAGAGAGGAAATAATCCACAGTTTAATAAGAGAGACAAACAGGAAGCATCACATCAGATTTGATGAGAGCAATTAAGTGGAAACTACAGAAAATGAAGCCACATAGGAAGGGTCCCCAACTCTGTCTAGTGGGTCTTGGCTTTCCCTGAGTGTTCTGTGTAGGGAACCATTTTCACCATGATCTTCACACCTCTGCAGCCCCATGACCCGACTGTTCACATGTCAAACTCTTTTCCTTTGCACTTGGTGTTCTCTCCTTGCACATCCCTGATTATTTATTTATCACAAACAATCTAAATTTTACTCATTTGTTTAGTAATTGTTCCCCAGTCTTGAGTTTAAGGTCCTGAGGGCAGGAAACATGCCAATTTTGGTCACTCAGCCCTGGTGCCTGGAATAGACCTTGAGAGCTGAAAAGCCCTCAGTAAACAGGTACTGTGACTGATTGGAGAAATGAATGAAGGATCCGCTCAAACTAGATCAGAAACAGGAGTCTGGTTAGATGGACATGGATCAAGTTAATCAAGGTTAGGTAAAGCAGTAGGAAGGGTGGGCAGTAGCCCAGGCATGGCAAAGATTCCCAGATTCTGGAAGGGCCAATAGTAGGGATTAGGGATCCAGGCAAAGATGAGAGAGATCAAAAACTGAGACAGAATGCTAAACAATTAATGATTCAGATCTCACCAGAAAGCTGAATTCATAGGTCCAGGTACCCAGTAGCAAAAATGAGCTGGCTAGAACCAGAAGCCTTCTGTGTAGGGCCTGAGTTCGTCTAAAGCACACAAGCTGAAGCTGGCAGGACCCCTGGAGTGTGATGCCTGACAAGCCTGGAGCAAAGAACTTCTGAGTATGCAGCCACATTTACTCTCAACACCTTTGGATTTTTAGGCAAAACACCAACAGCCTCAGCTGAGCCAACTGTGGCTGGCTTTTTACTGTACTAGAATGGCAAGAAGGGATAATGCTGTGATTTATGTCTGTGTATATAAAAAGCAAACAAATTTTTGCAGGAACACTAATCTTGGATTTAATCCTAGCTTCACTACTTACTTGCTCAGTAACTTAGGAGAATTTACTCATACTCTCTGAGCCTAAGTTTGTTCATTTGTAGCATGGGGGTATTAATGCCCAGCTCTCTCAGTTTTTGTAGGGAGAAAAGAGACAAGATACAACCCACTTAGCATAGTGCCTTGCCTGTGGCAAGCACTCAACAAATGGTAGCTATGTAAGATGAAAGTATACTTACATAAGGGAATGCAGTCATTTGCTTGTTTATAGTGGGGACGCATAACCCAATCCACACCCTTGTGTAGGATTCACATTCTGCATAGTCCTCTCCCTGAATATGGGTTAGCCCTGTGACTTTAATCAGTAGAATGCAGAAATGACACTGTGCCAATTCTGAACCAACACCCTAAGAACTGATAGCTTCTACTTTTGGGAGCCCTGGACCACCACATAAGAAGTCCAGCTACCCTACTGAAGAGATCAGATAGAGACTCCATGTGGGAAGGCATAGGCCTGTCTGATTTAGAGTCCCAGCTAAGCTCAGTCTTCCAGCTGACCCTGCCAAGGTGGCCAGCATGGAAGTCAGTTATCTTGGATATTCCAGATGATTTCAGTCCCTGCCACCTTTTGATTTCAACAGCATGAGCAGCCCCAAACAAGACGGCAGATGAACTGCCTTGCTGAACCTAGTAGATATACAAGTGTGAGAGATAATGAAATAGTTGTTGTTTTAAATCATTAAGTTTTGGGGTGGTCTGTTTTGGTTCCCTGCAATAGATAAGCAAAAGGCTGAGGTACCCAAGATTTAATTATCAGGAACTGGTTTTCTCTTGACTCTTTGCCTGACCTACGACTAAGGCATGTTTTATGGGGGCACGTTCCATGTTGGATCCACGCTGGCCAACTGTATTAGCAGGCCTGATTAATTAGCCAAAGCCTCCACATGGTCTGCAAACTCAAACAGAACAAATTGAGCCAGTTGCCTCTCCACGTTCAGTAGGTGGTGGCTTAACAAAATGGGTTTCAGCGAAGTTTGCAGCTTCTGTTCTCAGCCTGAAAAGTAATCCTGTGATCATATCCTGAGTGGGATGTGAGAAACAGAAGAGGGGTTAGGGGGATGTCACAGATTGCTCCTGTCTAGCAACTGGTCAGTAAACCTGAGACTAAGGGACCCTGTGGAGATGAAAACCAAGTTGTAAACTAGGATCATCCGGCCGATATTAGATTTCAGCCTGCAGACAGTAGAGTGAGTGTTATTGGAGTTCAGCCCTTTCTGAATGACTTCAGAAGCCCATCTTGCTGAAAAGACAGTCAGGGAGCTATTATATTCATTGGGCAGCAATTAGACTAAAAGTGCCAGGGAACCAGACATCCATAGTTTGCTCCTATTGGGGCAGGTTTAATTTCATCAGGCGTCACAGGGTCGCTCGGAGAAAGGATGGAGGGAGGGTGGTGTCTGTAGCAGGGATGGGAGACAAGTTGGAAGGCTCTCCAGTCAGCCCTCTTTCAGTTTTCCTTTCTTGTCCTCTGAAACCTCCCGCTTTCAATAGATGTCCCCACTAGCCCCGATGCTGCCCAGCACAGTAGTTGTCAGCCAATGAGACAAGTCGAACAAGTAGAGATAGGCTGATGGACAGGCTCTGTACATGGCTAGGTGTCAGATTCAAGAGGGCCAAACTCTGAGAGGTCAATAATTGTGGGTGAGTCCGAGAACCAGTCGCATATAGCTTGATGATTTAAAATGTTTATCTGACATCAAACATCATCCATTCAAGTCCTACTTCTGTAGGCTTCTACGGCTGTGTGGCTTTAGGTAAATTATTTAACTTCTCTGGGTTTCTATTTCTTATATGTCCAATGGGACTAATAGTAACAGTGCCAACTTAATTGAATTACTATTGAGATAATTAAATGAGACAGCCCACAGGCCAGGCGAGGTGGCTCATACCTTAATCCCAACAGTTTGGGAAGCTGATGCCCAAGGATCACTTAAGCCTAGGAGCTTGGGACCAGCCTGGGAAACATAGTGAGACCCCACCTCTACCATTAAAATAAAAATAAATAAATAGCGAGAGAGTTCACATTAAGCACAAGCACAGGGCCTGCAAACAGTAGGTGCCCAATAGATGGTAGTGAGTTTTTTTGTAGTTGTAACAATAGTAACATCTGCCCTCATTCTGCCACCTTCTGGGGAAAAATCCTAGTCATATTGCTAAACCCAAGAAGCCTTCCCCGACCTTCATTGCCCTGGAGAGAATTCACCATTCCCTCCTCCATGCCTTGGGTTTTTTTATTACTGTACTTCTCACCCTGCCATGTAATGCTTTCATGGTAGCTCTTACCATGTGTTACAGATTACCATGTGTTAGAGATTGTTCTAAATACTTGGCACTTATTATTTAATCCTTGCAACAATAACACATAAGGTCAAAACTAATATTATCTCTTCCACTTTATAGATTAAGCAACTAAGGCACAGAGAGGTTAAGACATTTGCCCAAGGTCACACAGTAAAGGTCAGAGCAGATTCCATTCAGGCTGTCTGACTCCAGAGCCTCTAACACTTGCATTTCTTCATGCCCATTTTCCCTATTAGACTGAGGGCAGACATGGTCTTAACTCATTTTTGTCATGTCAGTGTATAATGCAGTATCTGACCAAGAGATAGCATTGTGTAAAGGTTTGCTGAATTTAGTGGCATTCAGTCTGAACTGAGGAGCATCTTTAGGAACTTTCTTCAATGCAGCCTGGACCTTAAAATTCAGCTGTGAGACGTTAATGTTGATTTTCCCAAAAGTTCCTTATTTATTTTCCTAACCCCACATCTTGACAAGAAGGAAGAGTATTAGTCCTCTCATTTAATGCATAAATTAAAGAATGAAAATTAAATGAATCCATTACTTAAGTAGCTTCAGGGGGATCAATTCTGATAGAGTTTATGCAATAATGGAAGTAATGCCCTGGAACACAGGAGGTGATCAGTGAAATCAGTTCTTCCTCTTCTTCTGCAGTCCGTCCTCTTCTCAGAGCCCACTGCACAGGTAGCTGCTTTGCACACATAGGTGGAACCTTCAAGTCTCAGCTCAGGTGTTTCTGTAAGTACGTGTTGAACACAGAAATGATCCGGCTTTGGACCCAACTCTCCCACTTTTAATCTAGGTAACTTTGGGAGAGTTCACTGGCAAATGTAACGGGTCCCTACCCTGAGGGGATTTTAAGTCTACTAGGACTCTGAGTTTGTTTATAAAATGGGGTGATAATGCCTACTTCCTAAGGCCATTGGGAAATTGAATGCTATAGCATGAATAAAATATATCTGCATGTGGTACTTTCTATGTGCTTGTTATCACTGGTACAAAGAGCATCTGGCCAGGAGTTGGCAGATCTGGGTCTCAATAGAGCCCCTCACCTGGGGATTACGTGCATGCCACATAATATCCCTGTATATTATGTGCATGCCACATAATATCCCTCAGTTTTCTCATTTGCAAAATCAATATGATGATCTCCAATATTTTTTCTTCATAAGATGGCTGTAATGATTGACAGGTTACCTATATGAATGTAAAAGGCAGAGGACTATGCAAATAAAAAAAATAATCATTGAATGCTTCAAACAGTTCAGCTTGACTGTTTTTACTTTGAGCAGGTACATCTCTGTATTTGCAGTACTCATTTTCCTGGCTGTAGGACAAATTAATAGGATGAGAAACACTGACTTCTGAGAGTAGCTGAGGCCATAACACTTGAGGCTGCAAGAAGGAGCACCCAGAAAGGCTTCTAACAAGGCAAGTCTCCTTCCTTTAGTTCCTGAGTTTTCCCTGGTGGAGGTGGCGATGGGATAGAGAAAAGAATGATGCCTGAAGGGATCTTAGAAGTTGCAGTGCTTTACAAATGCACTAGCAGAGGCCTGGAGAATTGAGGTGACTTGCTCAAGGTCACAAGCAAGTTAGAGGCAGAGCCAGGAGTTTTTTGTCTGCACTCTGTTCTCCCCTAGAACCAGCATCAATTTTATTATTATTATTATCATTATTATTATTACTATTATTATTATTATTTTTGAGACGGAGTTTCGCTCTGTCTCTCAGGCTGGAGTGCAGTGGTACAATCTCGGCTCACTGTAACCTCTGCCTCCCAGGTTCAAGTGATTCTCATGCCTCAGCCTCCCAAGTAGCTTGTATCACAGGCACCCAACACCATGCCCAGCTAACTTTTGTATTTTTAGTAGAGACAGGGTTTCACCATGTTGGCCAGGCTGGTCTTGAACTCCTGACCTCGAGTGATCCTCCCACCTTAGCCTCCGAAACTGCTGGGATTACAGGCATGAGCCACCGCACCCAGCACCCGCTTTAAAAATGAATAACTGGTGTAGTGTTGGGGGATGGGTGAAACGAAGTGTGCTTCAAAACTGTGAAATGCCCTGGCCATGGTATGCTATGGGGTGTGGTAATGGGCAGCATCCCAAACAAAGCAGGAGAGGTGGACCTTGACAGATGAACTTGGATCCAGGTGAAGAAATTTCAAATCTGCCTAAGGCAGCTGAAAAAGAAATGCTAATTATTATTACAGCTAATAATCACGGGGCCTTACTATATACTAGGCACACTTTTAAGTGTTTTAACCAATTTAATGCCCATAATAATACTCTGAGAATGGATACCATTACCTTCATTTTACAGGTGAGTAAACTGAGGCACAGAGCAATTAAATAACTTGTTCAGTGTCACACAGTGCTAAGATAGAATCACAATTTGAACTCTGAGTATAACCTTGGTGTTATACTGCTTTCAATCGCCCTCCCATCTCCCCTGACCATACTTTGAGAAAGAAAAATAGCACAGGGATTGGCATCAGGAAGACTTATCAGATCTAGTAACCTCTTTAACCTCACCATAAAAGAGGAAATTATGCCTTCCTAACAAAGTCCTTTTATAGAGATAAGAAGTGCAATGGGCTTCACATAGGACCTGGTGAGCTGGAACCAAGCAATATCCAGTGACTCCTGCCCTGTTCTTTGCATGCGTCTCTCACTGTTGGGACCAGGATTTTGTATGGAAAAACAAAGAGCTAACCTTTTCCATGGGGCACAAAATTTAGCCATATACCAACTTGTTTTCCAAGTAGGAAAAAAATGGCCTAAATACTCCCCCACTTATTTTCTGTCTCAGGAAATATTTGGAAACATATTGTTGGGACAATGAATTTTCTATTTCCAGTTTTCTTGCTCATTACCTAAGGGCATTCATTACAATACAAAATTTAACTGTAAGACAAAATGTAATTTATATCATAGTGGTTCTCAAACGAGGCAATTCTTTACCATGGGGGCGTTTTGGAAATTTGTCGGGATGTTTTGGTTGTCAAATTACTGCAGGAGGCACTACTGGCATTTAGTGTGGGCTGGGACCAGGGATTCTAAGTGAATTTTAATATGTGGGCCATGTATGAAGAATTGTTACCTGTTTTGTAGGACTTTTGAATGTCCCACTAAGCCATCATATAGGTAAATCAATCAATCTACTTAGAGTTATTTGAGTTTAAAATTGAGCTGAATTTTACATATTAACATAGGGTGTACACTGAATTTTCCAGCAAGGCAGCTACCATGCAAATGAAAAAGACTTCTTTATCCTGTGTAGAACTTTACCAAGAGTAGTTCACCCTTTAAGAAAAATCACATCATTGATAGCAACACCCCTCAGGGTATTTGAGTTATAAATACCACACCTTCTTATCGGTCTGTATTTGTTGCTGTCACATTCCTAGAGATTTAATGTATAAGTTATAAGTGCAAGTGTCTGATTACTTCAGTAGATGTTCTAGCATAGTGGGAGCTAACCGTTTATAAATTTAGATAGATGTTAATTTATTTTAAATTATTTTACTTTTATTTCTGTTACGGTTAAGGTATAATATGAATCTGTTTTGAAATTTTATGGGTAGGTAGCCTACATTATCTATGACTTTCATTTTAGGATGATAAAGGAAATGTTATGAAATATTGTTTATAGAAAGAAATCACTCTGTCTGATATGCTTGGAATGCTGTGACGTAGTGGAGCTAGTTGTGGACTCCTATTTTCTGTAGCAAAACACTACTAATAGAGACTGTTTCTATTAAAAGTTGAAATCCTTTGACTTGGTTGAAGTTTACTACTAATTGCTAATTTAAAAAATTTGCTGATGAATTGAATGGTATAGCATTTCCTCCAATGAGTTTTGCAGGACTCTAGTTCCAAATGAATGGATAGTTATAACCGAGGAGAATATAAGACAATTTCATTTTAAAGTTACTTTGGGAAATGGTTGGAAAAATAAGCTAAACAGGGTTCTTTGCTTCAGAAACTTCTCAGAGCCTTTAATATGAATACACTGATCTGTAGTATGTATCTCCAAGTGGACAGTCAGCATGGTATGTTCATTTGACCAAGGGATATTTGGAATTATGTCATAATCTTTAAAAAGCAAATTTCCTAAAGGACTTTAACACATTTTTGTTCTAAAGTTAACAGGTATTGCTAATTACCAATGGATCTTCATCTTGAGGAAATTATGTGTAACAATGTCTTCATAATGATACAGTTCTGCAAATGTAAAGTGTTATATGAAGACAGCCTGTGGTGAACATGCACTGCTTTTGTCTGGCCAGTGCTCTTTCCTTTTCTTCTCATAACTGTGTTCAGTCTCCATCTTTTTGCTTTAGGGAGCTGCATCTTCCTCTCTTCTACCTGTGATTCTGATGGGACTTCATGGTTAGGCACATGACCCTAGTCTGACCAGTTGCAGTTCCCACCCCTTTGGCTATAGAGGTAAGTCTAGATTTTGGTGTGTATCAAATATGGGCCAATCAGAATCATTCCCTGGGATGTTTTTTTACACTAAAATTGGGTAGAAGAAAATCCCTCCACCTAAGCCACAATACTTCAGGATGGAAGGCTGAAGCTACCAATGGATGGACTTCCCACCATGGGGAAACCACCTTCTGCAATAAGTAGAAGTCTTGGCAGCACTGGCCTGGTTGCTGTGAGTTGATCACTCAAGCCAGTGTGATCTTCACAAGCCCCTCTAAGACTCAAGCACTTTATTCATTCATAAAACCTTACAAGATATCTGATCTGCTTATCCCTCAGATTGTTGGAGGGTACAAATGAGACCCATCCTAATTTGCCCCCAGCATATACTGTAATACCAGTTTTGCCAGTAAAGCAAGTCCATTCCAAGCATTTATTTGACAAAGTCACAAATGCAGATGTGTTTCACTGGAGCCAGTTGGAGTTTCTGAAGTTTGTATGTCAGAATGGATTATTTCTATTCAAACGAAGGAGGGACTTATACTGGCAAGATACAAAGAGGAAGACTAGACTTTGTTTTCAAATTCGTATGGTCTCAAAATCACTTCCATCTATACTCCCCTAGAGAAAAAAAAAAATGTGTTCATAAAAAAAAATCTAAATTCTGACAAACCTTTTCAGTAAGAATCTATAGATCAGTCAAACTCTAAAATCCTTGGTACCAAAGAATATGTTTTGGGTTTTGTTGTTGTTGTTGTTGTTATTTGTTTGCTTGCTTTTGAGACAGAGTCTTGCTCCATCACCCAGGCTGGATTGCAGTGGCGCTATCTCAGCTCACTGCAACCTCTACCTCCCGGGTTCAAGTGATTCTTGTGCCTCAGTCTCCCAAGTAGCTGGGAATACAGGCGCCCGACACCACGCCCAGCTAAATTTTTTTCTTTCTTTCTTTCTTTTTTTTTTTTTTGTATTTTTAGTAGAGATGGGGTTTTGCCATGTTAGTCAGGCTTGTTTCTAACTCCTGACCTCAGGTGATCCCCCTGGCTTGGCCTCCCAAAGTGCTGGGATTACAGGCGTGAGCCACCACACCTAGCCAGTACTTTAATGCACTCCCCAAATGATACTCATGCTTGCTGAATTTTTAGGTCCACCATGTTAAGGGAAAGAGCACCAGCAATAAATTGAGAGACCTGATGTCCATTTATAAGGTACCAGTTAATTCAGAGTACACAGAAAGTTCAGTCAAACTCAAATGTATAGTTCATAAAATTGTGTGATATATTATTAAGAAAACAACCTTGCAGAACAGTATGTATAATATACTTCCATCAAAAATTATGTTGGCACAATTATGCATGCCAACAAAAATTATACATGGCATAAGCATAGAAAAATTGGAGGGCTCTACACCTAACAGTAGCAATTATTGCAGAGTGCTTGCAAGGCACTATAATTTCATATATGTCTATAGTGCTTGAGTGTTTATGGTAAGACTGTGTTACACATGTCATCATGAGACATTTATAAAGAGTCTGTCATCTATCTATCCATCTACTTGCCTATCTACCTACTTACCTAACTACCTATTGCTTCAACCATCCATCTCTGTGAAAGAATGCCAAGTTGGGTTTCAGATTTAAGTCCTCGTTGGGCTTTCAACTAATAGGGCTACAGGAAAGCAATGTGATGGTTAAGAACTTGATCTCTAGATTCAGAAAAGACTTAGGTTCCAAACCTGACTTCATTACTTATATTAGTGACATGACTTAATTCCCCTTATTTCACTAAGTGTTTGTTTTCTCATTTGCAAAGGAGGATAAAAATACCTATCTCACCTTCCAAAAACCTATAACCCCAGTCCAATCATAGAGAAGAAGATCAGACAAATTCCAATGAAGTGGCATTCTAAAAAAATACCTAATTGGAGCTCTTCAAAACTATCAAGGTTATCAAAAAAAGGAAAGTCTGAGAAACTGTCACAGAAGAGCTTACGGAAACACGACAACTAAATGTAATGTGATAACCTGGATGAGATCCTGGGATAGAAAAAGGACATTAGGTAAAAGCTAAGGAAATCATTGGAATGAAGCATGAACTTTAGTTAATAATAAGGTAACAATAGTGGTTCATATAATATAATAAATGTACCACACCAATGTAACCTGTTAATAAGAGAAACTGGTTATGGAATATATGGAAACTTTCTGCACTATCTTCTCAATTTCTCTGTAAATATAAATTGGCTTAAAAACATAAAAAAGACAATTTCCCAGAATGTCCATGGGGCTTAATCAATACAAATGTTACAAATTAGTACCTTGAAGGCACAGAATGGGGGCCTAATAAACAGTAGCGGTTACTATTATCATCTCATGTCTCTGTTTTCCTCATTTCCCATCTCTAGCCCATGGGGATTGGACTCAACCTCTGTGAGATCTCTTCCAGCTCGAAGATTCTGGGCCTCTGTGGCTTAAATTCCTCAGGCATGATTCGCTGAATGTGAGTCATGTTCACCATCCTTCCGACTTCTGTGGATTTGTCTCAGTAACGCCGTACCTTGCTATTTACTTTCTTCATTCTTCGGCTGTATGAGGCACTTAGGATCATTCCGCAGTTTCTTTCATAAAATGATTGAGACTCAGAATGACTAGCCACACACATTCCCCACAAAAGACCTCCAAGAGTTTCCAACCAGATCCAGATTCTGACATCAGAGGGGCTTCTACTGTCGCTATCACAAAAGTCAGTGTATCTATGACTGTGACAAGGCCCCAGAGAGGAATGAGAGAGGCGGGGGGGGGGCCACTAAAAAGTGTTCCAAGAAAGAAAGAACTCCCCCTGCTCCTCTAACTAAACCCAGGATCCTCAGGCAGGGTTCCTATCTGTGTGTTTTAGGACTGCTTCGCATCCCATCAGCTCTCTTGGAACCTAATTGTTTGCAGGGCCCCATCAGCTCTATCCAAGCAGAGAAATTAACTACGCTCAAGCTGAAGTGTGCATGCTCTTCTGTGTGGCCCCAGAATGACTTGAGTCTACTGAATGGAATTTCATACATGTGTTGGGTGAGGTGATTTATTATAGGCGGTAATGGAAATTAATTTCACTTTGAACCCTGGGGCACCAGAAAATGCCTAAGTACTGAGCCATTTTCTTTAAGTAGGCTGTAAAGCTGCTACTTGCTTCTGACTGGGCAGCGAGGTGGCGATGACCACTTGTAAAACAATGAGCTGGAATAGGAGGTTAATGGGCCCTGGCAGTAGGCAGGCAGTCTGTAGTGCTCATCCTACCAGTCCCTGCTGTCACGGGATGCAGTCTTCCTGGCGCCACAGATAACAGAGATGCTGGAGCAGTATTTATATGCTAAAGCAGAGCCAAAGAAGGGGAAAGGGAAACATTCCTGGGGAGCCAATGACTGTTCTTTGACCGTGAGTATTTGGCTGAAAGGGGTGGCCCTGTCCCTAGAAGTTCCCTTAGTAGGAAGCAGAATGGCTCAGAGCTATAAATGGGCCTGAGGAGATCCTGTTTCTAAAGATGGCCTCGGCAAAGGCTCTTACTGCTTAATATGAGATAGAGAGTATTTTCCAAGACAGCTTCTGGGTTCTAAGGCTTGCCATCATGGTCTTCTGATGTAAAGTTTTATAAAGGCATTTTAGTCACTATTGAAGGGCACAAAATTCAGGGACCATTCTAAGGCCTCCAGTGAAGCCATTCCACAGACCTTGTTGTTACACCACAATTATAAGTTTAGGTAGAAGATCTTTCAGGGGGAAGATCCTTCTGGGAGATGGGGCTCCTCTTGTAATTCATACAAAAGCCACACATGTACTTACTATATTTAAGGAGCTATTGCTGTGTAACATCATGGATTAATATAAATACATATAAGTAAAAATTAGTTCTTGCTTATTTCCTCATTAGAATTTTTTATTTACTACCATATTAGATTGTTTGCTACTATAGAGCTTAGATGCCTGGCACGTAATACACCTTCAATACATTTTTTTTTTGAATAAATGAACTATAGAAAGTATTATAGTGACTATAAAGATGGACAGGGCACTGAACAGGTCTTTAAATAATTTCCAACTTACTGAAGAAAGGAAGCATTCATTTTATTTATTCATTTATTAATTTTTTCAACAAATACTTAATGCATGTTATACTAAGTACCAGGTGATACTCTGGGATTTAGACAGTGAATGAGATCCATTCTGGGTTCCACCTAATGACTACTAAATTGGATTATCCAGTTTTTAAGTCTCAGGAATCAGTATTTTTTAAACATTCCCCAACCCCCAACAAACGATTATATAGAACAGATGGTTTGAGGAGTCTCAACCCAGTATCACATAGGACTGTCAGAGTTGTTTAAACCAGAGCAACTCCATCTTGAATAGGAGCTGAGTAAAGCAAGGCAAAGACCTACAGGACTGAATTCCCAAATAGTTAGGCATTCTAAGTCACAGCATGAGATAGGAAGTTGGCACAAGATACATATCATAAAGACCTTGCTGATAAAAGAAGTTGCAGTAAAGAAGCCAGCTAAAACCCACCAAAAGCAAAATGGTAATGAGAGTGACCTCTGGTCATCCTCACTGCTACACTCCCACCAGCACCATGACAGTTTACAAATGCCATGGCAACATCAGGAAGTTACCCTGTATAGTCTAAAAAAGGGAGGCATGAATAATCCCCCCTTGTTTAGCATATAATCAAGAAATCACCATAGAAATGGGCATGGAACAGCCCTCGCTGTTCTGCCTATTCTTTTACTCCTCTACTTTCCTAATGAACTTGCCTTCACTTTCTGAATTCATCTCAAATACTTTCTTGCATGAAATCCAAGAACCCTCTCTTGGGATCTGGATTGGCACCCCTTTCTGGTATCATCTTTCTCATGAACCCCAAAGGGACAAAACTGAAGAAACTCCTGATCCAAAGGAAAATCATCTGCATACACGTATTGGCTGACTTTGGGTAAGTGGGGTGCATTTACCGGGGTAAAGGGGATTGGGTTAGAGGCCCAACTTAGGTAAGTTAGAGTCCCTCCTAAAACAGAGAGGGTTAGAGGCCCCTCTTAATAAAAGGCAAGGATGCTTGACCAAACCTGGTTTGGAAGCCCAACTTAGAAAGGTTAGAGTCTTTCCTAAGATGTAAAGGATTAGAGGCCCCCTTCATTAAGGTTCCTTTTAGCTTAGAATGGGTTTGGCACCAGGGTATGTTAACTGCCATGCTCTTTGTATTAACCTGCCTTGTCCTCTTTGCTACATGAATCAACTTCTTGGTTGCTGTCTCCGTTTCACTGTCATATTCTGGAGACTTCATTTAACTGGCCAGTTATGTCTTTGGGAACTTGACCTTGTAACCATGTGATGGTACTTTCTCTTGATTTCTGCCATCTGGAGGACAGGAATTTTGGGTTCTTGTCAGTAGCCCTAAAAATTGTCTTAAGCAATTAAAGGCCTTTGAAAGCTCAAAATTAGCTGCTGTAGGCTCCTGGGAAGGGCAATGGAAACTGTCCAATGCTGTAGCTCAGTGGTTAAGACTTTGCCATTTTGTAGTGGCAGCCTGGGTTCAATTTCTAGCTTAGAGAGTAAGTCCTTTTTGGTTTGATATCTGTTTGACCCTTACCATTTTATGATTCTCTTCCCCTCCATGAACCATCTTGAATTTTTCTTTCTCTGAGCACAGAAATATTGGCTGTTTGGCCTGGCTAAAGTTGGGTAATAAGAAATTTAAAAGGACTTTTTTAAACGACTGCTATGGTTAAAAGTCAGCTTAACGAAAAGTGGATATTCAAGCTCTAACAGCCTGGGACTCCCTGGGAAAAACAGGAGGTGCTATAAACCCCGTTTTGGGAAAAACCTCTGTTTTCCTCCTGAAACCTCAGAAATCGGAAGTGGATAGATCCCTTTCAAAATCCTAAGGCTTTCTTCTGTTTTGCATTGTGTTATCTGATGTTTTCGACTTTTGGGAGTGTCAGAAATTACTTCGCATTATGAGAGAGATTTGTTGTGTAATAAGTAGGAAATATACTTTTGGGAACAGCTAACAGCAGTTATGGGGAATACTCAACTTTTCACACGTTTGGATCAGAGAAGCATGTTTTTGGCCACCTAGAAATATGGAGATGTCCCCACCCCTTATTGAGAGATAAGACTCCCATGGGATGGGCTGATTCCCTCTTTTTAGGATCCAAGATCTGATATAAAAATGGAGCCCTTCACTGGGGGGATCTGTTCTGCCTTTCAGCTGTGCCTGCTTGCTATAGAAACTGCATGCTTTCTTGGCTCTGTTCCTCCTAGGGCTCCACTCTGAAGCCAGTAATCCAATTAAGAAACTGGAAAATGAAAAATCTTACAAGTACTAGATCTCCTTCTGTCTTTGTATTGTTTATATATGGAAGAGCTTTGATTGGCTTAAAAATAATAAGTGCTTAAATCACATATTTTGTTAGAAAAGTAAAAACTGTTATGCTTTTCAGTCCACGTGACTTAAATAATCTTTGGGAAGGAAAAACAGTTTTATAAGCAAGGAGTGTAAGGACAAAGAAATGTGTTTTTGGTAAAAGATTATAAGAAGTCATGGGAATGTGGACTTTTTTGCCTAGTTTAAAGAGGATTGCTTTAAGTTAAAAAAGACCAAGCTGAAGGTTTAAGCAAGTTGTGGAAGGTTTGTGAAAAATTAATTGTAAAAGCAACTATGTGTGTGGACATATTGGCTAAAATTAAAGGGATATTATTCAGTTTTTTCCATTAATTGAAAACTGGAATAAAAGTACAAGCTTTTCTTAGCACTGATCTCTTTAACAAAAACTTATAAAGGATTATAAAAGGCTTATCAAGAAGAACATTAAAATTGGGTAGATATGTCTACAAAGTTTTATTAAGGATAGGGTTTAACATTAATAGTATACTGATGTAGAAATAACATTTGATGCCCAGGTGTGGCACTTTGGGAGGCCGAGACAGGTGGATCACGAGGTCAGGAGATCGAGACCATCCTGGCTAACACAGTGAAACCCCCGTCTCTACTAAAAAATACAAAAAACTAGCTGGGCGAGGTGGCGGGCGCCTGTAGTTCCAGCTACACGGGAGGCTGAGGCAGGAGAATGGTGTGAACCTGGGAGGCGGAGCTTGCAGTGAGCTGAGATCCGGCCACTGCACTTCAGCCCAGGCGACAGAGCAAGACTCATTTCAAAAAAAAAAAAAAAAAGAAAGAGAGAACATTTGACTTATTTTTATGACTTATAAAAGTCATACAGGAAGTACTGTCAAATATAAAATGGTGTTTGGCTTTCTTTGGGGTTTATTTGTATAAATGTGTTATTGGTATGTGTTCCAAAATTATAAGTAACTCCTATATTTCTAATATGACTTAGCATGTGTTATTAATAGTTACAATTGTTACATAAAATCTTTTTGACTTTTTGCTTAAAATGTTGCAGATCCTTTGTTTTTCAGAGTCAAGAAAACTTTTATTTTTAGTTATTTACAGCTTGTAGTAATTGAGTAAAATATACTCCTGTCAACAAAATTTGGAGCATTTGTATTTCTCTCCTCCTGATTTCTCCAGAATTTGGAAACTAGTTGTGAGTATTCTTAGCTTATGGCAATAAAGTTATTTGCATAAGTGTAATAAGAATCTGTTTTCATTTGTAACAGGACACAGTAGGAGAAACTGTTTATTTTACTAAGGCCTTGACTGGTGTGCTTCCCTTTAAGGAATCAAACTTGAATGACTTGTAGAGCCAGTAAAAGTCCCTTGGGAAAACTGACCTCATACCTTGTCTACACATTCCCTGTGCAGGGTTTCTGATGTGGTAAGTAAAGAATGTCACTTTCTAACAGGCCCAGGAGCCCCAAGTTACCTTTAATTTACCCAAGAGGAGAGGAACTTACCCAACTCGTACAGGTATTTGAGGGTACAAACCCATGGCTGGGCCTGGCTTTAAAAACAGTCTTATCTGAGATTCCTTATGGACCAGAAGTTCAATCAAAGCCAATTAAAAGAAGCCTATGTGGCAAATAATTATGCTTGCTGCACTTTATACAAATAATCAGGCCAAGTATGATAAAACAAATTGGTCTTACAATTGTTTGTCTTTAGTAAAAATGGGAGACTGGAGAGAGAAAAATTATGTTTCAAAAACTATGTTACACCTGTTATTAGATTCTAGTCTCAGTTATTTTTTAGTTTTTGTCTTCAGTTTAGACTAACCATGCTTATTTCTGTGAAACAACCAGTAGTTTCTGACTGCTGCTCAGAAGTAACAAGAGGGTTGGGTCATGTAAAAATCTAAACCAGTATTCTAATTCTGAGCTCATATTGGAATCAGCTAGTGACTCCATATCAGCTTGGTTCCAACAGTTGAACAGTTCATGGAAAACATTCTAATTTCATTTACTTGGGATACTTTTACTTATTTTGCTTTACTGTTGTGGAATATATTGTGGCTGTACATTTTGTGTAGGAATGCAGAATACACTTCCTAAATATTTTCTTAAATACTTATTACTCTTCCAGATATTACCTTTCATTGGAACTTAAGAGTTATGAATGGCCTTCACCCATGCTGATGCTTTCTGACTGAGCTGCTCTCTACCTTGAATACAAGAGACTCTAATAGTTAGGCAGGAATATCATTACACCTATTCAGCATGAAGAAGTTACAGAAGATGGATCTGTGTCCTTCTGCAGCCCTTAGGATTAAGGGTTCTCCTATAAAAGCAAGAGCGGAAATATGAGAGGCGTTTAAACCAGAGCAACTCCATCTTGAATAGGAGCTGAGTAAAATAATGCTAAGATCTACTATGCTGCATTCCCAGATAGGTAGGCATTCTAAGTCACAGGATGAGATAGGAGTTTGGCACAAGATACAGGTTATAAAAACCTTGCTGATAAAACAGGTTTCAATAAAGAAGCTTGCTAAAACCCACCAAAAGCAAAATGGCATTGAGAGTGACCTCTGGTTGTCTTCACTGCTACACTCCCATTAGCGCCATGATAGTTTACAAATACCATGGCAACATCAGAAAGTTATCCTGTATGGTCTAAAAAGGGGAGATATGAATAATCCACCCCTTATTTAGCATACAATCAAGAAATAACCATAGAAATGGGCAACCAGCAGCCCTCAGGGCTGCTCTGCCTATGGAGTAGCCATTCTTTTATGTTTTGACTTTCCTAATAAACTTGCCTTCACTTTATAGATTCAGATCGAATTCTTTCTTGTGTGAGATCCAAGAACCCTCCCTTGGGGTCTGGAACAGAACCCCTTTCTGGTAACAATCATGCTTGCATTTTTATGTATGAGCTTTCTCTTTCAACCATTCTACATCAACTTCTGTTTTTCTCTGAGTTGTATTTTTCATTGTCTGTTCTACTTTTTTATTTGTAAAAGAAAAACAGAAAAAATATGTGTAATCATAAACTACTTCAAATCCTTTAGGGAAAGATACAAGGCATAAAACTGTACAACTAAAAGTGCATTTTTGGGCGGTGACTCATGCCTGTAATCCCAGTACTTTGGGAGGCTGAGGCCAGCAGATCATGAGTTCGAGAGATCAAGACTATCTTGGCCAACATGGTGAAACCCTGTCTCTATTAAAAATACAAAAAAAAAAAAAAAAAATTAGCTGGGCGTGGTGGCACGCACCTGTAGTCCCAGCTACTCAGGAGGCTGAGGCAGGAGAATCACTTAAACCTGGGAGGGAGAGGTTGCAGTGAGCAGAGATCGCGTCACTGCACTCCAGCCTGGCGAAAGAGCGAGATTCTGTCTAAAAACAAACAAACAAAAAAAACCACTGCATTTTTGGTCTATTTGTAATTACATCACATGAAAACAGCTGATCAGATTTTCACCAAATTTGGAGAATCCATTTGTGATCACTAGACCTCAAATAGAAGCATTGTGCTTGTTTTACATGGAATTTACTTCAGAGGGTCATAAGGAACTTCAAAGACATGGACAGATATCCTCCTGAGGAGCTAAAACAGAGGTGCATGAGCCTAAATTATTGACTGACCATAAAATATGTACCATGGACATTAAGATGTCGTGGTCAGAGGTAACAAATCTTACTTTCAAATTTAAGTCCCAGATTGAAAGTCAGAAGCACGAGACCCTTCCAATGGCTACTTCTCCCACAGCCAATTCTCTGTAATAAGCGTGAGGTTAAATAGTAGGAATTCATTATTTAAATGAAAATTAAATCACTAATGATCTGTTTCACAAATCTAGGAATTAAAAAATAAAATAAAACACATATTTTGGCAACTTTAAAGGCACAAAGAACACTGAAAAAAATGGACCATGTAGAGTAAGAAGTTCGTACACACTAAATGCAAGGCAGAGACAGATGGGTGAAACTAATGGAGCTTAAGTTTCAGGGCTCGTTTGCATTAGTCCCTTCCAAGTCTCTGGGGAGAGCTCTAGGAATGTGTTTATGTGGTCATATGTCCTGTTAATCTGCAATATTTTACACTCAACTGCACTCAGTCAAGACCACTCTGTCCCCCTCCAAAGTTCCTGTTCCCATACTCCCCTGCATGTCCAGTATTACTGGTAACTGGTACAGCCACAGACATTCCTGGGACCTTAAGGGTAAGTTGGACTGGGGGCACAATGAACTTGAGATTGATGGTGGATCTTCATGTGGTTTACAGTCACTTCCCTATATGGTTGAGTTACAGTTAGCTATCCTGGTCTAGAGATAGCTTCCAGGAATAACCCTATTGCCTTCTATGCTGACTCATCCAGTGTGGTAAAATGAAGGCATAAGGCCTGAGGCCATATCGTGACATAAATGTTTCCTGTGGCACTCAGCATCGGCAGTATGTGGGGAGTGGTGGAGAAACAAGGTTTAGAATGTATAGAGCCAGGAGCTGGTCTGTGGAAAAACCTTCCCAATTTAACAACTTAAAGTTTTTTCTAAATTTGACAATTCTAAAAATTTACATGATGATACCTAAAATGAGTTGCAAAACTGAAATAAACTTGCCTAAACTCTCAATATTTTTGAAATATTTATATTAACTGTGAGCCACAAAAACCACATCCAACCTTAACAATGGGGTGAAGCCACTGTTAGAGACATTAGTGCCCCTTACCCTGCATAGTAGAGAAAGGCTGGAAGAACCTAGACTTGGAGGAACCAGGCTCTCAAGTGTCTCTGAGAGCCTCTAGGGAATGCTGCAGCAGCAAAGCAGAAGAGACTAGATAGCATTTTTGCAAAAGTGGACTCTGTATTTGGGAACTGGGCTTTTTGAAAAGTGGGGGCCTGGGAATGTCTTGGCTCTAACTTACCATGTGAACATTTGAGGATGAAAAGTTTAGCATGTAGCTTTCTAGTAGAGAAGAACAGGAAAAATGTGAAACCTTGGGTGGAGGGAGAAAGAGGCACTGTGCTTTCTTTCTAACATCCTCTGTATTCTGGGAGAAAATGATTCTCCCAGAATTAAGACGTGGGCACCTCTACTTCTTTAGCAGAAAATGATATGTAAACCGAGGAAGGGAAAGCCTATGTTTCCCAGGCATATTTGGATCTATAATTATTTGAGGTCATGAACCCACTTATGAAAATAAATGACCAGTGGTTCTTCCTTAACATAATTGGGTTAAGAAAAGAAAGAAGCTTCTGGTAGAATTGCTCTTCCAGCTTAAAACTGCATCTGGAGCTGTTAGGATACTGAGAGCCAGCCCTCTCTAGCTGATTTGCCAGAAGGTGACTGTATTAGTCAGGGTTCTCCAGAGACACAGTACGAAATATACGTGTATATATATATACACACACACGTGTATATATGTAATATATAAAGATATATATACACACATGTAGTATATGAGGATATATATATATATAGAGAGAGAGAGAGATATTTGTATATTTATTTATTCTAAGGTATTGGCTCATGTGATAATGGAGACAGAAGTTTCATGATCTGTTGTGTGCAAGCTGCAAACTCAGGGCAGCCAGTGATGTAGTTCAAACGCCTGAGAGCCACAGAATCAATGGTGTAGATTCCAGACTGAATCTGAAGGCCTAAGAACCAGGAGTATAGAGGGTGGGAGAAGATTGATGTCCTAGGTCAAGCAGTCAAAGTTAATTCAACCTTCTTCCATCTTTTTATCCTATTCAGTCCCTCAGTGGGTTGGATGCCTGATGGCCATTCACACTGGGGAGGGCAATCTGATCTACTCAGTTCACCTCTTCAAATATTAATCTCTTAGGGAAACACTCTCACAGATGCACCCACAAATAATGTGTAACTAGCTATCTGGAGAACCAATGGCCCAGTCTAGTTGACATCAAATTAACCATAATAGTAATCCAGCTGGCAGGCTTCTTCCCTCTTTGCGTTGGAAGCTGAGGAATGCTCAGAAGGGCCTTTCCAGTCTTCTCAGTCCAAAAAGACTTCCATTCTAGAATTTCTGGGCAGGAGTTCCAATCATAGATCTTCATCTCAGAAGTCACCTGTGGCTTTCAGAAATGAAGCTGTAGTACAAAAAGATGAGCTTCAGAGCTAGGCAACCTGGTGAGGACCCCGGCTCTGCTACTTTCTAGCTCTACAACCTCAAACAAGTAATTAACTTCCTTGAATCACATTTTCCTCATCTGAAAGTTGCAGCACTCTTACACAGAAGGTGGTGCCTGGCACTTAAAAGTGTTCAGACATTTTTTAGTTCTGCGTTACCTCATCTACATATCCCCCCTCACTTTTCTTTTATTGTAGGTACTTAGACTCTTCAAAATGTACCTTCTCCCAATTTCATACTTTGGATTTTAAATATGGTGACTGAGCCTCCCTGATGGTTTGGATCTGTGTTTGGACCCAAATCTCATGTTGAAATGTAATCCTGAAACTGGAGATGGGCCCTTTTGGGGGGTGATTGGATCAGTGGGTTGGTTTCTCATGGTTTAACACCATTTCCCCTTGGTGCTGTTGTTGCAATAATGAGTGAGATCTGGTTGTTTGAAAGTGTGTGACAACTCCTCCTTCTCTCTCTTCCTCCGGCTCCAGCCATGTGAAGTGCTGGCTTCCCTTTGCCTTCCACTGTGATTGCAAGTTTCCTGAGATGTCCCCAGAAGCCAAGCAGATGCCAGCATCACATTTCCCGTACAGCTTGTGGAACTGTGAGCCAATTAAATCTTTTTTCTTTATAAATTACCCAGTCTCAGATATTTCTTTAGAGCAGTGCGAGAGCAGACTAATACACTGGTCTTTGGTATAAGTGGCCTGTTTCGTGTTTTGCCCATTTAGAATTACCACTAGAGATAGTGCTTCATTAGGAAAAGAAGTGGCCTCACTATATCATATAGCTCAAATTTGAATAATGTATGGACCAACTTTAAAGGGAAAAGTTATCTCATGAACTTGCAGTGTTGACAAATTACTTTTGGTAGCATGTTATTTAAATACGTACAATATGAAACTAAACATAAACTCCATTTGCTTCTACTTCTCAATGATGTATAAATAGAAACTCAATTTGTTTAAATATAAGCAAACTATAAATGTAGTAAAATGTAAATCAACATTAACATTAATATGACAAATTAAGTTATTTTGCTGAAGCTAAATGGCCACTCTTTATGTTGTGGTGCATGCTTACGGTACTATGTGTCATATAATTACTTCATTCTCTCACCACTTTTCTCTATTACAAGTACTGCTAATCCTTTGTACGATGTGCTGTGGTGGTGTTTAGCCTTCACATGGTACATAATGATTAAAGTACATATTAAGTCTGCATGCCTTTGTTACTAGCTAGCTATAATTAAATTAGTACTATTTAATGACACTACCAAACATTTATATATTTACTTATTATGAGCTAAGCATTGTTTCAGTATATTAATTTATTTAATCCTCCTAACATTCCTATAAAAAGATATTTTAATTTCTTCATTTTACAAATGAGGAAATGGAGGCATAGAAAGACAAAGTAATTTGCCCAAAGTCACACATACAGTAAATTGCCGACTTGGAATTCCAAACCAGGTGACCTGAATCCAGTATTCTTATTCTTAACATATACTATTCTTTCGAATACACTGTAACATAGACATAAAGTGAATATGGACATTTAAAATATGTGGTTGAAAATACGTGATAGTATTCTGTTGTAAGTACTCCATGATCATGGAAATCATCTAGAATATGTCGTATTGCTTTTACTTAAGAATGCTATGAAAATAAACATTTTTTTCTAATTTCCCTACAGAACTCATGGAATTCTGAAAATACAGCCATAGGAATTTGCAGTGTTAAAAAAATTTAAAAAGAAAGGAAAGCCATTGAAACAGATGGACCTATAAATAATGACCTTTAGCACTGCTCAGGAAAACTAAATCTCCAACTGTAAGAGCACCTCTTCTTAATCTGTTTTATTTTCTTAACTTCTTTTTATTTGAGAAAGCAGGATGTACTGGGTTTCTTGTTTCAAGTGGTCTCAAGCTAAGGATGGATGACAATTTAACAGAGATATCGTAGCAAGGATTCATGCATTGGCAGGAAGGTTACCCTATGTAATCTCTAAAGTATCTCCGTGTATGAGAAGCCATGATTTTATGAAAGCGTGATGGGCCCTAGGGCTGGGAAGAAAAACCGAGGAGGTGAAATTAGCAGAAACTAGTTGCTCAGAAAATTGGCAATGAGTAGTTGATCCTCAGACCTTCTGAGCTGCAGACAACAGGGCTCAGAGGAAAGGCCCTGTAGAGCTGTTGCTCAGACTTCTGAGGAAGAGGCTCCACTTAGCTGTTGCTGGTACCTCTGTTGGGGCAGCACAAGGCTAGTCTGGAAGTACCACCAGAAGCTGGGTTTATCTTAAAAATTCAAATTTGGTTTAACATTTGAAAATCAATCAAATTTATTCATCACATTAGTGAACTAAATAGAAGAAGTCATTTGATTATCTCAATAGATGTTTTTTAAAAAGCATTCAACGAAATCCAACACCTATTTGAATATATAAAAAAATTAGGCTAACATCAAAATTAAAATTGAAACAGCAAATTATTTCACATTCAGAGCAGGAATGAAGCAAAAATGTTCTCACAATTTCTATTCAACAATGTACTGGAAGTCTTAGCATGTGCAATAAGGAAAAAGAAATAAAGAGGATACAGATTGGGAGAAAAAGTAGTAAAACAAAACTGCCTTTATTCACAGACAACATGATTGGGCGCATAGAAAATCCTAAAAATCTACAACACAGCTACTAGGACTAATGAGGGTTTTAACAAGGTGTTAGGAAATAATGTCAATATATAAAATTCAACTATAATTCTATATACTAACAAAAAATATTAGGCATTAAAAATTTTAGATGGTATCTACAAGAGTATCAACAAATATTAAACGCTTTTGGATAAATTTAATAAAATATGTAGAGGGGGACATGTACAGTGAAAACAGAAATACATTGCTGAGAAATTAAAGACCAAACTAATGGGAGACAAAAATATATGTTTGTGTGTTGGAATAACTCATTATTATTAAAATGCTCATTCTCTCCAAATTGAATCATAGATTTAACACAATTTTAAGCAAAATCCTGGCAAGTTTTTGGGAAATGTATAAGCTGATTTTGAAATGTATATGAAAAGGTAAAGGACCTAGGATAGCAAAAGCAATTTTGAAATAGAAGAATAAAATTGGACCTGAAGTCTTACTTGATTACTGTAAAGCAACAATAATCAAGATGGTATAGTATTGACATAAGAATAGACGTATAGAATAATGGAACAATAGAAATTCAGAAATAGAACAACATAAATATGGTCAATAAATTGTTGACAAAGGTGCTGAGTGACTTTTCAGTGGGAAAAGTTTTTATGACTACATGATGTTGAAACAATTGAATAGCCACATGTACATGCAAAGAAAACCCAATGGTGTGAGGACTCTTACCTCATACCATACACAGAAAATAACTTCAAATTAATCATAGACTTAAATGTAAAAACTAAAACTATGAAAGTTTTAGAAGAAAGCATAGGAGGAAATGTTTTCAACTCTGAAAATTCTTAGAATGCAAAAATCAGTAATTATGAATGGGAAAAGTAATAAACATGGACATCAGTAAAAGTAAAATCTTCTGCTCATCCAAAAATCCAAAATCAACAAGAGGAAAAGAAAAGCCATGCGCAAGGAAAAAAAGTTAATACATACATTGGACAAGAGACTTACATTCAGAATATATAAAGAATCCTGATAACTTAATGATAAATCAAACCCAATTAAGTAATGGGCAAAATATTTGGCCAGACATTTCTCCAAGGAAATATTCGGTAAGCATATGAAAAGATGCTTAACATTATTAGTCATCAGGGAACAGTGAAATTCAAACTACAGTGAGAGACTACTATATACCCATCTGAATGGCTAAAATATCTAAAAACCCATAATATTAGGGTTAGCAAGGATATAGAACAACTTGAACTCTCATTCATTATTGGTGGAAAAGTAAAATGGTAAGTTCATGATTTAAGAACATAAAAATTCGTGCATAAGTAAAATACCTTGAAAAAGTTTGATAGGTTTTTCTTTTTCCTTTTTTAACAAATTAAGAGTACACTTACCATACAACCCAGCAATTCTACTCCTAGGTATTTACCCAAGAGAAATAAAAATAGATATCCATGCACAGACTTTTACACTAATGATCATGGCAGCTTTACTTATAGACAAAAACTGGAAATAAACTAAATGTTCAACAACAGGTAAATGAATAAACAAATTGTGGTTATCTAAATAATGGAATGCAATTTAGTAATAAAAAGGAACAAATCATATATACATAATATGGATTACTCTCAAAAACATGCTGGCCAGGCACAATGGCTCACATCTGTAATCCCAGCACTTTGGGAAGCCAAGGCAGGCAGATCGCTTCAGTCCAGGAGTTCAAGACCAGTCTGGGCAACATGGTGAAACTCCATCTCTACAAAAGACAGAAAATTAAAAAAACATGCTGAACAACAGAAATTTGGCACAAAGGAGTGCATATTGTATGATGCTACTCATATGTAACTTTAGAACTAGCAAAATTAATCTCTTGTAACAGAAAGCAGGTCAGTTTTTGCCTGTAAATAGGGAGTAGAGATTGACTGCAAAGGGACATGAAAGAACTTTTTGGGGTGCAAGAATTGTTTTATATTCTTCCCCGTGTATCTGTGTCCTAATCACCTCTTATTATAAGGACAATAGGCATATTGGATTAGGGCATACCCTAATGACTTCATTTTATCCTAGTTAAAACTGTAAAGGCCCTATCTCCAAATACAGTCACATTTTGGCATACTAGGGGAAAGGACTTCGACGTATGAATTTTGAGGGGACACAATTCAGTTCATAACACTTGTACAACCCAAAACATATTTGTATGTAATACATTTATAGAGGCTATACTATCAGTGAGGCCTGACTGGGATGTCACAGGAGTCTCAAAAAATTATTGGTCAAAAAACTGTTTCAGACCAGTCATGGTGGCTCACACCTGTAATCCCAGCAATTTGGGAAGCCAAGGCGGGAGGATCACTTGAGCTCAGGAATTTGAGACCAGCCTGGGAAACAGTGAGACTCCTTCTCTACAAAAAAATTTAAAAATTAACCAGGTATGGTGGCATGCACCTATATTCCTAGTAACTGGGGAGGCTGAGGCGGGAGGCTCACGATCCCAGGAGGTTGAGGCTGGAGGGACCATGATTATGCCACTCCAGTCCAGCCTGGGAGACAGAAGGAGACCCTGTCTCGAACAAACAAGCAAAAAAACCTTGCCTCCATGCTGTGGATCATAGACCAAAATTTAAAAATTGAACAGATAGAGTGGGGAGGCTGGGTTTGGGGGAGAGATGGGCAAGAAGATAGTTGCTTGAATGGCAAACTTTCAAACAAAAACTATCAAGTAATAAAAAAATCTTTACTTGTTTATTTGTGTCAAGAATTTGGGTACTGTATTACTTAGATTTTGAAAGGTTAAGAGTAGTCTTTCTATGATTACCCTATTGTAAGAAGATTTGGAGAACACACCTTTCTGAACTGCAGCTTTCTCAAGTGTTTAAGGCTGACACTGCTGAAGTTACACCTGCTTGAACTATTTTTTTTCCGAAAAGGAACTAAAAAGGTTACACTTACATTTCATGGCATAAATAGAACTTTTCAAAAAGATGTTTCTTGTTCAAGAGAAATAATATAAAGATAAAGATCATTTCAGATGTCAAATGGGAAACCCAATGAGTTGATTTCCTGTGACAACATTCCCATGGAGGAAAGAGGGAATGCATCTGAGAAAAACGAATGGGGCATAGCAGTATAAAGGAAATCTCTCTTTTATTGGTAGTCTCTTCAGAAAGGGTACAGATACATTCACCCTCTTAGAAGAATAGTTTGGGCTGAGCAATTACCTTCACAGCAAAGGTTAAGCAATAGTGAACTCTATCTTTAGAATGAAATCATTAACAAAATCCTCTCTGAACTCTCAAATATGCTATTTAAGACCAATTAAGATTTCTCAGCCAGTGACATTAATCCTCTAGTACCTCTGAAAGAGCATTAGCAAACATGCATGTGTATGTGGGGATGTTCGATGCTTCCCAATAGCTGTTGGAAAGTAGAGAAAAATCAATCTATTCTGAGACATAGCAAGGATACAGGAGACACCTTCACCCCCATTCCCACCACAAATCCTAGAGTCCCAATGTAGCTCACTAGGAAGCATACCTGAATAAATGACCTGCTAGGCTTCCTGACAGAGAAAAGAACATAGGGTGCACAGTGGGATGCCTGTGAGTATCTGCACCCACTTGGGAATTTCCATGCTTGGAGGAGCACAACATTATATAGCAAATAAAAAATACCATGAAACATTGAGAGGGAGAACATAAGACAGAAAAGAGTTACAGTTTAGTACATTGTGTGATGCACTTTTTTTTTTTTTTTTCTTTTTTGATAGGGTTCCTCTCTTTCATGCAGCCTGAAGTGCAGTGGTTTGATCTTGGCTAACTGCAACCTCTGCCTCCCAGGCTCAAGTGATCCTCCTGCCTCAGCCTCCCGAGTAGCTGGGAATACAAGCACATGCCACCACACCCAGCTATTTTTGTATTTTTATGTAGAGATGGGGTTTGCCTTGTTGCCTAGGCTGGTCTCATACTCCTGGGCTCAAGCAATCAGCCTGCCTTGGCCTCCCAAAGTGCTGGGATTACAAGTGTGAACCACCATACCTAGCCAGTTTAATATATTTAACAATGCTTTTTTTCCTGCTTCTTGGACAAGGGGCCCATATTTTCATTTTGCACTGGGATCCTCAAATTACACAGCCATTCCTGCATATTTCCCTTAAGAAGCCAAGGTGGTAAGTGCCTTTCAGAGAACAACCTGAATTCCCTGGCTGACAGGCAAGTGCACACCCATCTGGTGGTCCTGGGACTTCTCTCTGAGGTGGATCCTGCCTCTGAATCCAGACCCCTTATCCAACCTCCTACATCTATATGCCTTTCTGTAATCCTCCTCTACATCTTTACTGCCTGCCTGGCTCTAGCCCTTTTCCATTTACTGTCACTCTGGTTTGTTCAGTTGGTTCACATTTGTTTTTTAATCTGGGAACTCACCATTCTCCTTTCTCTTCAGACATTTGTAAAACATTTGGTGTAATGGAAAGGACATGATATTTAGAGTCACAAGCCCTGAATTTAATCCTGGCTCTGTTATTCACTAGATGTGTGAACTTGGGTGATTTATTTCAGGTTCCTGAGCCTCAGTTTTGTGATCTGTAAAATGGGAAGATAAATCCTGATCTCCAGTTCCTTGATTACCCAGCCAGGTGGGGCATCTAGAATTAAATCCTGGCATCTTTGCAAATCAAGTCAGTACTTCTATATCTGCTTTACTTGACATGATCAAAGCCTTTGTCACCATGTTCTTTAGGTCAGAGAGTATATCTGAGCTTCCCATTCTCTTTTCAAATTCTCTTATTCCTAACCAGTCTTCTACTCTGCCTCCCATGATCAGCATGTAGAGTCTCCCACTCATTATATTTCTACCCAGATGACCCATGGTAAGGACAGTCTGGTAGCATTCATTTTGGTTTGTCCCCAAGACGTCTCTCCTTAGATAGCAATTCAGTTCCATGAAGTGGAAGAGGCAACAAGCAAATGATGTTTCCCCTGGATCCACCTCTCCTATCCTGAATCCTTGCCTAGCTCAGATTCCCAGGCCCTGCCAGGAACTCAGACCCCGAGCCTCCTCTTTCCATGAAGAGACACTCAATGTCATCACTGTGCTTTCCTTTTGCACTTTCTGCCCAACCTCCTTGTTACCTTTGGCCTGTGTAGACAAAAGACATGATGTTTAATTATATCGTCATCATCTTTGTAAAAGTAAAAATTTTGAAACAAGAATTTCACCAGAAGACATGGATCCAAGAAGCACCCTCTCCTAATGAGCTCAGCGCTGCAGATGGTGGAGGCATCTTTCTCCTCCCCTGGGAAGAGAAGCCACAGCCAGCAGGCTGTACCCATGGTTTTATAGGTGGGGAACCACAGACATCAAGATGCTGAGTGAAGCTCCTGGAGATCAGAGAGATTTTGTGAATGAGGCTCCAAACGTAGGCTGGCTAACTTCTCTCATAGTTTTACAATGGAGGGGATTTATATCTTGGCTTTTCCTGTCAAAAGCCTCCGAGTCATAATATGATGATGGGTCTAATCCCCAGGGATTTGGGTGTGAAGACAGAATGGTTTTGGCTGTCCTCCTCCCCAATCACATCTCTGCTTTACAGCAAAGGCAGTGTTCTCAAATCAGGCAGGATTCGGAAATGAGGTGTGCACCTGGTTGAAAAACCAGCTAGGGGAAATCCGCCTGATTATGGGTTTTAAGAAATGACCTTCCTGTGGTTTTGGCTCTCAGCTAAAAAAACCCCACAAGTTAGTGGGTCAAGATTATTTGTAGTCTTTTGACTATATACAATAAAATAATTCTAGGAGAGAATAATCACAATCTTCACTTTTATTGCCTTGCACAGGGCCTGCCACATAGTAGGTACTCACTCAAGAAATCTGAGTTCAAAGAATGAATCTGTTCAGTCTGGTCTGAGAGACAAGACAGGGAGACACTTGCAGTGAGGAACAAAGAGCCCTGCCAAGGACTTAAGAATCCAAGAGTATTCAGCTACTTGGAAGCTTTTATTACCTACTTTATCCACCTATTCTGCCATGAAGGCTGTGCCCCCTCCTTTCTATCTCCATTACCACTTCCTTAACTAAGGCCCAAATAATCCCTTGCCTGGGTCATTGTAGCATTCATCTATTCATCTATTTTCTTCCAGCACTGACCAGTGTCTTCTGCCATTCCTATGCTCCCTTCAAACTGCCACAAAAGTGATGCTTCTGAAACGCAAGGCTAATCCTTATTCTCATCTGATTGTAACCCTTCAGTGACTTCCTATTTCCCAATGCAGGGTTCTTAGTCTTTTATCATAATACGCAGCTCCTCGTATGACCTGCTTTTTAAAATCTCAGGCCTGCCACAGTTTGAATATGCTCCATAGTGGGATCTCCTCTCTCCTTTCTCTGAAATTGCAGATCATCAGTGCCCTGAAGACAGAGAACCTTGTGCATCAAGAAGAATTTGCTTATCTTTGTGTTTGCTAGTGTGCATTACCAAAACAATGGGAATTTACGATATCAAAAATGCTCTGAGAAAAATATACTGCCTGATATGGTTTGGCACTGTGTCTCCACAGAAATCTCATGTTGAATCATGATCCTGAGTGTTGGAGGGGCTGCTGGTGAGAGGTGATTGGATCATGGGGGCAGTTTCTAATGGTTTGGCACCAGCACCATCCTCCTAGTGCTGTCTCATGATAGAATTCTCATGACATCTGGTTGTTTGAAAGTGTGTAGCACCTGGCTGGGCATGGTAGGTCACGCCTGTAATCCCAGCACTTTGGAGCTGAGGTGGGCAGATCACCTAGGGTCAGGAGTTCGAGACCAGCCTGCTCAACATGGTGAAACCCCGTCTCTACTAAAAATACAAAAAAATTAGCCAGGTATGGTGGCAGGCACCTGTAATCCCAGCTACTCAGAAGGCTGAGGCAGGAGAATTGCTTGAACTCGGGAGTTGGAGGTTGCAGTGAGCTGAGATTGTGCCACTGCACTCCAGCCTGGGCAAAGAGCGAGACTCCTTCTCAAAACAAACAAACAAACAAGCAAACAAGCAAACAAAAAATGTGTAGCATCTTCCACTTGGCTCTCTCTTCCCACTCTGCTATGTGAAGGTGCTTGCTTACCCTTAGTCCTTCCACCATGATTGTAAGTTTCCTGAGGCATCCCAGTCATGCTTCCTTCCTGTACAGCCTGCAGAACTGGGAATCAAATAAACCCCTTTTCTTCATAAATTACCCAGTCTCAGGAATTTCTTTATAGTCATGTGAAAACAGACTAATACAGTGCCCAAACAGTGACTCTGCTATTTCCTCCTAGGAATTCATCAAGGTGAAGTATAACTACCCTGGAAAGTAGAATCCACACATTGCGTATAAGGTTTTTCATAATCTGGTCCCTGTTGACCTCTCTAACTCCTTGTCAGCTTACTCCATCCCTTGTGTCCCCATCAACTCCTTGTGCTAGTCACTGTGAACTGCTAGCCATTCACCATGCTGTTTCTTGCCCTTATACCTTTGCACATGTTATTTTACCTGTAAGAGCCAACATTGACTGCATGCTTGCAATGTACTGGACTCTATTTTTATTGCTTTACATGTTTTAATGTTTTTGACCCTCAGAACAACTCTTATAAGTTACAATTGTTAACATTATTATAAAAAATGAAACTGAGGCTCAAAGAGGTTAAGTAACTTATCCTAGTCTATAAAGTCAATGGTGATAGAGCCAGAAATTGGGTACTCCCAGATTGCATGTATTTAATCACTGTGCTGTAGCTGCCTCTCCTATGGCTTCCTGGTAAACTCCTATTCATTCTTCAATACTTAACGTTAGCACCACCTCCCCCATGAATTATTTCCGAGCTCTTGAGATAGAGTTGAATGTATGCTCTCTTGCACTCCACTGAACTCTAGACCTAACCTCTGGGATAGCTCTTAATAGAATGGAAGGGAATTATTGGAACCACCCCTCCACCCATGCACCCATGGGGATTTCACCTGTGCATCTCCAGTATCTAGGCTGTATGTGCTCAATAAAGTTTTGTTGAATGGAATTTCACATCTTTCACATATGAATCATTTCCTTTTTTAGCCTCAGCTTTGTGAATCAGCTCTGCCTCCCAGTTATACTCAGCATCCCTCTTCCGGAATATGTTTTTAGCTTTAGCAAACACAAAAGCATCTTTACAGCAATGGGAGAAATATTGAGGTTCAACTCTAGTTAGATCAGCAACATACAGGCAGACAGCTGAATTGCTGAGGCCAGCTTTACCCTGCTTCATGGAATGTATACCATTTTTTCATGATGACATACATGTGCTGTTTGATATATGACTCTACCAAAACTCTTTCCTGGACTGAGTTTATGCACTATTATTCCATTATCTATTGCTACAAAACAAAATACCCTCAATCTTACTACTTTCTCTTGCTCATGAATCTGTAGTTGAGGCCAGGATGGGCAGGGATGACTCATCCTGCTCTACCTGATCCCTGGAGTATCATTTTGAGAGAATGGCCAAGAGCAGGAGTTTTTGGGAGCTGCCAGGCCAATCTCTCCTCGAGCAGTCTCAGGACCTTGCCATGTGGTCTCTCCACATGCTTTTTCTAGCATCATGGCCTCAGGGTGGTTAGACTTCTTACAAGGAAATTGGCTTCCCCAGAGTGCCTCCTCGATGCCCAGGCAGAAACTCCAAGGCTTCTTCTCAGCTTGCATCTCCATTTTAGGACATTATTTCTTTTTTTTTTTTGGATTTTTTTTTATTTATTTTTATTTATTTTTATTTTTTATTATTATACTTTGAGTTCTAGGGTACATGTGCATAACGTGCAGGTTTGTTACATATGTATACTTGTGCCATGATGGTGTGCTGCAGCCATCAACTCGTCAGCACCCATCAACTCGTCATTTACATCAGGTATAACTCCCAGTGCAATCCCTCCCTCCTCCCCCCTCCCCATGATAGGCCCCGGTGTGTGATGTTCCCCTTCCCAAGTCCAAGTGATCTCATTGTTCAGTTCCCACCTATGAGTGAGAACATGCGGTGTTTGGTTTTCTGTTCTTGTGATAGTTTGCTAAGAATGATGGTTTCCAGCTACATTATTTCTATTGTATATTTTTGCTCAAGCAAAATGCTAAGCAAAGATGCTAAGTAAGATACTACTATATTCTTTTGCTCGAGCAAAAGGCTAAGCTTATTCCAGAGTCAAAAGAACAGGAATTAGATTCTGCCTCTCAATAGGATGAGTAGAAAAGAATTGGAAGCCATTTTGCATTTACATTAATACCCAAAGCCAAATAACAAGTAAAGCATGAATTAAAAGAGGCATTGGCATACAGAAAGTGATAATTTAAAAACCGAGAACAACAGTAGACTCAAATAGTAGGAGGAGACCTGAAACACAGAAGAATGGACACACCATGAGCCCAGAGAAAGAAGAGTTTAAGGACCATTCCTTAAAGCTGTATGTTGATCTGAGGAATTTTCTCATACTGAGAAAAACAATAAGAGCTAACATGTATGAAGTGCTTGTTATATATTACTTTCTCTTTTAAGAGGTTTAAATATATTCACTTATTTAATCCTCTTAACTGAAAACCGAGGTCTTAGGAGGTTAAATGACACATCCAAGGTCACATAGATAGCAAGTAGCAGAGCTAGAGTTCCACCCCTGACAGTCCACTTCCATTGCCAGTGTGCCGAAGTCCCATTCCATACACAGCTCTAGCTCTGAAATGTAGGGCTTTTTGTTGTTGTTGTTGTTCTAGTTTATGGGCAGATGTGTGTGAAGGTAGAGCATCTTCCAAGTCTTTGGTTCAGCTCTAAGTCTCTTAGTCTTTAGCTTAAACAGAGATTTCAAAATTACATTTATCAGGAACGAGCATATACACTCCCAGATGACACTAATGGGCAGCCAAGGTAGAGGATAACTGGGCTAAACCGGGCTGAACTGGCAGATTCCAAAAGGTAGCACTGGTTTTGATTTGATTTGACTATGACACACAGGACCTTAACTTAGGTCCTGGTTTACTGAGTGGATTAGAGAATGCTGTAAGTGCCACATGAGTGGGCGAGTCTGTCTCCCCATCCTGCCCTGCGTCAGTTCATCTCTTTACAACACCTTCTCCAGAGGCTGGAAGCCCCATGATAACAGGAACTGTACCTGACTTGTTCTCCACTTTATCCACAGCATCTGGCAATGTTCCTGGCATATTGCAGACATCGAATAAAGAGGTGTTGAAGTAATGGGCCGATGAATCACAAGCACTTGTCTACAAGGGTCTACGTGGCGGAAAAATAAGGACTTTAGAGTCAGGAAGACCCAGGTCATAATCTCAGTCCTACTTTCTAAGAGAGTTGCAGCTTATATGGCAGTGATGTTCTTAAGTGCATTAGACAAAAATAACACATAATCAGAATCACCTTTGAAAATCTTTATAAAGGTGACTAACACAGCCAGTGTGTCTCCCAGAACCAGATCTCTATTTCTCCAACCTAGCACCAGACCAACATGTCATAAGAGAAGTATTTACCTTTAAACTTTGCAGCTTGTCAAGTTGCTGTCTCTCTCAGCAACATACAGGAATGGAGACCGCCATCCCCACCCTCCCCGAACATCAACATTATAGCTCCTTGAGTGCAATGGTGGGCACAGTTAATGGCTCACACTATTTATATTTTTTATATGTATGTCATTTTATGATACATATTTTATATTAATATATAATTTTAACATAACAGGTACTTTTTATTTTTAAAATTATCTTATTTTTTATTTGCATTCCTGCAACTTAAATGCTCATATAAAGCCCCAGTTTGCTTCTTTGTCAAGCAGTATGACTACTCTGGTCAGTCAACAAAACAAGGAAGGAATGGGGGAAAGGGAATCATAAAAAAGATCAAAGAAACCAGTGTGACACAAGAGAGCAGAGACATGCTTTGCACAGTACATGGTCTCCTTTCTGACTCACTCCAACAAAATTCCTCTGGGAATTCTACCCTGTCCTCTCCATTTAGTTAACCAAATGCTCTTGTGGTGTTAATATGTACCAGGCACTATTCTAAGTGCTTTATAAATAATGTCTCCCATGAGCACATTACTCTCATTGTACAGAGGAGGAGACTGAGGCATGGAGAGGTGAAGCCGTTTGTCCAAGGTCATTAACTAGTAGGGAGCAAAGCTAGGGTTTGGGTTCAAACCCAGAAGGTGTGGCTGCTGAGTCCCTGCTATTATCTGCTGCTCTAAGCCACCTCCCTTCTTCCTGTTGCCAGTGCCCTGGACACTCAGTGTCTGTCACAAGCCAAGCACCACTGCACTGGCCTCTATTCTGGTCTCCTAACTTCAGTCTTGACACCCAGAATCCATCCTTCAAACCTCCTTTCTTCACATTGTTTAATGAGTCTCTTAAATGGAGCTCTGAACATGCCACCTCTAATTTGCTTGACAGGATTTATCAGAGCTCACCATTGAGGTTGTGGGATAAATGTTTCCAGGAAATGCTCTATACTCTTCTCCTTCTCATGGGGAGAGACTCCCTAATATGTTAAAGTATGCAAGAGTCCATGAGTAAAGAGCTCACCTTAGCTCAACCCAGCACTTCCCAAATTTACTGGTGTGCTGGTTTTGTTCATGAAGCGGCTTGTCACATCTTCCATGGTGAGTGCTTTACAGAACAGGTCTTGGGAAAAGTTGTCCTGCAGGATAAAGTATAAACTCATATTTTGTCAAGAAATGCCTCCCTTATGGCCTGGCCTGATGTACCCTTCCCTCTCTCCCTTGCTGCCTCACTGAATCTCCCTTATTTGAACATGCCATCTCCTTTCTTTCCTCTGTGCCTTTGCTTCTGTTGTTTTCTCTGCTTGGAATGCCCCTCCTTTCTCTCCTGGTTGACTCCTAATCATTTTTAAAACCAGTTCCAATATTCCTTCCTCTCTGCTGTCTTTGCTACTCAGATTCTTTTTCCCCACCTCACAATGGGATGCCTTCCCACCTCTTTTGCTCCCATAGTTCTTTCTTCATACCACTGTTTCTTTTAAAGCTGTTATGTTTGCTATCACTTTACTTTACATCACTTTTTTTAAATCTATTATAGCGCTTTTCTTTTAAACTATAATTGAGTGTATATTATGCATCAAGCTCTTCATTAAGCATCTTATGTGAATTTTCTCATTTATGCTTTATCAAAACTTTATGAAGTAGATGTTGTTATTATTATTTGCAATTTTTTTTTGAAACAGGGTCTCACTTTGTTGCTGAGGCTGGAATACAGTGATGCGATCGTGACTCACTGCAACCTCTGCCTCCCACGCTCAAACAATCCTGCTACTTCAGCCTCTTGAGTAGCTCGGACTACAGGCATGTGCCACCATGCCTGAGTAATTTTTTTTTTTTTTTTGTAATTTTTGTAGAGACAGGGTTTTGTCATATTGCCCAGGCTGGTATTGAACTCCTGGACTTAAGCAATCTGCCCACCTCAGCCTTCTAAAGTGCTGGGATTATAGGCATAAACTACTGTATCCGGGTATTATTTGTATTTTAGAGAAAAAAAATCTGAGGTATAGAGAAGTTATAAACCTAAGGTTACTCAGCTCCTCAATAGTTGGAGCCAGCATTTGAACCCAGATATTCTTGGGAACTCATTATATTCATGTTAATTCTACATGTCTGTCTTCTTCCCTAAAATGTAATGATATCAACATGGACCCTTCTTACTCATTTCTGTACCCTTAGCTGCTAGCACAGGATCTTCGAGGAAGAATGTAATAACTACCTGTGTTCAGTAAATTAACTATTACATATATGGATGGCATGACTAGATAGATTTCCAAATGATGAAAATCAGGACCCTTTAGGTTTATCAGTTCTTTCACCCTGACTTCTAACCCATCAAGTGAGACCCTTTGCTGCCATGTAACCTCTGGTAGCAGGAAAAATTAATCTGCAGAATCTTGGCTCTGCAGTCCTCATCAGAGATGGGATGAGCTCTGGATCTCATACATTTTGCTGAGACTCATGTTTTACAGTTAGTATTTACCAAGTACTCCCTATATGCCAGGCACTGTTCTAAGTGTTTTACAAACATTTTCATCACAACAACTCAAAGGAGGTGCTATTATTACCCCCACCTTAAAGATGAGGAAACTGAAGTACAGAGAGATTAAGAAACCTATCCTAGCTCCCACGGCCAGGAAGCAGTACAGCCAGAATTCCAAGTCAGACCATCTGGACCCAGAGCCCACACTCCTACTCCCCACTCAATACTGTGTCCCCAACAGACCATGCAAAGAGAAAAATCATAATTCCTATTCCAGAGAATAAGAAAAATGGGGTTTCTGTTCTGCTTTGGAATTTGAGTGACCAGTTATCTGATGTCCTCAACAAACCTGTTGCTGGCTTAACTACATTTTCCCAGGAATCTCACTGAGGAGAGTGCCCTGTCTAGCATCTCTTTTCATTTCTCTCTTTCCCCCACTCCCTTCCCAATCCCACAAAGGTGTATCAGCATATGCCTTTAATAACTTGAGTGGTTCACTCCTTTAAAAAAAAAATAGAGTTCAGGCTTTACAAGCAAACTCATTTTGATAGAGGTGGGGGGTGGGGGAGGAAATCTTCCTCTGTTTTCAGAGAGATTATGTTGGAAGGACAGAAGCAGGAGCCACATCAGGTGAACTAAAGACTACTAAGCCAGAATGAGCCTATAGCCAATTGGATAATAATTGTATCATTTATTACCTTATTGTCTAAATCATGTCTTTTGAGTTTCCTGACTCTTAATCCAAGAAATCTCCTCTCAGTGCTCAGGTGGTAAATTATTTATCTGCCTTTCTTCCTCTTTTATTAACCTCGTCTCCCTATGGGAATGCAGCAGTTACTAGCAACTTGCCCCAGACAGAGCACAGTGGAGCAGAGCCAGGAGAGGTTAACCTAGAGCCCTTCCAGTGATTTCAAGGCACGGTGATGAGTTCCAGGGAGGCAGTGCTGAACGGGATGTCAGAGCCTAGCTTTCAGAACCAGAATGTGTAGGTTCAGATCCTAACTCTGCCCCTTACGAACCATGGGTGCTTGAATAAATTATTTCATCTTGCTTTGGTTCAGTTTCCTCATCTGTAAAATCAAGATGATAATATCCACCTCATAAGGCTGTGAAGATTGTATGCATTATGCATTTATAACATTTAGAAGGAAGGTTTGGTTTTGTTGTTGTTGTTGTTGTTGTCATTTTGATTGCTGTTGGTAAATGAGTAGTTGTTGGCAAGAGGGGTTGGTTAAAAGGTAAGAAATTGATTGAAAGCCTTCTATTTATTTTCATTGACTCTCGTTGGTTTTACTCTATCAAACATTTCTTGATCAGTATCTGGCCTAATGCTGAGAATTTCAAAAGAAATAAGACAATAAACTGATGAATGAATAACCAGATGAAAGATAGATAAGGCTGTCCTAACACCCAGAGGCATAAATCCTCCTTGGGAAGTTAGATACAATAACAGGAAACTTCCATAAAATGTGTTACCTGCTTAGATAGACAAATGTAAAGCATTTAGGGAGACTTCATTAAGAGGAGAACATTGAGTTTCAAACTATACCAAGGATGAGTAAGATTAAATAGGTAGGAATGGGATTCAGGGGGAGACCACAGCATGAACATAGCATGGGGCAGTAAAACAGGCCACCTGTCAGTGAGGCACAGAAGCTATGAGGTTTTGCCACATCACAGCAGAAAGCTTAGGGGATGGGGCAGGTAGCTAGGGGGGCAAGTTATGGATGGTGTGCCAAGTATCCTTGGATTTTTACCTTGTTTTTTCAATGGAAATATACTCTTCCTCTTAATGGAAGAGTGAAAAGAATGCATTTTAGAGCAGTATGTGAAATGGAAGATACAACTGCAACCATCTTTTGAGAAAATAAAATTTATGAGGCACAAGAAGGACACTCCCAACAAATGTTTTCAGAATATACAGTAGTCCCCCTTGTCTGTGGTTTTGCTTTACATGGTTTCAGTTACTTGTGGTCAACCACATTCCAAAAATATTACATGCAATAAGATATTTGAAAAAAGAGAGACTACATTCATGTAACTTTTATTATGGTATGTTATTAGTAATTATTGTTAAGCTTTTAGTGTCCTTAATTTATAAATTAAACTTTATCGTAGGTAAGATGTATAGGAAGAAAACATACTATATAGGGTTTGGTAGTATCATGGTTTCTGGCATCCACTGGAAGTCTTGGAAGAATCCCCCATGGATCAGGGGGTACTGCTGTACTCTCGTTAAGAATATTTGCTCTGAGTGGCCCTGGTGTTTCAGACAGGCAGAAGAGTCCTGAGATCACACTGAAAGAGAATCCATACTTCTGAGGGCTATTTCATGCAGAAAAGAGCACTAGAGTAGGAGACCAGAGACTTGGATTTGAACCCAGCTCTTTTACTTCTCTTCTCTTCCACTTATCAGAGGAGTGGTCTTGGGCTTTTGTTGCTTTCTAGACCTCAGTTTTCTCTTCTGCACATTGAAGACACAAAAAAAAAACCACTTCCAATTTTTTTTTTTTTTTTTTTGAGAAAACTGCAATTTCAATAAGATACTATAAGAGTTTCACCACAACTGCATCCAGCCTCCTTAATTCTTCTGCCAATTGACTCTTCTTATGGAGGTAGTGTGACCATAGACGGCCCTGGGTTCTCCAGTACAGTCTTGGATCAAGCTCATAGTTTTGCGCAATTATGAATAGCATCCACCTTTACTCTCAAAAGTGTTGCAATTTAGATAATTTATATATGATCTATAAGTTAGATCATATATAATTTTATGTATGGCAACTTATTATATGATCACCATCATGACAGGACACATGGCTTCTTCTTAAGGAAAGAGTTACTAGCTATCCTTTGTCTTTATATGTTAACATTTGGCTTATTTTGTGGCTAAAGCTTCATTAGGTCTGAGAGCTGACTCTCAGTCTAGATCCTTCTGATTGCAAGCAACAGAATTCAACAGCTTAAGCCCAAAAATAGAATGTATTGGATAGGTTCTAAAGTATCTTGCAGAAGCTAAGGACAGCCAGACATCTGGGTACCTAGAACAAAGGACAGTAATGTTATCAGGTGCTCAGGGAGTACTATCTTTAGGTCTCTGCAGCCTGCCTTCCTTCCTTTCTTTGCTTGCCTGCCTTCCTTCCTTCCTTCCTTCCTTCCTTCCTTCCTTCCTTCCTTCCTTCCTTCCTTTCTCTCTTCTCTCTCTCTCTTTCTTTCTTTCTTTCTTTCTTTCTTTCTTTCTTTCTTTCTTTCTTTCTTCTTTCTTCCTTCCTTCCTTCTTCCTTCCTTCCTTCCTTTCTTTTCTTTCTTTCTTTTCTTTCTTTCTTTCTTTCTTTCTTTCTTTTTCTTTCTTTCTTTCTTTCTTTCTTTCTTTCTTTCTCTCTCTCTCTCTCTCTCTCTCTCTCTCTCTCTCTCTCTCTTTCTTTCTTTCTTTCTTTCTTTCTTTTTCTTTCTTTCTTTCTTTCTTTCTTTCTTTCTTTCTTTCTTTCTTTCTCTTTCTTTCTTTCCAGACTGTCTTTCTCTGCATCTCCAAATACATCATGGTCAGAAGATGGCTGCTTATGGCTACCATTTGTTTTCCTCAGTTAGAGTCAGGCCCACAGACTAACTTATTACCTGTGACTCCTAGTTTCAAATTCCTTGAAGAGAAGATGTGATTAATCTACCCTAGTCCAAATTGTTAAGAGTAGAGTGAAAGACAAACAAGACACTTGAGGGCCCATCCAGTGGGTGTAGAGGACACTCTCATAGAAAGTAGTTGTGTCAGCCCAGGTCCTCCAAGAAGCAGATGTGAAGATAAGATAAAGGTAGATAAAATATGTTCAGGGAAATGCCTATGAAATAGAATGTTAAAGGGAGCCAGTGGATTACATTAGTCGTAAATCTGACCTCAAGTGAAGAAAAGAGGGAGGGTGGGAAGAAGGAATGGAGGAAGGAAGGGAGGAAGGAAGAAGGAAGGAAGGTAGGTTGGATGCATCTTAGACTAGTTCTAAGTTCTAAGGAGAGTTTAGCAAGACCATTAGAGAATTCTCAAGCCAAGGTTGCTCATCAGAAGATCCATGACTCCTAGAAACAAGTCTGCCTTTGTACCCCTGGTAGACACAGTCGCTGACTGGAAGTAGCCATTGGGAGGAGTGCCTTGAAGCAAACATAGCAATGAACTTCAGAGCTCAGCAGTTTAGGCCCTCAGTTGATTACACTCTCATAGTTGGACATTTGAGAGGCACGTTCCTATAGCCACAACAATAGACTCATTTTGGTCTCATTCAGAGACCAAAAGGTGTCTAAGTAGCTGGTTCTCCAAAATGGCTTGACGGTTACTCAAAGCTCAGGTAGGAATTTTTATTCTAGACCAAAGGAGAAAGCAGAGGAAATAATAGTGGAGAGATGAGACTGAAAACTGGAATGGGAATACTCTAAGATAGTCATGCTTTCTTTCAACAAATGTCTATTGACTACTCGCTATGTGCAGACAGTGTTCCAGGTTCTAGGAATACAGTGCTGAATAAGGCAGTGATTCTGCCTATAGTCTTTGAAGGGCTTATAGACCAGTGAGGCCATGATGAGATTTTGTGATGTGTCATTAAAGGGATAAACACAGAATGCTAAGGTTGCACAGAGGATGGATACTTAGCCTTGTTGAGTATTGGGCTGTCAAGGAAGGCTGGTTGGGACCTTAACGCTGTCTAGAATAATTCTATCCTCATGCCAAATCTAAGCAAACAAAAACACAGGTTGGTAAGGTGCCTTGCTCAAGGTCAGGTCTCATGCTCATTATTGAAGGATGGGTTTTAGAATTCAGGGTTCTCGAATTTCACTTTATTTCTAGGCTCTATGCCTGATGGCAACTTAATTATTGCTGGTCGTAGGTAAGCATCCATTGCTCCCAAAAGAGCCAGGGGTTGTTATTATTTGCTTTGAACCTATTAACAACAAGACCAAAAATATGGATGATTAAAAAATCAAGTCGATGATGCTGCCTTTTAGAACTCTTTGAGGGTTTCTGAACAATCAGGAAACTTTAGCCCGTATTTTCAGAGTATGCTGTCAGGGAAGGTCATCTGAATCATATCCATCAAATGTTGGGGATGACTCACTGTCAAACAAATCTCACTTTAAAAAACTTGTCTTTATAAATACACAAGAAGAAATCTCTTCTGTTGCTTTTGAGAGGGTTCTTCATTTCCTTTACCGTCCCTCTGGCCCCCACCCTGAGCCCCTCAAACAAAAGGTCCTGCAAAAGAGGCACATGCTCCCTAGCTACCCATAGTCTGACTGCCTTTGGGCGCCCAGTATCCCCCAGAGCAACTGCCCTCCCCTCATTTTGTTCTTCTCTGGCCCTACTGGGGCTGACTCACTGAAGCCTGAGGCTTTTCCGCTTTAGGGTTATGGCCTGTGGGGAAGGGAAAGAGCTGTTTGCTGGAGCCAGTGGGTAATTTAAGATATGCATGCAGCCCAATAAGAGGCTGTTACTCAGAAGAGGCTTCCAGCAAATTTACGCCAAAGAGTGAATGTTCCAAAAGAGAAGCCTGAGGCTGTATTTCTCTTTATTCGGTCATCAGTGGGAAGGGGTCTTCCAAGCCATGTCCTGAGCACCTTGTCTTCCAGCTTCTTCTTCTGGATGAGTGCCTTGTCCCAACTCCTCCTTGACAGAAGAAGATGTTTACAAGCACAGCCCAATTTACCCATTCTCCAGCCTTTAAACAAGCTTTATTCCATTTTGCCAGAAAAACCCACACACTAAGTTTCTCAAGGAGCTGCAGCAAAGGCCAAATTATGGCCCCTCTTTGGCATATAACTTCAGGACCAAAAACAAACAAACATAAATAAACCAACCCCATCGTTTTAACCTAGAAGTAGCAAATCCCTCTCCCGGCATATCCACCTTTTAAAAAAATTATGTATGCTTGTAGAAAATACAGAAACAAAAGATGGCTAAAAGAAAAGTCTATCATTCTTCCCACACTCCCCTCACCTCCAAGATTTTTACTGTGAACATTTTGGTGTACATCCTCTCATGCTTTTGTGCCAAGTCCAAATATATACACATAGATACACATATATGCTTCTTTTCAATTATTCTGGAGCATATTTTCATGTTAATATAGTTTTATAGAATAATTTTTAATGGCTACATAATATTTTATTATTTAAATGTACCATAATTGATTTGATCAATATTCTCTTGAATATTTAGGTTGTTTCCTATTTTCAGAAAAACCCCTTTAAGCTTCACCTCAAGCCCCTCCTAGCACCATGGAAGTTTAGTTTAACAAAATGGAAATATGTTGGCTACTTCTCTCAAAATCACTAGTTCTCAACTAGGGGTGATTTTGCTCTCCAGGGGACATTTCACAATGTCTGTAGATATTTTTGGTTGTTAAAACTAGGGGACTGCTACTAGCTTCTAATGGGTAAAGACTAGAGATGCTGCTAAACATTCTGCAGTGCTCAGAACAGCTTCCCACAACTGAGAATTATCTAGTCTAAAATGTCAATCATGCTGAGATTGAGAGACTCTGCTCTAAATATTGATCTAATTGTTGTTATAAACTCAAGTGAGCTGTCCATCAGATGCTCTCCACGCTGGTCCCCTTTCTCAGAGTTCCTTGTTGCCACTTTTTCACTTCCATTCATCAAATACAAATAGAGCACTGTGCTGGACACGGAAGTGATAAAAATTCAATTCCTTCCCTGCACTGAATCACACCTTGTGTTGCAAAAGTTCTTTTTCCAGATCAGTAAAAACTGTGCTTTTCCTTGTCCATGTTGCTCTTAGCAACCAAGCTCTCAGTCTTTATTCAATTACTCAGTCTGTAGTCACACGCTTTTGAGTTACAGGATCCCTCTTACAGCCACACCATTCTCTTTTCGGGCCTCACAGATAATTCCAAGGACTTCACTTTACTTACTGGTTGCTCCATTCCCCATTCATTTAGTCATTTTCCCCTCTACAAGGCTGTATAACTTCCCCCCTCCCTTCCACCTATGAAGGTGTCAATGGTCACATGCATGCTTACCACCTCTCCTTCTAAGAATTCAGAATCCATTCTCCTGTCATAGGCTAATCCTTCCACACATGTCTTATGTAGCACCCCTTGATGCCTCCTTTAGTCACTACCACAATGCTACAGTGTTGCACATTGCAGCATCCTCAAGGGGCCTCTGCTAGAGCAAAGCTCTACTTTCCTACCCCTCCACCACCCCCCATCCCCATCCATGATGGGCTGTGTTTTGTCAATTTGGCTAAGGCTGGAAGCCATGTTTCTCAGGACACTCTTCCCTTCATAGCTGGGTCATTGTTTGCCAGTAGAGGAGCTGGTGTGAAATTTGGAGGGCAGAGACGAAGCAGAAGACATTGTTTTCAGAAGGTCATCACAGATATGGTGACAAAGGAACAGATGCAGGAGTGCTAAGTGGGTGCCAACTTGTTCTTGCTTGCCTCCACTTTGTGTCTAGCTCATCTTCATGACTGCTAGCCCTCCTGACCAACAACTGCCACAGGTCCACCAGTAGACCCACAGAGGCAGCAGGTATGCAGAGCCAACAGCTACCCCAGAAGCAGCAGTTTCCACAGAACTCCCTGTGAGCTCCCACTTTGTGGTCCCACTTCAGCAGCCAGACCGGCTCGTAGGATTTTCCTGAAAGCTCCAAGTGGCCTCCTGCACCAGGTCTTTAGGTAGTCTGCTGAAGGACAGTTTCTCTGAGCCTCCTTCTCTCCAGACCTTCACTTCCCCAGCTCCTTCCACATTTGTATAGGAGCCAGTTTCTATAATGAATCTCTAATTTCTATATTACTTATAGTAGCTATGTTTCCCTGAGTGAACCCTGTCTTATATACCTTAACTGATCATCTTATTCAAAGAACTGTATTGGGCCTTCACATGGTTAATTCATGGCAAGATAATGAAGCTTCAGCTGCAGATACAATCATATTCCCACCTCCTGGCCCTAGCTCACGTGGAGTAATCCACCTCAAAAGGAAATGACCTTGGGCAAGTTTCTTAACCTCATTGGTTTTAATTTCATTACCTGTAAAACGAGAATAGCATCTCCCTCAATGGTTTGTTGTGAACATTAGAATAGTGCCTAGCTTATAGTGAGTACTATGAAATTGTTTGCTATCGTGATTAGTATTAATAATATTATTATATATTTTCAAATGACACTGCTCTTTCATGTCTACTGACGTTGCCATAGTTTCAACTTTCAATATTTTTGACTATTGCAAGAGCCTCCTAACTGATCTTAACTCCAGTTTTACCTCCATAAAATTCATCCTCCATGATGTTGCCAGAGCAAGCTTCCCAAGATAAATCTTTTCTGTACAAAACTCTTCAATGGCTATCTATGATCTAAAGAATAAAGTACACAGTCCTTTGCTTGCCTTACATAACTCTACATATTCCACCCCAATTTCTCTACCCTTACCTTCCCCACGTATAATTTTGCATGGTTTGTCGACAATATCCTGGGTCTCTATTAAAGACATCTCTTACAGCATCCCCTACTCTTCACTAACATACTCCAATTTGAAGTTTTGTTCAACAGTCTCCTCCCTGAAAAACTTTCCTTAAAACCTCAATCCATTTCCCTAGGCCCATCACAGCCACCCCTTCTTCAATGTTCCCAGACCTTTAGTGTATAGTTTTAATAATAATGACCTGTTTCCTTACCTCTCTCCCACATTAGACAGTGAGCTCCTCCAGGGAAAGTACAATGTCTCATTGATCCCTAGATACCCCAGTGCCAACCCAACACCTTAATAAATGTCTGATGAATGAACAAATGATTGAATGAAAGCTCTTTGGAAACTTAGATATTGCTATTTGACTCTAAGAGTGACGACTGAGACTTAGCAGGGAAGTTCCTTTTATAATAATGTTTGATGGAATTTGTTTCAACACCATGTAAGACCAGGAGGATTTTGTCTTGTTTTCTACTTGCATTATCCAGCTTTAGCATTTCCCAGTTGTCAGTATTTGCCTGAGCAATGTTCATGGGAAATTCTCTGGAAATGCCCCCATGTAACCCCAAAGGCAATCTGACTTCTACAACAAAATCCACAGGGCTATTTAGTGTTTGCTTATCTGTTTCCACGGGTAATATGACATTGACAACTGAGATTGGGACACTCCAAAAATAAAAAACCTGCTGTGGATTGAGGTTCCCAGAGATGAGCTCAGAAATTAGCTCCATTTTCCTACATCTAGGCCCATCCCTCCACTCCTAGTTATACTTGTCAAGCACTTGTCCAGTTTGTTACCTAATTATGGTCCTGTTCCATCTCTCAGGCCCCCTGAAGACCAAGTCTCAGACAGCATAAGCATGACCAGCCTTCTTCGTAGTCATCGCAGGGTAATAGTGGAAAGGTCTGGAGTATGAGGGGAAGAGCCTAGAAAGCATAATTTGCAAACCCCATAGTGCCTCTCATTTGAAATATTCCCTCTCTAGAAGGCCCTTGCTAATAATACAGAAATGTATTCCCTGGAGACGGTGGATTCTTTCGAGGGAAAGGGATAGAATAGTATCTTCAAAAAGAATGAATCTTGCAAACTGTTTTAAGGCATGAAGTGTGGACAGAGATCCTGGCATGGAGGAGGTGGCAAGATAGACAGGTGGGTGTAAATTGTGAGCAGGATCAGAAGTAGTTGGGATAAGAATTGGAGTAGAAGACAATTTTCTTTTCTTTTATTCACACATTTTTTACAACTTTATTTCATTTTATTTTTTCATTCTCTTATTTTATTTTAAGTTCTGGGACACATGTGCAGGATGTGCAGGTTTGTTACATAGGTAAGTGTGCGCCATGGTGGTTTGCTGCCCCTACCAACCCATCACCTAGGTATTAAGCCCAGCATGCATTAACTATTTTTCCTGATGCCCCCTACCAGCCCCAGACCCTACTGACAGGCCCCAGTGTGTGTTGTTCCCCTCCCTGTGTCTATGTGTTCACATTGTTCAGTTCCCCCTTGTAAGTGAGAACATGCAGTGTTTGGTTTTCTGTTCCTATGTTAGTTTGCTGAGGATAATGGCTTCCAGCTCCATCCACATCCCTGCAAAGGACATGATCTCATTCCTTTTTATGGTTATATAGTATTCCATGGTGTATATGTACCACATTTTCTTTATCCAGTCTATCATTGATGGGTATTTCGGTTGATTCCATATCTTTGCCATTGCATATAGTGCTGCAATGAACATACACATGCATTTATCTTCATGATAGAATAATTTATATTCTTTTGGGTATATACCTAGTAATGGGATTGCTAGGTCAATGGTATTTCTGGTTCTAGATCTTTAAGGAGTTGCCACACTGTCTTCCACAATGGTTGAACTAATTTACATTCCCACCAACAGTGTAAAAGTCTTCCTATTTCTCTGCAGCCTCGCCAGCATCTGTTGTTTCTTGATTCTTTAATAATCACCATCTGACTGGTGTGAGATGTTATCTCATTATTGAGGTTTTGATTTGCATTTCTCTAGTGATCAGTGATGTTGAGCTTTTTTTTCATATGTTTGTTGGCTGCATAAATTAGAAGACCATTTTCAATATGGAATGAATTTAGTGCCTAGGTAGTAAATGCAAATGACCACAGACCCCCATTGAGCCTATTCTTGCTTCCAGGTTAGGAGTGACTGTATTAATAACAACAGTTAACATTTTGGGAGCTGATATGTGTCAGACATTATACATACAAGCATTATCTCATTCAATGCTAATTATAACTTTATATGGTGGGATTATAGTTATTTCCACTTTAAAGATGAGGACATTTAAGTAAAGAGGTCAGGAAACTTGCCCCAGGTCACTTAGCCAGACAGTGGTAGAGTCAAGTTGTAAACCCAGGGCATCAGATTCCAATTCAACAGCTTTCAACTGCTGAGCTCTACCATAAATTAAGTCTGGAGTCCAGTTATGAAATAGTGCTCTCTCCCTCTAGCAGAAGCCAGCAAATCTTTGCCTCCTCAAATAAGGTTAAAAGAAGAGCACAGGCTCTTTTTCCAGGTTTCTGTCCTGCTTACTCTGTTTTTGCTGGCTTTCTGAATTGTTGAAGCCTGCCTCAACCTCTTCCCACTTCTCCTACATAGTAGGAGGACCAACTTGTCCCATTTTGCTCAGGACTTTCCCAGTTTTAGCACTGAAATCCCTGGTTCCAGAAAACTGCTCTGTCCAGGGAAAACCAGAACGAGTGGTCACCCTACCCTCATGCTTCATTGCAATCCCTTGCCCTTCCTTGTATTTAATTTTATCTAATTTCTTATCCTCTGACTTGCCCATGTGTTTGGCAAAACTTAGTTCTACCTACACTGACCACTTTGAAAGTAATGTATTTCCAAAAATTTTACACACAAAATGCCAAACTCTCTTAGTATTCCTATAAATATATTTCCAAGATGATTATAACCTCCCTAACATATATGTGTGTGTGTGTGTATCCATACTTTTTTTATACAGCTACAAATCCTATGCATTTGCCTTGTGGTTTTCTTTTGTTCTTAATTAGCATTCTTTCCTGTTGTGTCCACAGACCCATACGTATTTAATGTGTCACACTACATCTTATTGATGTTTCAATTTGCTTAACCTGTTGAGTGTTTAGGCATACTATTGTGCTATTTTCTCATGGGGCAATGGGAAGAGTACTGGCCCTAGAGGAAGAAGACCTGGTGATTAATGCCAGTTTTATTCCTTATTAATTCTGTCCATTTTCTTGTGAGTAGGAGTAGATGGTGATAGTATTTTCCCTCTTGAACTCCCTGCAGTGTTACACAGCTCAAATGGCATCATGAGTATGAAAGCTCTGGGTCAACTCTAAGTCATTGTTGAAAAAGGTATTGTTATCATAAAAGGTGCCACTGTGAAACACAATCAAAAGGAGAAAATGAACGTCAAGCTTGATATGGCTTGGCTCTGTGTTCCCACCCAAATCTCACCTCGAATTATAATAATCCCCACATGTCAAGGGCAGGACCAGGTGGAGATAATTGAATCGTGGGGACAGTTTCCCCCATGTTGTTCTCATGATAGTGAGTGAGTTCTCATGAGATCTGATGGTTTTCTAAGAGGCTTCCCCCTTCGCTTGGCCCTCATTCTCTCTCCTGCCACCCTGTGAAGAGATGCCTTCTCCCACAATTATAATTTTCCTGAGGCATCCCCTGCCATGTGGAACTGTGAGTGAATTAAATCTCTTTTCTTTATAAATTACTCAGTGTCGGATATTTCTTCATAGCAGTGTGAGAAGGAACTAATGCAAAGCTTATTACTGAAAGAAAAGCATATCACTCAATACCGTGTTACGAACCCTTCCCAACTTTTTTTTCTATGTATATAGAGATATATGTTAATTTGTAACAACTCAGTACACTTGCTTTTCATCTTGCCATTTCTTACACCATTGTGAATGTCTTTGCATTTGATGCTAATAAAATACTAACTTACATTATAATGAATAATGACTACATACAATTCTGAAGTATGAAAGTAGCATGATTTATTGTAACAATATTATAATTTGGAACATTTCGATTATTTTAATATTATTCATGTTAGAATGAATACTTTAAATTGTATTCTTAATTATTTCCTTAGGATACGTTCCTAAAAGTGGAATTTTGAGGTTAAAAGTTAAAGTACATTATATAAATCATGGCTTTTGGCAAACGTTGTCAAATTTCCCTTCTAGAAATATTGTGATGATATATATACACACTAGGAGCTTATGTCTCCATACTCTAGGTAACATTAGACATTAACATTTTTGTTTGTTTTTTTGTTTGCTTGTAAATTAAGTAGGACAAACATGTCAATCTTGTTATTGATTTAATATCATTACTCTTTTCATTGAAGGAGCCTTCCTATTTCAGTTTTTGTTTCTCTAATGGGGAGCTATATACTATCAAAAGGTCTGAAACTCTTTCTTTTCATTTTGTTTTACTATACTTATTTGAAAAGTATACATTTTATGTCCATCTTTCTAGTGGTTATCTTGAACATTTTACTATACCTATTCTAATATGTGTTTCTAATGTGTAGAATTAATATATTTCTATCTCCCCCTGACAAGCTAAGGATTTTAGCTTACTTTTACATCCCTCTGATTTCCCTGCCCTCATCCCCCAGGTCAGCTGTTTGTTTTCTAACTATAGCTATTAAGTCTGTATAGTCCATTAGGCTAAATGAAATTCTTCCTGTCCAGGATGAAAGCTGATCAGGAGAGACCATGCACTATGCAAATTATCTCTAAGGAGGCAACTTAAGCAAAATAAAGAAGACTTTATTATCTCATTATCTCATGTATCCAAAAGTAGGAAGAAAGTCAGGCATCTATAGGGAATGAAACCAAGAAATCAAAAAAAAATTGAGAACTCAACATGCACTTCTTATCTCCCATCTCCTCTTCTTTCAGTGCATCAACTTTTTTTCTGAAACTTTTCTGTTACTCAGTGTTACAATGCGGAAACCTCCCTTGAGACTCATGGGAATGACTACAGTGAGACTGGAATTTCTTTATCCCACTTCCAAATTTCCAGGAAAGTGGCTATAATTGACCTATTTTGAGTCAGGTGACAACTCCCAGACAAATTGGCTACAACTAAGGGTGAGATTGCAGGGCAGAAATTTGGCTTCCTATCTTTGTGGGGTATGGCCATTTCCCAGAGAAAGACCCAACCCAATGAGTATCAACCACAGAGTGAAACTCCCAGAAAAACAAAAGCATTAAAGCATTACAGTAAGAACCTTGGCATGTGAATGAGATATAGAGGTCAATGAGCACTGTGATTCTTGCTTGAGTAGCTTTTTAAAAATACACCTGCCTAGGCTGTACCCAGATCTACTAAGTCAGAATGTATGGGGCAAAGAAGAGGGTATATAACACCAGCTGAATAAATTGAGGCCCATAGAAGGAAAATAATTTGCCTTGGGTCATTTAGCAATTATAGATGCAACTGGGATTAGAACTCAGGACTTTTTCCAATAAAGATCTGTCTGTGTCAACTATGCTAAACCCATACAGGCAAGAGCCAGGGAATGGAAGAGGTAGAGGGCTGGGAAGTTCGCATGTGTTCTTGCAAAAGGGAAATGAAGTTGGAAACATGCAAATGTTCTGGGGATACTAAATTGCTCCAGGAAGGAGATAAATTTTCCTATATTTTATTATGAAAATGTTCTAAGCTTTAGAAGCTTTGTTGACTCTGTAAAGTCATTCTCTGGGCTCAAACCGGTTAGCCTTGACCCAGAAAATAGAAAAGTATGGAATACTGGTGACCTTCTTAGAAGCATAAACTCTACCACTGTGGTTGGGGCTGGGGACAGTGGTTATTGGAGTGATTTTAGAAGTTCTTCTCTTTCACTCTCTGGTATCTCTACACTACCAACCTATCAGACAATCTGTTCGGTTTTTTGAAATTAGACCCTAAGTATACAGAATTAAATTAATCATAATCCATGGTTCTCAAGTCACTCCTGCATTGGTCCAAGCATGGCCTTCTTTTCCTTCTCACCTTGTTGATTTTTAAACAATATATGAATTCACCACCCAATACAGACACCAGGAACTTTGGAATAACCTGCATATACTCATGTATTCCTTCTTCCTTCTCCACACCCCCTTCTATGTGATGTATTTGCCAACCTGAATTCTGTGTTTGTCATTCCTTTGCTTTTCTATGTGGTTTTATCTCATCTATATTTATTCCTAATAATAATTTTTTTTAATTGAGTTATTTTTAGCTTTATAAAAGGGTTATAATCTCTGGGCTTACTATTTTTATTTAAAATCATGTTGCTAAAGGGGAAAAGGGTAACTTCACAGTGCAGAAGCCTGGCAGACACCATTTTAATCAAGGGATCAAAGTGAACCTCATCAGTAATGGTACAAATCAAAATCATGTGCTTGATAGGATGCAATGAAAAGAACACAGCATTGCTTCTGGAATATCCTTGCCAAAAATACATAACTTGAATCTAATCATGAGCCTCATCAGACCAAAGTCCCACATTGAGGGACAGTCTATGAAATAACTCTTGTGTAATCTTTAAAAAATGTAAAGGTCATGACAGTCAAAGAAAAATTGAAGAACTGCTCCAAATGAAGGAGATTAAAAGGACATGACAAGCAAATGCAAAGTGCAATTCTGAACCAGACTCTTTTGCTCTGAAAGGTATTTTGGAATAACTGACAAAACTTAAATGAAATTTAAGAGTTACATGGTGGTTGAATATTAACACAATTTCCTGATTTTGATGGTTGTATTGTGGTTATTTAAGAGAATGCCCTTGTATGTAGAAAATATATCCTAAAGTATTCATGGGTGATGGAGCTGCAGACTGGCAACTTATTTTCAAATGGGTCAGAAAAAAAAAAGGCATTTGTACAGTACTTGCAACTTTTTTGTAAGTTTGAGATGGTTTCAAAATAAAACAAAAAAACATAAAAATATATTGCTAAGATTCATCCAAATTTTTTCATATTACTATAGTTCATATATTTTGACTGCCAAGTAATATTTTATTAGAGTTCATTCATTCACTCTCTCAGTGATGGATTTTCAGTTTTCTTCATTATTGCTATTGTGGCCAGTGCATCTGTGAATGTTACCCTATGTCTCCTGGCATGGATCTGAAAAAGTTTACCTTAGTTATGTACCTAGAAGTTAAACTGCTAGGTCATACGGCTTATTAGTTTCCTATGGCTGCTGTAAGATTAACTACAAACATAGTGGCTTAATGTAACAAAATTTTACTCCTTTATAATTCTGGAGGCCAGAAGTCAGAAATGAATTTTACAGGGTTAAAATCAATGTGTTGGCAGGGCTGATTCCTGCTGGAGATTCTATCTAGAGGAGTATCCATTTGTTTGCCTTTTTCGGTATCTAGAGAATGCCTGTGTTCCTTAGCTCCTTAGCTTGTGGTCCCTTCCTTGATCTTCAAAGTGCATCAGTCCAGTCTCTGCTTCCATCATCACATCATAGTCTCCTATTACTCTGACTCCCTTGCATCTCTCTTGTAAGGTCAGCTGTGATTACATCAACCCCATCCAGATAGTCCAAGATTATCCCTAATATGGACAAGTATTTTTGCCATATAAAGTAACATTCACAGGTTCTGTGGATCAGAATATGGACACTTTTGGGAGGCCATTACTCGGTTTACCATGTAAGGTATACGAATATTTAAGTCTATTTGAAATTATACCATTATGGATCATTTTCTTTGAATTGTTAAGTACCTACTTTTAAATGACGAGTACCCTGGGAAGGAGAAAAATGATAATCCATTACATATGTAAAATATTTGAAGCATCTCAAAGACATCCCTCATGCTCACTGTTTCCTTTACTCCTCACAATCCTACATGCAGCGAATAGGGCAGGCACCATTAGGTTGAAGCATAGAAGCTGCTCATATTAGATTATCTTTGACCTGCAAAAATAAGATTTTCATATTTTCTAACCTAATATTATATCCTCATTTTATAGAGGAGGAAACAGCTCTGAAAATTTAGGTGACTGTCTTCAGGTCATGCAACTAGTAAATATCATAGCAAAACTTTACACAAGGCCTCTTGACTCCCCAAATCAACGCCTCTTCCACCAGGTCATATGGAAAACGCTTGTTGGTGTGACTATTATCACAAGATAATCTTTATGATAAACTGTGGTAAACTACTGATTAATCAAGATATGGGGAGTAGAGAGGGAAGAAGATCATCATGGAAATCTGAGAAGAAATGAAGAATTAACAATAGTTCTAAGTCAGGCTTAAAGCAATTCCACTGTTAAACTTCTATTATGTGAGATGGGAAGGGCTCGGGGATTAAAGATGAGGCAGAATAAGGTGGAGATCTAGATCCTGTTCCTATTCAACTAGAGCAGCGACTCCAAATTTTCTGAAGCCCTTTGGGGAGACGAGCTCATTTCAGGTTCCTATTGCACCTTAGCCATGGTTCATACACACCTAGACAACTAAATTTTGAATACAAATGCACTGACAAATTGACCTAACATTTGTCAGGGTCTAAAAAAGAAATACAGGTTCTGCTGGTATAGGAAGGCAGGTTAGCCAAGAACATGTCAGAGGATGGGCATGTGTAGTGTCAAAAGGACCAGTGCATATACTGTAGATGACATAGTATCTGGCACATGACAAAGTGGAAATTTGGGACAGAATAGGAGGGTGTTGCCTATTGCTGCTGCCTAGGAAGCTCTGCTGAGGGAAGCCCTGGACATCCATCAGTATGGGCCAGAGCCTAGACTCTGCCCAACCTCAGTAGGTCACTTTCTCTCTCTGGTCATCTATTTTCTCATCTTCTCCATCAGAGAATTTAATAGCTTGGTCTTTTAGGAATCTTCCAGTTTGGATATTCCTTTTTCTTTTTTTTTTTTTTTTTTTTTGAGACAGAGTCTCTCTGTTGCCCAGGCTGGAGTGCAGCGGTGCCATCCAGGTCCACTGCAAGCTCCGCCTCCCAGGTTCAAGCCATTCTCCTGCCTCAGCCTCCCAAGCAGCTGGGACTACAGGTGCCCGCCACCGCGCCCAGCTAATTTTGCTTTTTTGTATTTTTAGTAGAGACGGCGTTTCACCGTGTTAGCCAGGATAGTCTCGATCTCTTGACCTCGTGATTCACCTGTCTCGGCCTCCCAAAGTGCTGGGATTACAGGCGTGAGCCACCGCACCCAGCCCCAGTTTGGATATTCTATGAGTGCTTCTATACATTGCAGAATGGGATCGAAATGACCCAATTCTTCCAAAGGAAAAAGGGGAGACTTCCTCCTCCGTTTCTTATAGGGTCTCTGATTGCTTTGTGGAAATGTCATTTTCCCTCCAAGGACACTTATTATTTGGAGTACAGAGGATGCACAAAGTCACGTAGAATTTCCCAAAGTGGTCCCACAGATCATTAGTCCCAAAAGACTTCCTTCAAAAAACATTTTATATTATAGCAGAAAATATCCCATTTATAATAGCAACAAAAGATGAAATATCTAGAAATAAATTTAACAAGAAATATATGAGATCTACAAGATAAAAAGTTTATAACTGTGGAGGGAATAAAAAAAAATTTAAACAAATGGAAAAAGTATCTTTTATTGTGGGAAAGGAAGCCAAAACCTCTAAAAGATGTCAATTCTCAGTAGGTAATATGTAAGATTAAAAATAATCCCATAAATACACCAACTATATATTTTTTGAAATAGATAAGCTAGTTTTAAAATTCATTTGGAAAAATAAACAAAAATGTACATCCAGGAAAAGTCAGAAAAAACAAGAATGACAAGAGAACAAGACCTATCAGATATTAAAGCATACCATAAAGCTTTAAAAATTAGAACAGTATGCTACTGATGAATGGAAAATGATCCACATAATAATTAAAAGTTTTAAAGTAGATCTAAATATGCATAGGAACTTAATAAATAATTAAATTGGTGGTATCTCAAATCATCGGAGACAAGATGAATTATCCAATAATTGTTGCTAGTACAATAGAGTGATTATCTGGGGGAAAAAAAAGGATGTATAAACCACACCTTGCCCTAGTATAAATTTCAAAATAATCAATTACTCAAATGTAAAAATGTAGACAGCACTTTAGGAGGCCAAGGCGGGCGGATCACCTGAGATCAGGAGTTTGAGACCAGCCTGGCCAACATGGTGGAACTCTGCCTCTACTAAAAATACAAAAATTAGCCAGGCATGGTGGCAGGCACCTGTAATCCCAGCTACATGGGAGGCTGAGGCAGGAGAATCGCTTGAGCATGGGAGGCAGAGGTTGCAGTGAGCCTAGATTGTGCCATTGCACTCCAGCCTGGGGTACAAGAGCAAGGCTTTGTCTAAAAAAAAAAAAATGTAAATAAAAGTACTAAAAAAATGGTGGGAGAATTATATCTTCAGATCGGAAAAAGATTTCTAACTATAATTTTTAAAATTTGAAAGCCTAAAACAATTAATTTTGATGACATTTAAAATTCTATACGGTGAAAATACCATAATTAAAGATAAAAGGCAAAGAACAAATTGGGAAAAATGTTTTTCAACATACATAACCGAAGGCTAATTTCTCTAACACATAAAAAGTTCTTACAAATCAATAAAAACAAAACCAACAACTCAATGGAAAAAGGACAAAGTTCATAAAGAGTTCACAGAAAAAGATATACAAATGGCTTTAAACATGTGAAAGAATGTTCAATTTCATTCACAATAAGAAAAAATACAAATTATGGCTACACTGAAGAAAACATTCTTCACCTACCATTTTGGCAAAGCTCCAAAAATTTGATATGTGGCTCATACACTTTATATATATATATATACCTTAAAGTGTCAGGATTTTTGCTGTGTTGCTCCATCCTTTCCAAGATGGTAAAAGCCTGCACCTTGGAGTCAAACAGACATGAGTTTAAATTCTGATTGTGCTGCTACCAGCTTGTCATTTTGGGTAAATGACATCGTTTCTTTAAGCCTCAGTTTTCTCATTTGCAGAATGAATGAGATAGTTCTGTGGGTCTGTTTTGGACAGCAAAAATTCTGACAGGAGCTACCACTTTCTGACTACCTGCCAGGTGTTCCACATACATGATTATCTCAATTCATCCTGGAAACCACACATTGGGATGAATCTCTTTTCCCCATTTTCACAGATTAGGAACAGCCCCAGATGGGCTAAGAAATTAGCCCAAGGTAAGTGGCAGAATCAGGATTTTCAAAGTCAGGTTGAATCTAGCCCCAATAGCCACACTGTTTCCACTACGCAGCACTGCCTTTCACAATGTCTGACACAATGTCTGAGAGGAGGTGCCTGTGCTATTTAAGCTTTCTTTTTCCTTCTTTCCTGCAATTCCCTTCCCTTTACACTCACGGTCTGGCTGAAATTCCACCCCCTTACAGGTCACACTTGTCCAAAGTAATGTCCTTTGCTCTTCCAACAATGATGGTCTACACCACTTGTAATCCTTTTTTTTTTGACTCCTCATCTATAGCCCATCTACTGTAGCCAGGTACAACTACTTGACGTTTTGACCGTGTATGCCTTTTCTCAAGTGTATGCCTCTTTTTTCCCATCAGCTTGTAGACTTTTCATTTCTGTATTCTCTATCCCTGGGGCTTCTCTGGTGCCTTGCACATTCTGGTCAACTAAATCTGTTTAGCTCCTCCTCATCTTGTGTATTGAACTGTAGGTGGGAGGACTTGGAACTTCTCCAACTGCCTGGCTCAGGAGCTCTTGGTCCTCCTCCATAGTCTCTGCTTTTTCTGCCTGGAGGCCCACAGTGACAGATCCCCTCACTTGTTCTCTGCCTCACAGGATTCACGGCTCAGACATACCCAGTAATAAATAACAACTTAGATGATTGTGTCTGGTAGCTAATTGACTGTGTAACATAGGCTACCAGGCTCTGGGGCAGCACAGCATGCTGCTTGTAATTAATCACCCTCATCCCAGCCTGACTACCCAGCTATGTCGAATCACAGAGCAATTAGGCATTTTCTGAGTGGGTTTCCCTGCCTAGGTTGGGAAGGTGGAAAACATCCTATTAATGTAGCTTTCTGTAGGTTCTCAGAACCACATTGATTCTATGAGAAGTCAACACTGTGCTGGCACTGTTAAATGCTGTAGGACCTAGCAATACAAGGAAAAAATAATCTATGCCCTCCAGGACTACATAACTAAGTTGGAAATATAAGACAAAATTCTAGTAAGAATAATTTTCCACATGTCATATGAGACGTATAAATACATTCCTATGAGATAGAAGGTATCTTTTGACTAAGAAATGGGGAAGTTAGCAACATATAGTGCAGAATCATAATATAGTATGATGGTTCATATTAGGATCATCCGTGAGAACAGTTCAAAGATATAGATTCCCAAACTCTACCCAATACCAACTAAATCAGAATCTCTGAAGAGGCAAAAAAAAAAAAAAAAAAAAAAAAAAGTCTCTATCTAGGTATCTGAGAAATCCTGATGCCAAATATGTTTAGTGCAGCTACCCAGCCCACATTTATTCTCTAAAAGCTTTGGCTCAGTCCTATAAGGGTGGGTTGCTACAGCTCTCTGAACCATGTAATCCCTCCATCCCAGCTTTCCCTTGCCACAGCTCATTGTACTAAGGGTGTGTACCAAACTGAAGCTGAGTCTCCTTGGAGTTGAAAGTCAGAAATTCTGACTGAGTAATTGAGTGTGCTGGATCTAGAAGGTGAATTGTATTCTGAGTCTAAGGGAGCCATTTGAAAGCTGTACACAATAAGAGAGAGAAATTACTTCTATCCTTGAAAACTCTTTGGTCTCCATTCCCTGTCCTTTATGTGGCACTTATACTTTCTGTAATAAGTTTTACAAGAATCTTTGTTTTATTGTAGGATGCCTCCATTAGTTAAATGTGCTTGTGTGAGTTTCAACTTTTTCTCATAGACAGTATAATTTATAGGAGAGTGACCTTCTCTAAACAGAAGAGATTTCAGAGGCCAGCTATTCCAACCTCCCACTTCAGGCAGGATCTATCCTCTCCACTTGATTCAAAGTTAAATTGCTTATCACAGTGTTTAGCAAACTAGATGCTCAAAAAAGCCCCTGGGCCTTACACCTTCTGAGATAGGAAACTTGGTACCTCCAATTTAGATGCTTTGACTGCTAGAAACTCCTTGTTATTGGGCCGAAATCTCCTATTCTATAAATTTGTATCATTGAATCCTCTCTCTGAAACCAAACTAATTCCATCCCCCTTTCATCGTAATAGTAAACAAATTTTTTAAGACAGTTTTCTCAATTTCCCCTCCCCATCTTTTCTTTTTCAAGGTAAGTATCTTGGCTTACTCAAGATATTTACTGTTCTTTCAATGACATCTACTCCAGACCCTTCATCGTTCTATTTCCCCCCAAACTGGTTACTCCAATTTGTCAATGTTCTAACATTAAAGTATGATGCCAAAATGAGACAAAGATTCCAAGGGATGTCATCATCCCTGTTTCTATTGTAGTCTTGAGAGGCAAAATAAATTTGCAGTTCAAATGTAGTGTAGTAGTTTAGTCTCCTTTGCCTTTGACAATAATCCTTTGAGGTAGGTCTTACTCTTGTTCAATTTTACAGATCAAGGAACAATAAATACTGGAGCAGTTATACGTATTGTCTAAAGTCATACAACTAAAAAGTGATGGAGCCAGGTTGTTAGGAGGTGAATTGTGCCCCCACCCCTGCCATAATTCATGTTAAAGTCCTAACCTCAGAACCTTAGAGTATGTGGTTGTATTTGGATACAGGGACTTTAAATAAGTAATTAAAGTAAAATTAGGTCATTAGCATGGTCCCTAATCCAAGATGACCAGTGTTCTTATAGCAAGAAGAAATTTAGACATAGACATGCACAGCAGAAGACCACAGGAAGATGGACGGAGAAACCACTCAGCTAAAGCCCAAGGAAAGAGTCCTCAGAAGAAACCAATCCTGCAACTATCTTGATCTTGATCTTGGACTTCTGGCCTCAAGAAATATAAGGAAGTCAATTCCTGCTGTTTAAGCCATCCAGTCTATGGTACCCCGTTATGGCAGCCCTAGAAGACTAATACGTAAGTGTTAAACCTCATCCTTAGATTCCAACTGCCATGTCCTCCTCTTTACTACAGACTCTTCTGCCCAGGTTTTCTTCCTAGACTAGCCTCACCTCAGGGCATGCTGAAGATATTAAAAAGGCTCAGCTGCAAACTCTCATGAGTGAGTTCTCTCACTGTTATTATAGAAATGAATGCCTCAGAGTAATGACAAAAATGGAGCTCTTTGATTCAGGTCCAGGCATCCAGACATAGGACAAGTCCAGATGGGACATAGGAGAGTGAGCTGGACCTGAGACTTGGGGACCATTTTGAGTTTTCTGATGGAACATGTGCTCAGGCAGAGCTATAGCACCAAGGTGGGTGTCATTTCTGATTTTGTTTTCAACAACAACAACAACAAATGATTTATTTGCAACAAGCCCTGTCTCATCATTTAAATATAGCACAGGAGAAGAAAGGAGTCACACTGCAAGCATCATTTATTTCAAGGCATAGTTCCATGTCTCCCAAAGACGACAAGCCTATCTCCCTCAGAGACCCATGTCCAGATCCAAACTGAACATATGAAACAGGCAAGCCCAGAATAAAGTCAGCTCCAGGCCTTGGCAGGTTTCACCCTTATCCCATAGTCCTTCCTTCACAGCCCTCCACTCCCCTGCACCCCCAATCAGGCCAACTCCTAGCCTCTGAGCCACCAGGGAGCTGTTTTTGAGGGGTAATTGATAGGGGTTTAAGCATCACATAAGGAAAATACCATGAACTCTATTTTTCAGAGAATTGTTTGGCTCTGTGTCCCCACTCTGATCTCACCTTGAATTGTAATAGTTGCCATGTGTCAAGGGCAGGACCAGGTGGAGATAATTGAATCGTGGGGGTTGTTTCCCCCATACTGTTCTCACAATAGTGAGTTCTCACGAGATCTGATGGTTTTATATGAGGCTTCCCTCTTTACTCGGTTCTCATTCTCCTTCCTGCCGCCATGTGTTTACTTCCCCTTCCACCATGATTGTAAGTTTCCTGAGGCCTCCCCAGCCATGCTGAACTGTGAGTCAATTAAACCTCTTTCCTTTATGATGACCCAGTCTTGGTTGTGTCTTTATTAACAGTGTGAGAACGGACTAATACAATCTCATGAAACATCTAGATCATGAGCATTAGAAACAGACAGACTTTTCTATTACTCACTAGGTGTAGAGGCGTTACCTGTGACCTAGTTAAGAGTGTCAGCTTTGGAGTTAAGCTATTTGCATCTGACCCTTGGCACTACCACTTAAAATAATTGCTTGTTTGTTTGCAGCCTTCATTTACAAAATGAAAGGTTTTCATTTGTAAAATAGAGGAAACACTTATCTTACAGGGTTATTGTTAGGATTAAGTGAATAATGCACATATAGGAGACCCTGCCTAGCACATAATTTTTTGTTTGTTCGTTTTTTTTCTGAGATGGAGTCTTGCCCTGTCACCCAGGCTAGAGTGCAGTGGTATGATCTCAGCTCACTGCAACCTCTGCCTCCTGGGTTCAAGCAATTCTCCTGCCTCAGCCTACCGAGTAACTGGGATTACTGGCGCCTGCCACCAGGCCCGGCTAATTTTTGTATTCTTAGTAGAGACAGGGTTTCACATGTTGGCCAGGCTGGTCTCGAACTCTTGACCTCGTGATCCGCCCGCCTCAGCCTCCCAAAGTTGCTGGAATTACAAGCGTGAGCTACCGTGCGTGGCTAGCATTTAGTTTTAACTTAAACACTGATATTGTATTCACTATGTGCCAGACAGTGTTGTAAGCACTGTACAAATTAACTCATTTAATTCTCATGTCTATGATGTGGGTGCAGTTGTTATCTCCACTTTCCAGGTAAATAAAATGAACCATGGAGATGTTAAGTGATTTACTCAAGGTAAATGACAGAGTTGAGAAATAAACCCTGAGGTCTTGGTTTTAGTTGATTCTAAACCACTACACTGTGCAGCACTCAGTAAGTCTTTCTTATTGTTATTAGGGGTGTAACCTTGAGCAAATCCTTTGGTCTTTGTAAGCCTCAATTTTCTCACCTGTAAATTAGAGACAGCACCAATGTATGTTGTAAGGATATAATGCATGAGAACAATATAGCATAATATGCAACATATACAGTAGTATTCAAAAGATGTTTCTCTCTCTCTCTCTCTCTCTCTCTCTCTCTCTCCTCTAGATCTTCTTAAACTTCTTTCTGTGGTTATAAGAACATCTCCAGCCTGAGGAGGCAGATACTGATCTAGCACAAAACCTGACTTGGTTCCAGTTTTTCAGTACTCTACTGAGGCTGTTTAGTCTATTCTTTAGACCTTAGGACACCTTGCTTCAACTTCAGGGCATGTTAAATATTATCCCTCCCCTTTCCAAAACTGGAATGGCCCCAAGGCTGAACTTCGGCAGAAAGACTTTTCTAGCTCTGAAGGGTGTGTCTGTCCATTTACTGCATTTCTGTTTAGATGAGAAACTTCTGAAATGACTGGAATGCTCCTTATAAACATTCTTAATTCTCATTTGTTTGCTAAAATTTTTTATCCGGTGGCCACACCCAAATCTTTCAAAGTGTTTTTAAAGTTGGCAATTTACAAAGGATCCTAGATTCATTTGTTGCCACTTTTATGATTGTCCAGGCTTTGACAGGAAGTTTAGAGGTGAAAACAAAGTGCTAGTCATACAGTTTGTTCTCGATTTTGCTACTCTGACATGGTCAGAGAGAAGGCTAGCTGCAGATTTGGAGTGTAACTGTATCATACATACAAAAGTACTCAGAATCATCCTTCCTCATTTCCCTTCCCACCTGTTCCCTCCAAGCAATTGACAGTAGGAAGACCAGGATTCTAGTTATCTGATTACCCTAACAAGTTCAGTGATGAATTAAATCAAGGGTCAGCAAACTTTTTCTATAAAGAGCTAGATAGTAAGTTTTTTAGAGTTAATGGGCCATATGACTTTTGTCTCAACTACTCAACTCTGCTCTTGTAGCTAGCGCAGCTACATAACATGTAAACAAGTAGGCATTTGGTGTGTTCTAATCAAACTTTATTTGCAGAAGTAGGTGGCAGGTTGGACTTAGCTGGCAGGCCATAATTAAGTGACACCTAATTTAAATCATAGTGAAAAGCATCTTCATTGCAGAAAGTTCAGGAAGGAAAAGAAATAAGTAATAAGAAGAAATAGGCAGTTTATTGTAGCCATCAAATACAAGGACTCTGGAGGCAGCATGCCTGGATCAGCATTGTGGGACCATGAGCAAGTAAATGCAAGCTTCTTTATCTGTACAATAGGAATAACTATAGTGTATTCCTCATACAGTTAATGGGAGAGTAAAATGAAATGATGCAGGTAAGAACTGGAAACCTAGTCCCTTGATCAATTCAGGCAGCTATAACAAAATACAAGATTGGTGGCTTAAACAACAAATATTTATTTTTCACACTTCTGGAGGCAGGTAGATCTCGTGTCTGATGAGGGCTTGCCTCCTGGTTTGTAGACAGCCGTCTTCTGGTTGTAATCTCACATGGCAAAGAGAGAGAAAGAGGAAGCAAGCTCTCTCTTGTCTCTTCTAGCAGGGTATTCATCCTATTATGAGGGCTCCACCCTCATGACCTAATGACCTCTCAAGGGCCCTACCTCCTAATCCCATCACATTTGGGGTGAGGATTTCAACATATGAATTTTGATGGAGGTGCTTAGGAGTGTAGTGAGCACAAATATGTCTTCATAACACCTGGTAAGCACTCTGTGCTTGTTAGCCATGACAGAAAGAGGCAGCAGAGTATTGTGGGCGAATGTAGAGTCAGAGACCAGAAAGCCTGGGTTTGCAGCCCTGCTCCGGCTGGCATTTACTAACTGTGTGACTGTGGGCAATTCCTTAACCTCTCTGTGTCTTAGCATCCTCTGCAGTAGCAGTCCCTGTCTTATAGGGGTGTTATGTTAGATGAATGAATACATCCAAACTGCTTAGAACAGTACCTGAAATTTTGTAATTATTGCAGATGCAACTTTCAAAATTATCATCATTATTATTAATAAGTCATTTCACATGCCCTGAGGCAATTACTATTAATACTTTGGACCCTTTCCTTTCAGTAATTTTATATGGTTGTGGCCACACTACTGATGTATACATAATTTATTTTTTATTTGACATTTTCTGTGATTACTTACCCCTCTTATTAAAAACCTTTTGCTGAAAGGCCATTTTATTTGCTCTGTAATAGGCTATGGAGTAAGCATGCCATAATTTCTTTAATTTTTGCTCTTGTCCTGGACATGTTGTAGTTTACAGCTATTGTTATTTGAAATAATATTGCTATAAATATCTGTGGGCACATAGTTATTTGCATATTTTTTATTCTCTCCTTAGGACAATTTCTCCAAAGTGGAATTACTGGGGCGAAAGAGTATGCATATTTTTAAGTTGGTATATATGTGTGCTCAAATTACTTTCTGTCTTAGTTCATTGTGTGCTGCTATAACAGAATGTATCAGTCTGGGTAATTTATAAAGAACAGCACGTGTATGTGTGCATGAGATAAAGAAGGAAAGAGGGAGGGAGTTGGCTGAGCTTATCCTTTTATCAGGGACCCACTTCCTCCCACTCCCTCAATAACAGCATTAACCCATTTATTAGGGCAGAACCTTCATGACCTAATCACTTCCTAAAGATCCCACTCCCAACACTGTTGCATTGGCGATTAAGTTTCCAACACATGAACTTTGGGGGGACGCATTCAAATCATAGCACTTTCCAACATGGATGTACCCATTTACAGTATTTCCATCACATTCCCATTCACCACGTTAATTTCCTCCTCAGTCAAGTGAGGCTAATAAAGCCAGGTTGAGGCTAATGAAGTCAGCTTGATCTTCCTTATACAGTTATTATAAGAATCAATATGTATGTAGACATGCTTTGGAAACAACCATGTGATATAGCACTGTAGTCATTTCTCTTGGATAAAAGCATCTGGTTAGGCCAAGTGACATCCAAATGTTGGGATGTTGCACTAAACGTGACTCCTCCATGTTGAGCCTACCTGTGGTGAAAACGGCCAACACATCTCATTCAATTAAGATTATAGGTACATTATGGTCCTGACCAGCTTTTTAGGCTAACCACAGTAAGCAATCATTGTTATGATTTCATGACTTAAGTAACTACGATCTTAATTTGGGCTTTCCAAAGAAGAGCACTGCTCACTGATGATGTGAAGCTTTTTCCCGAATGGGAAATAAATACACAGTGGCCTAGGAACAAGCACCTTCTTCATTTCAATATGTGACAGTGGCTATGAGTTTTTCATACTTTATTGATGTGTCAATATATAAATTCCCTACAAGCCAGCCAAGGTATCATGGAAAAAGCACTAAACACTGAAAACAGAGACCTGTGCTTAAATCCCAAGACTCTGACTTATTTGTTTGACCTTAGGTGAATCACTTCTCCTGTCTGAGCTTCATTTTCTTGACATTTAAAATAAAGATACCAGTACTAATCTTACTAACATTTTGAAGTTTAGAGGAGGCTTAAGTAAGATTATATATGTGAAAGCACAAATTAAAAATCTATTCGACTGCCACATAGTAGGTGTTCCTTAAAGGAAAGTAAAAATACAAGTATGTCAAAACACCTAGTATATTGCATGTCACTCAGCAGTTGATCAGTATTATTTGTCAACTCTGTTTCTGGTATAACCATTTGTTTATTGGCCCAAGACTTTGGTTACTTGGCAACTTTTCCAGGAAGTATTCTGCAGCCTTTTCCAATTCCTATCTTAGATAGAATTGACCTGATTGAGTAGAGGCACTATTATTTTTTAAGCAATTTCAGTTGTTTTCCAATTGGAAAGGGGGTTTGTAATAAATAATGTCATGATAAAATCTTTTTGCATAAAGCTTTCTACACATTCAGGAATTTATTTTCCCCCCATCATTTAGGATAGATTTCCCAAAGTAGATTCACTGGGTTAATGGGTCCACTGTTAAAGCTTTAGTTACATTTTCAAATTGCTTTCCAGAAAGTTTATGCTAATTTTCACTTATATATTACTTGTATGCCTTGAATTTTACTTAACCCTCATATGGGTACCACCTACACACATCATTTATAATATCAGCAACACAATGTCATACTTTTCATATACGTGTTAACCCTTGCAAATTGGGAGCTCATGGGGACAGATTTGTTGACATTTGTTGAAGCATGAATGAAAAGGGAGAAAAGAAAGAAGAATGGAGAAGGAAGAAAATAAGGAAGGAGAAAAGAAGAAGAGAAAGAAATAGAGACAGAGAGAAAAAAGAAAGGAGAGAAGAATATATAGACATAGAAGACCATGCAGGACAAGATAAATGAAGTATGGAGAGGAAAGAGTTTCTGGTTTTAGCTGCCAGCACTAATTAAAGCCTCCTATGGAGCACTTTTCCTCGAAGAGAGGAAGGGCAGCATGTCACATACTATAAGGTGCATATACATGAGTAAATAAATTGCCAACCAATACATTTTTAAAGGGAGCCCATTATGCTTATTTATTGAAGCTTTCAAGTGTTACGTCGGATCCTGCAATGAAGTAAATTATTAAGCATCTCTGTATCTACTCTGGAAAATATCACGGCTGCTTCTTTTGAGCCTTATTTCTATTTCCACTCTGAGTCCTTCTTTTGGGGCACTTGGAGTAATTCTTTGTGATATGCATCACTAGAGTACCTCTTAAGAAAATGTCAGAGACCACCCGCTCCCAGTTTTTACAGAACTCTAGTAGACAGAAATTATCTGTGACTAATTAAAATGGATGTTGAAAATCAAAGTAATGTTTATCATATTCATTTTTCTGTGATCCCTTTCTCCCTTCTCGAAGTTCACCTGATTTCTACCACTTTTTCTTAATCTTGCCTCAAAGAAATGTGTGTGTTTGTTGTTTTCTTTCAGAAACTAGAAATTGGAAATAGTTGACCTGGAGTTTGAATGTAACTGAAGTTGTCAGTCATTTGACTGCCTCCAAAACCTGCAGAGATTTTACTTTCAAAGTGAAGGCAAAAATAACTATACAACTCAGTCAAATGAAAGCAAATGCAGGGGCTAGTAAATTAGAAAAGAGTTTCAATCCTATTTTTGTGAATGCTCTAGCTCATTGATTTCAGTGAATTCAAGCTTCCTTTCCAATTCTATCACCCTCAGCTCCTCTGCACGGAACCAGGTGGGGAGAGAGTGAACCTCCAAATCATGCAAAGGGCTTCTTAGCCTGGCTTGACCACTTTGGAACAGACTGTCTGTGGGCAAAGGATTCAACCTCACTCAATCTCAATTTTCTCAAATGCAAAAAGGGTATGTGGCAGTACTTAGATTGTTATGAGGATGAACTAAAAATAAGATATTCATGTCAAATATCAGCATAGTTCCTCAATTTTCCCTATGGCTCACACTTTCTGCATATGGAATTCTATCCATTTTTCAAGATACAATTCAAATACCACCTTCCAAGTGAATCATTCCTGGACCCGCCTCTGATATCTTATATATACCATCAGTCACACACACATCTCATATGACTTATCACTTTTACTGCCTGGGATTCTTTGAGACAGTTCTAGACCCCAACACTTTTTATTTTTAATCCAGAGTGATGGGAATGTAGGTCCATCCCAATAAATCAGTATTTTTAGCCTAACCAACTCATTTAGCAGGGCAACACTACTTAAGAATGGAAATGGCAAAGCAATCAAAAGCTCTTGCAGGGAGGCAGGTTCCAATTTTATCAAACATGAAACCTACCATTTCATTTTTTCTCCCTGTATGAGATCTTTTTGGTGGGTCTAGGCCTTCTTCCCTCAACTAGAGTTTAAGTTGTTGAGGGCAGACAGTAAGTCATGTGCTTCTTTGCTTTTCTCCTTCGTATCTGGCATAGCATTTGCAGTAGATTTATTGAGAGTATTGCAACTGAATTTTTAGAGTTGTCTGGAATGTCAGAAAAAAAGTACTTATTAAGCAAGGGGACAAACTTGGATGCAATGTATGGGATTTATTTGGGAAGACAATCACAGTACTTACCATATTATGAAAGCAACCTCAGGAAAACTCTTCCACAGGAAAATTACATTGCTTTTCCTTCATGCCTTCATCCAGCAAATACAAAGTGAGAGCCTGCTACTATACAGGTCTCTGTTCTCAAAAATCTTACATCCAAATTGAGGAAATAAGTCTCTACACCCATAAAAATGATCCTGGCAGCAGTCCCTAGATTAATGAAAATGAGATGCCAGCTCTCATGCTTGATAAATGATATGACTCATCTCAGATTAGGTTGGATTCTCATTAACTGGTCACAAATCTGTGTCCCTCATTTATCTAGGAGCTATTCAAGGGCAAAAGCCATGCATTAATCATCTTTCTATTCCAATGTGTAGAACAGTGCTTAACATTCATTCATTCATGCATTCATTCACTCAATGTATTTTTAATGAGCATCTACTATGTGCAGGCCATAGTAGGTGTTCCTCCTGTCTCAAATCTTTCAAGACCCCTGTCCTTCTAAAGTACATCAAAATCTATCTCAAAGGAATGTCATCCTTTTAATTCAGTTAACACATTTTTAAAAAGCTCTTACTATGTGCTAGGCATTGAGGAAACAGCAAATCAGATGGACACAATTCTTGCTCTCCAAAGGCTCTCAGTCTAGCATGAAAAGACAGATTATTCTGAAAAAATATCATATGCCCTGAGGGACATCTGACTCTATGCATTCATATCTAACTGCCTCCCCTCTCCTTTCCCATTACCTGTTCTATCCTTACAGCTTTCTCTGCTACGTGACTCATCTCAGTTTGTGCTCCTCCTAGTCCTTCCAATCCGACCTACTTCCTGCCCACAACCCAGCTTCACACACAGGCTCCTGGCTCTGGCTCCCTGTTGGTTTGTAAACCATAAACCATCTTTGGGGTAATGCAAGTCAGTTCAACTTGGCTCTGGAGACCTCACCCACTCATTTACCTTCCGGGTGTAGCCCCCAAGGCTGCCTAGGAAATAGTGTACGGTAGCAGACACTCATTTTGTATTTGCTAAATGAAGGCATGAATGAAGAGGCAACATAACTTTTCTTTCAGCACAAAGGTTTGCCAGGGGTCAGCCTTCATGTTATGATAAGTGTAAGTGCTGCAATTGTCTTCCTGGCAATGGAGCCTTTCTAGAACTCGTGGTCGAGGGGGAGGAGTGCTTTAAAAACCATTTTTAATTAGGCAATTATGACAATTAAATATTTGAGACTCGGGGTTCCTAATCCTTATTTGATTTCCACTTTAATTTCCTAATAATGCACATCTCTGTTCTCATTGTAATCTTTCCCTTTGAATCTGTGTGGGATTCATTTGCTCGAGATAATTGCTTCTCTATAAGGCTCTCTCTTGTCATGTTCACAATGATCTAATATTAAGTGGGGGAGGGGCACACATTATTTACTGTCATGAGAAAAATTTTTAGAAGAGTGGTGAATACCGGTTTTCTCATTTTGTTCCATCAGAGACAATGAAATAAAGAGGTGACAAGAGGAAAGCAGCTCTGACAGTTCTGATAAGAAATTACATCAGCGTGTTTCCTCTTTGCCAGGGTTCCTGAACTCAAGATAGAACTAGAAGGGGCCCAAAAGAGGAGACACAGCAGCAAATATTTACTGAGTGCCTACTAAGTGTCAAACTCTATGCTAGACATTTTAAAGGCACAGCTCACTGGGTTGTGATCACAATAAGAGAGGTAGCTATTGTTTTCCTTATTCTACAGACAAGGCTCCAAGAGTACATTCATTGTCCAGTTTAAATTATCAGCAAATTAGTGACCAGGCTGTAATCTAGGTGCTCCTAAGCCCGTAGTCTATGTCCTTTTCACCCCACTGTGCTACCTCCATTGATCTTGACTTCAGAAACTATGTGACCTTGAACAAGTTTTTATTTAACCCCTCTGAACCTCAGTTTCTTCATCTGCAAAATGGAGGATGGAGGAACCTTCTCTGTGAGAATGAAACAAAATATGAAAATTCCTTGGCACTAAATACACAATAGCTTTACAATTCAAATAACTGCTATTATTATCCTTTATCAGAACAGGAGCTTGCAGCTCCATAGACACCTGAAATATTAGTGAGTAACAATATGACATGACTATTGAGACTTAGTGTAGGCATCTACAGGGCTGGGGCCTCAGACCAGACAGCAGGTTCAGTGTCCTTGCCCCTCACACTGTGCAGACCCTAGGTGGTACTCAAAGTGTGCTCTCTGTGTTTGCTTTATGGCATAGGCTGGGAAGCAGAGGCAGGACCTCACCCTCTGCTGAAACTGGTAGGAGTCAGGAAGGGCACTGACTGGCATTCAGCAGAAAAACCTGGGGTCCCAGATAGGTCACTAAGCAGGGACACCAGCAAAGGGGGCAGGGTGATGCCAGAAGGCAGGAAACTGGGTATTAAAGCTCTAGGCTTCCAGGAAAGGTTTGGTTATAGGAGCAAGGCCCTAATTCAAAATCTATCTGGCCTGCTGACTGGCCATCACTTGTATTCCAGATACAGGGCTAGGGACTGAGAATGCATCAGTAAACAAGAAAGAGTTACTGCCCTCAGACAGCTCCAGGACTAAGAGGCAGGAGAATCAGGCACAATAACAAATTTCTGTAAGAGAACAAGACAAACAACTCTCATCGAAACATATATATATATCAAAAGCCTCGGGAAGAATGAGAGAGATGAGAAGTTGCTGGAATCACCAGCAATTAGTTGTTAGACTAGGACATTAAAGTCAGACTGATGAGTAGCCAAGTTGCCAAACTCTACTGCGTAGAGCTTTTTAAAATCACCTCTCCCTACTTCAGCTGGAAATAGTCCCACAGAGAGAGACTCAAAGCCCAAAGCTGGAGGGATGAGAGCGATGGGAAGGCAGCTCCCTTTGGCAGGTGATTCTCTGTCCCCCACACCCTTCTTTGATATTGTTTCTACAAATACCCTCACACCTACTTGGCCGCATCCTTTCCTCTTACAAATACTATGGCAGACAGGAAGCCTTTGATCTTCACAGAGATCTCAATGCCCATTGTGACTGAAACACAAAATATTTACCAAGTCACCAGGTTGATGGCTCCATGTCAAGTCTTGCTCAGATCAAATATGAGATGTTGGCTTTGTAAATCACCAAGCGTAGCATCAAGAATGGACAAGAAGCTTGCACAACATCAAAGATGCTTCCTGCCTCTGCAAATCTGCGTGTTTTCTGTAGTATAGGATGTAATGGTAGCAATGAACACATACAGAAACAGATGTGTGTGTTCACGTATTTCATAGGCACACAACCATGCATTTGGGGCCACAGGTAGACACTTGCACTCATGTATTCATTATTTCAGATGCACACCCTCACATGCACACACATCAGTAAACACAGTCACAGCAATCCCAGTTGCTGTTGAGGCATTTGGCTGGTACGGCAGATGGAAGTCCATCCTAAACCCAACAGCCATCTTCACTTAAATACCGTGTTCAGTGCAACCTTAAAAGCACAGCGGGCTCATTATGATGCTATTACCTGCATTTGTACAGAGATGGTGTGATCAGCCCATCCACAGAGGCAGTGGAGCCTGTCTGCCTGCCTGCTGCGGCCCACCCAATATATCCTTAGAGGAAATGGGCAGCACCGTGTCTCCACACCTGAGATAAATCAGTCCCCAGCTGCCCTCCTGTTTTCACATCTGAACTCCACTAATAAATCTGGGACCTTGGGACAAGAGCCTTAAAAACTCAGTGCCAGAACTCTTGAGTGCGTCTTTCTTTTGTCCCCACCTTGCTTTGTGCCTTAAAGGGCCACTTCCCATTTTAACATTGTTTGATCTGTAAAATGAAAATGTTTATCTAGATTCAAAACTGTCTGTTCATCAATAACTACTAGAGAACTTAAAACATCCAGATTATTGGGTTCCAGACCTCATGAATCCAGATTTCCCTGGGTAGGACCCAGGAATATGTATTTCACAAGTTCCCAAAGAGATTCCAATAGATATTTGTGAGCCGGGGTTGGGAACACAGTATTAAATGTTTCTAAAGCTGCTTTTTGGCAGCCTTTCTGATTCTCTAAATGTAGCCCCTTCAATACCAAGTGCTTTCCACTAACATAGGAGTATATATGTGGAGTTTTCTAGAGATATTCTATATTAGTTATCTATTGCTGTGTAACAGATGATCCAAAGGCTTAGTGGTTTAAAACTACAATAAATATTTATTATCTCTCATAGTTTCTATGGGTTAGGAATTTTGAGAGAGGCTTGGGTGAGTAATTCTGGCTCAAGGACTGTTATGAAGTTGCAGTCAAGATGTGGGATGCAGTCATCTGAAGGCTTGACTGGGGCTAGAGAATTTACTTTCAATATGGCTCACTCACATAGCTGGCAAGTTAGTGCTGGCTCTTGGCAGAAATTCCTAGCTTCTCTCCACAAAGGCATCTCAACAGTGAGCTTGAGTATTCTTACAATATGGCTAGTGACTTCCCCCACAACAAACTATCCAAGAGATGAAGATGGAAGTGATGATGACTTTTATAGCCTAGCCTTAAAAGTCAGACCCTCTCCCCTTGTAATAATCTATTGCTCACACATATCATCCCTGATTCAGTGTGGGAAAAGACTACACAAAAGGGTGAATAGCAGGAGGTGAGGATCACTGGGGGCCATTGTGGGAAGTTTTGTGAAGGCCAAGCCTTGCAGACATGCAGAGAAGACATGCAGATATCAGTGTGCTAATGGCACCAACAAGATGAGACTGGGACAAGCTACCCATGCTGTTTCCTGAGCTCTGAAAATTCCTATCTTTCACTGGTCTGCTTAGGAGATCACAGATAAGCTCCTATAATGTGTTTATCAGCCGTCTGATTTACATACACATCCAAGAGGGCAGGGTGTTTCATCTGCAAACACAGACATTGCTGGGGTGAGTGAAAAGTTCATTCCATACCCTCCCATAGGCATCAACACTGAATTTGAGATACTGCCCCAGCTCTCCTTAGCAGAGGGAGAAACCAAATTCAACCTCTATTTCTCCTATTATTTTGGTAGTCTTTTGCTCACCCCTGATCTTATCTACAGATTTTGCCCTTGATCCATTATGCACAATATTTGATTTAACCCTTATATTAACCTTGACAGCTTGATATCTGTATCCCCATTTATGAACAAAGAAACTGAGACTCGGAGAGAGTAAGTGGCTTTACAAAGTCACACAGCCTTTCAGAGGTAGAACTCCAGGCAGCTTGGCTGCAAGCCACAGGCAAAAGAGACTGTGTCTGAAACAGGCTTTCAGCTGGCTCAACATCAGCAGACCACCTACCCAGCATCTGACAGGAGTACTGATGTCTACCCAGCAGGGAGGTCCACCCAGAAGTCTCTCCAGCATAACGGGTCATAGGTGAGCAAGGGGTTCAGAGTTCCTCTAAGGCAACGGGACCTCCCCACGTAGCCTGGCCTCAGACCTGGTGGCTGGAAGGTCCTCAGTTGCCCAGCTTTGAGGGGCCAGGGCAGAGGTCAAGCTCTCTTGTAACCAGAGAGCCCTGCTCCGCTGGGGCCACGCGTGTCAACATGCTAATGTTTCATGATTGCGACTCAGTCCCCCACTTCCACACAACCTCCCAGAGCAATCATTGCAAAGCGATACCTGCCGGCTGCCCTCTGATTATTTTACAGCCCTCCCCGGCTCCAGCTGCACCAGCCTCTCCTCTCTGGTTTCTTTTCCCTCCCTGTTCCTGGCAGGTGGGGAGGGGGTTTAGCACAGAGGGGTAGGAAAGGGGAAAGAAATTGCTATCTTTTTCCTACTACCCCCTAACCACTCCAGCCTGGGCTCCCTCAGGGAGGGACATCTGGTGGACGTCTGCAGCAGCTCTGGTGGGAAAAGATGGCTGGTATCTCCCCAGCACCTATGCTGTGCCAGGCATTGTGCTGTGTACTTTATTTATATGATATGGCAAATCCCAACAGTAGCCCTGGAAAATTGGGAAACTTTCCTGCTGGTGGTTGCTGACCACATGCTCTGGAGAGAAGGAGGACCCAAGGTGGCAGACTTGAAAGAGCCTCCGGGAGACCATTCTTGTCCAGGGATCTCATTTTTCAGCGGCAGCTGGGAGCCTCCTCTCCCAAAGTCGGATGGTTTTGTATCTACACAGTCAGGCTAAGAAGACAGCTTTTCCTTCCTCTGTTTTCAGGTCTTTCCAATACCCCAGGCTGTCTGTCATCATCCCTATCATTAGAATCACATCTGTGAAGAACGACGAGAAAAGCTGAGGGCAACACTAGCACCTGGATAAATGTATGAAAAATTGATTTTAACATATATTAGAAAAATCAACTGGTATATCAAACCTATGATTATCTTATATTTTATAATTCAGGATGAGGCAAGATGTAGTAAAGTAGAAAATATTAAAAGTGGGTTGTTTGAAAGAAAAATATTAAATTATAAGGCTAACATAATGAGACTACAGGAAAAAAAAAATCATGAAAATAGCAAAGAGATAACCAGAGTTAGGAGAATGCCTGTGCAGGGCGTGGGATGGAAGCCATATCATTTTTGTTCAAATTCCAACTGTTTACCAGCTGCCTGATTTGGGGAAAATCTAACCTCTACTTCCAAGTATATAAAATGAGGACAAAAGCAGGATTATTGTGAGACACAGATTGTGTAAGGCATGTCAGGTCCCACAGACTTACTCTCCCTTCAGGAGTGTTCTAAGAAGTCAGGGCCAAGCTGAGGTGGGCAATCAAGGTCCAGGCTGTGGTGGGTCCAGCAGGCCAAGCTTGCAGTTGGAGTAACATGAGCTGTGGAAGCCAAAGAGGTGGCCCTGGCTCTGGTCCTGAGCTGGGTTGACCTGGTTGCTATGGACCTCTTAGAAATGAATCAGACAGTGTGCACTGGATAGAGCAGGCTGGGTCCCAGCATATAGACTGTGACCTTCATCCAGAGAGAGAAGGCCAGGGTCTGGACTGTGATCTGGAGGCTGGGGAAAGGATTCAGCCAAGGGGTAGGGTGGAGAAGGCAGCAATGGGGCAGCAGGTGGATGTAGAAATCTATATGGGCAAGTGAGGCAGGGATACCAGGAGCCCAGCCAGACCTTGGAAAAGAAGGCCCTGCTGGCAGTCCATGCCTTGGACAAGAGCAGATGATGCAGTGTACTGCTGAAGAGCAGGAGCTCTGAAGTCTGGATGCAACCCTAGTCCACCTTTTCTGAGCATTCATTTCTTTACCTATAATATGGGGGTAATAATTATATCTACTTTGTAGGATTGCTGTAAGGATTAAATGAGGTGATGCATGTGAAACACTCACTAGGCATATGATAAATATTTCACAAGTGTCATCTTTGCTAGGTACCTAGCATAGTACCTGGAAAATAGGAGACATTTAGGAAATTTCATTTAACAAATGTCTAAGTGACCTTTTTACCATTGACCACATCCAGCCGCAACCTTGTTTAAGTAGAAGTGCTCATTGTGCTGCAGTTTAATGTCAGAGAAGAGAGCAAAACTGTCCAGGCTGACCTAGAGTGTGAGACAAAAATGTACCCTCCTGCCCCAACCATAGCTTATCTGGGATGCCGCCCAGATGGTCTGACATCCAACATTTCTAGGATCACAGGCTCTTGAAGAGGGGCAGGAGGCTTCACACTGTTGTTGGTGAACCACTTATGGTGCAGATGGACCACACAGAGGCCAGGGACTTGCTGGAAGTCAGCAGCAGAGCAAGGAGTAGAACCTGGATCACTCATTCCAAGCCAGAACTCTTTCTCCAATGCCAAATAGTCTTCTTTCCAGGTGTCATTTGCTCCAGAGAGCTGGGTCAAGGCCTGAATCCCTCCCTCTAGCAGCCACAGACAGCTGGAGTCCCTCCCTCCCTGGATCCTTCTAGTTGGGAGCCTTGTTTGTTTTTTGATTTTGAATAGAATAGACACCCTATTCAGAGACCTCAGAGGGTTTAGGGAGGAGAGAAAATGTTTTGCAAATGGAAAATACCAATCCAGGTGCAGCAGGAAGCAAGTGCTTGCTGCTAGTCCTTATTCTGTGGGGAAGGAGAAGGGAGTAAAAGTCCTGCGACTGCATCTGCAGGAAAGAGGCTAGTTTGAAGCTTAGCACGTCCTGTGGCTAGAGAAACCTGACTGGGGGGGGGGCAGGTGTTGGGGAGGGAAAAGCTGTAGCAATAAGGTAAGAAAGTATGACAAGAGGTTGTGATATTTGATGTAATAAGAAATATATATCTTCTTCTGCAGATCCTGACACAAAGCTCCTAAAACCCTTGTAAATAGGGGTGCTAGGAGTGTCTTTTATTCTAATGTTTGGTCTTAGACCTTGGTTCTTGACCCAAAGCTCCTAAATCCCTTGGAATTTCCTGAGTGATAGGAGCTTCTGACCCACAGCTCCTAAATCCCTTGGAATTTCCTGGGTGGTAGGAACAGCTTTTGCTCTAATGAGACCACACTAGGAGGGCTCCTGGATAAGGGCTGATCACCAGAAAGGCCAAGCCATGATTAGAAGCTTGGAACTCAGTTCCACCTCTCATCCTCCAGGGAGAAGAGAGGAGTTGAGTTAATCACCAAAGGCCAGTGATTTAACCAATCTTGCCTACATAATAAAACTTTCATTAAAACCCAAAAGGACAGGTTTCAGAGAGCTTCTGAGCTACTAGAAGGTGGAGGTTCTGGGAAGTGGCACATGGAAGCTACATGTCTCTTCTCCCATATCTTTCCCTGTGCCTCTCTTCCATCTGGTTGTTCCTGAGTTATGTTCTTTTACAATAGATAAGTAACGTAAGAAAAGTGTTTCTCTGAGTTCTGAGAACAATTCTAGCAAATGATCAAACCTGAGAATGAGGTCATGGGAATCTCTAATTTATAGTCCATCAGTCAGAGAAGTACAGGTGACAATATGGACTTACAACTGGCATCTGAAGCAGGGGCAATTTTGTGGGACTGACCCCTTAACTTATGGAATCTGATGGTATCTTCAGGTACATAGTGTCAGAACTCAGTTGCAGGACACTCTGTTGGTGTCCACAGAAATTGGAGAATTGCTGATGTGGGTAAAAAAAAAACCACACATTTGGTCACATAATTGTGCTGTGTTGAGTCTAAGTACAGAGGAAAAAAGTTTGTACAAACAAACAGAGTTTTCTGCATTTTAATGTTTACTAAGCTTCCTCAGCACCATTCCTTGTAATAACTTAGTCTAGGGTGGACCATGAATTTGTATTGTATCAAGCACCCCCGATTAGTTCTGATCATTGAACTCTGCAGATCACTCCTGAAGAAACCCGAGCATTTGAGACCTGGGTCTGACTTTCATACTTATTGGCCATATGATCTTAGGCATAATCTTTCTGAGATTTAATCTCTCTGAGCCTAAAATTTCTCATCTGTTAAATTAGTATATCAGTAATACATTTCTAGCAGGGCTATTGTAAAGATACAATTAAATACTGTCATGCATCACTTAACAAAGGGGATATGTTCTGAGACATTTATCGTTAGGTAATTTTGTTGCCGTGTGAACATCATAGAGTGTACTCACACAATCCTGATGGTATAGCCTACTATGTACCCAGGTCATATGGTATTACCTATTGTTCATAGACTACAAACCTGTACAGCTTTTCCTGTACTGAATCCTATAGGCAACCATAACACAATGGTATCTGTGCATCTAAACATGTCTAAGCGTAGAAAACAATACAGTATTGTAAATTTATGGAACCACTGCCTTGTATGCAGCCCATTGTTGAATGAAACCTTATTATATGGCACATGACTATAGCAAACTTGAAGGACTTAGCACTGGGACTGCCATGTTGGAGATCCTAACATATGATATTTATTAATGTAACAAGCAAGAATTTTGTTTTCTAGAAATTTTCCAGGAGAATTCCTCATAAAGAAATAGTCCAAGCAAGAAAAGAACTAAACTTCCTGGAAGGTTCTGTGTCTTCTGCAGGGTTTGTGCAAGGAACAGAGGACCCAAAGCTACCTAATCATTTAATAGCCATAGGAAGTCTATCTCCAGATGCCACTTCTGGGAGGAGGATGGCATGGGTGTTGAGGAGAGTAGGAACAGGGCAAGAGAGAAGCACTGCAACGGTTTGGGGGTATGAATAAATTAAGGAGGAGAAACAAAAGGATTTTTAAAAGTCTGTGTGATTTATGAAATGCATCCCATTTAATGTTTTTTGAAAGCAGCAAAAATTTCTTGAAGCATTTTCCTTGTCTCCCTCATTTTGTTGTGGATCTACTGGAGAGCTGTTTTGAAGCTTCTTGGACAAAGGACTTCTGAAAGCCTGTCCATGAGCTCCACAGAAACCCTGGCAGAGATGGCCTAGGCTTAGCTCAAATACTTCCTCCAAACATATGAAGGGTTTTTATAAAGAATCTACTGTGTAGGTGTTTTTGCCAATCCTTCAGGCCAATCTAGGGGAAAATAACATGGATTAAGCTGTAACAGTAGAACAATGAGCTCAAGACACAATTCGGTGTAGAGGTTAAACGCACTCTTCTGGAGACAGATCATTGGGATTTCTATCCATTCTCTGCCACTTACTAATCATATGACCTTGAGAAAATTCCTTAACCTCTCTGTACCTGAGTTAACTGTAAGACAGCATAATATTTGCACTTACCTCATAGTATTGCTGTAATGAGTAAATGTCTCTATGGCACTTTGAACAGCACCCATAACACAGTAAGCATTCTATTAGTGTTAGCTATTAATTTAATTGATTGCCCAGGTGAGAAAAACAGGAGACAAACCATCAGTGGAGGCCACAGTTGATGAACGCCCTGCTGCTCTCCAAGAAATCAAGAGTGTGTTTTAGACTAGGGTTTGACAAGCTGTCGTCCACATGCCTGAGCATGAAACTATTATCGGTGCATCATGACCAGAGAGGGACCTGCATAACTACCGCTTTATGTGCACAGTTTAGGGAATGAGGTATTTGCATTTTGTGCATATTGTGCCTATGTTTACCCCCTATTTCATTTCTTTAAATTAAGCTAATGATGTGTCAACGGTGTCATGCTCTTATCAGGAAGCCAGGAAAAACCAGTTAGGAGCTCCCAGGCTCAGTTTTTGGTCTTGGTCTCACCCACATTCTGTTCCTATTCTACCTGATTTTTGTTTGTTTGTTTGTTTGTTTGTTTGGAGACAGTCTCACTCTGTCACCCACGCTGGAGTGCAGAGACATGATCACTACAACCTCCACCTCCTGGGCTCAAGCGATTCTCCTGCCTCAGCCTCCCAAGTAGCTGGGATTACAGGCACATGCCACCACGCCAGGCTAATTTTTATATTTTTAGTAGAGATGGGGTTTTGTCATGTTGGCCAGCATGGTCTCAAACTCCTGACCTCAAGTGATCCGCCCTCCTTGGCCTCCCAAAGTGCTGGAATTACAGGCATGAGCCACTGTGCCCATCTTCCACCTGATTTTTTATTGTTTGCTTTCTCTTGTTTCCAGCCCTGCTCTCCCCTCTTAGAATTCAGCCTCTACCATTCAGAGCCACCCAAAGGAATCAGCTTTTGCTCACTCAACATTTCCTTCTACCCCTTGCTGCCTTGATTAACATGCCCCCTTAGTCCCTGAGCATCAAAGTTTGTCTATGTCTACACAGTCCCCCACGTGGAGATCAAATGTTCACTACCACCTCCCTCACCCACATACCAAGTAATGAAGAAAAATGAGAACCACTTTGGAAAGCTGCCTGCTCCCTGATGGAGATGTCCACCTGCCTTAAAGTTCAAGGTTGGGCCAGATGTGCCCTAGCAGCTCCAGGGTTTGGTGGAATACACTCCCAGACATCATCTTCATTGCCTAGTATTAAGACTTTCCTACACACCTTCCACTCCAAAGAGCCGGCCAGACACCCCATGAAGACAGTCCACAAACGGCAGTGCCTGCCTTCTGGGGCTCAGGTTCGGGGAATTGTGATCCTAGCAGTCTTCATGCCAAGTGGTCTTGGACAAGCCACAGAAGCTCTTGGCATCTAACATTCCCCCAGGTGGTCAGTTCTCACAGCTTGGCTGCTGTTGCCAAAGGGAATTGCCAAAACTGGTGTCTCCCATAAATGCCTCTTGGAGGCAAACACCTGGCATAACAGGATTGTGAAGGGCATCTTGGTTCATTCCAGGGTTGGGTGGAATCCAAGGCCTCATTAACTCTGTTTTAGGTGAATTTGCAGATGCTGGAAACATCCTCTAATTTAACTGAGGCTGACATCTAGCCACAGCCACCCCAGACAGTTGTTTCCTCCCCCTCCTCTAGCTTTGGCTTTGCAACCAGCTCTAGGGGACTCAGGAGTGGTTTCCTTTAGCAGTACTGGCTGTAGGAGCTGGGAGGGAGTAGAAAAGTTGCTAACAAGCAGTCCACCTGGCCCCATTCCAAATCCTGGAACTCCAAAAGGTAAAGCTGAAAGGGGCAGGTTGTTTTCTTTCTTACAGAAAGCAAATACTGTAGCTAGGGCCTATTCTCCATGGCAGTTACAACTTGTTTGACATTTGAGTTAGTGGTGCTGAAAAGAGGAAAATCCACCCTCCAGGAAGGAATGCCGTTTCTGTGGCTAATTGACTGGATGACACCTCCCTCCTTTGTTCCCTCCCTCCCAGGCCCGCCAGGCAGCCTAGCTGGGTGATTTGCCACGGATGATGGCCTCAGCAATTTATCGCACCAGGCCAGAGGAATGCCGGGCTGCCAATTCTGCAGTGTGTTTGCTTTGGTTTACCGGAGCCATTCTCCAGCTCACGGTGGACACATTTGTTCCCCATTGAAAGACTGTCTAATTGCAGAACTGGGATCACCTGAAGGAGCCTTTGCAGGAACTACCCTCCCAAACTGGGGCTTGAGAATTTGCAAAAGAAAGGTATGGCAAGGCAGTTCTTGAGGCTGTCCCTTCCCCTTCTTCGTGGGGGACATGAAATGAGAGGATTTGTTGGCCCAAGAGACAGGCTACTATGCAAGCCTGTCTTCTGCCCATAGAGGCATCAGCCCATTCTCCTCTCCTCTGACTGGGACTGCTCAATATAATCCCCCACTGATTAGAAGGCCCAACGGAAATTCCAGCAAAAACGTAAGTTCCCTAGCTTCTCAAACTTTGCCTATGTTCAAATTACCTAAGAGAAGATCTTATTAAAGTGCAGATTCCAATCAGTAGTTCTGGAATGGGGAATGAGATTCTGCATTTCTAACAACCTCCTTAAGTGCTGCAGAGGCTGCTGGATCTCAGGCCCCAGTCTCTGAGTAGCCAGGGTCTAGAGCCGTTTTCCAAATCTACCCTATCATTGCAGACACTTGGGCCCCCCCAACCTCCAAGATTCTAATTTAATTAATCTGGAATTAAGCCAGAGGAAAGTTTTTGTTTTAAATCTCTTCAGTATTTCCTAGGGAGACACTCATATACTATGGGTTTAAATATATTTAAACTATTTCTGGAAAGATGCACAAGAAATAGTAACAGTAGTTGTTCCAGGTAAAAGAAACTGGAAGGCTAGTGTGATTATTCACTGTATACCATTCTGAACTGCTCGCAATTTTTTTTTGAACAAGTACATATGTTACTATTTTAAACGTATTAAAACAAAGAGAAAAAAGAACTCTCTAGGTGGTCTCTACAATCACCAGGTATTAAGGACTGAATTGTGATTGCGTGTTCCCGCCACTCCCCAAAATTTGTGTGTTAAAGTCCTAAACCACAGTTACTTCAGAATGAGGCTGTATTTGGAGATAGGGCCTCCAAAGAAGTAATTAAGGTTAAATGGGCTTTTATAGATGGGCCCTAATCTAATATAACTGGTGTCCTTAGAAGAAGAGGCAATTAGGGTACAGACACTCACAGAGGAAAGACCATGAGAGGATAAAAAGTGGTGGGGAGAAGGAGATGACAAGCCAAAGAGAAATCTCAGAATGAAACCAACCCTGCCAACACCTTGATCTTGTACTTCTAGCCTCCAAAACTGTAAGGACACAAACTTTCATTGTTTAAGCCACCCAGTCTATGGTATCAGTTATGGCAGCCCGAACAAACTAATACACTGTTTCACCATCACTGATTTGGTAGAGGAAGCAATTGACCTGTAATAGTCAAAAGACTAAATTTGCTCAGTCACTAACTTAGCATAAGGTCCTGAACAGGTCTCTTCTGCTTCTGGTCCTCAGTTACCTCACATGTCAAGGAAAGGAAGTTACCTAAGTGATCCCTAGGATTCCTTCATTCAGAAAGGCAGATTCTCTAATTATGTAAAAGGAGGCAGAAAGGGGCAGCATTGTTAAGTATCAGTGATTATCTGTTATAGTCCAATGAGCTTCCAATTTTTTTAAAGCATGAATCCATTTTTAAACATAAACCAATATGCAAAAGTCCAATACATAAATAATGTTATTGAAATGAAGCTACTCTGGCTGAAGCAGCTAATGTTCAAATTTGCCTTTGCTTTTGCAGTGGACTCTGCCTCACCTCTCCCTGAACCATCAGGGAACCTTGGGTTATAGTCTGAAAACAACTTATCTGGTCTCATCCTTAATATTCCAGGCATGGAAACTGAAGCTCAGTAATGTTGAGTAACTCAGCTCAGAGTCATCCAGTGAGTCAGTACGAAAGCTGGGCTCTATTCCTGACTGTCTGGCTCATTAATCTTTTCTCTGTATTTTGTGAGGCATTAAGAATAATTTGGTATTGCTAATAGCAAACTATAACTTCTATTTTTTTCCTGTAAAATGCACTCAATATTATTCGTGTGAGAGGTAATATTCCACCAGAGGAGCCCATTATATTCACCCCAGGTGTAGACACAGGTGAGGTTGTATACTACCAAGAATAGCAAAGTTTACCCGTATTAAAATTCCTCTTTCTCTTCTGAAACTCAGCAGGCTACCCTAACTTCTAAGGCTAACCTTCATCAGCATCATGTGACTATGTTGAGCTAGAGAAAAGTGGGGAGAAAGAGGCAAGAGGCCAGATAAAAATGCTCAAATAGATTTGAAAGAAGGAAAAAAACCAAAATATATCATAAAAAACAAAGAGACCTTGAAGAAAGAAAATATCACATAATACGGACTCTGTGATTCTTGGCTCCAGCATCCACTTTCATACCTTGTTTCCTTCAAGAAAACCTAATTTTCCCCCAAGCTGTCTCCTGATTGACTTTCACTTGATATGGTTACTTGATAGCACCAATCAGTTAATCCTTCCATATGGGTAAAATTAAACCACCAATCCATGCTCATTTTCCCCCTTACGGTTGCTAATTTCTTGTGAAGATTATCCTTCCAGCTAAATTACCCTCATTCCTTTATCATCACATCCATATTTCCCCTGGAAATTGTAACCGTTCTCAGGGAATGGGAGGCTTGTTTGTTGGAGCACTTCCTCTTTCTTGATGTCCTGCACACTTTTGTGTCTTTCCCAGATTAGGTGACAGCATGGCCTGGGGTAGGGGCTTTGCATCCAGTGACCTCTTAAATTTCCTGTAACCTAGGGACTTGTTATGTGAGACCTTTGCTATGATGGGGATCTTACTCTCAGAATTCTTCACTTTTCCCCTCATCTCTGAAGCTTAAAGCAAGACAAATAATCTTCTGTGTCATCCTGACCCTGAAGGCCAATGCCCTGAAATTATTTCCTTTCCATGGTCATGGATTTTGATTCCTAATACCTCACTGCAGTTGTCCTGAAAGAATCTGATCTGGTTCTGTGGTCTAGCTTTCATTTTTAGAATAAGAGCTTGTCATAATCTAAGATTATCAAGCAAGATTTGAATATAGGTGAAGGAATAAGTTACCCAAACCTTTCTGATGTGTAACCCAACACCTTGCCAAATGACAGTTCTATTAGTCGGTTTACACATTGCCGATAAAGACATACCTGAGATTGAGTAATTTATAAAGAAAAAGAAGTTTAATGTACTCACAGTTCCACATGGCTGGGGAGGCCTCATAATCATGGTGGAAGGCGAAAGGCACATCTTACATGGCAACAGACAAGAGAGAACTTGCGCGAGGGAAACTCCCCTTTATAAAACTATCAGATCTCGTGACTTATTCACTATCATGAGAACAGCACAGGAAACACTGACCCCCATGATTCCATTACCTCCTCCAGGGTCCCTCCCATAATAAGATGAGATTTGGGTGGGAACACAGCCAAACCATATCAACAGTTTTACCAATCAAAGTGACTAGCTTTTTGATGGAAAGCACACAATTTATGAGTTTTCAGGTTTAGCTTGAGTCCTACAAAGCCCTTGACCCTGAAGAGTCACAGGAGACACAGAGATGCTGAACCCCCAGGTGGAGTAAGCTTTGGGCCCTAATGAGTGTAGATCTTGAGCACTAGTTTCAATTTTCTGTTCCCAGGGTTGTTTTCCATTCAGGCAAAACACCCATTGGCATCAACAGGAGCAGCCCATTATTTTTGTTCCTTTTATGACTCTTGTTGTTGTTTCTTTCTGCCCAACTTGGCTGCACACAAGCCCAGTCCCACACAGTGCAAGCAAAGATAGGATTCCTGCCCCAAGGGTTCAGCAACCTCATATTTTCCTCTCTGCTGCCTCTATTTTTGTTCCACTGTACCATGAGTTCTGAAGCCTTGGCGGTCCTAAAACACTTTACTGTGTTTTGTTTTGTAGGAAAGACTTGAGTTTTACGGCTGCGGGTTATAAAAGGTTTTTTTCTTCCCCCACTTCGACTGCTTCTCCCGGGAAATTTGATGGGTGTGACCGTTACCAATGAGCCCTGCTGGGAAAGTCCAGGCCATGGTCAGCTTTCAGCCTGAACCATGACTCTTTCCGTTTTGGCCATGGCCTGGTCCTAATTTTGTCCCTCTCTGGCTGGTTTTGTTTATTGGCATTAATGTTTCATATTAAAATTTAATATTTAACTTTTGCTTTCAATATTTAATGTTCTGCACTGCATCTTACATTTGGATGTCTCCCTTCTAGGAGCGGTCAGCTGCACTGCATGATGCAAGAGCTAATCCCTTTGACTTCCAGTAAAATGACCCCCCCTCCTTTCTTTCATTGTACACCATCACTCTGCATTCAAATCCATCATGGTAACTACCTGGAGAACAGTTCTTTCTCCCATGCATTCATTCAACACATATTTATTGAATGCCAACTCTGTCAGATATTATAAAAGGTGCTGCTAGGGATGCCCCAAAAGGAATAAGACCCAAGTCTTACCTTGAGGTAGTCAGAGAGAGAGTATCATATAGTTGAGGTGACTGGTGTTAAACAGAGCTTTGTGGGAGCACATAGGAGGGACAGACTAGCTCGGTCTCAGGAACTAGGGAAGGTTTTTCTGGAAGAGAAGTCATCTGAAATGGGTCTTAGAAGCAGCAGAAGAGCTTATCAGATTGGGTAGGGGAAGGAAAGACATTCTATACACAACAGGCAAAGTCATCAACACATAAAAGTATAATGAATAATGATGATTAATAATGATGGTGATGCTGTATTTGTGGAATGGTGAAAAAATTAATTATGACTGGAAACTGGGCCGCGTGTGTGGGAGAAGCAAACAGGATGCAAGATGAACCTGGTGACATAGTTTGGTACTCAATTATGAAGGACTTCGTAAACCATAATAAATAGTTTGAGCCTAATCACTTATCATATAAACCTGTGATACAGATTCTCAGCAAGTGAGAGTTCTGGGAAATGTCTTTTGCAAAATACTGCTGGGAAACGCCCTTTAACAGGGAGAGAATCTGGGTCCAGGGCATAGAAAACATATTTAGCTCCTTCTAGGTAAGATAAAGAAAACTATTACTTAAGATATCTGCCTTTGAGGAATTTAAAATACAGTTGGAAAAATAAGGCAAATACCAAGAACCCATGAGAGAACTATTGGGTATTTAACCTAATGCCTAAGGGTGTGGCAAGAATATGAATTCCTATGGAGTCAGAGCAGGGAGCTTTATATACCAACCGTCTTTCCTTTGGGGCCTAATTGCCTGGATCTTCCCACTTGAAGAAGTTCACCTTCAAAGATCATTGGCCCATTGACCAGAAAGGGAGTTCTAGGGCCTCAAGGAGGTATGAGCAAAGGGAGAAGAATGAAAATAAACAAGGGAAGAGATCAAAACTAGGGCTTGGTAACTTGAAGGAACCACTCAGTGAGCAAAGCAAGAAGTGGACAAGTGAATAGGGTGAAACAATTCAAGACAATTTGTGAATTCTGGTTGTCTGCTGAGGCATTTTCAGTATGTCTCACTGAGCTGATGACAAACATTTTTTTGTAAGAATCTCTATGAAATTATCTTCATTTTTGCTAATTATAAAAGTAATAACTACCTTTGTCAAAAAAATTTTTCATTTCACAAACACATCAAGTAGAATGTGTTTCCCATAACTTTAGACAACCACTGTCAAATCATATGCTGTATATATACATAGTCCAAAGGGTTGACTATAGCAGACTTTATGAAGAAATGATACTATAGCACTGGGTCTGGGGTTGACCGAGGGATTAGTAGTGCTAGCACAGTCAGGCATGGGTAAGAGAATGTGCTGGAACTGGAAGCCAAGAGTAGAGCTCGGCAGGCTTCCGTATTGGCAAATTAAAGACCAGGTTGGTATCTGAAGCTGAGGCAGGGATGGAGCCTGAAATAAGCAAAACCCACACCTTGAATCAAGAAGCCACTATGAAGAACAACAGAGTGTGAGCTCCACTTGGAGAAAGCATCTGTCTTCACAGAGGGGGCTTCTCAGACAGACTGCCACTGAGGGGCTTCAAACATAGCTGGGAAAATAAACATGGAGTTAAGCAGGGGTTTTTAGAAAGATGATAGATTTAGAGACTAAGATTAAGGTCTGCTTCTTAGCTTTGCTGCCTTTCAGCTCCCTGACTCGAGATATTTATGCCTCTGAGCCTCCTTCACTTCTTGTTATAGATGTGAATGACCAGAATAACACCTGCCCCACCAAAGTCTCAGAGCAGCAGTGGGAATCACGTGACACAGTCATTCTCTCAGCAAGTGTGTATGGAGTGCCCATGACACGCCAGCCCCTCTTCCAGGAGCCAGAGATAGAGAGTGGAGATCCAGGTATGTGAGAGTGTTGTGTGCACTGCAAATTACTGATTTAACCTGAGCTGCTATGCCCCGGGCTTAAGAGGGTTCCTATGTGCTGCTGAGTAACTTGCTGCACCTGAACTGTGAGTAAATTGGTATGTAAGATCTCATTGGGGCTTTGAGTGGATAGGAGCTGAGTACACAGAAAGGAGAGAGAAGAATTTCTGATAAGTTGGCCAAATGGATGTAACCATAGGAATCAACAGAAAAAAAAAAAAAATCTAGAAAACAATACTGGCTTTGAATAGGGTGAGCCATGTCTTCACAAAATCAGTTCAGCAGTTTACCCAGGTACCTGTTCTTAATCTTCTCATAGGAGGCTGAGATCCCTGGACATGAAGCTGGATTTCCCATAATAACTGGTATATTAGATGGCCAGGAGCTATGAGCAGTGTGGCACTGCAGGAAGGAAGCCATGCAGATTTGGGAAAGAATCCACTACCACCCAGGGCAGTGTGCCAATCTCAGTGCCCTTTGTCTCATATTCATTGGACAGATTGATTTTACATTGACTTACAATTTTAACTGATTTTAACCTGTGGAGATTTCTGGGTGGAGGTCAAGGCTAGGTAAGACAGTTTTGAAGAGTCATTTCCAGAGCTGGAAAAGGAAGGAAGGTGGGGGAAAGCTAACACTGAGTAAGCAACAGCTATTGCACTGTTAATTTACATGTTATTCCATTCACTCTCTCCTGTTATCTGATAATAATGCTAATCTTTTTGAATGATTATTATGTGCCAAGCATTACGTTTAGCTTTTTATATACATTATCATCTGGAATCCTTTCAACCACCCTCATTCATTCAACAAATATTTATTGGGCCTTTACTATCCAAGTCAGGTACTGCTACTATCTCCATTTGACAAACAAGAAAACTAGAGCTCAGAAGAGTCAGTTTTTTCAGGTTTGCTTAACTATTTAGTCACAGAGTTAGGACTCAAATCCATATAGACAATCTATGCACACAACTTTTGTCCATCATACTAGCTAATATATTATGTTTCTGGCATATGTCAGTGTGCCAAAACATCAGCTATCTTATTTTATTAGCATCCTTATTTGACAGATGATGCAAATAAGGCCCAAATAGGTGACATAACTGGAAACTGGCTGAGATGGGATTTGAACCCAGGTCTCTCTGGGTCAGCTCTTTTTGTTACACTATAGTGCCTTCTCTAGGCTAGATCACACCCAACACCACCACCAATTCGGGAATCTTTTCCTTTTTTCATTTATTCCCCCGGTACATCTGTAGATGTAGTCATAGCCTCTCATGTACGATTGCAAACACTGTGGCCAATAATAGTCAAGGATGTCTACCCTCTGTGGCATTCTTATCCTTCTCACAGCGTATCTTTCTTCACACCCTTTCTTACAGACTTGCACTTGGTTCCCACTGGTGGAAGCACTAGGAGTGCATTGAGACCACACTGATTTTGCTGTCCCCAGTGGGAGACTGAGGCTGATATATGATTGGTCCTGACTTGCTTACCAGCCTGCAGCTTGTCCTCAGGCCAAGCAATACCTGTATCCAGTGGGTTTCCTCTTCTTCTTTCTCTCTCTCCAAACTACTCCCTCTTACCCACCCTGCACCCCAACTCCAGTTTTTCCCAGTGTGTTTGCTGTGGTGGGACTGAATCACAGAGGAAGAGAAGCAGGAAAAGGTGCCTCGGGGTGAATTGACCCCACAGGTCATACCACCAGCCTGGCTCCACTGTCAGCTAAGCCAGCCTACTGCAGGGCAGCAGACACTCTAGGTTCTGAATTCCCTCTGGATTATTCATGAGTGCACACCATCCATTCTGACAGTCACAGGTAAATCCCAGATCGAATTTTTCTCTTCCCCTGAAAAGGACCCTATCAGTATCCCCAGGATCAGGCAGATCCTCCATCTAGCCTTTCTTACCTAGGCTGGGGGGTACTCGAAGGCCACTTGGAACTTACCAGCCCTGATTAGGTTACCTCCTACTCATTGTGTCCTGGTAAGTGAGATCCGGTGGTGGGAGGTGGGGCTCACAGAATTACCTGATGGTTTGAGGCAACTCTAAGGTAGTTTCTGTGCTTTTCCAACATATTCCATAGCCCACCCTGCACCCCAACCCCTGTCCCTCCAATCTTTCATGCCACACTCATCTTCCTTGAATGCCTTTGCATGCATCACCCCACACCTAATGCCTTGATAACTCTGCATTGCCTCCAGGTTTATCCCAGTACACTGATGTATTCCAATCCCAATCACATATCACATATGTCTCTAGTAATTTATGCTTAAAATAGTAAGAGTAGCCACATTGGAAATAATTAAATTATTTAAATTAATTAGGACAAAGTTAGGGTCGTCCCTATTGCCTCATGCTTACATAACTGCATTTTGATTTCATTCCTTATCACACTGTTTTTAACCAGAAATCTGTGTGTGCTTACTGTATACAATTTGGTGAGTCTGGAGATACTGATACACCTGTAATACCATTGCTACAATCAAGGTCATAAACATATCCATCACACATTTTAATATGGCATCATATCACATGTCCTAGCCATGCAATTCTAGGAAAAGGACTAAGCCTCAGTTTCCTCATTTGCCAAATGAAGATTAAAATGGTACACAACCCATGAGATTAATTTTTTGAATAAATATTTATTAAGTTTCTACTATGTGCCAGGCACTGCTGCTTATAACTTTTTGCATAATTGTGCCTGTTACAGTAAACAAAACAAGCATCTCTGGATTCATAGAGCTGTCTCCCAATAGATTTCAGTGAAAATTAAATGGGATAATGAGAGCTAATGCTTGCTGAGGGCTCAGAACAGAGCCTGGCAAGTGGTAAAACCCGACTGAGTATTGTACTTGCTTAATCCTTAAAATAATCTTGTGAAGTAGGTGCTATAGTTATCCTTATTTTGTATTTGAGCCTAAATGGAGAACAATGGTTTAAATAATTTGTCCAAGTTTAACACCTAGCAAATGCCAGACACAATTTGAATCCAGGAAACCGCTATATGTACTTTGCTACATCTGGGTCTTAGCTTAAAACACCTACCATAACGCCTGCCACATAATAAGTATTTAGTCACAGCTATTATTCTCAGGCTCATTTTCACTATTGTGTATCAAACTCAGAGAAGTGCTTATAACTCACCTAATCTGTTGCTTATATTCTTTTGCATAATTATTCCAATTACCAATTATGGTAATGCAAATATGCTACTATTTGTTTACTTTCATGCAAAGTATTGTTTTTCATCAAACTCTGAGTACACCATGAGAATGTACTGTGCATATGAGTGTCTTCTGCCACATTTGTTATGGTAGGAGAGAGAGAAAAAAACTGCTTCAAATAAAATCTTAAGAAGGAACCTGCCTTTCAAGGTCACAGTGAAGAATTGTGATAAAATGGGAAAGACATTGGTTTTGGTATTAAATAAATTGGTGTTCAAGTTTCCAGCTCTGCCACTTATTAGCTGTGTATCCTTCTGTAAATGGCTTATTTTCTCTGAGCCTTCGTTCCCCTGTTCTGCAGAATCACAGGGTTGCCTCGGGTTATCACTCTGGTCCTTTCCAGCCCTCAAGTATATGATTTGAGATGTAAGTACAGAGTCTCATAAAGCTTTTCCATAATCCAGTTTTCCTCAAACAAGTTGTTATAGAAAGACTATTCGGCTACAGGAAAAGAACATTCAGTGACAACAGTTCTGAATTCCATTACTAATAGAAAACCAATAATGAACATTTAACTTTTTCAGGTACCATAAAAATAATTGATCATGAATTTTCCTTTAAAATGTAAGAATTTAACCTCATACCTTGTGAAGTAGTATTTGAAGTTATTTTCAAGTGGAAAGTGTATACTACAGGATCGTTCATTCCCATAGACTTCCTCCCGAAGATCTGGCACACTGAGATGAGAATGAAAAGAAGTAAACGGTAGTTTATCTGAAAGTAGAATCGGGGTTCAAATGTATGATAGAGCTTTGAGACTTCACTTTCTTCCTTTGAGTTATGGGTAAACAAATGAGTCTTTTCAAACAGAAAGACATCATTATCTTAGAACTTATGAGGGGGAAAGAGAGCTTGAGATTATTTGGCCACAACCTTTTCATTTTGCAGATGATGAAATTCAGCCTCAATGAACCTCATCCTTAAAAGAAAGGTAGTAATAGTAACTGCTGTGAGGATTAAATGAGGTATGCTTCTGAATTACTTAGCACAATACCTGACATGAAATTTGTGCTCAGTCAATTACAACATCTATTTATTATCATTTCTCCTTAATACTTTATACTTGCTTAAAGTCACATAGGTTGTCTTGACATAGTCAAATAAGAAGCTAGGACTCCTCAAACTCAGACTAGTGCTCCTTTCAAAATCTCATTCACTCAACAAACACTTATTATCTACTAAGTTCCATGTACTTTTATAAGTACTGGGCCTACAGCAGTGAGAAAAACAGATCAACAAAAACATCCTGGCCTCGTGAAGTGTAAAATCTAATAGTGGAAGGTAGATAATAAACAACATAAATATATCTAAGATGGGAAAAGAAAGAGGAGAAGCAGTATGAAGTTTTTGGCAAGTAAGAATGCAATTTTAAACAGGATGGTCAAGAAAGACAGGAAGTAAAGAAAGAAGCCATACGGATTTCTGGAGGAAAAGCATTGCAGGCAAAGGGAACATCAGGCATAAATATCTTGGCCGGGTATGGTGGCTCAAACGTGTAATCTCAGCACTTTGGGAGGCTGAGGCTTGAGAATTGCTTGAACCTGGGAGGTTGAGGCTGCAGTGAACCATGATTGTGGCACTGTACGCCAGCCTTGGCAACAGAGCAATACCCTGTGTGTTTTTTTGTTTTTTTTTTAAGCTTAAATAAATATCTTGAGGTTGAAGTGGGCTACCCATATGGGGTCCATCAAGAAGGCCAGTGAGGCTAGAGGAGGGTGAGCAGCCGTGTGGTAGGAGGATGTGCACAGTAAATGTGCAGGACTTTGCAGACCATCAGCAGCACTTTTTCTTTTATTCCTAAAGATCTGGAAAGCCACGAAAGGGTTTGAGCAGAAGAGTTACTGAAGGAGACAGACTTGATGAAACTGCTTCTGAACCAGAATACCTGGGTTCCTTGGGTTGGCAAACAATATTAAAGAATATGAGACCAAGGAGGGGAGTGGAAAAAAAGAATATGAGACTGAGATCATATGTGTTCTGCAAAGCCTGAAATATTTATTATCTGGCCTTTTTCAGGCCAGATAATCTAGTCTGATCTGATCAAGCTAGATGAGGAAGGAAGGAAGGAAGGAAGGAAGGAAGGAAGGAAGGAAGGAAGGAAGGAAGGAAGGAAGGAAGGAAGGAAGGGAAGGAAGGAAGGAAGGAAGGAAGGAAGGAAGGAAGGAAGGAAGGAAGGAAGGAAGGAAGGAAGGAAGGAAGGAAAAGAAAAAGGGAAGAAGGAGGGAAGGAGGGAAGGAAAGAAGGAAGGAGAAGGAAAAGGAAAAGGAAGGAAGGGAGGGAATGAAGGAAGGAAGGGAAGAAAGAAAAAGGAAGGACAGAAAGAGGAAGAGAAAGAAAGGAAAGAAGGTAGGTAGGTAGGAAGAAAGGAAGAAATCTGTGTTGGTTATCTATTGCTGTGTAACAAATTATCCCAAAACCTAAGGGCTTAAAAAACACATTTTTTTCTCCCCTTATCTTGCAGCCTCTATTATCTGCAGCTATTTGCACAGCTTGGCTGGGTGTCCCTGGCTCAGGGTCTCACAAGGCTACAGTCAGTGTGTCAACCAGGGCTGCAGTCATCTCACAGCTGCTCTGGGGTGTGATCTACTTCTAAGCTCACTCACCTGACTGTTGGCAGGCCTGAGGTGCTCCCCAGCTGTTCACCAGCAATATTAGTTCCTTGGCTCAAGAGACTCTCCATAGGGCAACTCACAACTTAGAAGTTGACTTCTGTCAGAGCGAGAGAGAGAAAGAGAAAGAGAAGACACCCAAAACTGAAGCCACAGTCTTTTATAAGCAAATATTAGGGATGACATCCATGGCTTCTGCCACATTCTACTCATTAGAAGTAAGTGGATAAATCTATCCTCCTGTCAAGGGGAGAGGATTATATAGGACATGAATTTCAGGAGATGGGAATCACTGGGGGCCATCTTCAAGATGGGTCACACCACAAGTTCAGGAAACAACCACTTTTCACAAAAAGAGGAGAAATAGCAGATAAAAAATTGCAAGAATTCCAAGATCAGTCTCTTCTGATTTCTGAAAATAATCAATTTGGAGAGTGGGCCAGGGTTCTATGACCAGCCGTAGCTGCCAGCGCTTCATTTAGTGACTCACAGACGGGGATTCCAAAGCACACACTTAACTCCATGTCACAGGCAGCCAGTCAGTTGAATATGACAAGGTGACCATCAGAGGCAGAATAGTGACCCCCAAAGATGTCCACATCCTGATCTCCAGAACCTGTAAATATGTGACCTTACGTGGCAAAGAGACTTTGTAGATGTAATCAAGCTAGGGGTCTTAAGATGAGGTGGTGATCTTGGATTATCCAAGTAGGCTGGATGTAATCACGAGGGTCCTTATATGTGAAAGAGGGAGGTAAGAGTCAGAGGAGACATGATGACAGAAGCAGACGTCAGAGTGATGTGACTGCTGGCTCTGAAGGTGGATGGAAGCTATGAGCCAAGGAATATGGGCAGTCTCTAGAAGCCAGAAAAAGCAAAAAAATAGATAAAATGAATTTTCACCTAGAGCCTCCAGAAAGACCACGGCTCTGCTGCCATCTTGATTTTAGGCCTGTGAGACCCATTTCAAGATTTCCAGTCTTCAGAACTGTAAGATAAATTTTGTTTTCATAAGCCACTAAGCTTGCAGTAATTTGTTACAGCAACAATCGGAAACTAACATCATAGCCTGGTTCTTTTCTTTTTTAATTCTTCCTGATCTTTGCCACCAGTTTTTCTGTTTATAAATAGTCATTGTCTTCTTTTTTATATTTAAAATATTTTTATTTTTCATTATACAAGTAATATCAAAATACGTATGAAAATGAAAACATGTGAAAAGTGAAAACATAACACATACAAATGAAATTTCTTATGATCGCTCCCTCCAACCCATCATTCCACCAAGTAATCATGGTTGTTATTTGGATGTGTATCTTTCTAGACCATGTTCTATGTTCTCTCATTCCTGGATAAAATGCACACCCATTCAATAATTAGCTCTTTCAGCAAATATTTATTGTGTCACTAATACATGCGAAGCACTATTCTAGATGCTGGAGATGTACCCCCAAAGCCCTGGCTTCATAGAACTTCCATGCATAAAAAATAAACACTAGATGAGGAAGATCCTGCAACGGAAAACAAGCGGTTTTGAGCAAGGACCGTCAGTTGCATCTGTAATGTCCAATATGGTAGCCACTGGACATATGTGCTATCAAACAATTGAAATGTGCCTAGACCTCCTTGAAGTGTGTTGTAAGTGTAGATACATACTGAATTTCAAAGACCATATAAAAAAACAGAATGCAAAATATCTCATTAATTTTTATACTGATTATATATTGCAATGATAATATTGTGGATATATTAATGGGTTGTAGAAAAGATATTATTAAAATGAATTTCACATTTCTTTTTACTTTTACTAATGTAACTGTTAGAACACTTAAACTTACTCATGTGCCTCACATTATGATTCTGCTGGGCAGCGCTGTGGTACATGATTTGTAAAGAGGGCTCTGGCAGCTGGTGAATGGACAGCAGGAAGCAAGAGCAGATGTGTGGGGACATGCGCTGGAGGCTCTTGCAGTTGCCCACACGGTGCCAGGTGAGGCAAAAGGTTGGAGGAAGCCCCAGAGAAGTCCATTCGATAAACTTTGCCCTCCAGTTCTTTTGCCCTGTCTGAATGTCAGTAATGTATGAAAGACAATAGACTAAGTTTCTTCTCTCTCCTAATCTGATCAGAATTTCAGTGGAGTAAGGAGAGGAAGGAGTCTAGTCTAGAACTTCTTAATACATTTTCTTGATCATTAGTTAGAGCCCAGAAATTAGAGGCATTGAGCAGGTGGGGTCCCTTTCTTCACTTTGATTGGGTCCATCCCAGGTAAATTCCTTAGCAATACCAGGCTCTCCATCAAATTTAGGCTCCTCTCCTCCACCTATAATGCCCTTTGTAAGAATTCCAGCATTCATGACCCTGATCCATGAAAATCTGGGGCTTCTGACTACAACAGATTTTTAGCCCCCTTCACCCAAACCCAGCCAATCTCCAGGCTCTTTCAGGGGCCATGTGCAAAGCCTATATTCACAAATTCTTCACCACCTACGTTGATGATTCCATGCTCTAACAACCAGTTTTCCCTGCTTCTTAAAACAATACAAAATTACTATACTGTGAAATTCACAACAAACATTTGCAAAGATCAAATTTTTATAATAACTCTCTGAAGCAGGCAGAGAAAGAGGAAAGAAAGAAGGCATTGAATAAGTGACTTTTTCTTAAGCCTTCAGTATTTCCCAGTACATTTCAGATCTGATTTGGCAGCAGATTATTCAATTAATCATTTTACAATTCACCTGTTGATTTTTCTGTGATACAATCACCAACTTCCTTGCACTGAAACACCTGGGCAGGTATGTGAATCTCTAGCACAAACACACACAGTCTCCTGGTGTTGGATATGCAAATCCATCCCAGCCCTCTGGTCTCTCTCTTAGTTTCTATTCTTTAAGAAACTAAAGAGACTGTAAACTATAACCCTCCAATGAAGAAACTGCATATGAGGTTAACTATATGGGCTTCATTTAAGAAAGGAATAGCCCTTTGAGCCCCAGATGGGAGACATGAAACTGCTGTTCCCTTTGTAGTCTCAGTACCCTCTGGCCTTTCATGGTGTGGGAACCTTGCCTTTCTGAGTTTTATTCTAACCAAGATATATATTTTTCTTTCACAGTTGTCTTTATTACATGCTACTGCACCTTACCAAATACATTATACATTTATAAAGACGTATACATACATACGCAGGGTTGTCCACAGCAAACTATGTGCATTGTTTTATGTCAATTATTTAAGGATTCTTTTGAGAACACGTTTGACCACATGCAATTTTGCCTTAGGTGTTAACTTTGGAAACTAGCTTGACATAAAATGCAATGCCTCGAACTTTTCTCCAATATTCCCCAGGCTTAACACAGGCCCAGGTATACAGCAAGAAACTGCATGATGAGTGCCATGCCTGTTGGACCACAAAATCTTCAGAGCTCCCCTAATACCAGTGCCCTCTGGCCTGATGGGTCAATCAGACCTTTGCTTGGTTCCTGTTCAGGTGGGCCTGAGAAACCTACTACTTCCCTTTTAGCGTCTCTGAATTCTGGGGTAAATAGAAGAAATTATCTAAAACAGGGTCAAAGAGAGCCAAAACAATGAATGTTCTTTTGATACACTTGGAAAATGAATTGATCCCCTATCTCCAGAGGAAAAACACATGATGTTTTCCATCTGGCAAGGCTGTGGAAGAATAATGTTGTGGAAACAAGAGCCTATTCACTGAAGCCATTGTGGCACAGTCCTGCAGCTGGGAGTGGTGAGTTTACATCACCCCGACCACTTACAAAAACTGAAATGAGGAGTTCTGTTTACTGGCAAGTGTTTTCAAACTCCCTCCTCCTCATCCCTTTGAGTGACTTTCGTCTAATAAATGACTAAATGTCATTTTGTTATCTCAAAGTTAGAAGGGCGGTCAGAGGTCCTGTGGCCCTCAGACCATACAGTGTTTGATAAAGAGCTAACGCTCTTCCCCAGGTCCTAATTGTGATGCTTTGGGCTACATGTAACATTATGCCCTGACCTAGACCTAAATATTGGAGGAAATTGCCTCCTATAGCCAGGAGCAGGAGATGAGTCTTAGGCATGGTACAACAGCAGTTCCACAATGTCATCAAAGACCTTTCTTCCTCCCAGTTCTCTCCTCTGCAACAGTTTCTTTCTAGGGCTGATTCCCCGTTTAGTCACAAGATACTTGTGTAGTTTCAGATGCCACAGCCAGGATCCAGAGGCAGGAGAGGAATGGTTTCTTCTCATGCTTCTTAAAAAGAAAAATATTTTCCCAAGCCCCTTACCAACCCCCAGCAGAGCTTCCTGCTTATCTCTTTGGCAAGAACTAAGTTATGTGTCCACTACAAAATCAGTCGCTGCTTGGGGTAGTGGGACACTCCATGACTGGTTTGACTAGTCTGAATCCAGTTGAACTGGGAGTGGGGGCAACTGCCATTGAGGCATATGACTTGTGGAGGAGGGAATGGATCACTGGGTCGGGGAAGAGGAAGGAGATGTTCTATCAGTAAGGAAAAAAGAAAGAAATGAATTTTTGAGTAGAAAACAGTATCTTCTATATTTAGCCACTTGTAGAACACAGATGATGGGATAGCCAAGTATATAAGATTTTCATTACAAACATAGAGGTTTATGTCACTTGATGTTGAAATTATCAAGATTCTTTATTTGACTTATTATCCCACTTCTCTCACTCTTGGATCTCAAATTATAGGCTTTCACAATCACTTTATTATTTAAAATCACTGAGCACTTAATACATGCCAGGCCCTGTGCAAACTTCCTCTCATGAAATTCTCCTTTAATTTCTCACAACAACCATATGAAATGCATGCTGTTATCCTCATTTTACAGTCAGGCAAACTAAGGATGTGAAAGGTAAGTAACTGGCCCAAATTTGTAAAATTAGTAAAGTGGAGGAGCCAGACCTGGAATCAGGTTACTAAAATTCCAAGTGAATAATCATTCCTTCAGTAGATGAGTCTCCATGCTAGGTTCTGGGAATAGTGGTAATCCAAACAGACACAGTTCTTGCCTTTGTGAAAGCTACAATCTAGTGGAATAGAAAAATAGGAAACAAATACATTACACAAACGCTACAAAATTCTCTTAGGTATTACAGAAGAAAAAGAATGAAGGATTGAACAAGGGCCCTTCTTTATACTGTGGTGATCAGAAAAATCATTTCTGGAAGGTGACTTTATGCTGGATCCTAAGCAGTAAGAGCCATATGAAAAGAGAGATGGAAACATTCCAGGGAAAGGACCTGAGCTGGAAAAAGGCTGGCACATTTAACACACTGACCAGAACCATTGTGACTGAGTGAAAGCGAGAGCAGTGTAGGGGAAAGGAGAGGGAGGCACGGGGCAGTTCATTTGGGCCTCCTATGTCCCTTAAGAATATCGGATTTTATTCTAGATGCATTCTAAAACTACTGAAGAGTTTTAACCAGAAAACTAAAGTGATTAGATTTGCATCTTAAAACTTGATCACTCAAACTATTGTTTTGAGAAGAGATGAGTTGGAAAAAAAGATGTGAAGAGATTAGTTGGGAGGATATTGCAGATACCAGGAAAGCAGTGATGGTAAGTGACTGTGGAGATTGAGAGAAAAAGGTGGATTCAAGAGATGTGCTACAGGTAGAAGTGGCAGGAATTAGATGGGCTCACATGCGACGATAAGGGGAAGAGAGGAGCTAAAGATTATTCTTAGCTTTGGATCCTACAACTCGGTGCTAAAAAGGCAGGTCACTGAACTCAAATGAAAGATCAAGGTTTAGTTTGAGACACGTTAACTTTGATAGATAAGGTGTCAAGTAGGTTATTGCATATATTACGTGGAGCTGAGAAGTTTGCTAGAGATGTGTTTGAGCATAGTTGGCACATAGATAGTATTTAAAGCCTTGAGATGAAAGACCATATTGATGGTATTTAAAGTCATTTAAGGCATATTGATGGTAATTAAAGCATAGGAAAATACTTCTAAGACAAAGGAAAACAGAGAGCCAAGAACCATCATTTAGAATACTAGTATCAAAGGAGGCTGGAGTTGGCAGAGAGCTGGGAGGAAAACTGGAAGAGTAAGACATTAGCCACGTCAAACATAGGAGTGTTTCAGGAAGAGTAGCCAGTTACATTGCTTGCTACTGAGGGTCAAGTATAAAGCCTGAATTTATGTATGGAAAGGACCCATCCATTGGTCAGCACTCTGAATTTAAAAGGACCCACACCAAGGCACATCCTTATGAAATTCCATTACATTGCAGACTGAAAATAAGATTCTAAAATCTTCAGAAGTGGTAAGAGTGAGACAATGGGAACAAGCCACATACAAAGAGTTGGGTTTAGGATCACGTAAGACTTCTCTAGAGGAGTAAAAGCTAAAATACAAATATACGATGTCTTCAAAATTCCAAGAGAAAATTATTTACAACATAGAATTATAGTCAAGTAAAATTGGAAGAAAAATCCATTTAGACATGCAAGATTTCAAAAAGTTGACCTCCCATGTGTACTTTTTCAGGAAGCTACTGAAGGATGCTGTCCTGCAGAATGAGGGTATAATCAAAGAATCCATAATATGGGATAAGAAAAAAAAGAAGTGAAGGAGATTCAGAGTAGTGATAAGAGAAGTTCCAGGATGATATCTCTGTAGCAGCCTTAGAGGATATTCATTCCCAACTGTAGCAGCAGAATTGAGGGCTCTAGGAGAAATGTCTTGGGGAGAAAATATGGTTGATAAACTACTTTATATGACTTACATATTGAATGGAGTTTCAGAGAGAAAAAAAATTTGAGGCTGAATGAATAACAGGCACACAGAGAATAACACAAAAGGAAAAAAAAATGTTCATTCCAGTGTTAAAGACTAACTTTAAGAAAAGATGAAGCCTACTATAATATAAATATAAAATGAACATGTACCAAAGATTTTATTAACTCATCACTTTAGAAAGGAACTAATAAAATTCTACAACCAGTGCAAAGGGTGAATTCAAAGAGCAGAAGCACAGATAGGGAACAAGGACTTCTAGAATCAATTTACAAGTAGAAGCAAAATGGTCTATTCAGAAAACAATAATCAATTGAGTCCTATTAGTTTTCTATTGCTGTGTAACAAATTTCCACAAATTTCACAGCTTAAAACAACACACATTTGTTATCTCACAGTTCTGTAGGTCAGTAGTCTAGATGGCTCAGTTGAGTCCTCTGTTTAGCATCTCTTGAGGTCAAGATCAGCCTGGTCAGGCTCTATCTGGAGGCTCTGGGAAAGAATCAGCTTCTAGGTGCATTCAGGTTGCTGGTTGAATTCAGTTTCATGTGGGTATCGGACTAAGGACACTGTTTTCCTTGTTTGTTGCTCAATGAGATTGCTGTCAACTCCTAGAAAGCCCTCTCTGGTCCTTACACACACGCCCCCTCATCTTCAAAGCCAGCAACTGCCTGTCAAATACTTCTGGTGCTTCGAATCTCTCTGATTTCCTCTTCTGCCACCAGCTGGAGAAAACCCTTTACTTTAAAGGGCTCATGTGATTAGGGCTTATGTGCTTAGATTAGGCCCACTGGGATAATCTCCCTTTTGCTCTATAATATAACATAATCATAGGAATGATATCTTCACAAGTTCTGCCCACACTCAAGGGGAAGAGATTATCCTAAGATGTGGGTCACTGGGAGGTCATTTTAGAATTCTGCCTACCCCAGCATTCCACCATACACAATCAATTCGCATTTCAATCGATAACAATAACTTGCATTCATACTGGTTTTCTATAACTTACAGAATTGTTAAATAGGCCAAAGAGAAAAAAAAAAAAGGCAAAGACAGCCTGGATGGGTGAGCCATTAATTCTTGTTTTCCCATTTGAAAGTTTTTCATAATTCTTTGACACTTGTTATGCAAGAAAAGAAATATAATCCATAACACAGCACATGGCTCACTTTTATCAATATTTAGGTAACCACTGAATATCTATGTAACCAAAACTTGTGGTGTAGCTAATATGTGGAGAATGAGGATGAGGGACCCAAGGTGGTGGGGGCAGACTGGTAGGGCAAAAGTGAAAATCTTCCCCTTTCATAGTAGCAAGTCAACAGGTAATGGCTAAACTAAAAAAAAAAAAAAAAAAAAAAAAAAAAAATTAAGAAATAAAGTGAAAAACGTATTTTTTGGAAACATGATGGTGAATACAAAAGAAATAGCTTTAAGACTTGCCTCTGAAAAGTGAGAATGGGGCAATAAGTGGTAGGGCATAGGACTGCTATGTTTCCTGTATAGCCAATGCATAAGTAAAGCCTGAATATGAAGAAGCAGAAAGAGTGAGAATGATGTTTTACCTTCCTTATACTTTACCTTTGTTTCTGACATTTCTATTCAGAGCTGAAGGGACTTTTATCATCATGGCTGGGAAATCCCAAACCATGGGTAGAATTATCAGTTGATCAGCGACACAGCTGCTGCAGTTGTCCTTATTTCAGACAAGATGCAATAACATGTCTCCTCTGCATTTTCAGTGATCCTCTTGAGGATATGACTCAGGGAAAAGAAGAGAAATGACAACGAAGGAGGTAGAAACACTTATCCACAACTATATGTTGGGCTTTTCATGATGATATCTCATTTAATGCTATTAGCAATCCTGTGAGGTAGAAAATATTGTCATCATTTTACAGAGGAAGAATCTGAGGTTCAGAAAAGTGAATAATTAATAATATGAACAACAATATCAGTTAACATTGATTAAGTACTTACTAAGTGCCAGGTCCTGTGCTAAGGACCTTGGATTAAAAGGATTATTTCAAATCATCCCCATAGGAACCTCTGAGATGGGTACTAGTTCCCATTGGACAGAGGGGAAAATTGGAGCTCAGAAAGCTTGCATTGGGTCACATAGCTGAGAGTGTAAGAGTCAGATGGTCCTCACCTTTCACTTTTCATATGAGACACAGAACAAGGTCTCTTTCTGCTGTGCACATGAGCCTCCATTAAGAGTGGGGAAAACAACCTGCCTAATCCTACTGTATATGGCCTCCCCATTCCATTTCTAGCTATGTGTCTTGGCCTCAATGACTGCTTGTTAGTTGGTTTTGCAGAATAACCAAGGAGCTGCAAAGACTAGGCATAGTCCCTATGAAGACATTTATTGTTTTCCTCCTCCTGGAATTCCGACCCCTTTCTCTTAGTAATAACACCCTGATTTCCAGTTGGAGACTCACTCTTCTTCCATTAAGAAGGGTGGCACAAGACAGGGATGCCCTCTCTCACCACCCCTATTCAACATAGTGTTGGAAGTTCTGGCTAGGGCAATCAGGCAAGAGAAAGAAATCGAGGGGATTCAGTTAGGAAAAGAAGAAGTCAAATTGTCCCTGTTTGCAGATGACATGATTGTATATTTAGAAAATCCCATTGTCTCAGCCCAAAATCTCCTTAAGCTGATAAGCAACTTCAGCAAAGTCTCAGGATACAAAATTAATGTGCAAAAATCACAAGCATTCTTATACACCAGTAACAGACAAACAGAGAGCCAAATCAGGAATGAACTTCCATTCACAATTGCTTCAAAGAGAATAAAATACCTAGGAATCCAACTTACAAGGGATGTAAAGGACCTTTTCAAGGAGAACTACAAACCACTGCTCAGTGAAATAAAAAAGGACACAAACAAATGGAAGAACATACCATGCTCATGGATAGGAAGAATCAATATCGTGAAAATGGCCATACTGACTAAGGTTATTTATAGATTCAATGCCATCCCCATCAAGCTACCAACGAGTTTCTTCACAGAACTGGAAAAAAACTGCTTTAAAGTTCATATGGAACCAAAAAAGAGCCCGCATCTCCAAGACAATCCTAAGTCAAAAGAACAAAGCTGGAGGCATCACGCTACCTGACTTCAAACTATACTACAAAGCTACAGTAACCAAAACAGCATGGTACTGGTACCAAAACAGAGATATAGACCAATGGAACAGAACAGAGTCCTCAGAAATAATACCACACATCTACAGCCATCTGATCTTTGACAAACCTGAGAGAAACAAGAAATGGGGAAAGGATTCCCTATTTAATAAATGGTGCTGGGAAAATTGGCTAGCCATAAGTACAAAGCTGAAACTGGATCCTTTCCTTACTCCTTATATGAAAATTAATTCAAGATGGATTAGAGACTTAAATGTTAGACCTAATACCATAAAAACCCTAGAGGAAAACCTAGGTAGTACCATTCAGGACATAGGCATGGGCAAAGACTTCATGTCTAAAACATCAAAAGCAACGGCAGCAAAAGCCAAAATTGACAAATGGGATCTCATTAAACTAAAGAGCTTCTGCACAGCAAAAGAAACTACCATCAGAGTGAACAGGCAACCTACAGAATGGGAGAAAATTTTTGCAATCTACTCATCTGACAAAGGGCTAATATCCAGAACCTACAAAGAACTCAAACAAATTTACAAGAAAAAAACAAACAACCCCATCAAAAAGTGGGCAAAGGATATGAACAGACATTTCTCAAATGAAGACATTCATACAGCCAACAGACACATGAAAAAATGCTCATCATCACTGACCATCAGAGAAATGCAAATCAAAACCACAATGAGATACCATCTCACACCAGTTAGAATGGCGATCATTCAAAAGTCAGGAAACAACAGGTGCTGGAGAGGATGTGGAGAAATAGGAACACTTTTACACTGTTGGTGGGATTGTAAACTAGTTCAACCATTATGGAAAACAGTATGGCGATTCCTCAAGGATCTAGAACTAGATGTACCATATGACCCAGCCATTCCATTACTGGGTATATACCCAAAGGATTATAAATCATGCTGCTATAAAGACACATGCACACGTATGTTTATTGCGGCACTATTCACAATAGCAAAGACTTGGAATCAACCCAAATGTCCATCAGTGACAGACTGGATTAAGAAAATGTGGCACATATACACCATGGAATACTATGCAGTCATAAAAAAGGATGAGTTTGTGTCCTTTGTAGGGACATGGATGCAGCTGGAAACCATCATTCTTAGCAAACTATCACAAGAACAGAAAACCAAACACCGCATGTTCTCACTCATAGGTGGGAACTGAACAATGAGATCACTTGGACTCGGGAAGGGGAACATCACACACCGGGGCCTATCATGGGGAGGGGGGAGGGGGGAGGGATTGCATTGGGAGTTATACCTGATGTAAATGACGAGTTGATGGGTGCAGCACAGCAACATGGCACAAGTATACATATGTAACAAACCTGCACGTTATGCACATGTACCCTAGAACTTAAAGTATAATAATATTAAAAAAAAGAAAAAAAAAAAAGAAGGGTGTTGCATAACCTAGACATTTCCAGTCAAAATTTTCTAACCTTCTGGCTACAAGGATTGATTCAGAAATGGTCACCGTGACCAAGGACTTTACTGGAAACATTGAGAATAAGATGCTGTCTTTCTGCTGGTCTTAAAAAGATCACTGGATGTGGTTGGAACCAATCCTGGGAATATGGGGACCAGAATATGAAGAAAATTTCCTGAGAATAAAAGCCTATCTGGGGAAAAACAGAGGTAAGAAGACTAAATTTTTAAGGTGTAGTTGAAGTATCTGGTTTCAGCTTTGTCTAATGATTCCACTAACAAACTTCCTTCTATCATTTGGGATGGTTATTTTTTCCCCAGCCATAATCTGGGAAGCTCCTTGAGTTTGGGATTACCAAGGAATGTGAGGGAAAGGGAGAAGGAAATGAAATAGATCAAGGCAAGGAAACTGGGGATTAGTAGGAAGAGAAAGGAAACCCTAAGGTGTGCTTTGTTTTCTACAAAGGTGAAAATTTTAATTTTCTTTAAAATGTTATCAGCTGCCTAGAAGAAACTGAGAATGTGGTGGCTCCCCAGAATCATCACTATATTTTTTCCTTTTTTTCAGCCATATTTATTGCAGGGAGGTTCCTTAGCAAACTGAAAATAGGATTACTATGTGATCTAGCAATTCCACTTCTGGATATATATTCAAAGGATTTGAAATCAGTGCATTGAAGAGATATCTGCACTCGTATGTACATTTAGGCATTATTCACAATAGCCAAGTTATAGAATCAACCTAAGTGTCTATCAATAAATGAATGGAGAAAATGTGGCATATATACACAAAGGAATACTTCTCAGCCTTAAAAAAAGAAGGAGATTCATTTGTAACAACATGGGTGGATCTGAAAGACATTATGCTAAGTGAACATTATGCTAAGCCAGGAACAGAAAGTCAAATAATGCACGTTCTCACTTACACAGGAAATCTAAAACAATCAAACTCACAGTAGCAGAGTAGAATGGTGGTACCCAGAGTCTGGGCACACGGGGAGAATGGGGAGATGTCGGTCAAAGAGTTCAAAGTTTCAGCTAGATAGGAGAAATAAAGACTAAGCATTTGAAGTGATCGATATGTTTATTAGCTTAATTCAGTCATTCCACATTGTATACATATGACATCACTTTGTACCTTATAAATATATAAAATTATCATTTGTCAATATATAGTAGGGAATTTTTTTAAATTAAAATTTGCGTTTCTAACAAGTTCTTAAGTAAGACTGCTGCTACTGCTCAAGGGACCATATTTTCAATTCCACTGTGCTAGGGTAGGAGTAATCAACAACATAGGGCAATCTGGGACTGGTCACCACCCACCCAGCTCTTTGCTTCTAAACCTAAACCAGCCACAGTGATAAACTGCTGTGGTAATTGGCAGATCACCCAGGGATGGAACCACCGAGTGGGGAAGCTGGCCTGGGGAAAATCTCACCATAGCTGATGGGGAGAAATTCAATATCTGTTTGAAATGAAATCAGTCTGAGTCAGCCTGAGTCTTGCTTCTCTATACATTAAGACAGAGCAAAAAGCTAACAATCTGGAAAAACTGTGCATAGAAAGTATGCATGAAAAGATATATCTATACATATATATGTGTGTGTATATATATATATACACATGTGAATTTATTCTTTGGTATCACCAGAAAGAAACTCTTAATAACCAAAATTCTTTTTGTTTTTATGGTAGTCTTTCCTGAAGAATTTGAAAGTTACTGACAGAACCCATTAATCTTTCAAAACCTCTAAGGGGCTTCTGGGTGTTGCTTGATTTGTCTTTCCAATTCTTTTTTTTTTTTTTTTTTAAACAGCAACAACAACAAACCATAGAGATACTAGGTTTTTCTCCATGGTTCTATAAGACAGAAAACTTTTTACCATGTCTCCTACATTGTATGTTTCCCATTGCTTTCAAATAACCCAGCTTGAAAGCCTACAAGCCATATTTTGCAGATCCTAATTTAAATATTTATTTCAGATTTTTTCCCCATGAATTGAAATTTGATTTCTTCACATTCCCAGTTCTCATTTCCACATAATTCTGCCCACTGAATGCATAATAAAAATGCATTTTACAAAAGCTTCTTTTTAAGAGTTAAAAAATCTTGACACTTATTAGACGTCTATCTTATAGACTAAGAAAAGTCTATCAGAAGCTGCCAGCTTCATCCTCTTTAGAAAAGTTGGAACTATATTCCAGAACTCAAGAGTGTTGAGTGTGGACAGACAATAAAAAGACCCAGGACCCAATAATTGGCAAGAGAAAAAAATCTACGCAACAGAGCAATTCCTTATGATGAGTTGTAAAAATAATACAATGGATCAAATGCTTTGTACCACAAGGTTTTTTCACACCCTCCAGGGAAATTGCCAAACTTACTTAAAAACGTGGTAAATTAAAGTTGGTTATATCCATCCCCTTCACAAAATTTCTCTCACCGCTTCTAATCTCACACAGATGTGGCAAGAGTATCAAAGATCGGGTTTGACACATTTGGACCTACTTAAAAAGAAAGCTGAATTTTAGAATTTTTTTGAATTTCTGCCACCTACTGGCAACTGGAAGTGATAGAATTGAGCACCGGCTAATCACACTTCCTGGTTGAGGCTGGTTGTGGTCCTCATCTGGGGGATAGCTAATTAACACATACTTTAATGGGTCTTTAGCACATGTAGCTGATTTAGTGAGAAAACTGTGGATTGAATTATTTGGAGGCTAGTTTCCAGGCCCTGGAGCAACTCTAACCATCCCTGCATGGTAAACCTGATTACAAAGTGAACTTGGCATTTGGGATTCCCTTCCTTGTTGATGTGAATCATATGGCTTCAGTGTTGTTGAGAGCTGGTGCTCAGATGGCCCTGTTGTTTGTACACGTATTGCATAAACTTCACTGGCAAGACCAGTTTGTAGGTGTAATTCTAGAAGGCAGATAGTGTATGTTTGTGGACTGTGCAAAATGAATCTGAATATTGATATGCGTGGCATCTGGAATTCATTCTGGAAAGTTCTTACAGAGACAATACGTAATGACTTGGAATTGCCACCCTGTGCACACAGCAGGATAGTAGGGGAAGATCTTTCAGCTTGAATTATTAACTAGTTCTGATGGTAATTTTGACAGCCTAAACCTAAACTAGATTCTTGGATAATCTCTCCAAATCCATCCTTTAACAAAATAACCTACATGCAGCATCATCCTTGTCTTAACCTTGTAACTCCCCTGGTCCTGTTTTGTCATTTCTTGGTGTGACTAACTTTAGTTCAAAGGGTTCATTTCATTCCAAGGGGCAACCAGAGAGGGATCAAAGACTTTACTTCATTTTGCAAAGGCCAGGCTGGAGAGTTTATTACGCTGGGTCAATCTCTCTTTGAAGATTGCTATCTGTGAGTGTGAAACCTGAGTCCCATGAAAGACAGATGCAAAAAGCTCTGGGGCAGCCACCAGACAAGAAGGTGTCATTTATACCAAGATTGGAAAGCAACGTCAGAGACGCTGGAGAAGATCAAAAAGTTGAAGGTGCATTGGACATATGGCAAAGAGTAGTGACCATCTGGAAAAGTGGATATTGTAATGGAGCAGGCAGCAATCAAAGGAGAGTTGAAATTTAAAAAAAGAATGAAATGAAAGTAAAAAGAGAAAAGAAAGGAAAGAGAGAGAGAGAGAAAGAAAGAAAGAAAGAAAGAAAGAAAGAAAGAAAGAAAGAAAGAAAGAAAGAAAGAGAGAGAGAAAGAAAGAGAGAGGAAGGAAAGAAGGAAGGAAGGAAGGAAGGAAGGAAGGAAGGAAGGAAGGAAGGAAGGAAGGAAGGAAGGAAGGAAGGAAGGAATTAAAGAAAGGGGGGGAAGGGGAGGGAGGGAATTAAAGGCCAAGAAATACATTGAGTGATAGACCAGTAAGCATGTTGAAAAATAAGGGCTGTTATAGTGACAGAACCAGCTCTAGGGTCCAGCCATACCCAGTTTCTTTTACTTCTGCAAACGTGGTATGCTCTCTGGTTTCTATGCCTTCATGCATGCCCTTCTCCCAGCTGGAATACTGTTCTGCTCCTGACCTCTCTGCATTTTCTTTTCACTGAACCGACTCCTCCAACTTATTGTTGAGATGTCAGCTTAAGTCTTTCTTTCTCTGGACAGTCCAGGAAAGTCCCCTTTAGACCTGAGTTACTCTAGCTCTCATGGTAGAGTGCTTACTTCCTTTGTCATAGGACTTTTCATACTTCCTCTTACTGTTTAACACATTTCTTTCCTGAGAGCCCTATGCTCAATGACAGTGGGAACTTGTCTGCCTTGTTCTCCTCACCACTACAACCTCAGCACCCAGCATGATACCTGTAGTATGGTAGGTTGTTACTTCTCATTTGTGGAAAAAATGAATAAATAAAAACAGCTCGAGGGGACCGGCCCAGGTATTCCTTGTGAAAGAGCATTCTATCAGTTTGCCATTTCTGGAACAAGTTCCTTCCCATTGGGTAAGCAGAGATGAAGACTGACACTATCTTAATGCCTCACATTTTGTAACTGCAGTAGAACACTACGTCAAAGACACTGGTGATTTTAATAAATCACGACTGCTCTCTCTTCCTTCCAGCTGGATCAAGGGTATTCCTTCAAATAAGTCAAACTTTGCTGTCTTTGCCTATGTTTGGAAATGGATGGCATCAAATCCTATCATGTACTAATCAGAGTAGATAAGCATGGTCTCAGTCATCTTCTCCAGAAAATATACTCTATTTTCAAGTGAAATCTCTCCTTAGGGCTCCAACAAAGCGATGAGATATTTTGCTAGTATAGCTTTATATTACAAATTTAGATCAGATCATTTACCAGTTTTAAAGTCAACGAGAGGAAGGCAAGTTGCACTGGTGTTTTGCTGTGTGTTAATGTTGATATGGGACAGTTTTGAATGTGTATCCTTTTGTAAATTGCAGTTTTTAATATAATTTAGAGTATATTATACATATCAAATTTTGGGGAACCTCTGTAGTACTGATTTGAAAAACACCTCTAAACAAGACACAATTCTAAATGTTTTGCCCATATCAACTCTTCTACTCTCCAGAACAACCCCATTAGGCACATACTAGTACCCTGACTTTATAGATAAGGACATTGAGGTACAGTGAGGCTAAGTAATTTACTAACTCATAGTTGGTAAGTGGTGTAACCAGGATTCGAAGGCAAAAGTCTGACTCCATTTATTCATTCTTTTAACTAATATTTAATGTGTGTCTACTATGTACCATGCACTGTTCTGGGCTATAGGCACACAGTGATGAACAAAACACAAAAATCCCTGCCCATGGAGCTTCCTGTTCTGGTGGAGCTCCATTCCAGCATCCTCATTCTTACTCATTACTATTGCACTCCTCTCACAGGTTGCCCTCGGCTCTATGGGAGAAAGGCAGGGTGATATGAGGGTGAGAGTCAGGAAGAGACAATTGGGCTGAGACTAGGAAGGTGAGTAGGAGTTGGCAAAGAAGGCAGGGTGGGGAAGGCCTTGCAGGCACAGGAAACAGAGGGGAATTGTGGAGCTGAGTGGCATCCTCAGCATCATACCACCCTCCTTGTCATTGTCCTAGTCCAGAAAAGGGGTCAAAACCTTTGGTGAAATGGACTGCTGGGGAGCTTCCTATCTGACAAAGATTAATCAACCGGCCCCAATTTCTTTCCTCCTCAGTGTCCTTACGGCTGCCTACCATTGTCCCTAGCCTTGCCTCCTGCCTCCTGCCTCCTGCCTGCTCTACTTTGATGTCTAACTAAATCCATTTCCCCAACTCTTGGTTTTCCTGCTTCCTTCTCCCAGCCCCCACCCCAATTCCTATTCCATATACTCTCCACACAAGTAATATGCAACTCTCTACATACTCACCCATGTGTTCTCAGATTAGATGTGACTTCACTCACTCCTGTAACATTTATTGAGTGCCTGCAATGTGCCAGGCACTGATTCTCATGGTGGGTCCCTGTGGGAGGCTGAAAAATGGCTCCCCCAAATATATCCGTGTGCTAACCCCTGGAATCTATAAATGTTACCTTACATGGCAAAAATAAACTAGAGATGTGATGAAGTTAAGGATGCTGAGATGGGGAGATTATCCTAGATTCTCCAGGTGGGCCTTAAATGCAATGATATGTATCTTTATAAGAGAGAGACAGAGGGGGAGATTTGACGCACATGGGAGAAGGAAAGGAGAAGACAGAGCAGAGAGAAACCTGAAGATCCTGGCCTTGTGGAGAGTGACACAGCCACAAGTCAAGCATTTCTGGCAGCCCTCAGAAACCAGAAGAGACAAGGTACATATTCCACCTTAGAGCCTCAGGGTTGAGTGTGGCCCTGGCTGTGACCTTGGTTTAAATCCAGTGATACGGATTTTGGACTTCTGGACTCCAGAAATATGAAAGAAAAATTTTCTGTTTGTTAAAGCCTCCAGTTTGTGGTCATTTGCTACAGCAACGTCAGGAAACTAACACAGTATCCCTTTTCTAGGTACATCCTGGAATTCCCAAGGTATTCCAATCGGTTCCCACAGCATCCTATATTTTCTCTACTCTACGACTTACCGCATTGTATCTTAACTGCATGTTTCTGCATTGTCTATTAGACCAGAAACTCCATGAAGGCAGAGACTGCACCTCATTTATCTTTATATATCCCCAGCATTTATTTCACATTGTTCTTGCATATAATAAATGCTCAATAAATTTTTGTTACATGAGGCCAGGCCCTGCATCTCACGCCTATAATCCCAGCACTTTGGGAGGCCGAGGTGGGGGGATCACTTGAGGCCAGGAGTTGAGACCAGCCTGGCCAACATTACAAAACCCTGTCCCTACTAAAAATACAAAAGTTAGCCAGGCCTTGTGGCACATGCTTGTAATCCCAACTACTCAGGAGGCTGAGGCAGAGAATCGCTTGAACCCGGGAGGCGGAGTCTGCAGTGAGCCAAGATCGCGCCACTGCATTCAGCTTGGGCAACAGAGAAGACTCCATAAAAAATAAATTAATTAATTAAATTAAAAATAAATAAATAAAGTGTTACATGAATAAATAAACTATGATGAGGGCTTTTACTGTTATTTCATGTTATTTCATATTTTAAATGTGAAATAGTTTTCTTTTCAGTTAGACTGTGAAAACCAAGGTGCGTTGCTCCTAGCTGAAGGAGGGCACACAGGTTTGAGCTCTCATGATTAGTAATGGCTGCCTGGACACTCATGGAAATAGGACACCTTGAGCAATTCATGATGTCTGTCATAGATGTGATCATAGGAAGGGGTGATCTATGTACACTTACTTTGCTATCCCTGACACAGTTTTTGTCCACGAATAAGGGTTTTTATATCTAGACATAAAATGAATGATGTTGCTGCCCTGTAGAATCTTAGCACTGAAGTTTGACATTTATAACTTATCCATGGTAGCAGTGTCTTCTCATATTCTTAGTTCCTGCTGTGAAAACTGACCAGTGTGTATGTTCTTCTTTCATCCAACATTTTCAACATCAGACACTGTTCTAGGTGCTGAAGCTATACAGTCCCTGCCCTCAAAAAGTTTAAAGACTGATTGTGAAGATGAACATGTTTTTGATGAATCCAGGTCAGCAGTGTGAAATGGGCTACCGTGGTGGCCTGTGAATGGTGTAGTGTGGCTGTGGTGGAGTGAGTGTCTTAGGAGGGAGGGAAGAGGAAAACCTTCAGGCAAAGACCTTGGATTAAATTTGGAAACTGGCTCTTGAGGCACTGACCAAAGGGAGGAGGAGAATTTGCCCACTGTGGATCAGAAGGAAGGGTGTGACTCAGTGGCTCTCTACCTTTAGCTCTGGGTCCCAAAGGAGGGCTGGGCTGTCTGGCTGATCTTGCAGTGAGCCTGGTAAAAATTTAGCATTTTGGTCACTCCCTGTCCCCTGAGCAGAGCTCCGGAAGCAGGATCAATAGGGAAACATCGTCAGCAGCTAAAGGATGCTATAAATCTTTTCAGCCCTGAATGGAACAGAACAGGACTGGCTGAGGCTCTGGGAGGGGCTAAGGCAAAGTTTGGGTTTCCATTCTAATGAGCACTTTGTGCTACTGAAAGCTGTGCTGTTGGAGAAAGACAGCAGGGAGATGGTGTCAGTGATTTTCTATTTTCTGTAGATTATGGGGTGGAAACAAATGATTTCACAGCTATAAAAGTGCCCTCTTTTTCAGCAGGTATTTGCCAAAACCATCATACGCATATGTCAAGGTGCTGGGTACCTCCACAAAGGTATATGCAACCCACCCACTCACCACACAAACATAATGATGTGGTGAAGAGGACATGGACTATGGAGAAAAAAAAAAAGATCTGTAGTGGAGTCTAGCCTGCATTTCAAAAGCTGCGTGGTCTTAAGCAAGTTCCATCATTGCTCTGAGCTTCAGTTTCCTCCATCTGTAAAATGAGAATAATATTATTGCCTGTAATACTGAGTGCATGTTAGCATATAGGAACTTAGGCATAGAATATAATTAATGTTAATTACGCATAACTTCTTCAGGGGAGCTAAGGCTTGCCCTGGAGGCTAAGATGTAAAATCCTAGCTTTTCTAAGGGACTCTCTTAGGGGCTGAGAGTTGATCCACTTATGGTAAGAGTGGAAAGCAAGAGTGTGATTAATATCTGCTACACCTCATTCATTTATTCAGCAGACATTTGCTGAACTCCTAGAGTGAGCCAGGCATACGCTAGGTCCTGGAGGTACAGAGATGATTGAGTATTTCCAGCTGTATCTTAAGTTCTGTGACAGCAAGGATCATTTCTACACGGTTCATTGTTGTAGCTCTAATACCCAGTATAGATAAGCAGAGGTGGATTAGTAGGTGTTGTTTCTATTTTTTATTGATGTATAATATTTTACATATGTATGGAATACATGTGATTTTTTTTACATCTATAGAATGTGTAATGATCCAGTCAGGATATCTGGGGTATTCATCACCCTGAGTATTTATCAATTCTATGTATTGAGAACATTTCAAGTTCTATCTTCTAGCTACTTTGAAATGTACAATACATTATTTGATTATTTTTTTCTTTGAGATGGAGTCTTGCTCTGTTGCCCAGGCTGGAGTGCAGTGGCATGATCTTGGCTCACTGCAACCTCCATATCCCAGGTTCAAGCAATTCTCCTGCCTCAGCCTCCCGAGTAGCTAGGATTACGGGTGCATGCCACTATGCCTGGCTAATTTTTGTATTTTCAGTAGAGAGAGGGTTTCACAATCTTGGCCCGGCTGGTCTTGAACTCCTGACCTCATGATCCACCCACCTTGACCTCCCAAAGTCCCGGAATTACAGGCATGAGCCACTGTGCCTGGCCAAAAAAATTATTTCTTAATGAGAAATGATGTTTAAGAATTATTTTTAATTCAAAAAAGCATTAATAGAAATAATATCTATCAGAAACTATGCAAGTACAATTTGGTGAAATACTGTCAGATAGTTCTGAAGCACTGTGCTACACTCCCCACCGGCAGTGGATGGTCCTACATCCCTCATCTTCACTTGTACTTGGCACTTTCCAGCTTTCTAATTACTGCCAGTATAAAATGGGTGAAGTGACAACTCATTTGTTTTAATTCATTTTTTTAAATTACTAATATATGTGAGCAAAACTTCAAATACTGATATTTTGGGTTTTCTCTTCCAGAAATTGCCTGTTCATGTCCTTTGCCCAATTCTGTTCCTGGGTATATATTCCAAATAGATTCTCAAACGTTAACATAAAGAGTAGTGCCCAAGAGTAGTCACTGCTGTTATTTGTAGTGGCAGAGAGCTGGAGACAACATAAAAATCCTTCACTCAGAGAGTTAAGTGGTAAAGGTGGCGAATTCATATCCTGAGGTACTGTGCAACAGTTCTAAGAGATGAACTAGATATATGAGTAGTGCACAGATGAAACACAGAGATATATGCTAAAAGAAATAATACCATTCATATGTAAGTTACACTTCCGTGCATATAAAACACGTGTGTGTGTGTGTTTTTTAAATATTATATTAAACACATTAGAGTGATTAATGGAAGCAGGTAGTGTTGGCAGGGAACAGAAGTAAAGAAAGGGAACCAAAAAGAATAAAGAAGTAAATTAAATAACAGTCCAGTGATAACATATCAAGAATGGAGAAGTAAAAGAAATTCAATCCTGTGTACCTGAGATTTGAAAATAATAATATAAAAAATGATAAAAGAGTTGTTAATAATCATAAATATAATGATATAATGCTTTCTATTTCTATGGTTTTTTGAATCTTTCAAAGCATTTTATAGCTATTTTATTTGGTGGTGGAAATAGGGAAGGCATCCTTCTCCCCAGCGTAGATGGAAGAAAAACAGATTTTGATTTTTGCAGGGAAGACGCTAGGACCCAGGAGCTTCCCTTGTGAATCTGTCTTTTTTCTGCTACAGTGGATTGGTCAGCTGCTGTCACCAGGCTCCCTAAAGGCTAGTGAAATTTGAATAAAGCCCTTCATTTATCTTTCTTCATGTTCCTTCCTGCCAGATAAAAATGCATATGCTTTAGTGGGCATCCCATTTTCCTACTACATCTCAGCTATTAACGTTGTTCACACATAGGGCTCCCATTGACCCTGGCTTTCTCCCTAATTGAACCCGAGGACTAAAACATCCTTTACAATAAGCACTTCTTTGCAATAGACAGATTTCCTGGACCCATAAAACAGCTTTTAGAAAAGGCGAGCCGTATTTAAGGAAGACATTAATATAGTGCCACAAAATGAGGTTTGCTGACATATGACTCTCTGAATAATTTACTTTAAATAAATTAACACTAGAATTTACATTTACCTTTGAAAGTCCAATTTACTGGAGACACTGAGGATGTGTTCCCTGGAGAATGGAAATAATGAAAAACACCAGCCTTTGTTTGACTGCTTTGCTAAGAACCATAATGATAAAATGACTTGTTTTTCTGGAGAAATTTCCCTTTTATCAACACTTAGACCCATCTATTGAAGGGGCTCCCCATTTCTCCCAGCAAACCTTTTGTAGCCAACAAGGTGAATTTAGCACCCAGGTGGGGGCAAGAAACTGGGGATGGTATGGAGTAAAAAAAAAAAAAAATCAGTATAATTGAAAAGCTAAGAATCATCATCATAATAAAATAGCCAGAAGTTACTGCTAAATTGTTTGCATGTATTAGCTCATTTAATTCATGTAAAAACTTGACAGAGGTGGATCTCATGTTAACTCCTTTTGACAGATAAGGAAATTATGACTTAAATAGTTTGCTCACAACCACATAGCTAGTAAGTTGTGGACGTAGTATTCAAATGCAGGGAGCCTTACTTCAGAGTCCACACTTAGACTTGTCTTTTAAATGACTGTCAAATTATCAATAATTATTAACAGTAATTTAAGTAGTTATCAAATTTACATGATCGTTATGAAAATTGGAAAAGACAGAAAAAAAATAAAGAAACAGAAGAAAAAAGCACCCATCCTCTTAAAATCTAGGGTTAATTATTACCCAGGACCCTCAAGGTTAATTATTTTGGCATATTCTCTTCTTATGAGAAGACTTGATTTCTGTTTTTTGGAGACTGAGAACATTTCTCTATGCTTTGGGGTCAAGAGTGAGTAAGGAGTGTCTTTTATAGAGTAGAAAGGTAAAGCAGCGACCTTTTGGCCTGTGAACATGAGGACATGAATTTCTCTGTCCTTTCCAACTGGCTTCCAATCAGAGATGCTGATGAGCATAGCAGGATGCCTGGGCACATGTGGCTCCAGCATATGGAGCTGCAGTGCTGCCCTGGGCCTGGGAATGACGTCTCCTCCTCATTGCTCAGGGGCATGAAACAGACCGGGCCAGCATGAGAACAGTGACAAGAAAGCCACCTGAATCCCTGGCCTAGAAGTGGTGCCTGTGGTCAGCAGATTCACCCTTAGTGGCTTCTGGCCCCCAGCCAGTCCTTTGCAGGCCACGTCAAGGGAGTTCGTATCTGACACCATCCATATTCACACATATGTGATCCAATAGCACAGCATTAGGGTGAGGAGCTTGGGCTTTGGAATCAGAGCTGGGGTCCAATTCTGGCTTTGCCAAATTAGAGCTATGTGAATCATGGCAGGTTATTCAACCTCCTAAATTACAATGTTGTCAACTATAAAATTAGGCAGTAGAGTGCAACTGTTAAGCATGTGGGCACTGGAATCTGACTCTGTGTTTCCCAATCCTAGCTCCATTACTTACCAGCTGGGTGACTGTGGGAAAACTATTTAACTTCTCTGTGTCTCCATTTTTTCAATGTATTAAAATTAAATAGGAATAATGACAACACCTACTACACAGGTGAAGATGAAATGAGATAGTACATGCAAAGTGGCTAGTATGAATACTCAGAAAACATTAGTTGTTTTTATTATTACTGTAATGAAGTGATTATAGTACATGCCTTATAATATTGTTGTAAGAATTCTTAAAGTAATATAAATGAAGTACTTTAGAAAATATATTCTGTTGGAAATATAGTTGCTTAGGTCAAACACCTTGAAGTCTTAATTTCATTTTTTTGCCTCCTAAAATTATTCTACCAGCAAATATTGCCAGCTGTACCGTAAACAAATTTCCAGAATCCAACCACTTCTCATCTCCTTCCCTGCTATGCCCTTGTCCAAACCACCATCGTTCTCATCTGGATTATTTCCATAATAGCTTCCTAACTGGTTTTCTGGCTTCTGTCTTCGCCCCTATACAGTGTATTCCCAATACAGCAACCTTTACTTGAAATTGTTTTTAGTTTTTTATCATTTAAATTTTTAAGTTTTTATTTTGGAATACTGACTTTTAGAAAAATTCCAAAAAGACTACAGAGAGCTCACATATACCCTTCACCCAGCTTTCCCACAAATTACATATGACAGTGCAATGATCAAAACCAGGACACTAACAAACATGGGTACAATACTATTAACTGGAGTTGTTTTTCAAAGTTCACTATTTCCCCCATGTTGTGTGTGTTTGTTTCTGGTCTTAGAAGCAATCTGGGATCCTATGTTGCATTAAATTGTCACTCTTTCAGCCTCCAGTCTTTGAAAATTTCTCAGTTTTTTTCTTGCCTTTAATAATCTTTTAATAATTACTGGTTAGATATTCTGTAGAACACCCATAAATTTGGGTTGGGTTTGTCTGTTTTGAGATGGAGTTTCACTCTTGTTGCTTAGGCTGCAGTGCAATGGCACAATCTCAGTTTACTGCAACCTCCGCCTCCCGGGTTCAAGCGATTCTCCCAAGCACAGAGGTAGTGCTTGTTTCAGTGCCTTATCTACATGATACGTAATGTTGTCTTATTGGTGATGTTGGCCTTGATCACATGATTTAAAGTGGAATTTACCAGTTTTCTTCATTATAACATTACAGTTTTGTTCCTTTGTAACTGGTTCGTGTTTTGGAAGGATGTCTTTGAAAATGAGGTAATATTCTATTCTGTTCAAGTTTTTACCTTCCAAATTTAGTATTCATTGGTGGATCTTACCGGCAGCAATTACTACTGCAATGTTCTAACTGTGATTTTTTATTTTTCAATTCATTCTACATTACTAATTTAGATTCTTCTGTAAGGAAGAACTATCCTTCCCCTATTTATTTATTTATTTTTTCAATTATGTGCTTATATCACTATACTTATTTTATTTTGTGGATTTAATCAAATTTATTTATTTCACACCTTAAATTTTCCTAGATTTGATCTTTAAGTTGACTTCTATCTTTTTGCAACATATCCCCATCTTTCTGGGGGACATTTGGGGGCACTTCCTTTGTTTCTGGCACCCTAAGGTATCTTCATCTTATGTTTTTCCTACCCAAGCCCTGGAAGAAGCTTCTCTAAAAAGCCCTTGTTTCTTCCATTGAAATATGGTCCCGCAGTCCAAATCATCCAAGGCAAGATGGTGCTAGATATGCTTATTAGTAAGAGGGTGTGATTTCATCTAAGCCCCATCAGTGGAGAGAACTAGGAATCATATGTGTGTACACTAATATATACACAGCAGCTTTTAGAATGTAAGTCAGAGATCAAAATCCACCTTTGACTTCTCACTCATCCTGCACAATGGCTTACAAGACCATCCCTAGTTGATCTTGGACCGTCTTCTTCTCTGACCCCATTTTCTTCTATTTTCACTTCACTCTAGCCACATTGTTTTCTTTGCTGTTCCTCCAGTGCCAAGCATGTTCCCATCTCAGGGACTTTCCTGTAATTCTCCCTCACTGCAACTCTCCTCACCTAAATGGCTCACTCCCTTAATTTAGGGCTCTACTTAGATCTGCTCTGAGGTATAACCTTCCTTACAACCCAATAGAAAATGACAACTTATCTTCTCTCCACCCCAATATTTCCTATACTCCCTACCTTGCTTAAGTTTTTATCCTGCATTTATCAACATCTGGAATACTACAGTTTCACAAGTTCATGGAGTTTTGTCTGTCTCTCTGTTAGAACATAAGCTCTGTCCTATTCAGTCCTACATTCCTTGTACCTAGAAGACTGCTTATCACACAACACTAAATATTAGTTGCATGAATGAATGAATAAACGGTCAAGAATATGAGCTTTAGAATCAGAAAAAAATCTGTGTGCCAAGTATACCAACTATACTACAAAAACCAGCTGAGGGAAACTGGGTAAGTTTTGTAAGTGCTCTCCCGTCAGTTTTATCTTCTGGACAAAATAATACTTAAATCATAAAGGCTAGTTGTGAGAATTAAATAAGACAATGTGAAGTGATCTTTATTGAATAAGTGACTGTTAAGTTCTTGGCAAATAATATACTCAATAAACTGTAGCTATTAACATCATCATCATCATGATTAGCTTTTAATGAATCCAGAACTGGGTTCACCGTGGACTCTCCCCTATCCCTTCTGGGGAGCCATGTGTCCTCCTCCAACCGAGGGGCTTCTCAGGCAAGTCCTTGGTCTCAACTCCTGCAGCTGTTCCAGAGAGTGTTTTTCCAGAGGGCCTGGGACCACTGGAACATTCTCCAGAGCCCTCAGGCATGTTTTAATGTGCTGACCTGTATGAGGAAACTCAAAAGGTGTAATTAATTTGTTTAGCAAAAATATAAAACAGGCCCCTTCTAGTTACACCTGGAGAGAACAAGCAGGGAACAAAGAGGGGCCCAAGGTTTGCCAGGGTAACACCAGTTCCCTGCAGAGAACAGCTCCATGTCACCCTCCCTCAGAGGGACTAGGCTGGGTTGGGGGACGCTAACCTCATCCCCAATGCCACTCCATGCACTAATTCCCAGACAATCCTTCAGGGCCTCTGAGGGCAGCTGAGAACCAGGAGGGGTTTGGCATTTTGGCTATTACCTGGATCAGGGGCTCTCCAGGGCACCCTCCAGACAGGTTCCCATCCAGGCTTCCCTGTGGGCTTTGGTTTGCTTCCGTCTCTCCTGACGCTGACACAAGGAGAGTGTTTCCATTTGCCAAATTCTTCCTCATGCAGTTTCCCCGTCTAATGCTGAAACGTGTTTGTAGGCTCTGTCACAGCAGCTGTGTGCCAGGAAATGGGCTGAGACACCTGAAGTAGGCCTCCCAGCCATCCATCCTCAGGCAGTAAGAACACTGGCTCCTTGCCATGCAGTGTTGATCCATCTCATTGCAGCCTTAGAAATGTGTGGCATGAACCCTGGGTGGTATCTGGACTCTGACCGTGAATGAGGAGCCATACAATATTCTAGGTGCACAGGACCCAAAGTAGTGATTGTAAAGAATTTCTAGAAGATTTAAGGCAGGAGAGGAGACTGGAGGGAGTGTGTGTCTGATTTCCTAAAGCAACAATCCAGTGGTAGAAAGAGCTGTAAGTTGACATGAGATGCCCAGCATTCCCCTCCCAGTAGGCCACTTGGTTAGCAGTAATAGTACCTACCTTGAACAAATTATTATGAGGATCAAATGAGATTAACGTATAACAAATCTCTTTATAAAGTACTACATGAATACAAAAATCCATCACTACCACCTCCCCATCGCTAATATATTCTAATCTGTCTGTTCTCTGTTACAGCTCTTTCTCTGTCTCTCTGCACATACACACACACTCACTCATCCCATTTTTCCAGTTAAGTTGTAAAATTGACTGTTCTGAGAATTGAAAACCCAGAAATAAAGCCAACTACATAAAGCCAACTGATCTTTGACAAAGCAGACAGAAACATAAATTGGGGAATGGACACCCTATTTAATAAATGAAATAAAAAGTTTTCCCAGTTTGCTGGGAAAACTGGCAAACTACATGTAAAAGAATGAAACTGGATTCCTGTCTCTCACCTTATATAAAAATCAACTCAAGATGGATCAAAGACTTACATATAAGACCTGAAACTATAAAAATTCTAGAAAACAATGTTGAAAAAACTCTTCTAGACATCAGCCTAGGCAAAGAATTCATGACTAAGACCCCAAAAGCAAATACAACAAAAACAAAAATGAATAAATGGTACCTAATTAAACTAAAAAGCTTCTGCACAGCAAAAGAAATAATCGACAGAGTAAACAGACAACCCACAGAATGGGAGAAAATATTTGCAAACTATGCATCTGACAAAGGACTGGTATCCAGAATCTATACGGAACTCAAACAAATCAGCAAGAAAAAAAAACCAAATAATCCCATTTAAAAGTGGGCAAAGGACATGAATAGACAATTTTCAAAAGAAGGTACAGAAAAGGCAAAAAAAAAAAAAAAATGAAAAATGCTCAGTATAACTAATCATCAGGGAAATGCAAATTAAAACCACAAAGAGATACTGCCTTACTCCTGCAAGAATGACCATCATTAAAAAGTCAAAAAACAATAGATGCTGGTCTGGATGTGGAAAAAAGGGAGCACTTATACACTGCTGGTGGAAATGTGAATTAGTACAACCTCTATGGAAAACAGTATGGAGACTTCATAAACAGCTAAAAGTAGATCTACCATTTGATCCAGCAATTCTACTACTTGGTAGCTACCCAAAGGAAAATAAGTCATTATATGAAAAAGACACTTGCACACATAGGTTTATAGTGGTACAATTTATTGTTGCAAAGATGTGGAATCGACCTATGTACCCACTGACTAATAAGTGGATAAAGAAAATGTGGTATATGTACATGAGAGAATATTACTCAGCCATTAAAAGTAACAAAATAATGTCTTTTATAGCAACTTGGATGGAGCTGGAGGCCATTATTCTATGTGAAGTCACACAGAAGTGGAAAACCTAAACAGTATGTTCTCACTTATAAGTGGGAGCTAAGCTATGAGTACGCAAATGCATACAGAGTGATATAATAACTTTAGAGACTCAGAAGGGGCAGGGTGGAAGTGGGGCTAGAGATAAAAAGCAAACAAACAAAAAAACTACACATTAAGTATAATGTATGCTGCTTGGGTGACAGATGCACTAAAATCTCAGAATTCACCACTATATAATTCAACCATATAAAAAGAAACTGCTTGTACTCCAAAAGCTATTGAAATAAAAAAAATTAAATGGACTGTTCTAGAGGATTCATCCATTCAGGATTGGTGGTGTTGTTAGTAAACATGTGGGCTTGGTGCTGGACTCTCTGGTTCAAAGCACGATTTTGCTGCATTCCAGCTGAGTGACTTCTGACACATTAGTTAACCTCCTTGTGCCTCAGTTTCCTCATCTTAAAATGCTGATGGCAATGATAATAGCCCCTAGCTACACTAGGAAGTTGTGGGTTTTGAACTATGTTTGTACATATAAATATTCAGTGAATATAAGCGCCAATTTTCTCATATACAAATCAGTGATTTTCAAAAAACAGAAATGTAATCACATTTACTTTATGCGAAAACTACACGGTATGAATCTGAATCTTTCTGTTTTGGTTGAGAAGCTGTCCTAAGGTCGTAGAGAGCCTCAATTAACATTATGAACATAAATCACCATTATGTGAGATGGAGAAAGAGTTGGTTGTTTGAGCTCTTGTATTGTGTGGATTCTGGCTGCCAAGATGAACCTTTTGGGTCACACTCAGTGATTTTAATCTGAAGCTGAAAGGAATAATAAGAACAATATTATTGCTAAACTGAAGTCACTAGACAGTCCCTTTTTTGAATGCCTGAGGCTGACATTCAAAAATCTTGTCATTACTTGCGATGTGACCTCTTATGTAGCTGGAAGCCTTGTTTCAAAAAACAGAATTCCATTGGTACACTGCATTTCCCAATGCCAGTTATACGAAACATTTGTTTCCTAGGATGTTAACAGATGTTGCATGAAAAACAAGCACATGTTGCATGTTTAACTACAGGACTTCTCAGGCCTTTAACATGCTAATTCATGCTATGAATCTTCAAGATTAGACCATTGTACAAAACATGCCTCAGACCATCCTTGACCCCAAGCATTTCTATTGTGGAGTTATAGGGCCTTGAGAAATAGTATGGAAGAATATGGATTTGGAGTCAAACAGAACTGGAAAAATGAAGTCTCAGTTCCATGGCTTACTACCTGCTATTGTAATTTGTAAGGCAAAATATTTCATTTCTCCTAGCCTCTGTTCTCTCACCTATAAAACTAGGGTAAAGTACATACTTCCTGATTTGTTACATAGATAAACCATATTTTATAAAGCAAAATGCTGTGTATATGTATGAGCTGAGGATAAAAATTAATGCTGATATTTCTTGCCAACAGGCTCTGAAGGTAACAAGTTTCTCCCAACTCTCCACATCTGTTCTGTCTTATGTGGTGATCATTAACCATGTGTGCCTGTGTGGTTATTAAGTACTTGAAATGTGGCTAGTTTGTAAATGTAAAATATGTACCAAATTTTGAAGACCTTGTTTAAGTATACACACACACACACACACACACACCTCAAATCTTTTACACTGATTACATGCTCAAATGATAATATTTGGTTATAGTAAATTAAATAAAATATATTATCAAAATTAGTTTTACCTGTTCCCTTTTACTTTTAAAAATAAATACACTTCTAAATAATTTAAATCGTATAGTGGCTTGCATTTGTGGGTCACATTAAATTTTTATATTGAAGAGCATGGTCCAAATGGCTGAATGGGGCTTAGAATTGTTCCACTTTCTAGCCTTGTTACCACCTCTTAACTCATTGTACAGCAACTGCATAGAGCCACTGATTGCTTACTAGGCTGCCCAAGTAGTTATTTGAGGGGCAAGTGGCCTGACTGAATTTCCAGGAGGTGGCCAGCATGTTTCCTGCCACTTAAATGCTCAGCTGGGTTTAGAAAGAGTTAATGAATTTGCCTAAGAAGATGAACAAGCTATTAATGATAGAGAGAGATTTTAAAGTCAAGTTGGGAGACAGCATGATTTGGTCTAGAGTCCACTGTTTTGGTCTGGACTTGATATCATAACAGCTCTACACTTTATCGGCACCTCGCAGACAGGCCAGCACTGCCAATTTAATCACCAATTGAGAGTATCTGTGTCAACTGGATCTTTTCTAAGGGCTGTTACAGAGGTAAGTTAAACAGATCATTGGCCTCAGGGGCTTCAAATAGGTATTTGCTTTAAGACAAAGAGTTTCTGGGTCCACTAATGTCAATCCATCCAAGAGGATCAGGCTTCAAGATGTATTAAGTACCTGAATATAGTCCAGGTCATTGTACAGAGTGGGCGATGTGGCAATAGCCAAGATGAGGGCAGAGAAAGGAATAAAGAATTCCACTAGGGCTTTGACTGTGTCTGTTTCAAGACGTATACCACTCTCTGCCCTCTATATTTGTATGTGTGAATATATCTGATCTCTAGAACATAGCACTGAGGGGGATTCCGGTGAAGACTCATACTTGTATCTGATTCATGTTTATGTTACCATCTATAATACAGAACCTTAAACTTGAATTCTCTATAAATGTATAAGGAAGTAAGTGAGAAAAAGAGGAAGGGAGGAATGGAAGGAAAGAAGAAAGAAAGGAAAGGAGAGAGGGTGGGAGAAAGGGAATAAAAAGAGGAAGGGAGGAAGAACCAAGAAACACATTATGTTAGAAAATATTAGTCTGAGAGCTCCAGACAGTCCCCCAGGCTACTTCAGGCTCCCTGAGCTTCTCAACTAAAATTAACCATTGAACTTCTGGAGTTGCTCTTACAGCAAGCAATCTCCTTAGTATTTCCTCAAAGGAGGTCATCCATGTTGGATTTGTAAACATCAAATAAGTCCCCTTTTAAATTGTGCGACACACACACACACTCACACCAGTTTCTCACCATCATATCATTAAGCTTTGGTTTTTATTTCAACTCAAATAATTGCAATTTTGTTTTTCATATTTTTACCTAATCTCATTCCATAAAGACCTGAGAAGATTTACTACAGACAGGGACACCTATAATGAAATAACATACCTATCAAATGAGAATCAGACTTTGGGAAACTAGAAATTGAAAAGGTATGTCAGGTAGAGATCAACGTGCGAGCTAGACCGTGTGTCACCTGGGGACTAGAGGGGAGCCTTAGATTTGGGTCTGAGCTCAGTCAGGTAGTGTTCTGGCTACAGAACTATTTCTGCAAGCCTTTTCTTTACCAGGCATTGAGGTCTTTAAGCCTCCTCAAGACAATTCCCTTTTCTTCCCTGGCCAGCCCCAAAGGACAGACTGGTCTCCTGGTACTACTGGTACTACACTGCAGTGGACAAAGTCAGGAGGAGGGGCAGGAGACAGAGCAGGAGCAGCAATTAAGAAATACCGATTACTGCCTTAATTGAGCTGAGGGGAAGCGTGGGACAGCCAGCAGTGTGGTTTGCGCCAGCATCCTTCCAATAAGCAGTGTCTGTGTGGGGAGGAAGTCTGGGCCTTCCCCTCATCCATTCTCAGCATTCCCATCAGAAGTCCCGGAAGCACAAGCCCAGAGCTGTTGGCAGGGCCAGGCTTGTGTGGGTAGATGGTGTTCTCTGCTACTTACTCCCTGCCAGTCTTGTCTTTCCCTACCAAAGCCCAGGCCTGAGCACGTCTCCTCTTTCCTGTAAGGCCGGTGGCATTCTGGTTGGCAGTGTTTCCTAAGGAACTCATGGCACTGTTGGGGGCCTAATTAAGGCCTTCAAGCACAGGGGCCATGGAGGTGGCTGAGGACGTCCAGAACTGCTCACGGCAGCTGACTGCAGCTGCCCCCGGGAACCCCATCACAGCAGCCCCAGCCCTGCCCTCCCAGCCCACATCCCTGTTAAGAGGGGTCTGAACCCTAGCCCACTGCCTGATTAGAGATGATGACGCTATTTTTAACAACCATTCCTCCCTAATGAGCTTATACATCCCTGTTTCCAGTCAGAGCCCACGCAAGGTAGGCACTGGGCAGGGCCTGTGTCCGTAGCAGCTGGCTCAGCCCAGAGGCCCTCAGCAGCCTCATTATCACAATTCCCAGAACCCATGCAGCCCTTTGTCTAGGAGCTTGTAACGTGTTAGTGGCTTGAGGCTGATTCATATCTTTCCTGCCTAGACGAGAATGGCGCAGGCCCCAGAAAAGTATTTATCTGGCTCCATATATGTCAGGTACTAGGCACTGGAGAAGCTGAGACCTTGTTTTCAAAGATCTCACACTTGGGGTAGGGGTAGCTGAGAGGAAGACTGTATGGATACCCACAGTTATGATCCAACATAATTCATGCTGTCAAGCATGTAGCACACCCAGTCTAGAATAAGACAAGTATAACCCAGAGGTCATGGTTGGGGGATTCTTCTTGTTCCTTGAGATACAGATAAGATTGGTCTGAAACTCCCCATTCCATGGCCCTAGACCTGCCCTAGATTTCTGCAGATCCATGGAGGACTTACGTTATCTTGTCACCTCTGGGCTCCTATATCCATGCGGGGTGCCTGTATTTTACAACATGGACCCAGGGACAAATTCAGATATCTTCCTAGAATTTTACACTGAAACGAACACACAGGCATACCTCAGAAATATTCTGGGTCTAGTTCCAACCCACTGAAATAAAGCAAATATTACAACAATGTGAGTCACATGAATGTGTTGGCTTCCCAGTGCCTATAAAAGTTATGTTTCTACTATATCATAGTCCATCAAGTCTGTAATAGCATCATGTCTAAGAAGACAATGTACATACCTTAATTTAAACATACTTTATTGAAAAAAAAAAGAAAGCTATATTCTGAGCCTTCAGCAGGTTGTAATCTTTTTGCTGGTGGAGGCACTTGCCTCAGTGTTAATGGCTGCTGACCAATCAGGGTAGTGGTTGCTGAAGGTTGGGGTGGCTGTGGAAATGTCTTAAAATGAGACGACAATGACATTTGCCACACGAATTGACTTTTTCTTTAATGAAATATTTCTCTGTAGAACGCCCCATGTTTGATAGTATTTTACCCACAGTAGAATTTCTTTCAAAATGGGAGGAAATCCTCTCAACTCCTGCCACTGGTTTATCAGTTAAATTTATATAATATTCTAAATTGTTTGATGTCATTTCAACAATTTTAATGGCATCTTCACCAGGAGTAGATTCCATCGGAAGAAACCACTTTCTTCACTCATCCATAAAAGCAATTCCTCATTCGTTCAAGTTTGATCATGAGACTGCAGCAATTCAGTGGCATCTTCAGGCTCCACTTCTCATTCTGTCCTCTTGCTGTTTATACCACCTCTGCATTTACTTTCTCCACCGAAGTCTTGAATCCCTCAAAGTCACCCGTGAGGGTTGAAATCGACTTTTTCCAAACTCCTATTAATGTTGATACTTTAACCTCCTCCCACAAATCACAAATGTTCATAGTGGCATCTAGAATGGCGAATCCTTTCCAGAAAATTTTCAGTTTACTTTGCCTAAATGCATCAGAGGAATCACTCTGATATGGCAGCAATAGCCTTACAAAATATATTTCTTAAATAATAAGACTCAAAAGTGCAAATTACTCCTTGATCCAGAATGCAAAATGGATGTTGTATTATCAGGCGTGAAAACAAGATTCATAACCCTGTACATCTCTGTCAGAGCACTTGAGTGACCAGTGCATCATCAATATCTGTAATTTTTTTAAATGAATCTTTTTTTCCCAAGCAGTGGCTGTTAACAGTTTAAAATATTTAGTAAACATGCTGGAATTCAGGCTTTGTTGTTCTATTATTAGATCACAGGCAGAGTAGATTTAGCATAATTCTTAAGGGCCCTAGGATTTTAAGATGCTAAATGAACATTGGCTTCACCAGCTTTGTTAATCCCTAACAAGAGAATCAGCCCGTCCCTTGAAGCTTTGAAACCAAGCATTGACTTCTCCTCTCTAACTGTGAAAATACCAGACGGCATCTTTCTCCAATGAAAGGCTATTTTGTCAACATTGAAAACCTGTTGTTTAGTGTAGCCACTTTCACCAATGATCTTAGCTAGATCTTCTGGATAACTTTCTGCGGCTTCTCTATCAGCACTTGCTGCTTCACTTTGCTTTTTTGTGTTATGAAGATAGCTTCTTTCCTTAAACCTCATGAACCAAGCTCTGCTAACTTCAAACTTTTCTTCTACAGCTTCCTTACCTTTTTCATTCTTCATAGAAATGAAGAGAGTTGGGGCCTTGTGCTGAATTGGGCTTTGGCTTAAGAGAATGTTCTTCTATCCAGACTGCTAAAGCTTTCTCCATATCAGCAGTAAGGCTGTTTTACTTTCCTATAATTCATGTATTCACTGGAGTAGCACTTTTAATTAACTTCAAGGACTTTTTCTTTGCATTCACAACTTGGCTAACTGTTTAATTTGAGAGATGTTTCCACAATCCACTTCTCTGACTCCTCTCTTCTATCTGAGGCTCTCACCTCCCTGCTCTCTCTCAGCTTTTGAGAAACAAACCCAAAATAAAACATAATTTATCTTATTGCATCTTGAAAATAAAGTTTAACTGTGTCATTTTATCACGAAGCCTCCTGTTGCCTCTTATGATCTCAGTACCTAACAGTCCCTCTTGAAGTTTTCGAGATATTTTCTCAGAGACAGGTCCCTCCCTAAGATGAATTCTATGCTTACTATTCAGGTAGTAATATTTTCATTTTATTACATTTATTAAGGTGCCCTTCTACAAGGAAGGTTGCTTGCTAATTCTCCTACTAAACCCTAGAATTCATTGCTTTAACAAATATTTTTTGGGGCTACTTACTCATGGACTGAATAAGAAGAATCAGCATTGGACAAGACAAAAAAAAAAGAGATTGCTCTCCTCATGTAGCTAACACTATATTGAGGGAAAACGGAAAAGAAATAAGTAAACTAATTCTTTATTTTGAAAACACTGAATTGTAGTAAGTATCATGAAGAAAATGAAGCAGAGGAATGTATTTGAGAATTTCTAGTTGAGACTCCCTAGATGTGGTGATCAGGGAAGTCTTCTCTGAAAAGGTAACATGTGAGCTGAACTCTGAATGACACAGAAAAGCCAACCATGCACAAGTCCAGAGAAAGTGCAGACCAGTGAGAGGGAAGAGCAAGTCAAAGGTTTCCAGGGAGAAAGAGAGAATGAGGAGAGAGTCACAGTGAGTAAAGGGGAAAATGATAAAAACTGAGGCCAGAAAGGAAGACAGAGGGCCGGTCCCACAGATGTTATAGGCTACTTGTAATAGGGAGGCTTTGAAGAACTTTAAGCAAAGAAATGAAATGAGCTAATTTGTTTATTTATTATTTTGTATTTATTTTTGTTATTGTTTTTGAGACAGAGTTTCGCTCCGTCGCTCAAGCTAGAGTGCAGTGGTGCTCTCTCTGCTCACTGCAACCTCCACCTCCTGGGTTCAAGAGATTCTCCTGACTCAGCCTCCTGAGTAACTGGAATTACAGGTGTGTTCCACCATGCCCGGCTAATTTTTGTATTTTTAGTAGAGACGGGTTTTTGCTGTGTTGGCCAGGCTGTTCTCAAACTCCTGACCTCAAGTGATTCACCCACTTTGGCCTCCCAAAGTACTGGGATTACAGGTGTAAGACACCACACCCAGCCTAGTTTATATATGTAGAAGATTACTCTGGATACTGCTTGAGGAATTTTATATTAGATGGAGAGACCAAGAGTGGAAGCAAAGAACCAGGTAGGAGGCTATTACTATTGTCCAGGCAAGAGATGATTGTGGCTTTGACAAGGTTGGAAATGAGATGAGGAGAAGACAGATTTGGGGTAAGTTTTAGAGATAGAACTGCATTTTTGCTATTAGTGGATTGTGGGGGGTGGTCAGCTAGGTCTGCCCAGTCCATAAGCATTTTTATTTCAACATCTGGAAGTGATGTTATACATTTAATGAAGGAGATGTAAATGCGATTTACTGAGCAGCTAAACAAGCAAGCATTACACAGAGAAAACTAAAAGCACTAAAATATGGCTCTGGAATTAACTTCTAATAGCTCCTTCCTAGGAATCAGTTAAAGATATTATGTGAGTTTTTTCTTTTGTTTGTGTTTTCTGGTTTCTTCTAAAATATAAGATCCTTGAGGGCCAGGACTTCTGTGTTCTAATCAGTAATGTATGTCCAGCATCTAGTATAGGCTGCCTAGCAGAAGAAGGTATTCAATAACTCTTGATTGCCTTTTTTACTCAGTACCATACTGTATTCTTCTGGTAACAGACCAATCAACATCACACTAAGATTTCTACTAGTGATAAAAGAATATTTACTGAGTGCTTACTACGTACCAAGCACTGTTGTTAGCCCTTTGCATTTAGAGATGGATAAAATCTCCATCACACTAGAGCAGAACAGAACTTGTGAAATAAGTGCTGTGTTCTGATTTTAAATATGAAGAAACTGAGGCACAAAACGATTAAGTAACTTGCCCAAGATTGTTCTGCTAGAAAGTGGTAGAGATAGGATTTTATTCTAGATCCTCTTCGGCTTGCATTTACTACACTAGACATTCCCTTTCTTCCTCAATGCTTTTAATACAAATTACAGGGCATTCTTAGTTTCTTGGGTGCCACAGTTAAAAGTCTAAGCTCCGTGAAGTATGGGGTACTGATTGTTACTGAGACTCACTTTCCTCTGGTCCTGTGACTGTTGGGGTTTTTTTGAATGAATTCTTGCTGTGTCAGCTCCCTATTAGCCTTTTCTGTTCTGCTCTAGTGGGATGGAGATTTTATCCATCTCTAAATCTTGGCAGGACTCAGATCTTCCAGATTGAGGTTGGGCTTGAGGAAAATCTCCCGAATGTGCAGAAAAATGGCCGCTGGAGGCTTCCTATGCATCACTCTCAAATGTCCTCTTGGGCTCCAGCTCTGTGGGGTTTTGCTCTAGAACCACATCAGAACCACTAGCCCAGGTCACAGGTGCTCAGAGGTGCAACAGCAACCCACAACTGGGGAGATACTGGTGAAAGATGTAGGGAGAAAGAGATGGAAGCTGGGCCTTCAGGGATGCAGAGGAGGGAAACACTGGTCCCTTCCTCTCAGTTCCAGATGTCACCGATCCCTGTTTGCTTTTTATCTGTTTCATGAGCAAAGAGGGTTGTGTTAAAGAATGTCTTTCTTCTTCAAGGACATAGCAAAGGCCTGGAACTAGTTGCTGGGTAGTGAGTATTAATGACTAAAGCATGGGACACATTAAGCACGTTGCCTGACACATAATAAATGTTCGATAAATGTTAGCAATTATTGTTATTGTTAATATTTGTTAGAATATCATGTTAAAATGACATATTACATTTTTAAGCATAAGTGTGTGCCATCTGTGATAGATAAAACTCTGCCTCAAAGCAGGGTTTGGCCCTAGTTCCTGTGGAAAGCCCGTTATTCTGGGAACTGATTCTGCCATCCATGATAGGGGCTTGCTCTTGGATCCCAGTAACAGGCTTCACAAGAAATGTTTTCTTACTTCATGTTTAGAATCATAATTTTACAAGATTGCAGCTGACGTTAGAAGTCATTTCTGTCTAAGTTAGGTGGCCTCTGATGTGCTTATAGAGCACCTCGTACTTAGACCTGCTCTGCTGCTAACATTACTGGGATAGAATTAACATGTTAGTTAGCAGTATCCCCCACTAGACTGTCAGTTCTTTGAGAACTGGGACTGCATATTGTTTACCAATATGCACAGGTGTTATACCTGGCCCATTTCAGGAGCTCAAAAAGTATTGATTGAGTAAATAAATATGTGAATACCAGCCACCACTTATCTAGAAATGAAATTTCTCCGTAAAACATCCTTAATTTGTAACTATGCAGCTGTTTCTGGAATCCTCTAGAAACAGGGAAATCATAGTTTTCCTGCTGCTAGAAAGTTCTTTTTGTTTAATCAATACCAAACCTACTACAACTTCTACCCATTGGTACCCATAATCTGATGTAGCCAAGTAAGTTGCATTCCATTCTGTTCTATTAACAGCTCCTCAAATCGTTTCCTTCTCTGGCCTTCCTACATGTTTCTCTTTCTATCAAGGAGACTTTGTCACCACTTTTGGCTTCACAAAAATCTATTCCACTTTTACGTTCTAACTTTAATGTCATTTTTCTAACAACTTCGTATGAACCATGTTCTCACTGTTATTCTCTTTCATAGTCTTTTGTTCATTTCCCTCTCTGTACTTTTCACAATTTATAATTATGTATGTATCAATCAGGACAGAAATCCAATACAAATTAACTTAATCCATAGAAAGAAATCTGTTGCCCTACCTAACCTGAAAGCCATCTTTAGATCCAGAAGTTAACTTGCAAATCCAGGACTCTTTCTCTTTGAATCTCCTAAATTCTGCCTTATTCTATGTTACCATCATTTATTTTTAAGTAGCTTTTTTCCCTATGAGATGGCAAAAATGGTCATTGTCTCTTCCAGTATTATACCTCTTTATGGACCATGGTTCCTAAGAAAAGAGTGTAATTGTCTGCCAAGTGACTTATGCAAAACTTCTGGGCATGAACTAAATGTCATATCTTAGATCACGTGGCCATGGTTAAACCAATCACTGAAAGCAGAGGTCATGGATGGACCAGGTCTGGACCACCTGCCCATTTTGGGCTCAGTGGATATGTAGGGAAATTTGTGAGACCAGGACTTTAGGAAACTATGCGCTCCTTTATGAAAAGTAATGGACCATTTCTCAAAGGAAGAGATCCTGGGCAAGCACAAAATATGGGGTTTTTATAATAACCCCCTTTTGTTGTTGTTCTTATTAAATACTCATTTTCCCCTCAACTAATACATGCTATATTAGCAGGAGTCATTTCTGTTTTCTTTGTCTTTAGCCAGAGAACATAGCACATAGTGGACACTCAATTTATTGAATGAATTAATGTTTGAAATGTGTCTTCTCTTCTTTAGACTAAAGCCCACTCCCACTCTGTTCTTGAAACCTTTCTTCATATCACCTTGTTTTCATCATTGCCTGAAATTACCATCAAATTTTGGATCAACCCCTACCATGAATGAAGTCTTGGACTTTGGGAAAACAACTCTGAGCCAGAGATTCCTCATCTGTCAAGTGGGATAAAAGATTTCGACATTAGCTTTGGAGAAGATTCAATGAGATAATAAAAGTGCTTTGTAGATTACTCCATATGAGAGTTAAGGTAAAAGTAGTATGACCTGCTAATGGGCTCTCCTGAGAGGTGCTTTCAGATTTGGTCGTCCAGTGAATGCGTGAAAATCAGAGGTTGAAGATTCCTTATATTGAACTCAAATTTAGTACCTCTGGAAAGCTTTCCAAACCCTTTTCTGGTGTTGGCATTGTATTTTTCAAGATCCCACTGCCTACTGGAGATTCCCAACTCTGACCCAGAGATCTGAAAGAAAGGACCATGCTCACTTCTGCAACATGCAGCACCATGGAGAGAATGGGAAGCCCATGACACAGATTGGCAGGGATACCACTGCACATATACTGCTTCATAGTTAGTTCTTTGCTTTAACCTTCTCTCTGTTATAAATGATGCCTAATCCATGTAATGAAAGAAAAAAAGCCTGTAAATCTTAAGACAGGTTGTTTTTGTCTTGGTATGAAAATAAAAACCCTAATGCAAGATAGGTTCACCTTCCGACGTAAACATGTTGATTAAATATATTCAAGTGTCTAAGCACTTAACAAAAGCTTTCCTAACTTGAATCAAACATCTCTTATCACTCTCTTGAAGGTTCTGGTCTAGCCTTGGTGAAATGCTTGCAGTTCCTCAAACTTGTCTTCTATATCTCTGTTCTTTCTGGGTTTTAATGTTCCCTCTGCTGTCCCTTTTTCCTCACTATCTCTTCTTTTTTCTGTAGTTCATTTCTTCCAGGAAGTCTTCCTTGGTCATCACCACAAAGGATGTGGTGATGCTTGTACTTACCATCTTGTCAATGAGGGCAGGACGCCTATTTGTCTATATTTTTCATCCCTCAATTTTCAATACAAAAAGTGTATGGCACATAGTAGGTACTCGGGTATTGTTTTTCCAATAAGTGAGCTTCCAACTCCAGATAACAAGAAGATACATCTTCTACTCAGAAATAAAATTTCAAGCATAACCCATTTTTTGTCCCTCTATCAATCTGGGTCTTTTCAATAAGGTCATTTAAGAGTCATCATTTTCCACCCACACACATGGAATTTGAACAGCGGCTTGTGACATTTGGAACGGATTTAGAGATCTTGGTGATTATTTGGATGGATTTGTATTATGTTGCAGTCCCCATAGCATGTCAAGCCTTTGATCAATATACAGAGTAGACGTGGGCCAACCAACTGATAGGAGCTAGCAATGGGCCCAGAGCATCCTTTCCTAGGAACTAAGATACATGTGGCCTTTTCTGTACTACTTTGGCCACATTCTTGAGTGCTCATGTTCTCTACAATCAGGGTCATGACTTTTTTAGGGATGCTGACAAATACAAACTCACCAGGGAAATTCTAATCATCCCTAAGCTAGCTGGAGCTCTCTAACCATGAGTCGTAACCTTAATAAGTATAAGTAGATGCCATCTGTCCATCCACCTCCGCACGGCTGCACTAGCCCCTTCTTTGTCTGCTCTGTCTGGGACAGTTGCCAACTTCCTATTAGGGGCCTTTCTTAGAGCAAGGAGAGGGCCTCATGTTTCTCACTAGGTCCAGGTCTTGTCCTTCAAGTGAATGAAAAAGCAACAATGTGTCTCACTGATTTGAGGGTACTTCCCAATCTATCCCCTTTTCCAGGGATTCAAAGATTTACACTTTTGAAATCATTCCCTTGGGTTATAGTAGTATTCTACCCAAAGATCCCTGAAAATGTGTTCATCAAATAGGACTCTTTTACTTTCAAGTGATTGAAAACCCAAATCAAACTGCCTTGAGAGAAAATGGAAACACATTGGTTCATATCACTGAAAAGACTGGGGGTAGTGCTGGCTTCAGACAGAGCTTGATTTAAAGGACCTAACAAGTTTTCAGGAACCAATTTTCTTTCTACATCTCCTCCTTTAGCTGCTCTGTGTTAACTTCCTCCCAGCCAGCCCCCTTGGGGGACTCTAGTAGCAACTGACTTCTGTTTCTTCCAGTTCCATGTGTAGCTCTTGTGCCCTTGTGCTCAAGCAAAAGTGGCATAATTGACCTTGATTGGAGGTAAATGTCTCATCCTGGGTCACATGCCCATCCCTAAATGAATCACTGTGATTGGGGAAATAAGATGTCCTATTGGGTTAGGCCTGAGGTCATATACCAAAGGGCAGAGTTAGCACCAAAAATGTGCATGGAGTGGGAGTGTGGCACTAATTGTTCCTCAAAGGACATTCAGAATGCTACTTCTAGAAATAAAAAATAAAAAAGCAAAATAAAATAGATACTGTGCAGCAAAAAAAAAAAAAAAAAACAAAACAAAAATGGCAAAATTTTACCACAGAATGAACCCATGCATCAAAACCCTTAAAAATGTTTATTCTTTCTCCCTACTTCACATTCTCTCTCATAGGTAATATTATATGTGTATGAATATATACCTACACATACACACACACATATATCAACACCAGATATACAAAGATTTATGTTCAAAGCCACAGAGATGATCATTGCATTATTATCTAAACAAGAGGGAGTTGGCTACTTATATTATGAGAAAATCAAATAATGAATTGCTAAAATGGTATTTCTCAAGAACATTTCATGGCATAAAAAAGTGATCATAATATAAAAAGAGGTAAATTAAATGAATATAGTATGTGGAAATTATGTTTTAAATACGTATTCATAAAAATATAGACGTTAAGAGCAACATGTTAGCAATGGTTATCTATGTTTTCAGGGTTTTTAAAAAATATTTTCTTAATTTCTTTTACAATCAGAAAAAATAAGCTAGTTCATTTTTAAGGTAAAATGTTACCTGGGGTTGTACAGTCACATTGCTCAGATTACCAACACCAAGCAGGGTTTTGAGGTCAGATAAATTTTGACGAAGAGAATATTTCAGGGAAGGTTTATTATATAGAGGTGTTCCCTGAAAGGATATACAGAAAAATATTCTGTGAGTCGACTAAAAGAAAGAAGAACCAAAAACCTGGGGCGGGTAACAAGAAGCATAGCAAAGAGGAATAGCTGTATGCTGAGTGGGCTCAAATTAGTTCTGGGTGGGCCCAGATTAGCTTGGCCAAAATTATTTCACTTCAAAAGGCTTCTACAGAGGTGGACATCATCCTTAGCTCATTAGAAAAAGTGATATGTAAAGCATGACTGAGACTAATAAGCCCTGTGATTCAAGGCATGTGAGGGCAGCAGTATTGTCCCATGAGCTTTGGGCATGGGAGAGACTTCTCACAACTTTCCCCAAACCTGCCATTACTCTGAGGAACAGCTTGAACAATTATAGAAACCACAATAATTAAATGCCTTATGCATGTGTTATAAGGCATTCTATACTTTTCAAAAGTATCCTACCTCTTCTAATCTTTAAAAACTCTGTGACCTAGAAAGTACCCATGTTCCCATTTATCAGATAAGGAAGGCAAGGCTTTGGAAGAGAAGAAAGCTTAGTTGGAGAAAATTTTAATTAAGATGTTGGATTTGCATTCAAGCTGATTTGGGGGTATGTTGTGAGAAGAGGGCAGGCAATTTTGTGGACCCCACAAGGTTAGGAGCTAAAGTATAGCCATGCCTCATGGAGCCTACAAAAAAAGGATCGAGTACTCAAGCTCTTCTCGGGAGCAACATTATACGCTTTCTCCTCTCTGCTCCTCTCTACCAGTGGGTCTCATTCTTCTTCAGATCTTCCTCTACTTCATCATCTTGCACGTGGCCCAACATTGTCCACCTGCCCTGAAAACTTGATGGCCTTACAAATCCAGGGGCCACCACCAACCAACCTCTGTGCATCTTAGTTCAAACCCCCAAGGGCAAGAACCTTGCTGGCTCAATACAGCCTTTGAATAGGACCAAGACTAAAGTAAGATATTCTGAGACCCAAAATACTGAAAAGATCATATTGCCCACCTCCATGAATAATTGAAAATAAAGACAAGACTATTTCATAAAATACTATTTTATATACTATTACATGTGGCAATGTTTTGACACACACACGCACATAAAAAACCTTTAGGACAGGCATCCCCAACCTCCTGGCCATAGACTGTTACTGGTCTGTAGCCTGTTAGGAACTGGGCCATACAGCAGAAGGTTAGCAACAGGCAAGTGAGTAGTCTTCCTTCCTTCCTTCCTTCCTTCCTTCCTTCCTTCCTTCCTTCCTTCCTTCCTTCCTTCCTTCCTTTCCCCTCCCTCCCTCCCTCTCTCCCTCTCTCTCTCTCTTTCTCTCTCTCTCTCTCTTTCTCTCTCTCTCTCTTTCTCTCTTTCTCTCTTTCTCTCTCTCTCCTTCCTTCCTTCCTTCCTTCCTTCCTCTTTCTTTTCTTTTCTTTTCTTTTCTTTTCTTTTCTTTTCTTTCTTGCCTGTTAGGAACTGGGTCATACAGCAGAAGGTTAGTAATAGGCAAGTGAGTAGCCTGCCTGCCTGCCTTTCTTTCTTTCCCTCCCTCCCTCCCTCCCTCCCTCCCTCCCTCCCTCCCTCTCTCTCTCTCTCTCTCTCTCTCTTTCTTTCTTTCTTTCTTTCTTTCTTTCTTTCTTTCTTTCTTTCTTTCTTTCTTTCTTTCTTTCTTTCTTTCTTTCTTTCTGCCTCTCTCTCTCTTTCTTTCTTTCTGCCTCTCTCTCCCTTTCTTTTTTTTTTTCCTGACAAGGTCTTACTTCATCACTCAGTCTGGAGTGCAGTGGTGCAGTCTCAGCTCACTGCAACCTCTGCCCTCCCGTTCAAGCGATTCTCCTGCCACAGCCTCCCAAGTAGCTTGGTTTATAGGCACGTGCCACCACATCTGGCTAATTTTTGTATTTTTTGGTAGAGTCAGGGTTTTGCCATGTTGACCAGGATGGTCTTGAACTCCGAACATCAAGTGATCCACCTGCCTTGGTCTCCCAAAGTGCTGGGAGTACAGGCGTGAGCCACTACACTTGGCCAAAGCTTCATCTGTATTTATAGCCACTCCCCATTGCTCGCGTTATCCCCTGAGCTCCAACTCCTGTCACATCACTGGTGGCATTAGATTCTCAAAGAAGTACAAACCCTAGTGTGAACTGCGCATGCAAGGGATCTAGGTTGCACACTTCTCATGAGAATCCAGTGCCTTATATTCTGTCACTGTCTTCCATCATCCCCAGATGGGGCAGTCTAGTTGCAGGAAAACAAACTCACGACTCCCATTGATTCTACATTATGGTGAGTTGTATAATTATTTCATTATGCATCATGATTTAATAATAATAAAGTGCACAATAAATGTAATGCACTTAAATCATCCCGAAGCCATCCCCACCCAACCCCAGTCCGTGGAATAATTTTCTTCCGTGAAACCGGTTCCTGGTGCCAAAAAGTTTGGGGACCGCTGCTTTAGGAAAGAGGGAGTTTCTATATATTCAAGTTCTTTCAAAATGCCTCATATTATGGAACAGTCTCTCAACTTCATTTTGAACATAAGAGGACTGTTTAGGGAAGGTATGTTAGGCTATAACTGCCTGAGTTAATGCTGGCATGGGATAACTCAGAGGTTACCTGGCAGAATTGATTTAAAAAAAAGGAGACAAAGAAATTCAACACAGGTTTACTACTTATTATGATAATGAACCCATAATTATTATGAATATGAGCCCATAATTCTAAATGTTCAATATTGCTGTAAACAAGCTTTTTAAAAGTCATTTTAATGTGCAACGGAATAAGTGCTAACATTGTGGAAATTGTAAATATACACATATAAAAACCTCAAAGATCCTGGTATTATGAAAATGGGTCCTAGTATGCTTAAGATAAAATATTCAGTGACCGGTTATATGAGGATTCAATAAATGCTCTATCACTAACAAAACATGCAGAAATGTAAATGATGTTCTCTAAAAATGAACTTTTTGAGTTTTAAATGCATAAGGGATTCAAAAAATAGTTCTAGTGAAAACAAAAGTATTCATGTCAAAGATACTTTTTTGCATAAAGGAAAATAAAACTATTTATTGACCACTGTTCACAAGTATTTACAATAAAGTAAACAATATACATTTACATAACATTCTGATTACTGCAAAGTTGTTTTTCCTCACTTTTGCTGAATCAGTAAAGCAAATACTGAAAAGATTGAGCCTACATGTAAGGAATGAGTTGGGATAAGAAAAAAAAAAAAATGCAGGTCAGCTGAGTGCAGTGGCTCACGCCTGTAATCCCAGCACTTTGGGAGGCTGAGGTGGGCAGATCACAAGGTCAAGAGATCAAGACTATCCTGGCCAACATGGTGAAACCCCATCTCTACTAAAAATGCAAAAATTAGCTGGGTGTGGTGGCACGCACCTGTAGTCCCAGCTACTTGGGAGGCTGAGACAGGAGAATCACTTGAACCCGGGAGGAAGAGGTTGCAGTGAGCTGAGATCATACCACTACTCCAGCCTGGCAACAGAGCGAGACTCTGTCTCAAAAACAAACAAACCCAAAAAAAGAAAACCCATGCAGGCCAATAGGTTGGATTACAAACCATTATTCACACATTTATGGCAGAAGGTCCTAAACTGCCAACATCTCTAACCATCTGATTAGGTTTCTATAAGCCAAATCTTAGATATTCCATGAATCTGACCTTTTAGTCAAGGTAGCAACAGGGATTTCAACATTTGTTAAGGAATGTCCCAATAGAGACATTTTTAAATGTTCACTTAACTTAGTTGTGTTTAGCTAATTAAAACACACTGGCATTTGTCTAGTTTCCTCATCTGGATGGGGAAACCTCCTGTGATGGCAGTGATAAAATTTTTCCTTTTAGGAATTTTGCAAGCAAACCACTGAATTTATAGATATAGATGCTTTAAAATTATCCAATTTAAATTGTCCTATTAATTAGAATCACTTATTTCACTTGAAGTTTATGACTTCAGGAAAATTTTCAATATAACTTGAAGTGATTATCTCTTATTTTGCTCAGAATAATGGCATCTCAGAAACATGGGTTTACCTGTGATTTTTCATTTTGGTGAATGTTTAAAAATTTACATGTGCATTTTATGTATACACACACACACAAACAAAAAACCTAGAATGGTCCTTAGGCTTATGACAACACAAGTTCTCATTGAGTAATGACTATGGACATAACCCTCAACATTTAGAAAAGCTGTCCTTTAATGCGGAGGAAACGATATACCATGGTATCAAATGTTCTTTTCTGATAAAGGAAGCAACTACAGGAAGCTTTTATTTATTTGTTCAAAGTAACCAGTGCTACGGATGAAAAAAACAAAAACAAAAAACAAAAAACCAACAACTCTTCCAACGCTACTTTCAAAATGAACATATCAAACTGGATTTCCATTAGAATGTAGTTATTTTGTCACACTAGTAAATAAAAAACCAAGACCCAAATTATATATATATATTTGTGTGTGTGTGTATATACACGTGTGTATATACACACACACACGAGAATCCATATATGTATATACATAGACACACACATATATATACACAAAAATGTGAACAATTATTGAACTTCATCTTCTGGACAAGCTTGTCAAGTTAGTCTCTCTTCATAAAAAGCAGCTACAATTTGAGGACATTTCATATTCGCCTCTTTTGAGGCCAGCACTGAGTCTGCCTCATCTGAATCTTTCCATTTCATGAGAAACATCAATTCCCCACTGCCGTCTGTGGCACCAATTATTCTTTCAGGATCAGGACCTCTGGCAAATCCTCTTGGTTTGTCAGCAGTGTTTCTTTTCTTCTTTGATTTGCTGTCATCAGATTCACTGTCAGATAAAGATTTTCTTTTTGTACCATCTTCTTTGCCAGCTTTTTGAGAATTAAGAAAGGCTTCAATCAACTCTACACAATGTAAATTTTCTTCAGGTTCCCAAGTATTGTCAGCATCTGTAAATACCTTCCACTTCAGAAAATATTCCACTTTCCCATTCACTACACGTTGATCTAGATCTAGTACTTTTTCCATCACAAGTTATACAGGCTCTGCCACTTCAAGTTTTTCATTCTTTCCATCTGTTTCTTTCCCATTTTTTGCCATATAGTTTTATTGGAGGCTACTTTATTCACCGCCTCCGAGCTGCTATGGGGTCTCAGGTCTGCAGTGTCTCAGGCCCTGCGCCACTCCAGCTCCAGCCACAATCGAAGTCTGAAGGAGCCTGTGAGCTGCATGCGGGGCGGCACTGGGGAGGGGTGGCACCGCCCACGCCGGGTGGCCAAGGAGCGGGGCCTGATGTCAGAGATACTTTTGAAGAGTTTGGACAAGAGTGTTTTGTGATCTATGAGAAAGAAGAACATACTTCTAAATTGATATATTTTATATATAATTTATAATATGTAAATATAACTACTTAATGAATTAGATACAATATGCATGCATTTAATTATTTCATCTACATACATACCTAAAAGTTTATCACTCACATTGACAAATAAAACTTTCTTCTTGACTTTCTCAATGGGAGAGTAGGGAATGACCTCATATTAGGGCACTCATATTCATGCATATACGACAAATATAAAGAATTCAGGAAAACTTCTGATTTTTGTCATGACTACTATTTTATTTCTTTTTTGAAATATCAAATATCAAAATATTTCAAAAAGATTTTGGGGGTATGTTTGTCTTTGATTCTGCTAGTGCACTATGTGTATGCTTGACCTACTTGTTAACTCTTCTAAGTCTCCTTGGGTCTGTTGTCCAAATATTATCCGGTAGCTGAAATCTAAGAGGAATAGGATCATGTGGTACAAAAGCAGCCACATAGACTTCCTTTTCACGGTCTGGGATAGATCCTTATCCCCTCTATCACTCTCTATAGGGATTAGAATCCCTTTATCCTAGTTTTTGGCCTCCTTTCTACTCAAGGAGTGCAGTAATAGCAAAATCTCATTAACCCCTCTAAGTAGTGTTCTAGTACAAACACTTGGTGGCTTAAAACAACAGGAATTTCTTTTCTGATAATTCTGGAATCCAGAAGTCTGAAATCAAGGTGTTGGCAGGATTAGTTCCTTCTGAAAACTTTGAGGGAAAATCCATTCCATGCCTCTCCTAGCTTCTGGCAACTGCAGGTAATCCTTGGCATTTCTTGGCCCGTAGGCACATGGCTCCACTTTTTGCCTTTGTCGTCACATGGCCTTCTCCCTTGTGTAACTACATTTCAAGTGTCCCTTTCCTTTCTCTTATAAGAACACCAATCACTGGATTAGGACCCACCCTAAGTCCAGGACGATCTCATGGTCATTCTTAATTTAATTGCCCTAAATTAAGAATCTACGAGATTCTTTTTCTGACTAAGATAATCTTCACAAGTTCTAAGTGTTAGCACTTGGACATATTTTGAGGACCACCATCCAACCCACGCTACCTCCCTTACTTTCTAGACAGTAATTAACTATTTTTTGATAATGATACTTTTGAAAACAACACCCAGAAAGCTGCATTTCTACAGCACTTGACTGCTGGGGTAGGCACCTTTTTGATTCGTTATGGAAGTCCGAGCAGTTCCTGGATAAGACAGATAGAGAAAAGAGCCGGTATGGGATTTTACCCAGATTTTTTAACATTATTTTGACTCTACACTGGGGTTAGATGGGGAGCATAGAAATGAGCAGCTGAAAAGGTGAATTTGACTTAAAAATAAACCACAGGCCTGGATTGGATGCCCTTTCCCTGTACTTTTCCTATAATTTACTTGTATTCTTCACAAGACTGAGGTCTGAGAGGGCAGAGGCTGTCTTGTTTACCGTTGTATTCCTAACACAAGCCTGATATAAAGTAGGCAGTCCACAAATATATGTTAAATGGAAAAACAAATGAATGAAAGAAAGGAAACTTCTTTAGCACATTGGGCCATGTATCTAAGACTTCGCTTTCACATGGGGTCCTATCTGCCCAGTCCACACTTCCTCTCACTTGAAGTTCTAGATACTCAAGTTTTAAACACTCCCCAAGAGATTGGCTGTCTATAAGACTGAGGCACCCAATTCTCCATTTTTCTACTGTTTTTTTTTTTAATATGCTTTCCATAAAACAAAAATTAAAATGGGGCTAAGTCAAGAAAACTCCTCATTAATGAAGTCCTAGATTCCCAGATACATATACAAAGAAGAGTGAAATGTAAAGCGCCTCTGTAAAACTTCTAACAGAAAAAAACAATTTTATTAAGGAAGCTGTCCTGGGGAGTGTGTGTGTGTGTGTGTGTGTGTGTGTGTGTGTAGTGAGGGGTGTATTCCTGAATATCAAAACTGAGAGGCCATAGGAGAGATGTATTTTCTAGAAAATCATACTAGAAGTTCAGGTCCCAAAGATAAGATCAAAGTTCAGTCTCACTGGCCTCCCTCCCTCTTCTGTGACCTGTTCCTCCATGGCCTTGACATGCCTTTGCTATTAATTAATGTAATAATTAATAGCAAAGGCATGAGCAGTTATTGGATAAGATAGGTAAACTTATCCATCCCTCCTAGAAGTATTCAAAATTTGATAAGATAGGTCAATGAAGGCCCCATAGCCTTCCAGCTGCAAAGGAATCATTCCTTGTCATTCCTCTGAGTAGCAGTGGAAGTGGGGGTGAGAAATATATTTTCCATGCCATCTGGGTAGACATAGACTCTGCCAATTTGCAGGATCTGTGCAGATATGGACTCTGCCAATTTGTAGGGCCAGCGCTGGGAAACAATATTCTCTCTTCTATTCTATTCTCTTCTCTTTTCTATCTCCTTCCTTCTATGTCTAAATCAACAGTCGCTAGTTTCTGCTATGCTTCTTCACGACATTTTATTCTGTAAATACTTCCTGCTTAGTCCAAAGATGATTAGACAAATCAAACATGACTTACCTTTCTGGCTAATCTCATCAGAACGCATTCCAAATTGGGCAATTAAAAAATGGCACCCAAATTTTATCTCAGTTGTCTTCTTCCCTTTAACCTAGTATAGTTCTGGGCAGAAAGGAGATTCTCAATTTATTCTTAATGTATTGTAAGAGATTAGATTGTCTCTAAGATAAGCAATGAGTTTAATTTAAGTAAATTGTAATTAAAATAGAGAAAAAGAACATATTATTTGAAGAAGGATGGTTCTAGGCTCAACTTGGAACCACAGAATAGTCTGTCACTTTGGGGAAAATTATATAAATTGATTTTCTCATCTGTAAAATGGAGGTGTTAATAAGTAACTTACAGGGTTGTGGCAGGTCTTGAAAGAAAAAAGAAATATATGGGGCTGGGTGCAGTGGCCAGTAATCCCAGCACTTTGGGAGGCCGAGGCAGGCAGATCATGAGGTCAGGAGTTTGAGACCAGCCTAGCCAACATGGTGAAACTCATCTCTACTAAAAATACAAAAATTAGTTGGGTGTGGTGGCGCACGCTTATAATCCCAGCTACTCAGGAGGCCGAGGCAGGAGAACCACTTGAACCTGGGAGGTGGAGGTTGCAGTGAGTCAAAATCATGACACTGCAGTCCAGCCTGGGCGACAGAGTGATATTTCATCTCAAATATATAATATATATACATATTCTATATTATATATAATTATATATAATATACACATATTTTATATTTACATGGTTATATACATGTTATATATTATATATCATATTATATTATATATTATACATATTATATATTATATATACTATATTATACATATTATATATAATATATTATACATATTATATATTATATATAATATATACATATTATATATTATATATATGGAAAATACCTGGCACATAAAAGCTGTTCGTTAAATATAAGCTATCTTTCCTTCTAAGCCCTGAAACTGTTTTGATTTTGAGTAAGAGATTTTTTTTCCCCATAATAAATGTTACATGTAGACACATTTACTCCAGATTTCAATACAGCTGTATTCAGACCCAGACTTGTTTAAAATATCGAAAAAGGAGCATGTATGATTTTCAATATGGGCTTATGCTGTACACATAAGACTTGGGCATTTGACTGTATGTAAATCGTATCTAAAAATTTTTTTTCTACTCTCTCACCTCCCAAAATAGTGGGATCATGTTTCTATTCTCTGGAAGGCTCTCTGACATCCTATCCGAGCCTCCAGCTGCAGATATGCCCCAGCTGGGAAAGGTGAAGATAAGGTGCTTAAACGTTTATGTACTGCATTTCCTCAATTATAAATCCACATTTTCTCATTTTAGTATTTCCGGAGAAGCAACTTATATTCAATGTATGTTTGATATAGTGTTTCTTCTCTCCACTGCAGCCTCAAGCCACTCACCCTTCTATTCTCTGGAAAGTTACTCTTAAATTAACGGTGTATCTCTGGAATTTGTAACACATCTTGGAAACAACTTGCATTTGCCCTCAAGGAGCCAATGAGCTAGTTATCTGCTACCTGAATGTAGATAATCTAAGAATAAATAGTAATGAATACATTTTGAGCGTTTTCTAGCTGCCAGGAACTGTTCTGAGGTGTTATGTATATGAATTCACTTAAGGCTCAAGACAAAACCCATTGTAATGGTAAGATCATTCACCCCATATTATAGATAAGGAAAGTGAGACTCAGAGAAATTAAGGAGCTTCCATAAATTCAAAATGTGTAAGTGGAGCCCTCGCAACATGGTGAAACCCCATTGCCACAAAAACAAAACAAACGAACGAAAATTAGCCAGGCATGCCTGTACATGCCAGTACATGCCAGTACGTGCCTGTAGTCCCAGCTACTCAGCAGGCTGAGGCAAGAGAATCACTTAAGCCTGGGAAGCAAGGCTACAGTGAGCCAAGATGGTGCCACCGCACTCCAGCCTGGAGGACAGAATCTCAAACAAAATAAAACAAAATGAAAACAAAAACAAACAAACAAAAAACCAAAGTGTGTAAGTGGGAGATCTGCCATTTGAGTTCAGGCAATCTGGCTCCAGAGGCTATGCCTTTTACCACCACATCTCACTGCCTCTCTAAATGAGATAATGTCAGTAACAGGAAAATTTAAGTGTATTTATCAAAACCTGTAAATCAAAAATTCTAAATTCTAAGGACCCCCAACCATCTGAATGGACCCCTCCTCTCAGCCAAGGGCATTCAAAAGTTAACCTGCAAAACTTGTTCAGGCCATGATGGGAAAGGGGGAGTCAAACACGCCTCATTATACCCTCCTTCCTTTTGGAATTTAGGAAAAGCCAACCAGAATTAACATCAACACAGACCTTAAGTCTGATAAGAAACATTTAGAATCTATTCTCTCTGAAGCCTGCTACTTGGAGGCTTCATCTGCATGATAAAACCTTGGTCTTTACAACCCCTTATCTTAACCTAGACATTCCTTTTTATTGAAAATAACACTTTCAACCAATTGCCAATCGGAAAAATTTTAAGTCTACCTATGACCTGGAAGTCCCCTCACACTTTGAATTGTCTCACCATTCCAGAACAAATCAATGTAAATCTTACATATATTTGATTGATGTCTTGTGTCTCTGTAAAATGTGTAAAACTAGGCTGTGACTCAACACTTTGACACGTGTTCTTAGGATATCTCGAGGGCTATGTCATGGGCCATTGGTCACTCATATTTGACTCAGAATAAATCTCTTCAAATATTTTACAGAGTTTAACTGTTTTCATCAACAAGTCCATTGAGTGCACTGAGAACAAGGGAGTGGCACGTCATCATTCTGACCCTTGGGGGTGAATTGTCTTGGAATACACACACATGAAACCTAAACATGAAAAATGTGGGGCTCAGAAAGCACCTTCCATATCACAGTATAACTCTAGTGTGGCTGAGTCAAGAGGGGCTCTGTGGAGGGCTCCATTCATGGACTGGTCACATTACTGGAAAGTGGCCTTGAGGGCTACCTCTGAGTTAAGAGGGGTGTGTGTGTGTGTGTGTGTGGAGCAGATAGTACTCAGTTGGCTCCAGCTACCCCTTCCCACTGCCACTAGCAGAACCCAGTCACATCCCAATCTGACTTCAACCAGAGAGGTCCCATTTTTAGTTGACCTGCTCTTGTCAAACTCAGCAAAGACTTTCATCCTGTCAAGTCAATTCTCAGTCCTTTCCTTAACTTGTCTTTTAGCCCATGCCTCCATCCTTGACCATCTCAGCTGGGAGTGACTATGTTTGGAGCTTCCATGGCTATTTCCTATAGTATTGTGGTACTTATCACAATTACCAGCTCTGTGTAAATGTGTCTTACCAGTAAAAGTCCCCCACTGGACCCTAAATTATTTCAGGGCAGTAATACCATTCACCTCTGTGCCCCCAAAGCCTGGCACACAACTGCTGCTCAAATGCTCAATGACAGTGGTTGGACACCTGGTATATTAGTCCCTTCTCACACTGCTATAAAGAACTACCAGAGACTGAGTAAATTTATGAAGAAAAGAGGTTTAATTTACTCACAGTTCTGCAGGCTGAACAGGAAGTGTGGCTGGGAGGCTTCAGGAAACTTATAATCATGGTGGAATGCAAAGGGAAAGCAAGCACATTTTACCATGGCAGAGAAGGAGAGACAGAGAAAGCAAAGGGAGAAGTGCCACACACTTTCCAACAACCAGATTTTGTGAGAACTCACTATCATGAGAACAACAAGGGGGAAATACATCACAGTGATTAAGTCACCTCCCACCAGACCCCTCCTCCAACACTGAAGATCATAATTCAACTTGAGATTTGGGTGGAGACAAAGAGCCAAACCATATCATTCTGCCCCTCCCAAATCTCATGTCATTCTTACATTTCAAAACACACTCATGCCCTTCCAACAGTCCTCTGAAGTCTTAACTCATTCCAGCATTAACCCAAAAGTCCAAGTCCATAGTCTCATCAGAGACAAGGCAAGTCTCTCCTGCCCATGAGGCTGTAAAATCAAAACCAAGTTAGTTACTTCCAAGATACAATGGGAGTGCAGGCATTGGTTAAATGCTCCCATTTCAAAATAAAGAAATTGGCTAAAACAGAGTGCTTACAGGCCCCATGCAAGTCCAAAACCCAGCAGGGCAGTCATTGAATCTTAAAGCTCCAAAATAATCTCCTATGACTCCATGTCTCACATCAAGGGTGCGCTGATACAGAGGATAGGCTCCCAGAGCCTTGGGCAGCTCTGGCTCTGTGGCTCTGCAGGGTACAGCCACTGCAGCTGCTCTCATGGGCTGGTGTTGAGTGCCTGCAGGTTTTCCAAAAGCACAGTGAAATTTGTCAGTGGTTCTACAATTCTGGGGTCTGAAGGATGGTGACCCACTTCTCACAGATCCACTAGGCAGTGCCCCAGGGGAACTGGGGGAAGCAGACATGTTTTACCATGGCAGAGCAGGAGAGAGCAAAGGCGGAAGTGCTACTGACTTTTTTTTTTTTTTTTTTTTTTTGAGATGGAGTCTTACTCTGTCGCCAGGCTGGAGTGCAGTGATGTGATATCAGCTCCCTGCAACCTCTGCCTCCTGGGTTCAAGCGATTCTCCTGCCTCAGACTCCTGAGTAGCTGGGACTATAGGTGCATGCCACCATGCCCAGCTAATTTTTGTATTTTTAGTACAGATGGGGTTTCACCATGTTGGCCAGGATGGTCTCAATCTCGACCTCGTGATCCACCTGCCTTGGCCTCCCAAAGTGCTGGGATTACAGGTGTGATCCCCCACACCCGGCCTGTGCTACATACTTTTAATCAACCAGATCTCATGGAGAACTCACTATCATGAGAAGAGCAAGGGGGAAATCCACCTCCAAGTTCCAATCACCTCCCACCAGGCCTCTCCCCAACCCTGAAAATTATAATTCAACAAGAGGTTTGGGTGGGAACACCAAGTCAAACCATATCACCTGAGTTCTTATCATCTTCTGCCACTAAACCTTAGGCAAGTCACTAGACTTCTATGCCTCAGTTTCTCCATCTGTCAGGTGACTAGAAACATTGTCTAGCATATAGTAGGTACCCAACAAATACTTTTGGATAAATAAATGAATGAATACATTAGTGACTATAAACACATATCTATTTCTACCTGCAAATAAATTGAAGATTAAGTAGGCTACTGTGGTCAAAAGCCTGCTGGAGAACTAATAACTACGCAGTAAGCATCAAATATTTTTTAATTTCAGAATGTAGTAGGCATGACCAAGATGCCTAACAGAATGGCTATTGCAGTATCCTAATATGACTCCCAATGATCTCCATCTCCTTGTATTCATACTTTTGTGAATCTGGGATGAACTGTGTGATTAACAGAATACTGCAGAAGTTACAGTGTGTGATGTGTGTCTGCCAACACGAGATTTAAAAAAAAAAAAAAATGCATGGTCACCTCTACCTTGGGTTTTGCATTGCTTCTTCTGGGGAAAGCCAGCCACCATGTCAGGAGAAGACTCAGCTCTGTGGAGAGGCCTAGAAGAAAAGAAACTAAGACCTCCACCAACAGCCAGTACCAGCTTGCCAGCCACGTGAGGGAGCCACCTTAGAAGTAGATCCTCCGGCCTCCATCAGGTCTTAGAGCAACTGCAGCCCCAGCTGACATCTTGAGTGTCACCTCATGAGAGACCCTAAGGAAGATCATGCACCTAAACTGCTCCTCAACTCCTGACCCAAAGAAACTGTGAAATAAGATAATTTTTTTTTTTTTTTAGATGGAGTCTCGCTCTGTCACCCAGGCTGGAGTGCAGTGGCGCAATCTCTGCTCACTGCAAGTTCTGTCTACCAGGTTCAAGCCATTCTCCTACCTCAACCTCCCAAGCAGCTGGGACTACAGGCGCCTGCCAGCACGCCTGTCTAATTTTTTGTTATTTTTAGTAGAGATGAGGTTTCACTGTATTAGCCAGGATGGTCTCGATCTCCTGACCTCGTGATCTGCCCGCCTTGGCCTCTCAAAGTGCTGGGATTACAGGCGTGAGCTACCGCGCCCAGTCAAAAGAGGATAAATTTTAATTGTTGTTTTAAGCCACTAAGTCTTGGGGTAATCTGTCATGCAACAATAGGTAACTATTATAAAGAAAAAACATAACCACCCCCCAAATGGTAAGAATATGAAATGAAGCACACAGAGGTCTTAATATGTGGTAGTCTATTTTACCCATCAGAGAATCTTCACAGTATAAGAGAAATCATCCATGTCAGCTGCTGGATACAGGTGGCCCAGGAAGCTTCACAGTGGGTACAAGTTCAATCAGAGGTAGAGAACCCTGACTGAGCTGGTTTGAGAATATGCTCTGGGCATGCACTTTCTGCCTCCACTCCCTCTCACCTACAAGCCCCCAGTGGAGAATAATGACCTCACAAAGTGATCTGAAGAAATAGAGGATACAGTGCCAGCCCCTCAGAAAGCTGAGACAAATTTCTTGCATTGGCCACAGGGCTGAGATAGTCCATATAGTAACTTAATGAAAATAAAGGAAAGGTACCCCCTCCTCCCTGCAGGTACAGCCCCACTACAGGGCACTGACACAAAGAACAAAATATGGCCTGGGTTTCACTCCCTGTGAAATCCTTCTGCAGGGCACAGCCAGCCCCTAGACTGATTATATTGATTGACTGGTGCACCCAATTTTGATGCTTTATCCCCAAGCCCTTCTCCCTTACTCCACCATCTCCTACAGAGCAAGTGAGTGATCCACAGACAGCTCCCAGACTTTGTGTCAGCACTTGGAGAAGGGTGGAGGCACGTTCTGCCCACACTAGAAGCAGAGTAGGCACTGCAAAGCAGAGCACACAGCCTCGTGCTGCCTGGGACTACGCCAGATTTGTGAGCCCTGGCTCTGAGGGGCAGCCTTTATTTTTAGCAGGTAATCAGCCCTCGTTTTGTTCCTTTAGGCGAAGCCCCACCCTTGTCTAAAGGGCCCATGTAATTAGTACCTCTCTAGCTCTAATTCCCTCCCTAACTGCCTGTAATTATCATCCAGCTGACCTTTGTTCCCTTAATTGCTGTTTGACTCCTGATCCCTGAATACCACTCTGCCTTCTCGCCCTCCCCTCCGTTCTGACTCAAGGACCTATTGTATACGGTACAGTATTTGTTTTTACTCACCCTAGGGAGTCTTTGGAATCCCCACTTCTCTGCTATTTGAAACACCTCTTCCTGAAAACAACTCTCATTTGCAGAACACTACTTTAAACTACTTTCTCCTGCTTAGCCTTGCCGGCTTCTTAGAAATCATGTTTCAAGCCAAGAGAATGAGTATTACCAGACTCCTTTTATAGGAGAGAAAATGGAGGCATAAAGTAACTCAGGGACTTGCTTATTATTGTGCAGCTAGTTACCGATGGAGAAAGACCATATTGCAAGGGAAAAGCTATTTGCACTTGACACTGTATCCTGTTGCTTCCCTGCTTCTCCCAGTTGGAGAAGTTGAACTGCCTCAATGATTCTAATTTCTGACCTGTACTCTCTTACCACCAGTCATGCCACTTACACTTGTTTCTAATCTCAACTTTGAGTTTTCTGAATTTGAGGAGTCCTTTTACCCTCTCACCTGCCCCAAAATACTACATAATAATAGTAAAAGGTATCGTTTTCTGACCAACTGTCATTCATCAGGTATCATTCTGAGGTCTTATACAGAGCATTTCATTATAGCCTCCCCTCAACTCTATGAAGCATTACTATGTCCATCCCCTCTTCATATTCAGAGTCTCTACTCCAGCTATTGCTATTGCTTCTCCATCTCTGCATTTTCAACTTTTCTCACTCTAATGGGTCATGCCCATCAGCAAGCAAATGTGACTATCTCCCATCTTCAAAAAATGACCTTTTGACTTACATCCCTCCAGTGATGACCTGTTATTCTCTTTCCACTTACAGGGCAATTTCTCAGAAAAAGTAGTCTGTATTTTGTATGCTAATTTCTCCCCTCCATTTTCCACTGAAGCCATTCCAAATCGTCTTTTCTGCCTACCACCCTTTTGTCAAGGTCATCAATGGCTCCTATGTAGCTAAAGCCAATGGTCAATTCTCACTCTTCATCTTACTTATCAGCATAATTGGACACAGTTGATCTCTCCCTTCTTTTTGACACACTCCTAGACTCCCAGGCTTTCAAGACATCACTCTCTCTTGCTTCTCCTACCTCTGTGGTCATTCGTTTTTAACATCCTATGCTGAATCCTCCTCATCTCCCTAGCTCAAGATTTAGATCTCAGTTTTCCCTTTCTATCAGTGCTGACTCCCCAGGTCATCCCAAGTCTCGTGGTTTTATATACCATCCACATGCTGATAACTACCAAATTTTCATTTCCAGCATTGACCTTACCTATGAACTTCTATGACATGCCCCCTCCCACTTCACCATTAACCACAAGTAAAAGCTACCTGAGACCTCCCCAGAAGCCTAGCAGATGCTAGTGCCATGCTTATACAGTCTGCAGAACTGTGAGCCAATTAAACTTCTTTTCCTTATACATTGTCCAGTCTCAGGTATTTCTTTATAGCAATGCAAGAACAGCCTAACACACTGGGCGACATTCCTTTCTGAGTATATCTGTGATCTGATTATGTTTCAGGCTGACTGATACTTTTACTATCTTGGTCTAAGAAGCCACCACTGTTGCCTCTATCATTAAATAGAAACCTAACTGCTCTCTCTCCTTTTCTTTGCCACCTCTTCACATAGTTTATACACCACAGGACAGCCAGACCATGACAGCCCTCTGCTTTAAACCCTTTAATCATCCCATCTCACTCAAATTCCAAAGTTCTTATCAAGTCCTACACAGCCCTATATGACCTGGCTCTGCAGTATCCCTCTGAGCTCACCTCGTATTACTCTCTCCTCTGCTCAGTCTGCTCCAGCCAATTTTTTTCCTTGACATATCAAGCAAGTTCGGTCTCAGGGTCTTTAAATTTACCATTCTCTCCGCTTGCATGTATCTTTCACCAGGTATCTATATGGCTTTCTCTTTTGCTTCATTTAGGTCATGGCTTTAACATTACCTTATTCTGGCCTTCTTTGGCCACGGTGACAGACATGAAGTAGGCCCTCATGATGCCCACCTTCTAGTGTCCATGCCCTTGTCTAATCCTTCCTATAGAGGGTGGGTGGGATCTGTGATGTGCCTACAGAAAATGGAATATGACACTACTATGATTATATTACATTAAATAAGACTCCATCTTGCTATCAGACTCACTTTAGAAACTAGTTCCCTTGCTGGCTTTGAAGAAACAAGCATCTATGTTAGGAAGTCCAGTGGCAAACAGCTAACGGCAGCTTCTAGGAATTTGAAGGGGACCTCTGACCAGATCAACAAGAAAACAGAAGTCTCAGTTCTAGAGCAGTAAGTAAATAAATTTTACCAAAAATCAGAGTGACTTTAGAAATGAATTATTCCTCAGTTGGGCCTCCAGATGAGAACACAGCTTGGCTGATACCTTGATTGCAACATTAGAATACTCTAAGTAATGGACTCATCTAAGTCATGTGTGGATCTTTACCCATAGAATCTATAAGATAATAAGTGTGTATTTTTAAGCCATCCAGTTTTTGCCAATTTGTTGTACAGCAACAGATAACAAATACAACCTTCATATGAAACCTCCTTCTCCATCATCTCTTTTCTCTTCCCTTGTTTTATTTTTCCCTATATTTACCTCCATCTGATACTGAAAATTTTTTTACTTGTATATTGACTTATCATCTTTCCCCTCCAGCAAAATCCAAAAGGATTCATAACTATATCTCCAACCTTGATGACTGATTTATGACAGAAATTCAATAAGCATTTTTAAATGAGTGTGTGAACGAATGAATGATTTTCCAGTAATAATAGCTACAGTTTTATGTGTACCATAGCTCAGTGCTTCTGTGGTAAATGACCCAAGCTTTTTTTCCTAATACATCATAGAGCAATTCTTTTGTAAAGTGCAGCTAAAACAAATTAGTACAAAAATGAAATAAAATGAAGCCAATTTTAAAATTATTAGATTCAACAGACATAAAATTACTGTCAAATTTCTATACAAATTTCTAAATGCATACTATCAATTTCTATATTTATCTCATTGCAGATCTGTAACAATCCTTGGACAGGTCCAGGGAAATATCTGTGGTCCAGGGAATATACTGGTCCAGGGAAAATACTTTATCACTACTGAGCAAATAGTCAAGTCTTCTCAGATTATTTTTACCATTTTTATGTGTTCTTTCTCTTAACTTAGGTGTGCCCTTCCTCCCAAAGCCTGTACCCATGACTCTTCTGAGACTATTGGAACCCAGTTCCTCTGTAGCAGATTGGGATAAGGCAAAATCCAAAAATCTCCTGAGATCAGACTGAAGCTACCTTTTTTGAAACTTTGCCTGAAGTTATAATCTTGCTAGGCTACTTCTCCTTCCCTGTTCAGCTTCTCTTCTTCCTTTATTGTTTCTTGTGGGAATACTTAGTTAATAAATCACTTGCATACAAATTCTCATCTCAGGGTCTAGCAGACCTATGACAGGCATTGTACTATTACCCAATGATTATAATGAGGCAAGTCTCTCATTGACCATTTATAGATGGTGTAACTAACGTACCAGTGTGGAAAACATTTCAAATTTGTCATATTATGTATAGTTTACTTTAAAACACATCAGCGTAAACGTGGTGACAAGTATGTAGGTAATTAGCTAACTAGGAGTGGTCAATTAAACAAATGAAGTGCCCTAAAGAGAATTCATAGTCTAGAATTCGTTAGTTTGCATTTGAAGGAAACAAATCAATAGTACTAGAAAGGTAATGGTAGAGAATTTGTTAATTAGCATGAGAAGTGTTAGAAATAATTTGTCACCTGTGAAATGAGTGTTGTTTAAAATTTATATTTAGCTAACACAGTCAGCCCTTCTTATGCAAAGATTCTACACCCAAGTATTCAAACAACTACAGATTGAATTTTTTTTTAATGGATGGTTGTGTCTGTACTAAACATGTGTAGACTTTTTTCCTTGTCACTATTTCCTAAACAACACAGTATAACAATGATAGACATAGCATTTACATTGTTTCATGTGCTATAAATAATCTGGAGACTAAAGTATATGGAAGGATGTGCATAGGTTACATGCAAATACTACATCATTTTATAAAAGAACTTGAGCATCCATGAACTTTGGGATCCTTGGGGAGTCCTGGAACCAATCCCCCATGGACACCAAAGGACAACTGTGTGATAGTTGTGTACAGGCATCTCTGTGAATGAATGTGATATAAGAATTGGGAAGCACATCTTGCTATTAAAAAAGTGTTGCGTTTCTCAGAGTGATTTTTTTTTTTCACAAGAGATGGCTGTTGGAGTCCACTAAGGGTAGCACATGTTTTCAGCTAAATCATTTTATCAGCCTTGTGGCTTGCATGTAGACTTTTTGGAAGTCCAATAGCCTTCGTTTATTTTATCTTCCTTCTGTCCCTTTCAGTCCAAACTGGAAGTGTTACTGCTGCTATAACATTCTCCCCTTCTATCCCACAGGGATTTATGCTATTAGGCCAGAGGGCCCTCCACAGATATTCCCTAAATAATCACATTTTCAGTCTCTGTAGCCATTACAAAAAGTTGTCCTGTCGCACCCTTGGCCTTCTCTCCAGAGTGCTCTTTCCTAACAGTAAATCTCCTAATTTTAGCATCTTTTGTAACCTGAATAGACTGAGAATTTTTAAAAGCAACAAATCCTGGTTCATTTTTGCCTAACAATTCTTTATCAAGTATCTCTTTCTTCTCATATTATACTGTAAGCACCAAGAAGAAATCAGGCCACATGTTAAACACTCTGTTTAGAAATCCCGTCAGGTAAATATCCACGTTTATTGCTTACAAATTCTGCTTTTCACCTAACAGTAGCACACAATTTAGTGAATTTTCTACCATTGTATAAGAATCACCTATTTTCCAGCTTCCAATACCTGTTCTTCTTTCCAGAAACACCTTTAATGTTCATATTTCTGTAAACTTTTTTTTAAATGATAATACATTTATCCTCTAAGATGATACAGGCTTTCTCTACCATGTGCCTTGCTTCCTTCTCAATTCTCACCAGAAATGCTGTTAATATCCATATTTATACTCTGTTTAAGAACATTTAGGCTTTTTCCAGCATGTGCCTTAAAAATTATTATTCAACTCCAAAGTCACTTCCATACATTTAGGTATTTGTTAAGGCAGCTCCTCCTTCCCAGAGCCATAATCTCTATGAGTTTCCTAGTCTCCTGTAACACAATACCACATACTGAGTGGTTTCAAACAATGGAAATTTATTCCATAATATTTCTGGAAGCCAAAAGTCAAAACTTAGTAACACTGGGACAAAATAAAATTGTTTACAGGGCCACACTCTCACTCTGGTGGCTCTGGGGAAGAGTCTGTTCCTCGCCTCTTCCAGTTTCTAGTGGCTGCCAGCATTTTTTGACTGGAGCCCTCATCATTCTAATCTTTGCCTCAATCGTCACATCACCTTCTCTTTGCTGTGTGTGTCTTCTCTTCCTCTGGTTGTCTCCTATAAGGACAGTTGTGATTGCATTTAGGGCCCACCTGGGTGATGCAGAATAATCTTCCCATCTCAAGATTTTTAATTTAACCACATCTTCAAAGACTATTTTTCCCTTTAAGGTAACATTTACAGGTTCCAGAACATCTGTTTAGGACCCGATATCTTCAGAGAGGTTTTATTCAGGCTAGTACCCTCAGAGAGGTCAAATAACTAGTCTTAGGTTTTGCCTGGATTTTTATAGTTGCCTCCTAACTTGTCACCACACATCAGCTACAATAATTCTTTTAAATGATAAGCCAGAGTGTGTCACTACTCTGCTAAAAACCCTACAACCGTTTCCTATCTCACTTGAGGTAAAATCTGAAGTATTTGTAATGGCCTTCTGCTTTCTCTGATTCCAAGTTCATCTTCTTTAATTAGGGCCCTATTTAGCTTTTAAAACCTTTTAAATGGGTGGATGGGGTGACTGTATCTACTGTTGCGGAATCCAGAGCAGAGCCATTCCCTAAAGGAATGTCCCAGCTTTCTGCACTTTACTGGAAATGAGTGGGGAGGGGCTCCCCATGTTGCTGCAAGGGACTCTGGGAAGGAGGGAACTGAGGGTGGTAGGAAGATGGTCGTAGACTAAAAACCTGGCAGTGCTTATCTCTCCTGTGAGGTTATATAGTATTCATATTTTCTCCTCTCTGCTTTTCTGTAGCTTCCAAAGTTTCTGTGATGAATATGTATTAGATTTGAAATAGAAAATAAAAGGTATTATTTGAGGGGAAAATGGGTGCCATATAAATAACAAACAGCACAAAGAGTGGAACTATATTTCTTTCTCCCATTTTACCCCACACATCTTCAATCTTGACCTCCCTCATAATGCCTATTGCTTTTTGTTGTTTACTATCAAGTTTTTTCCTTTATGGGTGGCTTTAACATTTCCAGGATCTAATACATAGTAGGTATTTAATTATCACTATTGAAAGAATGAATGAATGTGTTAGTTGATCACTGATACGGATTTCAAACCAGATGAAAAGTGCATGACTAAGGATGTCCCTACTTGAAATGGGCTCAACCTTGACCCTAGGGCCCCGTACCCTATACTATCTCATAGCTGACTCTATTCACAGTAGCTTAGGGAAAGGATTTTGGGAGAAAATCTGGCTTTCCAGAGTCCTAAATGTGGTTTCACTCAAGTGGCCTCTATCTGGTTGTTGACTGGAGTCTTTCCATCCAATCTCTGTGGAAGAAATATTGGTAATATTGGAGATATTGGATGCACCCTTCCCCATCAGCTCTCTTCTCTGTCCTGAGAAACTCCGAAGGGCCTGGTCTAGATGTCATCAATGAGAATCATACTCTGGGGGCCCACAGAAGGAGACCCAGCATGAGCTTGGCTCCTGGCTCTGGATCTCTGAGATGATGAGGTCAGCCTGATTGTTTTAAGAGCTTAGTTTAATTTATCTAACCTCATCCCTGGAATGAAGAGTTTCCAATCGTTTAAAGGAGCCCCTATGACCTTTGCTTCCTCCTAATACAGATCCCTGATAATGATTACTACAAAAATTGCTACAAGATGGATTTAATTGAGAGGCAATTGGCCAAGGGGTCACTTCTCTGTCTGCATGCCCTAACTGTTTAGCTTCTAACCTATTTAAGATGGAATAGGTGAGAGAAATAGGAGAGAAGCAGTAAGAATTACATGCGTTAGTCTGTTGCTGGTCTAAGCCTTGACTCCTTTCAGCTTTCATACATATCATCCAACATCTATGAAATAAGGAGGAATGGAACAAGAGAGAGAACTGGCACCCACCATGCACAAGGCATTTTACATACATAATTATACTTATTTCCATCAATTAAGCACCTATTATATGCTAGGCACTTGGGCATACATATATTCTTTAACTCTCTCAAATCCTAATGAGGCAGATAATATTAGCCCCATGTATTAATTAAGGCATGAAGGGTCAAAAAGCTACTTATTGTGGCTAAGATTGTTAATTGTGGCCCAATATCTGCCCTCCTCTTCCTTCTCAGTAATAGAACCCCCACTTCTTAACTAGACAAATGACTGGCCAGAATAATGACTACATTTCTCAGCTTCCCTTGTAGGTATGTGTGTGCACATGGCCAAGTTCTGACCAATGAGATATAAACAAAATAAGTATGTTCTACTTCTGGATAATGTTTTTATATGGAGGAAAGCAATTTCTTCTCCTTCTTGTCCTGCCTTACTGCTCATTGGGATGTTAGTTGTGATGGCTGGAACTAGAGCAATTAATTTGCACTTTGAAATGGAAGTCACATGTGAAAATGGTAGAATAGCAACAAGATAGATGGGATTGGTGTCCCTGATGAGTATGGCTAATATACTAGTGCTAGATGGCATGCCCTTACATGAGAGAGAAATACATTTTCATTTTGTTTAAGCAGTAATTATTTGGGCATTTTCCTAAATCACAGGCCCAAGATCCCATAGCTAGGAAGAGGCAGAACATGTATCTCAACCCAGATGTGACTCCTGACCTTCTGATTTCTCCAGTCTATTCTGTTACCTCCTGGGAACTCTGGGTGTCTGATAGTAATAGTGAGAAATATGGCTAGGTGGGCACTTGGAACATAGCTTCTCCTTGAGACTAAGCCATTGCTTAACTTTTTCTCATGTTGATTAGAGTCTGAGGCAAACAACCAATCAATCAGTAATGTAACAGAACGCACATTTCCAAATCTAGTGCTCTTCCCAAATTGCCAACCATGAAGTCATCAGTCTAAAGGACTTGTGAGTAAGTGGCAGAACTCAGATCAGAGGCTTAGTTTCCTGATTTTCAGTCTCACATTCTTTGCACCACACAAAGTTGCCTTGGTGGTGTCTGGGTCAAATCTGAGAATATATTATCCTCTATCATCTCCAAGGAAAACACAAAGAGATCATGAACAGACTAGAGAGAAAGTTAGAAGGCAAACATCACTGTCTGATTCCTTAAGGGCAAGGATTGCTTTTTATTTATTTAGTCATCCTCAAGGCCTCATACAGGACACAGCATATACCTAGCATTTAATATAAGATTTGGGGGAGGAGAAAAAGGGAGGTGGGTTAAAAAGCTGAAATTAATTACCCAAACTTACATGAGTCTATTGTTTGCCACAGCATGTGGGTGGCAACAACGATAGTTCTGATTAGGCTCTAAGCAATACACTTTGTTGGGCCAGAAACCAAGGCTAGGGATTTAATAAAACATCTAAATTGACATATTGATCTCTCTTGATTAGGCTCCTTGCTTTCAGGCTGTTCTCCTAGGCAAAGCAATCCTGAGAGTACCATCCATCTCTCACTTCTGTCCCTTGCTGACTACTTGACATGTTAGCCATAGAGCCCAGGACAGTTAGGGTTAGTGTTTACTGGGTCAAACACAGTATGTGCTGAGCATGGCCCACTGACAGAGGGACAATAAAGCAATTAAATACCGACTTACTTTCCTGTCTCCTGGCCGAGTCACTCTGCATTGATCTTGGTAAGGGTGCTTAACCCATCTGCAGCTCAATTTGCTTCATCTGCAGAATGGGACATTAAATAGCACTTGCCTCATAGAGTTGTGAAAAGATTTAATGATTTAATATATGAAAGCCACTTAGTACAGTGTCTGCTCTATAATAAGTACTCAATAAGTATTAGCCACTATTGTCATCATCATATCGTTATCATCATCATCATCATCATCATCATCATCATCATCATCACAAAGTCTGTTGAATTTTATTGTTCAAGGAAGGACAAATCAATTTCAGAGTCTTTCCCTGTGGGTTCTCATTCTCCATTACCTATGAGCTCACAATTGAGACACCATGAATGTCCAGACACCTGAAATTATCCAAGATTATATCCATTTTAAAATTTCACATGCCTTACCAACATGGCAGATATTCTAATACTTTATTTCATTTTGCAATTTATAATTTGTCTCTTCTTCCAGCTTACACTGCTCTTCATCATTAAGCTAACACTTACTTCTGCCCCTTTTTTCATCATACCTTTTCTGTTTCTCAAAGATCTTACCATTCCCTGCGGAATTTACCACCATATCCTCTCATACTGTTCTTCCTTCGACTCTTAAATTCTGAATCTTCTGGCTTCTCCCTCACCACTTCCTTGAGGTTAACTCATTCTTAAGGACTCAGCTCAAAAAGCACTTCTTCTGAGAAACCTTTTCTTACCCTCTAAATCTGAGTTAGTGTGGGTGACACTCTAAGTTGCCAACCCAACAAACATTTCCAAACCTCTCTTCTTGCCAGAGCACCTCTCACTCAAAAGAATGAAAAAGCCAGATGCTTGCTTTCCTGGCCTGTCTTTCAACTGGAGTAATCATATGACCTAACTCTGATATTGGAAATTCACAGGGAAATCTCCTGGGAGTATTTTATGGCAAGATTTTCCTTCCTGGTCAAGGCAGAGAACATGCAAGGATAAATATATTTTGTCATTCTGCCCCATATTCTGCCATTGAAAGTGATCATGTAAGGATACTTAGAACTGTGACAATTAACTTGTGACCATGAGAAGAAAACCTGCAGAATAGCCAAGACATAGACCCATGGACCCATAATAGACCATGGAACTATGGTATCAACCCTGGATCCACCTATGAATACCTTCAGAACTTTTGTTAAGTAAATGGTAAATGTCTTATGGTTTAAGCCACAGCTAACTGATTTTTCTATTACTTGTAGCAGAACATACCTTATTTGACTTAGCCACCTACCTAGTAGCATCCCCTCCATCTGTGGCCAAAGGCACCAGATCAAAACTTTTAATTTCCAGGTCAAGCTGTATTTTACAAGCTTTGTGCCCTGAGTTGGGCTGTATTACCCACCATACTCCCCTCCCCCCATTTAGAATAAGATTTAGAATTAGAAAAGACACCCTTTCCAATTCTCATAAAAGCAGCATGTAGGCTAATGGAAACAGTACGCCCTCTCCTCAGGTGTGTTCCTCTAACCATACACTGTATTTTTCATCATAGCCCTTATCTCACACTGTAATTGCTGATTTATTTTCTGAATTCCTGACAAGAATGAATTTCTGGAAGACAAGAAGCATGTCTGATTCATCCTACACTCTCAAAGCTAAGCAAAGCACCTCACATGGAATAGCTAATAATATTTTTAGACTAACTTGAATTCAGGTGACAAATTAATTTTTGTTTGGTTGGATATTGTTCTTATTTTTAGCTTAGGAAATGTGGTCCCATATTTAATTTAGGAAATATGAGGATAAGGGCCCAGGGATGGATCATGTAGGGCCTGTTCAGGTGGGTCTCCTGTTACACAGAGTACATCTTGGTGGTGGCAGGAGCGTGTGCAACTAGTAGCAAAAGCTTGACTTCAGGCCCCATCATAACATACCACTCTTCTTTCATTTATTCACTAAAAATGTTTTGAGTGCCTAGATGCCAAGTGTGTGCTTTCCATCCTCAATCCATCCAATTTTAGACCTCCCCACCCTACCCCTGTAGAAGAAATGCACACATTTTGACTTATCTTGGGCATTTAATAAAGAATCCATCCTCTAAACTTCTTATGTATTTGATTCATCTCCCAGAAGTATTTGTGTTTTTCAAAGAAGCCCAAGAGAAAGAAGCTCAATGCAGAGAGTCACAAGTTCAAATGCCTACAGAGACCAGAAATGCGAATAAGTGTAATGCAATAGAGAGTGATGGAAACTGGGGGATTGGAGATCTCACATCCCAATCACGTTCAGCCAATGATTGATGGATAGGAGAAGACCCCATGTAGCCAAATCTTCTGATATTTCAAGAAAAGTCAAAACTCTGTATTTTGTGTGAAACTCCTCAATGTTAGGTGCTGGTAATCAATTCAAACTTTTAAATAGATACCTTATTAGCCAGACAAAGTATATCCATAGTCCAGAGCTAGTTGTGGGCCACCATTTGGAGATCTCTGACTTAAAAGGATGAATGGAGGCCTTCCTCATGATCCTATGGTTCTGTTTGGAAAAGATCTGGGATAGGGCATGAGTACAAACAGTAGTATAACACAGAAGGACAAAAAACAAACAAAGGTTTGCTTGAGGTCAGGAAGAAGACAGTGGTGGCATGTGAAGGCAACTAGCTCCTGCTGAGCACTGGATAATGAGCTACTGTCTCATATAAATAGTCTTGTTTTAATCTTCACATCACCCTTAAAGTGCATGTAATCTCTCCATTGGACAGATGTGTGAGAGAAGCTAGGACTGCAACTCAAGTCTCCTGACTTTAAGTTCAGGCTCTTTCCAATTGATACCATCGACCTTGCAATTAACATCTCCCATTCTTTCCTCCACCCCTCCTTTTGTTCTCATTTACTCTTCTCTAAGCCTGTGTAAGGTGGCTAATCTCCATGAAGTTTAACTTGAGATAGCAGCTTTCTCATCCATGAAATGGGCATAGGGTTGTTGCACCTGGACAGAGTATGCACTTAATAAATATTAGCTTCCTTCTTTATTATATTCATATTATTATTTCCTTTACTTTATTTTTTCAAAGAAAGATTTTTTTAAGAAAAATTATTCTTCTCTGTTGCTATTATTCCTGGGAAAGAGTATACTTTCTGGGTCTCCCTCATTTAGAAATGATGTATTGGTAATGTTGCCAAGATTCCCAATAGAAAAAAAGAAGGGAGGGAGGGAGGAAGGGAGGAAAGGAGGAAGGAAGGAAGGAAGGAAGGAAGGAAGGAAGGAAGGAAGGAAGGAAGGAAGGAAGGAAGGAAGGAAGGAAGGAAATAAGAAAGAAAATGTCCATTTCCAAAGCAGAATGTAGCTGCTAGGAGAGTGCCAAGTTCCTGTGCTCACATCTGTCTCCCTAACAGCCTGGGGTGTTATGCCAGAGCCGGAAATGACCCTGAGAGCTTAATAGAAGCAAACAATAGTGATGTCTTCCTCTAAGGAAGCCCATTCTCATGCAATAAGACCCACACTAAAAGAATAGTATCAAAAATGATACATTTTGCTTTGGGAAATAATTCCACTACATGTTTATTTTAAAATTCACCACGGGGTCCCCCTAGTGTATTTGAAATACAATTTTATTTGCAGAATTTAATTAAAAATCTGTAATTCTAGAGCCAAGATGAATTGCTGAGATAAACTTCTTCACTTTATGTATGAGGGGAAATGAGTCCCAGAAAGAAGGGACTAGCCCTTGTGTAATATAGCCAGATGTGGCAAACTAAGAAATAAATTTCTTGCTGTTTCTCTTTTTGGTGGTGGTGGGGTTGTTATTATCACGAAGAGATTGAGCCAAAGTCCTAGAGTTTGGGGATGGGAAGGAATCATACCTATCAGCTAATAATAAAAACAACAATAATAGCTTCCACTGGGCACTCGCCATTGCCAGATACTGTGTGCTGGGTGCTGGAGAGACAGCAGGGAACAATTCAGACTCAATGTCTTCTCTTATGGAGTGTACAGTCTGTCTTCATATTACGGAAACACACCCAGCCTGATGGATGATTTGCCTGAGGTCACTCAGCCTATTATCAAGGGACATCAGAACTAGTATCCAGGTTTCCAAATGTCCAGTCCTGAGATTTTTGCAGTATACTATGTTGTCTCCTAGGTGTCTAGGATGTACGTATTGAGTTAAAGAAGAAACATAGGTATCTCCTACCTCCTTCCCAATTCTATTAGGAATTAAGGGACCCAGCATTATTAGACCCACTTCATTGGGCCCAAACATTTTGCCATGAGGACACTGGTTAAGTGAATATTGTTGCCGTTCAAATATCAGCTCCTAGGTCACTATCTCAGACACAAATGATCCCTAACAATGCAGTAGACATCCTCACTGACCGCCCCAGACAGATAGCTTCCTACCTGCACTTCCAGTCACCTATCAGCACACATTACATTGCTTTATTCTTTTCTTAATACATTTCACTATAGATATTGACATATATGTTGACCTATTTATATACTTACTTTGTATTATGGAAATGCCTATAAGCAGAACTCTATGTACCTTGTTTAATATTATAACTTAGCAGCTAAACAATGCCTGGCTCATAGTGGGTGTTCTGTAAATATGTACAGGTACAGGGTAAATGAGTAAATCATGGTTCTTTATTTCAGCCATTGGATTTATGCTGGCTGCTGTGACAGAGCCACCCGTTACCTAGCACTCTATCCTTTAGCAGCATCCCCTAGTTGAGAGCCAGTGTCAAACCCAGAAGTGGAAAGAGTTTGCTGGGAATATCCTTAACATAAATGTTCACTGCCTGTCAACCTTCCTGCTGCATCCAGCAACCTGTTTCCATGTCAGTATGGTTGTAGAGTTTTGTTTGTCTGTTTAAGACTACATCTATAGAACTGAGAAGCGTTAGAGTGATTTCCATATTAGCCAGTTTCTTACCCCACTCTTGCTAGTTTACATGAAGTGACAATGTTTATTGTGTAGGATAGGTACATTATGACTCCGAAGTCATTTCTTGGATGTCACCCACTCTGCTTTGTTTCTGCCTGTTGCTCTAGCAGAATGATTCTCTCAGGAGAAAAACTAGAATTTTTAATAAAAACACAACACTGTAAAAACTGTTTTAAGGGAAAGTCATTTTTTATGAGCTCTGTTAACTGCCAAACTGCTGAATACATTCCATTTCTTTTTCAATGCTTTGTCCCTTCCTGGTGTAACTGCTGTGTGGGGAGCCTGTTGTATGTCTCTGTGGATCCCGCTGCCTCAGCATAGACCTCGTGGCTAGGTGATGCTTAATTCTTATTGGCAGAACATGAGAAAATAAACATGTCTCCCTATTTACACCTGGTAAAAGATGGAAGCTGCCCATATTTGCTGTCCTCGCCTACTCTCTTCAACTTGGACTTAGCAAAGAAATCTATTCATTGTACTAGCATCATGGAAATTACTGTTTTATCAAAATTTACTTTTTGTATCCCATTCATTCACGAGATTTTTTAAAACCTATCTACTATATGCAAAGTAAAAATTTAAACCTTTCAGTGATATGAAATCATGCTTTATATCAATAGTTTTCAATAGAAGCAGTCCCATCCCTGGGGTAATATTTTGGAAAATTGTGGGGACATTTTTTATTGTTATAGTGATTTGAGAGAGTAATATCAACATTTATTAGACAAGGGTCAGGGATGCCAGGTACTTTGAAAAGTGTAGTATAATCTTGCCCAGTAAAAAACTGCTAGTGTTCCACATAATTTTCTAATGTTCCGCTCATTATTCATATATGTGAGAAAGAAACCTGTTTATATGTATGTAACATTCAATTCCATTTTGCATATGTAAATATTCATTTATTTTCAAGGTTTTAATACACACTAAGTGTTCCAGGAACACAGTTTTCATGTAAATCAAAAGTTGTTTGTAATTTAAAAGAATAACTCTATTAAAAGTTGTTTATCATTTTAAAAAATTACATGATGGAAGGTGACATCATTCATGGAATTTAAGAATGATATCTGTGTCAGTCTGCACGTATTACATTCCTGGAAATTCTTTGTATCATTGCAAGTATCTGACTCCTGCATAGAGTCTTATAGTGTGCTTACATACTAGCAATCTCATACTAAAATATGTATCATGTTATCATTTACTTTTCTTTTAATTAGTCTTTTCCTCACACTTAAAACAATACAATTGATTTTTTTTTTGAAACTGTGAGTATAGGCAGATTATGTTATCCATGATTTTCATTTCAGAATAGGAAAGTTGTGTTACAAAATACTTATTATAAGAAGGGCATGTTGAGTGCTATTGGTTTAGATTAAAAACCTTACAGAAACTTCTTCTATATCCCAGATCCTCTACTAATAGTTGGAGGTATAAGGATGAACAACACAAAAGTCTGTCTTCATTATGTTTGGAGTCTAGTGGTGAAGATAGACAGGAGGTTATAATTGCTCCAGTGAAGATCATTTGATTCCATATGTGGTGTCAGGAAGGAAGATGCAGGTGCAATGGGAACAGATTATAGAGGAGCCTAATTTGGTTTGTAAAGTTGGTGGTTTCTTTAAGGAAATGATGATTTCAGCTGAGTCTTAAAAGATACAAGATATCTGGAAGAATACAGTTGGGATAGAGCTTTCCAGGCTGATAGGACAACATGTGTGAAGGCCCTGAGGTATTCAAGAAGCAGACAGAAAGCTGGTGTGACTCAAACATAAAGAGTCAATGAGGGAAAGTGTGGTGTGAGATGAAAGAGCACATGTGTTACATTAACCGGAGGCCTTGAAGTTGTTTTGAAGACTGGAACAACTGGAAACCTCTGGAAGATTTGGAAGGTAATGACCTTTTCAGCTTTGTGTTTTAGAACAATCACTCTGAATGTAGAGTGGAGAATCAATCAGAGGTAGGCAAGAGGGGATGACAAGTTAATAGACTCAGAATATTCCACATGACAGATAGCAGTGTCTTGAAAATGGTTCTGGAGCATGGTGGAAAGAAACAGTTGGCTTTGAAACCCATTTGGGAGATAAAATCAATGGAACTTGTGACGGATTAGATATGAAAGTGGGGAGAGGTAGTTGTCAAAAATGTTTCCTGGATTTGATTGTGAGCCACTGAATGGGGTGCTGATCAATGAAATGGCAAACACCGAGTGAGCCAGTTTGGCAGAGCTAGTGAGTTACACGGTGGCGACATTTACCTTCACAGCAGCACTTCAGATGAGAAAGAATGAGGTTCGGGGAAATTAAATGACTCCTTAATTTCACCATTTAGGGTAATACCGATCAGGTGGGAAGTTCGGACTTTCTGATTACAAAGTCCCAAGTTCTTTTTCTATAACAAATTGGTTGCAATACGTTTCCTGTCTTCCAGAAAGTTATAATCACTAATGATTTTGGGACAGAGGTACCGAAGACATGTCTACAGATGACCAACAAGCTAGACCTCAGATAACAAGTTTGTGAGATGCCGTCACTCAATACCATGAGACCTCACAAGGCAAGGGAAAACAGCTGCCTAGAATGATCAGGGAGGGCTTCACCAGGAAGCTGGCTCAGGAGACGTGTGATGAAGGATGGGCAAAATTTTAATAAGTGATAAGGCAATCTACATAGCCGGTGGTCTCATGTGGAAAAAAGGACATCAGTGGGAAGCAATGGCTCGAGTATAGATGAAAGCTATTTGCCGCATTTGAGTCCCTAGAACTTGATTGGTGCTCAATAAATGTTTGTTGAACAGATACTGAGTTCAGAGCTATTTACAACTATCAGAAAACATCTTTTTTAAAAGTATAGATTAGTCTCTTGGAATGACTTCAACAAACATGCTTTCAAGAAACAAGAATTCCAAGCTAGCTGTCGTGGCTCATGCCTGTATTCCCAGCACTTTGGGAGGCCAAGCTGGGAGCATTGCTTGAGGCCAGGAGTTCAAGATCAGCCTGGGCAACATGGTGAGACACCATCTCTAAAAAGAAAAAGTTAAATTAATTAAAAAGAAGGAAAAAAAACCCACAAATATTCCCTAACTCACCCATTGTTTTTTTCAGATTCTTTGTTCTTTATCAAAGCATCACTACTGACCTGTCCCCTCCCGGAACCCATTGATGTTCCAGCCACCTGCTCCCTGTTGGATTGTTTTCCTGTTCCTTTTGAATGCACTTCTGAAGTAACCCAGCTCTGTTTTATAGTTTAAATATTTGTTTCTGTATCTGTTTTACAATCCTAGCCATTCTTTCCCCCTAGTTTATGTTCAGTGACTCATTTAAAATTTTGCCTAATTGGATAAATGAACATTTATGCTTCTGAGAAAATGGTGTAGGATGGTGAGGGCATTTTCTCACTAGAGAATTTTGATCTATACAGATCCATTTTTCAAAATCTAGTGACAATAACATCTGAAGCTGCCCCTTTTTTCAGCTCTTTGTACAATTTCAACCACTACCGTTTTGTGTCTTGGAGGACACTAATTACCTAAAAGGATCAGAAAAAGGAATGGGGTGTCTAGTTAATTTGATATTCTAGTTATCGTAGGAGAAATCCAAATATACTTTTGTTTTCTAAAAAAATGTTTAAACTTTTTAAAAATAAAATCTTGAGTTGTGCTTTCTACTTTAACAATAGTATACAGCTACCTAATTGAATCTTAGAAACTCAGATAATTGAGCAGTTCCCAGGAACCTGAGTTATCCTTTTGAATGTCAATGCACCTTGCCCAGGGAGATGACCTTAGTATGTATTTGCCCTAGGACCTAGCTTGGAGATGTCTTCCATCATCAGTTAGCAATGTTTCTCATGAAATCCCCAATGTCTGCCTCATTTTTTGTCACCTATGAGAGAAAAATCTTCCCACAACTTGAAATTTCTATAGTCTGCTTTTTAATTTTCATATTCATAATTGCATTCCTGTTTTAAGGAGTTAATATTGGAGTTACTAAATATCAGTCCCTGGACTCTGTCACTCTTATCCTAAATACCATAGTGGATATTCTTACTATCTACCTTCTTCCCAGTCTAAAGATGGTGCCAGTCCAAATTGGCATCTGTTGTTCTTGTTACAAATATAGACATTCATGTATGTATACTGCCTACAAGATTGTCTTCCAACAAAAAGGCAACTTGGAAGCATTTAATGTGAAGTCTGGCAATGTCAGCATAGCTGGTAGCAAAAGCAATAGTTTCACCACTGTTCTTCAGCTAAGATAATGGAGCAGAAGAATCTAGACATCTATAGTCAAATCTAAGCCCTACCATGAACTAGGTGTGTGACCTTGGGCAAATCCCCTTGATTCTCTTTGAGTCACTTCCCAAGTCTATAAAATAAGGAGGTTGGATTAGATCACTTTTAAGGCCTTTGCTTGATAGCAGATTCTAAATCTGAACTGCCTTATCCCTAATTTGGGGAACAATTTCCCATTGCCTCTTTCATTTCAGCAGCATCGTCTAAGGCACCCTATATAAAGACTGATAGTATTTTGTTGTTGCTATTTTTTCCATGCTTTAGTGCTATTAAGTGGGGTGACTCACAGGGCTGGGTTCCAGCTGGGGGTTCAAAAGCTATTCATTTCTAAGTGGGGGAGCTCTGAGACTTTGAGGGAGGAAGAAAAACAAGGAGCATTAGTTTGCCACTCCCATCTGGTTGCCTCCTCTCCTGATTCCCATGAAACGTGCAACAGGCAAAAGTAAGATCCTCTGAGCAAAAAGACCCCCATCTCCAAGGTTCCAGACCTTCCTGAGAAATAAGGACCTTTACCCCCAGGGAGTAAAGTGGCACAGTAAAAAAGGGCTCTTTGGAGAAATATTTAAGTGGTATTTGTCTTGTTGTTTGCTATTGGGTACACATTACAAATCTTCTTTTACTTGCACTCTACTAATGAATTTGTGCCATATTTACCCTGCAGGAGTCACTTTGCAATAACTGTCTCCTAATGTTTACTAATAATAGTTTTTCTGATTATAATAATAATACATATGTAATGTGGAAAAACAAGAAAAATTTAAAACAAATTTTAAAACAAATTTTTAAAAAATATCCACAATGTCACCAGCAAGCATTTTGGTGTATTTTATTACAGCTTTTTTCCATATGCATAATTGTAACCCAGACATTGGGTATTTCTTCTTACTCATTTTGAGCCTGAAATAGGCTCACAAAAGCTTTTTGTGTTTGTCAGAACTCTTCTAAGTAACAGAAAACTCACCTCAAACTGGTGTAGCAGAAAACGAAATTTATTGGATCATAGAAAATTTCAGTGTAATAACCTAAATATCCATCCATGGGAGAAGGAATAAATACACTATAGTATATCCATGCAAAGAAATATTGTAAAGCAGAGAAAATGAGTGAATTAAAATTATACATTGGAATATAAACAATTATACAAATATAACATTGAATGAAATAAAGCAAATTGCAAAATAATGCATATACTCTAACACCATTGTACGTATAATTGTTTAAGGATACATACAAATGTAGCTCCCAAATACATATATATCTTTAAAAAAGAAAAGAAAAGAAAAAGGGAGATTGCAAGAAATAAACCTCAATTTGAAAAGGCAGGGACATGATTGTGATTAGTAAGAAGTGAAAAGAATGCTTTAACCATGTTGGTGATATTTTATATCTTAGTTGGGTGGTGAGGCACATCTAGGCTTTGTTATACTCATTCTATGTATTTTTAAAAATCTGAATTTTTTTAGCAAAAATCAGACAGCAACACTCGCTGTTCAGCAATATTCTATCTTCTGCAGCCTCCGCTGCTGATATCCAGGCAAACAGGGTCTGGAGTGGACCTCAAGCAAACTCTGACAGACCTACAGCTGAGGGTCCTGACTGTTAGAAGGAAAACTAACAAACAGAAAGGACATGCATACCAAAACCCCATCAGTACGACACCATCATCGAAGACCAAAGGCAGATAAAACCACAAAGATGGGGGAAAAGCAGTGCAGAAAAGCTGGAAATTCAAAAAATCAGAGCATATCTCCCCCTCCAAAGGAACACAGCTCATCACCAGCAACAGAACAAAGCTGGATGGAGAATGACTTTGACGAGCTGAGAGAAGAAGGCTTCAGTCAGTCAAACTTCTCAGAGCTAAAGGAGGAACTATGTAACCAGCGCAAAGAAACTAAAAACTTTGAAAAAAGAATGGATGAATGGATAACTAGAAAAATCAATGCAGAGAAGACCTTAAAAGAACTGATAGAGATGAAAACCATAACACAAGAAATACGTGACAAATGCACAAGCTTCAGTAACTGACTCGATCAACTGAAAGAAAGAGTATCATTGATTGAAGATCAAATGAATGAAATGAAGCAAGAAGAGAAATGTGGAGAAAAAACAGTGAAAAGAAATGAACAAAGCCTCCAAGAAGTATGGGATTATGTGAGAAGACCAAATCTACGTTTGATTGGGGTGCCTGAAAGTGACGGGGAAAATGGAACCAAGTTGGAAAACACTCTACAGGATATCATCCAGGAGAACTTCCCCAACCTAGTAAGGCAGGCCAACATCCAAATTCAGGAAATACAAAGAATGCCACAAAGATATTCCTTGAGAAGAGCAACTGCAAGACACATAGTTTTCAGATTCACCAAAGTTGAAATGAACGAAAAAATATTAAGGGCAGCCAGAGAGAAAGGTCAGGTTACACACAAAAAAGGTCGGGTTACATTAGACTAACAGCAGATCTCTTGGCAGAAACTCTCCAAGGCGGAAGAGAGTGGGGACCAATATTCAACATTCTTAAAGAAAAGAATTTTCAACCCAGAATTTCATATACAGCCAGACTAAGTTTCATAAGTGAAGGAGAAATAAAATCCTTTACATACAAGCAAACGCTTAGAGATTTTGTCACCACCATGCCTGCCCTACAAGAGATCCTGAAGGAAGCACTAAACATGGAAAGGAACAACAGGTACCAGTCATTGCAAAAACATGCCAAAATGTAAAGTCCATCGATGCTAGGAAGAAACTGCATCAACTAGTGAGCAAAATAACCAGCTAATATCATAATGACAGGATCAAGTTCACACATAACAATATTAACCCTAAATGTAAATGGGCTAAATGTTCCAATTAAAAGACACAGACTGGCAACTTGGATAAAGAGTCAAGACCCATCAGTTTGCTGTATTCAGGAGAGCCATCTCACATGCAGAGACACACATAGGCTTAAAATAAAGGGATGGAGGAAGATCTACCAAGCAAATGGAAAACACAAAAAAGCAGGGGTTACAATACTAGTCTCTGATAAAACAGACTTTAAACCATCAAAGATCAAAAGAGACAAAGAAGGCCACTACATAATGGTAAAGGGATCAATTCATCAGGAAGAGCTAACTATCCTAAATATATATGCACCCAATACAGGAGCACCTAGATTCATAGAGCAAGTCCTTAGAGACTTACAAAGAGACTTAGACTCCCATACAATAATAATGGGAGACTTTAACACCCCACTCTCAACATTAGACAGATCAACGAGACAGAAAGTTAACAAGGATCTCCAGGAATTGAACTCAATTCTGCACCAAGCAGACCTAATAGACATCTACAGAACTCTCCACCCCAAATCAACAGAATATACATTCTTCTCAGCACCACATTGTACTTATTCCAAAATTGAACACATAGTTGGAAGTAAAGCACTCCTCAGCAAATTTAAAAGAATAGAAATTATAACAAACTGTCTCTCAGACCACAGTGCAATGAAACTAGAACTCAGGACTAAGAAACTCAATCAAACCGCTCAACTACATGGAAACTGAACAACCTGCTCCTGAATGACTACTGGGTACATAACAAAAAGAAGGCAGAAATAAAGATGTTCTTTGAAACCAATGGGAACAAAGATACAACATACTAGAATCTCTGGGACACATTTAAAGCAGTGTGTAGAGGGAAAATTTATAGCACTAAAAGCCCACAAGAGAAAGCAGGAAAGATCTAAAATTGACACCCTAACATCACAATTAAAAGAACTAGAGAAGCAAGAGCAAATACATTCAAAAGCTAGCAGAAGACAAGAAATAACTAAGATCAGGGCAGAACTGAAGGAGATAGAGACACAAAAAAACCCTCCCAAAAATCAATGAATCCGGGAGCTGGTTTTTTGAAAAGATCAACAAAATTGATAGACCACTAGCAAGACTAATAAAGAAACGAGAGAAGAATCAAATAGACACAATAAAAAATGATAAAGGGGATATCACCACCGACCCCACAGAAATACAAACTACCACCAGAGAATACTATAAACACCTCTACGCAAACAAACTACAAAACCTAGAAGAAATGGATAATTTCCTGGACACTTACACTCTCCCAAGACTAAACCAGGAAGAAGTTGAATCCCTGAATAGACAAAGAGCAGGCTCTGAAATTGAGGCAATAATTAATAGCCTACCAACCAAAAAAAGTCCAGGACCAGACAGATTCACAGCCGAATTCTACCAGAGGTACAAGGAGGAGTGGTACCATTCCTTCTGAAACTATTCCAATCAATAGAAAAAGAGGGAATCCTCCCTAACTCATTTTATGAGGCCAACATCATCCTGATACCAAAGCCTGACAGAGATACAACAAAAAAAGAGAATTTTAGACCAATATCCCTGATGTACATCGATGCAAAAATCCTCAATAAAATACTGGCAAACCAAATCCAGCAGCACATCAAAAAGCTTATCCACCATGATCAAGTGGGCTTCATCTCTGGGATGCAAGGCTGATTCAACATACACAAATCAATAAATGTAATCCAGCATATAAACAGAACCAAAGACAAAAAGCACATGATTATTTCAATAGATACAGAAAAGGCCTTTGACAAAATTCAACAGCCCTTCGTGCTAAAAACTCTCAATAAATTCGGTATTGATGGAACGTCTCTCAAAATCATAAGACGTATTTATGACAAACCCACAGTCAATATCATACTGAATGGGCAAAAACTGGAAGCATTCTCTTTGAAAACTGGCACAAGAGAGGGATGCCCTGTCTCACCACTCCTATTCAACATAGTGTTGGAAGTTCTGGCTAGGGCAATCAGGCAAGAGAAAGAAATAAAGGGTATTCAATCAGGAAAAGATGAAGTCAAATTGTCCCTGTTTGCAGATGACATGATTGTATATTTGGAAAACCCCATTGTCTCAGTCCAAAATCTCCTTCAGCTGATAAGCAACTTCAGCAAAGTCTCAGGATACAAAATCAACGTGCAAAAATCACAAACATTCTTATACACCAGTAACAGACAGAGAGCCAAATCACGAATGAACTCCCATTCACAATTGCTTCAAAGAGAATAAAATACCTAGGAATCCAACTTACAAGGGATGTAAAGGACCTCTTCAAGGAGAACTACAAACCACTGCTCAGTGTACCCTAGAACTTAAAGTATAATAATAATAATAAATAAATAAAAATAAAAAATAAAAAATAAAAAAAAAGAGGACACAAACAAATGGAAGAACATACCATGCTCATGGATAGGAAGAATCAATATTGTGAAAATGGCCATACTGCCCAAGGTAATTTATAGATTCAATGCCATCCCCATTAAGCTACCAATGACTTTCTTCACAGAATTGGAAAAAACTGCTTTAAAGTTCATATGGAACCAAAAAAGACCCTGCATTGCCAAGACAATCCTAAGCCAAAAGAACAAAGCTGGAGGCATCACGCTACGTGACTTCAAACTATACTACAAGGCTACAGTAACCAAAACAGCATGGTACTGGTACCAAAGAGATATAGACCAATGGAACAGAACAGAGTCCTCAGAAATAATACCACACATCTACAGCCATCTGATCTTTGACAAACCTGACAAAAACAAGAAATGGGGAAAGGATTCCCTATTTAATAAATGGTGCTGGGAAAATTGGCTAGCCATAAGTAGAAAGCTAAAACTGGATCCTTTCCTTACTCCTTATACGAAAATTAATTCAAGATGGATTAGAAACTTAAATGTTAGACCTAAAACCATAAAAACCCTAGAAGAAAACCTAGGTAATACCATTCAGGACATAAGCATGGGCAAGGACTTCACGTCTAAAACACCAAAAGCAACGGCAACAAAAGCCAATATTGACAAATGGGATCTAATTAAACTAAAGAGCTTCTGCACAGCAAAAGAAACTACCATCAGAGTGAACAGGCAACCTAGAGAATGGGAGAAAATTTTTGCAATCTACTCATCTGACAAAGGGCTAATATCCAGAACCTGTAAAGAACTCAATCAAATTTACAAGAAAAAACAAACAACCCCATCAAAAAGTGGGCAAAGGATATGAACAGACACTTCTCAAAAGAAGACATTCATACAGCCAACAGACACATAAAAAAAAAATGCTCATCATCACTCGCCATGAGAGAAATGCAAATGAAAACCACAATGAGATACCATCTCACACCAGTTAGAATGGCAATCATTAAAAAATCAGGAAACAACAGGTGCTGGAGAGGATGTGGAGAAATAGGAACACTTCTACACTGTTGGTGGGACTGTAAACTAGTTCAACCATTGTGGAAAACAGTGTGGCAATTCCTCAAGGATCTAGAACTAGAAATACCATTTGACCCAGCCATCCCATTACTGGGGATATACCCAAAGGATTGTAAGTCATGCTGCTATAAAGACACATGCACACGTAGGTTTATTGTGGCACTATTCGCAATAGCAAAGACTTGGAATCAGTCCAAATGTCCATCAGTGACAGACTGGATTAACAAAATGTGGCACATATACACCATGGAATACTATGCAGCCATAAAAAAGGATGAGTTCGTGTCCTTTGTAGGGACATGGATTCAGCTGGAAACCATCATTCTCAGCAAACTATCGCAAGAACAGAAAACCAAATACCGCATGTTCTCACTCATAGGTGGGAATTGAACAATGATATCACTTGGACACAGGAAGGGGAGCATCACACACCAGGTCCTATTGTGAGGAGGGAGTAGGGGGGAGGGATAGCATTAGGTGATATACCTAATGTAAATGACGAATTAATGGGTGCAGCACACCAACATGGCACATGTATATATTGTAACAAACCTGCACATTGTGCGTATGTACCCTAGAACTTAAAGTATAATAAAAAAAAAAAAAGAAAAGAAAAAAAAGAAATTGGCTCATGCAATTATCAAGGCTGGCAAGGCCCCCCAAAAAAAATCTGAATTTTTTTATTATACTGTAAGTTTTAGGGTACATGTGCACAACGTGCACGTTTGTTACATAGGTATATATGTGCCACGTTGGTTTGCTGCACACATCAGCTCGTCATTTATATTAGGTATTTCTCATAATCCTGTCTCTCCTCCAACCCCCCACCCCCAGCAGGCCCCAGTGTGTGATGTTCCCTGCCCTGTGTCCATGTGTTCTCATTGTTCAACTCCCACTTACAAGTGAGAACATGCGGTGTTTGGTTTTCTGTCCTTGTGATAGCTTGCTAAGAGTGATGGTTTCCAGCTTCATCCATGTCCCTGCGAAGGACATGAACTCATCCTTTTTTATGGCTGCATAGTATTTCATGGTGTATATGTGCCACATTTTCTTTATTCAGTCTATCACTGATGGACATTTGTGTTGGTTCCAAGTCTTTTCTATTGTGAATAGTGCCATAATAAATATATGTGTGCATGTGTCTTTATAGCAGCATGATTTATAATCTCTTGGGTATATACCCAGTAATGGGATGGCTGGGTCAAATGGTATTTCTAGTTCTAGATCCTTGAGGAATTGCCACACTGTCTTCCACAAGGGTTGAACTAATTTAGACTCCCACCAACAGTGTAAAAGCATTCCTATTTCTCCACATCCTCTCCAGCATCTCTTATTTCTTGACTTTTTAATGATCGCCATTCTAACTGGTGTCAGATGGTATCTCATTGTGGTTTTGATTTGCATTTCTCATACTGCTCACTTCACCCTGCTTTATTTTCTTCATTGCACTTACCTCTGTCTTAATTAGTCATAATCTTTCGGTTGTTGTTTACTATTTATTACTTGTATCACCCATGGAAACTACATGACCAGTGATGATGAGCATTTTTTCATGTGTCTGTTGGCTACATAAATGTCTTCTTTTGAGAAGTGTCTGTTCATATCCTTTGCCCACTTTTTGATGGGGTTGTTTGTTTTTTTCTTGCAAATTTGTTTAAGTTCTTTGTAGATTCTGGATATTAGCCCTTTGTCAGATTATTTCATAGTATATTTTTAAGAACCATTGTCCTCTCCTGCACATACACATAACATTCCAAAAAAGGTCCAGTGATAATGCCGGCATATAGTATGACTGTATCCCTGTCTCAGTTCATCTCTTAGCTCCATCTTCCTTCAGGTTAACTTCATTCATAGGCAAGTTCTCTTCTTGTGGTGGCAAGAGGGGTAACAAAAAGCTTTAGGTTGATATCCTTATAATTCTGGTTGATAAACTCATACTTTCCCCTTAAAAATCCAGGGAAAAAGAGAGAGAGCACACCACTCTTTCAACAGTCTTAAGGAGAATGGCATGGTTCCATTTCATGAGATTCCATGCCCATCCTTGAATTGATCACCTTGAGGGAGAGACATGTGGTGTTCTCTTTAGCCTGGTCTGAGTCATTGTACCCATCCCTGGATTTGGGGGTGAGGGGGTGGGTCAGTAACACCAAAACCATGTGGACTGGGAGGGAAGGATGGGAGTTTGCTCAGAAGAAAACCAAGGTGTTGTTAGCAGAAGATGAAATAGATTGTGGATGGGCAGAAACAACAGATGTCCAATCTAATTAGTGAAAAACAGATAATTTACTGAAGATACCTTAAGGGACATGGAAGAGAGGATGTACAACAAAAAGCTTACAGTAAACAACCTGACAGTACCACTTAAACATTTTGCCAAGGTTCCCTTCTCACTATGCTGCCTCACCCAACCACCACCTTCCGGATGTCCTTTCTCTCTCTCCTATGTGACACGGTAGACTTCCTAACTGCCCTGTCTCACTTATGCAAAACAATGCTGTGCTACCCAAAGATGTGCATATTTTCTCTATCTTCTGCTCAGCAAATCCTACAATCAATAGAATGTACCTCTTTAGAAAGCAGAAGAGTTTAGGGATTACGGTTTATTACTTGAGTATACCCTTGGGGGTCTTACACCTATCCAAGCAACTTATCAAAGAACAGCTTCTAAATGTCTGCAGTACTTTAACCCAGAGAAATATTAATACCAGCTGGTAAGATTATAATTTTCCCCTATCGTCACCTATATGCTTATTTACAGAATAGAGATCATTTTATGGTTCTGTACTCTGCTTTTGCATTTTTCTCGTCATTAATTATTCCACTAAAATTTCATTTTTGTAACAGATATCTACTATAACATGAACATATCACAATTTTTAAGGCAATCATCTATTGTTGGGCATTTAGGATGTTTCCATTTATTCTCATAAGTAATGTTGACATTAACATATGTTCTTAATAGTTATGCTTTTCTCTGAGTGTTGCCTTAGGATCTATTCCATGAATTGAAATTTCTTAGCCAACGAGGTGTAAACACTTTTACAGCTTTTGATATCATTTGCCAAATAGCTCTCCAGAAATACCATAACCATGTATTTTACCTTAGCTGTGTATGAGAATGGAATAAGGTCATTCTTATTTCCAGCATTTCCTTCTGTGCCCTTTCATGCAATACCTCCTGGGCTCTGAAAAAACCATGAAGAGTCCTTGGAAAGCAAGAATGGTGACATGGCACTTCTCCCACTCTATTAAATGTTAAACCCTTCCAGGGTAAAACGTAGTATATGTAGTATATAGATAGTAATTATGCTCTTCTTTGCCTTTTTTTTCTTTTCATCCACGTAGTTTCTCAATCCATACTTACAAATTAGTCTTGATTCCTCTTTTTCCCTGCCACTCCCATATTTAATTTTGAATCTATTCCAATCACTTCTACTTGCAGCATATATCCTGAATTTGCAAGCTTCTTTTCATCTCCTCGGTTACCTTGTTAGGTCAAGCCACCATCAGCTCCAGACTAGAATATAAAGATAGCCTCCTAACTGATTTCCAGTCTATTCTCCAAGTAGCAGCCAAAGTGATCTGTTCAAAACATAAAGCAATGAAGGCATCCTGCTGCTGAACAGTCTTGGATAGTTCAGAATACCTGGAACCGTGTTATCTCCAGCCTCACCCACATCACCTTCCTTTTACTCCCCAGGGTTCAGCCATGCTGGAGCCTTTCTGTTCTGAAAGCTCTTTAAGTGTCTTCCACCTTAACGCCTTGACTCCCTAGATCTTTGCATGGCTAATTTCTTCATATATTCAGATCTCAGCCCAAATATCCCCTCCACAGTCAGTCTTCTATGGTTTTCCAATCTTGTCTTGTCTCCTCCAGGTACTTCCTTAGCACTTCACCATGTTTTATTTTCTTCATTGCACTTATCTCTGTCTTAATTAATCCTAATCTTTCGGTTGTTGTTTGCTATTTATTACTTGTATCACCCATGGAAACTACATGAGGGCCAGGGTTTTTATCTGTCAGATTCACCACTATATCCCAGAGTCTTGAATAATGCCGGGCACATAATAGATACTTGTTAAATATATGGCTTCCTCCATCTCTTGTTTCTTTCCTTCCTTCCCTCTTTCCTTCCTTTTTCCCAACTGCCAGCGTTTTGATTCAGACCTATATTTTCTGTTATCTAGAATTTTTAAAATTCTTACACCTCATGGAAACCTCTCTCACTTTTTCTGTACTGTACTGCCAGAAGTGCTATTCTAGAACACATCTCAGCATGATGCTTTACAACTTATGAAAGAAAGAATAGCTATCTTAACATGATTTTCAAGACCCTCTGTACTTTAATCCAATTAACTTCTCTTTTTTTCCCAAGGACCACAATTCCCATTCCCTTCCCTAACACACAAACACTCACACCAGATTACTCATTGTTCCTAAGTTTTTCTCCCTCCTGGCCTCCCTAACTTTGCTTATGCTGTTCCCTTAGGATGACCATTCCCTACCCACTATCATACTGCTCATTTCTCAAGATATTTCTCAAATATAGCCTCTTCCAAGAAAATTGTGTTGCATCTTTGAGGTGAAATTAATAGCTTCTCTGTAAGACAGGAATGGTGAAGAAATGAATAGCTTCTCTGTCAGACAGGAATGATAAAAAGATTCCAAATTAATTGGTTCCTGCTTCCTGAGGAGAATTTGAGGACTCTGAGGCTGTACTTGGGTTATGGGAGAAGGAGTTCTGTGATCAATTAATCATGTCTGTTTTGAGCTTAGGAGTAGGAGTTGTGGTATACATATTTACTATTCTTGCTCAAAGAATTTGCATTATAAAATATAATGCCTCCCCTTGGGCATGTTTCTTTCATGCTTTATATAATATTTATTGATTCACATTCTTCCTTTGCCTTTGGATTGTCAGAAACTTAAGTTTAGTCTGCATAACACAGGATTGTCAGAAACTTAAGTTTAGTCTGCATGATTCAGATTAAATATATTCTTATTGGATTTGGTCTTTTCAATAATGATCTTCCAGTATGGACCAAGGGAGACAGGAGAGCTGGAAAACAGGTAAAACAGGTAGAGTTGTAAGGAACTGACTGAAAAGTAAGTCTATCCCCTGACTCTTGGCTGAACATACAATGCTGATATGAAAGTGTGATTTTCTCGGAAAAAAAAACCCAAAAACTTTGAAATCAGATGTATCTTGGTTCAAATACCAGGTTTGCCACCTCTTAGCTGTCTGAACTTTGACAAACTCCTTAATCTCCCTGAACCTTAGTTTCCTTAACTGAAATGGGAACTACCACACCCATCCCATAGGATATTGTGAAGATGAAGGAGAGAAGGTGTGTAAATCAACAATCCTAGTGTGTGGTGCCTCACTGGCTCTTAATAGGTCTTAGATCCCTTCTCTTCTCATTGGTCGCACTAGTGTTTGATGGCTCTCCGACCTAATATGGAGAAGCCTGCAGTATCTCAAATGAGAGAGAAAGAAAACATGCCGGCCAGATCCCCAGACATAGAAGATGCCCAGCACAGACGCAAATGATGATACAGAGGTTAGACCTTCGGAGACAGGATTTGGCAATAAAGGATTATGTTTTTCTGAGTTCTGCTTCCATCCTACCAGGCATCCTTTGCTTGGCTCCTCCACCTCTCTTTTCATGAAATAACTAGGCTATAAAGCGACATCAGCACATTTGATACCTCAAGGAAATTCCCCACCTGCCCATGAGCAAGGCTCACTTCAGGCTCTGGACAGCCAGGGAGGAAGGGAGGCAGTAAAAATAGCACACATGCCAATCTATTTCCTGAGTGCTCTCCTCTGGAGCTTGCGTTACCTGTGAATTAGTCATAACTCTGTCACACTTAACTTTCTGATCATAAGAATAAAGCCATTTCCATTTCCCATCTCTCTGTTGGACTTCTAATTTAAAATACATGCACACACATCCCCCCCACACACAAAAAAGTCTGCTCTTGAATCAGATGTTCTTACGTCTCCCATGCCTCAAACACAGGCCCTCCTTTGCCCCCACCACTCATGCATTTGCTCAAGGGAGAGGCTGAGAAAATAGGCAGCTCTTAGCACTGATCAGCATGGACAACTAACTCTAATTCTTCAAATACTATTCCCAATGGCTTGCTGCATCTCTAAAAACTGGGGCATAAAATGTAAGTTACAGAAGGACCTCAGGGAGCCTTCATTTTACAGATGGGAATACTAAGACCTGAAATAAAAAAAGATTTTCCCCAGGTGAGACAGAAAGGCATCAACAGAGTAGATTCCTAGTCCAGTGCTTTTTTTTGTTATCCCATATGCAAAATCACGTAGGCCTTCAATATATTTCCCATTTTCATCTCACACTCCTTGGGAAAGGAAAATGAGTTGTTAATCACATGTTACCAATGGCTAACATTTACTGAGCACTTGCTATAGCACCAATTGCTTTATGTGTGTTATTTTTTATCCCTATTTTATAGCTGAGAGAGTGGAAGATTAGAAAGGGTAGATAACTTGCCAAGGGTTCTGTAGCTATAAGGATAAAGTAGGATTTAAAACCAAAAAGTTTAACTTTAGGGAACTACTGCTAAACCACTACTACCTGATCCTGCTTCCTTACTAAAAGACCTTTCCTAATGGCTTAACCTTTAGGATCTTCAGACATCAGTAGAAACCAGATTGGTACAATGGAAAATGCACAGTGCTGGAGGTCAAGGCCAGTGAACAAGCCAGGTCAATGCAACTGGTGCATTGCCAAGGGATGTGGGGAGGTAAGAGGCTCACCTCGGCTCAGTACTGCCAGCATTGGAAACAGTGGGAAGCACAGGCCTGTACCATTGCTCTTCATCTGTTCCATTGTCTGATCTACAAGAACAGACAGCTGACTACCAGAGCAGGGCTCAATCAATTGCAGGGTTTCCTTGGTCATCAAGGATAGCTGCTATGGCTATGCCCAGGGCTATGAAAACTTCATTACCCAAGATGCTGAGGCAACTGTTTTCTTTGATCTGGGTATTTTCTCTGAGGAAAGAAACATTTTATCCCTCCCACCCTTTCTGCACCCTGCCAGTGGACCTCATCCTTGCTTCGAGCTATTTCTCCTGCTTTCATTAGAAAAGAAAGAAGTTCTTCTGGACAAATATAAGGAAACAGAGTCCAGCTTTGGCCTTGACAGTACAGACCAGTTTTGCTGGGTTAGCTGATTTAACCACTGATCAGGGAGCTTGCAATTTAATTTCATTCTATCATTTATTCCTCTCTCCATTCTACCACTTCTTCTCTCTGGCCCTGTTCCCCATCATCCTGAAGCAGCTGGACTGACAGAACAGTAGAATGGCCTATCAGTCCTAAGATTGCCACCTGGACACTTCAGACTCCTTCTACCTTTAAGTCAACAGGCTAAGAAGGGAGTTACAGTGTTGGCTGGGGTGATTGACCCGGACCATTAAGATGAAATCAGTCTACTACTCCACAGTTGAGTTAAGGAAGAGTATGTGTGGAATACAGGAGATCCCTTGGGGCGTCTCTTAGTATTACCATGCCCTGTTGATTAAGATCAATGGGAATGTAATCCCAGCACTTTGGGAGGCCGAGACGGGCGGATCATGAGGTCAGGAGATTGAGACCATCCTGGCTAACACGGTGAAACCCTGTCTCTACTAAAAAAATACAAAAAAACTAGACGCGCGAGGTGGCGGGCGCCTGTAGTCCCAGCTACTCGGGAGGCTGAGGCAGGAGAATGGCGTAAACCTGGGAGGCGGAGCTTGCAGTGAGCTGAGATCCGGCCACTGCACTCCAGCCTGGGCGACAGAGCAAGACTCTGTCTCAAAAAAAAAAAAAAGATCAATGGGAAATTACAATAGCTCAATCCACGACCCAGACCCTTTAGGAATGAAGGTTTAGGTCACTCTACCAGGAAAAATCCATAACCTACTGAGGTGCTTACTGAAGGTAAAGGGAATACAGAATGTGTAGCAGAAGAAGATAGTCATCAATACTAGCTAAGACCATGTGACCAGCTGCAGAAATGAGGACTGTAATTATCATGAGTCTTTCCTCCTTCTTTTGTTAAAAACATGTTTGGCATATATACACTTGTATAAAGAAAAAAATCTTCATTTTATTTCCTTTTTCCTTTATCATGTGACATAAGATTTATTGACTTCTTATCATCATTTAAATGTTGTTAACTTTATGTAATAGCATTTGGATTGTACAAACTGGATTGCACAAATGGCATTTCCAGTTGTGCAAAGGATAGTTTTATTATGTTAGGCATAATTATGACCTTATGATTATCTTTATTTGAATATTATGCATGATCTCAGGAGATGTGTATGGGTTCAAGGTGATAAGGGGTAGACTTATTATGGTTAATACTGAGTGTCAATTTGATTGGATTGAAGGATGCAAAGTCTTGATCCTGGGTGTGTCTGTGAGGGTGGGGCCAAAGGAGATTAACATTTGAATCAGTGGGCAAGGAAAGGCAGACCCACCTCAGCCTCGGTGGGCACAATCTAATCAGCTGCCAGCATGGCCAGAATAAAAAGCAGGCAGAAGAACATAAAAAGACTAGACTGCCTTAGCCTCCCAGCCTACATCTTTCTCCCATGCTGGATGCTTCCTGCCCTCAAACGTGATTCCAAGTTCTTCAGCTTTGAGAGTCGGACTGGCTTCCTTGTTCCCCAACTTGCAGATGGCCTATTGTGGGACTTTGTGACTGTGTGAGTTAATACTCCTTAATAAACTGCCCTTTATATATGTGTTAATATATAATATCCCCTATTAGTTCTGTCTCTCTAGAGAACCCTGACTAATACAGGCCCTCACCTTTCCCATTTGTTAAAAGGTATGTGTGGGCTCTGATGAAGCTGCATTTACTGTAGACATGTGTGGCTGTCCTATGTTACCTTCCTCAAGATCTGGGTTTTGATGGTAGAGTAGGAACTGTCATGGAGGCAGTGACCCAGACACTGCGCTGATGGCAAGGAAAGGACTAGTGGAGAAGGGTGAAGCAGTCAGGGAGCAGCCCTCAGGAAAGATGCCAAAGAGGAGAGGGGCTGCAGAGGACCGTGGAGAACACAGAAGGGCAGATTTTGTCATAAAAAGTTTTCTCTTTGCTAAATTTCAGGGAAAGTGCAAACAGGGCTTGGGTGCTTATATTTTTAGCCCCACCCATTCCCTGACATCTTATATTCTCAGAACCACCAGGAACACTTCTTCATTGACAGCATTGAGAAGAATGAGGAGGGAATGTCAAAGCCTGCTTTGCTAGAGACAGGTAGTTTTCAATTCTGAAAACCACACAGACACATACACACACACTTGTCTTTAATGGTGCTTCAATAGGAATTTTACCTAATAGTTCTGTAGTCTAAGATGGCCTCTAGAAAACTTCCTGGAGCAATGGAGATGCAATTCCTATCATGAGGTTAAGGAAGCAGGTTTATTCACCAAATTAGGATTCAAAACTACCTAGACAAGCTCAAACAGATGGCAGAAAGGAAAGGTAGAAGAGATAAACATCATGTCCAGAATTTGGATCCAAAAATTAAATTTCTCACCATACAGAATCCTTGCAGCAGATCCTAGGAAACAGGCTCCAAGGTGGACAACAGCCAGCAGTTCCACACACCAGCTTGGGCTGAGCTAATGGAAGAATGTTTGTGTTTGTGAATCAGGCTGGCACAAAAGTGTTCAAGAGTGGAATCCTCTGCTTTACAGAAGACTAAAGTTAGATTCTCAGATATATACTCATACATATTATCTACAAAGGCAGCCCAGAGTGTAGTGGAAAGGAGTTGGACAGATCTAGATTCAAAGCCAAGTCCAACTTACTACCTTGGAGAACTCGGGCAAACTACTTCTGAGCCTCTGTTCTTGAGCTGTCCCCAAATAGGCTTCTCTTGCCTGGTTGTTGTAAGTAATAAAGATAATATATGGCCACACTTCTCAGATTAGGTTGGCAAATTCCTAGGAGTATTTGGCAGTATGATTGGGAGTATGGGAGGCCATGGCATAAACATAAGGCATGTTCCCAGTGTTTCTATTTTACTCAATGGCAAATCATTTACAACCTATTTTTACATTAAGCCAAACAGGGAGCTATTACTGAGTAGAAAGAAAAACCCGATGCTGTTTTTAAAGCTCAAAATGGTATAGAACTTTCAATATAGCAGACAGATTCTGCATGGTCTATGCCCTTTGTTTCTTAGCAATACACATTCACTTTCTCTGTCTTCAGGGTATGTCAGCAGAAAATTTGAGAAGCTTTGGTGTGCATACAACACCTCACATGGGGTTTAGCACGTAGTAAGTGGTCAATAATTCATAAATATCTCTATTTGGAATTTGTGAGATGTGATTATCCCACTGACTCTTCACTGGTCAGACCACACGTGTGTGTAGTGTTATGTCCAGTGAGAAGCATCTCTTTTAAAAAAGAGAAAGAAACAGGCCAGGCGCAGTGGCTCACGCTTGTAAATCCCAGCACTTTGACAGGCTGAGGCGGGTGGATCACAAGGTCAGGAGATTGAGACCATCCTGGCTAACATGGTGAAACCCTGTATCTACTAAAAATACAAAAAAAAAAAAAAAAAAAAAAAAAAAAAAAAAAGAGAGAGAGAGAGAAAGAGAGAGAGAGACAGAAACAAACTAGAGTGTGTCTAGACTAAAGGGTAATGGTAAGTGGTCTGAAAACCCCAATATCTGAGGAACGATTCTAGTGATTGTTTCTGAGGTGTTCTTTAGCCTGGAGAAGAGAAGAGAAAAGAGAAACAAGCGAGATTCTTCCAATATTTGAAGAGCTAACAGGAGGAAGACAGAAGAAACATTCTGAATAAGCAGACCACTAACCAAGGTGAAACAAATAAGGGGGAAGATTAAACATCTGTAAAAAGAAACACTTTTTAACATTTGAACTCTCTGGCAGTGGGAAGCAGACTATAATGCTTAAGAACTCAGGCTCTAGAGTCAGACTGGGTTCAAATTGTGGCTTTGACCTGTAATAGCTCTATGATTTCAGGCAAGTTAAGTATCTTTGGCTCAGTATTCCCACCTGTAAAATGATGATAATAATAAGGCATTCATCATAGGATTGTGGCAAAGATGAATTAAAATATGTGATGTGTCCAGAATAGCGCCTGATACATCGTAATTGCTTAATACCTTATTTCATGCAGAAATTGACTATAGTTACACATTTGGAAGTCATCAGTGTACAGGGGATACTTTAAGCCAGGGATGTTAGAATGCATTCAGCTGCAAGTAGCCAAAAATCCAACTAACAATAGCTTAATGTATTAATAAAGCCCTGTAATGATCTTGCATAGTTGGAATGATGGAGTTAGTTGGTTCTGAGGTTAGTCCAGAGTTCAATAATGACATCAAGGACCCAGGCTCCTTCTGTTTTTTTAATTCTGCCATTTTCTGCATGTTGATGTTTTGCCTCCAGGCTTGTTGCCTCATGGTCTCAAGATGGCTGCCGTAGCCTGAACTCCATGCCCTCACCCAGCCAGGTTCAAGGGAAGAGTGTTAAGCAGGGAAAAAATTTTTACTTTTTGAGATTCTGTCTGATTATATGAAAAAATAATTCACTAGTGAAGGAAACTGGGATTAATATTCCTTCTTACACCTATCATTTACCTTCTCTAAAATCAATAGATCTCTATTCCTAAGAGCTGAATAAAATTTAGCTGTCACTTGTCACGTTTGGGCAACATATTTAAGGGGGCTAGGAAAAGGAAAATAGACAGGGCAAGATAATGAGAAAGCATATCATGGAAGTTGGAGGAAAAGAAGGAGGAAGTGTCAAGGAAATGATTAAAGGAAGAAAGTTTTAAGGAAGAGAGAAAGTTCACCACACTCAAATGCTTCAGTCTTCGCTAGGATCAGAACTGAAAGGGTCAACTGAATTTGCAATTGATAAACTGAGGAAGTGCAGTTTCAGTGAGGTGGTAGGAGGGTAGGAGCCAGAGAAAACAGTCATAAAAAGCTGAATGAAGTGAGGGGAGTGTGACAGGGAGCAGAGATAACCCTCCACTGCTTGACTGTAAAGGAAAGCTAGTGTGATGGGAGCTAGAAGGGAACACAGGGTCAACAAAAACGTAATTCTTAAGACAAAAGAATCTTGCAGTAAACTTATAGTTTGTGGAGATAGAACAAAATAAAGGAAGATATTAAAGAGAAAAACAGGGAAGAAAGGAGGTGAAGATAGGACATGTAGGAAATGATAGGGTCAAGACTGAGGGCAATGGTCAGCCCTTGATAAGAAGAATAACATCTTTACCTCTGAGATGTCACAGTGAGAAGGTGTCATAGAATTAGGAGAAGGAAGAAAGGACAGGTATAGAAACAGATACAAATTGTGTTTTAGGTTTCTGAGAGGTACTCAGAAGGACCTGTAGCCTGAAAGGCATGGGGAAAGTGCACAGCTCAAAAGAGATTTCCATAAACAGAAAATCCAGTTATTCCCTGCTCTGGACCTGGAGGGAATAAGGAAAAGGTCAAACTTTCCTATATTTCTTGGGAAAGCTTAACATCAGTGCCTTAGATTCTAAATGAAAAATGGCCATCATAGCACCAGCCAGGCATACAGCAGAATTGTTTCTCCAGAAAAGGCCTCTTTGCCCAGAAAGGCATTTCCTCCCTTCAGTATCAAGGGAAGAGCCCAACACTCCTCTGCTGCCCTTGGCATTTCATCTAGGGGGAGTTTCTGGAGCCCTCACCATTGACAAGTGTTCTAAGTGATAGCTTCATTGTTTCTGGTAGATCAGGCCTCATGAGCCTTCCAATTAAAAGAGATCATTTTTCTTCCCATTCCCAAACATGTTTTAGGGAAAATGCCCAGACCACTAGAGTTAGTACTGGCTCATCTTTCTCAGAAGGGATGCCTTCAGCCCAGTGTTCCTGTAAAATCACCTTAACTCCGATAAAATACTTTATCAGGGACCCCAAAATGAACCATCAACAGAATTGGAATCAAAATGCAGATGAAAACCAATTTTGTTGAAAATTAATTTTTACATGTTGACTTGAATGTCCTCTAGGATGGGAGGGTTTTCAGGCTATAATTGTCATCCCTTTGAAACACAGTGAATTTAAAGTGAATTAAAATGCATAGGGTTATCTGGGGGATAAAGTCACAGTGATAAAATAACTTTTATTTAAGATATGTTTTATAACATTTAAACTATTTTGCCATATATTTCATCCTCCCAGCAACCCTGAGAAATAAGTGATCACTGTCTTCCTTTCAAAGACAAGCAAATGAAGACTGAGAGAGGTAATAAGATTCTCCTAAAATCCCAGAGCGAAGTATCAGAATAAAGATCTGAACACAGGTGTTCTTACTTATTTCTAATAGCTCCAGTTTCCTCATCTTTGAAAACTGAAGTTATGGTGATAGATTCCTCACAAATAAAGACATACTATAATGAAGCACTTTAAAATGAACTCTTCGGTGGATTGTTGTTAGGGAAAATGTTGGAATAAGTCAAACAGAAAATTGTTGAGAAATTCTAGCAGGGAGCAAGTAGGGAGCCATGTGTGGAAAGGCACATGGGCCAAGATTCTTTGTTGCAAAGGATATAAACTGATTCTGGCTAAGTGAAGCAGTGAAGAAAATTTTTACCTGGCCATTGAGTGGCTCCCAGACTCAGTGGGGAGGCTGGAAAGCCTGGTTCGAGCAAGGGTCAGTAGCTGAGGGAAGCTAAGTGGCCATGTCCACAGCCAAGAGTGCATCACAGAAACAGCCTGCTTAGACACTGAACACAGTCTCTGCCACTGCTGGACCTTGGATGCCTGACTTCAGTCACCCAGTTGAATTCCAAGTATCAGTTGATTAGATGTACAATCTGCTTGGGAATATCTAATTGTCCACCATGTCTATACACTAACTTCCAAAGGCAAAGAGTGCAAGTATCTATAAAGCCTCTTCCACTTCCATAGATTTACACAGAGCAAAATCACCAAATATGGAAAGGTGCTTCATATTCTGGGTAGTAAACAAAATGGTAAATCCTTACAACAATTCTCTCTCTTTCTGAAAATACCCCATATTTGATTCACAATTCTGAAACTCTCCAAATCCTACTTACTGAGAACGAAGAGCCTGGAATGTTAATTGAACATTGTTGAATGTAGGTCTATCCCCATCCAAGAACCTTCCCTAATGAATCTAGTCCTCACTAATATCCCAGTACCCCCACCCTCAAAGCAAGGCAAGGCACATCATCTAGTTCACAGAATTAACGACTTGACCACCTACGTTGCTGGTTCATTAATCAATTGATGGACATTGGTAATATGGGAAGATGACCAAGGATCAAGTTCTGGTGTACCATCAACTTGATGCACTTCTGTAGGCAAAGCGCCATTATTTTAAGCTGCTGCTTTTTAAGAAACAGGATAGATGAGACCCATGTTTTCCAACTTAGGTTTGATTAGAATCACCTGAGGGTGGGGGACTCCATAAATTTAAATTTCCAGGGTCCAACATAAACCTTCTAAACAAGGATCTTTTTTGCTTTGTTTCGTTTTTTAAGTTCTGCTTTAAGCTCACCAAGTTATTCTGATAATAAGCCAAGTTTGGGACTCTTGAACTGAATGATTTCTTGTCCCTCTTAGCTTTTGGTAGTGGTGAAATAGTAGTGACCAGCCGTTAAGAATTCCATCTCTGGGGTTAGAAAGCATCTGATTCTGATTCTGGCTGTGTAACTCTCTGGCTCTGAAACTACTCACCATCTCTAAGCATTAGTTTCCTCATTTCAAAAATGGGAATGCACCTACCCCCATGAGATTTTTGCAATAATTAAATGAGATAAAGCGCTAGATGCTCTGGGCCCAGTGTCTGGCCTGTGAACAACACCCAGTAATTCTAAATGGATTATTATGAGGACAAAGGGAGGAGAACTAACTCATCCGGCTGGTGAGCGTGTGTTGGGGGAGGCTCAAGGAAAGCTGGTGGAAACATGACTTTCTTTTTTTTCTGTTTTTGTACTTGATTTAACTGTATAAAAATATAACCGATGAACTTAAAATGTTCAGGATGTTGGCATTTTTCCCCCTTTTTTTGGCTGCAGCTTCTCAGAAGATGAGCTCCCAATGAGGAACCATCTCAGCGGCCCTAACCAGTAACTGACTCGCTGCTGTGTCTTGGCTCAGGCCTGAATGTGGTCCATAGTAAGCTGCTTTGCCTTAGTGACTCAGCATAGTAGGCCCTTTTTAATTTCTCTCTCATTCCTCAGCCAAGAAACTCTCCCACCTCTCTCTGCCGTATGCTACTGAGATTGCATTTTGTACCATCTACTGGGAGATAACACAGTTAAATTGATGCTAGGAACCTTATAAGGGTATAAACACTTCTTTGCAGGATGGACGTCATAATAGCAAATCAAGGGCGAGTGCCAATAATAGATTTCTTTGGGTTTCTTTTTTCCTCTGCACATTCTTCAGGGCTCTTTGAGGGGGACTGAAATGACATGGCAGCCTCGAAATAGTCCAGGGAGTCAGACTGAGGAAGGAGTCTTGAACAGGCAGGCAAACCAAATACAGCCCACACCTTCTCAGCCCAAACTTATCTCTTGGGCCTTTTTTGTAACCCTTAGTTGGAGCAGCAGAAAGATGTCTTTGGTGTCGGACAGCTCTGCCTGAGCTGGGCAAGCTATCTACTTGAGCCTCCTGTTCCTTGTCTTTATGATGAGTGAGAGTGTCATGATAAAATGAGGCAATATTGTAAGACTACCTGACACACAGTAGTACCTGACACTCAGAACGTGTTCGCCCCTTTTGCGTTCTTTCTGTCTTAAAGATGCCCTAAGTTGGCAGAATCAGTACATTTCAAATGTGCAGCTACCACAAAGGAACGATTCTAGATAGTTCCAACAGGAACAAATTCACTCCCCCCCAGAGAGTCTTGAGATAGGCTGTATGGTGGAGTAAAAAACATACTTGGCTCAGAGTCAGACTCTAACTGTAGTCCTGTTTTGTAACTTACTTACCATTGTTTTGTCCTTGAACATATTATCCAGAGTTTCTACATTTGCCGAGGACTTCCTATGTACCAACACTGTACCGAATGCTTAACATGGCTTTTACTTAATCTTGCAATGATCCATATAGAGTAGAAATTACTATCCTCACTGTATTGAAAATGGAACTGAAGAGCAGAGGAATCTCTTAACTTGCAGAAGGTCACATCGACAATAAGGGATAAAGCTCCCATTTGAACCCAGTTCTGCCAGACCCTGGAGATCATGTTACTAATAACCATGGCACCTGGCTTCCACTTGCTATTTCTGAGCTCATTTTCCCCATCTGAAAAAAAAAAAATAACCCATGCCTACCTTCCAGGATTTCTAGAGAGGAGCATATGAAACCGTTGATCGAAGGGACTTTGTACATTAAAAGAACACTTTAATGTAAAAAATTTTTACTTGTAATCACAAAAGCTGTAATGGTCTCTTTGGTCCCTAGAAAACAATCCTTATCCCAAGAAAAATTGGAACTGTAAGGCTGACGGTTCTTGTCTGCACCCAGCAATGTGAGACTGAGAACAAGGTGGCTTTTGCAGATACACGATCGTATATTGAGTAGGGTAGAGTACACACTAAATCTGTATTTATACTTGGGAAACCACACTGTGCTTAAATTAGCATTGAAGAATAAAAGCTTTTCTAAGATAGGCTGCCCTTCTAAGCAACACAGACTAACATTTCTATCACTGCAGACAACAGTATTTTGAAAGCACTTGCTGGATGCCTTTAATTCATCCTAAAACCTTATCCACCCTTCTGCAATCACACCTCCCAAACTCACACCCTAGGTAGCCAGCATCCATCTTAAATGGAAGCTCTTTTCCAACATTTGTGGCCCAAATAAGCTATAAATAATAAGGATACGCTATAAAGAAAAAGGACCATCACAAATTTTTTTCAAGATCCTCTAGTTTATTCAATGGTATGTTACACAGAAGTCCACAAGATTAGTCACAAAAGGAGCCTAGAGGGGTTTAATTAATCAGAGATGCCCAAGGCATCATCACACTGGCAAAGAAATCAATTTTCCAAATTCAGGAAAACTACAGAAATAGTATCCAACCTTGGCCCTGAGCTCTGTCCTAATTTACTAAGGTCACTTCTCCTACTGCCTAGTGACCCCAAAATTCCACCTGGCCACGTTTTTGGGCTTTGCACAGATCAGCATTTGCTCTGGGGAGGCATCCTTGCCTGGCCTTTTTTTCCCCATACACACACACATGCATACCACCCCCACCCCACGCCCCCACCCCGGCCCCCCCCAACACACAATGCACTCCACCAATTCCCATGGCAACAAAACAAGGGGGAAAATATCAAAAAGCAGTCCAGAAACTGCAGAAGAGCTCTCTGACTCAGTTCCCTGATTCTTCCCAGATCTACAGCTCTGAGATCTCTCCCAGCCCTTAGATTTCTGTAGGTCTGAGAACATTCTATACATTTAATTGACAGATGAAGGGTGATTTGTTTGAGTTGAGAATAATTAACCAAACAACTGAGCCTCACAGCGAATAACTAAAATAGATGCTCGTTTTAAAGCAACCATGTGGCCCCTGGAGTAAACAGAAGTCAATTCTGACTTTCAATCCAAAAATCACCTTTGCTCAATAAAATAGTATAGATGTGGGAAGCAAAAAAAGAAGAGAGAAAATAAGGGGAAATATAAATATTAAGTATTTTTCTCACTTCCTGAATAGCTGTTATCAGGGCTGAATAAATAAAGTACACCCATAAAATGGAAAATTGTGCAGTTTGTACAGAATGAGAGAGAGCTCTAGGCGTTGACAGGGAAAAATGTGTAAGATACATCATTAGGAAAAAAGGATTTCAGAGCCATGCTATTGTATTTGTTCACTTAGGTAAAAATAATTATATGTAGAAAAAGCATGCTTTTACTTATGTTAGCATACATGTATAGAAAAAATATTGAAAGAATATAAACTAAATGACTTCCAGTGGTTATATCTGTGGAATAAGATTATGGAGAAGTCATTTGGTTTTGTAAAGTTCCTTTTTTTTTTTTTTTTAAAAGAGTGAGAATCTACTACATTTATAATCATAATAAAGATAAGGCAAGTAAAAGTATCTTCCTCTGATCTAGGGGAACTGACAGCATTGAAATTTGGAGGACCCCTGTAATGACATCTACAATAGCATGCCCTGGGGCCTTCATCTCCCTGTATAAGCAGATATATCTGGAAATCCAGACATGCCACATTCTAGCCACATCTCTTTTCTTCTATTTTTGAAAAATGAAAAAAACCACAGTGACCTATGTTCATCATTTCTAGTCCAGCACTGGCCAAGTGGGTGGGTGGCAGAGTTCCAGGAGCCGATGGATGACAAGACTTTGGATGGCCAAAATGTTAAAGACCTTATCCTTCGTCTTCTCCTTTTGTGGTATTTTTTCCCCTTTTGTGCTGGCAAAACACATGTATAGAGTTGTAATAATGAGTCATCCGTCATCAGTCTGTAACATTGCCAAGGACCAGTCCTCCTGTCCAGTGTGGACTGTGGGCCCTTCTCAAAAGAGAATGGCATCTGAAACATATGAAATATTTTGACTGAGAAGAAATGTAAGGGGGGAACACTTGATCTGAGGTTTTTGTTAACCCAATTTCTTAGCAGAACTGCTGATTAAAGAATGAAAGCCTTCCTCTTCTTTGGACAGCCAAGAAGCTATTTAAATGTTTAAAGAAATTATTTAAATGGGTTTAAAAATATGACAACAAGGAGCCATATTGCATGTTAAAGTCTTGTTGTGAACACCTTTTGGTGGATCTACAAAAAACTCAAGAACCCCCTTTCTCTGAAGTCCACCATATCTACTTTGGGCAGCCATGTTTGTTCCCTTTGGCCATCACACAGCTTCCTGGCCCAGTTTCACAGAGGATGGGCAGCTGACCCACCAGGGACAATCAGATTTTCCTGGGAATTTGTGATGGGAATTCAGATTCAGCAAGTTAGTTTTTGAGCCTAGAGTGAACAAGCACAAAACTCAGGAGCTGTGGCCATATCATGTACAACAACCAGCAAAGTAAGCCAATCTTCAGAAAGGATGAAAACAGAGGAGATGCCCAGAGATAGGAGATATCAAAATAAGATACCATAGGACCCCAGACCCAAATTCACACACTGCCTGGCTATATCTTATTCAACTTATTCCAGGGTTCTTTAAGAGCTCCCTCCCCTGCCGCATATCCCTAAGATACATTCCCCATTTTGCTTACACCTGTTTGAGCAGGCTTCTCTTACTAGAAACCAAAAGAATCTTAGCTAAGGCAACATGTGACAAAACTGTGATATCTGAATAAATTCTGTGCATCAAGGTAGATACCTTCAGGAACTAAGCACTCAATATCACTGTTAATCAAGCCAGTTTGAAATTTCTCTCTGAGAATGGCTTTCAAAATCAGTATCTGGGCCCATCCCATTTTTAATTATTAGTATTGTATGATTTAATTACTACATTAATTGGATGTTTACTTTGCCATGCCCGGCAGTGAGAACTTTACCTGCACTATCCTATTAACTTCCACAGTCACCAGAGAGGTGAGTTCTATTGTTATCCTCATCTTATAGGTGACAAAACTGAGACTCAGTGAGGTAGAGCAATTTGCCAAAGGCCATACAGTAAGTAATAGCAACAGCATTCGGAATCTAGGCCTGTGTGGCTTAGGCCATGAACTCTAAATCTCTACACTGACCTGCCTTACATCTTTTTTACTGAAAGCTGTCATCATAGGCTTGATCGACTGTAATAGACATGAACCAACATGATACCCTGGAGGATGCATGTGATGTTAAAATCATACCCATGCTCTGTTCTCACTCATAAGTGGGAGCTGAACAATGAGTGCACATGGACACAGGGAGGGGAACATCACACACCGGGGCCTGTTGGGGGTTGGGGGTAAGGGGAGGGAGTGCATTGGGACATTTACCTAATGTATGTGGGGCTTAAAACCTGGATGATGGGTTAATGGGTGCAACAAACCACCATGGCACATGTATACCTATGTAACAAACCTGCACGTTCTGCACATTATCCCAGAGCTTAAAGCATAATTTTAAAAAATAATAAATCATACCCATGCTCCAAGTTCTGAGATTTGTTGCCACTGGTACAAGTCAAAAGAATGTGCCAATGGTGTAGCCGCTGTGAGAAACAGTATGGCAGCCCCTCAAAAATTAAACATAGAATTGTCATATGATTTATTGGTTCTACTTTTGGTTAAATATACAAAACAGTTGAAAACAGAGACTTGAACAGAGATTTGTACACTGCCGTTTAAACAGGATCATTCACAATAATCAAATGATGGAAACAACCCAAATGTCCATCAATGGATGAATGGAAAAGCAAAATGTGGTACTTGCACACAATGGAATATGAGCCTTAAAAAGAAATAAAATTCTAATACATGCTACAACATGGATGAACCTTGAGGACCAACTGCCATGTAAAATAAACTAGATACTAAAGGACAAATATTATATTATTCCACTTACATGAGGTATCTGGAGTAGTCAAGTTCATAGAGACAGAACATAGTATGGTGGTTGCCAGAGGCTGTGGAGAGGGGTAAATGGAAAGTTATTACTTAACGGGTACAGGATTTCAGTCTGGGAAATTTTTTAAGTTCTGGAGATAGAATGGTGGTAATGGTTGTACAACAATGGGAATGTACTTAATGCTATTGAACTATACACCTAAAAATGGCTAAAATGGTAAATTTTATGTTGTGTCTATTACAATAAAAAAAGGATGTACCACACGCTTTGGCTAATATTGGAGCTCCAGGATAATAACTTTGAACAAAATTTATTCAGTTCAATTCCAAGGCTATTTACTGAGTGTCCATTGTGTGTAAGGCCCACTAGAGGTTATTCAAAGAAATGAGGAATCAATGAGACCTGTGTAATCCTCAAGGAGCTGACACTCTAGAGAAATCTCAGAAAGTACACAAACACAAGACAAAGCATGATTAAAGCCATAAATAAGAAACAAATAACCTGGAGGATTGAGAAATCAAGGAAAACATTATTGTAGATTTGACATTTGAGATGAGCTCTTGGGTATTGGTAGCCAGGAAAAGAGCATGCTAAGCAGAGAGAATATGGGTTAAGGCTATGAGCCAATTGGAGGAATAGTAAGTGCAAGATGGGATGAAAATCAGAGCAGAAAAGATAACATTTAACATTTATTTGAAATTTATGATCTGCCAGAAACCAGGCATGGTGTTTTACACATATCTCATTTAATCTTCACAGCAGTCTTAGGTAATGTTATCAAAGACACTTCTGGTTGCCTACCCAACAGCTTCTTTCCTCCTCTTCCCTTGCCACCAAGCCCTGATTTAATTTTGGCTATTCCCCCTGGACAGACCTGTCCTGGTAGAAGAGCACCTCCTCAGTCCTCAGTCCCCAGGAGGTGTCTTTATTCATCTAAGTCTGTAATACTAATTCCAATCCTGCTGGCATAGATTGAGCTAAGGGAAGTTGAGATTTGACTAAAAAAGAAATTATCACCCTCCCCACTTGGATGTCGGCCAGAGGACTTGTGGAAAGACTTTATTCCCTGATTAAAAAAACAAAAGCTTCACAAAGAGAATGACCCCTCTTTCTGCATCTGTTTAAGAACGTGAAGCCTGCGGCTGTGGTAGCCTTCTTGGGACCATAATCATATGAGTCTAAAGATGAAACTAACTCGCTAAAGATGAGAGAAAGGTGAAGGGAAGCTGCTGACTTTAAGTCTTGGAGTTAATCAATCCTGAAACCACTTTCCTCTCTATTTCTTCTTATTTAAGATTTTTTATATATATATAATTTAAGCCACTTTAAGTTGGTCCTCTGTTAATTGCAGGCAAAATTTTACATATGAGTTTCCAAGTAGGTAGGGGATATATTTCCTATAAGTTAGTGGTCAATGTGTCTGACTCTGGATTAGAAGAATACTGAGCAGGCATGAGGGTGGGGGCAGGAGTTTAAACAGTAGTTTGGAACCTCAAACCACAAGGTGAAGTGGGTGAAGAGGGACAATTCTCTGGCTATGTGAACAGCTCAGGAATGCAAAGCATCGGTTGCATTATCTTAGAGTCACACCTCAGTTGTCTACACCCTGGGGGAGGCAAAGTGATGGTGTTTCCGTGGTGACTCAGCCCTTCCCCTTGAAAACCCAAGGAAACATCAAGTGTGTCCTTGTAGGCAACCTTCCCCCTGCCACGGCGGTATTTACATAGGGCAGTGCTTGGAAGGCCTCCTCTTCCTTTATGCTTGACTTGTCGCAATGTCTCCCACCTCCTCAACTCCCACAGTGTGGGGGACCAAATGTCATTCAACCCTCTCCCTCTGCCTCCCACACGTTTCCAGGCCTTCGAAGCAGCCGCCAAGGTGGAGTGACCTCCCTCACCAGTACTTTTACCACCTATTGAGAGGAGACTAAAATTGTCTTATATAAAAATACAGCTCCCCAGGCTGGGGGAGGATAGACAAAGGTTTTAACAGGAGGCAGCCAAAGGAGTCAGATAAACTTCTATTTGCATTCCAGTCCAGACACCATGAGCTGCATGACCTTGGGCAAGTCACTTGACTTTCCTGAAACTCAGTGTTATTGTCTGAGGAATGGGAGTAACATCACCTGTTCTGCTTATGTCAAGGAGCCAACGTGAAGATTTTTTTAAAAAGACAATCACTTTCAAATACAGCTGTTGTGCCATCTAGGGAACTGGACCTTGAGGGGCTAGGATTAAATGGAAATGTTCGTGTGGGTCAGAGGGAAAAAGACCAGAAACAAGAATTTAGTACACCCAAACGGGGTGGATCCCTAAAAGGAACCTGGGAAAACAGAGGGGCACATACTCCCTGGGAAAGGAGAGGGTATATCTAATTGGCTAAATTTCTTCTGCAAGGATGGACCACAGGCCTGGGGTAAGCATTATTTCATTCAACTCTTCCATTAACATTATGAGAAGAGCATTTTCATCTCCATTTTATAAATAAGAAAAGTCACACCAAGAAAGGAAAGGTACCAGTTGAAGATTGATTCTGGCCTCCTCACAACTCAAGTTATGAGGTATTTTTTTCTGGAAGGCTTAAAGGTTTCTTAAGCCCTTTTGGCTCCTTAAGAGGAATGAAAGAGAACACGACCTTGGAAAGTGATCTTTTAGCATTGTGGGAATTTTCGTGCCTATGGTGGTAGCCCTATTCTAAGCAGAGGGTTCTAGAGCGTACATAGAAATAGTGCTAAAAGTGACTGAAATGTAGATGTTCTATAAATAGTGATGAATGATGAATAAAAGGAACCCACATTACAGTTCAAGCAACTTTCTAACTGCATAGCCTCAGATAAGTTATTGAAAAGACACAAGCTTCATTTCAACTGGAAAATGAGAGTTGACTTATGTCTCACTTATGTCTATCTAATGGGGTCTGGGTTATAGCCAAAGGGTGAGAACAATCAATTTTGAGAGGTAAGTCAGGACCACAGCTGGAAAATTGAACAATCACTGAATGTAAGTATCAGGAGACCTCGAGTCCTCAGTCTTCTCATTTGTAAAATGAAAGATTTTACTAATCCATTGTTTTCATTTTTTGTTGTTGTTCTTAGCCATCAGCTGAAAGGTGTTGCTACCTGCAATCTGACATGGAACCCCAAACTATTAGGTGAGTAAGTATGCTGCACAGATGAAAATAGCACAGGAATAGAGAGCTCTTCCAATGGGACCAAAGCCTTGTTGTCCTTCCACCTCTCCCACCAAGGCCACTTTGCAAGATATGGGACGGACCCCACGATCTCTGTGCAGTCTCCCAGATTTGACGTTTTTGTTAAGGAAAGAAGATTTCCTGGGGACCTCCAATGAACCTTTCTGTGTGCTTTCCATACCATAACTCCTTATCCTCACAATAACCCTATGCAACAGGTGTATTATTATTAACCCTTTTTTACAGAAGAAACTGAGGCACAAAGGGCTTAACACACCCAAGAATGAAGACTTCTCACAGTGAGTGTCTCCTTCCAGAATGCAAGAGATTTCAGATCCTCAGTGATATCTAGTCTCCTAATCCAAAGGGAACTAAAATCAAGCAGAGAATAGTGTCTTGGTTTTGAAGAAAATGCCGGTCACAAGTGAAATGTTGTTTTTTCAGAAAAACTTTTCCATGATGGTCCTTTGTGAGAGCTAAGCCAAGTTGGTTACATGGCCTTAGTGACTGGGTAGCAAAGGGAGATGTCTAGAAAAATCCATGACATCACAGGCTCATGACATCCAATGTGTCAGAACTCTGCCATGTGGACTGACACCAAGAATCTATGTGCACGAAGAGAGCACTCTTTAAGCATTTGGGGGGAGAATGACTTTTCTGGTGGTTCTAATGAGTGTGGACGTGTCAGAAGCCTGGACCATACCCTTGTCTTAACGTGTGAACTTGGATAAATGAGTGTCTGTGTGCCTCCAAGAAGTGGTGAGAAAAGAAACAAAGCTGTTACTGCACAAGTGAACAGCCCAAGTTTCTGTTACTGCTATGGAATACACAGAGACTTACTTAGAAAGATATGTTCCAAGCATAAGGATTCTGCTCTCGGGAAGTAGCCCAGTGTCTTTCCATTATACTCTGAGCATTTTTGTGGCAGAGAATATGACTGATTGTTCATTCTGGTGTCTTTTTTCGACTACCTGCCATGTGCCAAGCATTTGTCCAAACCTTCACTCAATATTCACTGAGGATCTCAGTAGTACTTTCTTAATCAAGAAATGTTTGTTGAATGCTTATCATATGGCAGATATAGTGAGAATCTTTCCCTGGTTCCTTCTTTTATCGAATCAAAAACTATTTGTTGATTTCCTATGTATGTTCAACTTCTAAATATTCACTCCACAGAGATTTTTTAGGTGTCTACTATGTGCTAGGTATTGCACATTAGGGCTGGAGACACACATGATTCAGACAGTGTCCCCTTTCTCTGATAACTCGAAGCCTATTGTCTTTGCTTTCTACAAGTCTAATTGTCCTGTGGCCAATAGCCACCTAAAAGCAAAACTTCAACAGTAATATTAACACCTTGGATCCTTTAGAAATCCTCCATGCATAAATGTCCATCTGTAAAGATATCAGCTTTAAGCAGAAATTAATACAACTGTGATTTTGTCTACATTAGAGACTTAAAGCATATTTGTCTCATGAATGCTTGCCTCCCTATTACAAGGGAACTAAAAAATAAGAAATGGATTGATGTTGCTATAAAAACCAAAACAGAAAGGAATAAGGAGGAATTGGAAAGGCCAGTTGACGTAATTTCCCCATCAATATTCATGGTTAAATTGACCAGATTGCTGTAGCATAATTTTAGGAGTTTGCTGTTTGGGGTTTTGTCTGTATGTGCTCAGGGTGTACAGTTCCAAGAACAGCTGTGACTCGACTTCAGAAGTATATGTATTTATATATTTCCATCATCATCTTCTCCATCACCATCAAATGTCAGTTCTCTTCCATGAAGGCAGTGGGGCCCATGTGATTTGCTGAGCCCACAATTATTCATCCTTCCTGATGTCCAAGTCAGGCTTTTGACAGCCCACATCCAAAGTCCACAAAGCTGCTGTTTCCGAGGTAGAAAAAGATGGGGCTCATCAAGGTCAGCTAGAGCCAGTATCTCCGAGTTGAAGCCACGAGAATGAAAGAGCATCTACTTCCCCTTTTGAGGGTACCCTTGATGTCAAGACCCACCATTCATCATTTCCAAATGTGGAAACTTGGCATTTGTTTCAGAAAATGCCAAATGTGTTTTCCTTGCATATCTGCTGGCACATCAGTGATCTGTCCTTAGTTAGATCTCTTTGAAAAAAGGAAAGACGCAAGCAGATCTTTCTGTCTCTTTTTTGCTAGATGATCTTGGATAAATTACTTAGATGCCTACATCTCAATAATTGTATATAAACAATAGATGCAATGATACTGAACAGAATTATTGTGTAGATCAAATACAGCATATGGCACAGTAGGTAACAATACAATTACAAATACTATTATTAATACTATTTATTGGGTGCTTATAATGTGGCATTTGGAAATAAATGTTAGTTCTTTCTCATCTGAACTATGTTACCTTTCTAAAATGTAACCTTCTTATCTGTACAACAAACCTAATAATATTTTACATGTTTGTTTTAATGCAGTGGTTCTCAGCCTTAAGCATGCATCAGAATTTCCTGGAGAGCTTCTTAAAACAACAATTGCTGGGTCCCACTCCTAATGTTTTTGATTAAGTATTAATAGGTCTAAGTTAGAAACTGAGAATTTGCATTTTGAACAATTTCGCAGTTGTTTCCGATGCTAACCGTCCAGGGTCACACTTTGAGAACCCCTACTCTAAGGATTAAATGTATTGAGCATATTTAACACACATTTATTGAGTGCCTACTGTGTACCAGGAACTGTTTTCAGTATGAAAGAAAAAGCAGTGAACAAGACAAAGCCCCTGCCTTCATGAAGCTTTCTTTCTAGTGGTGGCAGTAGACAATAAGTAAACCCATAAATAAACAATAACATTTCAGATTATGTTAAGTTCTTTGAAGAAAATAAAGCAGGTTAAGGGAATAGTGAGTGACTCAGTCTAATTGAGAAAGATTATTTCGGATTCGGCAGTAGTTAGGGAAAGCATCTCTGAGGAGGTCATATCTGATCAAAAACGATAAAAAGAGAAGAAGACATTTGATTTTGGGGAAGAGCACTCCAAGAGGAAAGAACAACAGTGCAAAGATCCCAAGGGGGGAAAAAAAACATAATTGGACTTACACTGTTCAAAGAACATTCCAGCTACAGAGCAGAACAGGAGTGGAAGCAGGTGATAAGTTAGGTGACTGCTGAGATCTTGCAGGTGAGGGATGATGGAGGTGTGACCTGAGGTAGTGGCAGATAAGGTGCTGAGCAGTGATCAGATTCACATTGTACTTTAAAAGTCAAGCTGACAGGACTTGCCGTTGGGTTGGAAGTAAGGCTAGGGGAAGAGGAAAATCAAGAATGGGTCTTGAGATTTTGGGCCTTTCTTAATAAACTAAGATAATCTCTAAGCAAGTCTTTGGTACATAATAAGGGTTCAATACTCATCTATGTATTTTGGAATCAGAAAGTTTTCAGTTTAGAAATGCTAATGATGCCCTAAATGGTCACACAACCCATGCCCTGCACAACTCTAGGGGGCTCTATTATATAGACTGTAATATGAATGGAGTTGTGTAAAGAGGTTCTTCTGGGAAAGGTTTGACTTTCACAACTCTCTAACTCTGTATCAATATTATCCTTAGATTTTTTCATCTTTCTTCAACCAAATATCACTCCAATAAACTGAGTTGAACATTCATCACAAAAGCCACTGTGCCAGAGGCTGAGCATGTGTCACTAATTTGGGAGTATTTTAGAACTCAAAGACTTACATTTGGAGTATGAGCTTATACCAAGAAAGAGAGTCATCATGTCATCAATGATCAATATTAATGTCGAAGTCTTCTTTCTTGGCATTTTCCCAAGATTCCTTGCTCAAGAATATTGGGCCAGTTGCACCCCCTTGATTATGGGGGTAGCATTAGAATGATCGTGATATGTAACCTAGTCAAGTATCACCAGCCTGGATGCCCACCCCCTCCTGAGTGGAGTTGGCAAGCTTGACACTACACCAGCAGAGATAGAGATGCATGCATTCTGTGGGAGCAATCACGTCTGGACCCTAAATCTCTCCAAATATCATCAAGAAAGAAATATGACTCATGGAAATTCAGTTGTATTTTTTAAGTTTATTCTTGTCGATTATAGCTTAGGAGATTCAGTTTGTGTTTTTCATGCATCAAAATTATAAAGAGAGCAGAGTTTGTCACCACCAGCTTCCTTAGCCCACGTTGCTCTCTGTGCCTGCTTATTGAATTTACTCTGCGTCGGTTCCCCATTCCTCTGCCCCCTGATCTTACCCAGTTGCCCATGCTCCAGATCTGAATTTAGCAACTCCATCAGCAGTTATTCATTGAGAAAGTATTATAGATCATTATAAGACATATAGTGTTTCACGCAGCACCCACGCTGGGTACTGCTTTAGTCTATAATAGCCAATATTTATTGAGTCCTTATTATTTGTCAGGCACTGCGCCAACTGCTTTCAGTAAATTATCTCATTTAATCCTGATGGTAATCCTATAGTTTTAGTACTATTATTATCTCCATGTACAAATGAGAAACCTGGGAAGAGGTGAAATAATGCCTAAGATTACCCAGGAAGCTTATAGCAGGATGGGATGCAAACCCAAACCTTTCTGACTCACAGTTCGTGTTTGTTGTTGTTGTTGTTTGTTTGTTTGTTTTTGTTTTTTGTTTGTTTGTTTTTTGAGATGCAGTCTTGCTCTGTCACCCAGGCTAGAGTGCAGTGGCACGATATCGGCTCACTGCAACCTCCTGCCCTCTGGGTTCAAGCGATTCTTCTGACTCCCGAGTAGCTGGGACTACAGGCACGCACCACCATGCCTGGCTAATTTTTCTGAATTTTTAGTAGAGGTGGGGTTTCATCATATTCGCCAGGCTGGTCTCGGACTCCTGACCTTGTGATCCACCTGCCTCGGCCTCCCAAAGTGCTGGGATTACAGGCATGAGCCACCACGCCTGGTCAAGCCCATGCTCTTAAACACTACCCACTGCCTTGCAAGGCAGGAGAAAACTAACATTTATGAAGCACCTATCATATGCCGTGTTCTTTACAAATACCATCTCACTTTATCCTCTCAGTACCTCTTCAGGACGGGTATCATTACCGCATATATGAAAACAAGGATCTCAGAAAGGTTAAGAATCTTATATGAGATGCACAATGACTGCCAGTGACTGAGCCAGGATACAAAACCAAGTTTCCTGGATGCCGATGCCCATGGGCTTTTCATAGCACCAAACAGCCAAACGCCATAGCTTCATCAAGGAGCTGTGGTTTCTGAGGGTTTCTCTGAAGGTTGGATAGGATTTCAACAGGTGCAGATAGAGGGACTGTCTCTGAATACAAATAACAGCATGAGTAGGCCGGGCACAGGGGCTCACGCCTGTAATCTCAGCACTCTGGGAGGCTGAGCCCAGTGCATCACCTGAGGTCAGGAGTTTGAGACCAACCTGGCCAACATGATGAAACCCCATCTCTACTACAAATACAAAAATTAGCTGGGCATGATGGCATGCTTCTGTAATCCCAGCTACTTGGGAGGCTGAGGCACGAGAATTGCTTGAGCCCAGGAGGGGGAGGTTTCAGTGAGCCAAGATCATGCCACTGCACTTCATCCTGGGTGACAGAGGGAGACTCCATCTCAAAAAACAAACAAATATCAGCATGTGTAGACAAACAGCTAAAATATGAATCTCTTTGCTAGGATACACATAGGAACAATCAATGGTCTTGTTTCTCAGGAGTGCTAAACCAAGGAGAGGACATCCTCGCTTTCTGTACCTCTATACATCTTGTCTGCGTTCACCATTTGAAATCCTTCAGTGACGTTTTATAGTACAGTACTTGCATGATATGTTTCCTGTCTGCTTCTCTTTCTTCATGGAATTTGTTTACTCACTCTACTCCAGCCCCACTGACTTCCTTCTGATCTTCAAATTCATCTTTTGCCTGTAGGGCCTCTTGCATTTGTTCTTTGCTGTGCCAGTAACTTCCTTTTTGCTCATCTTCCCATGACAGGGTTTAGCTCAAACATCACGTCTTCTGAGAGGCCTTCTCTGGCCATATGTCACTATGATATGTCATTATGACTTTCTGCTTAAGTATTTCTGGAAAAAAGAGGTCCATACATTCTCATCCATGTTTGCAATTTAAGAGAAAAAAAAATACAGTTATAGGCCTTTTTCCAAAGTTGGCTTATCTGCAGATAGATCAGTTCTGCCCAAGTACTGAAATCAGCATTCAGCTGAATCTTCAGACACTTTCAAAGCAGCTTCTTGACATATGAAGTGTGAAACTGAGAGCAATTTTGGTGAAAATCAAAAATCAAGTAAGAAATCCCATTAGAAAAAAAGTGATTTTAAGTATTCAGGCTATAAAATCTTGTTTTGACAGATCACAAAGACAAAAGAACTGCTGCTCTTTAACCTAAAACATTGGTCCTGCTGACCTGAAACCATACCCACATCCCAATGGTTTGGAACAGCCCCCAGTACTCCCATAAGGTCAGAATTCATGAATCCCTTTGCTAGGATACAGAAGGGTCTCTTTTCTGTAGGTGGTTCACACTGCAACACACTCTAACATTCTCTGGACCTGAATTCTTTCACTTATTGCAAGTCTCTTCCTTATTTTTGGATTGGGGGGGTAGGGGGACTATTTTGTCCAAAAAAAACAGAGAGAGAGAGAGAGATTACTATTGGCCAAAAGACATCCCCAATTTCTCAAGGTTATAATATTTTTCTGTAAAATGCAATACAATATAAAGTCTCTTTCATTTGAAAGTGATTGAGACCCAACTAAACATGACCTCAGCCAAATATATATATATATATAAAATGTATTTTGGCTGACGTCATGTTTATATATATTTTGTATAGAAATATATGTTTATATATATTTTGATATATATATTATATATATGTATATAATATATATATTTTTTGGCTGAGGTCATGTTTAGTTGGGTCTCAATCATTTTTTATATATATATATAAATTATTGACTTGTATAATTCAGAGGTGCACAAATATTTTGGCTCCAAAATCCGTTTACACTCTTAAAAATTATTGATGACCTCCCAAAGACTTTTTGTCTATATGGGTTATATTAATCAATATTTACCATATTAGAAATTCATACTGATAATCATTTCTAAATATTTACTTATTCACCTAAAAATAACAACTATACACCCATTATATGTTTATATAATGCATATTTTATTTTAAAAGTGGCTATATATTCCGAAATAAAAATATATCATCAGAAGAATGTTATCATTTTACATTTTGGTAAATGTCTTTAATGTCTAGCTTAATGGAAGACAGCTACATTCTTCTATCTGCTTCTATATTCCATCAACTGCACTGTCACATACAACTTAGCCTGTAAAGCTCCACTGTATGCTCCTGGGGGGATGACAGTGAAAAATATAAATAACATCTTATTATTGTGAAAATAATTTTAACGCTTTAGGCACCTACAAGGCTCTCAGGGATCCCTAGGGTTTCTCACACAACAATTTTTAGTTACATGCTAGTGTGTATTTTTCAGAGATAGATCTGGGTTCAGGTATGGCTGAATCCAAGGGCTTAGGAGGTATCATCAAGCATCTGCCTATATCTTTTGGCTCTGCTTTGCTCTGAACTGGCTTTGTTCCCAGGCTGATTCTCTCCCATCAGCAGCAAACATGGCCATTCACAGCCCAGTCTTACATCTGAGTAAATTAGTAAACCTGTGGTAAATACTACCTCTTTTCTGGGAGTGCCAACCAAAGTCCTAAGGCTGACTCTCATTGGACCACTTGAGTCATGTCCTTATCCTCCAAGCACAATGTCACAATGGACAGGGAATAGGACATGCTAAGCGACCACATCTAGATTGCGTGTTCAACCTTAAGCTGAGGAAATGAGTTCAGTACCCTTTGAACCACATGCACAAAGAGAGATGGCTTTCCAAAAAAAAAAAAAAAGAGTTGTCATTATAAAAAGGGAGATGATCTGGGAGTGGTGGCTCACACCTGTAATCACACAGCACTCTGGGAGGCCAAGGTGGGAGGATTGCTTGAGCCCAGGAGTTCAAGATCAGCCTGGGAAAGTGAGACCCTATCTCTACAAATAAAAAGTTGAAAAATTAGCTAGATGTAGGGGCATGCACATGTAGTCCTAGCTACTGGGAGACTGACATCTGGGGATTCCTTGAGCCCAGGAGTTCAAGGAGGCTGCATTGAGGGGGTTGTGAATCTGTCACTGCACTGTAGCTTGGGCAACAGCCTGGACAACAGATGGAGAGTCTCAGAAAAAAAAAAAAAAAAGGAGATGAAAATAAGTGGTCAATTGCACTATTTGTTTCTAAGATGCTAAGCTACCATAACAAGAAGAAAGGTGTGTGTATTTTCCCTCTTTCCTTTTATCATTCATTCAGCCCATTTTGAGTACTTGCTCTGTACAAGTCCCTGTGCTGGGCACTAATGATAATCAAAAACTGATAACATAGCTGATGCTCATGGAACATTTCCTATGTGCTAGGTCCTTTTTTAGGAGCTCTGCAGGTATTAACTCACTTAATCCTCACAACAACCTCTAAGGAGACACTATTTTAATCCCTAGAGATACAAAAATGAATAAGGCAGTGCCTATCTCTGGAGGAGCTGACAGAATTTGGGGCAAGTTATTGATTTCCAAAACAGGTTTACTAGAATGATAAGAACAAAAAGGCTGAGGATACCTGGAGAAAGAAGGAACTAACTCTGATAGAGTTTGGGAAGGCTTCATGGTAGAATAAAAAGAATATGCAATAATATTGGGGCTTGAAGATATGTTCTGGAAATGGAGAATTCAGTGTCACTAAAGGGAAATCAAACCAAACTCTTATTTATTTATTTATTTATTTATTTATTTATTTATTTATTTGATAGGGTCTAGCTCCATTTCCCAGGATAGAGTGTAGTGGCATGATCATGGTTCACTGTAGTCTCTACCTCCTAGGCTTAAGCTATCTTCCTGCCTCAGCCTCCCCAGTAGGTAGGACTACAGGCACATGCCACCTTGCCTGGCTAATTTTTAAATATTTTGTAGAGATGGAGTCTCACCTTCTTGCCCAGGCTGGTCTCAAACTCCTGGCCTCAAGCAATCATCCCACCTCTGCCTAACAAAGTGCTGGGATTACAGGCATGAGCCACCATGCCCATCTTTTTTTGTCTTAACCAGGAACCATACCGAACATTTGGCATACATTATCTCAGTTAATTTTCCCCATTTCATATTATTAGCCTATACAGCAGAAACGTGAAAATTCAAATAGCAGAGCTAATAAGAAAGTGAAACAAAATTGAATCCAGGTCTGTCTGAAAAGTGGGGTATATATGAAGAGAGTACGGGCATCCAAGATGGGAGGAAAGATTGTAAAGAGGCTGAGGAAACATTGTTCCCTTTACACGACTATTGGAGAAAGATGGAGCTTCTATATATACAGCCACAGGATTTGCCAAACCAGAGATATAGTTATATATAGTTATATAGCTTGACAAAGGGTTTTTGAAAAGTTTGTGAATTTACTTATACCTTTAGAAGTTCTAAAAATGAATTTCCATTTAGGGAAGCATTTAACACAATGCCAATGTAGAAAAATATAAAATTACATGAAATTTTAACTCTACTGGAAAATCTGGGATTGGCCTAGAGCAAACACATTGGTATGCTAGCTTCCTCTCAATTAAGCCTGGTAAATGTGATTGACTGGGACTCTCTGCTTACAAAAAGATTCTTTCCCCCTTATTCAATTCAGTAAATACATAGACATGGGTAGCACATGGGCGTAGTGATTAACAAGAGTGGTTGTCTCCAGAAATTAAACTCAGAAGTAGTAAAGAAAGAGAATATCTTAAAATTTTTGAACTAAATCCACCTTGAACCTATCACACCTCTCTACTCTTGTCTATAATGATTTGCAAAAAACATATGCTTAATTCTAAACAGAATATGGATCCAGCATAAGAAGCCAAGATATCTTTCCAATGTATTGACCTATTAATAAAGATACTTAATAGACAGCTAAGAAGTAACCACAAATGGCTAAAATAAAGCATTCTTGAGAAAGAATGGTCCAGAGGACAGAGGAATAAGACCCCAGGAGGTGGACTGTTGATTAGATAGTAGGCTAAATTTGGACTTTATCCTAAAAGTAATGGCAAGTCACTGAGCAATTTTAAGAAACATGATGAGTTTTGACCATGGAGATCAAGGGTACCATGAGAGTACATGGTTAACATTTCTAAACGAAGTGAAGAAATCAGGGAAGGCCTCACAGAGCAAGTGACATTGAGGTTGGGAACCAAAGGAAGAGAAGAGCTAATGGATGAAGAAGATGATGATAGTGTCCTAGGCAGAGAAAATGTAAGAATTGTACATTCAAGGAATTGAACAAAGTTCAAAAATGGCTGAAGCATGATTGAGGAGATGAGAGAGAGGGATGCGACGAGAGAAGTAAGCAGTGCACAGATCGTACTTCCTGCTGCCTTGGAAGTAGTTTTCAGAGTTTAGACAAAAAGAAAACAACAGCAAAACAAACAAACAAACAAAAACAAAAACAAAAAAAACAAAAAACAAAAAACCTATGTTTAAAAGAAAGATGATTCTAGCTACAACCTGGGGAAGGGTTGAAAGCCTCTGGATGTGGTCCTTATGACAACAAATACATATTTCCATGGAATATCTTATCTCTGCATAAACTTACGTAGCTTAAAAAATATTTTTTGCCCACTGATTTTTCTTGGTTGACAAAGTGGAGCGTGGGATTAAAATAACAGCGGTCTCTCAAAGCTTGCACAGAAAGAAACAATATTGTCTGAAGATTTAATTGTATGATCCAGGCAAGCCAGATGAGAGCAGAGATGGAGAAAGGTTACCTAAAATTAAAAGGAATCTGGCCAGAGTATGTATTTATCTAGATGCAAAAACCTATTTAAAAAGAGAACTGATGTCCCTGAGACCACAGACAAAGGGAAATAAACAAATGCTGGTGGTGTGATTCTACATACTATCCAGGAGGGAGGGAATCTTGCCCAGCGGACGTTGAATAATATGGCACCATTGCAAAAGCATTTCTATAGTGGAGACAAATGCTTCAGACCAATGATCTCAAGCCTGATGACCAAGAGAATCACATGTTTTTTAAGAGAAAACAAATACAAATGCCTTGCCCTAATCTTGGGTCTGAAATGGGTCCTAAGCTTCTGAAAATTTCATAGACTCCAATAGTCCCAGAGACATAGCCAGAGTGGAGAACCACCACTGTGTCAGATAATCTTAGCCTGACATTGAAATAAATTTAATCTCTTTACACAGACTCTATGATCATGCTACAATCTTCTGCTTATAATTTGGTTTCACCTGCAAGTCTTCATAGAGGGAAAGAATGTGCTGATTCCTGCTACACAATTATTCCAGGGCAAATGATAACTACATTTCTTTTTAAAAATTTGATCAACTGATATTGGCAATTTATATAACAATCTTGATATGTCCAGTTAATATAAATCTGACTTTGAGAGAATAATACTTCTCTCTGTGTAATGACAAATCAGGTTTCAGAGGCTGTAAGTCTCAAAGCTCAGACTCTGGACCATTGAACTTCACTAAGATAATGTCATCATTTGAAGTTTTGTAGGGGTTAGCTAGCAAGAGTTACTAACTGATTTTTATTAAGCTTACACAAATGCTTTATTTCCCCCCAGAAATTATCAATCAACAATATTTTAAATTCAAGCACAAATGGTAGTGGTTTAGAAGTGAGAATTCAGGTACTGGGACATTGAACACATTCTTTAATGAGTCCTCTGGTTATACTTAAACTATAAGCCCTACTTACCTTAAAAATATTGTTTTCATCATCAAGGGAAAGTGTTCCCTGCAGTGTATTAAGCTGCTCTGGGGTGAGAGGGAAAATATTATAATTTAAACATGGAAATGAATGTAAAAGATGCATCATAAACTTCACAAATGTAGCAGCAGGTACTAAAAGAGGTCTTTATTTTATTAAAATATTAAACGACTATTCAATTGAGTAAGCTCAGCTTCAGTGGGTATTGTTCTGACTTTGTAACAGTAGTCACTACCCTTTTTCAAATGTAAATGGCGGGTATCTTTTGTCATCAAGAAAAGTTGCAAGAAACAATGGAGAATGGAAGAAACATCATAAAATCAAATGGAAGAAAGCACAGAGGTGGATAATTCAGCTGCAACATCCTTGAAAACATGCCAAAAATCTTTATCTACTGAGGGAGCTGCAATGGGGAATGAGAAATCTCTTATCCCAGAAAGGAAGGCTTCTTGTTTTCCTGCAGAGCTGGCAATGGGCCAGAGTAGCCATCCAGAGGAAGAATAGAGTTTGCTAGAAGGAGGCCCAGGTGAAAGCAAAGAAACTTGTGAGTGAAAGGGAAGAAAACAATCGCTTGCTGTTTTCCACCGCCTTCTAAGGAAGGACAGTGCTAGATGCAGGCAGGATACCTGCAGGTCCTTAGGACTTCCATAGGAGACACCCCCAGAAGATAAAAGAAAAGCTGACACCTCTGTAATGGCTCAGACAGCAAAAAGAAGCTTGATCTCTTAACATTCCAGCTATGTGTGCACCCTTACCACATAGTCCAGGTCTAAGCCTAAAAGAATGGTCACCCCACAACACCAATTTGTATGAGACCTCCATTTAACCTGATGTTAGAAATATAGAAATAAAGTAAGGGAGGGGACACAGCATTTTTTTTTTTTTCCTCAAAATGCATCTCTCTGGGCTTGCAATACGGCTAGCGAATGAGTGGTCTTGCACACAGATCTGGGAATTAGACAGCCCTGATTGTGAACACCAGGTCTGCTGCTTACTGGTTGTATGATCTTGTACACATTACTTAACCTCTCCAGGTTTCCTTTGCCTCATCTATTAAATCAGAAAATAGTATCTTTACCACTGGGTAGTTATAAAAGTTAAATAAGGTGCCTGATACAGGGTTTGGCATAGAGCATCCTAACCAAGAATGAAATGACAGTAGGGCAGGAGAATATTTTGAACTGTGATCTACTCTCTTCCCCACTCCACCTCCACCACTTCCACCTCAACTCCCCATTTCATTTCTTCACATAGACGCTGTGACCCTTTCCTCAGCCCTGGCAGCTGCAGTAAATTCCCCCTTTGCCTTAGAGAAAGTTGTAAGTATGGAACCAAGGAAGAAAGTAACTGATTGGCTCTCAAGTTTCAAGAACCGTGATCTAAGTGTTACTCAACAAAATATTTATAAGAATAAATGATTAAGTTTAATTTTCTTTTTCCACACCAAGTAAAGATTCCAGAACTGAGAAGAGAGGATGACTGTTGAGACAGACAGGATTCGAACAGAATAGGGAGAGATGGCTGAAGTTGGCCAAAGTACCATTTGTTGTCAGCCCAAAGGAGTCACCAGCAGAGAACTGGCTCAGTGCCCACATATAGTTCCCTTTCCATTCCTGGACCCCTGTGCATCACCTGACTTGAGCAGCTATATTAGCTTTCTTCTCATCAGCTAGTGAGGTCCACTAATGACAGCAGCCGACATGTCATCCAAGGATCGCCCAATGATTGTCTGAAAGTGATCCCCATTTGTTCCCTCAAGACTTTGTTCCGAATTATCCAACCCACTCTGCAATTCCCCTCAGTGACCAGAACACTCATTGGTCCAGTCAACTTAGATGGGTGATAGTGGTTCAAATGGAAGTCCTTCATATCTAGCCAATATGTTATTTGGTGGAACCAAATGGAAAACTAGTACTGAACGAGGATAGTGTGGCACTCCTGAGCTTCCTATGTCATAACAAGTATTGTCATCTTAATTTATACCCATAAAATCCCCAGACAAATTCTGACCATCCTCTATTATGAATTTAATCTCAAGAAGCAAAATAAATCTACTCAGTATTATATGATTATAGGAAAAACCCACTAGCTAATAAATAAATAAATAAATAGTATATCTTCTGACTCCTTGAGCCATACAGCTGGAAATAAAAAGGCCCATTTTCACAGCAGCAAAATAACCAATTACTGTCCTAAGCCATGCCTAACATGTCAATGAGTCTTTAAAGGATCCTGAAGCTGACCTTTGCCCCTCTACTTAGCAAGGGTCCTACAATGGCTTCTTCACAGTTCAAAGTGGCTGGAGAACTGTCCATAGATTAAGAAAGGAAAATGCACCCGGGCATGGTGGCTCACGCCTGTAATCCCAACACTTTAGGTGGCCCAGGTGGGCAGATCGCCTGAGGTCAGGAGTTCAAAACTAGCCTGGCCAATATGGTGAAACCCTGTTTCTACTAAAAATACAAAAATTAGCTGGGCATGGTGGCGTGCACCTGTAGTCCCAGCTACTTGGGAGACTGAAGCACGAGAATCGCTTGAACCCAGGAGGCAGAGGTTGTAGTGAACCAAGATCATGCCACTGCACTACAGCCTGGACGACAGAGCAAGAACCAGTCTCAAAAAAAAAGGAAAAAAAAAGAAAAAGGGAAAATCCATTATCACTAAATCAGCTTTAAAAAGTTATGCAGAGCCAAGTGCAGTGGCTCACACCTGTAATCTCAGCACTTTGGGAGGCTGAGGTGATCAGATCACCTGAGGTCAGGAGTTTTAGACCAGCTCAGCCAACATGGCAAAACCCCATCTCTACTAAAAATACAAAAATTAGCTGGGCTTGGTGGCACACGACTGTAATCCCAGCTACTTAGGAATCTGAGGCATGAGAATCACTTAAACCCAGGAAGCAGAATTTGCAGTGAGTCGAGATCATGCCACTTCACTCCAGCCTGGGCAACAGAGCCAGACCTTGTCAAAAAAAAAAAAAAAAAAAAAAAGGCAAAAGAAGAGGGTCAAGGAGGGCTCAAGATTTTTCTGTGGGGAAATGGAAAATAATTTTCAAAATTTCCAACTTGCCCCTGATAATTCAGGTAGACTGTGATGCTCCTGGGTTTTGCTACACATGAAACACTGGACATATGAACAAGCCAGAAAGAACAAGTAGATATTCAGTGAAACAAAGCAAATAATAAGGTGTGAGTTTTCCATGCAGAATGTGCTCTAAGAATAATGTTGGGTAAAGAAAGCATTTGTGGCGAATACCTGTGAGATAAAAAATTACCAAGCAGTTTGGCTTGACTTCTATCTTCCTTCCCTTGATGGGCATTATAAAGAGAGTCCACAGGGCAAATTTTGGAACAGGATGTATCTGAAGCCTTCCTAAATGAACTCCAGTATTTATGACACTAATATAGTACAGAAAGTGTTGAAACTCTGTAACACATTGTACATTAAAATCTTGACCCTCTTCTTTCCTTAACCAGTATCATACTGTACCACTGTATCTTTTCCCCACTTTTTCTTCACTCTGTTTTCAACTGATTGTAAAAGGAATTTGAGCTACATTTTAGAGAAAATAAGAATGCCAATAACCGGTAGAGTATGAGCATCATAAAGCCAGTAGCCAGGTCTGTCTTTCACTGCTCTAACCATAGCAGTGTCTAGTTCATAGTCAGTCTCTATTCATTTATTCACTCATTCATTCATTCATCAGTCACTGCAAGTATTTATGGGGTACCAACTAGACACAAGATACTGTTCGAAGAGATTAATACACAACAGGGAACAAAATAGATGAAGTCCCTGCCTTCACAGGGCTTGCAGTCTGATAGAGTGATTCAAACAATAAGCAAAGATATAAAATGTCAATCATTGATAAATACTTTAGAAGAAAATAAAGCAGAATACCATTCTAGGAAATGCCAAGGGGTGCAGGGCAAGAGGAGAGGACAGACAGTGGGGATAAGGTGCATTTGAGGTGGTCAAAGAAGACTTCTCTGACAAAGCGACCTTTAACCAAAAATCTGAGAGAGTAAGAAAATGAGACATGTAGTTGTCAGAAGCAAGTCTCCAGCAGGCTAAGAAAAGAACTCATAGGTACTGAAGAGGGACATTATTAAACAATTGTAAGATAGTCAGTGTGGTTGGAACAAAATGAGCGATGGTGAGAGTGGAAGGATATCTAGTCAGATAAGTAGTGGGAGACTTGAGGAGGAGGAAAATAACGCAGAGCCTCACAGATCCTGTAAGAACCAAGCTGTAAGTCCTGTAAGAGTGCCAGTTTTGTGCCAATTGAGGTTAGAAATCCCTGGAGAGTTTGAATAGAGGAGCCACTTGACCTGACTTCTGTTCAGAAATGATCTCTCTGAGTGCTGTAGACATACTACTGAAAATGGGCCAGGGTGGGAGCAGGTAGGCTGATGGAGAGCTGATGAAATAATTCAGGTGAAAGCTAATGGCTGGTGCGGTGGCTCATGCTTGCAATCCTAGCACGAAAGGCTGAGGTAGGTGGATCACTTGAGGCCTGGAGTTCGAGACCAGCCTGGGCAATATGGTGAAACCCCAACTCTACTAAAAATAAAAAAATATCCAGGCATGGTGATACACGCTTGTAACCTCAGCTACATGGGAGGCAGAGGTAGGAGAATCACTCTAACTTGGGAAGCAGAGGTTGCAGTGAGCTGAGATCATGCCACTGCACTCCAGCCTGGGTGATAGAGTGAGGCTCTGTCTCAAAAAAAAAAAAAAAAAAAAAAAAAAAAAAAAAGAAAGAAAGAAAGAAAGAAAGAAACAGAGAAAAAGAAGGAAACGGTAATGATAGTATGGACCAAGTGAGTATGGGGGTAGAAAGTTGTTGGTTCAAAGATAGAGGGCTGGTAGGCTTTGTTGACGGATTGGAAATGGGATGTGAGAGGAAGAGAGGAGCCAGGATGACACCAAGGCACTTGATGGTCAGCAACTGATAAAAATAAATAAATAAATAAATAAATAAATAAATAAATAAAAATTAAGCCTAGAATTCCCTCAAAGGAAAAAATGAGCTAGAAAACAACAAAGCTCAAAATTGTCTGCTTAGTAGTACATATGCCTATTTTATCTTTTTAACAAATACTATACCTAGGGTGCTTTTGCTGGTGCAATGTTTCTCTTTGCATTGTGTGGATATCCATTGTCTTTTAAAAAATTTACGGTTCTAAGGAAAGTCCTTGTTAAATTGAAATGACTCACTTTAAAAAATACTCTTCTATAATTTGTTTACCTGTTAAGGATTAGATGTTCTTAAAAAGCTGATCTGAAAGACAATCAGATTTCTTTCCATTAAGGTAGAAGAGGAAAATCAATATTATTTTTTCCCATGTCAAGTGGAGGGGAGATTCATATAATAATTATAATTTCCATATTCTTTCCATTCATTCCCAGTGGGTGCTTTAATTTTATTTGTTTTTTTACTTTCAATTGTTTTTCCTTGAAAAACCACTCCTTTCTTTTGTCCTGCTTCATCTCATACTCCAGTGAAGACAATTGATATTGAACCCTATATCCCTTCTTAGGTGTCTGGTACACAAAGAAAATTCAATACACAGTTGACCTCAGAAAACAGACCAATCAGAGGATGGTAACTTGCTTTCAAAATAGTTCTTTGCTTTTCAAAAGGAGGTCCCAGTAGGATTTCTTTAAATAGTTTTTATCTTCTGGACGTTGGTACTACAATAAATTGTTGAGAACTTGATTCAGCATATAGTAAATACTTAAGAAATATCTATTCTTGTGGATGATCATAATTTCCTTGATACCATAAGTATTTGTGTATTTATCTGTCCCTCTCCTAGAGTCAGGATACAAATGGATTTTCTTGCTTGTGCCTATTCAGAAGATTGATTGGAAACTGCTGCTCAGAGCATTGAGTTTAAAAAGATTTTGAGACTGAATTTAGGTTCAGACAAAAAGATCACCAGGATCGATTGGAAATGTCTGATGTGGGAGCAAGAAGGGAGCATGCCTGCATGTGTGCTTTCCAACTGTACTAGCAGTAAATATCTTCAGGGAATGATATCTTTGAGTCACTCAGTGCATAGCACAATGTATGGCATGTGTGGGCACAGTGTATATTCATTGAGTTCAATTAAATAAAAGGATGATAACTTTCAAGACTATTTTCAATAAAGCAAATGGCTTCCTTATACATATCTGGTACTTTTGTCACCCAGTTAACACACTTATTTAGTATCTACCAGTCAGAAGAAGTCCTTCTATAAATGCATTGTGAAATTCCCTCCCTCTCTCCTTAAAGGGATCAAAGTGTATACATACACACACACACACACACGCACACACCCCTCATTCATAAACCCATGTTAACAGAGATTTCACTTTTGCCTTGGTTTACCTGTAAGATTTGGGTGCCTCTTGGATTCTGCCTACAGTTATCTACAGAGCTGGCCTAGAAGTTGTATAAATACCATGTGACACCTCTGCCTTCAGTCTCCTAAGTTAAGGGATAAGTATTCACAGTTCTTTAACTAAACTACATCACAATCACTGAAGAAGTGTATAAGCCAAAGGCTTCCTAACTATAAATAAAATGGTCACAAGATTAGGAGAATTTTCACTACCTATTATAATAATAATGCACTTAAGGTCATAACAGGAAGCTCCCTGTCTTGAGTGACATGGCTAAGCAATGCATAAAACTCTGGCACAAAGTCAATAACCACATGGGAAATCTTTCAAGGGGCACATTGCCTGCTTTGTGTGACCACTTGAATGCTTCCCCAACTTCACCCAAATATACTGTTATGGAGCTGGGTTGCTTAGAGGGGCTTCTGTGAGTCTGTAAATATGCCAAAATTCTAAGCAAAATTTGGAAAGTGCATATGTTTTTTAGAAAAGAGATTCCAGAAGTCCAAAAATAGTTAAAAAGACCTCCTACAGGAACTTTACTTTCTAATTCATGACCATACCTTTCCTCCTTTCCTTTCCTTTCCCTTTCTTTCCTCCATGTCCCATTTTTATTTATTTTAGCTCCAGATATAATTTATGAAATTGTTAGTTTTTTCCAAGATATACACTATCCATGTCAAGAAGGAGCAAAGTAAGAGGGTCACATTGGTATAGCAAGTTTTTTAACACCTGTACTTGGCCAAAGGAAGTACTCAGTAAACATTTGGTGATGGAGGGATGAACCATCTATTTAAAACAGCAGGGTCGGCCGGGCGCGGTGACTCACGCCTGTAATCCCAGCACTTTGGGAGGCCGAGACGGGTGGATCACGAGGTGACGAGATCGAGACCATCGAGGCCGACACGGTGAAACCCCGTCTCTACTAAAAATACAAAAAAAAAAAAAAAAAAAAAATTAGCTGGGCGTAGTGGCGGGCTCCTGTAGTCCCAGCTACTCGGCTGGCTGAGGCAGAAGAATGGCGAGAACTCAGGAGGCGGAGCTTGCAGTGAGCCGAGATCGCGCCACTGCACTCCAGCCTGGGCGACTGAGCGAGACTCTGTCTCAAAAAAAAAAAAAAAACAAAACAGCAGGGTCATTCAGCTGTTAAGCAAACCTCAGGTTTGGGTTTGATTTGCTGTCATTGTATTCACAACCTGGCTTTTTAAAGAGCTACAGATGAAGGAAGAAACTCATTTTAATTCTGAATTTAAATATTACAATAGATAGTAATTAGTACAGACATCAAAGGAGTGGAAAAAATCTCATCATTATGAGGAAAAGGATGTTATTATTATAACCAAAGTAAAATTATTAGATGCAAACCTATTACAGCAGCTTCTAATAAAATAAAGCCCAGTAAAATGGGTTAAATTACCTCCCTAATATTAAACAAATGATTTTACAGAGCTTTATAGCTGTAACTGGGTATGAGGGCAAGTCATGGCACATTAGTGCTTCTGTTACTGCATTCCATGACAAAGACAGAAAATAAACAAATAAATGTCATCGTGATCCCACAAGTATTTATGGAGCTGCCTCACTTTCTAATACCTTTCACACATGTTCTCATTCCTTTGTTAGACTGAAAGTTTTATCAAGTCACGTTGGGGATGTTTGAGTCGCCAGTGTACAACCCATTAGAATGTATATTTATTCTACTGACTAGATAACACGTGTGGCTCTTGAAAACTTTTAGAACCAAGATGGTGTATCTACGAGAAAGAGTATTTGAATTTTTATCTCATTTCATTCTCCTCCTATAAACACTGAGATCATTCACTATGATAGAGTTTTCATATCATTCAAAGTAACTGTCTTCAGCACTGGAGAACAAGTTATAAGGTCCTAAAATAGTTTGGATATAGTATCCAGGAACAGCCTTTCATCCAAGGGAATTACCTGAAATTATACAATGCCTTAATTGTTAAAAATTATTGAACCTCAGCAAAAGTACATAACCCTTTAGAAGAAAGAACAAAACAGCTTACAAATGAGGTGACATCTCTGTTTAAAGGCCAAGGAGAGCAGTGCAAAATAATTTGGGGTGGGAAGCGAAGTTTACCTTATTCAATTGAAGAGTTCAGGGGAACTCGAAGTTGTCAGAATGCAATTATCCCTGCTGAAATTTGGTCAGGCCAACATCTAACACTTCCAAGGAATGCCAAAGGCCTCTTTAATGAACATGAGGCTTCCAGATTGGATTTCACCTCAATTCAAGGCATAAAACGTGCACTCTGAGAATATAGAGTTCGGAGATGTTAATTAGTTCACTACTGTCAGCTGTCAGGTTCACAATTGCCCTCCTAGAGATCAATAGATCTAATGCCTTCATTTCACAGAAAGAAACTGAGATCTGGAAAACATCATGCAATAAAAAAATGAGTTAGTAACTTTGCTTTTGTGCACCCTTTTACGTTCCTAAATCCACAGATTCCTCAATTCAATTCAATTCAACAACTATTTATTGGTTCCTGGTTTGCAACATGCCCCTTGCTGGAATCTTGGTACAGAGATGAAGGATACCTGGTTTCTGCTTTCTGATAGTTGGTACTCTGGGTGGAGGGATTGATATGGACATGAGTAATTTTTCAGAAGGCAGAATGTACAATGAGCTAAGGAACACTTACAGGGCCATGGGAATATGCCAGAGGGAAAGAGTCCCTCTCTGGAGGAATCTGGAAGAGATCCCTGGGGAAGGTCTGTCTTTCTGTGTTTCCAGAACTTCACCATAGATTCCTTCTGAGTTTGTCGTCTTGGTCAGGGTCTCTGCTCTGCCATTTCTGAGACCTAAATCTTAGTCAAAATTTAAGATAGTTCTAAAATTCATTCTTTTAAAATTTGCTGAATGTTGGCTTGGCAGTAGGGATGGATCCAGGTTTCGTGAGAGCTGAAGTATATATAATTTGGGGGGACCCTATTTAAGAAAACAATACACTGTTACAGATACAACTGTAGGTCCAAACACAAATCTTGCAGATATTTATTTAGAATAAGAAAAGAGACCAAATGTGATGGCTCACACCTGTAATCCCAACACTTTGGGAAGCCTAGGCGGGAGGATCACTCAAGCCTAGGAGTTCAAGATTAGCCTATGCAACATGGTGAGACCCCCATCTCTACGAAAATAAAAATAAAAATAAAAAATAAATTAGCCAGGTGTGGTGGTGTGTTTCAGTAGACCCAGATACTTGGGAGGCAGAGGTGGGAGGATCACTTGAACCTGGGAGGTTGAAGCTGCAGTGAGCTGTGATCATGCCACTGCACTCCAACCTGGGTGACAGAGCTAGACCCAGTTTCGAAAATAAAAATAAAAATAAAAATAAAATAAATCACAAAAAATTGTTGTAGGCTTAGAGGTTACGTCTCTTTCTTCTTGAGCCTATTTGTCAATCTGCAAGAAAGGCTTACATAGAAATACTTACTGATTGCTACCTGGCTTTCATCCCTCCACCCCACTCTCAGTACTCTGCAGCTCCTGGAAACTCCTATCTCATCAGGAGTCTGTGTAAGTGAGATGTTTCATTAGCTTCACAGTAAAGCTGCCTTTGCTTGGGCAGATGACTGGCTCAGTGTCACATAGTCAGTGAAGTCATCAAGCCAGGATTGGAACTAGGGTTTTTTTAGGGAAATGAGTATGCACTTTGGATCACATAGACCTGGGTCCAATCCCGGCCTGGGAACTAACAACCTGTGTGACTTTATGAAAATCATTTCTCAGTTTCACTTTCTTTCTCTCTTATATAGGGATGATAATAATAAGCTCATAGGCCAGGTGCAGTGGCTCATGCCTGTAATCCCCACACTTTGGGAGGCCAAGGCGGGTGGATCACCCAAGGCTAGGAGTTCGAGACCAGCTTGGCCAATATGCCAAAACCCCATGTCTACTAAAAATACAAAAATTAGTCGGGTGTGGTGGCGGGTGCCTGTAATCCCAGCTACTCAGGAGGTTGAGGGAGGAGAATCGCTTGAACCCGGGAAGTGAAGGCTGCAGTGAGCCGTGATTGCGCCATTGTACTCCAGCCTGTGCAACAAGAGTGAAACTCCATCTCAAGAAAAGTACCTGAATTGCCTACCACCACTCCTGACTTGAAATAGTGCTCAAGAAAGTGTTAACTGTCACAAAGATTACTTCTTTTCCCCAGTAAGCATCTCTTCTTCCTTGATAATGGAATTAATGTGCTAGGCACATGGATGTCAAGTTCACATTTCCCACCCTGTGTAGGAGCTAGATTTGGCCTTATGACTAAGTTTTGGGCAATGGTGTATAAGCAAGAGCAATTTGTCTAACTTCTAAGAAGTGTCCCTAAAGTAATAGATGCGTCCTTCCCAACCAGTCTTCTTTCCTGATGGTGAAGAACAGCCATATTATATCATGAGATGAAATGGAGAGTAAAACTACATACAGCAGAAGATAGAGGACAGATAGCGCTTGGGTCCCTGACACTATAGAACATCATATGGCTCCAGACCTACTTGTAATTTACATGAAAGTCAAATTTCTAACATATTTAACCCACTGTTCTTTTAGATCTGGAATGACTTGTAGCCAAAACTAGTTCTACAATTTTTTAAATCATATGCTTTTTTTCACTTTGCTATGCTGTCTCCAGTTTGTAATGTTTTTGCCTGTGTTAACCCTGCCAGGTGTAACTGGAAATTTAAAGGATATTGAGTCCTTACACTGAAATGCCATAACTTGAAAAAGCCAATGGTGAGATTTTAGCCCTATAGCAGACCAAGGAAAGCTGCTTGTTTGGAAGGGGCATTTCATCCAACTCCACTGGCAGTCATAGGCAAGATAACCTGGTTTCATCATGATTATCAGCAGCAGCAGTAGCATTACTATTGCAGTAAGAGTGGTTACCATTTATAGGATACTATCTGCCTAGCAATAAAATATCTAATTAACACATTAAGTCCTCACAAAACTCCACACAGCAGGTGTGATTATCCCTATTTTACAGATAAGGAAAGTGACACTCAGAGATGTCAAATTACTTGTCTGAAGAAAACAAGTGACTTGTTAATGGCAGAGTTTACCCGAATCCAAATCTCAGTCCAACCCCCAATCCCTTCATAATAGCACCTTACTTTCTCCGTGGGCACAAAATAAGATCTGGTAAGAATGGGCCTGTATAGAATTAATATGCTCATAAATGTCTAGTAAATCAGTTCAGAAATGTTTATTACATCACTGTAACAAGTTAACAAGCATTGTAACAAAACTTAGTGGCTTACTCAACAACCATATTAAATCTGATGAATAAGAATTCTGGCAGGTCTTGGCTAGGCAATTCTTTCGTTTCACATGGCATTGACTGGAGTCACTTAGTGACCTTTGGCTGGTGGCTGGTCTGGTCTGGAGTTTCCAAGTGAGTTGTACTCAAATGCCCAGCATCTCAGCAGGGCAAACTGGAAGGCTGGGCTCAGTTGGGCCTTTCACTGTCTTCATGTAGTCTAATGACTACTTCACACGGCATCTAAAACAGGGTAGTTGGACTTTTTACATGGTGATTCAGGACTCCAAGAGCAGGCGTTCCATGACACAGGAAGAGGAAGTGAAGAGTCTCCTAAGGCTTGGAACCAGGAAACTAGAAGTGTAACTTTTGCCTTATTCTATTGGTCAAAGCAGTCACTGAGTCCACCCGAAAGCGGGGGAGGAGCACATAGACCCCCCCCTCCTCCTTCCTGATGAAAGAACTATCAAAGAATTTGCAGTCAACTTCAGTCCACCCCAATACTAAGCCTGTTGAAGGAAGTTTCACAGAAATAGAAAGGCAGATAATTGGGTCATTGGAAATCTGTATTTATTTGCTATATCTGCCAAAACAGAAAGCCACACACTGAATGTCAATAACAGAAACTCATTTTCTCACAGTTCTGGAGACTGGAAGTCCAAGATCAAGGTGCCAACCAGGTTGATTTTTTCTGAGGCCTCTTTCCTTGGCTTGCAGATGGATGTCCTCTTGCTGTGTTCTCACACAGTCTTTCCTCTGTGCATGTGCATCCCTGGTGTCTCTCTCTTCTATCTACTTTTCTTTTCTTTTCTTTTCTTTTTTGACAGAGTTTCACTCTTATTGCCCAGGGTGTAGTACAATGGCACAATCTCAGCTTACTGCAACCTCTGCCTCCTGGGTTCAAGCAGTTCTCCTGCCTCAGCCTCCCAAGTAGCTGGGATTACAGGTATGCACCACCACACCCAGCTAATTTTGTATTTTTATTAGAGATGGGGCTTCTCCATGTTGATCAGGCTGGTCTTGAACTCCCAACCTCAGGTGATCTGCCTGCCTCAGCCTCCCGAAGTGCTGGGATTACAGGTATGAGCCACTGTGCCCAGCCAGTCTCTCTCTTCTTATAAAAAAATTAGGCATATTGGATTGGAGCCCCACCCTAATGCCTCATTTTAAGTTAATCATCTCTTTAAAGACCCAGCTCCAAATATGGTTACTTTCTGAGGTACTGGAGGTTGAGACTTCAACATATTAATTTAGAGAGGACACAATTCAACTCACAACAAATATCAAATCTAAGGCCATTACGTTAGTGGAAAAACTGAGGCCCAGAGAAAGAAAATGGTTTGCTGAGGTCAGACAATCCAACCTGTAACGTAGTCAGCATGAATGCTCTTTCCCTCACAGCCCCCTTCCAACACATCAGATGATTCCAAGAGATGTTCTGTCTTATAGGAGGTAGGAAACAGACTGCAGAGACAGGGGACACTAAGAAAGCCCCAGCATTAGGGCCAGAGATTCCTCTTTTTCTCTGGAAATTTCAGGCATCTCCCAATTATCTTTATTCCAAGTCACTGGGTTCATAGGCTTCTCAACAGACCCAGATCTCTGGGCTGCCCATTCCTTTTCCCATTTCTTGTCTGACATTTCTGGCATTCAGGTCACTATTTAGATTCTGAATCACAGTAATATTAGAGAGTATGATGTCCTTGTTTCTGCCTTAACATAGATCTGTCAAGACTTCGGGAACATCTCCACAGTGATTTGCATACTCAGACCCATTCTGGGACTCTGAATCATTGCATTAGTGCCCCCTAATTTGCAGCGTATACCCCATCTTTGATTTGCAGCTCGTAGATTTCAAGAATAACCTGCATCTTAGAATCGAATTGGCCTATGTTCTGTCGAGGCTTCTTCCAGGATGCATCTGCTACGTTCTAGGATGGAGGTGGGGGAAAAGGAGGCTCCAGAAGTGGTTTAAGCCTCCCAGAACATTGGGCAATTGGTGATCACCATTGTTCTTCAGTCTCTCCTTGCATTACAATCTATGCTGCTATGCTGGATAAAGTTAGAAAACAAGTCTTCCCAGAAATAAACAGAAGCAGTTTGATTCTAACTCATATAGGAAAATTATATTAAGTTTCTATTATATAGCAGTCAAGGTATTGGGAGAGGGGGAAGCTGTATAGATAAGTGAGACTGGCTTGTTCCAATACTCTAACACAAACTGCAACAAAAGCAAAAATGTATGTATTCAGAAAGAAAGATGGCAAGGGGTACATATGGTCCAGTGCTTAAGAGCATAAACTTTAGATCTGAAAATCCTGAATTTTAATTCCTCCTCTACTACTTACAAGCGGTGTGACTATGGAAAAGTTGCTTAACCCACCTAAAGTTAGTTAACCAAATTTCCTACATTTGGGGGAAGTTTGGGTCAACTACCTAAAGCAGTGGACCTAGAGCAACTCCCTTCAAAGGTTGTCCAAGTAAAAAGACACAGAGCTGAAAATCAATTTTGACAGAGGACCAGAGTACTGAGCTAACTCATGGATAACTGACATTTTCCAGATAGCTCATTGGGGAATTTTCAGAGTTTCCAGAAAGTATATATGCTCCAGTGCATTACAGATAAAATCTGTATGATTACCAACTCTATGAGCTTTATATTCCCCTGCTGTAAAATTATGGGATGGCCCAGGATGGTCTGCAAGTACTTTCATCTCTGAGCTTCAGGGATCAAAGGAAGATGTTGGGGTCTCATATGTGAAGTCATGGGCAATGCTTTTCTACCAACTGAAAAGAGAATCAGCCTGGGCACAGTGGCTCATGTCTGTAATCCCAGCAGTTTGAGAGGCTGAGGCAGGCAGATCATTTGAGTCCCAGAGTTCAAGACCAGCCTGGCCAACATGGCGAAACCCTGTCTCTACAAAAAACAAAAAAATTATCCAGTGTGGTGGCGTGCACCTGTGTTCCCAGCTACTCAGGAGGCTGAGGTGGGAGAATCACTGGAGCTCAGGAGGCAGAGGTTGCAGTGAGCCAAGATCGAGCCACTGAACTTCAGCCTGGGTGACACAGCAAGACCCTGTCTCTAAAAATAAATAAATAAAACAAAAAGAGAATGTTTTCCAGGATGGATGAAGAGGAAAAAATAATTTAGAGGGAAAACCCTGCATATTACAACTATTTACATTTTGTTGCTGAATTGATGGACAAAATGCCATTTTGGGATGAAGAGGAAGCAGAGATGTGATGTGTTACAGAAGAACCCTTGAGCTTGGGGAATGTTGGTAAAGTTCACCATATGCCTTGAGTGCAGGGCTTCTATAGGATTAATAAATGCCTGTTTGAAAATGTTCTCAATGAATAAAGAGATAAGATCCCCCCTGCCTCCTCATTTTCTCTCTCTCTCACTTATTTCCTGATCCCAATCTAGAGTTTACCCCTCCTTTTGCGAGCAGTGGAGTTCTGCCAGTAGGAACACTGCTAACTGAGGGCCTTTAGAAAAGCTAGAGCCATTCTTCTGGCCTTCATTCCTTGCCAGAATCCTTCTACTCTTGTTTCCATAAGGCACTCTTGTCTCATCCTATTACTTCCACTACTTTTAGAATGATATCACCTCACTGAGGTACCATCTTTTCTCTCCTTACAAAAGAAAACAGACCTAGTTTCCTTAACCTTTCAGCAGAAGCAAATTCCCCAAATCCCTCTGTCATTCTGGTTGCCTTCTGCTGTGCTTTCTCTAGTTCCAAAATATCCTATTTATAGAAAGAAACCCAGAATGAGCTCAGGACTCAGAATATGACCTAACCAATCCTCTTTACATGACTAGAATAATTTTCCCTGACTTTTCCATTTTGCAATGTGCCCAATATATTCCAAATGGATTCTCTTTTCTTTCACTCCAATAGGTACCAAACGATAAATGTTCAAACTATAGCCAATGTTATTCATAATAAGAGGTTGATGTCCACTGTGCTTAAGAACTTTCTAGAATTAATGGGTTCAGGAGCAAATTACAGTTTGTGGTATGTGCAACATTAGAGTTAAAGGAACAGGTCTTTTCCTTGAATTACTTTTTTGTTATATAGCATTCACTTCAGTTACTAAAGAGATCAGCTAGTTTTCAATGAAGCCATAATGCAAATGAAACCATAGGCTGGGGCAGCAAGCTTTAGTATTTTGCTGTGCAAAATGTGGCACAACCTCATTTCACCTGGGAATTTGTTGAAAATGCCAAATGTTGATGCTGACCCCAAACTTAGAAACTGCTTTCTAAAGAGTTGCCCAGGAGATTCATGTGCACATTAAATTATAAGAAGCACAGTTTAGCATCTGTGAAAGTTTCCTTCCAGATGTTCTAGGCAGATTAGATGTCAAGCATACTTGGTAGGCCCTATCATGATATAAACTTGGCTCCTTTTACTAGTTTTCATTTGCCTTTCCATGATCCTAAGTTTTGTGACTCCTTGGAGTTTTTATATCTCATTTATCCAATTCCTAATATGAACTTACATTTAGTTAAGTACATCTTGCAAGTCTTGACCTCACATGCTCTTGAACCATCTTAATCTCCTGTTAACTTTTCATATTAACAACGTCACTTCTCTCTTACTTGCTACCCATACTTCCTCTTATTCATCTCTTTTCTGTAAGACAGTTTAGAAAGAGTTATTCAGTTCTTCCTCAGTATTCCATGTGGTCTTGCTTCAGCCTCATTATAGGGTTGTCTGGTTTTCTGAAATTGAGTTAAGTCATGTCCAGATCTTCTGTCTCATGCTTGCTTGTCAGGCTCAGAAATGCACAGAGGTTATTGCAAACTAAATCATGACTTTCCCAAGGCTTTCTCTTGCTTGCTTCTTTTTGAAGTTTTGATTGTTTCCTTTATAACTAAACTAGGTTTGGTAGATAGAATATTCTTTGAGTTCTTTTTAAATATGAGCTCAACACCAGGTTCTTGGCAATCATTGCCCATTCTTGCTTTCAGAAGGCTTTCCAAACTGTGTGTCGTGATTCTTTGCCTCTCCTTCTATTACCTGTGGAGAACCATTAGAGATCAGAAAGTGACTAAGAGAGCCAATCTTTCTTCCTACCTGGTCAGAAGCATTTCTTATATCATACACAGAAGGCTTCTGCCACCTGTTTTTTGTTCTTTAGCCTCTAAGATAGCAATTATGTCACCATCAAGAGCTTCTCTGTGACTACTCTTCTGCATTGATTATAACAAGTGATCTTGAGGTAATGAAGGGGAAGGTACTGTTGACCTCTCAGCTATTATTAACCAAGCACTCTTTAACTTCTGACATACTTCAGGTAGAGAATTGTTAACATGTGGATCACTAGTCCCATCAGAGTCCCTGGCACAGAATAAGTACTGAAGAGGAAGGAGAAGTAAGAGTAGGAAGGAAGGATGGAAATAATCTATCCAACACCAGGTGAGATGGAGAGCCTGGAAATTAACTACAACCAAATAGATTTGGAAAGACTAGTTGGGAGAAGAGAATGGAAGTACGATCTCATCTTTGTCTTCCTTGATATGTAGTAAGGAATACACAAACCATCCTATTAAAAGTGACTTACGAATTTCCTTTTAGAAATAGATAGTGGACTTTGTCTGAAGAGGTACTCCAATTATTACTTAGTTTTCTAAGAAAAAGGAGTTCTCTTTCATTTCTGACTTTGTAGACTCCTGCTCTGTTACCCATCTCTCATCAATTCTAAGACTTTACACATCTATTTAGTGAAACTTTTGTACCTCCTAATATTGATGAGCCTCATATTAATTTTTAAACCTATCTTCATCAAGATGTTGGCAATGAACAAGCTTTATAACTGTAGCATAGGTAGAAAACTGTGAATATTGAACAGCTCATCTATAAGGAGTGCAATACCCATATTTTGAAAGCAAAAATTCTTCCTTCTGGGTTGTATTAATACATTTTGCTTTAAGTTTGGTTATGTTACATAGTGATCCTTAAGGGACAAGATTTGTTCACTGTTCAGTCTGAAATGTTCTTACCATTACTAAATATAAATGGGGTCAAATGAGCCTACAGAAGTGTGACATCCATATCACAGCTGATTGGGATTGTATAAAAAAATAAGATAACCTCAGGAATAAGTGCTACTGAGATTAAAATTGTGGCAGATACAGTGCTTGGCATCTATCTTAACAAATGAAATGATTGCAACCTTTACTTACATTAGACATTGAATTTCTGCAGATGGAAAAAAATTATGTAAGTGAGTGGATGGAGATAAAAGGTTTGAGACTTGATAGTGCACCAAGAGAAGATAATTGTCTATCAGATCACTGAGAAATCCAGAGTGAGAATAGGTATATACAGATATATGGCAAACACCATATCTTCACCACTCTCCCTAGCTCCCTATGTCAACCCTTATTATTTAACAACTCTTGTCCATCATTTTGGTCCCTGAGTTGGAGGTTTTAGTAATGGTTCCAAGTAATAAGAGCAATGATCAAATATATTTCTTGGGAATTTTCTTCAGAACAATCATGTGTCTAAATAATTTCAAACTAATCAGTCATTCATATTCTGAATTCTCAGGTACCTATACCAACAATTCAGGGTATCCCACTACAAGATATAATTTTCAGAATACAGATCCATCACAGGATTAGCTGATAGTTTCTATACAGACCACAAACTGTTGACAAAAGAGTCAGAAAAATATATCACATTGATGGCAATGGGGAACAATATGTTCATATACAGTGGTCATCTTCTTATGTCTCTTCAAGATTGCAGATCTTCGTCCTAGTCATTGAATTTGTCAGTAGGCAAGGAAGTTATTAACAGCATTATGGATTCCATTCTCAGAAAACCAGTTTTGTCCACAAAGCCTGTACCCCAAGACCTCTGAGAATGGTATGTACCAGCTGTCCCAGTCTTAGGGCAGCATCTGCTGGCTAATTCATGGATGGACAAAAAATGGCAGTTTGTGGGCAATTGAGCAGTCCTTTCAGTTGGTGAGAACTGTTGTGTTGATGACTGTGAGGATGTCTGAAATCTTTCATGGTGACCCAGCTCAGGTCTCCAGAAGCCTGGCAAACCTAGAACTATTCCTAATGAGAACCAGGAAGCCTTTGTATACAGATACTTTATCTGGAACCTAAGATAAGCTGGGTTAGATCTTGGAAACATTTCTAGAGAAGGATGAACTCAACACTGGACATACTGCTAATAATAATAACCCAGTACCAATGGGGGCTGCAATGAACAGAGGTCCATGCACATAATTGGGAAGTAAAACTTATTTTCCATAAGGAAGGCATTTCTGGGATGGGAGGGGGAGGACCTTGAAGCAGCCACTGAATGCTAATGTTCTGTTGCTTCTAATCATCCTATCGTGTAAGTAAGATGTTTATACATAAGCAAGCAAGAATGATATTCAAATAAAGCACTTTGGATTGGAATAAAGAAACTGGAAATTGGAAAGGGCTGGGTGGTCTGAAACTTAAGAGCTATCCACCATCTTCTGCAGCATCGCTGTGCCTCATCCCTGCAGTCAATAGCGCCACAGCCAGGGCCTGTGACGCCGTTGGTGGGCTCCCCTTGGTGGGAAATCAGAGCGAGTAAAATCTCGGTGTCAGTGCCAAAACGACAAAACCTGAAATGCGTCTAGGGACTTCCCAGGGCACTAGCGCTCCTCAGAGCGACGGGCATCTCCATAACAACTGGTCTACATTCTTCCCCGGTTCCTCTGCTCGGCTGTGCTAGCAATGGCTGAGGATAGGCAAAGGGCAGCTTCAGTGGAAAGATACCTTGCGTTAGCGCCTCCCTGGGCTGGGGGACGTTGCCAAAGCTCGACTTATTGCCTATTTCCCGAGATTTCCGGAGTCGTCCGCACGTCTCCAGCGGAGAGCGGCGCCCCTCCCCCATCCCCTCCCGCCTCCCCCTCTATTTGACACTCCAAGGGGGTGGTTTGTTTCATTGTGCTTTTTTTCCTTTTCTCAAAGTTCATCCTTTCGCCTCCAAGTTACTTTCCGCCAACACGTGACCTCTCCGCTTCCCAGCCTGCGCAGCCACTGGTGGTGAAGCGCGGGCGCTAACCGCGTGGCTTCCTGGGAGAGCCCCCTCCGAGGCTCGCCACCCCAGCCCCGGCTCCCGCCGCGCTCACCCCGGCACCCCGGCGGCGGGGCAGTCCCCGCAGGATAAGGAACCGACTCCGGGGAAGCAGCACCGAGCAGCCGCTGAGCGCCCAACCTGCCGCCTCCCCTCCCCTCCCTGCCTTGGCCGGCGGCTCCGCTCTCCGCGTCTCGCCTTCCGACCTAGCTGCGCACCGGGGCTGTTAACTCACATTTGGGAAGCCATAACCCATTAAAGCAAACGCAGTCATAACTTCCTTCAACTCAGCCGCTCGAGAGCTCGGCTTACACAGGTTTCTGTGGGCAACTAGTGGCTCGCCTTGGTGCCTCTCTCCTAGTCATCAGTACCTAAGAGGAAACGGGAAAGTTGTTGGGCTGATGAGCGCTTCGACGCATGCAGATGTTCCCAAGGACAAGTCACTTACTCGCCCCCCTCCCCCCAGTCCCCATTTGATCATCACTCACGACCTCATCGGCTGGAGACCCTTAGTCATGATGGGGGAGGGGGAGGGGCACGAACTTTTCTAAGAAGTTTCCTTTTTTTACCCAGGGAGTCACAGTGAGTCGGTCACGTAAACAGCAAGGTTAGTCGTCGCCGTTACCGCCCCCCACCCCCTCCCTTCTGCGCTTTTCTGGTATTATTATTAAAGCGGTAGTCCGCTGGCGCTGATAAGCAACAAGTTCCCCAGCGGTCTTCCCGCCCTAGCCTGACAAGGCGAAGGTTTTCTTACCTGGCGACAGGGAAATCTCCCGAGCCGAATTCAGCTTCGCCGGAGCCCCAGGTGTGACCTGGGTAGTGGGCAAGGGAGCGGTGTGCAGGCTGGGTTTTTGTTTTTGTTTTGTTTTGTTTTTTTGTAGGGGTACCCTGAAACTCCTCACTTTCTCTAGGAACTTTCTGTGCCAGGACCCAGTGACGGGCGGTTAGAAGTCAGCCCTAGGAAACACCTGCTACATACATAGCAGGGCAGTTGGACAATCATTGGTAACCTCGCTCATTCATTAGAATCACGTAAGAACTCAAAAGGAAACGTGTCTCTCGGAGTGAGGGCGTTTGCGTAAATCTATAGGTTTTTCGACATCGATGCCAGTTGCTTTGTCTTCTGTAGTCGCCAAGGTGGTTGAGAGTTTAAGCTTGCGGATATTGCAAAGGGTTATTAGATTCATAAGTCACACCAAGTGGTGGGCGATCCACTGAGCAAAGCCGAACTTCTCACATGATGACTTCAAACAAGACACATTACCTTCCAGCATCTGTTGGGGAGACGAGATTTTAAGACACTTGAGTCTCCAGGACAGCAAAGGCACAATGGTGAGTAGCAATAAACCCTGCATTATAATTGAAAAATCTTGACATGTTGCTTAACAACGGGCATATCACGGCTCTTCCTAGCACTTCACACGCCAAAGAACAGCAGCTACTCAGGCCAGGGGAATCGGGTTTTTACACAGTGCAACTTTAATTGGAATCATTTGAGATTTAACACAGCTATGTGGAGCTGCGTGGAACAAACTTGGAGCTGGGGCGGGGGGGATGTTATATTGGCTGTTCAAGGCTGATGCTTGTCTCTCAGCCGTCTTGCATTCCATTCTTTTTCTTTATGTGTATGGTGTATGATCATATTCTACGATTTATATGTGGGCATGTAATTGACATTTGCAAGGGGGTTAATTTCCATCTAAAAACAATAATGCCGTTAGAGGTTGGGGTTAGGGGGTGGAGTGGGGATAAGGGTGGGGTAGAGACTGGGAGTTTAGGTGTAGATGGGGGTTGGGGTTGGGGGGAGAGAAATAAGTCAGAAGTGCATATCACCGGTAATGAAATAGGTAATCCTCTCGTAGAAGAAAAGGTTCTCATCAACATGTGATCAACTATTAACCGGATGGCTTTGGCAAAGCCATCCGCACGTGACAAAACGTACGGAAGTGGAAGAAACCGTCTAGAGCAATATCAAGTATCACTTAATTAGAGATTGTAAAGCCTTTTCCTCCTGCTGTGCCGGGTGTGTAATCCGGGCGATCGGAGTCCATTCAGCACCTTGGACAGAGCCAACGGATTTGTCCGAGGTGGCGGTACCCCCAGGTAGTCTTCTTGGCCCCACTGTAAAGCCAACCCCGTGTCGCCCTTAAAAAGCGTCTTTTCTGAGGTTCGGCTCACACTGAGATCGGGGCTGGAGAGAGAGTCAGATTTTGGAGCGGAGCGTTTGGAAAGCGAGCCCCAGTTTGGTCCCCTCATTGAGCTCGCTGAAGTTGGCTTCCTAGCGGTGTAGGCTGGAATAGACTCTTGGCAAGCTCCGGGTTGGTATACTGGGTTAACTTTGGGAAATGCAAGTGTTTATCTCCAGGATCTAGCCACCGGGGTGGTGTAAGCCGCAAAGAAGGTAAGCACCGGGGCGGGGACCCCCTGCATCCCCAATTCTTGAGCTATTTTGATACTCTGTCTTCCGGAGAGGACGCGTGGTGGAGGGGAGGAGGTAGAGGGCGAGCATGAGAGGGGGTTGTTTCTTGGTATTTGCTCAGTTTGAATTGCTCTAGGTGAGAACCCTGGGGCAAAGCGAGAAGGAAAAAAAAAAAAAAAAGAAACTCAGTCTTCCTGCGGATATAATGAGTTTAGTTAACTTGGACCTGCAAATGTCTGATTCAAATGTAAGATTTATCTCTCTTTTTCTCCCCTTCACCTCCCTCTTTTCCGTTCCCTTTGCTGGTGTGTGTGCGTGCGCGTGTGTGTGTGTACAGTAGATTCATTACTAATTATGAAGCTTTTGCACAACATTCGATTTCCTAAGATTTGACTTTGTAGCATTTAGAATTAGGCGGTGGAGGTGGTGTGCGGTGGGGAAACAGGAGGTGGAGGTTGGGAAGAGGGAAGGAGGTAAAGCTAAACCTCCAACACAAAAATGAATCAAGGTAATTTCAGCTCTTCTAGTGAGAAGGATTCATTCTCTCTGTATCCCTCCCTCCCTCTCTTTCCCCCTCCCTCCCTCCTTCCCGCCCCCCTTCTTCCACCCCGCCCCCTCCTCCAGCCTCCATCCCTCCCTCATTCTATCTCTTCCTCTCCGTCGCCCTCGCTCCTCGCTGGATGTTTCTTTCTGTGTGTGTGTGTGTGTGTGTGTGTGTGTGTGTGTGTGTGTGTGTTTTCCTTCTGTCCTCCCTTCCCGCGAGTTTCGGGCGCTGGCTTAGAGGGCTCCCGCTTTCTCAAGGGAAGGGGAGCTGCCGAGACCGCGCTCCGCTCCCCAGCCGGGCCGGATGCCTCACTGAGCCCAGGTCCGAGTCAGTCGGGGTAACTCAGGGAAAGGGGGGCCTCCGCCTGGGAGTAGAAGGTCCTTTCCGGACCGAAGAGCCAGGGAGCGGGCCGGGCGAGGGGGCCTGGGCGGCTGGAGGCGGTGGAGAAGAACATTCGTAGCTCCGTGCGGCGGCTGTACAGAGCCACCAATCAGCTGGGCGCGTAGACCGCCCTGCCAGGGCGAGGTTGCGTCCAGAGGCATCGGTGTAGGGTGGCTGGCTAGTCGCTGAGCCACCGCCGCCACCTGGGTGGGCCTGGGGACTGGAGTGGGGTGGAGGTGGGGGGCTTGGCGGGTGAGATGGAAGCGGCGCGGAGCCGCCCAGCCAGTGTTCTACCTCTCCCGCCCCCGCCTGCACCCCCGAGGGACCGCGAACTGCCGGAACGCGCGGCTGCGTTGTCCTCTTGCCACTCTTCGGGAAGCTCAGGGACTTAGGCGCCCCTGGGCGGGGGCCACCAGCCTCTCCACAATTCCTATAACCCTCACCCCCACCCCCTTCTCAGGCCTTTTGTTCCGGCCACAGAGCCGTGCCCGGTGGCAGTTTTCGCCCCAGGGCTTGGTGGTTCTGGACTCCTCCCCGGATCAGCTCTTCTTAATTAAAAGGCAAGGGCTTGGGGTAGAGGTGAGGGGAACGTAGGAAAAACCTATTTCCGAAACTCAAGACTCGGCTGTTTTAACGAACGAAAGAAAGAATCCCAACTCTGCGCAGGTGGATTCATAGGCGACGCGAGGATATTGTGGAAATTTAGAAGGAAAAAATAAAAAACAGGCGCTAGGATCAGATGACGGTGATAGGCTGCTCGGCACACAAAGGGAGCGTAGGGCAGGGTTTACGGAGCAAGCCTGCAGCGAATGGGGCACAGATTGTTCCGAGATCCAGTCGTTTTCTCAGTCAGATCTACGCGAAGGGAGGGGAGGGGAGGGGCGGGCCAAGGAGCGTGGCGGGAGGGGCTGGGCTTGGGGGCGGGGGGATTTCTGATCAGTCTGATGCAATTCCAAGCGTGCTGCAAAGGAACTCCAAGGCGCCCGCATCACCATCGCCACCCACCCTTCCCAGATGGTGCTGTTTTAAATACGGATCTGCAGGGCTGAACGCAGAACTGGGAGATTTATTGCAAAATCCCGGGAAGGGGGGGGAGGTTCGCGGAACGGGGAATGGAGGAGCAGAATTTAAAGGTGCAACGCTTGCTTTTCCCAATCAGGCGGCAACCGGCCGGAATTATTACTTTTTTCTTTCTGTCTGCTTGTCTCTGGATTCTAATTCACCAAGAAAGAGGTGTAAATATTGTGACATTTTGAGGCAGCTTGATGGATGGGAAAGAAATCATCTGTCACTCTAAATTGCAGAGTTCCCTCTCCCCGCGCCATCCCTTGCTAGAGAATACTCGCTGCTGCCTAATACAGTTGCTAGGGCTTCAGATGAATGCATCGTTAAGGGAATATTATCCTTTTAGTTGACTTGCCAATTTAGCTGACAATTGAAACGAGAAAATTGTAGATTTCGTGTCCCTGGGAGGAAAAATGCTTAAGTCTAAGTCTTGTAACCTTGAGATCTTTAACAACTTAAATAAACCTCAAAAGTGTCACGTCATCCTCTACACACACACACACACACACACAAACTCGACTTGTAAGATGACATGGTTTCACCTAAACTGTTGTGGAAATGAATATCACTTTAAGAATGCTGCACCTGATATTCACTGTTTATGTGTATTTACCAAGAGCTCTTCAGCATGAAGGCAAGACATTCCAATTGTCCTGCTTGGAATCAGTCAGAAGACTAGAAGGTGACAGAGAGAAGGGAAGAAAGAGGAAAGAGAGAATTTTAACCTAGGTGCTATTAAATCAACAGTAACCTAGCCTACTTTTATACCCCCTGGTCTTGCATATTAATATTTCTGTATGTGAGATTTTAGCTTGGTCTAGCTCCCCCAATGGAGTATACCAGTATTGATTCAGATGAGAATATATGCATCCTGCCAGTAGCTTTTTCAGTGTCATTGATAGTAAGACCTACAACACAGCAATTTTTGGAGGATTGAAGAGAATGTCCATAAGGGCTTTGCAAACTGGGAAGCAGGCACTCCATAAATAGGAGGTATCATTATGACATTCTCTTTGCATATAGCATTTTCATTTGATTGAACCAGAGTACTAGTTATTTTAAAACATAATCTAATGTATATGCTCAAGGTAGTAAGTGGGGATTTTAAAAGCAAGTGATTAGTTGGCTTATAAAATACTATTTTTCAATTGTCTATCGTACATTGGAAAGAAGGCTTTTAAATATCTAAAATCAACATACATAAGCTTCCCGTTTCATTTGCCAGACTCTTTCCCCATCAAATCTCTGATCTAAATTCCTAATAAGAAGAGAAGCTGGTGAATTTAGTTTCTTTCCTTTTCCTGGCCTGTCCTCTAGGGGAAGCTTTAGTAAGAAACAACATTCCAAAATCAGGCAGTGAGAGAAAGAAAGCAAGGGACTGGATGACCACAAAATAGATAATCAGCCAACAAACAGAAATAAGGGAAAACCAGCATTAAAGCATGATTTACAAAGGGTTTTTATTTTTTAATTCTGTGATTTTTGGGACCAGACTCAAACTTGCTCAAGTAACATTCACTTGATCATATTGCTTACAATCTGTCAGTTAAAATGATGTCTAACTGAGCATATTTTTTATTAAATATACTTCTATCAAAGGCCAGTAAAGCTACTCTTTGATTTTAATTAAGACAAACTAGTCTAACCATTTAAATAACTCTAATGAATATGAACTGATATCATCAGATTTAAAAGCTCTGCTGAAAACTAAATTTGTTCTGAAAAGCACTGACTTGCCAGAAAAATATCTATTTTTGCAGCTTTCTTTTCACTCTATGGATAATTTAATGAGTTGCTTATTTTAATTTTACAACTGCTACCTCAGAAGTATCTCAAATTATCTTTCTTTGGCTGGTGTCTTTCTCTGCTGATCTGCTACTGCTCTGTGTGTGTGTGTGTGTGTGTGTGTGTGTGTGTGTGTATGGGCGTGTGTGTCTCTGTGTGTGTTTTCTAGTGGGAATTTAACAAGCAGTGAGTCTCTTAAATTTACATGCCATAATCTATGTCAAGAACATTGCGTAGTACTTAGCAATAAAAATAAACATTAGCATCTAGTGAAAGCTTGCCATCATTGAGTGCTATGGAAATAGAGGTCTTAAAGCAAGAAATATTAAATGTTTCAACAACAAAAAAATTTCTCCCCTTTTTGGCTTAAAGGTGATTATAGTTTCAAAAATATGACATCTTTCCTCTTTTACTTTGGAATGTAGAGCTGCTGCTTTAACAAGTGTCTTTTGAGAAAGATACACGTGTTTCATAAAGATTAATACCCCTAAAACACTATGGTGCAGAGATGGAAGGATGAATTCTTTATCCCTGCCTCTAATCTCATTTGGTAATTTTTAGAGTGTCCATTCTGAGTTTTAAAAAATTCTGCTGGATATTTTTTTCTTCGTTCTTTCCAACATTATAAAATAGTCCTAGAAGACATTTTTCTGCGGCAGTGCAGACTTTATTTGTATTTCCTAGTAATAACACTTTAGATTCATTCATATAGTACTTTGACAGCTCTTTACAGGTTTCATTTGATTTCCTTATCAGTCATGTAAGGTAGGAATCACCAATCACCTTTTACAGATGAGAAAAGTAAGGTGCAGAATTATCTAATACTACACTACCAGTAAGATGTAAAGACTGACTCAGAATCTTTCTTCAAATTTTAAGGAAATTTGTGTTTGTTCCTCTCTAGACCATGCTGCCTTAAACTCCACTAAGGCATCAGAGGAGCTGTAGACATTATTTTCTCCTATTTTGATTTATTTAATTAAATTAAAAACATTGTCTACAAATAGTTTTCGAAATTTTCAGGCCTAATGGAAAGTTTTAACTAGCCTTCCTAAGACAGTGTTTCCCTCTGCCACAGTTAGAAACTCAAAGACAGCAGAACTCTTCCTCTAGTTGACATACCATCTAAGTCATAGTTGCTAATTCCCCAAAAAAACAAATACAGAGAATAACAAGAGCCAAAGCCAAGATGTGCATTACTTTTACTTGTGAGTCACAGAATCTGGGGTCTGGGAAGGTTCTCAGAGGTCACTTAGCCCAGCCCATATCTGATACATGAATTCATGCTGGCTTGTTTTCTTTTGACCCTCTGGAATTTCATCCCAGTCTTGAACGCTGGGTACTTGTTTATCTTGGTAGATGTTCTGATACTTATGTGGATCATGAGCTTGGCTGACCATTTCCCGTTTTGCCCAAAAGGTATACTTTCTATAGAGACTCTAGCATTCATAATTTTATTTTGTAAGTATTAATTTGCAACACATTATTTGCCATTATGTGCCAGGAACTGTATTACAATCTGGAGATTCAAGAATAAATAAGACCAAATGATCCCTATCTTGGTGGATCTTGCAGCCTAGAGACAAAGACTAGTCTCTTTATTTGTTCCAATCCTTAGAAGGGGACAGACTTCTAGACTCATAAGATTCCTTTTTTAAAGAGAACACAGTGAATAAGATTAAAAGCCTGAGTTTAGGTTTTACTTCCAACCGCTTGTCAGTATCTAAAAAAGTCAATCAGTCACTCTTGATCTCTGCTTCCTCACACATAAAACAAAAGAGATGTTCTCAGAATAACCTCCATATTCCATTTCCATCCCAGGTTTGAGTGATATAAAAGATATAGTCTATAACTATTTCTTGCAGTGTTGGGGAAAGTAAGGCTAAGTTACCCTAACTTTTGATGATTTACAATTTGGAGTACCACAAATTTTTAACTTGTTAAGAAGTATATCATGAAAAAAATCAAAGTAATATATTCAAACCCAGAATAGAAGGAATCTTGGTGTTGAACCTGTTCATTTATGGAATGATGACTGAGAAAGTTTTAATTTAGAGAGTGATCTCAAATTTCTGCAGATTATTTTTAAAAACAGGTGGTGCGATGGAAGACCCACTATCTAATTTACTGTTTATTTTCTTTGTGCAAGCAGAAGTTCTAATTTTTCAGGTCATTTCCTTTTAAATTCAAAGATATTACATCCTGAAATGGCTTGGGTCTCATGAATAATGCATTATATACACATGATAATAGATAATTAGATGGACAAACCAAAAGAAACATGAAAGGGAGCGGGTAACCCAAGGATTGCAGAAGGTGTGTGGGCATTTTGACATCCAGGAAATGCTATAGATCTGTCCTTAACTAACTCAGCCTGGTGGAGATAATTAAGAAAAAAAATGTGGGTGTAGGAAGACTGCAAGCCATTCCCTGGGATTGGCTAGATTGCTGCAGTAGTTCAAAAACAATTGGCACAGCCACCCACACTAGACATGATTGCCCTTTGATGAGGCAGCTATTGACTTTTATAAAGATGCCATATTTAAAATAACTTCTGATGCACTGGGGATAACAGACATCGTTCTTGAATTCTATTTTAGACAAATGGCAAAATATATTACAAAATATTAATTTAAAAATAAAAAATCTTTAAAGTCTAGTTTCTAAAAACCAGCAGTTTAGTGACATGTGACCTCTGGATTTAACAGTTCAGCCAGAAGCTGGGAGAAAGCTGTAGCTTGTATGGGACATTTTGACCCACTGTGGGCATTTCCGAGACCACTACAGGAAATAAAATGTACTTTGTCAAAGTTTTTAACCTCTGAGTGAATATTAAATCCACTCCAAAATCTTCGCATCCTTGGAAAGGCGATCCAACAATTTTCCTAAACAGCAGCAGAAAATGCTCTGAGATCTTTGCTCCCAAAGTGCATGTTACAATGTTATCTTATCTAGAAATTTCCTTGGAGCACCTTGCTCATCAGTACCAAAAGGAGTTAGAATTGATTCCTGCAGCTTTAAGGAAATATATCAACCACCTCCTGTCTCTAAGTAATAAGGTTACTATGGGGAAAAAATTCACAAATTAGGTGATTGCAGAAATGTGCCACAAACATCCAAAGCCTTTGGGATAGGGCATTGCAGGGTGAGTGAATAGAGAAAAGAAAGGGAATGTGGAGAAACTTGAGAAATAAAAAGGGAAGTCGCGATGGAGTTCTTATTATACAGGGGCTCTTGAATTGACTGTTCTCCACCTTGCATGCTCATTGTTGTTCTGGCTACTTTAGTAGGAAACAATGATTTCTTCTGCTTTCACCTTCCTTCTCTGCTAAGGACTTCTTCCTTGCCAATAACTTCCATAATCAATGTTTAAGAATTGCTCTGATGCCCAGCACGGTGGCTAATGCCTGTAATCCCAACACTTTGGGAGGCCGAGGTGAGTGGATTACTTGAGGTCAGGAGTTCCAGACCAGCCTGGCCAACATGGCAAAACTCTGTCTCTACTAAAAATACAGACAATTAGTGGTTCATGCCTGTAACCTCAGCTACTCGGGAGGCTGAGGCAGAAGAATAACTTGAACCAGGGAGGCAGAGGTTGTAGTAAGCCGAGATCATGCCATTATACTCCAACCTGGACTCGATATGCAAAAAAAAAAAAAAAAAAAAAAAAAAAAAGAATTGCTCGTTGTAATGACTTTTATGCCATGGACTCAACTATCTTGGCAGTCTGGTAAAGCCTATGTAAACCCTTCTCATAAAAATGTCTAAATGGGGCCAGGTGCGATGGCTCATGCCTGTAATCTCAGCAATTTGGGAGGCCAGGGCGGGTGGATCACTTGAGGTCAGGAGTTCCAGACCAGCCTGGCCAACATGGCAAAACCCTGTCTTTACCAAAAACAAAAAATTAGCTGGATGTGGTGGCACGTACCTGTAATCCCACCTACTTGGAAGGCTGAGGCACGAGAATCACTTGAACCTGGGAGATAGAGGTTGCAGTAAGCTAAGATCAGCCACTGCACTACAGCCTGGGCGACACAGTGAGACTTTGTCTCAAAAAAAAAAAAAAAAAAATCTAAGTGAATGAAATAAACGTGTAAGATTACAAAGGAAGCCAAAGGAATTGATGTACAGTCATAAAAACATTTAAAATAACATATGTGATATAGTAAATATATATGCTTTTTAATGCATTAAATAAGGTCTAACAGCAAGAAAAATATTATGATTTTGAAGTAATGACAAGTATCAATGTATTTTGAAGTATCTATAAAACTGACATGTGATATGAAGGTGTCTGTGATGTATACTGGTGAGAAAGCACGCAAATACTACTGTGTAACATTTTCCACACATATTTAACAACAGAATATTTGATAAGCACTTATTAACACAGCATAGATTCAGAAATGTTAATTTAGTCAATGTCAACATTAGCCATTGTGGTTTCCTTCCTGGCAAAAGGAAACTGGCATTGGGAGAAAAGGTTTAAAATTCACATTTGCCATTAAACAAGCTGCCAAGTGAGGAAAGGACCAAATACTGAGAAGGCCAGGGCATGGTAAGCATGTTTCTATTGACTGAGCTTGCTATTACTCTAACGTTTATCTTTAGTATCACCAGCACAACCCCATTACCCTAGCAATCCATAACTCCATTGAAAAAGATAAAAAGTTCAGATTCTAGTCATTAACTCAGCATTGCTTAAAATACCTGTTCTGACCTCACTAACCCAACAGATTACTGAAACTCTTCCTGTTTGTCATTACTACACCATGGGAAAGGATATGCACATTGTAATTATGTGGGATGACATTTATTCTGCATTCATCCAGTGCTGTTATTTGTTTTGCATTTGGCATATATTACTTAGCCCTCAAAGCAACTCTCAGAGATAGATTAAGAAAACTAGAGCTCAGAGAATTTAAGTAACTTGCCCAAACTGACACAGAAAATCTGAAGTGGGGAAGCTAAACTTGAAACCCAAAGTTTTCTGATTCCAAAGTCCACTATAAATGTATGCCTCCCCATCTTATAGCTACCACCCAGATTTAATCTGGGTCTCCCATTATCAGATGGTTTACATGCACATTTTCTTACAAGATCTTGACCACAACTCTTGAGATGGCCATGAGTCTCACAATTCATTTCCAGGATGCTACTTTAGAATCATTTTGATCTTTGCTAACCGATGAGAGATTTTCAAATAGCTAATTGTCACCTATCCTTTTTGAAGCCCAGTTTTCATAATCATAAAACAGAAAAAGTGTTAAAATGTTTGGTGAGGATCATATACATTAATAATAAAATCTAACCTTGTTGAGCTCACTATGGTGAGGATTCTGCATTTCCATAGTTCATTGAATCCTCACAACAATCTTTCTAGGCAAAGATGATTATTTTTCTTTTAAAGATAAGGAAACTGAGGCATCAGTAATTAATTTACTATCTTAAATTAGCAGATCCAATAAGTGGCAAAACTGGGTTCAAACTTAGGTCTGTCTAATGTCAACGCCCTTCTTTTAATCACTAATCAACAAATCACTGTTCAGTCTTAGCTGTTATTATTATAATTATCATCACACTTAAAACACTATCAAGATACAGAATTATCCAGACATAAGTATATAGTCACTGAAGAGATTAGAATCTGAAACTTTTCACCTGCATGTTCTTCCTTCCACTTTAGTTTATTAACCCAATGGATGATGTCTGACTCCTTTCTTAACTTGTTTAGGGCAGTTCCAAGTTAGTTGACTTCTGAGAGTTATTGAGTAAGAAACGTTATAAATTGTTTGGATTAGGATTTAGTATGTTTAGAAGCCATTTCATAAGTTTGCCTTTTCGAGCTGTTACTGGCTATAATACTGCAGATGCTGTGATGAGGAACACCCTCTCCAACGACACACAGTGGATGACAAACCTCCAAAGCTAACATGTTGTTTACAGATACGGAGAAGAGGATGGACAAGCACAGTCTAAAACGTAATTACAAGGCTTATAGTCCCTGCTGGGGACTAAAAATGTTTATTGGCTTTCCTTGTGCAATTCAATGCTCTTCCTCCAAAGGATCCACTCCAAACTTGCAACTTTCCTGAAAATAGCATCTCATTTGGGAGCATGCCAGGAATTGGTGTCTGGGTCCTTTGTGTCTTTGCACCAACTCAGAATTCTGGATACTAGCTCTAGAAACTAAGCTGGGATATATCCTGGGTAAGGGAGTCATGTATCTACTTGGGCATCTTCCTGATACATTTACTTCATCCATCTTCCTCCTAGAAAGCAGCTCCTAGAAAGATGTGGTTTTAAATGAGGGATTGGATGCATACCGTTATGTCTTAGATAGCACACAAGTCAGTGGTCTCTGCAGAGCTGCCAAAGTCATATAAGTAATCAAAGATGCGGAAATCCATGGAGAGCCTTCATCCCACCTCCACTCTGATTTATTCAGGGAAGGATACCATGAACACATAATGGATTTGATATGTCCCAGAGCTCTGAAAGCAGTCTAGCAGAAAGGGATGATCTTGAAGGACATTTTGATGTATGAAAAAGTCCACCTAAAGCTTTGTCAGAGACAACTAAGTAATATGATGGCTGGAAGACTATAAATCCTTACCTTGGCTCAGGAACTGTAGATCATTTGGTAAATTAAACTTGAAATTCATGCAATTATTTCCCCTAAAATCACGGGAAATAATTGCATGAATTCCAAGTTTAGTTTCCAAATGATCTACAGTTCCTGAAAGGAGTTCAAATTTAGATAGAAAAAGTACCTTACAAATGATCTAGCTCACTGATTCCCCTCATGCGTTGAAATCACCTAAATCATCTCTTCTTTCTGAGATAAGGTCTGAATGTGTCACCAGGTTTAGCAAACTCAGTTTGTAGCCCACTGACCTCATTTTATTGATTGGACAACTGACGTGCACAGTGGTAGATCTCTCAATTTATTCAGTAAACAATTATATGGCCCTTACGGTATCTATCTGAACAATCCTGGGCTAGTGAAGTCACTTGCCCAGGTTACATGACCAGAAACTGACAGTTTAAATTAGGACCCAAGTTCTTTTGACTGCTATCTGGGCCTTAAAATAATATTATACGACAGGCCAGGCGCGGTGGCTCACACCTGTAACCCCAGCACTTTGGGAGGCCGAGGCAGGTGGATCACGAGGTCAGGAGATGGAGACCATCCTTGCTAACACGGTAACCCCGTCTCTACTAAAAATACAAAAAAATTAGCCGGGCGAGGTGGCGGGCGCCTGTAGTCCCAGCTACTCAGGAGGTTGAGGCAGGAGAATGGCTGAACCTGGGAGGCAGAGCTTGCAGTGAGCAGAGATCATGCCACTGCACTCCAGCCTGGGCGACAGAGCAAGACTCTGTCTAAAAATAATAATAATAATAATAATAATAATAATAATAATAATATCATATGACAAAGATATTTACAATGGACAGTCTGTGCAAAATTTTAATTATTTTAATATTCAAAATAAAATTAAAAACAGATTAATTACTAAAACATAAGTATAACAACACTTTAATAGCATTCTACTAAGATATTATTAATTTTAAAACGGTAGGACAAAACTAATTATACTTTATACTTCTTAAATATACTGTAGTTACTTTATGACTATTGAGACACGAGCTAAAATTTGAAACTTCAAGTTTTCATTGATTCCTATATTATTACTTGTTTCAGAGTTACTTCATTTGGTTCTTTTATCTGAGATTTGACAACAGCTTTATTTGATTTTCAGTGACAAAATTCTTTTCACTCCTGGTCCTCCACCCCAAGAAAACAACAACGACTACTACATTTTCCCCAAAGTGATCAAAAATAAAAGAGGAATTCTAGCCAGGCACGGTGGCTCACGCCTGTAATCCCAGCTCTTTGGGATGCTGAGGCGGGTGGATCACCTGAGGTCAGGAGTTCGAGACCAGCCTGACCAATATGGTGAAACTCCGTCTCTACTAAAACTTAAAAAATGAGCCGGGCATGGTGGCATATGCCTGTAATCCCAGCTACTTGGGAGGCTGAGGCAGGAGAATCGCTTGAACCCAGGAGGCAGAGGTTGCAGTGAACCAAGATCACACTACTGCACTCCAGCCTGGGCGACAGAGTGAAACTCTGTATCAAAAAAAAAAAAAAAAAAAAAAAAAGAGGACTTCTAAAATTAATTGTATTTATTAATATCCCTACTCTTAAAACGTTAGAAAACGTTTGCTCATTTAAAATTTTTATTTTTAAACCCTCCTTATGTTACAACGAAATACTCTTTGGAGCAATTTCTTTGTTCCTCATATAATATCCATACATATAATTCTGCTTTTGTGATTAACTTTTATTACTAAATACTCTTCTAAAATTGTGCTCTTATAAACATTGATTAACTAAAGGGTAAATCTGATGTTTTATAAATGCTTTCTAGAAACAGAGAGCAAAATCATATAAATAACGATATGAATTTCCAAAAGTACAATGATAAAAAGTAACATTAGAAAACAAAATTAATCTAAGAAATAGTCAAGAATATGTCAAACTTGTACATACTTTGAGATAAATTGGCATCATGTAGATTAGCATGATTCTTCTTTATAGAATTCAACTTATTTTTACTCACTTTGCTCTAATTAGTTTTTATGTGCAGACAAGATGGAAGGTGATGGAAATCTGGCTTGCAAAGTAGTTCTAACATGATCTACATCCACAATCTGGTTATAATGCTGTAAGAATATGTTTATTATGTGAGAATAGTAGTTCAAATCAGTATTTAGTATCAACATAAAGGGATGAACAAAGCAAAGCTAACTTCGCTGTTTACACTGGGAACTTATTTAAATTAAAAAGGCCAGTGGATGGTCATATGTTTGGCTCATTCTTTTCAAGGCCTTCAGGAAAACATGCCTATGAAATAAAAGATCCTCAATATTAAACATTTTACTGCATTTGGGAGACACATGAAATCTGGTAATAAAGGAAGTGTTGGTTTTCATTTTTCTAATTCAGCATGGAAACTGTCTTGAGGAAAACTGACTATGGTCTTAGTTTGTGTCTCAGAAATACATTTAGTTTGAATTATGGCATCGACATCCGACTTCCAAAATTGGATATCTAGCCATATAATATCTCACCTCCCACACACACAACCCCCCATTCCCAGGTCATGACTACTGTCCAAGCAGCAAAAAAGAAGTAATTTCCCAGAGTACATACACGGCAGTGACTACCAACCAAACAAAAAAACAATTATGGGGGTTGGAATTTAAATTCATAGCTGTACTCTCACCAATTCATTCCTCATTCCACCCCATCTCTCTGTCTTCAACTTTTATGAAACATTATATTTGTCCTATTCATCTGTATCAGCATTAGCCTTTCCTATATCCAAGTAGACTTACCACTCCTTGGTCCCTCTCACTGGCTGACTAAAGTTTCAGTAGTACCTACTTACAGCAAACACTTGTAGTAGTCTCTTTTTGGTTACAAAGTCCCTAGACGATTTCTCAAGGTGATTTTTTTTTTTTTTTTTTTTTTTTTTTGAGACGGAGTCTCACTCTGTCGCCCAGGCGGGAGTGCAGTGGCCGGATCTCAGCTCACTGCAAGCTCCGCCTCCCGGGTTTATGCCTCAGCCTCCCGAGTAGCCGGGACTACAGGCGCCCGCCACCTCGCCCGGCTAGTTTTTTTGTACTTTTTAGTAGAGACGGGATTTCACCGTGTTCGCCAGGATGGTCTCGATCTCCTGACCTCGTGATCCGCCCATCTCGGCCTCCCAAAGTGCTGGGATTACAGGCTTGAGCCACCGCGCCTGGCCTTCAAGGTGATATTATGAAGAAGAAGTAAACATTCTCCTCTGCTACCCCATTTTTTTTTAGAGTGCTAAAACTTTATTCTATATCTGGCTTCATATCTTCTTGGACCAACTGGATTGATTTTACCATAGAATATCTCCTGAACAGACAACCATGGGTAATGGGAACAATATCTCTGCTGATCCCATGATTTGGTCACATTGGGTTGTAAGGCCATAATGGAGACATACTTGATGAGTTTATGAAGACTTGATTCTAGGTATCATGTAGGTTAGCATAATTCTTTTTTACTGAATTCAACTTAGTTTTATTCACTTTATTCTAACTGGATTTTGTGTGCAGACAAAATGAAAAGAAATGCTTCAATTTAGGTGAAAGGTAAAGCTTCCAAAGTAGTGTAGTATTTCATAGACCTTATATTTGAGAGAAATTATATCAGTATATAATAAGCACCTGAGAATATGAAAGCACAAATCCAATTTAAATGTTAAAGGTTTACAACTTGGGATTTTAAATGGAGTACAGAAAAGCCACTGGTTCTTAAACAATTTTGTTGAGGAGGAAAACAGTGAAAGCTAAATGTTCTATTCAAGAGTTGTTTGTTTTGAAAATAATGCTTCATTTAAAAGCTAAAGACAGAAGACATAGCTTTGTTATGAAGGCTCATCTTTTTATTAAACAACCACTACTCTGTCTCCAAGTTGCAAGGGGAGGATTTGTCAATCTGATTGAATCTTCCCTTTAGTTTTTCCCAACAGCTGTGTTCAGATAATTCATGACTCCTGTGTTTCCTGAGCCCTGGATAATTTCACACACATGTCTGGTTTGGGGCTTCACATTTTCAGAAAAATATAGAAACCTTGGAGGAGGTCCAGGGTAGACCAAGGGAAATGATTAATGGGTTGAAAGTTGGAGTTTATGAAGAAAGGTTGTGAGATCTGATCTTTTGCTATGAGAAAAGTCTGAGTGGTGACTTAATAACACAAGGAGGTTAGTAAGCAGCTGTTCTCCATCTTCACTAAGGTTCAATGAAATGAAATAAGATATAAATTGCAACAGGAACAAAAAATGCATTACAGGAGGACTTCCAAGCACCAGCATTGCTGGATTCTAGATAGCTCCCCAGAAGAAGGATGTGTAGTCTACTTCCCTGGTCTGCCATGATAGGCCTACAAATAGTGAGGAAGATGAGATAATCTCTTAAGATCCTTTCTGGACCTATCTTTTATTGGTCTATCTATCATATTTAGAAAAATTATTTGTCTCAAACAAAAATTGTCCCATTTCCTCCCTCCCACCCTATCTACTCCTTCTCCTTTGTCTACCTTTTGTAAAACACTGCTAACCAAAATAACTGGGGACTGATTAACTGTGGTGGGCCCTCCCCAGTCTCTAAGTGCCACTCCAGCTTTGGGAGCAAGTTTCCTATCCATCACTACCACTCTCTGGCCACAAGGGGCATGTTTACCATCATCTTTCTACACACCAAACCTACGGCAAGGGAAAAGAAAACAAAACTTCCTAGGCTTAAGAAATTTGCAAGTGGCACCATGGATTAAAATACAACTCTTACATCCTAGAATATGAGCATGTAAAGGACTAAAATGGATTTCATGCATCTGCCTGTATCAGCCCATAGAATAGCCTCTGATGGATAGTAGATACTCAGCAATCTTTCATCAACTGAAAGACTGTAGCTATGAAGTGAAAGGAAACTAAAGTTGAGAAAGTCAGGAGTTTCGGATGTTTCCAAATGATTCTGTATGCGAGACCAATCTAAAGCCTAACCCATTCTTCACACATGTACTATTAAGGATTTCATTCTCACCATGCCTGTGCTATCTGGAGGTAGAAAGAGGACCAGTTGCACATCCTGCCCACGTCCTTGATCAAAAAGACCACTAAAGAGAGGTGCTATGTGGATTCATATCAGAATCACATGAAAGTAGGCCAAATTCTTAGTGTGTGTTTTTAAAATCTGATTTTAGGAAGTTCAGTTTTTGGTTTTTTTTCTAAATTGTCTTTTTGCATATTTTTCTTTTTCCATTTTTTTCATGAAGAATATAAAATTTGGCGGTAGAAAATCTCTCACTCCAGTCATCATACAGCCTAAATAGGTGAGTCTCAAAAATAAGCTAATGTTCATCTTTCATCTGATTCAACGTCCTGAAACCCTTTGGTTTAAATTTGTTAATTCTTCTCATGGCTTTTCTCCTAGAAAACCAACTAATACCACAGCTATTTATTACTGTCAGCTCTAACTTATGTCCACAATCTCACATCCCTTTTGACCACACTTATAGAAATATTACAACAAGTAAACCAAATTTGTTCTTCATTATTAATTTTTAAATGTTTTCAGCACAAATCTGGTAACTTGGAGGGCTACAAGTTGATGATTCTCATATGTTTGGGGGTTTAGTCTCAACAGTTTCTTAATGGTTTCTATGTTGTTTTTCTTGATCCAACTAAATATTATTCCCAGATGGAATCAGTTTTTGACCCTCTTGTCCTACTCTCCTAGTCTTGGCCCTTCTAAAAGTTTCTTGCTGTGGTTCCTTTCTTTTGTCTGCCTCTAATGACTATGCCTGGTTACATAACTCCTGTAACAGGTGTTGACCAATTTGAACACATTTGAGTATGGCATAGAGCTATTCTTATGGTCCATAAAAAGCTTAGTGAGAACATACCATCTAATGAATAGGGAAATTACGTCTCCCTTAAGCTTTTCTCAGGACAGGCCTTATACAAGAATTTCAAGGATTGTGAGTGACATAGTTTAACATTGGACTGGGCCTTTCAAATTATCCAGCATGAATTTGAAAACACCTCTGCCACTCTGCTCAGTAGCAGAGTTTTCTGTTTACTTAGTATTTTCCCTATGCTAAATACGGAAATTTTCAACAGTATTTTTAGGCCAACTTATTTGATACTAGACTAGACAACTTTTTTTTTTTTTCTTGCAAGGAAGACTGAAGGTAGGAGTAACTAGGAAGCTTAAATAAATATAATTAAATATAAAATGCTTATAATGATAGAATTGACCTCAGCCAATTAAAATTATTAATAGAAAAAACATGTCAATGTCAAGCCTACTACCTCTGTTCCCACTTGGGTAATGAGGATTAGTTTATATTTCCTGACAAGAATAGATGGGAATTCACATTTCTTCCTGACCTTTGTCCCCACTGGAACATTGGGTTAGGATCATATTAGAACATAACCAAAAAGAAATAAAGATTCAGATGAATTCACAATTAATTTTTAAGCCCCACAAAAGTGAAATAGGTAGCATCTTTTTTTCAAGCTGTGAAACTTTCCCTCATTTTAGTAATAGAGAAAATGTCCAGATTATAAACTTGGAAACTTTGCTCCAAACATATTAATCATGTCACATGCCAATCTTTAAGAAGAATTAGAAATGCATGCCCTATATTCTCAGCATCATCTTTGCCCACAATAGGGAAATAATTTTGTACAAAGTTTGATTTTAGATCTCCAGAATTATCTCTATATGCTACCTGAATTAAGCAAATAAAAAATAATATTTAGAATTCCATGCAAGGCACTGGTACAACTTTTGTTTACTTTGGCTTCATTGTTTTTGAATGTAAGATGTACTTTTAAGGCAAACAAGTATGTGTTTTAAGTCTGGTCGCATACAATTTTGCTAATGCTATAATCACAGATCAGAAAGTTTGGAAATGCTTAGAAGTGTTAAGAGGTGTGATTCATCATGGTTATCTGAATTGGCATTTGATCTTCTTTTCTTTCTAAATATCCCTGACATTTCTGACTCCTCTGTCTTTTCCTCAGTAAAACTGCACCACACACTGGAAAGCGAAGATACACACATTTATTTATATAATGTCAAGGGAGAGTAGGAAAAAGAAGATTGGCCATAGACCCACCCAATCAGAGTCTGGGAAATGAGAGCACTTTTTCCTTCAGCAGAAATGCTGACGTGCCAATGTGAATTTAGCAGGAAAAAGATTTGCCATAACTTCTAAGTGAGCAGCATTCAGAATGCTAGCTTAGATTCCTGGCATTAACTTGCTAGGTATTTTTCAGAAAGGAAATAAATTACAATTGAGCTGAAAAACCTGAGGGTAGAACTCATTTTCAAGCAAATGTGAGGCATCAGTTTGAAGTTAACAAAGTTAAAGTTTGGAGTAGGGTTCCTCCAGTCCTTTATAACGTAGTACAAGTATTTATTTATTTATTTTAGTTTGTAACACTAGCCTTTTAAATTGTATTGTGCTACTAAAAGAAATTATGTCTGCATTCAGCTTACAACCTGGGAACCAACACAGAGGATCTCTGGGGTAACGGTACCCAGCTTCATGCCCTCTGTCCTTTACTGCTTTCTGGTTAGCCTGCGTATTTCACATACATTAAATATTCCACAATAAACTCCACCATCTGTGCTGTAGGGTAGTTTGTATTGGTCATGTGCTCTGTCAAGTTGACAGAGGTGCAAAGCTAAATGTGTGACACTCGAAGAATATGCATATATTTGAATAATTTGACTATTTAGTCCAACAATTTGCAAAGGCGCTCTGAATGATCACACATTCTGATAACACTTCCAAGAAACAGATAGCTTCACTTAGAGGATGGGGGAGATGGAAGCAGGGTTATTTCTAGCAGGAATTCTTGAGTTCACTGAAGTCTTGTCCCTGGTACTTCACTGTGTGAACGTGGGTAAATTATTTCCTGGCGAGGATCGGATTCTTCCTTTATAAAACGGGTAAATAATTTCTGTCACTAGTCTTTAGAAGTTCTGAAATAGCTAATGTTAGTGAATTCTTTTTGTTAACTGTAAACCCTTAGGTAAACCGAACTGAGTATGTAATAATATTATATATTCAGTTCAACAGCACATTCTTGGTAACCACAAGAGGGTCCAGGAAAGGAAACTGTTTATAAATCTTTCCCTTTAGCAAAATTAATGTTGGAGTCTTTAGGGAAATTCTTACAGCAATGAGTCTTAGCAATTATTAGGTCAAACCCCTTTGAGATTACAGAAAAGTGCACGTACACAGAAAGCTGCCTGCGGAATTTGGGTGTGGACTTGGTGGGAGATTCCTCTGATACCCAGTGTTGTACCCCCAAGAGAGTGTTTCTGAAAGTGTGACTTCGGATTGTCTGCATTCGAATTGCTTGTGGTATTTATTAAAATTCTAATTCCTGGACCCTACCCCACCCCTACTAAATCACAATTTCAGGGGGAAGGACCTTCATTTTAACACTCACTCAGGTGATTTTTATGCTCCGAGGAGGTCCAGGGACTCCGAGTTAAGTACGGTACTGCTGTCTTGTTCTTTATTCTAAATTTTAAGGTCTGCACAAATTGGTTGAACTAATGAGAAGAAAATTTAGCCTTAAAGCAGAAACACAGGTAGACGGTTGACAGAGTTCATCAAACGGATAATTGAAAATGTCCTCTGGACCCTAGCCATATAAGTTCTCTCCATGGGTCTTGGCTACAGGCAAATGAGAACCCAAAAGACTATTTGCTCTTTTGCTGCGGGCAGTGGTGGGGGTGGAGGGCGGGGGAGGATTAACTGAGCCAGTTCTGCCCCCACCCTCGAATCCCCTACCCCCACTCTGGTTAAAGCAGAAGATTTTTTATTTATCTTTCCTGCCCTGGTTCGTTATTAAAAGGGTTAGCTTATATGTGTGTTTGCTGGGGCTGGAAGTGAAAACATCTGCAAAAGCATGCAATGCCTTGGAACGGAACTCTTCTAATAAAAGATGTATCATTTTAAATGCGCTGAATTTTGATTCTGGTAATTCGTGCACTAGAGTGTCTATTTCGAGGCAGCGGAGGTATCATATGACAGCGCACGTCAAGGCACCGTGGAGCCCTCTCGTGGACTCCCACCCACTTTCCCATTCACCGCGGAGAGGGCTGCTCTCGCTGCCGCTCCCCCCGGCGAGCTAGCATGAAATCTTCCTGCCTCTGCCGAGATCAAATGGAGCTTCTCGCTGATGGGGTGCGAGTATTACCTCCGCCATGCAATTTCCACTATCAATAATTTAACTTCTTTGCTGCAGAACAGAAGGAGTACATACCGGGCACCAAAGACTCGCGCCCCCTCCCCCCTTTAAGCAAAGGGAACGTGAAGAAATAATAGAGTCTGGGAGTTTTGGGGCCGAAGTCTTTCCCAGAGCAGCTGCCTTGATGGTTACTTTGACAAGTAGTGTCTGAAAAGGTGGGTTTGTTTTCTTTCTTTCTCTTTCCGTTTTTCTGTTTGGTCTGCTAGAAAGCGTGTGGCTTTAGCGAGGTCTGTCATTGCCTGGGCTTCCTGGCTGGAACAAGTAACTTGGTGTAACGTTATCTGGGGGCGTTCATCAATAAAAAATGCTGTTATTAGCTTGATTGAATTCCTATTAGGCAAACTCTAGAGAGGTCAGTGCGCGAACTCTGTTTAAGCCGGCGTGTTTAAGGCAGCGGAGTAAACCAATAGCCCCCATGCTCTGTGCGATTTCATTGTGTGCTCGCGTTCGCAAGCTCCGTAGTGCGGGAAGGTGCGGGAAGGTGTGTCTGTGGCCCGGGAAAAGCACGCCCATTCCCAGAGAACTTAGGTGCTGGGATGGGGAGGAAGGGGAGAGTTGAAAGCTAGGGGAGCAAGACCTCAGGGCGTGCGATTCTCACTCGCTCCCTCACGCCCCAGCGCGCACAGCGGGGGTTTCTGCAGAGGGCGCGGGACCCGGGGTTCCACGGGGCTGGGGCTAGGGCTGGAACACCCCTCGAAGCTGCGGGCGTACTGCCCAAGGCGCCCCGGGAGGGCGCAGGACTCGCAGGATGATGTCGCGGGGACCCGGGGGAGGACGTGAGGACAGGCCCTGGGGGAGCGGGGAGTCCCGGGCGCCCCTCGGTCCCCCGGGCGAGAAAAAGGCGCGGCGTTCCCTTTAAGCAGCCGCCCCGAACGGGTATCGGTAGCGCGGGCGAGCGGGGGGAGGGGGGCGGGGGGGTGGCGCCGTTTGACCAATCGAAGCTCAACCGAAGAGCTAAATAATGTCTGACCCGGGCGCAAGGCGCAGGCTGGAGCTCCAGGTCCCAGCCGCTGCCGCCGCCGCCGCCGCCGCCGCCGCGCCCGGGCGCACCCGCCGGCTCGTTGTCCCGCGCACCCCGTAGCGCCTCGGGCTCCCGGGCCGGACTGAGGAACCGGCCCGGTGCGCCTCCCATCTCCTGCTCGGGGGGCTTTAATGAGACACTTGAATGCAGCTGCCACCGCTGCTGTGGGGCCGGCGGGGAACAGCACCGCGACGGGGACCCGAGCTGGGCGCTGGAGCCAGAATCGGAACCACGATGTGACTCCGCCGCCGGGGACCCGTGAGCTTTGTGTGGACCCCGAGGTAGGCAAGCGCCGGGCATGGGGCTTGGTACGGGAGCTGCCGGTCCGCAGGAGAAAGTTGACTGGGGGACCCCCGAAAGTTGTGGGACGAGGCCAGTCTCCTTCTTTCCTCCCCGCCGGTAGAAGGGAGGATTTGGAGTTGCTCCTGGGGAGTTTTCTCCCCCATTCCACAACCCAGAAGGTCAGCCGGCACTACCAGGGAAAAAGGGACCCAGGGAAGGCACGAAGTAGAGGTGAGAAGGCCTGGAGGAGACCCAGAGCTGCGTGATGGGAGCCAAGACGGCGACCCGGGGATCCCTCGCAGTCCTCCCCCACCCCAGGAGGAGTCGAGAGAGACTTAGGGGGCCAGAGCTGTCGGGGGCCCTGACTGAGGGAAGGGTGCTGAGGCTAGGCTAGGAATCCTTCCAGGGGTTGGGTGGTCCCCGCGCCGACCTGCGGGGGGAGTGGGAGGGAAGCTTGCGCCTTGAGTCCGCATCGTCCCCGGGGCTGCACACGGCTACCTGCTCCCCAGGAGTTGAGACTGAAGTGGATTTACAAGTCCGAAGCCAATGTAGCTTAGAAAACTTGGGAGGCGGAATTACTACCGCTGGGAACTGAAAGGGTCTGCGAGACTCCCGGGCGGGCCGAACCCACATCTCTACCCAGCCTGCGCCCCTCTTCTGAAGCGCCCTCCAAGGAAGTTAAGAGTTTTGACTTTCGGGGACTAGGTGGGATATACGTGGGGGGATTCCTTACTCGGGTTAGTCTGTGGGGATGCAGAGCCGGGAAGAGGAATGGGTGAGAGTGAGTTGCGCCTGGAAAGAAATAGCTGAGGATTGGGGGCTCTGTGCCCGACGGGCAAGAAGAAGGGGACGTTACAGACTAGGGGCAGCCCTAAGGAAGAAGCCTTGGGGCTGCGAGGGTGAACTGGAGGATGCAGTGTTCTTGTGTTGGGGGTGGAGCGGGGATGAGGGACCGAGGTGGAGGGGAGGCAAGGAGGAGGAGGGGACCCGGAGAAGGAAGCTAGGGAAGGTAGAGGGTGCCCTCTGCCGGCCATGCTGCCAAGAGCAGCTACTGGGGGCGGGAGGCTGGGGGTGGGGCAGTGGTAAGGGAAGGTTTTGCGGGATCCCTTAGAGAGCTGGTAGGAGGGACTTGTTGAATGGTGCTGCTGACTCCAGCTCGGTGGGGCATGCGACTCGTCGTCGGTGGATTTTGACTCCTTGTTCTTGTTTGGCTTCTATGCAAGTTTTCCTCGCGCTGGGGGAGCTCTGATAAGCCTCGATTGGTGGTGTGTTAGGGCTTCTTGGATCTTATTTTAGGGCCCTCTAGGTATCTTGCACTTTCTCCTCAATGTCAGTAGCAACCAAAGAACATTTTCCAACAAGCACGCAGGAATGTTCTTGGCCAGAAGCGAAGAAAAGCATATTTCTGAGTGTTTATTAATCCTCCTAGTACAGTTATCTTTTAAAGCAAAGTAGTATGTAATTGGGAACGTTGATTTTCTAACTGCATATACAAGGCGATATGCTATTAAATGAGACCCCTCCCTACTGGCTCAATATCCTGAAAAATCTCTCTCTCCCCTTTATTATTATCGAAAAATCTATTTTTATATGAGTTTGTTGTAAGGTCAAAAGTCATTTCGGTCTTACAATTTGATATGTCTTTACATTTTAATTTATTGAGCCATAATTACAGATTTAATTTGTCTGAACGTGTGTGCCTTCAGTGCTTACCCCATGCAACCTAATTTTTAGGCTGGAGATTTCTGATGTTATGACATGTAGCGATTCAAGACATTACACATAATAGGTAACATAGCATGTTGAAATTACACCACAAAGTTTTGACCCTGGGAACAGCACCTTTTAAAAACCATCACTAAACACCTGTTCGTGTTTTCTGATTTTTGCAAATGCCTTGCTTAAGACTTTTTATTTTTTTATTTTTATTTTTTGGTAAATTTACCTCTGGGTGAGCAGGAGAGGTAAGAGAAAGGAAAGAGACACTTGTTGAAATGTAACCATAACCTTTACTGGAATTTAAAACATGTTGGTCACCATTACTGGAATTCCAGCGCCATAAAGTCATTGTCTTTTTTTTCTTCTACTTCATTTTGTAAAATGTGATAAATGTTGGTAAATATAGACCAGTAGTAAGTATTATGACACGAAAAGCATTATGTATGTGGAACTATTTTAAGTTATTACAGAACATTTTCTATTTATAAATGATATAAGCAGAAAGAAATGATTTCCAGATAAACAAGGCTTACGTACATGTTTTGAAGCATTAGAACATTGCAGACACACTTAGACATCACATTTTTAAAAGCAAAATAACAGTAATTTTTCACATACCTTTGGAGCCTTTCATAGCCCATTCAGAGCTGAGTTAGTAGCTGGAAGTTTCGTGTATTTTAAGGTGATATTTTAAAGCCATTTAAGATGTACAGTAGGTCAACATTGGTGTATCCAGAAAATGAAGCATTTAGGAAATGTTTCAGAGTGTCTTTTCAATGTGTGTAACTTTTACTTGTAAATCAAGGGAACCAAGAAAGTCGTCATTTGCCTAAAATGCAGTCATCACCTCAAATGATTCATTTATACTATGCGAGTTAATTGCCTTAATCTCATTAATGGCCAAGGAGGGAAGGGAGGTCCTGGGATATTTCTTGTTCATTTTGACTCACCAGGAGGGGAAAATCTTGTTAAAAAACAACAACAACAACAACAACAAAATGCAAATTTCTAAAATCCTGGCTCAAAGTCCTTGGATTTCCTATTTAAAGGGGGCACCGTGAGAATGTAAGCTATTTCCTTTTTCCTGGTATCTTTAAGAGTCCCAGCTTTTCAATAGTCAAAATGTAGATGATTGATATCATTTCTTTCTCATATGAATAGCACTAGTTTGTAGTTCAGCACACACAGTGAGCTGGGCACGCCCACCTGATCGTAAAGCAGAGAACTTGTTTACATTCTTTGTACATTCATCTTCTAAAACCTGGGGCGCTCTCTTCTCTCTCTCTCTCTCTCTCTCTCTCTCTCTCTCTCTCTCTCTCTGTGTGTGTGTGTGTGTGTGTGTGTGTGTGTGTGTGTGTGTGTGTAGAGGGAGAGAAAGAGAGAACTGTGAACTGTGAAATATAACACAGCCAGCAGCTTTGGGTCTCAATCGTAGACTTAATCTTAAGAAAATTGAAGAGGTACAGAATGTAAAGGTCATGTTCAAGTAGTTTATTAACATTTTGAGATGTAGGAAATTAATCCCAGAGTAGAGAAGAACAATTTCAGACTTCCTGAATAAAAATAGACAGCATACAGAGGGGATGATAGCTAAACTCTGAATATCTTTTAAGAAGAAAGGCACTCCCATTTCAGGTGCCCATAATACGGATTTGATTTTAGTGATTAAAACATTGATTTTCAACTTGTATCTCCCTGCGTGGAAGAGTTCAATTTGTGTGAGGGGGCTCGCCTATCCAACAAAAGTGAACATGTCCCTTTTATAGGGTAATTGCTAACTTGTCTCAACTTGTTTTCAAACAATTGTTATAGAGCACTCAGTTTCCACTAATTGCAAAATTGCTGCTTAATTGAAGGACTCTTAGCCATCTAGTGCAGCCATTCAGCCACTGGCAAGCTCTACGATCTCAAGCTGTGAATTGCATTTTAAAAGAGGAATCGAGGAGAGAATTCTGTGGAATTCTAGGTTTTAAGTGCTGGCTGCTGTTCAATGGAAGAAGAAATCATTTGAACGAGAATCGCATCAAGTTGTGTTGTGATAAATTTTTCTTTATTAGGATGAATAACATGCACAGATGAGCTTCAAAAGTGAATGAGCAAACACTGGTTACACTCTGCAACCATTTACTCTGTTTAGTATGGGGTAATGTTAAGCAATAAATGATGCTGGCAAATGAAATCCGTATGTTATTTGCATGTGTGATTTAAACCTAAGAAACATAGAGTGGCTTTGGTATTTGTAGGCTTAGTCATGTGTGTTCTAAAAGTCCTCTTAAACTTCTACTTAAGGCATAGAATTATTTAATCTTAAATAATTTTATACTGAAATGCATCACTGGATTTCCAGAATATTTACACTATAAAGACTTAGAAAGGTCATGGACCCAATTATTGACTATATGGAATCATTACTGATGGCAGATGCAAAATGGAGCTCACGAATGTACTGACATTGAAAACCTTTCACAGGGGAGGTGGGGGAGTGGTAAATGTGTGTGTTCTTTAAGCGGAAGAGTAAGGTATTCTCTTTTCTGTAGAAAAATTTGAGTATCTGGTCAGTAAGTGTGGAAGCTTTCATTTAAATTAAGTATTTAAGTTCAAGTACAAGCTCTGGGGCACTTATCCTCTTGATGAGACAAATCTTACCAAAAATACTAGATGCTAAGAAGTGGCTCATTGCCCCGATGTCTCATTTATAGATTGATGTTTGAGGATGGGTTGCATTAGGTGAGTTAGGGGGCTGGGTGTGGGACAGGAGAATGATTGGAGGGAAGCAAAGTAAATTTACAAGCTTTAGTGACAGCCATAATAAAGTAAAAGTTTATTTCCAGAGAGCCTGGAGAGTAACGAATGTTATATAGTTTTCCCCAAAGGTTCACTTGAAAGAACTTTTCATTGGTTGTCATGATAGTAATGTCCTGACTTTGAAATCTCCCAGAACCTAGTAGCTCTTAAACATGCTTTCATCTTGGTTCCTTTTGTCTGACAGAAACTTTATGACGACCCTCTGTGTGTTTGACATGCCTCTGCATTTTTGGAGACAGGAGGTCAGGCAAGGGAGGATTTCTTAAATCTAAGACAATATAGTAAGGAAACATAAAATTATACGATAAAAAAATCACTGAACTTCAGATTGGCTTATTGAAATAAAACCTAGAAGGCAACCTGTGGTTTAATTACAACTAGCTTGTATAAAATTAAAATTTATAAAATGGGAATTCAAAGAAAATAAACGGGCAGTTCCAAGTAATTTAAGCAACTCACCAAAAATTGAAGTAATAGTGCCACCTAGAGAACAAAATCACCAGCTTTACCAGCCAAATGGCTTATTTCCATATGAACCATTTTTCCAACGCTACAGTTACTAGGATTTCCTTGTTACCATATTCAGATCTGGTGAGTGTGTATGGGGGTGGGGGGTGCATGTGGAATTACAGATGAAATTTTAAAACAAGCAGATCCACAATTTGATATATGCACTGAATCCTTTTAATGTTGTAATGTAGCCAAATGTAGAATAGCATGCCAGGAATCAACGGCTAGCCTCCTTTTTAACATTTATTATTTTCAGGGATATGTACCGAAGCATTGAGTATAGAGGTTCTGATGTTATTTGTTTGCTACAGGCAATTCATTACACTTTCTGAGATACAATAACACCAAATAATTTGAGTAGAGAGACCTTTAAGAATGTTTTTGATTTATGATCTACCTTTAACTTTAATGATTTCAGAAGATGTGAGAATAAAATAAAGTTATATATAAGCAGGATTTTAAACACCAAACAAACAAACAACAACAACAAAAAAAAAAAACAAACAAGAAAAAGTAAGAGAATTATAAGGGTTGCCTTAACCTTAGAATAGATGAAGATATACATCTGAGCCAGCACCAAAAAAAAATAAAATAAAAATAAAAAATAAAAAATAAAGTTATGGAACTAGGAACCAATAATTACAAATTGACTTAGGAAATATAGATGACAAAATCTGTATTTAGTTCATTTTTGCATGTGCCCACAACAGCATCCAAAACAGTTCTGGTAGCAGGGGAGGTACTTTGATAAATGTTGCTGAATGCACTAATAGATTGATTAATGGCTGCTTCAGATTATCACTAGTGATGTAGACAGAAACTTCATAGAAAATGGCTTATTTGTCTTGCTGGAAGAAAGGCAAAAATTGGAGGAAAAGGTTTAATAATATTTTCCCCCAGTACCTATTATAAAAGTCATTTAGTTGGCTTAGTTCTACAATTTCTTATGTGTAATTTGATTTACTCATGAAATTGTGAATATATGAAATGTTAAAGTTGATTTAGACAGCAACTATAAACTTGTGGATTTTCTTTTAAATGTCTTCAAATTTTTAAATGCCAGTGGAGATGCCAGCTACTGTGCTTCAGGGAGTAGAATATAGTATATCTTAGATTTGTGCCAATTTCTTGTAAGCAGAGAAAAAATTGCATGATAACCAAAGAAAGTCATATTGTTTGTACTTTGTGTCATTCGTGGAAGCAATCCGGTGTAGAAAACTTTCTTTTTCAGCAAAAACAATTACTACAATAAAGGTGCATGTGTGTATGCACATATATCTAGAGGGAGAGAGAGAGAGAAGGAAACTTACTAAATAAAATTTTTGCCACATGGGATTTAGTCTAATCAGTCTTGGTTTTGGAGTTGCTATCGTCAGTAGTTCCATTTTCTGATTCTTTCTTTCTGCCTTCATGTGCCTTTGAAAACTGAAACTATGCCCAAATTAAAACAAGTTTTTCTGTCTTTTCACATGTTCACTTATTTCTTGAATGTGTTTTTAAACACAGACAAACTTCTTTTACATCATGTAGAATCTGAAGGTCGAGAAATTTGCAGTCATTTTGCTGGAGAGAGATGCTTGGCAGAGTCCCAGGCCACATTCCTAGGCCAAACTCTCGAAGGTATTCTCTCTTATGCAACATTGGGAAAATACATCCAGCACCGACATGTTGGCTGATAATGTGTCTGAAGGCACAGACGATATGCTTATCATATGAAACATAAAGCCAGCAGATATTGCAGACATTCTGTTGAATGATAGAATTTGGATCATTTACATTTACTTAAATGTAAAATACGATGATTAAGTCCAAAAAAATCAATTTAGAAGAGAATAGAGAGTTGGGGGCACAGTTTTAGGGGATGACTTACCAGCAGATTGTAAAAAGGAAACCTGAATGTTTTAAATTAACTGCAAGTTCAGTATAAGCCAGTGGTGTGACAAGAGGCTGTTATCATAGCTACTGAAATTTTGGGCTGCACCACTAGAAATATAATACTGAAATGCAGAAGCTAATAATTCTTCACTTTTTAAATAGACTGTATCTAGAATGTTATCATCAGTTCAAGGAAATGAAATAAGTTGCTTTAGGTACATCATCGATAAATTAGTGTACATCCAAATCACTGTGACCAGGATGCTAGAGAATTTGAAAGCATTGCATGTGAGCAATGGTTGAGGGGACTTGGAATGGATGATTTAGGGACAAGAAAACTTTGGCTGGAATGGCAAGCGGTTTTTGAATGTTGGGTTGAGAAGAATTCTGAAACTGTGAAGGATTAGTAAGAAATAACATTCAGATTGCTAATGCATACTGTGTGGCTGGGAGATTAGAGCGTCGGCATGTGTGATGTATTTTTGACATCCTTATTTTGAGGAAGAGCTTCAAAGATTTGACGAACTGTCATAGGTATAATTTGTGTTGCTTCAGAGAGCAGTTCTAGAACCAATGACGTAAATTTAGATACTCTACGTGGTAGTTAGAAGAACTTTCCATTAATTTAAGCAAATATTGAATGCCCACTGCCTACAGAGCACTCTATTAGAGGAATATATAAAAAAGAAAAAAAAGATGTGGTGTGGTGACTCATGCCTGTAATCCCAGCACTCTGGGAGGCTGAGGTGGGAGGATCACTTGAGCCTAGGAGATCATTACCAGTCTGGGCAACATAGCAAGACCCCATCTCTACAAAAGACGAAAAAATTATCCAAGCTTGGTGACAGGCACTTGTGGTCCCAGCTACTTGGGAGGCTGAGGCAGTAGGATCGTTTGAGCCCAGGTGGTTAGGGCTGCAGTGAGCTGTGATTGTGCCACTGCTCTTCCGCCCAGGTGACAGAGTGAGACCCCATTGGAGGGAAGGAAGGAAGAAAGGTAGGAAGGCTGAAACAGTTTTAGAAATGACACTAAAATGGGAGGTTGGAGTTAGGTATTTTCTGAAGTGCCTTTGTGCTTGTTTTTTCCTAATGCATTGGCCATAAGTTTACTCCTTATTTATAGTTCATAAACAATCCTAATGAGAACAGTTATATATTTCTGCCTTTGAATCATCTACTTGATGTGTTTAGCATCATGAATTGAGTATCAGAAATCCCTCCCATTTCTTTGCAAAGTGCTGTATTTTCCTTTTCCTTATTTATATACAGATTCTCAAAATTGATTATTTTTCCTTTGGGTTAGACAGAACAGAATGTCTGGAAAAAAAAGAGTTCTTACCAAATTCAGGTGCCCAAATTGCTTAAGAAATTAACTTTTGAGATTATATTTTTTTAGAGTTCAGTAGCTAAACTAAGAAAACTTCTCACCATTCACCTTCACTTTTTGGAAACCACAAAATCTTTGGATATTACAGTTTTCCAATGAGTTTCTCTTTTTAAATATAAACGAAAAGAAATTGACTCCTCCCCAACTCCCTCAGGCCTCAGCATGGATAGAGTTACTTTTTTCTTTAATAATTTATTTATAACTTATTTTGCTCTTCTGTAGAACACTTGGAGATTAAGCAACATGGACATGTCATAAAATGCAAGTTAGACCATAAGATGAGCAGCCCACTCCAAGTATGAATGAGTATTTATTCTTTGTGATCTCTCATACTGCTTTTAGGTATTAATAGCGTCAGTCAGCAAAGCAAACAGTTTAATATTTACGTCTCCTTTAGGATATCATATATTTTATAGTTTGTGTGTGTTCTTACATGTATGTTTTCTTCTGTTTCAAAGTCTTTTTTCTTTTTTTTATTTTTTATTTTTTATTATTATACTTTGAGTTCTAGGGTACATGTGCATAACGTGCAGGTTTGTTACATATGTATACTTGTGCCATGTTGGTGTGCTGCACCCATCAACTCGTCAGCACCCATCAACTCGTCATTTACATCAGGTATAACTCCCAGTGCAATCCCTCCCCCCTCCCCCCTCCCCATGATAGGCCCCGGTGTGTGATGTTCCCCTTCCCGAATCCAAGTGATCTCATTGTTCAGTTCCTACCTATGAGTGAGAACATGCGGTGTTTGGTTTTCTGTTCTTGTGATAGTTTGCTAAGATTGATGGTTTCCAGCTTCATCCATGTCCCTACAAAGGACACAAACTCATCCTTTTTTATGGCTGCATAGTATTCCATGGTATATATGTGCCACATTTTCTTAATCCAGTCTGTCACTGATGGACATTTGGGTTGATTCCAAGTCTTTGCTATTATGAATAGTGCCGCAATAAACATACGTGTGCATGTGTCTTTATAGCAGCATGATTTATAATCCTTTGGGTATATACCCAGTAATGGGATGGCTGGGTCATATGGTACATCTAGTTCTAGATCCTTGAGGAATCGCCATACTGTTTTCCATAATGGTTGAACTAGTTTACAATCCCACCAACAGTGTAAAAGTGTTCCTATTTCTCCACATCCTCTCCAGCACCTGTTGTTTCCTGATCAAAGTCTTTTTTCTTAAAGTAACAATGTTATATGTTGTAAATGGTTCTTTCATTAATTCATTTTTTAATTCACCAGGCATTAATTGAGTGCCCAGTGAGTGCCAGGCACTGGGCTACTTGGATTTCTTTTCCCTGTATTGATCCATATATCTTCAGGTGCTCCTTGATACGGCTCTCCATTGACTCTCTCATATAAGGCTTTCATTACCTATTCACATACTCTCTCCCAAAGAAGACTGGTCCAAAAGTAAAATCTTGAGCAAATTCTCTGAGTTATTTCAGAACTTCTTGCCCCCAAACTGAATTTTTAATTATTGACTGGTAGCATTTTGGAAAAACTTACCTCTTTTTTTTAAAGATTGAACTTCTTTATCCTCTGATTTTCAGGTGTCAGTTTGTGTTCAAATTGAGACAATAAAAATGCTTGTTAGACATTGTCTTAAAGCATTTTGCTGTCTGAGAATCTTTCATGAAGAACTCTTTTTAACAATGACTGTACAGCAGAAGCCACAGTAGAGGGAGAACTTCTGAATCAAAGATGGTGTTTGAGTCTATGATTTTATGATGGATTTTTTTTTTTACATACAAAGATATGCATTGGTCTTTTAGTACTCAGGAATCTGTTCTTCACTTGACAGTATTTATAAATTGTGTGTTTCCCCCTAAAAACACTTAAATTGTGAGAACGCTTCCATTTACTAGAACTTGGTTAATGATTATGCCAAATAAGGAAAAGAAGACAGAAAAATCAGTTTAGTGAATACTATTTTGCTTTAAATTTAGTAATTTAGTAAGGTATCTCTGGGGTTTACTAGAAACCACTTCTTAATCCAATAGGTCTCCTTTCATGGTGAAGTCAGGAGGTGATTTTGCTCAAATGTGTAGTATAGGAATCTGTATGTGGTGTTCAAGGATCATGTAAATATGCTGATATATTCGGAGCACAATTTGGCATTATTAACTCAGAAATATTTAAACTCTTGCTATACAACATGGAAGCAAACTTGTGCATAGTTTGTGTGTGTGTGTGTGTGTGTGTGTGTGTGAATCTCAAAAAAAAAAAAAAATCACAGGATCAGGAAGTCAGAATAGGTCCCATTTTCCTTCTAATACCAAACCTACAGCCATGTTCCTAGCTTTCTCTTTTACTCCCGAGCAGGACAGACAGGCAAATGACCATCCTGCTGCCCATTTCTGTGCATATTCACTTGCATTGAGAGTTGTATTCACCTGCTTCTTGAGAGTATTCACAAATAGTAACCTGATAAAGTACATACCTCTTTAAAAATGTGAATTTTTTTGCATTGTATAATATTTAGAAATAATCATGTATAAATGGTTGAGTATTAATACAGGATGGCCTTATCTTAAGTATTTTATTAATCATTAAAATGTGGTATCATTAATACAATTTATTTTAAGTGCTTTTCCTAAAATACCAGATTATTTTTCTGATTTTCACATCTCTGACAATGACTTTCTTAAACATGGTAGCCAGGAACAGAAAACCTAACACTGCATGTTCTCACTCATAATTGGGAGCCGAACAGAGATAACACATGGACTCAGGGAGGGGAACCACACACACTGGGGCCTGGGACAGGGGGCAGGGGAAGGGAGAGAGTGCATCAGGACAAACAGACAAATAGCCAATGCATGTGAGCCTTAATACCTAGGTGATGGATTGATAGGTGCAGCAAACCACCATGGCACATATTTACGTATGTAACAAATTCTGCACATTCTGCACACGTATCCCAGAACTTAAAGCAAAATAAAATAAAATAATAAAATAAAATAAACTTAGTAGCATCTATTATTCCAGAGCCTGTAATTGGTCTTCAGGCAGTCTCACATAAAAACCTAGGAGAACCCTCACTGTCACTGTTCCATGAGGTGTTAGGAAAACTTGCTCTACTGCAGTGCCCCAGTAGGCATTGGTACTGAGACCAAAATTCAGTTAGTTTGTTGTTACTACAATTCCTATGTGATTTCACTTGTCACGTAGACAGATTGCACACCTCAATAATAATCTTGTCCAAATGTGTGGTATTCCATACGTTCAAAAAATGCATTCACATATCTTATTCCATTGGATTACAAATAACCCTATAAAAAAGATTGGGCAGACATTATTTCTATATAACAGAGGAGGAAACTGGAGCTTAGAGAAGCTAAATAGCAATCCAAATTGCACAGCTATAGAACCAGAGCAAGGATGATAGCCCAATGACTTCACCTAACCTAGTCCCCTTACCACCACTCCAGTGGTCTATAACCACAACCTACAGTATCAAGTAAGAAACCGTATCTTGCCCTTGATGCATTAATGTGAGACCTGGAGCAGGACAGGCTGATATTGTCACCCTGGCCTAGTATCCACTTTTCTCTCCAGCAGAGACTAGTACCTTTCTGTGTGCCAAGGAATAAAGTGGTAATGGGAAGATTAAAAATGTTTATTCCAAGGAGTTTTTAAATTTTTAAATTTTTTTTAAAAAACAACTCTTAGAAAGAGGGAAAAATGAATATATGACTTTTGATGTATTGTTCTTTAGTAACTCAGTTATACTTTTACTTAAACCTGAGAATCTTGCTAAGTGAATGATTAGAAATACTAGGTGGCGGCCGGGTGCGGTGGCTCACGCCTGTAATGCCAGCACTTTGGGAGGCCGAGACGGGCGGATCACGAGGTCAGGAGATCAACACCATCATGGCTAACACGGTGAAACCCCGTCTCTACTAAAAATACAAAAAATTAGCCGGGGGAGGTGGCGGGCACCTGTAGTCCCAGCTGCTCGGGAGGCTGAGGCAGGAGAATGGCATGAACCCGGGAGGCGGAGCTTGCAGTGAGCCGAGATCTGGCCACTGCACTCCAGCCTGGGCGACAGAGCGAGACTCCATCTCAAAAAAAAAAAGAAAAGAAAAAAAAGAAATACTAGGTGGCTGGCAAGATGGCAAATAGGAACAGCTCCCGTCTGCAGCTCCCAGAGAGATCAATGCATAAGGTGGGTGATTTCTGCATTTCCAACTGAGGTACCTGGCTCATCTCATCGGGACTGGTTAGACAGTGGGTGCAGCCCACAGAGGGCGAGCCAAAGCAGAGTAGGGTGTCGCCTCACCCAGGAAGTGCAAGGGGTCAACTCCCTCCCCTAGCCAAGGGGAACCCTGAGGAACTGTGCCATGAGGGACTGTGCTATCTGGCCCAGATACTATGCATTTCCCACAGTCTTCACAACCCGCAGACCAGGAGATTCCCTCAGGTGCCTACACCACCAGGGCCCTGGGTTTCAAGTAAAAAACTGGGCGGCTGTTTGGGCAGATACCGAGTTAGCTGCAGGAGTTTTTTCTCACACTCCAGTGGCACCTGAAATTCCAGTGAGACAGAACCATTCACTCCCCTGGAAAGGGGCTGAAGCCAGGGAGCCAAGTGATCTAGCGCAGCAGATCCCACCCCCATGGAGCACAGCAAGGTAAAATCCGCTGGTTTGAAATTCTCACCGCCAGCACAGCTGTCTGAAGTCAACCTGCAATGCTCCAGCTTGGTCGGGGGAGGGGCATCCGCCATTACTGAGGCTTGAGTAGGCTGTTTTCCTCTCACAATGTAAACAAAGCCGCTGGGAAGTTTGAACTGGGTGGAGCCCACCACAGCTCAGCAGAGCCCCTGTAGCCAGATTACCTCTCTAGATTCTCCCTCTCTGGGCAGGGCATCTGGGAAACAAAGTCAGCAGCCCCAGTCAGGGGCTTATAGATAAAACTCCCAGCTCCCTGAGACAGAGCTGTGGGTGCAGCTTCAGCAGACTTAAATGTTCTTGCCTGTTTGCTCTGAAGAGAGCAGTGGATCTCCCAGCACAGCACTCAAGCTCTGCTAAGGGACAGACTACCTCCTCAAGCAGGTCCCTGACCCCCGAGATTCCTGACTGGGAGACACCTCCCAGCAGGGGTCGACAGACACTTCATACAGGAGAGCTCCAGCTGGCATCTGGTGGGTGCCCCTCTGGGACAGAGCTTCCAGAGGAAGGAACAGGCAGCAGTATTTGCTGTTCTGCAGCCTCTTCTGGTGATACCCAGGCAAACAGGGTCTGGAGTGAACCTCCAGCAAATTCCAGCAGACTGGCAGCAGAGGGGCCTGTTAGAAGGAAAACTAACAAACAGGAATAGCATCAACATCAACAAAAAGATGTCCACACAAAAACTCCATACAAAGGTCACCAACATCAAAGATCAAAAGTGGATAAATCCACAAGGATGAGGAAAATCCAGCACAAAAAGGCTGAAAATTCCAAAAACCAGAATGCCTCTTCTCCTCCAAGGGAGCAGAACTCCTTGCCAGCAAGGGAACAAAACTAGAGAATGAGTTTGATGAATTGACAGAAGTAGGCTTCAGAAGGTGGGTAATAACAAACTCTTCCAGGCTAAAGGAGCATGCTCTAACCCAGTGCAAAGAAGCTAAGAACCTTGAAAAAAGGTTGGAGGAATTGTTAACTAGAATAACTAGTTCAGAGAAGAACATAAATGATAGAGCTGAAAAACACAGTACGAGAACTTGGTGAAGCATACACAAGCTTCAATAACCGAATCAATCAAGCAGACGAAAGGATATCAGAGATTGAAGATCAACTTAATGAAATAAAGCATGAAGAAAAGATTAGAGAAAAAAGAATGAAAAGGAATGAACAAGGCTCCAAGAAATGTGGGACTATGTGAAAAGACCAAAGCTACATTTGATTGGTGTACCTGAAAGTGATGGGGAGAATGGAACCAAGTTGGAAAACACTCCTCAGGATATTATCCAGGAGAACTTCCCCAACCTAGCAAGATAAGCCAACATTCAAACACCACAAAGATACCCCTTGAGAACAGCAACCCCAAGACCTGTAATTGTCATATTCACCAAGGTTGAAATGCAGGAAAAAATGTTAAGGGCAGCGAGAGAGAAAGGTCGGATTACCCACAAAGGGAAGCCCATCAGACTAAGAGTGGATCTCTCAGCAGAAATCCTACAAGCCTACAAGCCAGAAGAGAGTGGGGGCCAATATTCAACATTCTTAAAGAAAAGAATTTTTAATCCAGAATTTCATATCCAGCCAAACTAAACTTCAGAAGTAAAGGAGAAATAAAATCCTTTACAGACTAGAAAATGCTGATTTTGTCACCACCAGGCCTGCCTTACAGGAGCTCCTGAAGGAAGCACTAAATATGGAAAGGAAAACCAGTACCAGCCACTGCAGAAACATACCAAATTGTAAAGACCATGGACACTATGAAGAAACTGCATCAACTAAGAGGCAAAATAACCAGCTAGCATCATAATGACAGGATCAAATTCACACATAACAATATTAACCTTAAATATAAATGGGCTAAATGCCACAATTAAAAGACACAGACTGGCAAATTGGATAAAGAGTCAAGACCCATCAGTGTGCTGTATTCAGGAGACCCATGTCACATTCAAAGACACACATAGGCTGAAAACAAAGGGACGGAGGAATATTTACCAAGCAAATGGAAAGCAAAAAAAAAAAAAAAAAAAAAAAAAAAAAAAAAAAAAAAAAAAAAAAAAAGCAGGGGTTGCAATCCTAGTCTCTGATAAAACAGACTTTAAAACCACAAAGATCAAAAAACACAAAAAGGCATTACATAATGGTAAAGGGATCAATGCAACAAGAAGAGCTAACTATCCTAAATATATATGCACCCAATATAGGAGCACCCAGATTCATAAAGCAAGTTCTTAGAGACTCACAAAGAGACCTAGACTCCCACACAATAATAGTAGGAGACTTTAACACCCCAACGTCAATATTAGATCAACAAGACAGAAAATTAATGAGGATATTCAGGACTAGCTCTGGACCAAGTGGACCTAATAGACATCTATAGAACTCTCCACGCCATATCAACAGAATATACATTCTTCTCAGCACCACTTCACACTTATTCTAAAATTGACCACATAATTGGAAGTAAAATACTCCTCATCAAATGCAAAAGAATGGAAATAACAACAATCTCTCAGACCAAAGTGCAATCAAATTAGAACACGGGATTAAGAAACTAACTCAAAACCATACAACTACAGTGGAAACTGAACAACCTGCCCCTGAATGACTACTGGATAAATAACGAAATTAAGGCAGAAATAAATATGTTATTTGAAACCAATTAGAATAAAGATACAACATACCAGAATCTCTGGGACACAGCTAAAGCAGTGTTTAGAGGAAATTTATAGCACTAAATGCCCACAAGAGAAAGCAGGAAAGAGCTAAAATCGTCACCCTAACATCACAATTAAAAGAACTAGAGAAGCAAAAGCAAATACTTCAAAAGCTAGCAGAAGACAAGAAATAACTAAGATCAGAGCAGAACTGAAGGAGATGAGACACAAAAAACCCTTCAAAAAAATCAATGAATCCAGGAGCTGGTTTTTTGAAAAGATTAACAAAATAGACCGCTAGCCAGACTAATAAGAAAAGAAAGAAGAATCAAATAGATGCAATAAAAAATGATAAAGAGGATATCACCACTGATCCCACAAAAATATAATCTACCATCAGAGAACACTATAAACACCTCTTTGCAAATAAACTAGAAAGTCTAGAAGAAATGGATAAATTCCTGGACACATACACACTCCCAAGACCAAACCAGGAAGAAGTTGAATCTCTGAGTAGACCAATAACAGGCTCTGAAATTGAGGCAGTAATTAACAGCCTACCAACCAAAAAAAGCCTAGGACCAGATGGATTCACAGCCAAATTCTACCAGAGTTACAAAGAGGAGCTAGTACCATTCCTTCTGAAACTATTCCTATCAATAGAAAAAGAAGGAATCCTCCCTAACTCATTTTATGAGGCCAAAATCATCCTGATACCAAAACCTATCAGAGACACAACAAAAAAAGAAAATTTCAGGCCAATATCCCTGATGAACATTGATGCAAAAATCCTCAGTAAAATAATGCTAAACCAAATCCAGCAGCACATCAAAAAGCTTATTCACCATGATAAGTCGGCTTCATCCTTGGGATGCAAGGCTGGTTCAACATATGCAAATCAATAAACATAATCTATTTCATAAAGAGAGGCAATGACAAAAACCACATGATTATTTCAATAGATGCAGAAAAGGCCTTTGATAAAATTCAACACCCTTCATGCGAAAAACTCTCAATAAACTAGGTATTGATGGAACATATCTCAAAATAATAAGAGCTATTTATGACAAACCCACAGCCAATATCATACTGAATGGGCAAAAACTGGAAGCATTACTTTGAAAACAGGCACAAGACAAGGATGCCCTCTCTTACCACTCCCATTCAACATAGTATTGGAGGTTCTGGTCAGGGCAATCAGGCAAAAGAAAGAAACAAAGTGTATTCAAATAGGGAGAGAGGAAGTCAAATTGTATCTGTTTTCAGATGACATGATTGTATATTTAGAAAACCCCATCATCTCAGACCAAAATCTCCTTAAGCTAATAAGCAACTTCAGCAAAGTCTCAGGATACAAAACCAATGTGCAAAAATCACAAGCATTCCGATACACCAGTAATGACAAACAGAGAGCCAAGTCATGAGTGAACTCCCATTCACAATTGCTACAAAGAGAATAAAATGCCTAGGAATACAACTTACAAGGGATGTGAAGGACCTCTTCAAGGAGAACTACAAACCACTGCTCAAGGAAATAAGAGAGGACACAAACAAATGGAAGAACATTCTATTCTTATGGATAGGAAGAATCAGTATTGTGAAAATGGCCATACTGCCCAAAGTAATTTACAGATCCAGTGCTATCCCCATCAAGCTACCAATGACTTTCTTCGTAGATTTAGAAAAAAACTACTTTAAATTTCATATGGAACCATAAAAGAGCCCATATGGCCAAGACAATCCTAAGCAAAAAGAACAAAGCTGGAGGCATCACGATACCTGACTTCAAGCTATACTACAAGTCTAAAATAACCAAAACAGCACAGTACTGGTACAAAAACAGATACATAGACTAATGGCACAGAACAGAGGCCTCAGAAATAACACCACACATCTACAACCATCTGATCTTTCACAAACATGACAAAAACAAGCAATGTGGAAAGGATTACCTATTTAATAAATGATGTTGGGAAAACTGGCTAGCCATATGCAGAAAACTGAAACTGATCCCCTTCCTTACACTTTATACAAAAATTAATTCAAGATGGATTAAAGACTTAAACGTAAAACCTAAAACCATAAAAACCCTAGAAGAAAACCTAGGCCATACCATTCAGGACATAGGCATGGCAAAGACTTCATGACTAAAACACCAAAAGCAATGGCAACAAAAGCCAAAATTGACAAATGGGATCTAATTAAACTAAAGAACTTCTGCACAGAAAAAGAAACTAACATCAGAGTGAACAGGCAACCTACAGAATGGGTGAAATTTTTGCAATCTACCAAACTGACAAAGGGCTAATATCTAGAATCTACAAGGAACTTAAACAAATTTACAAGAAAAAAAAAAAAAAACATCAAAAAGTGGACAAAGGATATGAACAGATGCTTCTCAAAAGAAGACATTTATGCTGCCAATACACATACGAAAAACAGCTCATCATCACTGGCCATTAGAGAAAGGCTAATCAAAACCACAATGAGATACGATCTAATGCCATTTAGAATGGCGATCATTAAAAAGTCAGGAAACAACAGCTGCTGGAGAGGATGTAGAGAAATAGGCACACTTTTACACTGTTGGTGGAAGTGTAAATTAGTTCAACCATTGTGGAAGACACTGGCGATTCCTCAAGGATCTAGAACCAGAAATATCATTTGACCCAGCAATCCCATTACTGGGTATATACCCAAAGGATTATAAATCATGCTACTCTAAAGACACATGCACACGTATGTTCATTGCGGCACTATTCACAATAGCAAAGACTTGGAACCAACCCAAATGCCCATCAATGATAGACTGGATAAAGAAAATGTGGCACATATACACCATGGAATACTATGCAGCCATAAAAAAGGATGAGTTCGTGTCCTTTGCAGGGACATGGATGAAGCTGGAAACCATCATTCTTGGCAAACTAACTCAGGAACAGAAAACCAAACACCACATGTTCTCACTCATAAGTGGGAGTTGAACAATGAGAAGACATGGACACAGGGAGGGGAACATCACACACTGAGTGGGGCCTGTCAGGGGGTAGGAGGGTAGGGGAGGGAGGGATAGCATTAGGAGAAATACCTAATGTAGATGATAAGTTGATGAGTGCAGCAAACCACCATGGCACGTGTATACCTATGTAACAAACCTGCACATTCTGCACATGTATCCCAGAACTTAAAAGTATAATAATAATAATAATAATAATAGAAATACTAATAAAATAGAACATAGCATACAGCAGTGATTCTCAAACACACTAACCATCAGAATTACCCTTGAATCTTTAAAATATATATACATATAAGATCTTAGTCTCCAAGATTTGTAAGTTTGGTATTGGGTCCCTGGGCCTATGTCAGGTTTAGAAACTTCTACAGGTGGTTTGGATGTATAGGAAAATTTAAGAATTGCTGAACTAAAATCAAATAAACTGAATATTCTGTGATTTAGAGAGACTTATTGTTTGTTTCACTATCCAAGTACTTGCATTAGAGCATGGCTAGAAGGGATTTGCAGTCTTGTAAATAATCAGAAATTTAGACACTTTGAGATGGGAGAACTGCTGAAGATGACTTGAAAGAAATTTTCTAATTAGAAACTTCCAGGTAAGAGCAAAGGTCTGGAACAATATTCCTGAGCTAGAGGAGGAGGATTGAGTTTGACTCCGGCCTAACACTTACTAGGTCTGTGACCTTGGGCAAGTAATTTAAATTCTCTGTATCTCAGCCTCTCAACAGGGTATTGGTAGGGATTAAATGTGTTAGTGCCTGTGAAGTGCTTAGAGCAGTGCTTGGCATAGTAAATGCTTAATGAATTTCAGCCACTGTTTTTATTAGTAGTACTTTCCAGCTCCCCCAAAAAGATACTTTTTTTTAGACTTGTACTAAAACAATAAAAAGTTTGATCAGCATGCTTCATACCTAAATATGCTTCACTTTATAGCAAAGTTTACAAGACTAAAACTGTTCTGTTGTAATTCTCTGAGTCTCATTTGTTTATTCATGACTTTTTCTGCTCTTATTCATCTTAATTCTGCTCATTCTTCAAGACCCAGCTGGAATTCTGTTTCTAGAAAGACTCTTGCCCATAATAATAAACCTGCCCCATCTGAGTTCCTAGGTGGTCTGTAACTCACAATTTGGTAATTAATTGTATACGCAGTTCTATAACAAATCATTATTGTGTGTCTTTGCTGTATCAGATTCTAGGCTGGAAGTTGTGGATATGATGTTTTTGTCTAGAAAAGTGTTCTAGACTGTCCTACTCAGGACAGTCTATTGACTTGAAAGACACATTTCCTAAATAGAAACTTCATGAGGCAGCCCCAGCCTGTACCTGTGTTCCTTGAGCTGATGATTAAGTTTGATTTAAGGCTCACCACTTACTAGCTCTGTGATGTCTGGCAAGTTACTTGAATTCTCTGTGCGTAGGTACAACAATGTTGAGGGAAATCCCTTTCCCCCATCCTTGTGTTTCCACAAGGGAACTTGCTTCCTAATAAGTAATACTTTCAGGGGAATAGTCTAGGCCCTTCTCTTATCTCCATTACTTGTTCTTCCCATGAAAAGAGGAGAGGTTAATCTGATTGATGAAATCCTTAATCTTTCGTTTTCTGGACTGTAGAGGCTGTGAACCAAAGCAATGGACCACTTGCACTGAAATTGAGGCTGACCCTGTATTTTGATTCTTATTTGGCAGCTTGTTTCTATTCTGTTCCCAATTCAAAATCCCAAGGGGAGAAGGAAGATAGTTGATTACCACAAGTATGTAATGGTGGTAGGAAGTTGAATAAATGGTAATTTTTTTAAAGTTGCATGAGATATAGTCCTTATCCCAGAGAAGCTAAGTTTGCCTTTTTTCCTCTCATGTATTTTAGTATTATCTCTACAATTAGATTGTAAACCCTTTGAAAGCAAGAATATTTCTACATTTTCTTACTCCTGATAGCACACAGTAGACTGCTGGGCACATAGATAGTAGGTGGCTCTGTAGGTACTTGCTAAATGATTCAACATGTTTTTCCCTCACGGAAAAGAAAGATTTCAGTATTGTTCTTATCAGCTAGGAAGGCACTCTGCATAGGAAATCAGTTCTAGGTAGGTATCCATAAATGGGTTATGATTTCCAACTTACTTGCCCCAGAGGCTCACTAATGTTGAACTCTTCATGGGAACTTTGTCTTGCTTCATGAGCTATACATGCTAAGGGGTTAGCAGATCATATAATCTTTTGATCTACAAAATATGATTTTTATTGAACAAAAACTTGGGCCAAAGGCTCTTCTCCTCTGCCACTTTCCTCCCTCTTTTCATTCTCTTTTTTTGGGAATGTGCTTTGTGCATGTTAGTTACAGCATGTACCACGTTGCACTGTATTGTTGGTTTTGGGATCTAACCCACCTTTAACACTGCAGTCCCCAAGGGCAGAAATTCAGTTTTATTTATGTTGATGTCCTCAGTGCCTGTCCTCGGAGAATGTCTATTATATGAACAAATAGTGCAAAAGTAAATTTTAGGAGAAGACTACATCACACTCATCTAAACTACAAGTTTGACAAGTTGACATCCAAAAGAAAGGCTCTCCTAAATAACCTCGTCACAGAAATTTGGGTGACCTTTGTAGCTCTGGAGGAAGCAGAGGCAAAAATGAAACCTAAAAATTATTTGTGGGTTTAAAAATTTTTTTTCTCATGGAGTAAAGAAGGTCTACAGCTGAGTTCTTTTCATATGAGGGAATGATAGAAACAGCTGGTTCTGACTTTCAGCTTCAACTGACCAACCAGAGCTCTGCTGGTGAAACAGGAACTTGTATTTCTGCCCCTGACATGCACCTTGAAGGTGTCAGCTCATTGTCCCTGTGTTCACATAAATAGTTTTTAAAGAATTGTTTTTGATCTTGTGAGCCTCTAACTAAATGATTAACCATGCAAAGTTGGCCATTTGGGGTAATACTGAAGCACTTCTCTTGAGGGCTATTGACAGATGGCAATGTGTCCACCTCCTTGGGTCTCTGGTTTTCTTGTCATACTTGAAAATCAGTGACAATTTAAACGTGGGGTAATCACTTAGCAAATCCACTGAGATACCAAGTTAATTATTCCCACTTTGCATGAAGCAACCTTGAAAATATTTTCCTAAAGCAAAGTACATCCAAACTTCCTTCCTAATAGTACATCCTTTTTAATAACCTTTGGTGAATGTATAAATGAATAATTCACAAAAATATAACTATCTTTAATTCTTACTTAGAGGCAGTTTAAGGCTCTTGTGTAAGAGAAGGCCCTGGCTTGAGATAACATAGGATAGTAAGCCTCTTAAGAGAAATTTCTATACGGAAACATGGTCTGCTATGAAGCTAGAAGTGAGAAGACATTATATTTGGCCCAGAGTGGCTTCAGAGTTTCTCACCATGGGGCCCGAAGTCAAGATCCCTTGTTTCATTAACAGGAGGTCCAGGAGTGCATGACACCATCAGACTACTGAGACCCAGCTGGAACTAGGCACCTTTCACAGGGACCTTGCCTAATCAAAATAGTTCTTATTTTTTCTGAGTTCCAAGTAACTAGTTTCTTAACTAGCATTGCCAGTGGGAGTGTCTGTATAGCATTGCCAAGTGGGAGTACTTTCAATGAACTTCCTCATGAGGTTATTTCTAGCCTACTGGGATGTTTCATTTTAGGAGGGTGAGGAAAGGAACTCTTGAATTTGTGTGCTTACTTTAATGTTGTGGTACAGCTTTGACCATCTGTTTAATGGGAGATCTGTTTTCCAGATGACAATACATGTGGAAAGGAGAAGTTTTTTGAGTGTGTGTGTGTGTGTGTGTGTTTTTTTACCCTCTTTAAAGAGTGGTTTTTCATTTAATCTCTACATTTGGGGTAAAAGGTCCTCTAGGGAGCCTTTTCAAAAGTATTTGAAGTTTGCATCTGATTTCAGAGGTGAGTTGGAGGCCTATCTGTGTATGACAGACACATGTCTCCAACAACTATATGTTATAAGGACTAAGAGCCATCCTTTTGGGTTCATCTTTCAACACTGATCTCACATTTGTGTTCATATCAGTATCTTTACAGTAAGCTCCCAGTTACATCTCCCTAATTTCCCTTAGTAGGCTTTACAGAATTTGCAGTGTATTCAATGGCAGATGACCACATGTGGAGTCATTTAACCACATCTTCCACTGCAAGTCCTGCTCTTGATGTCTGTTTATGTTTAGATTCCATCTTTTGGAAGATTTTATTCCTCTGCAATATCTCAGTATCTCAGATGCTTTTGTGGCTGGGTTCTTTTCCCCTCCTGTGTTTGGCCATGGCCACCCCCTCAGGGTTGTGTTATGTTTCACAGCTGCTGTTTGTGGGGTTGACCTTTACAGTGTACAAAGCTCTTTCCCATATGTTGACAATCCCTGGTGTGATGCTGTGAGTTAGGCAGGGTGGGTGAGTATATGTGTCCTCATCATATCATAGTGGTGAGGCAACAGGGTTTTTAAATTTGTTCACCCATGAATTTGTTTAATTTGTTGGTAAAAAATGGTCATGTATCAGCTGTTTCACAGGGTCAACTTAATAGAAAGCGGGAGTTAGGCAGAACCAGAACTCAGGACTTCAGCCCCGGGTCCCAGGGACTATTCTCTATACCCAATTGTCCCACCTTGAATCAATTTCTTCTAGGGAAATATCTCCCAAACTGAGATGGCACCCACAGGACTTCTTAATTGTAGTCACTACCAGGAAAAACTAGCAAACGAACTGGTGTAAATCTCTGTTTTTGGTGATTGGTGGAGATTTGGCGGTTCGGTGGAGATTGCCTTGTGTCAAAAGTAAAGCCACTAGATTAAATGTTTGGTTAAAAAAATGGTTATTTTTAATTTAATTATTTGACAGTTAATTTACATTATTCAAAAATCAAAATAAAATTTCAAAGAAGTTTACACTGAAAAGTCTTGCCTCACTTATACGTTGCTCACCCCAGTATCCCCCAATACATACCATCTATAAGATGATCATTTGTATTAGTTTCTTGTGAATCCTTGATAGTGTGTTTTATATAGATACAGGTAAAAATGAATATGTACCATTATTCCCACACCCCCCCACACACACTTTTATTTTTTTTGGGACAGAGTCTCGCTCTGTTGCCCAGGCTGGAGTGCAGTGGCATGATCTCGGCTCACCGCAAGCTCTGCCATTTTCCCCCATTTTTAAAACAAAAAGTAGTAGCCATATATACACTATTTTACACCTTGTTTTATCACTTACTAATATATTCCAGAGAGCTTTCCATCATTTTGTACATATGCAACTATATCTGTCAGTTTATTCCCAGAAGTGGAATTGCTGGGCCAGCAGGAAAAATCATGTATAATTTTGATAGATATTGCCTAATTGTCCTGCAAAAGGCTTGAATTGTTTGTACTCCCACCATTAGTGTATGAAAAGATGTGTTTCTCCATAGCCTCATCAAACAGAGTGTGTGAGATGAGATGAGAAATAGGAGGTGAGAAGTTATTTACCTCATCGGTAGTTTGCAGTGGGAACACTGCACAGTTCCAAGAGCTGGTGCAGGTATCAGATTAGTTCCAGGGGAAACAGTGCCTCACCATGGTCATGGGCTTGCACCAGCTCTAGTGACACGCACAGAATGGACCCATGTTGCCACTTGCAGAATTTCCTGTAGCAGAAAATTGAATATGCATTCATTATTCACATAACTAGCCATGCTGGATCTAAAGAGCACAACAGTGTTTTTAGAACCAAAAAGAAAATTGTCTCACCACAACACACTGTGTATGAGGCTTTCAATGCTCTTTTCTCAGCTATTAACATTATTTTCGGCCGGGCGCAGTGGCTCACGCCTGTAATCCCAGCACTTTGGGAGGCCGAGGCGGGCGGATCACAAGGTCAGGAGATCGAGACCATCCTGGCTAACACGGTGAAACCCCATCTCTACTAAAAATACAAAAAATTAGCTGGGCATGGTGGTGGGCACCTGTAGTCCCAGCTACTCAGGAGGCTGAGGGAGGAGAATGGCGTGAACCTGGGAGGCAGAGCTGGCAGTGAGCCAAGATCGGGCCACTGCACTCCAGCCTGGGCAACAGAGCGAGACTCCATCTCAGGAAAAAACAAAACAAAACAAAACATTATTTTCAGGACTGAGTTCAAGAGATGTATCCCAAATCACAGGGATGTCTTGCGAAGCTTGGAACTTTCATACTCAAGGGATGCTTTTTTGAGGAATGATTTTACACTTACCCAACATTTGCAATTAATCAGTACTTTATAAGATAAATTTAAACTGCCCAAGTACAATATAAACATTGAACTATGATGCAGTATTGCTAGACTTCTTCCTTAAAGTTGCCAAGTGGTTTCCTGCATTAGGCAAATAGGGGATCATATTAAAACACCATGATTTACGGCCTAGATAACATATCCGCATTTTGAGAAGCCTATATTTCAGGTCATCCTCACATAACTCCTTACCATTCTCATTGGAAAGTTTGATTCTCAGTCTTATTTTTCTCTGAGGACAGAAAAAAAAATCCCCTTCAGTTCCACTGCATAGAAAAGTGTGGTAAATGGAGCCGGGCACAGTGGTTATTCAATTTAAATGGACAATCTTTTCTTGTGGAATTTTGATAGGGCCACTTTACAGGGGAAAGTCACTCCTCTTACCCTTTATAGAACAGTTGCACCTGGACAGTTGCATTGATGACTGTATCAGGCCTATACAAGAGGTCATTCCTGGGCATAAGAATGGACTGCCAAAATCTAACTGACACATCATTTACAAATACACATTTTCTTTTGTTAATAATACCTGTGAAGGCTTTCATAACAGGCATTTCCAGTTTTGTTCTCAGGCTCCTTGCAGCTGCTCCTCTAAAAGTCTGCTGTCTACCAAGAGCTGACAATGGCTAGAAGCAAAGTTGTTCTGTCTTTTGTGCCATCATCATCTAACTTGCCACACATATTTGGGATGTCAGCCCAGGTATAGGTTTTGTATTAACTCAGTATGGCTTGTGGGACTGGTTGCCTTTGTTATTCATGCCAAGGGCCTCTGGACATCAGTTTGGTGTGAGAGAACCCAGTCCATGATCCTCCTTCCTTTGGCTGTTTTGACTTGATGGCTCTTGTTGGCACAGTCTGTGAGTGTCTGATGCTCTATCCACACCGGACCATCTGTTCTGCTGTCTCTGTCGTCTGAAGTAGTTGTCTGAACTATTCCTTGATAATAAATTTGAGATTATCTTGTTCTACCATTCTTTTCAAGTCACATCTCAGCCCCTCAGGCACATTCCCAAAGAACACGACAAATGGGTGGATCACAAGTCACGTAGCATAGGGTGTTAGACCACCAGGCTTTGAAGGGATTCTGTTGGGCACTAAAAAGAAAGATTTTATGTCACCACAATGTTTTTAAAGGCATGTTGACACTTAGGTCTTAATTGAAAGCATTCTTACTCAAGTAGAGTTGACAGAAGAGTATTTGGTAGTCGCGGTTGCTGGTCTGAAAAGCATGTGGTTCTGTTTCAATGCCCAGTGAGATCTTCTCAGGGGAAAATGTTCTGACATCTCAAACAAATGACCCTCATGCATAGTTTTGACAGGATGCCCTATTAAGTATGCATGTATGGTTGGTACCTTGTGGTAATAATTCAATACTGGGAACAGAGGAGCAACAAAGAAACATTAGGATTATATTTAACCTCTGTGGAATTAGTGTGTAAACAAACTGCTTATCAGAAATGCTCATAGGGGGCTTTATTTAAATAAATAAAAAACTGGCATACAGAGTCTGAAGGATATCTCTGCCAAGTAGACCTCCCTCACAAATAAGACACCACATCCATGTCTGACCCCATATGGAAAGAGGCATAGCAAGCCAGCACTGGTTCATATTCCCTCTCCACCACATGATGGGTATGTGATCTTAGGGAATCCACCGAAACTCTCTGGGCCTCAGTTTCCTCAGCTATAAGTGGTGGATAATCAAATTATCTACCTCACCATTAATAAATGTTAGCTATTTTTTTTTATCAAAGTTAATACAAAGAGAAAGATTTTACTTATTTTTTCCAGCTGCCCCGAGCATCTTCCAAAATCTTATCACCAGCAAATATTGTATTTATTATAGCAACTATGTAAAAATGGAGTCCCTGTCCCATGCTCAGATGAAATATGTTGGTATTTGAGTTCGCATGTCTTCTATAGGAACCAGTGTTTAGTGAAAATGGGTGGAGACAAACAGATGTTTTCACAGTCCTGTTGTTCACAGTACCGCCAAATTGAACGTTTCCATATAGGTGCATTCTAATGGCTTAAATGATGCAGATATTTTCTGGCCAGCCATATGGATCTTTTGTCATCTAAGATGTTAATATTTTCCTTATATTTTATAGTGATTCTGGAGTACAGCCAGTTTCTTGAATAGGGTCCACATGGCTCATTATGCACAGGGCCTGGAAACTGCCTTACTCATGCTGTTGAGATGAACAGTGACACTTCAGAAGAGCTGGGAGCTGGGGTAGAGCAGTGGCTAGAAGAACATATTCAATTATATTTCCTCCTGCATTAAGCTACAAGTAATGAGCACTTTCCTGTGCTTTACAGTAAGTAATTAAAAGAAATTATAGAGTGGGATGCAAAAATAACCTGAAAGACAACTGGATGTGTGGAGCCACCAGTATTCTCCATGTGTGTACAAGGTTAATCCTTCTTACTACTCAGAATGCTGAGTTTCTACAGAAAGGGTTGCAGGTCCACACACGTTTTGGTGTCTCTACCCACACCCTTCTGTATGGCATGACTGTGCATCCCAGAAGAAGGGCTGTGCTGTGTACCTCCGCGTTTCAGTGGAATTTAACAAACTGATCCCTGAAAATGGTTTCATAAAAGGTGAGTAACAGAGAGCTATTAACCTTCTCTTGCTAATTTTATCTTTCCCCCAAGATTTCTTGATAATAGTTTGAAAAAGAGTGTTATTTTTTGGTCTCTAGAGGCAACTTACCTTTCCAGTTTCTTCCACCACCTGTTTTCACCTCTCGTTTTTCTAAATTTAATGTTTTATGTATTTCAGAGGATAGGATCTAATCTAGTGCAGTCCCTTCAGCAGGTGAGAATTATTCATCTCATTTTCATTTTAGCCTTTCTGAATTAATGACATTGAAGCCCAGCAGTTTGGTCCTAAGATGGGTTTAATTATGTAGAGATACTCTTTCTACAATGGAAATTGCTCAGATAACTAATTAACCACAGGAATACACTGACTATGGAAAATTTCAGGAGCACCATCTGTGGAAAAACTGGGAAGGGCATGCCGTCACCACAGCTCTGGGGTCTATTAAAAGCGTGGTTATGCAGCTCTGGTGTCTAGTGGGGTGTTGGCTCTCAACTGTCAGAATTCCCATAGCATTTCATGGCAGAAAGTCAAGATGTCCAGCAATACTCTGAAAGTAACCTGTTGATTAAAGTTGTCAGTTCTGAAGAAAGAGACTGAAATAAGACAGATGGGTCTTAACTTTTTTTCTCTCTCTCTCTTTTGTAAAAAAGTGTGGTTGTTCTGGCATGCTCCCAATCCCCACATAATGCCAACGTCTTTTCTTAAAGGGGGATTCCCTTTATCCTTGGATCTGAGAGTTAGTGCATGTTCTCCATTTAGGGACAATGAATGCAGTTGCATCACCCTTGCTTTTTTTTCTTTTTTTTCTTTTCTTTTCTTTTTTTTTTTGGTACAGAGCATGCTTATTCTTGGATGCAGGGACTTGAAAGACAAAGCCCCACCTGGCTTTCCCAACATCTCCTATAAGTAGGTGTGCCTTGTGTGTAATTTGAAGGAGGCGGTCCCTTAGCTGTGTTTACACTGTACTTTTCAATGTAGGGCTGAAGGTAGAATCAACCATACTTAAGATGCCACCTGGGAAAATAGGGTCCTGCGTCATCTCAGCCCCACCCCTTTGCAAATAGCAGCACTATTAGGGTTCCTAGTGTGAGTCATTTGCGTTTGGACTGGTGAACTTGGTGACTTCTTGGTGTTTGGAAACAAACAACCTTTGCAGTCTTTTGTAAAAAGGCTAAACGGTGGACCAGTCTCCAGTTCTACTTGCAAAGCTGCCCCCATCAAATCCCTCATAATGTTCAACTTAAAAAATGTTACACTTTTCTCTGGAAATCTAACCTTTTTTCCTTCTTTAAAAGCCATTTTAAGTACTTCAGTCTTGAATCAAATGATCCCAAATATTGGATACCAATCTAGAAATTGGGTTCCTCCTGGGAACTTTATTGAAGAAGAGAGATTTTGGTTGGAGAGGGGGTTTCGATGCTTGAAACTTATATTTACTATTTTAAGATTTCATTGTTGTTGCTGCTGCTGCTGCTGTTTTATTTTGTGAGTATTGTTTGTTTAAATTTCATGGTATTTAAAGAGAGAGCTGGATCTGTTGGTTTCAGGACAAATCTAGAAATAAGAAATCTGCCTTGAGTGAGTGAGTTGGTTCTCTCTGTTGCTATTTCACCATATAGGACTAAAGGAACTCACAAGGACCAGAGACATCTGGCTAAAAGCAATAGTAGTGTGACTGGACATCTACTACCTGCCATAGTTGGTCATATCATTTCCAGTATGATTCTGATTGAGTGAATGATACTAGGCTATGTTCAGGGATCAGGGAGGCTAATTATGCTTATATTGCCTTGTAGCATTTTGGTAAGAATTAATGATTGTGTAGATGTCCAGATTTAGGTCAGCAATACTCTAAAAGTTCTCATTGAACTAATCATGTTTATAAGTAGCCTGTACTTATCATAACAACAATAGTGGAAAAGCTAGTTGACATAAAAGGAGCCCAGATTTTACTTAAGTAAAATTACAAAAGCAAAGATATTTTCCCACATAAACATCCCCATAAAACAAGTTGAACTGATGAGGAAAGATGACAGGTAACTGTATGACACGCTAAGAAAGTATCATAATACTTAAGTTAACTTTAACCTTTTATTTCCCTATCCTAAGCAGCCTCTTTTCTCTTTATCATTTAGTCTAGTGCTTCTCAACTTTGATAAGTAAAAAAGTTATTGCACTAAATAAATCTTATTGAAATGCAGGATCTGATTGAGTGGGTGGGGTAGGTGGAATGAGGGTAGGGAAGTTGAGATTCTGCATTTCTTAGAAGCTTCTACTTTATGTTAAAATGGCTAATCCATCTCAACATTGAGAAGCAAGGTTTCACTTAATTTCAGCCTATGTAAGTTTATCCCATATGTACATTTCCTAAAACTCTAATCTCAGGCCCCATGAGTTTCTCCTTTAGTTAAAATATTTTTAGGAATAAATTTGAATTGCATTAATACACAATTTATAAATGTAACACTCAAAAAATTATTTGAACTTTGAGACTTTTAGGTTGCATAAAAACAATTTCATACTTGAAAATTTTCTATAAATTCAAAAGTCTGTATATTTAAATACAATTTAAATACCTGTGTTACAATGACATTTGTTTTTCTATCTCTGTCCGCACCATTTCCAGAGTCATCATCCCTGTACAGGAAACTTTTTCCCACAATTCCACCATAGTTAAATTCATTAAATATGATGCTTACTTGATAATTTCTCCAGGTTCTTTTTTTTTATTATTATACTTTAAGTTCTAGGGTACATGTGTACAATTTGCAGGTTTGTTACATATGTATACATGTGCCATGTTGGTGTGCTGCATCCATTAACTTGTCATTTACATTAGAGATATCTCCTAATGCTATCCCTCCCCCTACCTCCACCCTACAACAGGCCCCGGTGTCTGATGTTCCCCTCCCTGTGTCCAAGTGTTCTTATTGTTCAGTTCCCACCTATGAGTGAGAACATGCGGTGTTTGGTTTTCTGTTCTTGTGATAGTTTGCTGAAAATGATGGTTTCCAGATGCATCCATGTCCCTACAAAGGACACAAACTCATCCTTTTTTATGGCTGCATAGTATTCCATGGTGTATATGTGCCATATTTTCTTAATCCAGTCTGTCATTGATGGACATTGGGGTTGGTTCCAAGTCTTTGCTATTGTGAATAATGCCGCAATAAACATACATGTGCATGTGTCTTTATAGCAGCATGATTTATGATCCTTTGGGTATATACTCAGTAATGGGATGGCTGGGTCAAATGGTATTTCTACTTCTAGATCCTTGAGGAATCGCCACACTGTGTTCCAGAATGGTTGAACTAGTTTACAGTCCCCCCAACAGTGTAAAAGTGTTCCTATTTCTCCATATCCTCTCCAGCAGCTGTTGTTTCCTGACTTTTAAATAATCACCATTCTAACTGGCATGAGATGGTATCTCATTGTGGTTTTGATTTGCATTTCTCTGATGGCCAGTGATGATGAGTTTTTTTTCATGTGTCTGTCGGCTGCATAAATGTCTTCGTTTGAGAAGTGTCTGTTCATATCCTTTGCCCACTTTTTCATGGGGTGGTTTGATTTTTTCTTGTAAATTTTTTTAAGGTCTTTGTAGAATCTGGATATTAGCCCTTTGTCAGATGGGTAGATTGTAAACATTTTCTCCCATTCTTTAGGTTGCCTGCTCACTCTGATGGTAGTTTCTTTTTCTGTGCAGAAGCTCTTTAGTTTAATTAGATCCCATTTGTCAATTTTGGCTTTTATTGCCATTGCTTTTGGTGTTTTAGTCATGAAGTCCTTGCCCATGCCTAAGTCCTGAATGATATTGCTTAAGTTTTCTTCTAGGGTTTTTATGGTTTTAGGACTAACATTTAAGTCTTTATTTCATCTTGAATTAATTTGTGTATAAGGTGTAAGGAAGGGATCCAGTTTCAGCTTTCTACATATGGCTAGCCAGTTTTCCCAGCACCATTTATTAAATAGGGAATCCTTTCCCCATTTCTTGTTTTTGTCAGGTTTGTCAAAGATCAGATGGCTGTAGATGTGTGGTATTATTTCTGAGGGCTCTGTTCTGTTCCATTGGTCTATATCTCTGTTTTGGTACCAGTACCATGCTGTTTTGGTTACTGTAGCCTTGTAGTATAGTTTGAAGTCAGGTAGCGTGATGCCTCCAGCTTTGTTCTTTTGGCTTAGGATTGTCTTGGCAATGCGGGCTCTTTTTTGGTTCCATATGAACTTTAAAGTCGTTTTTTCAAATTCTGTGAAGAAAGTCATTGGTAGCTTGATGGGGATAGTATTGAATCTATAAATTACCTTGGGCAGTATGGCCATTTTCATGATATTGATTCTTTCTATCCATGAGGATGGAATGTTCTTCCATTTGTTTGTGTCCTGTTTTATTTCGCTGAGCAGTGGTTTGTAGCTCTCCTTGAAGAGGTCCTTCACATCCCTTGTAAGTTGGAGTCCTAGGTATTTTATTCTCTTTGAAGCTATTGTGAATGGGAGTTCACTCATGATTTGGCTGTTTGTCTGTTATTGGTGTATGAGAATGCTTGTGATTTTCGCACATTGATTTTGTATCCTGAGACTTAGCTGAAGTTGCTTATCAGCTGAAGGAGATTTTGGGCTGAGACAATGGGGTTTTCTAACTATACACTCATGTCATCTGCAAACAGGGACAATTTGACTTCCTCTTTTCCTAATTGAATACCCTTTATTTCTTTCTCTTCCCTGATTGCCCTAGCCAGAACTTCCAACACTATGTCGAATAGGAGTGTTGAGAGAGGGCATCCCTGTCTTGTGCCAGTTTTCAAAGGGAATGCTACCAGTTTTTGCCCATTCAGTATGATATTGACTGTGGGTTTGTTATAAATACCTCTTATTATTTTCAGAGATGTTCCATCAATACCGAATTTATTGAGAGTTTTTAGCAGGAAGGGCTGTTGAATTTTGTTGAAGGCCTTTTCTGCATCTATTGAGATAATTATGTGGTTTTTGTCTTAGATTCTGTTTATATGCTGGATTACGTTTATTGATTTGCGTATGTTGAACCAGCCTTGCATCCCGGGGATGACGCCAACTTGATCGTGGTGGACAAGCTTTTTGATGTGCTGCTGCATTCAGTTTACCAGTATTTTATTGAGGATTTTTGCATCAGTGTTCATCAGGGATACTGGCCTGAAATTCTCTTTTTTTGTTGTGTCTCTGCCAGGCTTTGGTATCAGGATGATGCTGGCCTCATAAAATGAGTTAGGGAGGATTCCTTCTTTTTCTATTGATAGGAATAGTTTCAGAAGGAATGGTACCAGCTCCTCCCTTGTATCTCTGGTAGAATTAGGCTGTGAATCCATCTGGTCCTGGACTTTTTTTGGTTGGTAGGCTATTAATTATTGCCTCCATTTCAGAGCTTGTTATTGGTCTACTCAGAGATTCAACTTCTTCCTGGTTTGGTCTTGGGAGTGTGTATGTGTCCAGGAATTTATCCATTTCTTCTAGATTTTCTAGTTTATTTGCATAGAGGTGTTTATAGTATTCTCTGATGGTAGTTTGTATTTTTGTGGGATCGGTGGTGATATCTCCTTTGTCATTTTTTATTGCATCTATTTGATTCTTCTCTCTTTTCTTCTTTATTAGACTTGCTAGCAGTCTATCAATTTTGTTGATCTTTTCAAAAAACCACCTCCTGGATTCATTGATTTTTTTGGAGGGTTTTTTGTGTCTCTATCTCCTTCAGTTCTGCTCTGATCTTAGTTATTTCTTGTCTTCTGCTAGCTTTTGAATGTGTTTGCTCTTGCTTCTCTAGTTATTTTAATTGTGATGTTAGGGTGTCGATTTTAGATCTTTCCTGCTTTCTCTTGTGGGCATTTAGTGCTATAAATTTCCCTCTACACACTGCTTTAAATGTGTCCCAGAGATTCTGGTATGTTGTGTCTTTGTTCTGATTGGTTTCAAAGAACATCTTTATTTCTGCTTTCATTTTGTTATTTACCCAGTAGTCATTAAGGAGCAGGTTGCTCAGTTTCCATGTAGTTGAGTGGTTCTGAGTGAGTTTCTTAATACTGAGTTCTAGTTCGATTGCACTGTGGTCTGAGAGACAGTTTGTTATAATTTCTGTCCTTTTATATTTGCTGAGGAGTGCTTTACTTCCAACTATGTCATCAATTTTTGGAATAAGTGCGATGTGGTGCTGAGAAGAATGTATATTCTGTTGATTTGGAGTGGAGAGTTCTGTAGATGTCTATTAGGTCACCTGGGTGCAGAGCTGAGTTCAGTTCCTAGATATCTTTTTTAATTTTCTGTCTCGTTGATCTGTCTAATGTTGACAGTGGGGTGTTAAAGTCTCCCATTATTATTGTGTGGGAGTCTAAGTCTCTTCGTAGGTCTCCAAGGACTTGCTTTATGAATCTGGATGCTGTATTGGGTGCATATATATTTAGGATAGTTAGCTCTTCTTGTTGAATTGATCCCTTTACCATTATGTAATGGCCTTCTTTGTCTCTTTTGATCTTTGTTGGTTTAAAGTCTGTTTTATCAGAGACTAGGATTGCAACCCCTGCTTTTTTGTGTTTTCCATTTGCTTGGTAGATCTTCCTCCATCCCTTTATTTTGAGCCTATGTGTGTCTCTGCACGTGAGATGGGTCTCCTGAATACAGCACACTGATGGGTCTTGACTCTTTATCCAATTTGCCAGTCTGTGTCTTTTAATTGGAACATTTAACCCATTTACATTTAGGGTTAATATTGTTATGTGTCAATTTGATCCTGTCATTATGATGTTAGTTGGTTATTTTGCCTCTTAGTTGATGCAGTTTCTTCCTAGCATTGATGGTCTTTACAATTTGGCATGTTTTTGCAGTGGCTGGTACCAGTTGTTCCTTTCCATGTTTAATGCTTCCTTCAGGAGCTCTTGTAAGGCAGGCCTGGTGGTGACAAAATCTCTCAGCATTTGCTTGTCTGTAAAGGATTTCATTTCTCCTTCACTTCTGAATCTTAGTTTGGCTGGATATGAAATTCTGGGTTGAAAATTCTTTTATTTAAGAATGTCAGCTATTGGCCCCCATTCTCTTCTGACTTGTAGAGTTTCTGCCAAGAGATGCCGTTAGTCTGATGGGCTTCCCTTTGTGGGTAACCTGACCTTTCTCCCTCACTGCCTTTAACATTTTTTCCTTCATTTCAACTTTGCTGAATCTGACAATTATGTGTCTTGGAGTTACTCTTTTCAAGGAGTATCTTTGTGGCATTCTCTGTGTATCCTGAATTTGAATGCTGGCCTGCCTTGCTAGGTTGGGGAAGTTCTCATGGATAATACCCTGAAGAGTGTTTTCCAGCTTGGTTCCATTCTCCTCATCACTTTCAGGTACACCAGTCAGATGTAGATTTGGTCTTTTCATGTAGTCCCATATTTCTTGGAGGCTTTGTTCATTTCTTTTTACTCTTTTTTCTCTAAACTTCTCTTCTTGCTTCATTTCATTCATTTGATCTTCAATCACTGATACCTTTTCTTCCACTTGATTGAATCAGCTACTGAAGCTTGTGCATGCATCACGTAATTCTCGTGCTATGGTTTTCAGTTCCATCAGGTCATTTAAGGTCGTCTCTATGCTGTTTATTCTAGCTAGCCATTTGTCTAATGTTTTTTCAAGGTTTTTAGCTTCTTTGCAATGGGTTCGAACATTCTCCTTTAGCTTGGAGGAGTTTGTTATTAGCGATCATCTGAAGCCTTCTTCTCTCAACTTGTGAAAATCATTCTCCATCCAGCTTTGTTCCATTGCTGGTGAGGAGCTGCATTCCTTTGGAGGAGAAGAGGCACTCTGATTTTTAGAATTTTCAGCTTTTCTGCTCTGGTTTCTCCCCATCTTTGTGGTTTTATCTACCTTTGGTCTTTGATGATGGTGACGTACAGATGGGGTTTTGATGTGGATGTCCTTTGTGTTTGTTAGTTTTCCTTCTAACAGTCAGGACCCTCCACTGCTGGTCTGTTGGAGTTTGCTTGAGGTCCACTCCAGACCCTGTCTGCCTGGGTATCACCAGCAGAGGCTGCAGAACAGCAAATATTGTAGAACGGCAAATGTTGCTTCCTGATCCTTCCTCTGGAAGCTTCATCTCAGAGGGGCACCAGGCCGTATGAGGTGTCAGTTGGCCTCTACTGGGAGTTGCCTCCCAGTTAGGCTACTCGGGGGTCAGGAACTCACTTGAGGAGGCACACTGCCCGTTCTCAGGTCTCAAACTCCATGCTGGGAGGACCACTACTCTCTTAAAAGCTGTCAGACAGGGATGTTTATGTCTGCAGAAGTTTCTGCTGCCTTTTGTTCAGCTATACCCTGCCCCCAGAGGTGGAGTCTACAGAGGCAGGCAGGCCACCTTGAGCTGCAGTGGGCACCACCCAGTTCGAGCTTCCTGGCTGCTTTATCTACTTAAGCCTCAGCAATGGCGGACGCCCCTCCCCCAGCCTTGCTGCTGCCTTGCAGTTCGATCTCAGACTGCTGTGCTAGCAGTGAGCCAGGCTCCATAGGCGTGGGACCCTCCAAGCCAGGCGCGAGATATAACTCCTGGTGTGCCGTTTGCTAAGACCACTGGAAAAGCGCAGTATTAGGGTGGGAGTGTCCCAATTTTCCAGGTACCATTGGTCATGGCTTTCCTTGGCTAAGAAAGGGAATTCCCCAACCCCTTGCACTTCCCGGGTGAGGTGATGCCCCGCCCTGCTTCGACTCATGCTCCATGGGCTGCACCCACTGTCCGACAAGCCCCAGTGAGATGAACCTGGTACCTCAGTTGGAAATGCAGAAATCACCCGTCTTCTGCGTCACTCACTCTGGGGGCTGCAGACTGGAGCTGTTCCTATTCGGCCATCTTGGAACCTCCCTCTCCAGGTTCTTTATTACAGAGTGGGTCACTGAAACTTCATGGAACAAATTGGAAATTATCTTCTTAATTAATGTCACTGTCTACCATGTATGGGAATTTGGTAAATATTATATGGTTTCCAATAACATAATAGATAGAACATTGTTAAATCTAAACTTCAGTGAATTGTAGTGGATCCCACCTGAAATTCTAAAAAAAACAGAATCCGGCCGGGCGCGGTGGCTCAAGCCTGTAATCCCAGCACTTTGGGAGGCCGAGACGGGCGGATCACGAGGTCAGGAGATCGAGACCATCCTGGCTAACACAGTGAAACCCCATCTCTACTAAAAAATACAAAAAACTAGCTGGGCGAGGTGGCGGGCGCCTGTAGTCCCAGCTACTCAGGAGGCTGAGGCAGGAGAATGGCGTAAACCCGGGAGGCGGAGCTTGCAGTGAGCCGAGATCTGGCCACTGCACTCCAGCCTGGGCAACAGAGCGAGACTCCGCCTCAAAAAAAAAAAAAAAAAAAAAGAAAACAGAATCCTAATTGAAGAAGTTAAACTTTTACATGGAATGTCAACTGCCATTTGGGTCCTGTAAATGTAAAACTTTTTTTTTTTTTTTTTAAATAACCTTTAAAAGTATTTTCAGATGACCTCATTTGCTATGCAAGTGGCTTGAGTATGCTTGATGCTAAGACTTCTTTGTTATAGACTGGAGATGTGTACTATTCGTGCAGTGTTGTCTGTGACAAGGAGGCAGAGGATGAGGGCAAGGTTCGATGTGACTGTGAATTCTGGGTGACTCTAGCTATCAGGAACCTTCATTGGTTACAGAGAAACAGTTGTGTTCCTAGGGCAACAGTGTCTCTGTCGCCCAGGCTGGAGTTCAGTGGCATGATCAGTCACTCACTGTAGTCTCCACTTCTTAGACTCAAGTAATCCTCCTATCTCAGCCTCCCAAGTAGCTGATACTACAGGTGTGCACCACACCTTTTTTTTTTTTTTAATTTTTAAGTTTTTGTAGAGACATGGTCTCACTGTGTTGCCCAGGTTGATCTTGAATTCCTGGGCTCTAGTGATCCTCCCGCCTCGGCCTCCCAAAGTGTTGGGATTACAAATGTGAGCCAATGCATCTGGCCCTTTGCAACCTTCTTGATGATGCATTCCTTTATTCCCTAACTGGAAGTAACTTGTTTCTCTTGATGGAAGCACTAAGTGCCTGGGGTCAGGAGGCCAGATGGGATGTTCTCTGCCCAGTTCTGGCCCTTGTGCCGGGCATTTTTTATTGTTTATTCCAAAATTAATGACAAAATTTCAATTTACCTTAAGACTTACTGCTCTTAGTTTAATTGCACTTCCCTAAATACTTTACAAATATTTCTAGCACAAGGAGAATTGAGTACTTAGTTTGTACATGGTACTGTACAAATTGTTCTAGTTGCTTATTCAGAGGAGAATATCCAATGTCAATCCTTATCCTTTGCTCTTTATCAAGCAAAAACAAATGTCTTTGTAACACAGGCATTTTAAATTTACTCTTGAAGAAAGGTAGAGCATCTGCCAATAAAAAAAAATCCTTATATTTTCAGAGATGGGGAGTAGGGGTGTAGTGGGAAGTAACAGAGGGTCAGAGCTATGGTGCTTTCTAACAAAGATGCATATAAATTTATCCATCAAATTAAAGACTCTGGAAATTATACATTTTTTCTTATGGTAGTTACGTGTTGGTATCACTTCAGGTATGAATTAAGAATCAGCAATTTCTCTGAAACTCTTAGTGAGTTTAAGTGATGTCTGCAAGTATCAATCAACACCACAGACATACCAGGGACTTAGAGTATACTGTGGTATGAAGGACTGTGTTTTGTAGGACATGTATTTGGATGTTCTCAGACATAAGCTACATTATGGCTAAAAACTATATTTTTAAAGGTAGCTGCAAAGCTTTGGAATATCTGCATTTTCAGATATCATTTACTAAAATATTTATTAATTTCACCTGAATGGCCATCCGGATAAGTAGGTGAGTATCTGTGATGACCACTACTTTTTTTTTTTCATTTTATTTATAGATTTCAATGGCTAATTATTTTCTTTGAGGAATGTGTGGGTGGTTTTTGTTGTGATGGTGTTTTCTTGTTTTAGTCTTCTTGGCTAAGCAATACATATATGATGGGAAAATAATGTGGAAATAATATAGAGGAATGAAACAAACCAGTCCCTATAGTTTAAGGCCTAGTTTCCTTTGGAATCTGGGGTTCTGAACTTGTTCTATCAAGGGAACCACAGTGAGTAGATTAGTTGATTAAAAACTCTTGTCCTCTCTCCTCCTGTACCAAATGGGGATAATTATAGTTACCTACATCTCTAGGGTCTTCTGAGTCTTAATTAGTTAATATTTGCAAAGTGTTTGGAGATATTTGAATTAAAAGTACTGAGCAATGTAATCAAAATTCTTTGTAATTATAATTGGAATCAGTTTGTGGTACCACCTTTCCTCCGTTTTTCTCTATCTTGTTCTTTCTGCCAACCCAGATGTTACTGATGGTTACTGCTCAGCTCTGCACATTCTCTCGACCACTTCTCTTTTTGCAACTCACTTCAGCTTATAAATAAATAAATGGATTAATTAAAAATATATAGCCAGGCCTTTAACCCCACATTTAAGTAACTACTTAATATTTGTTTTTAAAGCTCCATAGTCACTAAGAGTAAAGTCAGCCAATTATTTTCTTCTAGTGTATCATTTTTTTCAGGTCTTCCTTCACATGATGATAAACTGGTCTTCTTGCAGAATTCCCATGCTCAGAAACTCTCATTGGCTCTTTGGCACCCATATGGCAACATCCAAACTCTTTGGCATCCCCAGAGGCTTTCAAAATCTGGCAGTCATTCAGTCTTATTTTTCACTGTTCCCATTCCATACTCTTCTCTCCAGACATTTACTCTATGCCCTCCCACCTTCCTGCCATTCATTAAGCTGCCATTCACCCACTGTAGGGTACATTCAGACTCTTTACAATCTTCTTATTTATTTATTTATTTATTTATTTATTTATTTATTTATTTTTGAGATAGAGTCTGTTGCCCAAGCTGAAGTGCAGTGACATGATCATGGCTCACTGCAGCCTCAACTTCTTGGACTCAAGTGATCCTCCCACCTCAGCCTCCCAGGTAGCTGGGACTACAGTTGTGCACCACCACATCTGACTAATTTTTAAGTTTTCGTAGAGACCTGGTCTCACTGTGTTGCCCAGGCTGATGTTGAATTCCTGGGCTCAAGCGATCCTCCCACCTCGGCCTCCCAAAATGTTGGGATTACAAGTGTGAGCCACTGCACCTGGCCCTTTGCAAACTTCTTGACAATGTATTCCTTTATTCCCTAACTGGAAGTAACTTCTTTCTCTTTATAAAATTTTATCTGTACTTTTTCTAGGTCATTTCTACCTTTATATTCTAGTTACATATTACATATATCCTACCTCCCTCCTAGACCATAAGACTGGAAAGTAGACTTCATGTGTGATGAATGAATGAACAAAAGGAAGCCTAACATATGGATGTAGTCAACTGGATGCAAATTAAAGATTTTTAAATATTGATTTGCAAGATTTCATTAAGGTCAACTCTTAATCGTTTGTATCATATATGTTAGGAATGAAATATTAATAACTTCTTCAGCATTACCATTATCTTTATAGGACTGTCTAAAATGAGCAGCCATATCTTTAAACTGTGTTTTCTCTGATTACATGCTCACAGATAAAACCCAAAGGGGCTGGGAACAAACAAGACTTTTTTTTTTCTTTTCTGTATGCCTGAATTATCTGTACTATTGTTTGTTTTCCCAGCTTTGGTCATAGAAACTTAGTCCTAACATGCTAAAATTTTTGTAATTCTCTCTTAGAGAAAGATCACATTGTCTGAAATTTCATCCATTGAAGTAATCAAGCCTTAAAGTTGAAGGATCTTGGTCATGATTAATCCAGCCCTACAAAGTGGTATCTTAATGGCACTCCCTTTAGAAAGTTGGGTTCCAGGACACACATAGCTGCAGAAAACTGTGTCCACATTTTGTAAGCTCCTTCGTTGTCATAGCCACTCTCTTCTCTGTGGCTGATATTCTAAAACTGGCAGCACATCCTGATGGTAAAAGCTTGGTTCAGGAGACAGGTAACCTGTTAGCTTTACGGCATTTGGCAGGTTACCTAACCTCTCTGACGCATAATTGCCTCATCTATGTAATAGGGATAATAATACCCATCCTGTCTCCTTGTAAAAATCAAATTAGATGATGCCTGTGAATGTTCTGTAGTCTCTGAGACAAATGTAAGTTATGACTACAGCAAGAGTAAAAGAGCATGTTGTTATGGACATTCCTTCAGTGAAATGTCTAAGACTTGTGAGTCATGATTAAAGCTAAACTTGATATCTACTTCATTGATTTTCTTTTTAGTTTTATGTACTATATTGAATTTCCTGAGAGTGGGGCTAAGAAAGCCTTCCTAGCATTTTATAGATGTGGTTGAATTAATGGTTGTAAGCCTTAAAGCAGAATTAGACAGCATCAATGAATTTATTAAGTATAAATAAATATATAATCTACTTAGCAATACTGCACAGCCTCTTTATCTTATGTGTGATAAAGAGTCATCCGAAGGCTGAAAATGAAAATTGTCCTGGAAGCTGTTGTTTAATCTTTGATTATTTCCTAATACAGTATATAAAATTACTCATTGAAAGCTCAGCAGAATAGTAGGAAATTAAAAGGCTGAAAACTACAAATTTTGCTATTATTATTACTATTACTGATTACTTCCCAAGTCTCTTATTGATCTGTTAGAAACAGAGCTACACAGGAAATAATAGGACAGTTAGTATGTGGTAGTGTTATCTGCTTTTTAATTATTCAAGTAAAGTTTTATCCCATTAAAGGAACTCAAGAAGTTGGTTGTGGCTGATAATTGCCATCTGTCAAATTCCTTAGAGCAGGGGTCCCCAACCCCCAGGCCATGGATTGTTACCAGTCCCTGGCCTGTTAGGAACCAGGCTGCACAGTAGGAAGTGAGCGGTGGGCGAGCAAGCATTGCCATCTGAGCTCTTGTCTTCTTTCAGATAAGCAGTGGCATTAGATTCTCTTAGGAGCGTGAGCCCTATTGTGAACTGCACATACAAGGGATCTAGGTTGCATGCTTCTTATGAGAACCCAACTCCTTATGAGAATTTAATTGATGATCTAAGGTGGAACTGTTTCATCCCAAAACCATCCCCCCTGCTACCCCCAGACCGTGGAAAAATTGTCTTCCACAAAACTGGTTCCTGATGCCAAAAAGGTTGGGACTGCTGCCTTAGAGTTTATAATTTGGGGTTAGCACAGCCTGTATTTACCTAAGAATTTCAATGAGTTCACTGATCTTTCCAAATGAAAAGCCTTCTTACAAAAATTATATTCAAACTGTCTTTTCTCTTAGTTTAATAAACCTATACGTAAGTTTTTACTGAGTACTGCTATTACATTTTTCTCAGTTAAGCATTTTGGGGGCTCAGACATGATCCATTCCCTCAAAGAACTTATCTTCCAGCTGAAGACTGACCAGAATGAGCAAATATGGTTAACAATTAACAAGTGAGCAGGCCAGCCTGGCCAACATGGTGAAACCCCATGTCTACTAAAAACACAAAAATTAGCCAGGCATTTTGGTGGGTGCCTGTAATCCCAGCTAGGTGGGAGATTGAGGCAGGAGAATTGCTTGAACCCAGGAGGCGGAGAATGCAGTGAGCCGAGATCACACCATTGCACTCCAGCCTGGGCAACAGAGCAAGACTCTGTCTCAGGAAAAAACAAAAAACAAAACAAACAAAACAAACAAAAAAACAAGTGAGAAGGGAATCAAGTACTACGCAAGATGTGGAATTTTAGGGAAGGAAGGCAGTGTATGCTGGAGTAATTAGAAAAAGGGGCATGCATGATTTGATGTTTGAACTGGATTATGAAGGATAAGCAAGATTTAGGCAGCGAGTGAGGGGGAGAGAGAAAAGTTTGTCAGAAGAATAGAATAAGTCAGGAGGCAGTAATGTGTATGGCACTCTAAGGACTCTGTCCTTATCAGACTGGAAGTGATAAAGCATTGAGTAGTTTGAGAAAGTTAGCTAAGAAGGGTGAGGGCAGATTTTGGAGAGTGTTGAATATCAGAGAGAAGACATTAGATTTGAGCAGATAGAACAAAAAAGCCATTGCCAGTTTTTGTGTAAGAGAATAATAATATGAGAGTGGTTAGCCAGGAAGTGGTCATCAGAGTTGAATGGAGCAGAAAGAGTGTCTGATACAGCATGGAGATGTTGTGGTCACAAAATGAGGTGGTGAGGGCTGAGCCAAGATGGTGGCAGTGGGATGGATAAAAAGGGATGGCCAGGAGAAATATTTTAAAGGAAAAATTAACAGGACATCTTTACTGACTAGATTGGAAGGCTATACAGGAAATATATTATCAAACTTGATTCCAAGATTTCTGTCCTATGCCTGGGTTGCCCAAAATATCAGGAAACCATTGTTAGAAACAGAAAAGGTAGGAGATACCACTGTTGTGACAAAAAGTATTGAGTTTGGTGTCGCACCCATTTGACTTCAAGGCCTTGCAAGTGAGTAGACAGAATTGCAGAAGTGCCACTCAGAGAGCAGGGCTTGCAATGTGGGGTTGGACTTTGTTACCATTTTATTAATTCCTAATTCTATGCAGATGCTCAGCTTGAGGAATGCCCATGTTTGGGCTTCAGAATGAAAGCCAAGTAATATTTACTCAGATGCCAATTTTCCCTCTGAAATATTTGCTTGTGGAACTGAGAAAACAACATAGAAAGCATTACTTATTTTTCTCATAAAAAAGTTATTAATAAAAAGATAAGATCAGTGAAAGGCAGAATAAACTAGAAGCCAAGTATAGAAAATGGTATCATTCAAAGACTCATTACTGTAGTGGTGATAACAAAACAATTTTCCAACAGCTTAAGATGCCTCAGTACTTTGGACCATTTTTAAGTAGTTAGTGTGGGCACTTAGTAAATGTGTATTACACTATAGTTCATTAATTCTTTTTTATTTTTATTTTTTTGAGATGGAGTTTCACTCTTGTCACCCAGGCTGCATTTTTGCTTTCTTAGTGGTATGTAAAATGTTGTGTTTCACAATGATGGTATCTTAGATTTGATTAAATATGGTATTAAAAAATAGCTGATCACAGAAAGTCTCTACCAGTGTGACGTAGATGGCTAAAGTATTCCAAATTTGCAACCTTTTGTTGACCTAAATAAGAGGTGCCCCTTGGGTTGTTTTTGTTTGGACTGGGAATATTAGGAGAAAGCTTTTTTCATTCAGTGGTGTAAGTACCATCTACCAGAAATAGAAACCCCCATGGAGGATCTATTTCTCTGATGGTACAGGACTCAGAACATTCACAAAGATTTAGTTATTAGCAGAACAGACATCTGTATTTTATTCAAACGAATTTGCCCTTCCTAATCTGAGAACATTGTGCAATCTAAGCAGTTCTAAGCATGTTTGCTATTCGTGCAAAGTGAGAGTAAATCTAAAATAAATTTTTTTGTGTGTTTAGGGATGGTAATAAAGTCTCTTAGTGGTTGAAAATGTTATTTCTTACAAAAGTGGAGAATATTTGCTTTTCAATACCAGAGTTTTCAGCCATTTCTGCATTCTGACCTATTGACTGGAGGTAGGTTGCCTTTGAATTCAATAAAACTTCATGGGCAGAAACAGTTCCTTTTCCTACTTATTTGGATAGCATGACAGTCATTGCATGATGTGTCTTTTTGTAAGTCCATGCCTCAGAACTGAGAAGTAGGAATAAAATTAGTGTCAGGGCTGGGAATGCTACTCTTTGCTGCTGAGAGACACAATACTTCAGGTAAGTGATTCTGAAGTCCTTCACCACCTGACGGTACCCTTGGGTTGGTTCATAGGTATGTTTTCATTTTGCTTGTTCATCCATTTTAATTGGCTTCCTAGAGCATGCTTGTAGAGGTAGAGCCAAATTTAGAGTAGAGCAACCCTCTGGCAAACAGGAAGAGATTAATTTTGTGGTATGCTTTTAAGGGACTTCCCAGGAAACTTCAAAAGCAGAAAAAGCAGCACTAGCTGCCTAGTCCAAAATGTGTAAAATACCACTCAGCTTTTTAAAAGTAGGAGAAACTCAGAGCACACACCCACACACACACACACAAACACACACACACACACACAGGACCACTTCTCCAGTAAAAAGAAAAGTTGAGCTTTCTTAGCTAGATATGTGTATTAGCCAGAAAAAGCCAAGGAGTGAAGGGTTTTAGAGAATTGGAGGACATAAAGTGGAGTATGCATATGGGAAGCATTTGAAATTGACTTAAATGCCTTTTTAATGCTGACTTTTTCAGTTTTCTCCTTACCAGACACATTGTTTTCATGATATCAGCCCCAGGCATAGACACATCATTAAAATGAACATGTCAAAAATGATTTCTGTTTAGAAATAAGCAAAACATTTTCAGTTGTGACCACCCAGGTGTAGAATAAAGAACAGTGGAATTGGGAGCCCTGAGTTCTAACATAAACTTTCTTCATGACATGAGGCAAGTCTTCTATGGCCTTTGGTTTCCTTATCTGTAAAACAGGATGGCTCAATGAAATTATCTTTCTTCTTTGCTATAATAGAGTATCTCTGTGGGAAGAGAAAAAGAAAAGTCAATTTAAAGGCTCCTTATAGTTCCCCAACTGCTGTTTTATTGTGCTATTCATGCCTAGACATCACATAGCTAGAAAGGCCCATCAGACCCCTCAGGCCGCTGCTGTTCCTGTCACACATTCCTGCAAAGGACCATGTTGCTAACTTGAAAAAAATTACTATTACATTTGCAGTTGTTGCTTAGTAACATTTTGTGTTTCTTGTGACAGCATGAACAGAGATCATTAAAAATTAAACTTACAAAGCTGCTAAAGTGGGAGGAAGGAGAACCTGAAGCCACAATTTTTGCACTTGCTTAGAAGCTCTCTAATCTCAGATTTATATGCTAGATCTTGGGGAAACACTGCACGTCTCTGGTTTATATTAAACCACATACAGCACGCTACTGACATTGATTTGTGTCTGGTGCAGCTGGAGTTTATCACCAAGACATAAAAAAACCTTGACCCTGCAGAATGGCCTGGAATTGCAATCAGATGGGCCACATGGCATCCCAGTGAAAGAAAGCCCTAACCAGTTTTTTGTCTTGTTTCTGCTTTCTCCCTACAGTTCCACCAGGTGAGAAGAGTGATGACCATCCTTTTCCTTACTATGGTTATTTCATACTTTGGTTGCATGAAGGCTGCCCCCATGAAAGAAGCAAACATCCGAGGACAAGGTGGCTTGGCCTACCCAGGTGTGCGGACCCATGGGACTCTGGAGAGCGTGAATGGGCCCAAGGCAGGTTCAAGAGGCCTGACATCATTGGCTGACACTTTTGAACACGTGATAGAAGAGCTGTTGGATGAGGACCAGAAAGTTCGGCCCAATGAAGAAAACAATAAGGACGCAGACTTGTACACGTCCAGGGTGATGCTCAGTAGTCAAGTGCCTTTGGAGCCTCCTCTTCTCTTTCTGCTGGAGGAATACAAAAATTACCTGGATGCTGCAAACATGTCCATGAGGGTCCGGCGCCACTCTGACCCTGCCCGCCGAGGGGAGCTGAGCGTGTGTGACAGTATTAGCGAGTGGGTAACAGCGGCAGACAAAAAGACTGCAGTGGACATGTCGGGCGGGACGGTCACAGTCCTTGAAAAGGTCCCTGTATCGAAAGGCCAACTGAAGCAATACTTCTACGAGACCAAGTGCAATCCCATGGGTTACACAAAAGAAGGCTGCAGGGGCATAGACAAAAGGCATTGGAACTCCCAGTGCCGAACTACCCAGTCGTATGTGCGGGCCCTTACCATGGATAGCAAAAAGAGAATTGGCTGGCGATTCATAAGGATAGACACTTCTTGTGTATGTACATTGACCATTAAAAGGGGAAGATAGTGGATTTATGTTGTATAGATTATATTGAGACAAAAATTATCTATTTGTATATATACATAACAGGGTAAATTATTCAGTTAAGAAAAAAATAATTTTATGAACTGCATGTATAAATGAAGTTTATACAGTACAGTGGTTCTACAATCTATTTATTGGACATGTCCATGACCAGAAGGGAAACAGTCATTTGCGCACAACTTTAAAAAGTCTGCATTACATTCCTTGATAATGTTGTGGTTTGTTGCCGTTGCCAAGAATTGAAAACATAAAAAGTTTAAAAAAAAATAATAAATTGCATGCTGCTTTAATTGTGAATTGATAATAAACTGTCCTCTTTCAGAAAACAGACACACACACACACACAACAAAAATTTGAACCAAAACATTCCGTTTACATTTTAGACAGTAAGTATCTTTGTTCTTGTTAGTACTATATCTGTTTTACTGCTTTTAACTTCTGATAGCGTTGGAATTAAAACAATGTCAAGGTGCTGTTGTCATTGCTTTACTGGCTTAGGGGATGGGGGATGGGAGGGGTATATTTTTGTTTGTTTTGTGTTTTATTTTTTGTTTGTTTGTTTTGTTTTTTAGTTCCCACAGGGAGTAGAGATGGGGAAAGAATTCCTTCAATATGTATTCTGGTTGATAAAAGATACATTTGTATGTTGTGAAGATGTCTGCAATATCAATCAGATGACTGGAAAGTGAATAAAAATTAAGGCAACTGAACAAAAAATGCTCACACTCCACATCCCGTGATGCACCTCCCAGGCCCGGCTCATTCTTTGGGCATTGGTCAGAGTAAGCTGCTTTTGACGGAAGGACTTATGTTTGCTCAGAACACATTCTTTCCCCCCCTCCCCCTCTGGTCTCCTCCTTGTTTTGTTTTTAAGGAAGAAAAATTAGTTGCGCGCTCTGAAATATGTTACCACTGCTGTGAACAAGTGGACACATCGTGTCACATCATGACACACTCATAGTATAAGCATGGAGAACAGTGATTTTTTTTTTTTTAGAACAGAAAACAACAAAAAATAACCCCAAAATGAAGATTATTTTTTACAAGGAGTAAACATTTGCGTAAATCATGGTAAAGCTTAAAAAAAAACTCATGGTAAGGCTTAACAATGTCTTGCAAGCAAAAGGTAGAGCCCTGTATCAACCCAGGAACACCTAGATCAGAACAGGAATCCACACTGCCAGTGACATGAGACTGAACAGCCAAATGGAGGCTATGTGGAGCTGGCATAGCATTTACCAGCAGTGCGGGAGGAATTTCTGAGTGGCCATCCCAAGGTCTAGGTGGAGGTGGGGCATGGTATTTGAGACATTCCAAAAGGAAGGCCTCTGAAGGACCCTTCAGAGGTGGCTCTGGAATGACATGTGTCAAGCTGCTTGGACCTCGTGCTTTAAGTGCCTACATTATCTAACTGTGCTCAAGAGGTTCTCGACTGGAGGACCACACTCAAGCCGACTTATGCCCTCCATCCCACCTCTGGATAATTTTGCATAAAATTGGATTAGCCTGGAGCAGGTTGGGAGCCAAAAGTGGCATTTGTGATCATGAGATTAATGCAATAAGATAGAAGATGTTTGCTACCTGAACACTTATTGCTTTGAAACTAGACTTGAGGAAACCAGGGTTTATCTTTTGAGAACTTTTGGTAAGGGGAAAGGGAACAGGAAAAGAAACCCCAAACTCAGGCCGAATGATCAAGGGGACCCATAGGAAATCTTGTCCAGAGACAAGACTTCGGGAAGGTGTCTGGACATTCAGAACACCAAGACTTGAAGGTGCCTTGCTCAATGGAAGAGGCCAGGACAGAGCTGACAAAATTTTGCTCCCCAGTGAAGGCCACAGCAACCTTCTTCCCATCCTGTCTGTTCATGGAGAGGGTCCCTGCCTCACCTCTGCCATTTTGGGTTAGAAGTCAAGTTGGGAGGCTGAAATAGTGGTTCTTGGAAAAATGGATCCCCACTGAAAACTAGTGCTCTAAGCCCATTCAGCCCATTTCACACCTGAAAATGTTAGTGATCACCACTTGGACCAGCGTCCTTAAGTATCAGAAAGCCCCAAGCAATTGCTGCATCTTAGTAGGGTGAGGGATAAGCAAAAGAGGATGCTCACCATGACCCAGGAATGAAGATACCATCAGCAAAGAATTACAATTTGTTCGATCTTTCTTTTAGAGCTAGTCTGTCTTTCACAGTACCATCTGAATACCTCTTTGAGAAGGAAGACTTTACGTAGTATAGGTTTGTTTTGTGTTATTTGAAAATATTATTTTTGTAATTATTTTTAATATGTAAGGAATTCTTGGAATATCTGCTGTATGTTAACTTTATGCATCTTCCTTTCGAGGGACGAATTTAAAACAAACCCCCATCACAATCTTAAAGGATTGCAAGGGCCAGATCTGTTAAGTGGTTTCATAGGAGACACATCCAGCAATTGTGTGGTCAGTGGCTCTTTACCCAATAAGATACATCACAGTCACATGCTTGATGGTTTATGTTGACCTAAGATTTATTTTGTTAAAATCTCTCTCTGTTGTGTTCGTTCTTGTTCTGTTTTGTTTTTTAAAGTCTTGCTGTGGTCTCTTTGTGGCAGAAGTGTTTCATGCATGGCAGCAGGCCTGTTGCTTTTTTATGGTGATTCCCATTGAAAATGTAAGTAAATGTCTGTGGCCTTGTTCTCTCTATGGTAAAGATATTATTCACCATGTAAAACAAAAAACAGTATTTATTGTATTTTAGTATATTTATATAATTATGTTATTGAAAAAAATTGGCATTAAAACTTAACCGCATCAGAAGCCTATTGTAAATACAAGTTCTATTTAAGTGTACTAATTAACATATAATATATGTTTTAAATATAGAATTTTTAATGTTTTTAAATATATTTTCAAAGTACATAAAATCTGGGGGTTCTGGGTTTTTTTCTCTTTACTGTAAAACAAACATGAAAACGTGTTTTATTATAAATACGTGTGTTCCTTGCTTTAAGACTAATCTGACTAGTTTTAGCAATTAAACAGCCCTCCAGAGAGGATACTTATTTGAAAGCCTGGGAGGCCAATCCTGCAGTCTGTGAGCTTCTGAGAAGTTGTAGGATTGGATCTGTCTTCCATGTTGTAAGATGGGAGTGTCATTTTCTCGGACACTTGAAAGTTTTACCCCTTTGAAGTGATATACTTTCATCAGATACCAAACCATGTATCCTAGCAACATCAGGATCCATGAATCACGGCTGGCTGGCTGGCTCTATCTGATTATAAAATAACTGTTAAAAAAAAATCAAAGTAGGTTTACTTAGGGATAATGAGAATAAATTGGCCCAAATTTAGAAAGTCAAGTACTGGAAAAAGAAAAAGAAATTCAATATTTGGAGACAGGTCACATACTCACAGTTTAGCAATGGTGCCATTTGCAGTATGTATTTGTATCCATAGCACTGATTTAATTTTTGTACGTGGAGCACACAGATTTTATATCATAGTACCCACAATCTAACAGATTGCTAGGATTTCTAAAAGGATTTGTCTTCGTGATGGCTGCCAAGCCGCTGGGTAATTTAGTTAAAGTGTTTAAAGTTATCACTAAATCTTAGGGAAATAAATGGAAGGATTTTAAATCAGAGAAAGGGCCATTAAGGAAAAAAAGCATCTGTTCTTACTCTTCAGCCTCCCCATTTGAACACTGACAACCCATCCCATAACGTGGTGAACTATATCTGTGCAATGTATCATTTCTATTTCTAAACATACACACATGGTTTCCTCTTGTATTGTCTTATAAATAAGGATCAGGAAAGTCATAACAAACATTGACTTGTGTTGTGTATACGGAAAAACAGATCGAATGAGATGAATTACTCTATCCTAATCTGTCCAGTGAACTTGAAAAGTACTCTAAACTCTAAGAGAAGCCCTTGACTGCCAGTCATGACAGCCTAGCCATGGAATTAGAACTTTGATAAACTTCAGGCTTGACCAATTTTCATAGTCAGAGGATCAAAATATTTTTTAAATGGTTGAGTAAAAAAAGTAAAAATTAAACATGACATCCAAATTACTTGAAGTTAAACGAGTTTGGTAAACATGACTGAAAGTTTTCATTAGAAGATGAGGTTGGAGAAAAAACCAAAATAGAGACATCTACTAAATTATCCAACTTGGAGTTAATAGGAGTAACCAATGTGTACTGCATTCATTGAGTAAGCAGTTAAACTTGTTTAATTATTAAGATGCCTGGAAATAACTCAGATCATTGCTTTGATCTGTTGTTTTTCACCATACTGATAAGCCTCTGTGGTGATTAGCTGTGTCTATGAAATCTTTTTATGAGCTGGACTAATTCTATGAATAATAAGACAGTTCCGAATGAGAACCTGGACTAAATCTTAGAATGGGTCAGTGTTAAATTGTTCCTCATTCATTTAAGTGACTTCTAGATCTGGATAAAATGTCAAACACTTTTTGAACTGCAACAAATGGCTTCAGGCATTGCCTCAGTTCAGCCAGCACCCCCAGTAGTGTTAAAGTTTAAGCTTATTGTAAAACATACATGTCTCCCTCATGTTCTAACATCAAGCCTGGTCTATAAGTTAAAGTGGAAATGGCTGCATATTTTGACAAACCATTGTTAAGTAAAGACTTAATTGGGATAAAAAACAATATATGTGTACATAAATTTAGGAAGATGAAGTGTTTAGCTTGCAAAAAGCCATTCACAGATTTGATCCAACCTCAAAATGTTGACCAGCAAAATTAGTGTTTGATGGAACACAGGCCATCCTTTTAGCTGTGGGTTTTTAAACTGTGGTTTTAAAGGTTGGTTGGCTGCTTGGTTTGGGGACAATCGGGGGTAATGGTTGGGAATCTGACTTTTGTTGGTTACATTGAACTAACTGGTGGTTGGTGAACTCCCCACCTAATAGCTAAACTTAGCAACTAGAGTGGGTGAAGCCACTCCAAACCAGCCCACGTTTATGGACATTCCTTCTAATAAACACCCTGCCTGCATGTCTATCCCCAGCCTTGTGAGTATGATCATCCATTCTCTCAATTCTGGCCACCATTTGAATTATTTGTAGGGAATAAAAGGCAAAGTCCTTTTTAGTAAGTGATTATTTCCAGTAAATTACTTGAAGACTATGTTTAAATATTAACAGAAAAAATACTGTGACCTTACACATTATCATCGAGAAGACCCATTTCTGTGGCACTCTGTAGGATTTCTATAGGCCTTTACCTCACCCCCACCCCCTAATTATTTACAAGGCACAGAGCACCAGATTAGGAGCTCTTTAGCCTGGCATTTGCTTTTCTAAGAACAATCCTGTGTGCTTGGTAACGTCAGTACCATGGAATTGTAAAGAGCAGGCCTTCCAATTAAACCTCACCACACAAACAATAAACAAGACCTTTGCATTTAAGTGTGAACTGCTATTTTATATCTGGCAAAACAAAAGTCCTTTCCTTTAGAAAAATAAGCCTATCTGTCCTGAAAAAAGCCTCACACACAATGTTGTAGTTAATGACAGACTTGTCTCAAGTCTGTAAATGACCAAAAAATGTTAGTTGAAATCCTGAGCTTGAGGTGTATGTTCTACATTTAGAAAGGACATAAAGATGCTTCTGCAGCTCTGCACTTTGGTACTGTATTCTATTTCAAATGGTTCCTTAGAAACCAGGGGCTGGTCTGCATAGAATGTCTGAACCCAGGGGAAATATTTTCGTCTGGCTTAAGTGCTCACAATTTGAAAAAATCCATATCAAGTACTGCAGTACACATTTAAATTTATTTAGTCAAGCTGCATTCTCCATTGAGCCCTAACATTTAAAAAATAGTTGCTAAGCTGGGATTTGGTGCATATCAGGAAGGAAAGAGGAAAAAGACATAAAACAGAAACCTTACCCAGCAGAGACCTTCTCCAACAGATACCAAGCAGTGTTTACTTGGAGATAACAGTACCCACACTCTCCTCCAGTTAGACTCATGCAATGATCTCAAAGTGTGGACTGCAACCAGCATCTGCATCTCTGGGAACTTGTTACAAATGCAAATTCTCAGTTCCCATCCCAGACTTACTAAATAAGAAGCTCTGGGGGTAGAGGACAACAATCTGAGTTTTAACAACCCGTCTAGGTGATTCTGTGCCCACTCAAATTTGAGGATCATTCGACTAAGGGGATTAAACAGCCTTTCACATGTTCTAGATAATAGGAAGATGGCACATCCCAAGAATTTGGAACTTTGAGATCTGATCCCAATCATGTCACTACCTCTTTTCTTGGCCCTGAAAACATCAAACCATCTATGTTTACATTTCCTAAACAACGCAAAAGTGATGGGTGCTCGCAGGTGGAGCAATGCTTAGTGTTGTAAGAGAAGAGTGCACGATGGTTTGAAAGTGAGCACGCAAATATGAGCCAGGAAAGCCCAGTGCCATTCATATTCAACAATTTTTTTTTTCTTTCCTTTCAAAGCAACAGCAGTAGTGGATTCAGGACCCAGAGCATGTAGTCATTTGTAACACATTTGGAATGACTGTGAGAAATGAGAAGCAACATACAGCAAATTAATAAGGAAAAGATTATTCCATCTGGGGAGCTGGGCTCTGCATATGCCAACACAGCCCATTCTCTGTGAAAGAGCGTTTTATAGGTCACAAATTAAATCAGCATCCTGAATTAATCAGATATTAACATCCAGCTGAGGAAATCTAGGTTCATACCTCCAGAATGACCAGATTATACATTCAAAGGGCTTCCCCAGACTTTGTGGCAAAGCTTTTCCATATTGTAGGAACTGGTTTCTGAAAATGAGGACCTCAACATAGCTATTCCCATCTCTGTGTGTATGCGTATGTGTGTGTGCACACTCCTGCACATTTTACACTGCAAATTGCATTAGAAGATTTTTCTGTTTCTGGGATGGACAGGAGGGTGTCCAATCCATTAGGCAATATGGAAGCCTGAATTCTAACAAGCCTACCTTGGAGAGCCAGGTATCTTGGTAGTTCAATTGTTAGGTTGGCCAACCCTTTCCAGTATCTGAGCCTCCATGCCCTCTGTCAGAGGAAGAGGCTGAACTTGGGGGAATCTCCCAAGAGGATGGTCTTGGAGGTAAATTTCAGTTTTAAGACTACAATTTCATTCTTCCTACTTTATTATTTGCCATTAAAAGAGATTAAAGAGGTTTCTGAAGCACTTAAAGGCTGGGATGCATTCTGAGATAATTCACTGTGCATCGCCTGCCTCCCTCCATAGTTGGTGTCCTTATTTCTTGGCACTTGCCACAAGATTAAAAGCAGGAGGCACCTCGAGTTAGTGTGGTGGTTGGGGAGGATGTGACCCAAGGAATGTTTCTACTTCATATGCAACTATAAAATTATTACCAACTATCTGACAAGCAGGCAGAAAATACCTTGGGGAAGGTGCCCAAATATTCTTCAAGATGCAAACTTTCTACCGGGCTCTAACCTTACTTTCAAAGCCAGGCAATGCATTTACCTTTGTTTTATGTCACTCATTCAACTGTATGACATGGTGCCTGGCAAGGAGAGATTCCTTGTGTTTTGCCAAGTTGCAGAGTCAGGAAACTCTGAATGAAACTGCTGAATTAGCATCCTGTAGAGTCACTGTTTATAGAGCTCTCTGAATGAAATGGGTTTGCATCTCTGTTCTTTGGGGCTTTATAAATTCACCAAGGATGTACAGCTCCCAGCCTGCTTCACCACCACCCCCGAGCACTCTGGATAATTCCTCCTCTTGAGAGGATGGCCTTGAGAACAAAAGTGTCTCATAACAAATCACAGCAACACCACATTCAGCAGCAGATTTCCTCAAAGGAACAGCAGATATTTCAGAATGGTAAAGAGGTCATTCTGAGTGGAGCTTTAGCTAGCTTAGGAGACAAACCTCACTGGCATGCCAGGGTTTGAAACTCCTCATTTCAGCAATCCAACTTTGGTTTATTCCTGGCCTTGAGTCCTTTTTGCCTGAATCTCTGAGAAATCTATGTTTTTGTTCAATCCACCTCTGCTCCCACTTCATGCCCTACTTCCCTTCCTGATGACCTCAGAGCTCTGCTTCCTCTGGGATCCAATGTCTCACCTCTCAGGGGGCACATAATACAGTGAAGAGTGGAGTCTGAATCCCAACTCTGCTACAAGAGCTGTGTGACTGTAGGCAAGTCACTTAACTTCTCTGTGCCTCCATTTCCTCACCTGCAAAGGACAGGTAAAAATATTCCTGCTTACCTCATGGGATTTTGTGATAATTAAATTAGGTAATACATATAAAGCACTTAGGAAAGTTATGGACCCATGAAAAAGCCTCAGAAAGTGTTTACGAACTCTTGGTAGTCACTCTGCTGACTGGTAATAAGCTGGGCTCATCTAGTACACACTTCAGAGACTTTTTTCTTATATTCAGAATCCTGGAAGAGATCACATCTCATCTGTGCCATTAGCATGCAGGATCACTTTGTCTTTTCTGGAAGACTCAGAGAGATAACTCTTGTTTACCCACTAGCAATAATATTGCTTGGCAGTTAAGCTGTGGCCACTACATACACTCAGGCAAATGGAAGAGATATACTACAACAAACGGTGTTTTTCTAGACCGTACATTCCAAATGAAGCCCGTTATCCCTAAGTGTCTATCCCAGCTGAATGGCAATGACTGAAGCCAGGATGCAATAGATGAACTCATGTAGTCTGAAAGAAACAAGGGGCTACAGTCACATTTCTAAAAATAGACATGGCACATCAGGAAAATCCTGCCTTAACCTCTGCCCCATGTTCTTGACATACATTTAACCCATTGCACAATTATAGTGACTAGTACTTACTATAAGCAGGCAGTGTTCAACGCATCTTATGCAGATTTTCTCACTGCACAACAATCCATAAACTAGGTGGTAGTTTTAGTACTCCCATTTTAGAGATGAAAAAACTAAGGCACAGATAATCCAATTAAGTTGGCAAAGGCTGCAATACTTGTGAGTAACAGGGCAGCCTGAATCTGGAGCCACTCTTAAACCACTGCAAAATTTAAAAGTGTAAAGGGCATTGAGTACAGAAGGAAAAAAAAAAAAAAAAAAGGTGGTGGTACGGGGGAGGGGAGTGGAATAGCTAGTTGCATGTCCAAGGGATTTGGCTTCCATCAGAGAGAGAGACCACTAGTTGTGCTTAGAATTTTTAGCTTTCAAAAGAGTACTGGATTGCGCTTTTAAGGGTTACCATGCAAATAGTCTCTCATTGCATGGGGGCCTTTCCAAAAGTGGATACAACCCTGCTCTGTGCTGAAAAACCTGATCGTAGGGTTTCTAGAACTTCATGCCAGCTGTTTCCAATACTTGGATATGGGGCAGTTGTCCCCTTTAACCTCATGGCCAATCTGAAGAGCTTCCTGTGAATTGCTGGGATTGGGAAGATAGGCAGAGTGTGTGGAACCACTTGCAAAACTCAGGAATGCCCAATCCTCTCTAGGTCAATACTTTATAGTTATTTTGTGTTTGAGATTGGTGGAGAAGAGAAAGGACAATGACTCAGGCCTGCTGGGTCTGCAATAGCCCTGGCCACCAGCGCCAGCCTTCTCGCCCCCATTCCTCCATGTATAGCAGACATCACTTGTAAGTCCTTGCTGCACCTCAGCCTCAGAAGTCATCTCAAGGTCATGCTCCACTGCCAGTTGAATTGAATTGAACCAAAAGATGAACTCAGTTTGCTATCTTGGCTTCCCCAGTTTCTTAAGAACAGGTCCCATTGGTGATGGGGTAGATAAGGTAGTAAAGTCAAGGTACTGAGGACTGGATGTGCCCCTCAGGTTGAGCAGAAGTTAGATGCGAAAGGGTGAAGAATGTTCTATAATGAGTATAAAGAGTTCTATCCATGGGCTTCAGACAGATGATCCATATGCAAAGAATCCAAGTAAAGGGTAAGATTACCCTAGGAATTGGTTGAACACAAGGACAAGTGTTTGGCAATAGGCAATACTATTACATCCCTATTTTGTACCAGATGCCATGCTAAATGCTTTGCATGCTATCTAAAATACTCATCAATCACGAGATAGATGTAATTTGAGAGACAAGAGAACTGACAACACAGTAGCCTAAATAACTTGCCCAAGGTCACACAGTTAATAGATGATATAGTCAGGTTTGAAGCCACATCTATATAATCCCAAGGCCTCAAATTTTAACCACCAGGCTGTGGCTCTCAATCTTGACCTGTACATTTGAATCACATAGGGAATTTTAAAAATATGTCTATACCCAGATGAGTTAAATCAGAATCTCTGGGAGTGGGGCCCAGGAATCTGTATTTCTTAAAGATCTTTCCAGTGGTTTTATTGACCAGCCAGGGTAGAAGTGCTGCCCCAGATTCTTCTTCCTCCAGGTAAATAGGAGTCAGAGGTATCAGAGATTTCTACCCAAGGGACTCAGAGCCCTAACCTGGTTCCAAATTTGGGTGTGGGATTCTAATGACTGGGAATTAACCAGACAGGACCCTAGTTCTATAGGAAATTTAGTAGGACCCTAGCTATAGAAACAAGAAAAATGATTATAGATAGTAAAATCAACATTCAGAGTCAGAATGGACCCACCAGAAAGCTCAATCTAACACTGAGCTCCTGAACAAGGCTTCTTAAATTTATTAAGATTCCCTGTGATTAGAAACAGGAGAGGCACTAATGGCTGCAGGAGGGCTGAGTCTACAGATGAGGATCTCTCATCTACAGATGAGGATCAACTGACCCAGTGCTGAGGCAAAGAGAGCTCTATGGTCTTCTCACAGGCAGGTCGTCACCTGTCCCACCTCCAAGCAACCTGCTTTGAGCCAACAACGTGTTTCCACACATTTCACACTGCTTGGCTCATTCTGATGGACTCAAAAGGCTTTACTAAGTTGAAGCAATGAGAAAAAACAACAATCCATGTTGACTGGAGTGTTTTCTCTGTTTTCAGAAGTGACTGTTAGATTAGTGTTTGGCTTTATCTTCTGCATCTTCTAATAATTTTATCTCCTTCCCATCCCTACCTCAAACTTGCAAGCAGTGAGTCTTGCTTGACAGTAGGAAAAAACACCTCCGAGTCTCACTGCCCCTTCCTGGAGGGCTTGTTTTAGAAGCAATGCAGGACATGCCCAGCTTAGCCAGGCCACGGGGCTAATCAAATTTGGCAGATGCTCTGCGTCAGCAGGCACCAGGGTGCTAATGCCCCGGGTCAGCTGGTGAGAGGGTAAGTGGGCAAATGCCTGGCTTCTTCCCCGTGTTTTCAGGACAGGAATCTGAGTCCCAGTAATCACTAGCCTATGGGACCAGAGGTTATTTTGGGCCTTCTTTTATCCAATGGAAAGTTAGGGGTGTGACATCTGAAACTGCCAAGGAGCATCCGGTTTCACCCTTATCCAGGACATGTCCCTAGAGGAAATGGAAGCAATGTCAAGGAGACCAAAATGCGGGTGTCAGAACTTCCCTTTGTTTTTATTTCTGTGCCATTTGTTTTCATCCATTCCTTTCACTTTCAGCTCACCTTTCCACTAGTCTGGTTCAGGTCTTCATTGTGTCTTGCCCGGGCTATCACAGCAGCCTTCCAACCATCTCTCTACCTCCAATCTCTCTACCCCCACCCACTTCCAATCGATCCTCCCATGATAGCAGAATGATCTCTCTGAAGGTTCAATGAAAATAATGAATGTGAAAACACTTCGTAATACATTACACAAATAGCAACACCCACCTATACACAAACGTACCAACGTGGCAGGAGAGACAGAAATACAGTCTTTACTCACTGTTGACTATGCAGGTGTAAAGGTCAGTGCACTGCAAGGAAATGAAATAGACTGAGAGGAATGTTTTTGGGAAATAATGGTCTAAGTTGGCACACACAGTACTGGAACCCTCAAATGAGTCCTCAAAAAGGCCTTCAAGGTGGCCTTGTCCGCTTGGTAATTGTATATCACTGTGATAAACCTGATGAGAGATGTAAGATGTACATCTAATTATGCCCATTTTTCAGGGAACTGAGGCTGAGAGAGGGAGTAATTTGCAGAAGATCACTCAGTGAGCATATGGCAGAACTAGAATATAAATTCAAAGAATATATGCTTTTCGAGTGTGCCATATTGATACAGATACATTAATGTGGGTGGATGGATGGATGGATGGATGGATAGATGAATGGATGAATAGAGCATATGATTTCCCCCCTTTAACATATCACACAGCTCTCCATTGCTGACAGAGTACCAATTGGTGATATTGACATTATGGCTTTATAGGACGTAGCTTTATTTTCCTACTTTAATGTCCAGACAACTTCCAACACACTTGAGAGTGCACTCCAACCCTACTTCTCCCTATTTCCTAAATGTATCTTGCATTCTACCTCTTCTGCACCTTTGTCCATTTCCTGTCTCCCTCTCTGATTATAAAATCCCTACCCAACCATAATCCATAATAAGGCTGCCAGAAAAAACATCAAACCAAATGAATAATTGTTTAATATAAGTATGTGCAAATACTCCATGGAACATATTTATAGTAAAAAATGATTTGTATTCATTTAAATTCAAATTTCACCGGGTGTCCTGCAATTTTAATTGTAAAAATCTAGCAAACCCACACATCAGGCAGTTGTCCCATGTGCACCCTCTGGTTTTCTTCTGCCATCTCAAGGTGGGATTTAGCACTTCTTTGAATTTTTCATACACAATTCACTCTCATTAAATAATGAGCAATGTTTATTTTATGGAAGACTTCTTAATAAATGTGAAAATGAAGTTTACATTCCATAATTGACATTTTATTTTTAACAGTTCTTATTAAAAATGGCCTTATGGCTGGGCATGGTGGCTCAGGCCTGTAATCTCAACACTTCGGCAGGCTGAAGCAAAATGATTGCTTGAGACCAGCCTGGGCAATACAGCGAGACCCTGTCTCTACAAAAAAATTTTTTTTTAATTAGCTGGGTGTAGTGGCACGTGCCTGTAATCCCAGTACTCAGGAGGCTGAAGCGAGAGGGTCACTTGAGCCCACAAGTGTGAGGCTGCAGTGAGCTATGATCATGCCATTACTCTCCAGCTTGGGTGACAGATTGAGACCCCATCTCTAAAAGTCATTAAGTGTCCTTTTGACCATTTCCCTACATAGCATTTCGTGCTGATCACCTACTCTCACTCTCTGCACAGAAGCTTTCACTTTTCAGACCCAGGCACTAGTCCACGGCTTGTTTGTATACCATGGTAGACTTGTCAAAGCAAATTTTCCATTAGGCAAGTTACTCTCTACAAATGAATTTTCTATGAATATAAAAAATGTTTCTATATGTTTAGAATCTTCAAGGTTCAATTGCATGAAGGCTTTAGCATTTTCTTGGGAAAAATAATTGCTCCCTTACTAAGCCACAGTTACTTGTATAAACTCTTCTAGAGCAGAGGACACTCATTCACCTACGTACCCACTGCAGTTCACCTAGCCATGTACCAGAAAGCACTAAACAAGTGTCTATTAAATTGAATGAATGCAGTGTAAGACCACATTGTAAATGTACTTAGCCCTAAATGGCTACAACATTGTTTGCAGCAGCCAAGGAATGGATCCCAGCAGTCAGGGAAAGCTACTTGATAGTCTAATTGAGTAATTCTCCACAGTAGTTGCACATTAGGCATCTGGGGAGATTTTTAAAAATCGTGATCTGTACACCCCATCCCACATCAGGTATATCAGAATCTCTGGGGGTGAAGCTCAGGCATCAACATTATTTTCAAAGCTCCCAGGTGATTTTACCAGGCAGAAAAGGTTAAAAATGAACAGTTGCTGGAGAGTTGGACTAATATTATTCTCTGGGTCTAATCCATGACAGAGGGGAGAGACCAAGACCATCAGAGGGAGAGATACGGATTTCTTTTTTGCTTTTCCCTGTTGTAGATGTTTTAGAGTTTACACTGTTCTTTCACATGCATGCACACCCGCCACATCCCACCCCCACCACAGAGTCTGGCCACTGAGCCTTGTGCTGTGTGTTCACTTTGAGAGTGTGAAGAACAAAATGGCTACAGCCATGCTATGTAAATATGCAATCTTAGTTTTGGCTTGGTTGAGTGTTGCTTCCCCAGGTTCCCAACTCCACTTTTACTGTTTTAGGTTCTGGTTTCACCAAGAATTCAGTGGCTGTGGTACTTCCTGGGTATGAGAAAATAAAGAACTTGTAAAGCGGAATTAGCCAGCTTTCCACACCCCCACCTTCACCACACACCAACCTGCACTGACAGTCAGAGGAAAACCAAGGGAATTGTTTCCTCCTGGTTTGGACACATTCCACTTGAAGCTCCTCCAGGCATTGTGAAGCAGAATTCCTTTCAGTATATGTGACTGTAAAGGGATGAATTTTTTAACTGGAGACTTTGAAAATAAGGATGAGCATGTACAGAGTGAAAGCATGGGCCTCAAGTCAGCAGATTGGAATCCCTGACCTTGCTGTGTACGTCTCCAGCCACATAAGCTAAGCAGGTCACCCCTCACTTCTTTCAGCTTTGGTCTTCTCCTCTGCAAAAGAAGTTTCGAGACTGGGTAATTTACAAAGAATGGAAATTTATTTCTGACTGTTCTGGAGGCTGGAAGGTCCAAGATCATGGCACCAGCAGGTTCAGCTGTCTTGTGAGGGCTGCTCTCTGTTTACAAGATGGCACCTTGATGCTGCATTTTTCAGATGGGAGGACACTATGTTCTCACATAGAAGAAGGGATGGGAGAGTGAGAACGAGCCAAACTCCTTCCATCAAGCCCTTTCACAGTGACATTAGTCTGTTTACCTAAACATGTCCCAAAAAGGCCCACCTCCCAACACTGTTGCACCGGGGATTCTTTTCAACACATGATTTTTGCAGGGACCATTTAGACCACAGCCAGGAGGATGCTGAATTTCAGGACCTTAAGGTTCCCTCCAGCTCTAAATACTTCATAGATTCTAAGTCCTGCAGCAGTACATGAGAAGTCTATTGAGACTCCCTAAACCATTCTCAAGAAAGTAAAGGCCCAGAGCCCTGCTTACACATGTGCTCAGATGGTACACTGAAATGAGCACTAGATAGGAGCCAGAAAACAAGTGCAAGTCCCATTTCTGCCTTGAACTCACTCTGTGTTTTTGAAAAAGTCATGTTCTTTCTCTGAGCCTTCATTGTCTCAGCTGTAAGACGAATGTTAGAATAGATCATCTCTACTGTTCCTTTCAACTCTGCCATTCTAGGGATGTTGGATGTCCTAGTGGCTGAGGGTTCATGTTACAATAAATATGAAATTGAAACATAAAACAGCACTCAAAACATGAAGGAGAAATTGGGATTAAGAAACGAGAAAATACCTATTGTCTAAGAGAGAGAAGTGAACCAAACACAAATGCAAGCAGACGGAAGGAAGGGAGAGGGGGAGGGAGGGAGGGAAATAATTCACAAATAAAATTTAAATTCTAGATCTGTTTTATCTAACCGATGAAAAATATCTATAATTGCATTTTAACTTAAATATAAAAATTATATTACATTTCAGAAAGAATGCTTCAACTCTTCAAATGAACAAGTATGTTGTTTGCAAAATTAACTTTTTTTTTCTGTAAACTTATGTGGCTTTTTCTGAAGAGAACTAACTAGGTTAATAAGACCATATTCTGTCAATTCTTACTGACAAATAATCACCATGTCTCAAAGTCTTAGGTCTTATTTTTTCCTTTTCCCATTTGGTCTTCTTTTTTTTTTTTTTTTTTTTTTTTTCCATTTAGTCTTTTAAAAAGCTATTTAAAGACCTTCAATTTTAGATGCACACTCTTTGGCTTGGTACTTGAAGCCCCTTGTGATCTGACTTCATCTAGGGAGGGTTGCAGGCCTCACCTTTCTCTGCTCTCCTGTACATATGCCAGGGTCCACTTTTATTGAACCAGCTACTGCCTGTTTCCAAACTATACCTCACCCCTCTCATCCCTGGTTTTTTGTTTGTCCTTTCTCACTCCTGCTTCTGCACAAATAAATCATTCAAGACTCAAATTCCACTTCTTCCTTAAAACTTCCTCTGATTTTCTAAGCTGGAAACAATTTCCCACAGGCCCTGTTGTGAAATCCCCATCCACATTATTTCTATGTCTCTAGTGGCACTTAGTGTTTTCCGTCCTGCAATAAGGCTTCTAGAATACGACCTTCTGGAGAGCAAGGCTTGTGTCTGAGGACAGCACACGGAACAGTGTTTACGGGGCCAGGCCTGGCTGTCGGACAGACCTGGGCTTGACTCTTGGCTTTGTTGCTGGTTGCAGGGTGACCTAAGCAGGCTACTTGACCTCTTAACTTCGGTTTACTCCTCTATAAAATGTGGATGGTACCTACTTCATAGGCTTAGAATGAAACCCAGGGAGATAACAAATGTAAAATAACTGTTACTATAGCACTTATTATATGTCGGACCCTGAAAGCACCTGACATTTGTTGTTTTTTTTTTTCACTGTTAAAATAACTTTAATTTATCTTGCATTTTATAGAAGTCTATGAACGATTTTTAAAAAGCACCTGTTTACCCCATATTATGTTTCTCTGACAGTTGTTGAAGTAGGCAATGAGTATGTCAACAGCTTGAGCATCAGCGTCTTGCAAAGATTTCAGACTAACCAACCACTCACCAAAGAACTTGGCAGCTTTTTTTAATCTTGTTTTTAATACAACGGTATATCGACTCTGATGGCAAACCTGTCCAGCCACATCTCCATAACACACTTTGCAAAATCAGTGATTAGCAAATTAGTTAGCTTTGGTAAGGAGCTTGATCGTTATAAAATTCACAACTTCACAGAAACTATTAATATTAAGTAAGCCACACTTTATACATGAAGAACCTGACTCGCAAAGAGCTTAAGGGTCTTGCTCAAAATTAATCATTCTGTTAGTAAGTAGCCAGTCTGGTTCCATAATCCATGGTCTTGTCCACTGTGCTATATTGATTCTATTCTCTGATTGTTATTTATTTATTTATTCATTCATTCATTTATTGAGATGGAGTCTCACTCTGTTGCCCAGACTGGAGTGCAATGGTACGATCTTGGCTCATTGCAATCTCTGCCTCCCGGATTCAAGCGTTTCTCATGCCTCAGTCTCCTGAGTAGCTGGGATTGCAGGTGTGCGCCATCATGCCCACTTAATTTTTGCATTTTCAGTAGTAATAGGGTTTCACCATGTTGGCCAAGCCGGTGTCGAACTCCTGACCTCCAGTGATCCACCCTGCTCAGCATCTCAAAGTGTTGGAATTACAGGCATGAGCCACCGTATGCATCCTGATTGTTATTTATTTTTATCTGTGAGTAATTCACGTTTATTTTCTTATAGAACCTAGCACACCATTGGCATGAAGTAGATGCTCAAGAAATAATTACTTGAAGTGTCTCGAAGAAATTCACCTAGTTAGATGCATTTGTGCTGTTGTAAGATTAGCCACTTGAATGACATGTTTGTAGGGAGCCAACAAACAACTGGTGAGCCTGGGGGGCTCTTCTGGTTTCCCTCCTTGGGCTCATTTCTATAACCTCCTTAAGTGAGTGAGCCTAAGATACATTGCTCTAGCCCTGGAAAGAAAAGATTTCATTTTAAAAATTGTTTTTCTAAGGAAATGTCAACAATACTAAACACACCCACATATTTCAGAGAACGAATCATGACAGAAAAAAGATTACTATTTTGCTGTATGACCTTAGGCAAGTCATTTGGTGTCCCTTAGACTTAGTCTCCTCATCTGTACAATGGCAGGGCTGAACATAATAATCTTTAAGCTCCAACCTTTAGTGATTCCATGTTGTTGTATGTTTTTTTCTTCTTTTGATATCTCAAGATATGTCTTAAGGCACACAGGATGCAGAAATGTAGAAATTTGATTTATATAGGCTGTATTTGTACAATGCAAAGAACAAAACCGAAATAAAAGCATTTTTGCTCATAGAGTTATTTCCACAACTACTCACAAATTTGCACAGTATTAGTAGTAATAGCACCTCCTGTAAATTTAAAATACTTTTGCATTTATACAGGCTTTTAGAGATTTTTCAAATCCTTTCACTCCATTGTTAAGAGGTCCCCAGACTGTTGAAAAGCATCCCAACAAAAACATGAAAGACAGATGCATAGAAAGCTTGAATGTTATCTGTACATCTAGTGTTTATTAAACACCCATTATTTCTAAGTTCTGTAAAGAAACTTGAAAGACACACCCTAGACTCAAAACTCCTGCCACTTAAAAAGACATGCAAACATATGCAGTTACAAATTAAGAGTATGAAAATACTGTGCAAACAATGGCCTTCCCGAAACCGCTTCTGCAAAATTATAACTAAGGAAATTATGACAGTGAAAGGTATTAGACCTAACCAACTCCATCTTGCTTCTAACCTCTAAACTGTCCTTCTCCATTCCTGGGCGTAGGCTGAACTAACCTTGGGAAGGAACTTACTTTATAGTTTAAATAATAGCCCTTCCCCAAAACTAAACTGTTCTTGTAAAATGAATGAAAGGCCACCAGCCACCAAGTTAGAATGGGAGGGGCTGGAATTCTAGATATTACCAGCCATTATTCCGGAGGTCATAAGATTTGCAGCTTCCCCAATTACTCTTAAAGGTAACATCACTATTTTGAATCTAAGATGGGCCTTTTGAGATGTCTTTTCAGGTTTTTGTATTTCTACCAACTGGATGGTCCCACCTGGACCTGCCAACCAGTTCTGTGGCCTCCACCCAGGAACTGACTCAGCATAAGAGAACAACTTTGACGCCCTATGATTTCATCCCTGAGCCAACCAATCAGCACTCCTGATTCACCAGCCTGCTACCCACCAAATTACCCTAAAAACTCTGGTCCCCGAGTTTTTGGGGAGACTGATTTGAGTAATAATAAAACTCCAGTCTCCTGCCCAGCTGGATCTGGGTGAATTACTCTTTCTCTATTGCAATTCCCTTTCCTTGATAAATCAGCTCTGTCTAAGCAGTGGGCAAGGTGAACCCTTTGGGTGGTTACAAATTTAGAGGCTCATCCAGGATTGCCCTTGTGGCTACCTACCCATGGTTCAGTAGCCCCCTCCAGCAATGGATCCAGAGGCCAGCTCAAGCAGCCACCTAGTTCACCTGGACTGGGAGCTGACTCTGGTACTCACTCCACTGATGGGGCACTCCCGACCCAATGGGCATGGATTTAATTGCAATAGAGAAATAGTCCTAGGGAGACATCCCATAACTAGAGCCCTATCACAGGGTGTCTGTCTATAGCCCTACTGCAGGTTGTCTGGGTTGGTGAGTATCCTAGGTGCTGCCACCGTCTCCTTCCTTTTCCCAACTAGTTCTGTAGCTCCATTGTGAGGTGTCTGTAGCTACACCATGGGGTGTCTGTCTTGGTTTGGCTCCTGGGGGGGTCTCAGTTGGCTCTCCCTAACTAGTAGAAAGAGTCTTGGTTCAGGACAATTCTCAGTCAAGAAGATTTCAGGGAGATTTCTCAAACAGAGAATAGGAGGATAGTTTGGAAGAGAGACTCTGGAATTCTTGGTTAGGAGTCTTGACTTGGAAAGCCTTCTGTCTGTCTTGTCTATATGCGTGTATTTGTATATGTGGAGGGGACCTCTGAAGGAATTGCTGATGGAAGTCCAGCAGGCCTAACTCAGAGAACTCTCATTATCTCTCTAGTCACATTCAGTGAGTCCTGAAAGAAGTTTAACAGCCCTGGATCGGGGTGACTGCTCTTCATCTTGCCCAGAGACCACCCATTGAATTCCTGGATGGAGGTCACCATTCCCCACTTTATGTAGATGAAAGACAACAGGAACCAACGGGAAAAAGTTTGAGCCTTGCCAGGTCGATGTTGGGTGCTGAATAAGGTGACCAGTGTCTGTTGCATTATGTGTATTTTGCTTCCACTGGAATGGAAAATGTTGATTTGGTTCCCCATGCAGCCCATCAGTCAGCATCTCACAACATTGAGAAGCCTTTGCCTATGGTTCCATAAAACAGAAAAGGATCATTTTCTTTTGTAATGGGGCTTGGTCCCCCACAGCTATGGCACAGTGAACAGGGCCATCAAACGCTGCTCCATTCTTCTAGAAGCTGCAGAGAAAGGGGACCCAGAAACCTGATATGCTGGCACAAAGGGTAGGAATTCTTACCAGAAAAGTGTCTGGCCTCTCTCTCTCTCTCTCTCTCTCTCTCTCTGTCTCTCCGCATTGTGTGTGTGTGTGTGTGTGTGAATGTGTGTGTGAGTTGTGTGCGTGTGTGTGTGTGTGTGTAGGGGGGCAGTGGTAAGCGATAAATGTCACTGTGTGTGTCCTCTGCAAAGGTTTGATGAATAGTAAAAAAGGATTTGTGAGACTAGTCTTAGGCTGTGGCAAATCTGGTGTACTTTGTGCTAAGAATTTGTCTTTCTGTAATGGAGAGAAGGGTGTCACAGAATAGAACATGAGTTTAGGACCCCTATAATCCTGCTTTTCAAGCCAACCTGGTAGGCTAATCAGTTATAAACTTTGCTGTGGGCCCCTGAAACCAATACCAGATGAAGTTTCTGTCTTGTTTTGTGTCTTTAAGAGCTTAACCTTGTGACTATGTAGAGGTACTTTATCTTGGTCCCCACCATCCAGGGGACAGGAATTTGGGGGTTCATATCACAGCCCTAAAAATTATCTTGAGCTGTTGAAAGGCTTTTCAAGCTTGAAATCAGCCGCTCTAGACTTCTCTGGGGAAGAGCAGTAGAAACTGCTCAATGCTATGTAGCTCTGTAGCTAAGGTTTTATCTCTTGACAATGGTGGCCCGGGTTCAATTCTTGGCTTTCAGAATGATTCCTTTCTGGTTTGTTATTTGTGTAACTTTGCCATTTATTGAGGGTTTTTTTGTTTTTGTTTTTGTTTTTCACACCATAGATAGCTTCTGATTTCCTGTCTTGAATTTTCCTTTCACTGAACTACCTTTGGGGATATTCTAAAACTTGTTTAAAAAAAAAAATGCTTACCATCTCCTTAAAACACCTTTTGTATCCATGGTTAAGTTATAACCTTAATTAAAACTTACTAATTTCATGTGGGCTGTTATCTGGGGCCAGAAATATTGGCTGTCCTGACTAGAGTCTGGTAATAAGAGATTTGAAAGAGATTTTCTTTAAACAAAAGAGCTCTATAGTTAAAATTTGCTTAATTAAACATGAATATCCAAGCTATATATATTTAAAACACCTTTATCTTTTTTCTGTTTGCTCTGCATTAAGTACTCTTTCTCTATTGCAATTCCTCTGTCTTGATAAATTGGCTCTGTCTAGGCAGTGGGTAATGTGAACCCACTGGGTGGTTACATTTCCAAAACATTCTGAGAACCAGGCTATAGGACAAAAAGTCATTCTAGAATTTTTCTGCCTTAATAAGAATTGAGAGAGGAGAAAGAAAGAAACCAGTCAGGCAGGCAGTTAGGATGGGTCCTGGATTGAATTCTTAGAAACTTCTTAGAAACAAAAGAACAGCCTCCAGGCACAGATAAGGGAACTTGCACTGGGGACCTTGCCTAAGACATGCCCACAGCCGCACAGATAAGAAAGGCTACACAGGTGATTTGCCCAGACATGCCAGCAGTGGAAAATTTCATCCCCTGACACATGCATAATAAGGGCAACAAAGCAATATGGGTAACTCAAGCTAAGGGCCCACATGCGCCTTAGGAGGATGGGGTGGAGCTACCAGAAACACATGCCTTATGCAAATTAGATGCCCAGACCTCATCAGTTTCCTGTAAAAGCCTTTGTATTCAACTGTGAAAAATGGCAACTCACTTCCAGGTTGCCTCTCTGCAGCAGAGAGCTTTCTTCATTCACTTATTAAACTTTCACTCCAACCTCACCCTTTGTGTCCACACTCCTTAATTCTCTTGGTCTTGGGTGATACCTCACAAGGAAAGACTACTACGTTGTGGTGCATTGGTGAGTCTGTAACAGAATCCTTTCCAAATGTATGGTGTCTTTGAATTTTCAGAACATTTGACATGCATTTATTAATTTAATGCTTAGAACAGACCACCACCAATAATAACAATTCCACATCTTATTTTTCAGATGGGAAAACTATGATTAAGAATGATAAAAAGGCTTGCCTTAGGTCAGACAATTAATACAAAGCTGAAGCAAGATTCAAATACAAGTCTTCTGACTTCAAATCCTACCTTCTTGCCCCTTTTTAAACTATTTGTCTGATATTGGCAATTCATGGCAATAAGAGGATGGGTGAAGGGCTCTGGAGGTTTTGGTTACAGTCAGGGAGCATTAGAAAGAACAAGTGTGCTTAGATGAGGCAGGAAAGCCCAGGTACATGATTGAAAAGAATAATTTGCCTAAGTTGCCTAGTTTAAAATCATTTTTAATTTGAAAGGTATTTTTTTATTATTATACTTTAAGTTCTAGGGTACATGTGGATGAAAGGTATTTTTATCTTCATTTACAGATGAGGAAACTAAGATTCAGAATGATTATTCAAAAATCACATAGCTAGTGGCAACCAGGTTTGAAACCAGGTATGTCTGTCTCTAAATATAGTGATAAAAAGCGTGCATTTTGGTTTGAACTCTGTTCTCCACATAGATTTTGGTCCAGCCAGCCCCCTAACCCTGGTGTCCTCATGTGAAATGAGGCTAATAAAAATAACCAATGGTAAGATCTTCTTGTATGTAATAGGTGAGATAATTCCTGTGATGCACTCAATATAGTATCTGTTACATAGGAAATGCTTAATAAATATTAGTTACTACGATTTTTTGTTAGGGTTGAGTGCGGTGGCTCATGCTTGTAATCCCAGCACTGTGGGAAGCTGATGGGGGGGATCACTTGAGGCCAAGAGTTCGAGACCAGCCTGGCCAACATGGCAAAACCCCATCTCTATTAAAAATGCAGAAATTAGCTGGCGTGGTGGTATGCACCTGTAATCCCAGATGCTCAGGATGCTGAGGCATGAGAATCACTTGAACCCAGGAGGCAGAGATTGCAGTGAGCTGAGGTCACAGTACTGCACTCCAGCCTGGGTAACAGAGTGAGACAAGAGAAAGGAGAGGAAAGGAAAGGAAAGGGGGAAGGGGGAAGGGGGAAGGGGGAAGGGGAGGGAAGGAAGAAGAAAGAGAGAGAGAGAAAGAAAGAAAGGGAAGGAAGGGAAGGAAGGGAAGGAAAGGAAGGAAAGGAAGGAAAGGAAAGAAAGAAAGGAGGGAGGGAGAAAGGAAAGGAAAGGAAGAAAGGAGGGAGGGAGACAGGGAGGAAAGGAAGGAAAGGAAAGGAAAGGAAAGGAAAGGAAAGGAAAGGAAAGGAAAGGAAAGGAAAGGAAAGGAAAGGGAGGGGAAAGGAAGGGGAAGGGGAAGGGGAAGGAAAGGACACTATTATTAGGCTTCATTGCTTCTCTTGAGTATCGCCCCTCTACTCCTCAGTGCCTTTCCAGAAAGGTACAAGCAAATGTGAGAAAATGGGAAAAAAATATGGTCAAGTAGAATGGATGTGTATTTGGCTGTCCAGCTCACTGTAACCTCTCTGGTCTATCTTTGATCCTTAGACACAGACTTGGTGGATGCAACACAGTTGATTGAATCAGAGGTGAACACTGACCTAAACAGAAACAATCAGGCTCTTCCTCTTGGGAATTTAAAATTGGGATTAGAAAAGTCTTGCATATTTCTGGAACTATTATATGTAAACCTGAAAAGAATGGGATGGTCATATGCCGCCTTGTGAACTGATAGGCAAAGGTAGACAGTCTGCATGGAGAGAGAGAGGATGAAACCAGCCGACAGAGGAAGGCAGGAACCAGAGAAAGTTCACTGCCTCAATCCCTTCTTCCCAAGACCTAGCCATAATCCTTTTCTTGGATTCTACTTCCATTTCCTCCCTGTGGCTTAAGCTGGCTCAAGGAGTCCCACCTATTGCAGTAGTGTCTGTAGCCTTATAACCGTGCTACTCAGCTCACATCATGCAAGAATCTAAATTTCAAAATCTCCTTTGAGTCACAGGCTTGCTTCTTTAGGAAAGAAGACAAGGAAGCTGCATACCCAAGCACCCAGAGGAACACTTAAGCCAATCTGTGTCTGGGTTGAGGCTGTATGATAAAACTATTTCAGATGATTTGGGCTTTAAGGACACAAGATTATATAAAACACTGCCACCTAAGATTTCAGGGGTTCTGGCCAGCTGTGTGGCTCCTGTCTGTAATCTCAGCACTTTCTGAGGCCAAGGCAGATGGATCGCTTGAGCCCAGGAGTTCAAGACCAGCCTGGATAATATGACAAAAGCCCACCTCTACATAATATACACAAAATGAGCTGCACATGGTGGCATGCGTCTGTAGTGCCAGCTACTGAGGAGGCTAAGGTGGGAGGACCACTTGAGCCCCAGAGATTGAGGCTGCAGTGAGCCAAGAGTGTGCCGCTTCACTCTGGTGTGGGTGAGAGAGTGAGACCTTACCTTAAAAAAAAAAAAAAAAAAAAAAAAAAAAGCCAAAAAAACAGATTTCAAGGGTTCCAATTTGACTCTGAGCCACCAAGCCATATCCATCACTTAGAGCCAGTCATGCCCAATGCAGGCAAGATAGCAAGGGTTGCACAGGGTGTAAAGAACTCCCTGGGAGAAAACTCAGCCTAAGGGAAGAGGGTACAAGGCAGATAGTCTTGGTGCAAAAGAAAAGCCTTAGTCATCAAAGGGAAGAAGCAAACCCTAGCTCAGTATTATATTTCCCAGCCCAGTTCCCCATGGCATCTCCTCTGAATCCTGTGGAGCAATGCAAGGATATATAGAGGCAGAGAGATGTTGTGACAAAAACCAACCAAGCTAAGACTCCGTAAGACATGGCACTACCAGCAGTTTGGTAGCTATGTGAAACATAGACCATGAGAAAGAAATATTAATTCTACCCACCACTGCATGCAACCCCACATGACCTTAAACACCTCTTAGCAGTGGTGTCTGGTGGGAGACCGTGGTACCCAGCAAAAAATAGCTCACAGGGAGCTTTGAAAAACCAAGGTAGAAGCCATGTAGAAACCCAGAGGACACAGTGTCTGATACACATGCAGTAACCCCTGTGGGTTCTTGGAAATAATTGGGAAAGGGAAGATTTAAAAAAAAAAAAATACCAGAAGTACTGCAAGATCAATTAAGGGTGGTGGGAGGTGGGAGCAGTTAAGCACAGGTTAGAAATGGCAATAACTCATGGGATATAAATATACACTTGGGCAACCATAAAGATTGGGGCCAGATGACCTGAAAGAATTTAATGAGGCTGAAAAATCAGGCCAGTGATGTGAAGTACAGATGGCTGCTGAATTGCCGAACTGAGAGTCATAGAACCTCTTTTCCCTTAATGCAAATGGTAACCTCAGTGATACACAAAGAAGTTTCTCCTATCCTGTTTGAATATCACTGTACACATTCTCATTAGAGACTCAGGGAACAGAGAGGATGCCAGCCAGCATCAGAGATAAACAAGACTCCTCTTGAATTTTCTTAGTATCAAGAATAGTGACTGATATAACATTAACTCTTTAATACCTGACAGGGCATTGGGTGCCCCGGGTATGCAGAACTGTGAGGGCATCCTATTCATAAAAGGGAAGCAGATTCTGGGAGAGGCCACTGTGGCCAAGTGGGATTTTGTGGTCACACGACTTGGAGTCAAAGAGACCAAACCTCAAATTCTGGTTGTACCATTTACCAACACCATGCGACTTTGAGCAGCTTAATTCGCTTCTCAGGTCTCCAATTTCTCTTTCTGCAAAACTGGATGTTTTGCATGATATGTAAGGGAAATAGTTATCTGAAGCACCTTTTACTTTTCCTGTTATTAACTATGTTAGGCTGTAAGTCTTATAACTCTATTGTTATTTTCCTTCCCGTTCCTTCTGTCAAAACTCAAATGCCCAGGGAACAAGACAGGTAACCTAAGGAAGCAAGGGGTCAGGTGGGGACTGGGGCATACAGGACTGCACCTGGCTGACCTGAAGAGGCTTCCCTAGATCCAGCCTACTCTTGTCCATAGAAATGCTAGCCCAGGATTATCAGGTGTGATTTTTCAAGACAAGCCAGAAATCTGGAGTTTCATGTGAAGTCTCCCATTTTAAATGTTGCACCTGATTCAAATTTTTAACAAACACATTAAAAGGCAAATCCATAATAGGCTTCAATCAAGCCATGGCAGCTGGCTTGCATCTTCTGGCTCCGTTTTGAGGAAGGAGATAACCATTAGATCCCATCCTCAACCTCTCATCAGAAACCAGCTCAAACTTTCCAAGGCATTGCTGCCTCCGCCCAACAGAGAAGGTCATAATGAAGGAGAAAGAAAGACATGACTCAGGGATGGTTTCTATGGCTCTCTAACAGGGCTCCTTATTATCCACATTGGACCAAGGGCTCTTATGTTCCACCTGCAGTTTCCAGAAGTCCCAGGGCATGACACCTCCTCAGTTCCCATCTTCCCACACTAGGACTCAGACGCTATGAGGCTGACATCCCCCCATGCATGAGATTTCATGTTCTAGGATGTGTTCTAACCTCCTGATTCTCCTTTGGGTGGCCGCACTGCTCCAGGAAGAACTGGGCAACAGAGATATCCTTTCTGCAAAACCAAGGAATTGTATTTACAAAGCTTGTTGGAGGATTGGTTGATTTTGACATCATCTCTCAGGTTGCTGAAGCTCAAATGAAAAACAAATTATCTTGAGAATCAGGTAAAGGAGGAAATGTCACAGAGAGAGACAGCCACAAACAAATGCAGATGGAGGTCCCTCGCGAGAAACACTGGCGGCAGAGGAAGTCAGCACATTATAAGAAGGTCATGGCCTTGGTGGATTAAAAGGCTATCAAATTCACAAAGAACATGATGATAGTTAAACTCTAGTCCAGCAGAGAGGGAGTGCTCTTCAAAGGGTTTTTTCTTCAAAAATCGGACAACTTTAAAATTTTCTATGGCTAGCATTGCAAGCAGAGTGAAAGGAGAAAACTCACATGTATTAAACACCTACTGTATTCCATGTGTGATGATGTATATATATTCTTTAGCTATGAGACATGGCACAAGTTACTTAATCACACTGAAACTCAATTTGCAGCTGTAAAATAAGAATCTATAGTACTTGCCTTGTAGGCTAATTTTAGAAAATAAGACTAAAGTATGGGAAAACCCTTGGTACCGTGCCTGGAAATATTAAGTATTCAGTAGACCATTGCTGTCATTATCTTCTTATCTTAATAATTCCTCACAACAGCCTAGAAGTATTATGTGTATTTCATGATGAAAAGTTAAATGCAGAGAACTTGCTTGTCCAAATTGTTTGCCCAAATTCTTCTGGCTATTAACTCAAGGAAACTGGATTCAAATCTGGATTTGCTCTTTTATACATATATCAAATATATATACATATTTGATAATTTTTTTCTGGTTTAGTGATACTAGCAAGCCTCTGTTCTAAAATATTCTAACCTGAATTATTTTTCTTTTCAAGCAAAATTAAATGAGGCAATGTTTAATATCTGACTAAACCCTCCCAAGGCTCATGGTTCATCATCAATGCCGTCTTCTCCACCATCTCCAACAGCTTCACCCACCTGATGTCCAGGGCCAGACCCTGTACTGCTAGTGTCCCCTCTGCCATGGATCTTGGTTTTGGGGTATCCATTCCAGGCCAGCTCACTGTCATCTAATGCAGGATAACCTCTTGGCTGGGTGTACATCTCTGTGCCAGGTTCCTACTTCTCATTCTTTTGCTACTGTCACTCCATTCCTCAACTGTGTCCCCTATTGCCCATTTTGTTGGTTCCTCCATCCTGACATCTGATTTGGCATCTCTGTCTTGACCTTCCAACATGGTATCAGACTAGTTCTTCTGTCCCTTCCCACTCCTAGGACCTACCAGTCTGCCCTGCTCATCCTTGATCGGGTTGAGACGGATACCCTGCGAGACGCAACAGAATCAGGTCCTGGGATTGTGTTAGCAGAATGACGGGAGTATGAGATCCACCACATGGCGAGGAACTCCAGGAACCTGCTTTCTTCTTGAAGAGCAACTGAGAACTATTCCCAAGTTATCCTTCACTTTGATCTCTAAACCATACATTTGTCAATTTTAATACTAGAGTCTAGCATTTATTTAATCATTTATTTAATAATAGCCAACTTTGTGAAAGAAAGGCAGATAAAATGAAAAAAAAATCTCAGTATTAAGACTCACAACCTGATTTCAGAAATACTAAGCAGTGGTTTGTATGTGCGCGTGTGTGTGTGTGTGTGTGTGTGTGTGTGTTTTAAGGAAGCACTATTGGCAATGTATGTGTTAGGATAAAGGAAGTGTATTATTACTAGAGTTTGATGAAATTTACGTTTTACTCAGGGTGAATCTTAAAGCAAAAGGTTTATTTATGAGTGAATGAAAGCAAAGTCTCTGTTTATTACTCATTCACAGAATGGCAGGTTAGGTCCTGCAAGAATTGCAGAGGACACAGACTTGAGTAAGCCACAGTGATGCCTTCCTGGACTCACTGTCCATAGGAGAAGATAAACTTGCATATGGAAAATGTCATCATCATGTGTTAAGAAGGGGCCTGAGCCCTTAACCCAGCCTAGAGTCCCAGGGATGCTTTCTTCAAGGCACTACCACTTTAAGTAGCTATTGAAGGATAATAAAAAATATGACATTTACTGAAGACGTATTAAGTGGTAGGCACTTCCATAAGTGCTTTCCACTATTACCATTTGATCCTAACAACTGTTTAATGAGATGAGAATGACCACTATGCCTATTTCCAGATAAGGAAACTGAGGCACAGAGCACTTAAGTAACATGCCTAAAGTCACTCAGCTAGGAAGTAGCAGAGGCAGGACACAAACCTAGGAAGTCTGAGGATTTGAAATTGATCAGAAAGGGAAAGGAGGGAAGACAACCTGAGCAAAGACACAGAAGAGTAAAGCAAGGCTGGTGTGAGGGGAACTGTGAGAGTTACACAGTAGACACTGTGGCCATGCCCACATTCCAGAACACTCTTTTTGCACTCTTGACCTGAAGGCTTTTCCCTAAACCAAGGCAAGCTGCTCAGCCTTTGCATGGCAGGCTAGATGTGCTGATAATTAGCACATTAGCACATTAGGGTGTGCTGATGGAATTTCATGTATAAACACCCCAGCACCCTTGATCTAAAGGCAGATAACTCTGAAGCATGGGTTTTATGCTTTTTCTCAGCATTGCCCTTCAGGATTAAGCCCAGTGACAGCTGACTTGATAACATACCTTATATCAGCCACCTCCCTTACTGGTCTTTCCTGCACTTTCCAAATATAAACCTCTTAAACTTGAACCCTTGTCCCTGGGTCAGCTTTTGGAGGAACACAAGCTAATACAAATATATTATACTGTTCCAAAAATATAAAGTAGGAAACTGAAGAGGCATTGCAAAGTCAATATAGCCCAAAGTCTGTCATCAATCCACAGACAGACACTTGTTACCTGCCAAGGACATTGTATGTTTATGAATGCAGAGGACATATGATAATATGTATGATATCACTTCAGGAAGTCTTTAGGAGATCGTCTGTCTGTCCCATCTCCATTTTACATGATCTACCTGAGACCTCAAGTGGGACATGGTTTGTCCAGGGTCTCTTAGCTGGTTAGTTGTAAAGCCCAGATTATTGTTTCCTATACACTAATAGTGAGAGTCCTATTCACTGAGGCAAACTAGAAAGATGTTTAGAATAATCTTTGCACCAACTCCACCAACTTTTTCAAATGCATGAAGACTAAGATCTTGAGAAATGCATTTTCAGGCTCTTTCTCTAAAACCAGCATGTGCTAACCAACCCACCAGAGTTGGCCGGGGCCCACAGTGCAGAGAAACAGAGAACTATGCTCCTGTTTGCAAATAAACCTGAGTATTGATTCACTAGCCACTTGGTCAACCTCGTCAGTTCACTTCTAGAAAGTGATGATAGAAAAATAACACAGAGATGTACATGTATGTGCACAGTACAGCATTGTGTGAAAGAGCAAAACAATGGAAACCACCTGAGTACCCATGAGTGGAGCAGTAACCAATGTTACAAATAAAATAAGGACACTCTAGGAAGATACCCACATTATACTATGTGAAAAAAAAAAACAGCAAGCTGTAACTACATATATATATAGTACAATCCCCTTTTTGCTTAAAAAAGAAAAGCTTATGTGTAGAGATTTTTGCTTTATAAGCACAAGAACATTCGGGAAAGAGACTTAGCAAACGGTCAACAGTTTGTGGTGGTATAATTTTTGGAATATTAACTTGTGTTTGTCCTCCCAGTGTTTCTTCCCCTCCTCCCTTGTAAGCAGATGGTCAGGGCTTTTTTGTGGCCTCTTGCCACAAGGGAGATGTTTGTCATAGGGCCAGAAGCCAAAGTTGTCTGCAAGACACTTCCGATTCTGGTCCCGAATTTTGTAAAACCTAAACCCATTGAGGAGATTATGCTTGGTGTCCTAGAGGAACTGGAGAGAGAAGGGAAGGTGTTTGGAGTGTAAATGGAATCTTAGTCTGAGTTCTGGAGCACTCTGATGAGGAGGAAGACCCTAGGGAGGCTGGGCTAGGGATCTGGGAATTCCAAAGTCTCACCAAAGATTCTCCTGGTTTTAAAAGCAGCAGCAGAGGAGCCAGAACCAGAAGAGACCTTGTAGTCTGAGACCATGGACACCTCAGCAGTAAATACTGTAGAGTAAGTTCAATGGCTGAAGAGATCTTATTAGGGTTTGGTGCTACACAAAACCCTGAGACCCTTGCCCATCCCTGAGGGTGACAATATCTGAGACCAAATTCCTAAGTACCTAATAGGATAAAGAGAGTTGCTATAGGCTTAGAATTAATTTTATGTAAAAAGCAAAGTGCCATTTTTTTTTCTTTTGCACATCTGAGTTTGTGGAATAAGATTCATATTTACTACAAGTAATGGAATTGGAGATTCAGAGGGGAGAAAGTCACTTATCACATTAATGTAATTTTCTGATGGTAGGAATATGGAGAGTTTTAGGTTTTCCCCTTTTTTTCCACCTCCTCTCCCCTCAGTATTTTAAAAATAACATTGTGTGGGGTTTTTTTGTTTGATTGTTTTTTGTGTTTCAAACAGGGTCTCACTCCTGCCCATGCAGGCTAGAGTGCAGTAGTGCAATCTTGGCTCACTGCAGCCTTGACTTCCTGAGCTCAGGTGATTTTCCCACCTCAGCCTCCCGAGTAGCTGGGACTCCAGGTGTGTGCCACCATGCCTGGCTAAATTTTTGTATTTTTATTAGAGACAGGGTCTCGCCATGTTGCCCAGACTGGTCTCAAACTCCTGGGCCTGCCTACCTCAGCTTCCCAAAGTGCTAGAATTATAGGCATGTGCCACCATACCCGGCCTAATAACATTGTTTTTAATGTTCATTAAGTCATCCCACCCTCTCAGTCTTGTGGAAGCCTCTCAAGAGGGACAGAATCAGTTGCAAAAGTACCATTTCTGACCCTGAGACATGGATATTGTTTATTCATTTAAATATCACCTGAAAAACCCACTCATTCAAATGGTCTGTGATGCTTGCATAAACAGGAATGCTTACCTTCCTCGGTCCTGAATTTTTGGTTCTCTTAGACTCTTTGAAATTCTCCTTTCTCAGAAAGGGGCTCTCTTTCTATTTCCCCTCAAAGTTGTGACTTGACCCTCATATCCCTTTCTTCTCCAGGACTCCTTGATAAGATTCTTTTAAAATTTCTATGGAGGGCATCCCTTTTAGGAAGAGCAAATGCCTTTGGGGATGGATATGAAAGACAGAAGATATGGTGACAGCTGGGGGCAGCTGCACAGTCTGAAGTGGACTCTGTTGTAGAGTACTATAGAAAAGATGACTCAGTGTTTTAAAAAATGCAATAATTCTAAGCCCCCTGCATGGAAAAAAAAGAAGAGGTTCTTTTCTACACATCAGTTCTTGGGTCCTACCAATCCATCCAGTCTTAGTACCCACCGCTCTCTAACACACAGTCTCCCAACTCTCAGGCTCTCTCCCTCCATTCTCTCCCTCAAAGGCAGAGACCCCATCTCCTTCGTCTTTGTACAAGCTGCTTCCTCTTCCTGATGGACCACCTGCACTGCACTTCTCATAGCCTAGTCCTATTTATCTCTCCATGATTCGACTTCCTCCTGGGTACAGTCACCTTCTCTGAATCCAGATGTTACATATACACATGTGGACTAGTCAAGAGGGAGAGGAGAGAGAGGAGATTTTAGAGAATTGGCTTATTCAGTTGTGGGGGCCAGCCAGTCCAAAATCTGTAGGGAAAGCTGGCGGTCTGAAAATTCAGATGAGTTGATGTTTCAGTCAGTGTTGAGTCCCCAATCTGCAGGTCAGGCCAGGCTGGAAATTCTAGTAGGGTTTCTATGCTGCAGTTTTGAGACCAATTTCTTTTTTCTTCAGGAAATCTTAGTCTTTGCTTCTAAGGCCTTCACTTGATTGAACTAGGCCCACCCACAATATATAAAGTAATTGGCTGTACTCAAAATTTACTGACTTAAATCAGTAACAGAGAACAGAGTAACAGGATAAGCTTAGGCAGAGACATATTGATTGAAAGTCTTTATATCTGCACAGTTCCTGTGACTGTGAACTTAACCATCCAGGGATAGAAAATGTGGATTTCTCATTCTTTCTGCTACAGCCTCTAGGATTCTTGATGTAGGAATGGCATTTTCACTGGGGGTGAGTTCAACAAGGGGACAGGAAGTAATTCTCTGCTAAGCCCGGAGTTATCAACTGTCATAAAGTGCCCATAGGAGTAGATTGTTAAAAGTTGTGATTGAAATGAAATTCATGATTTTTCTCTGGATTTCTTTAAGCCATGCTAAACATAACGGCTTAAATGGTTGGTCAAATGCTAATTTGACCAATGGCTGGTCAAATAGTTGAGGAAATGCTAACTGGGTCATCCTCTCTCCTCTCTACACCCCTGCCTTGAGAAACGACAGCAGACAGACACCACACACACACAAGCATGCACGCACGCGCGCGCGCGCACACACACACACACACACACAGATATGAATGAATCTTTGTCCCAGTTAACTGAAGGCTGACCAATGAACTTAAACTCAAGTCTGACGTATTAATCTTAGAATATACCTTCATGGAAGCTCCTGAGGATCTGAGTCAGAGAAAAGAAGGATGCCAAAAGGGGAAGCAAAAGGGACAAACATATCTGTCTCACAGTTTTGCCTCTGCCGGCCTCTAGAGTTAACCACAATAAATAGCACTTAAAAAAGGGTCCCCACTGCAGTTGACAGTGACCATAAGACATAGCCCTGCTTATAGATAGAATATCTCTGGTATGGTAGGGTTGAAACATCTCTTGGTTGTTGTTGATTTTTTCCCTGAAACCTGTCATCTCCGAGACGAATGGTATATGTAATATTTTAATATTTAATATAAAACACATATAAGTAGTACTTCATCTGCCTGTATCATGTTCCTAGAAGTATATTTAGAATTTTAAGCTGTTCCAACTATTATACATTTTGCCAAATTTTAGTCATTGAGGGAGTTGTGTTTAAACATCTGTTGACTGCAGATGTTAAGTAGTGTGAAACATTCTTTTAAGATGCCAAAATGCAATTAAAATCATAATATTTTTCCTAGTAACAAATCATGCTAATCAGTGAAAATTTAGAAAGATAAAACTCAATGAACACTGAATGGTAATAATTCTCTAAATAATCAGCTGTGGCTCACAGCAGGGGAGAACTAACTTTTAACTAAATTATGTTAAATCAATGCCAATTTTCTCAGCTCTTGAAAAGCGTTCTCTTTTTTCCTTCAAGCCAGGCAATGGTCAGGTGGAGAAAACCTAAGGAAGAGCATCTTTTTGGTTCAAAGGATGAAAAAAATTGGGTAACACACTTTCCTTACATCTAGCTGGGCCATTGAACCAGAATATGCCAGTGTTTAAAACACTGAAATGCCAGCTCTTTTTTTTTTTTTTTTTTTTTTTTGAGACGGAGTCTCGCTCTGTCGCCCAGGCTGGAGTGCAGTGGCCGGATCTCAGCTCACTGCAAGCTCCGCCTCCCGGGTTCACGCCATTCTCCTGCCTCAGCCTCCTGAGTAGCTGGGACTACAGGCGCCCACCACCTCGCCCGGCTAATTTTTGTATTTTTTAGTAGAGACGGGGTTTCATCGTGTTAGCCAGCATGGTCTTGATGTCCTGACCTCGTGATCCGCCCATCTCAGCCTCCCAAAGTGCTGGGATTACAGGCTTCAGCCACCGCGCCCAGCCTACCAGCTCTTCTCTTAAAGGACAACATGGAAGTGTCTGATTTCTGCCTGGGTTGAGGATTCAGAAGATGTGTGGAACACAGCCTGGACATGCCCCAACCTGGTTGGTGAATTCCACCGCAAGTAGTGGAAGAAACACACCTACAACATGAGCAGAGAAGATTTTTCTTCTGTATTTTCCAGGACTTGAAGCTGCTTTGTTTTTTGGTTGTTGGGTGGGGAAGGAGGAACAATAGTGTAGCTTCCAGAAGAGAGAAGAGAGTTATTTCTTGAGTGTGAATTAAGCAGTACCAAGAGACCTCAAACTAGCTCTCTCTCCTGATAGAAATTTTACTGTTAAGAGTTTTTCTTTAGGTTTAAAACCTTGAAAGCTCCATAATGCTCCTGAGTAGAACAATAAAGCCATTAGTAGTCAATGGCTTTCTTTAATATTTTTCCTCCATTTCAATTTTAGTTCTAATTTTATCTGACTTCTAAAAACACGTTTCATATTCTCATGAGGACTGGGCCCATATGTGTAAATGGTTCAAACATCTTAATTTGTTGACTGAACTAGTCTAAATAGTCAAATTTTTTTTCAGGCAAAAGTGAATTTCATCAAATTCGTTAACCTACCATTTCTTTAATTCATCATTGATTGATTATCTGTTATGTGCCAACCCCTGTACAAGTTCCTAGGGCAACAGAGGTGAAAATCCATAATCTCTGTTTCCAGGACTCTATCAGTTTGATAGGGACACAGGCACATAAGCAGACAATCATAATGCAGTGGTAGTAGGGATATGCCACGCTCATCCAGGCAGTGTATTGATGACCATGTCCTTGAGTTACTAAGTACATTGAAAAAGGTGTAACAAGAGATGCTAAATTAGCAGGTAGTACTTATATGAAGTTCTACTGTGTCTACTCCTGTGCCAGGTGTTTGGGTTGGGAATGGGTATTGGGTAAGAGGAGATAGAAGTTGGAAAGGCAGAAAACACCAACTCAGCTGATATGGTTGGGATGTTTGTCTCCTTTAAATCTCATGTTGAAATGTAATCCCGTGTTAGAGATAGAGCCTAGTGAAAGGTATTGGATGAGGGGAGTGGATCCTTCATGAATGGCTTAGTGCCATCCCCTTGGTGATGAGTGAGTTCTCACTCTGTTAGTTTACACAAGATCTGGTTACTTAAAAGGGTGTGGTACCTCCCCCTCTCTCTTACTCCCTCTCACCATGTGACATGTTGGCTCCCCTTCCCCTCCATCATGACTGTAAGCTTCCTGAAGCCCTTTCCAAAAGCAGAAACCGGCACCATGCTTCATGTAGTCTGCAGAACCATGAGCCAATTCAACCTCTTTCCTTCATAAAGTACACAGCTTCAGATATTTCTTTGTAACAAAGCAAAAATTGACTAACACATTACCCATTAAAGAGTTTACAATTTACTTAAAGGAAATAAGATGGAAGTGTAGGGAGTTATTAGAAAGCAAGACAACCTACAAATCTGTAAAGTATAAGCATCAAATTTTGTGGACAAAGAGTATGATGTAGGTACTGAGAAAAGAAAAATTGGGATATAGGGTGGAACAGTCTCAGAAAAGTCCTCCCAAAGGTTACAGGTAAGAGAAAGACATGGAAGGACTGGTCCAACTTACATTGGTAGAAGCAGAGGACCTAGGCCTAAGTTGTTTTTTTGTTGTTGTTTTTGTTTTTGTTTTTTTGAAACAAAGTCTCTCTCTTGTGCCCCAGGCTGGAGTGCAATTGCGTGATCTTGGCTCACTGCAACCTCTGCCTCCTGGGTTCAAGCGATTCTCCTGCCTCAGCCTCCCAAGTAGCTGGGATTATAGGCGCCTGCCACTACGCCCAGCTAATTTTTGTATTTTTAGTAGAGACGGGGTTTCACCATGTTGGCCAGGCTGCTCTTGAACTCCTGACATCAGGTGATCGGCCCACCTCGGCCTCCCAAAGTTCTGGGACAACAGGCGTGAGCCACCGTGAGTGGCCGGGCCTAGGTCTTCTAAGCAGCGGAAATGGCAGAGGCAAGTGTCCAGAGCTGGGGATAAGGGGATGTTATGTGCGTATCATAGGGATAGGGGCAAGGGACTTCACAATAAGACACCAACCAGTCTAAAGTTGAGTTTGTGTAGGATTTTGTACTCATCTATTATTGAGGGCCATGCACCGAACTACATACTGTGGATAAGGAATTAATAAATTCCTGCTATCTTGAAGTTTATAATCTAGTCCTAAAAAGAAATTTATCAGAGAGATTTCTCTGAGCCTTAGTGTGTTGGGGTCTATGCCTTTTCATTTTATCCTTCAAATACTGTCTACTCAATGAAAGTTACCTGGCCTGTTCAGCCAAAGTAATTTATAAAGGCAATAATAGCTAATATTATTAAGAGTCTCCTAGACCAGTATACTGTACTAAGTACTTTGCATGCCTTATTCATAATAAGTTAACGTCTTTACAAAGATTACATAGTGTAATCTTTACACCAAATTTGCAAGGGTGCACTACTATTATCCCCATTGTCTCTATGAGAAAGCGGAGGCTCTGCAAGGTTAAATGATTTCCCCAAGGTTCTTTTTAACTTTGTAGGGGAAGATGGAGGATGCTTAGAGAGTGGTATGATCAACATTGTGTGCCTCCTGATGTGGTACAATGTGCAGCACATAGCACCACTTTTGAAGTACTGCATGCTTGCCAAAAGAAAAATTGAACATAAACTTTCAAGTTTATTGAAAATGGAGGGTCCAGGAGTAGTGACTCATGTCTATAATCCCAGAACTTTGGGAGGCCAAGGCAGGCAGATCACTTGCGCCAGGAGTTCAAGAGCAGCCTAGCCAACATGGTGAAACCCTGTCTCTACTAAAAATACAAAAATTAGCTGGGCATGGTGGCTCATGCCTGTAATTCTAGATACTTGGGAGGCTGAGACAGAAACACTTGAGCCTGGGAGGTGGAGGCTGCAGTGAGGTGAGATCGCTCTATTGCACTTCAGTCTGGGCAATAGAGTGAGACTCTGTCTCAAAAAAAGAAAAAAAAAGTAAGAAAAGAAAATGGAGGGATAAAGGATTAAGATAAATGATACCACAAAGAAGTAAAAAGAAAAATTTAGAATTTTGGAGTGCAGGGACTGCAGGACAACTGACCGAATTTCTTCAACATGTCAAATATATGTGTGTTTGTGTGTGTTTATTCTATAAATACAATAAAAATATTTTTATATAAAAGTACATTATATATAAAAGAAAATTTGTTTGGATTGGATTAATGTAATGTTTACAGTTATGGTAATGGTTATGCTAATGTAATGTAATGCTGGGCCTTGTTTAGCTCCTGATTTGAACAAACTAATTTTTAAAAAGGCATTTTTTTAGTAAGTAGGAAAATTTGAATATTGGCTGGTTATTGGAGGCTACAAGGAAATCTTCTCAATTTTCTTTGGTGTGACCATGGTACTGTAGTTATGGGGAAAAAATGCTAATATTATTTAGAGATATGTACAAATGTGTTGGGAAGTGACATCAAATGTGGGATTTGCTTAAAAATATTTAGCAACAATAACTACAACAGAAAAGAATAAGTGATGCAAACATGACGAATGCTTGCTAACTGTTAAAGCTAGGTGATGACTATATAGAGTATCATTGTATTAGTCTCTCAATCTTCCTGTGTTTGAAATTGTTTTAAATAAAGATTCATTTAAAATGCATGGCTTAAAATAGCCAATGAGGCTGAAAACAGATTCTCTTGTACCACTGAGCCCAGTTCTTTGCACACAGTAGGTGTGTAATAGGTGCATCATGAATTACTAGAATTGGAGCATGGAAAACAGCTACAGGATGAATGAAAATCACCCTGTCCTCCTAAACATACAATCACAGCAGTGTGGGCTCCAGACAGAAAACCTCTCTTCTTTTTGGGTATGTTTATGCTGCATGTTCTTTTTTTTTTTTTTTTTTTTTTTTTGTGGAATCTTCTCATCTCTTTTGGCTTTCAAAGCTTCCTTTAATGTTAATCTTGATCAAAATTCAATAGATAAAATTTTAAATGTGAGGAGGTAGAAGGGCCTTTGCAGTGTGGTTCACCTAGTAAGTGTGACTTGCTTGACTATCGAGAGCTTTGAATACAAGCTGACATTGGCCTTGTCTCTGAAAATAGCAAACTGCAGCCACAACTTAAACACAGACATGATGAAATCAATGTTTTAAGGAGATCAGTTTCCAGCTTCTCTGTCCAACATACCTCCAAATCTGCCTTTCACAAAAGCATTTCTCTTGTACTAGGATATAGAACCACTTCCAAACCGTGACTGCAGAGGAATGAGGGCTCCCACAGGCTGAAAGACACTACCAGAACTAATCTATTGCTTTGAACATGACCAGGGTATTTTTCCATATCGAATCCATGAGGGATATAAAAAATGACGTCAGCAAATATTCTTCCGGAAACTGATTTATTAGACCAAATATGAAATTACTGGTGCTTTTCCAAGGGGAAACAAGATTGAAAGCTCCTGCCTATAGCCTGTTTATATTAAGACATTTGTGTCTCAATTCCAGAAGCTGGCAATTAAACTCCCAGAAATAAACTGGCACCAAGTCCCATGAATGAAATGACTATGAATCATTTCATTTTTGAAAATAAAACAAAGATGTGACTTAACAGGTGATGAGTTGGGTGGATGTGCAATATTTCCACAAACACTCAGCCATAATATGTGCTCATATTATTGGTATGATTCGGAACCTTTTAAACATTTCTATATCTGAGTCTTATGAGAGAGAAGAAACCCAGCATGTCTGTTTAAACAAGCTTAGCAAATTATTTTTGTGGAAGTCTGTCTTTCAGTGTTTCTGATGAGGTGATTTGTAGTTTTAGGGCATGGAATGTCTCACCATAGTCAGGACATCCTATTAGAAACAAGTGTCTGCTTGTGAATTGTCCCCTCACCTAAATGAGAAATGAGGAGAGGACCAGAATTAACAATCACTCTTTTTTTTTGTTTTTCTTGTCGCGATGGAGTCTCACTATGTCGTTCAGGCTGGTCTCAAACTCCTGGTCTCAAGCAATCCTTCCACCTCAGCCTCCCAACGTGCTGGAATTATGGGCATGAGCCACTGCGCCTAACAGTCCCTTCCTGACTCTCTTCTTTTACAAATCCAGAAGCCCATTTATCCATCACTTTGAGCATAGAAAGCTGTACTGTGATATACGCTAACCATTAGCCACATGTGACTATGTAACCTTAAATCAATTAAATCAAATTAAATTTAAAATTCAGGCTCTCAGTGCACTAATCACATTTCAAGTGTTCGACAGTCACATGTGGCTAGGGCTACCATATTGACCAGCCAAGATTTAGAACATTTTCATTGCTCCAGAGAAAAGTGGGCTATTGACATAGTCCCCATTTCTTCATTTTTTTGAAGTCAGAAGAGAAGTATTTGTCCTATATCTCTCATAGAAAGATATAATAGGATCAGTAAGATTATACCTGAAATTAGTTTCTCTAAAACTCATCCTGAAACTCTGTAGTCTCAGTTTAAACCATATAAAATTTTGACTCAATAAATCTTGAAATATTCAGTAAGAATGGCCAAACAAAAAATTTTGGAGTCTACTTGAATAGCTAATTGGATTTTTGATATTTGGTATAAAATAGCATTTAATTACATCTCATTTGAAATGAACAGAATGCATTATATGCATGTATATATTTGGAATACTGATTGGAAAAGGCCAGGCATGATGAAGACATGTTTGTGTAATACTTATCTTTTATCCTGTGTCTTGTCCTTAAGGAAAAGAAGACATCAAACAGGATCACAAAGTAGCAAATGGGAGTTTCTTGTTAAATGTTATGTGAATGACTCACTTGTTAGGCAAGTGAGATGATTAAGGACAGGAGAAGACAGCAAAAGAGCTGGAAGTAAAGTCACTTCCAAAGCTCTAGAGTTGGTAGTTCGTGTCTATTTCCAGGAAGACTTCTAAATCTAATGAAATGATTTGAATGCAATGCTTTATCCAAAAATAAAAGCAATGTTAGATTATGCAGCACCTGTCAGCCAGTGAAGATTAATGAAAAACAGCACTGCTGTGGAGAAAAAATATCCACCGTTATTTATCCAAAAAAGAATGGAGCATCCACCAGTACTAATCATTGTGTTAGGTGTTCAGAGTATGTTAAGAGAAATAAGCATTCAAGAGATAATAGAATGGATAATTAATTACAACTGAAATAAATATTGCAAAGGAAAAGTAAAGGGTCCCATAAAAGCACATAACAGGAGGACCAAAGCTTTTGAGAGTCAGAGGTTTTTCTAAAGAAATTACATTCAAGGAAACACCTAAAAGAGAAGTAGAGTTTGTGAAGAGGTGGAGAAAGAGCATTTTGGGTGGAGGACAAGTGTATGGAATTTCTAAAATAGGAAACAGCATTAGGCATTTGTTGTGTGGTAAGGCATAGCAAGCAAGAAAAAGGAGACTGTGACACAAGACTGGGAGGCAGGTGGACATCTGCTCATGTAGAATCTTATAGACCATGATCAGTCAATAAACTAATGAATGAAACATTCCTTGATATTAAATATTGCTAGTTTGTGTTTTTATGAACAGTTATAATTCACAGAAAAAGACATAAGTATGCAGAAGTATATGGTATAGAATGTTACTTAGTTATCCAAATCTATGAAAAGAAAGATTTCCAGATGGAAAGAGACAGTGTTTTCAAAGTTGTGGAGGTAAGAAAGAATATGGTGTTTTCTAGAAATAGTAAGGGGAAGGACAAGAGAAAAAGTTAAATTGTAGATGAGGCCAGATTGTCGAAAATTTCAAATGACAGGATAGGGTGAATGAATGTCACCTGTTATGCAGCCAGGACTCAGACAATTTTCAGTAAAGAAGGGGCAAAGTGAGAGCTGTTTTAGGATAATAGATCAAGTGGTGGTGAATGGTTAGGAAGAATAAAATTTAAATGGATATGAGAGTTTGGGTTTGATGTTGTGGCCAAAAGCAAGTTATGTTAGATTCTTAAAGTGGTCATAAAACCTTAATGAGGAAAATAATTCAGTAGGTAGGTGGAATAAAACTGTTGCAACAATGAAGGAAGAGTTAAGAGTGACAGTTGGGAGGGAGGGGGTACTGGGGGGTGGATATAAAAGCCAGTGAGAATGACTGGATTCCTAGCCTTCATTTTCCTCTTCCTCTACTAACAGCAGCCAAATTTCCCTTTGGAGACCTACTCACCCACCTCAGCTTCATGGTAATTAGTATTGAGTGATGAATTTGGTATTTAGTAGTTAGATATTTAGAAATTGGTTCAGGAATTTACAGGTGACCCTATTTGGGCAAATAAGAAACAGACATTTGCTGAGGTTTCTCTGGGAAAGAAGTTTCTTCATGGTTTCCCAGGAGCTATCAGGGGTGATGGTCTTTCTCCCTCTGAAGAGTGGAAGGTTAAGGATGTGAAGGCTGTAAGAGCTGCAGCTTTTTAATACAGGGATGAGGAAGCAGAACACGAATGAGCCTATCAAAGTGGGGAGAGTAGAGGGAAAGGGATCACAGAGAAACTGTTTCAATTCCCTGATGACACTGAGAACCTCTGACTCAACCTCTGCACTCCAGTTATAACTCAGTACATTTCCCTTTTTCATACAGGTCAGTTTGTGCAGAGTTTTCTGTAGCTTGATACCACTACGATTTAATGACACAGGGAGAATAGATTAAAATGAGTTAATCTTTAAAAATAGAAAACTGATGAGAAATTATTGCCAGGCAGGATTAACTTTGTCCCAACTATTTGATAATATGAGAATTGGCTTTATAATCAAAAGTAGAAGGAAGAAATAAAATGAAAAAGATTATCATCTATAAGTGATACAGCAGCACATGGTATTAAAACCAAAGATCTCAGGTCTGGCCATGTGCTGCTGCTTTCCCCCTTCCCCCGCGCCTCCCCCCACCCCACCGCCAGAGTTGTTGCTTGCAATAAAGAACCATGACTGAAAAATGCTCACTGAAAAGTGAAATCCAAAAATTTAAAGAAGAATATTTTAAACCACTGGGAATTGCTATTAACATTTAGGAATCTATCTTTCCAGCCATTTTTGTACATACGCAAATTTATTTTTAAAAGAATGGGATCCTGATGCTTACCCTGTATTACAATCTGAGTTTTTTACATAACAATTTATAATAGACATATTTCCATGTCAACCAATGAAGATTTATATTATCTTCTTACTAGCAGTTTCACATTTATGTCTTTATAAAGAATATCGGCAGAGTGGTAAAGGGAAGGGGTTTTAAAAGCCAAAGTGCATGCTCAGATATTGGCTCTGCCTCTTGTCTCTCAAATACTCTGTGGTTCCTCATTTCTGTTTCACAGCTTAAATGAAAAGTTACCTCTACAGTCCTGAACACAATGCCTGGCACAGGGAATGAGGGTTACTATCATCATTTTTTAAATTTCTAATATAGGGTATGCTGCAGGGGACAAAAGTGAGGAGATTTCATAAAAGATATGTATGAGGTACGGAGATAGAATAAAATTGGGCCCTATCTACACAATACACAGTACATGACAGAAAAAAAAATCAGTAAGATAAGTAACAAGAAATAACCAGAAATGACCATATGTTTTCATATAAAAATTACATTACTGATTTGAGGGTCAAATAATTTTTAGAGCATAATTGATATAAAATTTGAGTGATGAGATTATTAAAACAAATAAACTCATATGCCCCCCTATTTGATTTCTTCCCACTTTCTACAAATTAAAATGAACAGAAACATGAGTGGAGTTTATGGTCTTTATGAAAAAGTGATTTTCTCTGTGTCCTTAGGCAAAATGCCTTCAATTGACACAGGCTCCATCTGTACTCCAGGCAAAACTGCACGTTCTTCCTTTTTTAAATGTGTGTTTTTAAAATACCATTTGGCACCTACCCTACAAAGCTTAAAAATTAGATTTTGAAAAAAAAAAAAAAAACACCCAAAATGTTGCCTCTCATATAGAGGCAAGCAAATTGGATTCATGTAAATGATCCTTAAGAAATGTCTTTAAGTCTGTATTCCAACAATTGCATTTTTTAAAATACACATTGATTTGCTTTTAAAATTTAGCCTCCTCATTTTTTTCTCCTGTATTAGAAAAGAATCTGCATTATGTAAGTATATCTTGCATTGAGAAACTTAGTAAATAAAAACTCTTATTTGCATCGTAGAAAAATTAGGGAGTCATTATTTACCCTTTAAGATGATTTTCAAAAATAATTCAAAGTAAAATCCCTTTAAAGAGAACACTTGCCAGGGGAACTAAAAATATGATTTTAATTTAATACAACTTTTCTGAAACTCATCTACTATGTATAGTAACAAAACAATGAACATGAAAAAGTTGATTATATATCCTCCATTATTTTCCCAACAGGATATGTATTTCTGTAAATATTTTCAGCTAAAAGAGATGGAAGTATCTCTAGCATGGATAGCCCTGGTGATTCAAGAAGCTGACCGCATCCAGTGCAGACTGGTGAGACAGTAGTAATAGGGGTCAGTCTTGCTTTGGAATATTTTATTAGTGTATTAGTGTTCTTTTCCCTATCACATATTGAGTATTTACATTCTAAAACTTCCATTCTGTGAATTATTCTATAAATAGTGTTGTTTTGTGTTTACTGGATGGCTTTGAAAAAATAAAACAGGATCCCTACCACATCCTTTACTATATCAAAATTAAGTCTGTATGGATCAAAGATGTTAGTGTAAAAAAACGTTAGTCTCCAAAGGCACTGCCCAAATAAACAAAGCAACCCCCCCCAAAAACAAACAAACAAACAAACAAAAAGATACCATAGACTTCTATTTCAGCAACATGAAAGACTAGGTTTTTGGAGACTTCCTCATGGTTCAGAACATCTACAAATTTGAATTAAATTTTTAAAAAATTTAATGCATGAATGAGCTTTCAGGAGATTAAAGGGAATTCCCAAAGCCCTTGAGGCCAGAATCAACAATAAGGAGGAATAATCTAGTACTAAAATTCCTTACTCCTGGAAGCAAAAAGCCTTGGTTTTATTGGGGCAGACATGAGATGTGAGGGAATAAAGCAGAATGAGAAAGTAAAGCAGATTCTAGAATAAAGTTTCCCACAACCCAAAGGTTGACATCCTCATTAGATGATTAATGAACTTGCAATGAGAAGAAAGTCATGGCCTGTCTCAGACTTGAGACAGTTGGAGCTGGAAAGGAGGGAGTATGGGAGGAAGGATCTCTCACCAAATCCCTAAGCACAGGCTCCCATTTACACTAGTTAGGAGGATAAAATTAACATGACTTGTACCACCTGCCCTTTCCACCTCCCAAAAAAGCCTCTAGTTAAGATTTAAATGGAAATGATAAAATGTAGTTATTGGACTAAATAAAATTATATTTAAATAATGACTAACCATATGAGGGAAAATGAAATTGTATTTTCCTACCTTATACCATAGGCAAAATATCAATTATTGATGGTTGGAGGACCTCTGAGACAAACTTTTCAAAACTTTAGTAAAAAATAAATAAGTATATATTTTTAACCTTGATCTAGGAGAGAAGTTCTTAAACAAGGTATAAAATGTGCAAACCAAAAAGGAAAAGGTTGATAGATTTGATAATTAAAATTAAGAGCTGTTCATAAAAAGCAAAATATACAACATGGAAAATGGCAATCTCTACATGGAGACTATGATGAGCTTACAAGGGAGCCTTCCAACGACTACTATAGAGCCCTTTCTTCAGTTCAATATGGGTCTCTTAACCTGTATTCTTCAGACAGAGGCATTCATTTGGTTATAATGCCACTATGCTCAGGCTATCTTATCTTAAATATCACCATTAGAGTTGCTATAAATACAGCATAAATTAAATTTCTATGCAGCATGATATTGATCTAGTTTGACAATATCCTTTAGGGAATTATTTTACTTGTTCAATAAGAAATTGCTTATTCATTCATTCATACTAATTAGTAAACATTCATTAGGCATCTACTCTATGCCTAGCACTGCACTAACTCCTGTACATCCTCAAAAGAATCAGATCAGATTTTAAAAATGTATTCATTCTTTCAACAGCTATCGATTGAGCAACTACAATATACCAGGCACTGTTCTAAACATTGAAATACAGCAGGGAAAAAAAGGGAAGTGTTCCTGTCCTTATGGAGTTTACCCTCTAGTGATATCTATCAATATCACATTAACATTAACATCAAAAGCTCTCTACACCCACCCCTTAGATGTTGACTCAAGAATTCCAATCCCTTGCAAAAACTCCCCCACCATCAATGTATTTCTGGTGGCCGCCAAGGAGGTATCATTCATTCCCATAATTCAGGGCAGGCTGTCAGTCACCACCTGATTATGTCATTTAATTCTATGAGACATTCTATGTGGTCTTTAACTTTAAAATGTATCAGCATAGACAGCAGTTTGTCTGTGAGAGAGTGTTTGCATATGTATTTTAATCTACATCTTAGAGTAGTTAATTAACCTGGTTAATTGCCTTAATTAAAACCACCTTAGGATGGTCAATTAATATTCAAAGAATTCTAATCAGGAAAACACTCTCCCAAAATGACTAGCTTTTGCGAGACCCTATTAGAATATAGTATTCCAGAAACAGTTCCTACAGAACTACTTTATTCTTTAGCTATCATGATTTCTGGTCAACACCAAAGGTTTATTCATTAGTATAAAAATGTTAGAAAACATTTTTCATTGGTGAAATAAATAAAAGTGTTCCAGGCACTGCACTGTCTACAAGTATCATACAGACACTCCCCCTTTACTAAAATAGCCCAATTGCTTCAAAAAAGAATCCCTAGATTTAGGATTCTGAAGAGACGATGGTGTTACCTAGAACCTACTAGAAATTTAAGTTGAAACCTACCTCTAAAAATTGTCCTATTAACCAATAGAGAATTACAGAGAGCTGGGATTTTGTCACACTTACAGAATGATGACTGTTTTTGTGCCTACCTATCTGGAAGATTTTGAGAATTTGGCCTGAGACTTGCTTTCTGGCAAAGTAACACCTGGTAGAGAAATTTTGAGGAGGAAACTGATAGCCTTCTGCCTGCAATGATTATAACATCTACCATCTACCTACCATCTACCAAAAAGAACCCAATCATAATCCTCGAAGGATCTAGTATTTGTGAATGAGCAAACTGGCTTACGTCCATTTGACACAAGTAGGCATTATTATCCCATTTTAAAGAGGAGGAAACTAGTAAGATTTAGAGATGTTAAATCACTTCATCAGGTTTTCAAAATTAGTAAGTGAAGGAACTGAAATTTGAAAAGCAGATCTGTGCAATTCCATAACCTTTATTTCAAACCCTTAATCGTTATATAATTATGAAAGTCTGCCTCATTATTGGCCATCTGGCCATTTTTTACACTCTAGCCTTTGCAGGCAGAGATTGGCTCTCCATTCATGGGTGAGTTATAAGCACACTCATTGCAAGGTTTACCAACCAAGAATATATATTCATCCTATTAAACCACCTGTCCACAATACCACTCCCTCGACTTTGGGCACATTTCTCTGGCACATTTTGGAGTATACAGGTGGTTCTAGTTGACATGAAGGTCTTTTTTTAGCTGTATCTGCCTCAGGAAGGCAGATGCAGGGCATTCAGAAATCCTGCTACTTCCCTAAGACACTCTTCTCCAGAGGATTCTGAATGGAATCCTGTAGAGAGAAAACTATAGGTAGGGGTCAAGTTGCTAATCTTATTAAAATAGTCCAATTGTTTGAACTCAGATGCTTGACAGCATATGAAGATGCACTGATCAGTTTACAGACATGTAATCCAATCTAGATAATGTTCTGCCTAAAAAGGGACTGCTTATACCCACTCTGGCAGCAGCCCAGGCTGGGAGCTTTCCGGTTAGAGCAGCAAGATGCCCAAGCCAGTAGACTCTAGGACTTCATCGCTGCTGGGTAGGGTGACTGGCTTCTCCCCACATTTTGATATTCCATACATGTGCATAGGCATGCCAGGATGACATTGCCTTTCTGTTCATTCCAGCACTGCGCATCTGACTTTTGTTCTACTCAGCCCTTTATCCTTCCTCATCACCCATACAAATGGCCCCAAAGCTCCCCAACTGGTGCCTGCTGTTGAGCAGAAGGATCCATTCACTTTGGGATTAATAATGTCTTAGTCCATTTGGCTCTCATAACAAAATATTATAAACTGGGTACCATATAAGCAACAGAAATTTATTTCACACAGCTCTGGAGGCCGGGTGGTACAAGACCAAGGCAGATTTGGTGGTGTCTGGTGAGGGCCTACCTTCTGGCTCATCAACGGTGCCATCTTGCTGTGTTCTCACATGGCAAAAGGGTGACCAGAGTTATTAGCACCTTATAAGGGCACTAATTCCATCATGAGGGCCTTACGTTCATGACCTAACCAGTTTCCCACAGCTCCACCTCCTAATACCATCACCTTGGGGGTTAGGTTTCGATATATTAATTTTGAGGGGACACAAACATTCAGTCTATAGCAAACAGTAATAATAATAATAATAATAAAGCAATCATTTACTAAATATTTTCTCAGGGAGCAGCCTATATCCAATGACAACTGATATGAAGATGCAAAGACCAAGATTCTGTGATTCAATCTGGGACAACTCTGAGGGCCCTTCCCAGCAATCGAGCTCTCCATAGGACAGCAAGGCCTGAGTTAGAACTGCCTTATAGGTTAGCTTTTCCCTTTGCACAATGCAGCCTTCCTCATTTCCTTATAGCTGTATTTCCCAAGAGCACTTTCTAATAAACCTTCTGCATGCAGCTCTCCATCTCAAAGTCTGTTTCCATAGAACTCAATCTAAGGTAGAACACATCTTTTCAAAGGACAGATCCATTGTGAACTTTAGCAAGTAGGATCCCTCTGTGTATCACAGGGGCTCAGGGAGCCATGGAGGCTTCAAGAGGTGGGACAGCTATGAGACTGAGGCTCTGACAATTGGAAATGTTCATTAGTGAAACTATGCAGTATAATTTCATAGAAGATTATTCTATCTGGAGGCTAACAGATGGCTCTGAAGCCAAATTCGGGACTCTAATTCAACAGAGAGATTCTGCTGATGTCACCAGCACTTGAGCTGTGTGTTCCAGTGTGGGCTTTTTAAGGGTTTTGGTTGTCTTTTTTATTTTTTCTTTCCACAAACAGCCATAGAGACTCGAGAGTTAATTCAGCCTTGTAGTCACTCCAAGGCCATCTGTTGTTCAAATTAAAATACATATTTTTAACTTTAACCTTTCAATCTCTAAAGTTTTAAACCTTTGCAATAGAAACAGTCATTTTGCAACAGCTTTTCGGCTTCCTGATTCAGTGACATCAATGAAAGGGGAATGTCAGTTTTGGGAACGTCAGTAAGGAACTGGCAGGGCTGTTGGCAGGGCTGACATTGGTAGAGGGACATGGAGAATCTACCAGGTTATTTTCTGTTCTTGCATGACATGGTAACTAACGTGCTGTGCTCTTGTTTGTTGGAGTCCATCGAAACTCTGATTAGATTTAATGAAGGATAATTTAAGAATTCACATTGCTTCTGAGGCATAAATAAATAAAAAAGGAGCTAGAAAAAATGCTGCAGAATTTAGGCTCCTTTGTTAGTTCTATTAATCTGCTGGCATACTCTAATGTGGAAGCCAGAATAAAATATAACCAAAATGCTAATTTCTTTTGAATGATTTTTTTTCTTATTTTAAAAGTCATGTACATTCATTGTACAAAATAAGGAAAATGTGGAAAACTACAAAGATACTTCTCCTGCTGTCTAGAGATTAATGCTTTTAACATCTTGGTGTATTACATTCCTATTTACTTATTTATTTTTATTATTTTAGAGGCAGAGTCTTGCTGTGTTGCCCAGGCAAGACTCAAACTCCTGGGCTCAAGCAATCCTCCCACCTCAGCGTCTCAAGAAGCTTGGACTACAGCTGTATACCCCCCTATCTGGCTGTGTTCCTGTTTTTAAAGGTGAATTTAAATATCTCTTTTAGGCAGAGATCAGGTCATTATAATCCATGAGGTGTTGTCCTTGATATTTGAATATGCTATTGCTAATCCCTGATTAAAAGGAGCATATGTTTTGAATCTGTTTGATCTTATTTCTTCTTACCAAAATGTATGAATTTTTGTGCCATCCACTTTATCTGTGACAAATGAATACATTTGCTAAAACTATTTTAAACTACACAAATTAAAATGGTATATTACCCTTCTCAGTTCAAATTAATTCAACAACCCTTTTTAAATGACAGTTACTATGTTTTCTGCACTGTGCTAGGGAAAGTATAAGGATGGAGTTGGAACAGGGAGATACAACTGTGAAGACCACAAAGTCCCAGACTCTGGGGGCTCATATTTTGTTATTCATGCAACAAATATTTATCGAACACCTACTTTGTGCTGGCAGTATGGTCGTGAACAATAAGGACATGGTCCCTACCTTCATGGGGCTTACCTTCTGTTAAAGTAGATAGACAAAAATAAATGAGATTATTTCATATAGTTTGTATTAATCATATTTTTTTATTTTATATATCTTATGACATTTTGACACCTGAAAAATCTTGTTGTCTGGAAAGAGGCTTTTCCTGCAACATTAGCCAAATCTTAGAGATAGTTAAAAGCTCAGAATTGAGCTCTTATGAAAAGCATACCTTTCATATGCCAACCAACCAATCCAGAGTCTATATCCCCAACTACCCCCTTTATCTAACTCTCACACACCAAGCTAATATTTTCCCTGCCCTAAATTATCCCAGAACCATGTACGAGGCAATTAGAGACCACCTCTATAGCCCAAAGCCCACTGAAATTATTAAAACCAGCCAATTCTAAAGTATTTATTCTGCTCTGTCTTGACCTTCCCATGGAATCCCTCATACAGACTGTGACCTAGACTCTCCCCTTTCCAGCTTCTGCCTCATATCAAAACCTGATGCTTTCTCTGTGGCCCCGTGTGGTGTGGTATATCCCCTTCTCTTGAGAAATATAAAGTATTAAGTCTTCTTCCAATGGCACTGACCTCTACATGTTGTCACCTCCATTAACTAAAATCACTGAGACATAGTGGTAAATACCATTGGCCCTCCACATCCGTGGGTTCTGCATTCATTGATTCAACTGCCTGTGGGTCAAAAATATTCGGGAAAAAAAAGTTCCACAAAGTTCTAAAAAGCAAAACTTGAATTTGCCACATGCCAAGTACTACGTTGAATTCAAGCAAATGAAGTGACGTGTAGGCACTGTATTAGGTGTTATAAGTAATCTAGAGATGATGTAATGTATACAGGAGGATGTGTGTATGTTATATGCAAATACTATGATATTTTACATAAAGGACTTGAGCATCTTGGGATTTTAGTATCCTCCAGGGGTCCTGGGACAAATCTCTTACAGATACCAAGGGAAGACTGTACAATGAAGGCAAAAAAAAAAAAAAAAGAAGTATGTGATAGAGAAAAGCTGAGGGCTGCTACTTCATAGTAGTGATGAGAAAATGCTTCTCTAAGGAGGTGGTATTTTGGCTGAGACCTGTATGGTGGAAGGAGCCAGTCAAGCAAAGGATATTCTAAGCAGAATTAACAGCAAGTGCAAATATCCTGAGGCAAGGCTAGCTTTGCTGGTTCAGTGAACAAGAAGGCCAGGTGGGCTGAAGCAGAGACGGACAGAAAGAGATAGGAGAGGCAGGTGGGACAAAGTTCATGAAGGGCCTAGGAATACAGCAGACCAGATACACGTGCAAATAAGCATGACGATGCATTGTGAACAGTACGTAATTTTTGCACTTCTTTCAAAGTCTTTGGGGATACAATACTGGTACATCCAAAAGTTTAAATGTCTGATGCAATTCCAGGAACTGTGTCACAGCAAAATTGGTGATACTTTCAGGTGGACGTATTTGATAGCATTCATTAATCTGTACTCTGGCCTTTCTCCTACATTTCCTGTAAAGTGGGGTTTTGTAAATTGAAGAGGGCTGTTTTCATCCAGCAGTGTTGAGTCAAGTAATAAATGTTACACTGTGCATAATAACGTCAAAAATCTAGTGCAAGGTGCATATCCCTTTGTGGTTTGTGGGTGGGGGTTGAGGGTGGTAATACATGGGGGCTGGAAGAGGGTGGTTCTCCTTAATTAAGTTCTTTGTTGAAGCCCAGTTTACCAACTGTTGGGTTCAGAGCCTGCACATGACTCACAATTCACAAGCTGGGCCTGAATCCTGATTAGAATGAAATCTAGGTGACTTAGACCTGATAGCTTTTTAAAGTCAGATGCAAGAAGATGCATTCGCCTTTTCAGTTTGGTGTGACATAAATTTTGTTTTTACTTACCTGCCAAGTTGATAAGAATATTTAGTTTCTAGGTTCATAAAACAGACTCCAGGTATCATAAAGAAGGGACTTTTCTTAAATTCCCCCTTTCCCATAATGCAAAATATGTTCTTTTGAGTAAAGCTTGGGTTGCAGATTTACTCAAATGAAGGAAGTGGGTGGAGAATAGTTTATTAACAACAATAACGCAAGCCAAGCTTTAAGTTTAGGGCTGTACAACTTTATACATTCATTGTTATTACAACCCTGTTCTGTAGCTACTATTATTTTCCCCACTTAATAGATGAGGAAACTGGGCTCAGAGAGTTTAAATGACTAGGCCAAGACCAGACAGGGAGAGTGGACCCAGGTGCTTGGTGGGCCTTGCATTCAACCCAGGTCTGTTTGGCTTCAGCCTGCATTTCCCACTGCACAACACTGTCTCCCCATGTGCCATCTCACCATCTGCAGAACAGGAGCTGGCCTACCCCACCTTTCATGGCTGTTGTCAAGAACAGAGGATACAAATGGTGGCTTCCAGAAGACTCTACAGATGGCCATTTTAAAACAAGAAAATAAAAGGAAGCCACATATTGGGCTGTACCCTAACTCATTCACAGGCCTCACCTCAGTGGTAAAGCAAATGGCTTTCCTAGTGCTGAATAAGAAAGAATGTGCATCCTGTAAACATGAACTCTGCAGCAACTCCTGGTGAGTTCTCCTTTTTATGGAACTGGGTTTGAAATACACATTTCAAGGTAAAGGAGTTTCCCATTTAGTAGAGAAAGTAGCACCTTTAAAATGCTTTGCGCCAAGGCCCAGACCAGTAATATCATATATTTTCTCTAAAACACATTCTCTCTATAATATTATCTCTCGACAATAAATTCTATACATAACTCCCCCAATATATTTCCCCAAGACAACAGTAATCATAACAATCCATTAAATGTTGATTTTATGTATATTTTTGTTTATTCCACACCATATTTCAAAAAGGAGATGAGGCACCTTAAAATATCCAAACAATTTAGCATTATACAAACAATTATAAATAAGTTTTGAAAGAATGCAAAGAAAATAGACAGGTGGAAACACAGAGAGGTTATGTTACTTGATATCTGTGCTTTAAAGCCCTTTCTCCTTTCTAGAACTCATATGCATTACCCTATTTGATCCTTGACACAACCCTGTGAAGTGGGAAGAAGACTGGGTGTGGCATTATTAATCCAGTTTTACAGATGAGGAGACTGAGGTTCTGAGAACTTCAATGATCTTCTCAAGGTGACAGAACTAGTAAAAACAAAAACAAAAACAAAAGCAAACAAACAAGCAAACCAAAACAGGGTAATACCAGATACAAGTTTTTCTAAGGGCTAGCCCAGAGCTCAGTGAATTCTGATGCCCAAGTCTCCGGGGTGGGAGAGATCCTAGAGAAGGCAGGAATGAATGCAACTGAACCATGTCTTGGCACACCTTGTTCTTCTATGGTCTGTCTTCCTGTCTTCAGGTGTCTTTCAAAGCCCTCTTGGTGTTGTTGACTGCCCAACGGTCCCTGCCAGAGCTGCTGCCCTCCTCCACTCCTCACCCAACCCCCACCAAGAGTTTCACTTGAAACTAACATAAAACACTCTTAAATAGTTTGGCTGTGTCCCCACCCAAATCTCATCTTGAATTGTAATCTGAATTGTAATCCCCATATGTTGAGGGAGGGAGGTGATTGGATCATGGGGGTGGTTTCCCCCAAGCTGTTGTCGTGATAGCGAGTGAGTTCTCATGAGATCTGATGGTTTTATAAGTGTTTGAAAGTCTCTCCTTTGTTCTTTTCTCTCCTGCAACCTTGAGAAGGTGCTTGCTTCCCCTTCCACCATAATTGTATGTTTCCTGAGGCCTCCCCAGCCATGTGGAACCGTGAGTCAATTAAACCTCTTTCTGTATAAACGGCCCAGCAATGGGTATTATCTTTATAGCAGTATGAAAACAAACTAATACATACTCCTGTGTCATGAAAGGCACCCAATCCAGTGTGCAGGTCCCTTGGTGCCAATTCTTGGCTAGGTGAGCACTAGCTGACATGTACACTCAAGATTAGACATGTGGGCTGGGCTCAGTGGCTCATACCTGTAATCTCAGCATTTTGGGAGGCTGAGGTGAGAGGATCACTTGGGGCCAGGAGTTCAAGACCAGCCTGGGCAACATAGTGAGACTCCCCCCATCTCTACAAAAAATTTAAAAATTAGCCAGGAAGCATGGTGGCCCACGGCTGTACTTCCAGCTACTCAGGAGGCTGAGGTGGGAGGATCACTTGAGCCCAGGTGTTTGAGGCTGCAGTGAGCTATGATTGCACCACTGCACTCTTGCTTGGGCAATGAAGCAAGACCTTGTCTCAAAAAAAAAAAAAAAAAAATTAGATATGATTAAGGGAAATTATAAGCCAAAGGTGATGTTTATGGAGAAAGTTTTGTTCTCAATAAAACAAAGATTTTTCTAACAACAAGGCTGTCCCAAACCAAAGTGGGTTACTCAGGTAAGGGGAGGCATGAGTGGGTCTTGAGCTCCCATCCCTGCAGTGGCTCCAGCAGAGGCTTCATGCCTGCGTGTCAGGGACTGACGGTGCAGGAAGCACATGGGGCATCTGTGTTGATGAGTTACTATAGCCCCACCTCACTCTGCTCAGGCAACCATTTCACAAGAACCTTTTGGCATGAATGCCAATCAAGTGTCACTACACAAGGGAAAATTCTCCTGGCCTGCTGGGTATAAGGTCAGAAAGACTTTCATGTTCTTTAGTTATACCACAGAAGAAGCCACCATGTCCATATAACCTTACCTCCCGGGACAACCAGGCTCTGATTTATAGGTTCTTTCCAAACTTCTCTTTTTAGATTGCTGTGTAAAGGTTTTCCCTGAAAATCACTGAATTGTATCTCTATATTTTAAAGCTTAAGGGCATTTTTCAGTGAATTTGAATACTGAGAAACTTTTCACTATTAAAGCAGCCTTATATTTTAATCTACTCTGATCCCATAGTGGTTGTCTCCACCAAGAACAGCAGTTGAGGCTGGAATAGGAAGGAGAGGAAAACAAGAAGAGCTATTTTCAGCCTGTGTGTCTCCTCCCAAAGGGGCGTCTTTCAGCATTTTCAGTGTAATGTATGTTGACGGTACTGTTATTAAAATGATCATTAAAAAGATGTTGGGGAAGAAGAGTAAATGCAGGAGAACATATAGATAAGATTACCAAAGGCTTGGACACAGGGACACAATGTTCCGTGTTCCACATCACCCCTAGGCAAGGTGCAAGGATCCCCTGCCTCCCCACTGCATTCACCTCACCTACAGGTTAGAACTGGGTGTTACTCGTACCAATGAACACATGTGTCAAACATCTCCTTTGTGCTAAACATGTGCTGGACACTATCTTTAAGGAGCTTATTGTCTTATTGAAGATGAAAACTATGAATGTATTTAAGCTGCACACTGCTCATAAAATAATTAAAGGCAGTTTACAGAGAAAACAAGGGCAACAACATAAAATTGGCTAATACAAAAATGGAAACCATAGATGAATAAACAAAACGTGGAATATATGTAAATCAAATATTATTCAGCCTTAAAAGGAAGGAGGTTCTGACACGTGCCACAACACTGATGAATCTTGAGGACATTATGCTGAGCAAAATATGCTAGATGCAAAAGGACAAATCGTATACAATTCCTCTTATATGAGGTATTTAGAATAGTCAAATTCACAAAGACAGAAAATAGAATGGTGGTTGCCATGGGCTGGGGAGAGGCGAGTATGAGGAGTTATTGTTTAATGGTATGGAGTTTTCTCTTGGAAAGATGAAAAAGTTTTGCTGGTAGATAGTGGTGATGGTTGCACAACAATGCAAATGTACTTAATGTCACTAAACTGTATACTCAAAAATGGTTAAAAGGTCAATTTTATGTTATATATATTTTACAACAATAAAAAACACATTGGACTACAAAAGTTTAGTACAAAAAATGAAAAATATCTCATTAATACTTTTTTCTGCATTGATTGCAAGTTGATACGATAACATTTTGAATATGATGGGTTAAATTAAACATATTATTCTTTTAAAACTTTTTAATGCAATCTATAGAGGAAGAATAATAAAATCAAATAACTTCAAGGGGGTCAGTGTGTGCATACATATATGAAGTGACAAGTGGTGTTTACAACAGGAGGTGAGTATGTTTGAGGCAACCAAGACTCTATGCCCAATCCTAATGCATTCAGGTTAATTTTTTTTTTTAGATGAAGTCTCACTCTATCACCCAGGCTGGAGTGCAGTGGCGCAATCTTGGCTCACAGCAACCTGCAACTCCTGGGTTCAAGCAATTTTCCTGCCTCAGCCTCCTGAGTAGCTGGGACTACAGGCGCATGTCTCCACATCTGGCTAATTTTTTGTATTTTTAGTAGAGATGGGGGTTCATCGTGTTGGCCAGGATGGTCTCCATCTCCTAACCTCATGATCCGCCCATCTTGGCCTCCCAAAGTGCTGGGATTACAGGTGTGACCCACTGTGCCTGGCCCAGGTTAAATTTTTAAGAAACCCCATGCATTGGTCTGTTCTCGTGCTGCTAATAAAGACATAACCAAAACTGGGTAACTTATAAAGGAAAGAGGTTTAATGGACTCACAGTCCAACATGGCTGGGGAGGCCTGACAATCATGGTGGAAGACAAAGTTGGAGAGCAAAGGGACATCTTACATGGCAGTAGGGAAAAGAGCTTGTGCAGGGAAATGCCCCTCTATAAAACCATCGATCTCCTGAGACTTATTTACTACCATGAGAACAGTAAGAGGGAAAGTGCCCCCATGATTCAGTTATCCCGACCTGGCTCCACACTTGACATGTGAGGATTATTACAATTCAAGGTGAGATTTTGGTGGGGACACAGCCAAACCATATCAATCTACTTAAACAAGGAATCATGTCTTCAGTCTCAATGACCTGGAGACAACAGTTACTGGCATCTGACATAGTATGTTACATATTTGCTAAGAGTGTGAAATTTGGCTTGGGTTCTTTAGCAGCCAATGTGAAAAGAGAAATTTAGCCAGGTGCACAGTTCACAAGGTAGTGAGATAAAAATCAAGCAGTTATTCAGAAGCACATATGGTATTGATACTGAGATAGAAAAGAAATATCTCCTGAGGGTCTTGTAGAAAGAACACTGCAATGTAGTGAACAACATCCTTAGAGGTTGGGACAAAGTCCCATGGAATTTTTCTCACCCCATCCCTCATTTGAGGCCCATTATTTCATAGCACAGTGTCACAAAAAACAGTTCTGCCAGAGGCCAGCCATCCAGTGGAAGACAAAGTAGTGCTGGACGAATGGTAGAGATGATGAGGAATGTGAGTGCTATTGTCATTCAAAGGAGAGCAGATTTCATAAGGAGTCATGTGCGAAGAAAGGCAGTGGTCTGAAGCTTTAGGAAAGGGAGGGTTTAGATTCTTGCCTGATCCATGGTGGGTACACTGGAAGTATTTGTTGCATGAATGACTGTATAGATGTCCTAGTCCATTCAGGATGCTGTAACAAAACACCTTAGACTGGGCAGTTTATAAACAATAGAAATTTATTTCTCACAGTTCTGGAGCCTGGGAAGTCCAAGATCATGGTGCAGCAGATTCAATGTCTGCTTCATGAACTATGTCTTCTACCTGTGTCCTCATGTGGCAGAAGGAACAAGGGAGTCCATTGAAGGCTGTTTTATAAGAGTGCTAATCTCATCCATGAGGGTGGAACCTGCATGATTTATTCACTTCCCAAAGGCTCCACCTCTTTTTTTTTTTTTTTTTTCCCTTTTTTTTCTGAGATGGAGTCTTGCTCTTTTTGCCCAGGCTGGAATGCAGTGGCACAATCTCGGCTCACTGCAACCTGTCTTCTGGCTTCAGCGGTTCTCCTGCCTCAGCCTCCCGAGAAGCTGGGATTACAAGCGCCCACTGGCATGTCCGACTAATTTTTGTACTTTTAGTAGAGATGGGGTTTCACCATGTTGGTCAGGCTGGTCTCAAACTCCTGACCTCATGATCCACCCGCCTCGGCCTCCCAAAATGCTGGGATTACAGGCTTGAGCCTCTGCGCCTGGCCAAGGCTCCACCTCTTAATACTATCATATTGGTTTTCCAGTTCCAACATAAGAATTTGGAGAAGGCACCAACATTCAGACCTTAGCAGTAGAGAAAACACACACACACACACGCACATTTCTAAACCAAAAGGATAGAAGAGTATTCTGGAGGGCAATCTGGCTGAAGGACATCCATCAGGATGTTAATAGCAAGTGACAAAAATCTAACTTGACCTTGATTTTTTTAAAAATGGAAATGTATACCATCCAGGACACAGGCATAGGCAAAGACTTCATGACTAAAACACCAAAAGCAATGACAACAAAAGCCAAAATTGACAAATGAGATGTAATTAAATGAAAGAGCTTCTACACAACAAAAGAAACTATCATCAGAGTGAACAGGCAACCTACAGAATGGGAGAAAATTTTTGCAATCTATCCATATGACAAAGGGCTAATATCCAGAATCTACAAGGAGCATAAACAAATTAACAAGAAAAAAAATCAAACAACCCCATCAAAAAGTCAGTGAAGGATATGAACAGACACTTCTCAAAAGAAGACATTTATGTGGCCAACAAACATATGAAAAAAGCTCATCATCACTGATCATTAGAGAAATGCAAATCAAAACCAAAATGAGATACCATCTCACACTAGTTAGAATGGTGATCATTAAAAAGTTATTATACGGCCGGGCGCGGTGGCTCACGCCTGTAATCCCAGCACTTTGGGAGGCCGAGGCGGGCGGATCACAAGGTTAGGAGATCGAGACCATGGTGAAACCCCGTCTCTACTAAAAATAGAAAAAATTAGCCGGGCGCAGTGGCGGGCACCTGTAGTCCCAGCTCCTCGGGAGGCTGAGGCAGGAGAATGGCGTGAACCCGGGAGGCGGAGCTTGCAGTGAGCCGAGATTGCGCCACTGCACTCCAGCCTGGGCGACAGAGCGAGACTCCGTCTCAAAAAAAAAAAAAAGTTATTATACTTAAGTTCTGGGATACATGTGCAGAACGTGCAGGTTTGTTACATAGCTATACACGTGCCATGGAGGTTTGCTGCTCACATCAACCCATCATCTACATTAGGAAACAACAGATGCTGGAGAGGATGTGGAGAAATAGGAACGCTTTTACCTTGTTGGTGGGAGTATAAATTAGTTCAACCATTGTGGAAGACAATGTGGCGATTCCTCAATGATCTAGAACCAGAAATACCATTTGACCCAGCAATCTCATTACTGGGTACATACCCAAAGGATTATAAATCATTCTACTATAAAGACACATGCACACGTATGTTTATTACAGCACCATTCACAATAGCAAAGACTTGGAACCAACCCAAATGCCCAACAATGACAGACTGGATAAAGAATATGTGGCACATATACACCATGGAATACTATGCAGTCATAAAAAAGGATGAGTTCATGTCCTTTGCAGGGACATGGATGAAGCTGGAAACCATCATTCTTGGCAAACTAACACAAGAACAGAAAACCAAACACCACATGTTCTCACTCATAAGTGGGAGTTGAACAATGAGAACACATGGGCACAGAAAGGGGAACATCACACACCAGGGCCTATAAGGGGGTTGGGGGGCTAGGGGAGGGATAACATTAGGAGAAATACCTAATGTAGATGATGGGTTGATGGGTGCAGCAAACCTCCATGGCACGTGTATAGCTATGTAACAAACCTGCACTTTCTGCACATGTATCCCAGAACTTAAATATAATCATAACAAAAAAAGAACGCCAAAGAACAACAACAACAACAAAGGAAATGTATTGGAAACATATTGAAGTATCTCACATCATTAAAAGAAGAAGTTGAAGATCAAACATGTTGAAGGCAGGGTAAAGGTGGGCCTATATGGTGGACATGGAGATGTGCTGCTCAGATACCCTTTCACAGAACAATATGTTTTCCCAGATGCTGGCCATGTGGTCAGTAGACAGCCTTCATCTATCATCTACTTCAAGGTTTGCTTCAGCTGCTGAGAGTTGCCTTGTCTGAGAACTTGCCCTTCCCTGGGTAGCCCATATTCAGTGACCAATCACTGTGGAAGTGTAAAGGCCAGGACATCTCAGCCCATGCAGCACAATTTCAATGGGCCATTTATGCTCAATGGACTCATTATGGTCAATAATTCTCTGTGGAGTTGTCAGACTTGCATTGAGTTCAGTTTCTCCCTCTACCCAATCTTGCTTTCTCCTCCTCCTTTCCGTAAGTGTTGGTCCCTAATAAATATCGTATACCCCAAATTCTATCACAGGGACTGTGTCAGTAGAACCCAACTTTTGACAGCCTTGGAAATGAACTCAAATACCAGTAGGATGCTCTCTCTCTCTCTCTCACATCTCCTTCTTTCTGGATCTTTGCTTCTGACTCTTCCACTCCAGATTGCTTCTCCAAACACTGGGAAATCTGATCATGAAGAGTTTCTCTTAATGTTAGCCACCGGGAGAAAAATGTTAGCCACAGAAATGATCAGATTGTTATTGCTTGGTTTCTGATAAAAACTGTTTAAAATCCCAGTAAAGGATAACAAATAGCCCAGCTGGGGTCAGGTACCTACCCACAAACAAATTCAGGCCTGGATGTCAAGACATTACAACTGGCCAGACCTGGGTCAAAACCTGTTTCTTAGGAATGGGATTATATACTAACAAATATGGCAGCCCCATAGACCCATGGGGTTTTGGAGAGGATTGCTGGTCAAAAAAACAGCAGCAGCAACAACAACAACAACAAAACCACATTATATTCTCTGTATTTTGGGGAGTACTAGCAGGTTCCTTTGAAAGATTAATTTAGGATTTTGTATGTCAGGTGTAAGAGTTAAAATATTTTTAGTTAATTGGCTTTCATATACTTAGAGCAACAGAACTCTTTTCCAGACAAAACTTACTCAAAACACCTAAATATTAAGCAGATAATAACAGAGCTGTTGATTTGAGAGGAAGTAGGAGCCCCAGAATCCAATTTCTTGTCTTCGTCTAATTCCATTTCCCAGCAACCAATGAGCCACCTCGTTCACTCATTCGACAAATATTCATTGAACACTTCCTCTGCCTCCACGTTGTGCTAAGTGCCAGAAAGATATTCGTTGAATAAAAACAAACATAATCTCTCTTTCTGGAGCATACTATGTATGATTGTAGGACACAGTTTGAAACCCACTATTCTGGGTAATATTGGGGGGTTTGGGAGAAGGACAATGAAGGATTAAGATAGAAAAGTGCTGTTTTAGAACTACTGACCTAGTGGTTTTAGTTGTTGTCAACCCAATTTGGGGAATACTACTCATGTTAATTGGAAAACTATTGAAACAGCCAAGACATGAAATGTGTGGTCCAAACTGGAGAAAAGGCAGAGGAAATGAAGAGTGAATACAAGAAATAAATAGTAAGAAAAATTGATGAGTCTTGGTGACAACCTCTTAAGGGATCTGGCTAGTAGCTATTAATGCATGATATTAAAACAATCCCACACACATTTAGAGGCACTAAGTCTCCCCTCCCACTTTTCCCACTCAATCAAATTTGCAATATATTCCAATCCACATCACTGCACTTACATATTAATCATCCATGCATTCTTGACAGCCCATTTCAGCCCTATTCTTTCAGCACCCTGACCACTCACACATGTTTCTTATGGTTCCAAGTATAACAGTCTCTCCTGGCTGATGGCAGCCCATCACATTCCTCATGTCCTCTTTGCATATAACTGTAATCAATATTAAATTCCTAAAAATTTACAGTTCAACTAACATCAAATACTCCTTTAGCTAAGATACCATTCTCTGGCTTCTCAGGGACTTGTTTTGTGTAATATGCAAAAAAATTTTAATTTCCCTTTACATATTTTGAGTTCATGTATAGTTCAATGTGTGGTTATATAAGATAAGGTCTATTTTTCTGGCCTTGGTGATGATTCAGTATTTTTGAAGCATCTTGGGCTGAAGATGCTTGCACAACTACTCCCTTGTATATTCACTTTGCAATTTAGATTTTTCTAAGAATTTTGCAACATTACTTCCAGAAAGATCCTTTTGAATTATTGCTCCCCACTAACCTGTCACATTTGAGGGAAACTGAAGAGACTACATGCTGGACTTTTAAGTTGCAGCCTTGTGTTCTTTTGCTACTAGAAGATACAAGAAAAGGCAGGGGCACATATACTTTATGACAACTCACCATAAAGAGCAGGGTAATTGTTACTGGTCACTGAAATCCTATTCATAGCCAAATCACTGGGGGCAAAGATTTGAACTCAATTTCTGCTTCAGTGCCTTTTTCTTTGTGTATTAGAGTTTTGTCTGCATATTCGTAAGTATCTACCTAGGCTACAAGCAATTTGAAAACAGAGACTGTGTATTGCATGTCCTAATATCTCATACACTACTTTATTGGGCACATACAGATTCTAGACCACATTTCATTTATTTATTTATTCATCTCACAAAAATTTATTGAGTACTTACTATATACCAGGCACTGTTCTAGGTGCTCAGGTAACAGAAATAATTAAGGAAAACATGGTCCCTACCCTCATGGAGCATACTGTATAACAGGAAAACTAGAAATTGAACAAGGAGGATCTAGTAGAAAAGACAATATTCAACAACTAATAAGAAGTATAATGAGGTTTCTAAAAGGTGAGTGCAAAGTCTGAAAGAACCATATCAAGAGATTACCACCCCTCCTTCACTTACCTTCTGAACATCCTTCCTCCCCTGCCTCATCCCTCCCTTGATCCATGAGTGAAACTGGAATCAGCGACATAAAGCATGAGTGTCACCATTCTGTCACTTCTGTGTCTCTTGGGGTCCCTATTGGTTAACATATTTTGGCACTTCAAAGCAAGTGACTCAAGCACAAGATTGGTAATAGCTCCCAGGAGGGAACAACTGAGAGTGACAAACCTACATTCATTCATTCATTCATTCATTCATTCATTCATTCAGCAAACCTTTATTGAGCATTTATTCTGTGCCAGGTACTATGAACAAAACAGTCACTGCCATTATGGGGACGGGGGAGGGGGAGGGATGGCATTGGGAGTTATAACTGATGTAAATGATGAGTTGATGGGTGCTGACGAGTTGATGGGTACAGCACACCAACATGATACATGTATACATATGTAACAAACCTGCACGTTGTGCATATGTACCCTAGAACTTAAAGTATTTAAAAAAAAAACAATAGTCACTGCCATCCTTGGAGTACTCATGTGCTGGGAAAGATGTATCTTAAGCAAAAGATCGTACAAATAAATGTAAAATAAGTCCTACACCATGCTCTAGAGGGTTAGGAGTATATATAATGGAGTGATGTGACTTCTGTAATATATTCAACACAAGTAACCGTGATCTTATGATCCCAAAGCCTGAACTCTCAAAATCTATGTAACAATGAAAAATCAGCAAGTGCATGATCACCGCCAGGCCATTTCGCCCCATATTTAGGCAATTCTTGATTATTAAAAAAGTTCTTCTTTCTATGGAACCTGAGTTGGCACTCTACACAACATCATTGTTCTAACCACAAGAATCACACACAAAAAGTTGACATGACTTTTTTTTTCAAATGTAAAAAAAAAAAAAAAACCCTAGCAAAACTTCCTCCATACCAAGCCTGGATTTCAAACCTTCCATTCCATGGCATGCTTACAAGTTCCCACCCCATCTTTGTCACTTCCCTTTGGACTTGTTGTATAGCTCAAGGTTGACTAACAGATAGCTGGCACACCCCATTTCCCTATCTTCATACTCATGGAAAACACTGCATATTGATCCCTACACACTTTGCTAATATGCCCAGATGAAGTCTTGTAATCAATTTCAGCACAGCTCTCTAGCTCTGATCATTCAATTAGTGTTAACAAGAGGGTGAAATCTTTTTGCTATCCAAGCCTAGCCATGTCCCTCTAAAAGTGAAGTGTGCAGAACTAAATACTAGGCTCAAGCACTGGGTTCTAATACTGGATCTAGGCTAACCACCATTCTAGCCTCATTCTGAAGATTTTAAACTTTATTATCAATGCTTCCTTCCCTAGATGTTCCATTACCTGGCATGCTCTTGCAAATAATATATGGAGTGGAAATATATAGGCACATAAATTTATATCCTCCCTTCACTATTGACCACTTTCTATTTATTTAACACTTAAGACTCATTATAACCATTTATAAAATATAGTTAACAATACCTACTTTACAGAGTGGTTGTGAAGAACTTTGAGACAATGTAAGTAGATTTACCAGATCCTTGATACATTTTCTAGTGTATTTTTTTCTTTCCTGACCACTTAGGGCCCAGGACAGTCTTTTCCTACTTCTAGATCAACCAAAAGCCTCCACACAAAAAAAAATTGTAAATTACTCCAGAAAAACTAAAAACTAAAAACTAAAAAATAAATAAACTGTTTTTGGTTTTGGTAAGTCAACATTATAAAGATGTCAGTTTTCTCACTGCTGAAAGAAATCATAGATTACACAAACAAATGGAAAAACATTCCAACCTCATGGATTGGAAGAATTAATACTGTTAAAATGGCCACACAGCTCAAAGCCATCTGCAGATTCAGCACTTATTCCTATTGAACTACCAATGTCATTTTTCACAGAATTAGAAAAAAACTATTCTAAAATTCGCGTGGAACCAGAAAAGAGCCCAAATAGCCAAATCAACCTTAAGCAAAAAAGAACAAAGTCAGAGGCATTACATTACCTGACTTCAAATGTACATTACCTGACTATAAGGCTACAGTAACCAAAGCAGCATTGTACCGGTACAAAAACAGACACACAGAACAATGAAACAGAATAGAGAACCCAGAAATAAAGCTGCACACCTACACCATCTGACCTTCAACAAAATCAACAAAAGTAAGCAACGCAGAAAGGACTTCCTCTTCAATAAATGGTCCTGGTACAGCTAGCTAGCCATATGCAGAAGAATGAAACCAGACCACTACCTTTCACCATTTACAAAAATTAAAATGAATTAAAGATTTAAATGTAAGACCTCAAACTCTAAAAATCCTAGAAGAAAACCTAGAAAACACCATTCTGGACATCAGCATTGGGAACGAATTTATGACTAAGTCCTCAAAAGCAATTGTAACAAAAACAAAAATTGAAAAGTGGGACCTAATTAAACTAAAGAACTTCTGCACAGCAAAACAAACTACCAATGGCATAAACAGATAACCTACAGAATGGGAGAAAATATTCACAAACTACGCATCCAACAAATGTCTAATATCCAGAGTCTATAAGGAACCTAAAAAACTCAATAAGAAAACAAAAAACAAAAAACAAAACCTCAATAAAAAGGGGGCAAAAGACATGGACACATCTACAAAGAAGACATATAAGTGGACAAAACATATATGGGAAAATGCTCCATATCAGTAATCATCAGAGATATGCAAATCAAAACCACAATGAGATATCATGTCATAGCAGTCAAAATGGCTATCATTAACAAGTCAAAAAACAGCAAATGCTGGCAGGACTGTGGAGAAAACGGAATGCTTACACACTGTTGATGAGAATGTAAATTAGTTCAGCCTCTGTGGAAAGTGGTTTTGAGAATTTTCTTTTTTTAATATGGAATCTCACTCTTTTGCCCAGGGTGGAGGGCAGTAGCATGGTCTTGGCTCACTGCAACTTCTGCCTCCCGGGTTCAATCGATTCTCCTGCCTCAGCCTCCTGAGTAGCTGGGATTACAGGCGTGTGCCACCACACCCAGCTAATTTTTGTATTTTTGTAGAGATGGGGTTTTGCCATGTTGGCCAGGCTGGTCTGGTCTGGAACTCCTGACCTCAAGTGATCCACCTACCTCAGTCTCCCAAGGCACTGGGATTACAGGCGTTAGCCACTGTGCCCAGCTGAGATTTTTCAGAAAACCTAAAACAGAGCCACCAATCAACTCAGCAATGCCATTACTAGGTATATGTCCAAAAGAAAATAAGTTGTTCTACCAAAAAGATACATGCACTTGTGTGTTCATCGCAGCACTAGTCACAATAGCAAAGACATGGAATCAACCTAGGTGTCCCATCCAGACTGAATTACATAAAGAAAATACAGTACATGTATATACCATAGAATACTATACAGTCATAAAAGGAATGAAATCACGTCCTTTGCAGCAATGTGGATGCAGCTGGAGGCCATCATTCCAAGAGAATTAATGCAGGAACAGAAAACAAAATACTGTGTTCTCATTTATAAGCTCAAATCACTGGGGTAAAGATGGACATTCTTAAACAAATGGTCCTGGGTAGCCATTTGGAGGAAGACAAAATTAGATCCATCTCTCACATCATCCATATTAATAAACTTCAAATAAATTAGGGATCTAAATATTTAAAAATAAAACTGTAAAAGTACTAGAAGAAACTATGGGTAAACTCATTTTTAATCTCAGTGTCGGGATAAGTTTTCTAAGGATGACTCAAAATCCCAAGGCAATAAAAAGTAAAAAAAAAATCACAGGCAATAAAAAACAAAATTAATAAATTTTACTACTTGAAAATAAAAAATACTTTACATAACAAAAGCACCACAAAGAAAGTCAAAAAGCAACTGACAAAACTGAGAGAAAAGATTTACAATATATACCACAAAGAGCTAATAGTTTTAACATATGAAAAACTCTTAATAACCGAGATACAAAAGACTGAAAACTCATTAAAAAAAAATAGGAGGACAGGCGTGGTGGGTCATACCTGTAATCCCAGCTCTTTGGGAGGCCAAGGAAGGAGGATCACTTGAGCTCAGGAATTCAAGACCAGCCTAGGAAAAATAATGAGAACCCCATCACTACCAAAATAGTAATAATAATAACACAACACGGTGGTATGTCCCTGTAGTTCCAGCCACTGGGGAAGCTGAGGCAAAAGGATCACTTGAGCCCAGGAGTTGGAGGCTACCATGAGCCATGATCACACCAGTACATTCCAGCATGGGCAATAGAGAAACTCTGCCTCAAAAAATAATAATAAATAAAATAAAAAATTAAACTACATTGAAAAAATTTTAAATGGGAAAAGACATGAATGGGCAATTCACAAAAACTGGACATTAAAAATGGCCTTCATATATATGGGAAAATGCTGAAATTCATTCACAATTTGAGAAATACAAATTAAAACACACTAAGTATCATTTCTCACCAGACTGGCTAAAGTTTAAAAATTTGACAACACATTCTGTTGGTGATGCTATGAGGAAAAAGTTATTTTTATGGGTTTTAGGTACCAATTATGTAAATAGTACAACTCTTCCGGAAATAAATTTGGCAATGTCTAACAAAACTACATACATTTTAACCTTTCAACCCAGCAATCCCACTTCTAGGAATCTACTCCGAAGATACACTTTCAACAACACATTAATACATATATACAAGGGTATTCATTGCAGCTTTGTTTGTAGCTGTACAATACTGGAAGCAATCCAAATGCCCATACATAGTAAAGTGGTTGAATAAACTATGATACATCCATACCATGAAATCCTATGCAGTGGTAAAAAAGAATGAAGAAGGTCTCTGTGAACAGGCATGGCATGATTTCCAGGACATACTGTTAAGTGAAAAAAGCAAGGCCCAAAAGAGTATCTCTAGGGCATAAGAAGACAGAAAATACAAAGGTGTCTGCTCTTTTGTGCAAAAGATTTAAAAGAAGGATAAATAGAAGCTAATTAGTGTGGTTACCTAAGGAAGCAAGTGGAAAAAGAGGAGAAAAGAGGTGAATGGAAACAGAGTTTTAGGAATGAGGAGGGAGTCACACTTCTCCAAGTACGTATTTTTGTATAGCTCCGACTCTTAGAACCACAGTTTCACAAACCCTTCACATATCCTCAAAATAAACAAAAACTTAAAATCAACCAGGATGCAAGGAAAGGAGAACCCAGAACCAAGTAGAAATACTAACAAATGAATCTAATCATACTAAAAATGAATAACATAACCACACTGAAATGGATGGGTAAGAAAAAGAACTAACCTAAGTAAGTACAGGAGATAGTGTCTTGATAGGCCACTGTGTGGTTAAAAACCATTAATTTTGCCTAACTGATCAGACACCAACTTAAACAACTGATCAAGATAAACATCAGCAGCAATGAGACATATCAAGATCATTACTCCTGGATAATGACACCTTGAGAAAGATACAGGAGTATTTTTGTAGTGCTCTTGCCAAAAAACACACAGCCTCAATCTAATCATGAGAAAACATTCCAAATTGAATGACATTCTACAAATTAACTGACTGGTACTTATTAAAAGTGTGAACATCACAGAAAAAAAAAAAAGGCAAGACTGAGGAACTGTTATAGACTGAAAGAAACTAAGGAGAAATAACAAATAAATTCAATCTGGGATCACTGTTAGCATACTAGCACAGAAAACAGGCATTAATGGAAACATTGATGAAATTCAAATAAGGTCTGCTGTTTAGTTGCCAGTATTGTACTAATGTTAATATCCTGTTCCTGATCATTTTATTATGCTTATGTAAGATGTTAATTTTAAGGAACATGGGGTAAAGAATATAAGGAATTCTGTACTACTTTTACTATTTCACAAGTCTAAAATTGGTTTAAAATTTTAAAAGTATTTTTTTAAAAAGACTTCAGTGGGAAGTAGAGAGGGTCATTGGGTCTTACAATGTTGCAAACTCCCAGCAGAGCAGGCATCCCAGTCCTTGAAAGTCTGTGGCCTTTTGTGCCTATGTTCATATGACAGCCCTAGAGCTCAGTAATTATTTCAACCTCACTACTAGAGCTGAGGTAATGCTCTTCAACCCTGTGGACTGTGGCCCAAACATGGGGATTGGTTAATAACTTATGGTATATTCATACACTGAAATGCCAAAGGCCAATTAAAAATAATGTTGTATACTATTTAATAATTCCATATCATGTTTTCCAGAAATTAAATAGGTTAATATAGATAGAGAGACAGATTGAGGGAGAGAAAATTTGGAAAAATATTCTCCAAAATGTTAATAGTAGTTACCACTGATTGGTGATCATGTATCCTTTGCTAAATAAATAAATAAATAAATAAGTTATTTTAAAATTAAGCAAGGAGACTTCTGGTTTTAAAATGGTGGAATAAAAACATTTGTCTCCTTTCTCTTCTCCAAAGTCACACAGCAACAAGCAGAAGAAGGAAAACAGAATGCAAGTTCCATCCTTGAGAAAACTAGGAAATGACTGTTCATCTGAACCATGCTCTGTGAGGAAGGGGTTGACTAATGTAGAGTCTACTGAGAAGAGCCCAGTGGGAAGAGCCCATTAAATTGGCCCATGGGGAAGACAAAGCCAGGACCCACCACAAAATGCAAAGCCCAGACAACCCTGCAGAGCATGTGCTCTCCTAAGAAGTGGGACAGCAACCACCAATTCCTTGTCTAAACAACGGTGTTGGAACACGCAGGCTTAGAGGGGAAACTTCTTTGGTGCTTGTTTGGCACCTTAGAGAAGTAGGGAAGCTGGGGCTGAAAGCAGAACCACAAAGACATGACATTTCAACAGGAAGCAAGTTATTGGTGAGATGAGGCAGGATAGAGGAAGATCCTGAACTCCAAGCTGGCAGTTTTGGTAAGCAGTGAAAAAATAAAGGCAAAGCGATTCTCTTGCACACCCACATACTCACACTCACACAACTCTGTGTTATAAAAAGCTTTATTACCATATCAGTTAAGATGAAGTTCAACTACGTAACAAAAAAAAAAAAATCCAAAAAACTTTAACATGATTATTTTTTTCTCACTTAAAAGAATTTCAAATGTTCTAAAACTGATTGTGGTGATGGTTGCACAACTCTGTGAACAAACTAAAAACCATTGGATTGTACACTTTCAAAGGGTGAACTGTATATATAAGTTATATCTCAAAAAAGCTATGTTTTGTTTAAAAATTTCCAGGAATAAGACTTGTATAGTGGCTTCATGGTGCCATCAGGAAGCCAGGCTCCTAACTTTCTGCTCTGCTACCCTCTGTACATGGCTTCCATCTTCAAGCACCCCTCGTGGTTTTAGATGGCTTCTGGAGCTCTGGTCATTAAATCCATATCCTAGGCTGCAGAGATGAGGAAGAAGGCTCTATTCTCCTCTCACATTTAAGGTGCTTACCCAAAAGCCAACTCAACACTTTTGCTTTATATATTCTTGGACAAAGATTAGTCACATGGCTATAATCCCCTGCAAGGAAAGTTGAGAATTTTAGGGCTATAACTGAGCACAGTGACAATGAATAGAACCTGATTTCTATTGTATTAGAAGAAAGGAGAAATGAGTGTTGAAGGATGCAATTAGTAGTTTATGCCACAATCATGAACCATAGAAAATTCTTTATAGCTCAGAACATAACCCTGTCCTATCTCCTGCAAATAGTCAGAAAGAACGTATCTCATTGAAAGATAAGTAGTAATTAAAAAGAAACCAGTATACAAACTATGTAAAGATATTGCAAGAAAAAAAGGAGGAAGGAAACAGAAAAAACAAATGGCAGATGAAAAAGCAACATCTATTTAAAAAAAAAAAAATGTTGTCACCAGTCAGACAAAATTGTGATCAAGCATATTGTCATATATTTTAAGAATGTTTAACAATCTTAAAGCAGAGTTACGAGAGCCAGGGAAAAGATGAATAGGCATTACTGAAAATACTATAAGATATACAGAATACGGGGCTAAAAAAGTAAGCGATAGGAATATATATGAAAAAAGATAGAACTAAACAAGCCCATCAAAGTTAAACGAAAATGTGGATAACTGGCATCCTTGGATTATAGGTGTTCAAAACAACATTCAAAAATAACAAAAAAGAATCAAATATACAGTGTGATAACAAAAACTGATTAACAATAAGTGACACTAAGACACAGCCTAAAAGTTATGAGATTTCAGAGATAAAGGAAAAAACCCTTTAATCATGCAAAAAGATCAACTCATTAATGTAGGTAATGGAAGTGTAGGTGGGAAACATGTTGACCTCTGATATCTCTACAGCTTTACTTACCTTTAGAAGATAGAGGCGCAATGCCTACAAATGTCTTGCAGTCCAGAGAGTTTAACTAGCTAACCAGTCAGAAAACTTTTAAAGTAAAGGACCGGATGGTAAATATTTTCAGCTTTGTGGCTCGTACAATCTCCGTCACAGCTACTCAATTCTGCTGTTGTGCCTAAAAGCAGCTGTGGACAACATATAAATCAATGGGCGTGGTTGTGTTCTAATAAAACTTTATAAAAACAGGCAGCTTACTGCACGTGGCCCTTGGGCCGTAATCTGCTGACCCCTGAGCTAAACTATCACTCAAATATAAAGGCAAAACAAAAATATTTTTGAAGTTTGACATCTTCAGGCATGTAATCCACATAATCTAAAGTGTTGAAAGACAAACTTTAATGGACAAAAGATAAATGAAGAAACTGAAGCAAGAATACTGGCAAGAAATAAAAAGCTAAAATATGCTCTACTACCTGGAGAACAGAAAAAGAGGCATACCTTCCGGCTCCTTTGGCAGCAAGTGCCTTAGAAGCCCCATGACGTGAAAGGATAATTCAAGAAACCAAGACATCTGTTGGAAGCCATAAAAATTATGATCAGTTCTAAATAAAGAAGGTGATGTCACATTTGCAGAGCCCTTTTAAAAACATCTAGAGATTCACAGGGATATTTAGATTGTTAACCCACAGTGACAGCTAAGTAAGAGGGGCCTCAATTTTCTCAGATGTGAAACACCAGGGTTGAATTAAATCAGAGAATCCTCAGCCCTGACTGCTCATGAGAATCACCTGAGGCATTTTTGTTTAAATGTCTACACCTGGGTTCCATCCCAGACCACTTAAATTAGAATTTCTGGAGATAGGAAAGACAGTAGTTTTTTTTAAAGCTCCCCAAATATTCAGATACGCAGCCAAGGGGGAAAACCACTGAATTAGATGGTTTGTGAGGTAATTATCAACTCAGATATTCTATAAATATATATGTGTATAATGTATAAAGAATTATCCAAAACTTAAAAATTTAGAAATTTATACATAAAAGAGGCAAAACTACTTAGTCAATTTTGGATGCATGTTTCTATTACAGAATTTTAAATTATGGTCCATACTGGACTACATCACAGGGGCTTTGAAAAAAAACCCTAAAGTCTTAATGCCATCCTAACGTACATAAACTAGTAATTATTTGTGAATAAAGATAAAAGTAGGTATCTCCTTCTGACAAGGTAATCAATTCCTTACTTTTAAAAGAAAAGTGTCCATGTCAAGTATTTCTAAAATGTCAAATGTTCCTTAATTTTGAAAGTCTAAGGTCCTTGGATGGTGTTTGTTTGCTTTTAAAGAGCATTTCAGTAAGACTGATCTCTAATTCTACTTACTGAATTGCTTATTTCCAGAAATTAGTAAACTCAAGAGATTTAAACACATGAATAAAAATAAATGAATCTCAATACAGAAACAAAATATTTTCCCAGAGAAGCCAGATAATCAGTAATGATTAGGGTAACAATAGTCCCAGTTTGCCCAGAGCAATCCTGATGTGCACCTGTTATTCCAGAGCAATTATTAATAGTGTTCCCTTTCACCCTTACATTTTTTCTGATGTAGGTAAGAAATTATATGGTAACTCTACCATTGATGCTAGTAATAATAAACGAGTTGTATCTCTTCATTAGGGCAGATACAAAGATCCATGCTTGGATATATATTAACGATGAACAATGAGGCCGGGTGCGGTGACTCACACATGTAATCTCAGCACTTTGGGAGGCAGAGGCAGGCAGATCACCTGAGATCGGGAGTTCAAGACCAGCCTGGCCAACATGGCAAAATCTCATCTCTACTAAAAATACAAAAATTAGCCAGGTGGTGTGGCATGCGCCTGTAGTCCTAGCTACTTGGGAGGCTGAGGCAGGAGAATCGCTTGAACCTGGGAGGCAGAGGTTGCAGTAAGTCGAGATTGTGCAGCCGCACTCCAGCCTGGGCAACAGAGCGAGACTCTGTCTCAACAACAACAAAAAACAAACAAACAAAAACAATGTATCCTCACAAGTGGGAACCAAATCTTTACCAGCAGTGCATAATTGGTAATCAGTCTTAGTCTGTAGTGTGAGGTGGAGCTAAATCATGTAGTAGAGGCAACAATTAATGTTTTCACAAAGGGATGTCAAGAGATATTTAAAGATAGATGCCAGAAAGCCAATTGGAATTGTTGTTAATGGGACCAGAAGAGTTTGAGTGGGAATCAGAAAGGACTTGCTAAGATGCTGGGAGGAAAGTGGATCCAAAGACCAGGGTCCCAAGGACCAATTCTGATCAGGAATAAAAAGGGGAGGGAAAAACCTCAGACAGAAGCCAGGGAGGGTCTGGTATAGAACAATTGTGCCAAGAAACTTCTGGCTGTTTTCTCCAGCTTTTTATTGACCTAATCTTACCACAAGGATGTCACTCAAAGCATTAAATTCCTGGCACTTTTGTAATTTCTACAAAAAAATTTTAAATGAAGCCTATTCTGGCAGATTTTCTTAATTCAGACTTTTAATCAATTCAAACTGCTCAAATATTTTTTTAAAAAAAATTTTTTTCAAGTCAGTAAGCCTGACTTTCAAAGAAAACAAATCAAATGGTTTTTGAAGATAATTATCCTGGACTAGAGTTATTTGATCTTCTAAGATTTTCATGTGTTAGGTGGAAAATTAAAGTCTGCAGGGAACACAAAGATAAGGTGTCAGATCAGTCACATCAGTCCTGCCCAGGGCAATACCAATGTGCATAATCAGTCAATGGAGGGACAGATGTCACTGTCACATCTTCATATCCAAGAAGGAATATGACAGCACTCTAAAAGTGAGTTATAATACTTATTCATTCAACAAATGTTTACTCATCATCTATTATGTACGTGGCAGCATGCTTACCTGGCAAATTATGGGCGTTTATGAAAACGTGAAAAATGAACTGTGACAGCAATAAATATTTATATACTGGTAATGGAAAGACACCTCATGGCATGCTTGATCTATTCATTCTGAGAATGATTCATTACTTATGGCTCCTAAAGAAGGCATGGACTTAATCACTAAGTTAGTAACCTATGGCCCCTCAAAAGCAGAGAGCAGCACGTCAAGTTCTTGGCTTTCCATGTGCTGGGTTCAGATCCTCAAAAGTCTCAGCTTCATTTCTTATCCTAGGGTTTAATAAGCCATCCCCATTCCCTTCCAATAAATTCCTCATTTACTTAAGTTAATTTTAGTGGATTTATGTTTGTTGCAAATAAAGACCCTAATTAAGACAGATAACAAGGGTGAATTTGATATTCTAATATAAGAAAGTAACAATTAATAGTGTTTCCTTTCACTCTGATGTAGGTAAGAAATTATATGGTAACTCTACCATTGATGCTAACAATAATAAATGAGTTATTATTAATATTTGGTATAATTCCTGTGAAGAATATGACAACTAAAGAGAATTTCTTCTGGAAAAGAATGGATTAAATATAAAAGGAAGGGAGAAAGCCCAGTGATACATAAGATATAATCTTAATGAGAATTCTTAAACTTGTCACCAGAAGCATAGTGAAGACCATTTGGGTTAAGACAAAGTGAGAGAGAAACAGAGTTAATCATTATAGAAGAATGCTACAGCCTATTTAATCAAATAAAAATTACAGATAATCAATGCCTTTCTAAAATATACTGGAGGCCTGAGTTTTAATAATGACATATTTATACTCCTAAATTTACTTTAATACTTGAATTTGGGCCTTCATCCAGGAACTTTTTAAAATTTTTAATTTAATTTTAAGTTCTGGGACACATGTGCAGGCCGTGTAGGTTTGTTACATAGGTAAACTTGTGCCATGGTGGTTTACTGCACCTGTGAACCCACCACCTAAGTATTAAGCCATCCATGAACTTTTGAAAAATGTTTCAAGCTATCATTGGGTGAAATTGGCTGTTCGTTGGCCAAAACAGCTTAGTTTTAACAACGTAGCCACTTTTGACCTCAATACAGTGTTTATGCAATTATGAGTATCTATTCTATTTCTGTAGTTATTTTCTAAAATATGAGTGTGGAATAAAAGGGTGAACATATTAATGCTACTAATAAAGAATATATTTTCCTAAACTTATTACAATTAAAACCAAGGTTGAGGTCATTACATATGTCAAAAGTAGCCCATCCCAGCCTGGGCAACATAGTGAGACCCTGTTTCTACAAAAAATAAAAAATTAGCCTGGGGTGGTGGCACATTCCTGTAGTCCCAGTTACTCTGGAAGGTGAGGTAGGAGGATCACTTGAACCCAGGGGGTCAACGCTGCAGTGAGCTGTGATCACATCACTGCACTCCAGCATAGGTGACAGAGTGAAATCCTGTCTGAAAACAAACAAAAATAGCAGAGCCTTTGCCATCAATTGAGGTCATTGGGGTCAAGGTGCAAAATTGAAGCTTGGTTATAAAGGAACAAATTAATATTAAAGAAAATGAATTAAAAAGTAGAACATCATCAACTTTTATCTTTTCTTTCACTTTGTTATCCAGGTTGGAGTGCAGTGGTGCAATCACAGCTCACTGCAGCTTCAACCTCCCAGGCTCAAGCAATTCTCCCACCTCAGCCTCCCAAGTAGCTGAGACTACAGGAATGTACCTCCATGCCCAGTCGCTTTTTTTTGTAGAGATAGGGTCTTACTATGTTGATCAGTTTGGTCTCGAACTCCCAGGCTTAGCCAATCCTCTCATCTCAGCCTCCCAAAGTGCTTGGATTACAGATGTCAACCACTATGTCCCACCAACTTTTGTCTTTTCTAAAAGTTGTAGTATAATTAAGGATTCCTTATTCTTCTGGAAACAGAGTCCTCCATTATAATGCCTAAGTCTACTATTCAATTTGTGTGGATCTGACTTCCTGCACAGTCTTGGGGACATTCATGTACTAAATATAATGGACTGCTTCTATGACAAAACTGGCACAGAGGTAAGCTATGTGTTCATGGGAAACTCTCACAACATTTACTAGAAGACTTTGCAGCTCAAAGTAAAGTAGTTAAAAACTGTTTTACTTACCTTACTGACAATATAATCTCTGAAATGATAGCAGATACAGCAAAGAAACTGCTATTTTTGGACCAACGTCTATCTTACAAGGAAGAACTGAATGGTTACCATGCCATCTTGGAATTTGTAATAAGAAAGAAAATATAGGGCAGAGGCTGGCATGTGTTGAAGATGTTAAGAAAGCAGATATCAAGACCTTCAAAGGAAAGGAAGGAGCTATAGCACAGAGGGTAAAAGCTCAGACTACAGACTCAAGGAAACGTATAGGTTTGAATCCTAGGTGTTAGACTTACTAGTTGTGTGACATAGAGCAAGTTATTTAACCTCTTTAAATCTCAGAGTTTTCTTTTGTAAAGCAAGAACAGCAAAAAGAGCACAAACTGCCTAGGAAAATCACTTAACCTCTCTAAGCTTGTTGTTTTCACTTGGAAAAATGAGGAAAGTAATAGTATACACCACATAGGTTTGTTGGGAGAATTAACTAAGAAAATGCACGTAAAATACCTAGCACCGAGTTTAACAAAAAGTGAGCATTTTTAAAGACACTCACTCACACACACACACACACATACACACACACACACACACACATTACTTACCGTATTTCATGGACTCTAAAATTCTAAGAAAGAAGAAATTCTAGCTCCAATTTAAAATAAATAGAAGGTGAAATAAAGGAGGATACAACTAATAACACCAAGGACTATCATTGCTATTATTATCTTCTAAGAATAGAGTTTTAAAAAGCTAGTGCTTAGGTAGAAATGAAGTTGGTCAGGCACGGTGGCTCACACCTGTAATCCCAGCACTTTGGGAGGCTGAGGCAGGTGTATTGCTGGAGTCCAGGAGTTCGAGACCCGCCTGGGTAATATGGCAAAACTCTGCTCTATAAATAACACAAAAATTAGCTGGGCTTGATGATGTGTGCCTGTAGTAGCAGCTACTAGGGAGGCTGAGGTGGAAGGATCGCTTTGAGCCCAAGAGGCCAAGGCTGCAGTAAGCCGAGATTGCACCACTGCACTCCAGCCTATGTGACAGAGTGAGACCCTGCCTCAAAAGGAAAGAAAGAAAGAGAGTGAGAAAGGAGGGAGACAGAGAAGGAGAGACGGAGAGGGGGAGAGAAAAAGACAGAAAAAGATTATATTTCTCAAGACTAAACGATTTCCTCAGCATTCAAATACTTCTTGGGAACATCTATGCAAAATTACCAGATGAAGAGAAGGCGAGGTTGCATAATTTCTATTTGAGGTCTACATTTTCCAGCAAGAATGGTCTTCAACTGGATATGGAAGAAGAAGCCAGGCAGAGTGTATGTATCAACAGGAGTATGTTAACAGAGAGAAAGGGAAGACATAGTTCCTACTTGACATGCATTCAAGTCTCCAGATCTCTACACTAGGTGGTATCTCAAGACTTTTTGCAGGATAATAAATGCAATTGTTTGGAATAAAAAGATTTGTTGGAACAATGAAGATCTGAAATTATTCTGACAAAGAAGCATATATAAAGATAGATCTATGTTTATTTAAACAAATTGGCCATCTAGATTTTTCATGGATTTTATTGTGCTTTATAAAGCACACATAGTTTACTTTGATGCATTCTTATGTAGAATATTTAATTATTTAAGCCAAATAAGATGTTTCTAAAGCCAGTCAACCATTAGTAGTTATCATTCATTACAAAAATTTGCTCCATCATTCTTAGGACTGACAAGGAGGTCGGTGAAACTAATTCTTAATCATCCAACAAGGTTTTGAGTACTTATTATGTGCCAAGTGAACTGGGAATATAAAAATGATCTCTTTTTTATATGGGGAGGTACCCAACTATGTGAGCAGGTTGGAGTTCAAAACATAGTTTGACATACTAAGCATAGGGGCAAGAAAACTGCTGCAGAAGCACAAAGATAAATTCTGAGTCAAAAGGTAAAAGAAAAGGAAAGGTTATAGGGGTAGGGTTGATACAAAAACTAACAAGTTATATGGCACCACAAATCAGAATGGGCCTCCAACAGAGCAGAACAGACTTGGGCTGTAAGTACTCAGTAAAGGAGCACTTACAGGTGCTAGCTGAAAGCTAACTGAAAACTTCAAGTTTTGTGATAGTCTCTCATGGCTGATCCATAAGATTTGCATAAAGATGTAGGAGATGTGGCTGAAAAAGCTATTGAGGATCATTAGTAACTTTGAGTACCAGAATAAGAGTTTGAATTTAATTATATCATAACCACTAAAATAGCTATGATTTATTGAGCACATACTATGTGACATAATCTTTACATACATTATCTTATTTAATTCTCACCATACCCCTATAAGGAAGGGAAAATTATAACCTCTGCTTTACAAACTGAGGCTTAAAGATGTTTATTCACTGCCCATGTTCATAAAGCTGGTTAAGTATTGGAATTTAAATTCAAATCCATAGCTCTCTAAATCAAAAACCTGTAGCCCAAATGACAAAGCTACACTCCCTTGACTGTGGAGAAAATGGGGAGCAACGAGAATTTTTAAAGGGGGAGATATAATCAAAACTACATTTCTATAAGACAGAATACGGTGGATATATGGGCAGTGGATTTCCTGGAGAAGTGAAAAATTGAAAATGACAAGACTAGTTAGAAAGTTATTAGTTCAGGTGAGAGACATGAAGACATAAATGAGGGCCATAGTAATAGAGAAAAGGGGATAGATAAAGACACTGGAAGGGGAGAATGAAGAGAATTTAATGTGTTAGTTTTCTATGCTGCATAGCAAGCTAATGCAAGTGTAGTCACTTAAAGCAACATACATTTGATATCTCACAGTTTGTGGGTTGAGTCCAGGTGTGACTTAGCTAAGTCTCTGCTCAGGTCTCACAAGGCTGCAGTAAAGGTGTCAGGTGGGTTACATCCCTGTCTGAAGGTTTGACTAGGGAAGAATCTGCTTCCAAGCTTAATTGGGTTGTTGGCAGAATTCTTTTTTTTTTTTTCTTTGCGGTTATATGACTGACCTCCCCATTTTTCTTGGTACTTACTGGCTGGAAACACCTCTTAGCTCCTAGAGGTCACTCTCATATTCTTACCCCGTGCTCTTTTTTCTGATAACACTACAGTTTATTTCTTCAGAACCAGCAAGAGAACATCTGCTGCTCCAAATGTCTGGGCTCAGGAAAGGCTAAATCCCTCTTTTAAAGGGCTGATTAGGTCAGGCCCACCTAGGATAATCCACTTTGATTAAGTCAAAATCCAGTGACTAGGGACCTTAATTACATCTGTGAAATCCCTCTGCCTTTGCCATATAATGTACTCTAATCGCTAGAGTGACATCATCATTTTCACAAGTCCCACCTACGCTTAAAGGGAAGGAATTATTATTTTTTTATTTTTAATTTTTTTATTATACTTTAAGTTCTAGGGTACATGTGCATAACGTGCAGGTTTGTTACATATGTATACTTGTGCCATGTTGGTGTGCTGCACCCATCAACTCGTCAGCACGCATCAGGTATAACTCCCAATGCAATCCCTCCCTCCACTCCCCCCTCCCCATAATAGGCCCCAGTGTGTGATGTTCCCCTTCAAAGGGAAGGAATTATATAGAAAATATTATACCAGGTTGCAGGAATATTGGGGACCATCTTAGAATTCTGCCTACCACATTTAACAGCTGGTTTGATACAAAGAGAAGAAAAAAATAAGTCAAAGTTTTTAACCTGAGTAATTTAGAGGATGGTGATAATATTAACTGAGATATGACACATAAGAGGAAAAGAGATTTAATGAGAAAGATTATGAATCTTGCTTATGAGTATTCATCTTGCAGTAACAGTGGTACAACCATTTATCCTAAACCAATTTCATCCATTTGTTTCAACAGTACCTAATATTTAATTAAATGGTATGGAGAAGAGGGGTTTCTTACATCTGAAAGTAATTCTATCATAATGTACATAATTATTTTTAAATGTTACAAATGGCCATGAACTTGAGAAACAATTAGCAATTTATTATGTTTTAGATTCATGTCTTCTTCCTTTAATCCAGCAACCAGTCACAGAGATTTTTTTTTAGTTGTTTTGATAAATGCTCCTTTCAAGCTCTGTTATTTCTGAGAAATAGCCAAACGTCTTTTTCCTCCAGGAATGTTTATTCTAAAATATACCCAGTAATAGTTGAATGAGTTGTTAGGCAAGTAGATAAGTGAAATACCCAAAATAACCAAGGCAATATTAGGGTTAGGACTAATAAAAATTAGAATAAATAATCTAAACTCTCATTTTAAACTATCTGAATTATCCCATGGCTTTTGGGTTAAGGCAGATCACACATTCCATAGTATGCATGGTAAAATGCAGAATGTTATTATTGCTTGGAAAAGTGTAGAAAATAAACATTTACTGGGTGTCTTCCTAATGCCAAGCCTTATGCTAAAACTTTCACATATGCTATGCTATCTCATTGCATTCTAACAACTCTGAAATAGGGATAATATTAGCATAATTGTTTTAATAGATAAGGCAGTTGAGGCTGAGAAGTTAAACATTTTACCCAAGCTAAGATGTAGGAATGGCCAGGTTTCCAACCTAAATATGTCTTATTCTTCATACCTTATTATTTCCACTATTATTCTCTCTTCGATTCTCAGATTGGTTGTAACTTCCTCTAAGAAGCCTTCCGTAACCACCCTCTGGGGCTTCCAAGACTATGCTAGATGTACATTCCCACCACCATGTTTTCCCATAGCAACCAATTAGTGTCAAAGTTAAGTGCTCAAGTTCTAGGACTGCACAAACAGGATTCAAATTCCACAGGCCAGGATTCAAATTCCAGCTTTACACTTGCTAAGTTTATGAACTTGCAAAATTGACCAAGCCTCAAGCTTTTTCAGTAAAACAGGAATAAAAATAGTACCTGGCTCAAGGGATAGTTGAGAGAATGACCTAAGAAATATACCCCTATTATTGTTATCATTATCACCAGAAGATGTATTCTACTTATTACACTGTGTTGCAATTGCCTGTTTACTTTTCTGTATTCCATACTGGAATGTAAAATCATCCCTGGAACACAAGCTACATGTTGTTAGTTGTGATTTCCCCAGAGCCTAGCACAGTGCCTATCTGGCACATGGCAAGCACTTGAAAACCTCTGCTGAGGGAAGGAATGAAGAAAGGAAGGGAGGGTGGGTCAGAGGAAGATATGACACTTCCCATTAAATGGATGTTCTTGTTTTTCCCTGGCATAATCTCAGCAAAGGTATGAGAATGCATGCAGATGAAAATAAACCATTACTTCCCTTGATTATATTTAAGGATCAAAAACCTTAGAAAGTGGAGTTTGTTATGACATCCTTAATGCCAGGTATAATCTAGAACTCCTAATTGTTCAATGGTGCCTGGAAAAGGACAAAGTCCAGGCAGGCTTTCAGTAAGTGAACATTCTCTCTCTACGAGAAATGAGCATCACCCTTACCCCCATAGCCTGCGAATAAATGCTAAATGTGAATGACTTCCACATAACTTCAAACCACACACAGGACAGTCCCTGCTCCCAGCCAACCACTAACTCCAGGGCTGTTATGAAAAATGCCCAAGGCTCCCATTTTTTTAAATTTAATTTATCTCAGCTACGCCTGTTTCCACTTTCTCGTCTTCAGCTGGTAGCAGACTAGTGCCTGTTTTTATTCTTCTGGTGGAAACAGTACATTTAGATTTAACTGTATCTTATTTGCATCCATTTGAAGCCCTACATTCAGGAAGAACAAAATATCCAAAAAAGGTGTATTTAATTCATATAGGGTCAAGCAGTCTGGGCACTCATAGGCCATGACAATAAAAGAGGATTCTTCATATTTTTCACATTTCTTATAATATAGGCAAAGTGACAGGTAAAAACGCAAATTAGGCAGAAGTAACCACAGAAAAGTGAGATGAATATAAAGTCGAAGAGCCCTATTCATTTGTGATGCAAAAATCCATTATTAGGAACAAATCTTCTCTGACAGTCTTGTGGATGCTGCATAATTCAGAGAGCCCAACTGTACTTAGGAAGTGATGGTTAAATATTGAAAATCTGATTGGAAGACGGAGGTGGCTTCCTGCTCTTTCCTGTAATTGCCTTGTCTGATTTTTCTCATGAACAATATATCACTGAAATTTTTGACTATGATAGAGTGCACCTCCTGAGAGTTCTGCCCTGAAGGCTAGGACTCCAACTCTGCAGGAGGTATCTGATGGAGAACTTCATATATCTCCTCTACACCTGTCATTCCTCTTCCCTTGTCAAGCCCCAGGGTGTTGTGTGGAACTTATGAGCCTCTCCCCAGCCCATCTCCCTTCACCCTACCACCTCATGCACATTACCGCAGCCTAATGAGTTGGAGAGGCAGAGCCAGCCCAGGCTTCTTATTACAATCACATTCCATTTTCTTCAAATAAACCCTGCTCAGAACAAAGGCTCCTGGTCACAGCCTTTGTTGTGAATGTTTAATCATAACATTTTGGTGGGACCCAGAATATCATGATGGTTGCTTTCAAGTAATTTGTGATATACATGCTTAGCAGATGATGTAACCGCATACTGCTGCTGTGCTTTTTGCTCCATTGCTTCATGTGGCGTAGTTTTCTATGACCGTATACTCCACAAATGCAAACAGATGTATTTCCCATGACCTTAACCCCAACAAACAGAGTTGTTTTATGTATTTCCCGGTTCACATTTTTGAGGGCTTCAAAATGCAGTCTCCTAAGGTCTTTCAATACTTGTGCTTTTCACGCTTTTAACCATGTTAAGTATTTCAGGAATGTGATAACACTAATAAGATATCAGAGCAAGAAAAATAACAAAAAGCATGTAGTCTCCAACCCTAAAAAGTTTATTTTAAACATGTTCGTTTCCTTTAAGCTTTGCTTTCAATTAACTGACTAAAATGATAGAAAAGAGCTTTGTGAAGGTAAAAATATTAACAAAAAGAACACCCAAGAGAAAAACATCTAGAGTAAGGTGATTTGAAATGCTGATGTGAAAATCTACCAAAGATAATTCATAACACATTCTGAGATCACTGAACAACAAAGTGGGATTTAACCTAAAAGAGTTAAAATAGTAAAGTCTATTAAAACCATCCCACCTCAAATGTTATAGTTATCTCAGCCATTTCTTGTTTTGTGCTTTTTTATTTTAGAGTTTAAGGAGACAAAAATAATTTTGAATAGCTGGGAGTGTCCCTTATTTGTGCCTGCTAACATAAGCATTTTTCTAATGGATCCTTACCATGTGGTGTAGTGGTTTAATCACACTGGCTTTGAAGTCAGACAGGTTTGAGACTAGAACATTTTTAAAAATTTGTTACAACTAATTTTTTAAAATTATAACTCTTATTTTGAAATAGTTTTAGACTCAAAAGAAATTCCATATATAGTACAGAGAATTTCCATGTACCCCTCACCCAGCTTTTCCTAATGATAATATCTTGCATAACCATAGAACGTTGTCAAAAGAAAGAAACTGACATTGGTACATGCAATACAATAACAATAACTGTAACACAATAGTACAATATTTGGATTTCACCAGATTTTGTGTGGACTTCTTTTGGGGGTATGTGTGTGTGTATATAGTTCTATGATTGGTGTAACCACCACCAGTCAGTATACAGAACTGTTTTGTCACCACAAAGAAACTCCCTTGAGTTACACCTTAATGATCATATCCTACCCCCAATCCTAACCCTTGGCAATCATATATCTATGCAGCATTGATTTTGCCACATCAATAATATTATATAAATGTAATCATACAATATGTAACCTTTTGAGACTGGCCTCTTTCACTATGCATAATTCTTTTGAGATCCATCCAAGTTGTTACATGAACCAGTAGTTAATTCCATTTTATTTTTGAGCAGTATTCTATAGTATAGATGGCCCACACTTTGTTATTCTATTCATCAGTTGTAGGACATATGGGTTGTTTCCAGTTTTGACCGGTACAGTATAAAGCTGCTATAAACATTCATGTACAGGTTTTTGTGTGAACATAACTTTTCATTTCTCTAAGATAAACACTGATGAAACAGATTTCTGGGTCCTGTGGTGTGTGTATGTTTATAGGAAACTGCCAAACTATTTTCCAAATTGTTTGGAAATGTTCAATGGCTATGCCATTTAACATTCCTCATCAGCACTTGGTACTATCAGTAATTTTTATTTTGGTTATTCTAATAGGTGTGGTAGCACATATAGCTTTAATTTGCATTTTCCTAGAAGCTAGTGATATTGACTATTTTTTCGTATACTGATTTGCCACCAGGATGTCATCTTTAGAAAAGTGTCTGTTCAAGATTTTGACCATATTCTAATTGCATTGTTTGTTTTCTTACTACTGAATTTAGAGAGTCCTTTATATATTCTGGATCTAAGTCCTTTATTAGGTCTGTAATTTGCAAGTATTTTCTCTCAGTCTGCAGCTTGTTTTTTCATCTTTGTAGCAGGTTATTTTACAGAGCAAAAGACTGTAATTTTGATAAAGTTTAATTTACCAGTTTTGTTTCCTTATTAATGCAGGGCAGAGATGGAAGTCAGGGTTTCACACACAGGCTCCACCAGAGAGGGCAGGGCATTACTGCAGGACAGGGGTACAGGGTTGTTATGGACTGAATTATATACTCCAAAATTCATATGTTGAAGCCCCTAACCCCTAATGTGATTCTATCTGAAGACAAGGTCTTTGGATAGGTAATTAAGGTTAAATGAGGTCATAAGGGTAGGACCCTAATTCGCTATGACTGGTGTCCTTATAAGAAGAGCAAGAGACATCAGACATCTCTCTCTCCTCTGCCCTCCGCACATTCACAGAGGTAAGACACAGTGAAGGCAACTGACTGAAAACTACAAAGGAAGGCTGCACCAGAAACCAACCCTACCAGTACCTTGATCTTGGACTTCCAGCCTCCAGAACTGTGAGGATATACATTTCTGTTAAGTCACCCACTCTGCAGTCTTTTGTTATGGCAACCAGAGCAGACTAATGCAGGGTTGGAAGTCAGAATTCCACCCATAGTCTTCAAAGGGGAAGAGCACCCCCTCCTTATTGCAAGGGGCCTGGAAGAGAGGGCTCTGCCCACGGACTGTACTTCCTACAGTGCCTATCAAGGTGGAGGATGGGGCATGACTTGCTTGTGGTACTCACCCTGAGAGCAGGCAGGTATGGTTAAAGGATGTGACTTACTGGGTTATACTTTTCACAAATAACTTTTCACAGTTCTTTGGCTAAAGAGCCCAGGATTTTCTCGTGGCTTTTTTTTTTTTTTTTTTTTTTTTTCTGTGCCTGTTTTCAAGTTGTAGGCTTCTCCAGCGCCAAAGTCAGGACAAATAAGAGGCAAGAGAAAAACCCAGGGAACCCACCTCCAGGCAATTCCTCAAGTCCCTAAGCCCCTAGCCATCTACATTCTGTTCTCTATTTTTCACACATATTTTGTCCAGGGTTTTTTGTTGTGATTAGTGGAAGCAGTAAAATGGCATGTTGTGACTTCATCTTGTACAGAATTGGAACCCACAACTGGTTAGGAAAAAAAAAAACTTAAAAATAAAAGCAACATTCTTGGGGGTTCTAGAAGTTTCTTTGATTGGGAGAGGAGCCATAGGATTTATTGACTTGATCTGATATAGAAGATGGTATCCTGGATTTGATAGGTTTAGCTCTTGTTTCAGTTTTTGTGTGACCTTGGGCAAATTATCTTGTCATCCCACATCTCAGTTGCTTCATCTGTCACAGACATAATTGGACTAGATCTTGATAGTAAATAGGTTTCATCTCTTGGGCCAATAAAATACGGTAGGAAAGCTTTATTGAGAAATATGTAAGACCATGATTAGGCTTAGTGAGAAGGAACATTGTATTTAATTAGCAATGCCTGCCTTGTGCATAAGATCATGGTAGTATACCTGCTTTGTTTTTATTTCTGTACCAGGGGATCTCTAAGGACTTTTCCAGGTCTAAAATTGTATGATTCTAATACAAGAAGAAAATTAACTTAAATATATAGATATCCAAAATGAAGGCAAAAGAAATGAGAAATTATCTTATGAAAAGTGAAAATAACCATATTAGGAATACAGGATGAAATACTTGGAAAATATTTTTTATCTGGTCATCCTGCCAGCCATGGGAAAAAGGAAAACTCATTGATTATCTAATTCTCTTCCTTTCTTTTTGCTTCTTTTTTTCCTCCTTTTCTACCTTCTGAGGTACTGATAAAATTTTCTATACTCCTTTTTGCTTTGTGAATTCAGAAGCTATGGAGAATATTACTCTCATTTTAATGGTTATTCTTAAGTTTAAAAATTATAAAATATGTATTTCAATAAGTTTTAAAAATATGTACTTTATAATTTTAAAACTATATCCTTTTTTAAGTGTTTTTCTTAGGAGAGCATAAAGTCATTCAGCATCAGTATCTCTTTCTCTCAAACAGGACAAAGATGTTAACACATTAAGTAACCATTGAAGACTCACCTTTTCTTTAGAAGAAGAAACCTCTTTATTGAGGTTTAGCAATTTGTTTCACTTTTTAATTGAAAAAAAAACTTATCCACTTAATTTTTTTTGAGTTTCCATTCAACTTTTTAAAAGTTTTTTTGATTTCCATAGGTTATTGGGGAACAGGTGGTGTTTGGTTACATGAGTAAGTTCTTTAATGGTGATTTGTGAGATTTTGGTGCACCCATCACCAGAGTAGTATACACTGAACCCAATTTGTAGTCGTTTATCCCTCAGACCCTTCTTACCCTTTCCCTGAGTCCCCAAATTTTATTGTGTCATTCTTATGCCTTTGCATCCTCATAGCTTAGCTCCCACTTATGAGTGAGAATGTACGATGTTTGCTTCTCCATTCCTGAGTTACTTCACTTAGAATAATGGTCTCCAATTCCATCCAGGTTGCTGCAAATGCCATTAATTCATTCCTTTTTATGGCTGAGTAGTATTATATATATATATCTCTCTCACAGTGTCCACACATATATATATCACAGTTCCTTTATCCACTCGTTGATTGGTGGGCATTTGGGTTGGCTTTACATTTTTGCAATTGCGAACTGTGCTGCTATAAACGTGTGTGCAAGTATCTTTTTATCTTTTTTCATATAATGACTTCTTTTCCTTTGGGTAGATAACCATTAGTTATCCACTTAATTTTTAAGTTTCTCTACTTGGTTTTGTTTCTTGCATCTCAGTCTCCCTTCTTGAGTTCGATTTTCTTCTTGCTAAATTACAGCATTTATAGTTCATTCAATAATAGTTTGTGAGTGGAAAAGTCTCCTAATTTTTGTATGTGAAAAATGTTTTATTTTACTAGCAGTGATCACAAGATTGGAAATCAAACTCATATAACACAGTAGGATTTAATCTATCATTAAAATATTCAGATTTATAGAAGCATAGAAGTCAAGAAAAACAGCCTTATTACTACTTGGAGGTCCTAAAAGAATATGTATACACAGCTTCTTGCATCTCCCCTTACCTACACAGGATGTATTCAACATATATACGGTTTCACTTAGCACAGAGAAGCTACTGCCTTAGTTTCCCACCTCTCTTATATATTGTTCCTGTCATATAGGCCTGAAACTTGTATGCCCATGTAGAAAAATCTCAGTCCAGATATGCTCTCTCTAATCAGGAATTTCACAGTAAACAAGACAGATTATTAGCTCTTAGCATGCAGTATTCCATATTTATCTTTTTTTTTTTTTTTCTCTTGAGACATAGTTTCACTCTTGTCACCCAGGCTGGAGTGCAATGGTGTGATCTCGACTCACTGCAACCTCCGCCTCCCAGCGTCAAGGGATTCTCCTGCCTCAGCTTCCTGAGTAGCTGGGATTATAGCTGCCTGCCATCATGCCCAGCTAATTTTTACATTTTTAGTAGAGACAAGGTTTCGCCATGTTGGCCAGGCTGGTCTTGAACTCCTGACCTCTAGTGATCCACCTGCCTCAGCCTCCCATAATGCTGGGATTACAGGCATGAGCCACCGTGCCCGGCCTTCCATATTTATCTTAACTCAGTAAGCATTCAAGGAAATGGTGTTGTGAGAACTGATGTTTCCTTCCCAGGAAAGCCTTGTTATGTTTATGCACCTGGCCTGATGTAACCTTTTACACATAGGTGGTTTTACCAGTCATATAATTCTAGATTGACAGTAGCTTTCCTCAGCAATTTGTAGATATTGCTCTATTGGATAGTTGCTGATTGGGAGTCAACTGTCTGCCTAGTAGCCATCTTTTTTTTTTTTTTTTTTTTTTTTTTTTTTTTTTTGAGACAGAGTTTCACTCTTGTTGCCCAGGCTGGAGTGCAATGGCACAATCTCAGCTGACCGCAACCTCCGCCTCCCAGGTTCAAGCAATTCTCCTGCCTCAGACTCCCTAGTAGATGGGATTACAGGCATGTGCCACCACGCCTGGCTAATTTTGTATTTTCATTTTGTATTTTTAGTAGAGATGGGGTTTCTCCATGTTGGTCAGGCTGGTCTCGAACTCCCGACCTCAGGTGATCCTCACACCTCGGTCTCCCAAAGTGCTGGGATTACAGGCATGAGCCACTGCGCCCAGCCGAGGCCATTCTTTAAGAATCTGATTTTTTCTTCAAATAGTTTTTTGTTTTGCTTTGTGTTTTATTGTGGTAAGAACATAGCATGAGATCTACTCTCTCAACAAATGTTTATGTGCAAAACACAGTACTGTTAACTATAGGCACAATGTTGTACACCTGATCTCTAGAACTTATTCATCTTGCGTAACTAAAACTTTATAACATGTTCTCCTTATCTTCAAGTTTACTAAGACGTATCTAAGTATGCATTTATTTTCATTCATCCTTCTTAGAACCTGGATTACATTTTTCATCTGAGGACTTGTGTCTTCAACATTGAAAAATGCATAGCCAAGGTCTCTTCAACTGTTGCTACTTCACTCTTTTCTCTCTTCTTCTGAAGCTTTTGCTATACTTAACTTTCACCTCCTCAATCCTCCTTCCCTTTCTCTGAACTGCTTTTTCACAATGTCTCAGGTCTATTTTTTTTATTTACTAATTCTCTCTTTGCTTTTACCTTTTCAAAAGTTTATGCCATGTTATTTCTTGAATTTTTAATAAGCTATTTTTAGATCTGCCTGTTATCATATCATTTTTGCATGGTTTTGTTCTATATTTTCTTAGTCTTCATTATGAATTTTTTCTTTTTTTATCTTATTGGTGAAAGATCATAAATGTCTTATTATAAAGCATTTTTCAGATTGTATAATTATTTTCACTTCATCTGAGAAGGAATTGATGTCAATAATTTATCTTCGTGGCTATTTTTAGTATTTTTTCTTCATTAATTATGGAATTTAGATTTTCAGGTTTGTCTTGGGTAGGAGGAAGCTTTGTCAATTATTTAGGCTTTTCTTCCTCTATCTCTTTCCTCCCTTTCAATGGCCTTCAGCCAACCCTGTTAGGATCCCAAATTAGAAATAAATCTTATATTGTTATATCGGTATTCCTGCCTTCTTGGGATAATTGTGACATTATCACTCATCACTGAGCCAGAAGGCAGCTTCACAGAAGCTCTGGCTTCAAAACTGTAGCTTCATCTTTACTTCCTTTCTTGATATTCTGGTAGTATTAGACAGCAGTTTTTTGTTTTTGTTTTTGTTTTAAGCTTCCTTTTATGGAGTGGTACTCCACCTCAGACCCTGATTTCAAACAATGATCCAATGTCTGGCTGCCACCTGCTTGGCACTTTTAGATCCTGTCACCCTGTGAGTGCTGAACTCCTAATCATCTCTGTCTGCCTACAGTGCTACAGCCCAGCAGACATTCATCTCCAGCCCTACTGCTTTGCATTTCTGTTCTTTTCTAGTCAAAGACATATTTAGGTTGTTCCTTAAAGTGTTATTGTCTTTTAAATTTTCTCTTTTGTTATTTTATCTACAGTTACTATTATCCAAAGAAGAAGAGGGGTAGCTCAGATATTGAAACTTTGTCTTGAACAGAACTATAGTAGTTCTCACTACCCAATATAAGCAGCATACTACTTCTTTAGAAATATTTTTTTTCTCAAAGATACATTGAGTAAGACAATGGACAAATACTTAGGGAGGGAGGTGATTCTTCAGAAGCAAGCATCTTTTTATCAGTCTTGCACAAAATCAGAAAGCACAGGCTGGGCACCGGTGGCTCAGACCTGTAATCCCAGCACTTTGGGAAGCTGAGGCGGGCAGATCACAAGGTCAAGAGATCAAGACCATCCTGGCCAACAGCTGTGAAACTCTGTCTCCACTAAAAATACAAAAATGAGCTGGCCGTGGTGGTGCGCACCTGTAGTCCCAGCTACGCAGAGGCTGAGGCAGGAGATTCACTTGAACCTGGGAGATGGAGGTTGCAGTGAGTGGAGATTGTGCCACTGCACTCCAGACTGGGTGACAGTGCGACACTCCGTCTCACAAAAAAAAAAAAAGAAAGAAAAAAAATCAGAAAGCACATTACTTAAATGTTATTCACTGATGACATTTCTAATGGAATTAGAGCTGTAGTCCAAACGAATTTTTAACTTGTAGTCCAAACTTAGAGACGGAATGATTAGCTCCAAATATCTCTCAAATATCACTCTTTTTAGCTGAGCTTCTTGGATAGGGCTGAATATCAGTCAGTCCAAGATTGAGCTCTTTAGAGGAAGTGAAGACGTTGTGTTGATTGAAAAGAGATCCATATGCTTTGGGCATATGTTTTAGACTGTCAGGTGGCGAGGCTGACATTCCGTTATGAAAATTTAGGAGCCTGACTTGTATTCTCACCCCAGCAGAAGGCCTTCCCACCTCCCCAGTGAGCCATAACAGTGCCTGTGAAAAAGCTAAACTTTTTATTTTAAAAAAGCTTCAAATCCTCTCAAAGTCTTGGTAGAAACCTCACTTGAGGTCTTCCATAGCATAGGAGGAATTTTCTAGGAACCAGAAGGAAGATACTGACAAGAGAAGATCTTAGATCAGGAGTATCAAAGGAAAAGATACAAGTGATCCTGATTTTCCTCTTTATTTAAATTGGTGCATATTCATGTTCCCATCTCATCCTCAGTTCTGAGGATACTAAAATGATGGTCATTTGGTTCCTGTCCTTGAAGGATTAGATCAGAACAAGACAAGAGGCAGAGAGACAAGCCAGGAAATGACTAGTCATTATGAGACATAAAAAGACTAAACAAAGGAAGCAAGAATGTAGAAGAGATAAGGATTTTTAAAATGTATTTAAGAGACAGAATCCTGATAGACTGTAGAGTAAGGAAATAGGAAGAATTTATAACTCCAGGATGACTTCCACATCTTTTGCTTGTGTGACAGGATTGATTGGTGGGGCCATTCATTAGTACAAAGGATATGGGAGGAAGAAAATGAAAAGGAGCAATAAGATAAAGGTTTTAGGTTTTAGACAGATTGAACTTTAAGTGTTTTGATAACATCCAGGTGGAGGAATTTAGTGGAAGCTAGATATATGCTAGATTCTAGGACAGAAACTAGGAAGTTATCAGCATATAGGGATATAGAATAAACACAGACAGAACCTTAGAGGAAAGACTAAAACAGAGTTATCTTTTCTCATTCCATCAAAAATTATTAATCAGTTGAGATAACTGAATAAAAATCAAAGAATTAGCATTTTAAACATAATGAAGCCCCGGGATACCTACCTACTCTTCTTTACTTTTGTAGTACCTTGGAATTGGCCCAGCCATCTCAAGTACTGTAAAAGAACCAAGCAAACTGTGAGAAGTTGGATTTAGAGCTATATTCATTTCCTGGAATACACAACTGCTAGCAGAAAGTTCAGCCTGACAGAGAAATCATAGAACCTCTCACAGAGGTTCCTGCCTAAAATATCAGAAGGCAATGCAAGTCCAAGTTAGCAGTATCTTCTATTGGTGGACAAAGACAAGAGACATGGATCCTAATACTGAATTCCCCTAATTGACTCATAGTGGATAGTCAGGAGGCAGTAGAGCCCTAGCAATCAGGCAAAAGTAGGAAAATAGAACTCTAGTGCTCTGGTGGGGTTAGAAGAAGACCCAGACAGGAATCGGGAGACCACAGAAACAAAGAAGCAAATCCATGATCAGACTTGTAGTACCTAGAGCCTGGAGGCTGAGTGTCAGAGAAGAGGTATGAAGCGCCTGATCCACTATCACATTTTATCATTTCTACCTCCTCAATAGTTCTCAAATCCATCACCTCTTTGCATTTTCACTGTTGTTCCTTTGGTTCAGGCCACCATCACCTCTTCTCTGAATTACTGGAACAGCCTCTTATCTGGTCTTTGTCTCCAGTTTGATTTTCCCACCCTGAATTCACTTTTGTCACTACAACTGGAGTGACCTTTGAAAAGTATAAATCTGATCATATCACCCACTTTTCATTTTAAAACCATTCCTTGAATGATTTTATAAACGAGATAAAGAACTGACAATCTTTTTCTGTAAAAGTCCAGAGAGTAAATATTTTTGACTTTGCAGGTCATACCATGTCTGTCATAACCTCAACTCTGCCAGTGTAGTATAATAGCAGTCATAAACAATCTATAAATAAAATAGTTGTCGCTGGGTTTCAGTGAAATTTTATTTCTAAAAACAAGTAGATTTGGCCCCTGAGTTAGTTTGCTGACCCGCGGACTAGAGGAACAAAGGACTTCCTCTATTTCTGTTGTGCCATTTGTACTGAAATCCTAGGTAACAAACCCTCAGAGAAATTCCATCATTGGGAGTAAGTAGCCCTAGTACAACTGGGAAGGCTAGAAGAGTGTAGTAACAGCAAGTCTGGGCTTTCCACAAGCATATATGCTGGTCCTCTTACATCAGCTGCAGCTGTGGGTGTAGAAGTGCAGAGATGATGGCTGGAGAAGAGGCCAATCTCAGTGAAGTGACAGAGCCATCCTCAAACCTCAGGAGATTCTGTCATGATTCTATTCCATGTAGAAAGCAACCTATCTCAGCCTTTGAGCCCAACAGTAGCAGTGCTGATATGACCAATGGAAATGAACAAACATAACAAGGGGTTCAGGAGCAGCGAGAATAAAGAAAGGCAGTGAAGGGTTTATGCGAGGTGGGAATGAACAAAGATAGGCACAGAAAAACAGTGAACCACAAGGAGAACAGAACATGGACAATGGCATGAAACTCAGAGAAGAGGAGAAGAGGTGGAGAAACTCAGGTAGGAAGAGCCCAAGGGATCTATTCCATCCCCATGGAAATACCCAGAAATAGCTGGATGATACTTTGAGTGGGGCCAACTTTCAAGCCACAATAATTTGTAGAGCAAAAGGAGTTGCAACTGTGTTTGTTGTCACAGACCAATGAGGCAAGAGGTAGAGGGATTATATCCATAATGGCTAAAAGCTCCCAGGAATTCAGGAGTGCACTGAAATGAATTTGAGTTTTATTCATCATAACATCTATATTCACTTGGAAAGTCATAGCACATGAAAATGCAGAACATGTTATTTATTCATACTAAGGTGTGCAACTAGGTTGATGTACTTATGCTAATTTTATGTCCTCCTTTCCCCACCTCCCACCTCACCTGAGAGGCTCAAAGGCTGGTACCATTTGGTGTCAGCAAAGGTCCAAAGAAATGTGTGTTGATCCTATTTAGGAAGGAAACTGCTTGTGAGTGTGAGATCCAGCTAAATAAGTAAAATATTAGCCCTCACAGCCTTCAGAATCTGGCCCCTGCTACATGTTTAGCCTCATCTTACACTAATATCCATGTTGCTTTTCCTGCTCTTGCCCTACGGGTCTGCTTTGTGTTCTTAGGAACCACCATTCTCTCTCATTCCTCACGGTCTTGCAAGTGCTATTTCCTCTACTTGGAATACTGTCTTCCCCACCCATACACCCCCACCTGTGCCTAATATACTTCTAGATATCCTCTAGATCAGAGAGTTCTGTTTTAGATCTCAGTGGCCTTGTGAGATAGTAGGAAAAGCCCTGATCTATAAGTTGAAAGAACTCATTTCTGGTCCTAGTTCAGCTTCCATCTAGCTGTGTACTTTTGGGTTACTTTACCTTCTCTGAAAATTAACTTATTCAGAAAAACAGAGCTAAAAATATCAACTATACCCAATCCAGAGACTAGTAAGAGAATTACACAAGATAATAGGAAGGGCTTTGAGTAGTATAAGGCACTATATTTGGAAACCTCCACAGAGGCCTTTCTGTCGCTCAACCTAGAGCTTTCCTCTCAGCCTGTTCTTCACATTCTCTTTTCCTCTTTACTGTAGGCACCAGAAATTCAACTTGCTTTCCTATCCTGCAATAATTTTCATCACTCACTCAATCCCTCGAAATCATGTTGCTCAAGACTGGCTGCTCTCCCTACTCACAATAATATTTGATGACCCAAAGCACACATGTTGTTTGACTGCTAATTACCACCAGGAAACAAAACTAGCAAACTTGGTGCTGTTAATCCCAGAGCTTTAGAAATATTTTATACTTCTCTTCTTCATGTTTTATTTTTTAAAATAACTGACACACCCTTGGACTTCTGCCTTCTAGCTTTCTTCTCAAATATGAAACTCAATAAAACTTCCTTTTCCTTCTGACTCTGATGTTACCCAAATCCCTGGGAACTCTTCCACAAGAATGCTCCTCTTCCTAGACTAAGAATGTCACCCACTAAGAAAGGTCATCTCCTTGTCTTAGGTATAGTTTGTAAATTGGAAGCCTCCAGCTTAGGTGACTCCATGGAGCCTCAGCCCATATAAAACTGATCTGAAAGAAAAGAGAAAATACATGGCCCAAGTGCTGCACACACACACACACACACACACACACACACACACACTGCTAAATGAACATAGTGCTCTTTCCAGCTGACTCCAACTCAACCTCAGAGTTCTGTTCAATCCAACGCTTCAGCCAGCTTCATCAGTCAAGAGCTGGCAAGTAAGATAAAGACAATTAGTTGCAAATACCATTGAGGAAGAACCCTTCTCTAAAAGTTCACTCTTAAAGGACTAGGGTAACCTTTTATATAAAGGTTGTGCCAGAATTGGAAAGTGCCCACAACCCTGTAATTTATATGTATTCTGGCTCCCTGCAGTGATATACAGTTCAGGTCGGTAGACTGCTTTAAGCAAATATTCATTAAATGGAACAATTCTGTTCTAGGTAAAAATTTACAGGCTGGAATGGTCCTTATGAGGTGATTCAGTCCTTCCTCTGAAGCAGTTGTGTACTTTATTTTCTAGGTGCTAGAAACCAAGACTTTTGCAGCCACAATTGGTAGCTTACACAAATCTTTTTCCATCTTCTTCCTTGTTGGTAGAACCAGATTTCATTTGGGTACGTATCGGTTTTCTTTGCTCTGTTTGGGTAGCATGCCCATTTTGACTGGTCGGTCCATGCTCCATCCATTGTTCAATATTTTGAAGATCACTCTCTAGTTGTTCATCCTCCATACAGCTATGTGCTCAAGGGAAGGTGCTCCTTCTTATTGCCAAGAGTGAATGGCAATGTGTCCAAGTCAAAGTGATCTCATTCCCCTTGCCAGTGACTGGCTTATGGCTCTGTGTTTTGCATATAGCATATAGCTCCATCTTGGCCAATGATACGGGAGGGGAAGTCTAGTGAGAAAACTTCTTGAGTAAATGTCTTTCATCTTAAAAGAGAGACCCAAGGGACTTCACAATAAAGTTGGCAGATTAAATGATTAAATACATGTATTTACCACTGGTTCCCCTCAAAACCCCACTAAAATAATAGTATTATTTCCTTTAAGGCATAAATTCATAAAAATGAGGAAAACAGGAGGGGAGAGAAGACCCAAGAAAGTTGAATGAGCTGAATGTAAGCCATCCATGGAGAAAGCTGAGAAGCAACTAAATTTCACAAGAATGCACCAAAGTTAGCCAGAATGTTGAGTACAGCACATAGGAAAGATAGAACAGAACTGTATCCCTGATGACATCACTGAGACAGCCTAAAACCATGCTGGTCTCCACAATTCATGTTATGTGAGATAATAAATGTCCCTAGTTTACACTGCTTTCAGATGGCTTTTTTTTTATTTCTTGCAGTCCAAATCATCTAATTGATACAGAGTCTCGAGTTCTTTAAGAAAAAATGGGGGTGGGGTGCATGGCACGAGGTCTGGGAAGACGTGAATTAAAGCAGCTCTCGTTAGTCACGTGAGCACTCTTGCTCATTTTTCTCTCTCTTGCATCTATCCAACCTCCACTTTCTAGTCATAATTTCTTCCGCTTGTTCACATTACCTGCTACTTTTTTCATTTCAATTTTTAATTTTTGTGGGTACATATTGGCTTTATGGGGTATATAATGCAGATATTTATGGGGTACATAAGGTACTTTGATACAGGCATGCAATGCGTAATAATCACATCATGGAAAATGCAGTACCCGTCCCCTCAAGTATTTATCCATTGTATTACAAACAATCAGTTATACTCTTTTAGTTATTTATAAACATACAATTAAATTATAGTTATACTCTTTCAGTTATTTATAAATGTACAATTAAATTATTGACTATAGTCACCCTGTTGTGTTATCAAATAGTAGGTCTTATGTCTTATTCTTTCTATTTTGTCTGTGTGTGTCCCTGCTACTTTTCTAAGCAAATGGCTGGAGACAACTCGCCTCTATTTTATGGCTTCCTTTCAACTTCAGCTCCCATCATTAAAATGTATTTTCTCTCGAGTAATTTATTGAAAAAGTAAATAGGATACATGCAGTTCATTTTTAATGCCAGGCTACATGATGTCTCTGACCAGTTTTCTAATTGGTTTTCCTTCATTACAATTCCCATCCCTGGTCCAGTCAGCACACGTTGTGGGGGAAAGAAAGGTGTATCAGGGTTGTGGTGATATAAAACTACTTCCCTAGACTCACCCACTGTGGGTAGGAAGGCGTCATTATCTTCTTAGAATAGGCAGTAGAATAGACTGACTGAACCTCAAAGAACTGGTTACCTTATTGAAACATCAAAAAAAGGAAGAATATACAAACCCCATTCCTTCTATGTTATCTCACAGCAAAGGCATTTTAAAGCCTAAACCACAACTTCCTCCTACAATCATTTTCTCTTGTGGCCTCACTGAAAATGAGATACAGCAACTTCTTACAACTTCATAGTGTCCATTCTGGAAATATTATACCCTTGAGTAGTCTCATCTCCAGGCAAAATCATTCCATTTCCTTACACTATCATTTTAAGGACTAAGGAAGAAAATATCTCACTTATCACATTTATACAACTTATCTCCACAGAATGAATGCATAGATTAGTTTTTGTTCAACAGTAATGAAAGGCACTATGCAAATACCAAAGGCAATATTTTAAGTTATGGCATTTTTATTCACGAAGTATGTATTGAATATAATTTAAGGATGCAAAATCTTTGGTCCTTGCATTGATCACAAAATACAAAGGTCATTTCCTGTGGGGGGCCAGAAATTTATGCTGGATGATAGAGTAATGTATTAGTATACATACAGATATGCAGTACATTATAGAGAAATATACCTGGATAGAATTAATGTGCCTTTGAGTGTTCATAAACTTTACAGTAGCTTAATGCATATGTATCTATTTCTAGATAAAGCTAATGTGCCATGTGTATACATATGTACACACATACACACAGAGATTTAAGTGTGTATTGTGTGTATATATGCTGAGAGAGAAAAAGGAAGAACATGGCATGTCTTTACAGACATAAAGACTTAATGTATACTACAGACACATTCACATTATAATGTACCTTTAATACATTTTTGGGGGGGGGGTGACAGGGTCTCACTCTGTTGCCTAGGCTGGAGTGCAGTGATGTGATCATAGCTCACTGCAGCCTTGAGTTCCAGGCTCAGGCAATCATCTCATCTCCAAGTAGCTGGGACTATAGGCATGCACCACTATGCCAGGCTAATTTTTGTATTTTTTATAGAGACAGGGTTTCATCATGTTGCCCAGGCTGGTCTCAAACTCCTCAAGTGTTCCACCTGTCTCAGCCTCCTAAAGTGCTGGGACTACAGGCATGAGCCACCACTATTGGCCTTTTAATACATATTTTAATGTGCCTTTAATTCTAATCCTATGGCAGCCCAGCAAAAATATAAAATTGGCCTAGCAAGTTAGGCTTCTTCAAGTATAGGAATTTTCTCATTAATAGCCTATATGTTCAGTCTATGGTCAGTAAAACTCATGTTTCTTGAGTACATACCAAATGCTAGAAATGGTGCTACAAGATTTTCATCTCTTTTAAGGATGAACCAAGGAAGGTGGTCTCTAAACAAACATGGTCAAATCTTCTTATATGTCCTTCTCACATTTTGTCTTTCCTCACCATTCAAGCTGCCATCATCCCAGGCAGACCTGGTCACCTTACACCTGGGCTTAGCATTTGCATTGTTCTTCTATCTTCTTTTCTCCAGCACTTTCCTCTGCCACTTCTTCCTTTTCTACAGTAAATGCTTTATGGGATCTCTGTCCATCAGCCTGAGAGTTTTCAGAGGCAGAAATTATCTTCTTCCCTACAGTTCTCCCCAGTTTCATCACAAGAGATAGTGTTGGTGGGAGGCCCAGAGGGAAATCACTGGGAGAACATTACCTGGGCAAACTAAATCTACCTTTCCCACTCCCTGTATTCTTGGATAAACTGTGGCAAGCTTCAACATCTGGGAAATGGCACAAGTAAGTAGATGACCTCTTAACTTTATGTGTCAACTTAACTGGGGTAAGAGATGCCCAGATAGCTGGCAACACATTATTTATGGGTGTATCTCTGAGGGTGTTTCCAGAAGAGATTAGCATCTGAATTGGTAGACTAGGTAAAGAAGATCACCCTCACCTATGTGGGTGGACATTATCCATTCCATTGAGAGCTCACATAAAACAAAAAGGAAGAATCAGGACAAATTATCTCCTTCTTCAGCTGGGACATCCATCTTCTCCTGCCCTGTGGCCCATGAGGAGGCATGCTATATTCCAAAAGAACTATCTAACCTTTCTAATTTACACAAGCAGAAATCTAGGGAACATGCGTGTGAATTAAGGGTGTGGGATAATAAAGGAAGGAACATAATGTTGGATCAGGTAGAATTTATTGATGTGGGCCCACTAAGCAGAGATTCTTCATTTAATATTACAGTGTGGGAGTTAAGGCTCTAATAATGTGGTTGATTGGTTGGCTGAAACACAATCAAAAGATGGCCCATTGTAAGCAAATTGGAAATGTCGGCTCTCCCGAGGTTTAATGTAGAGGAAGGGATTTACAGGCTTAGGGAGATTAGAAACAGTGGATTTATAATTTATGATATATTCCCCAACACTGAGAAGATCTAGAAGACACACTTTTACCAATACTTTAAGAAATAAATTACTAAAGGAAGCCCCAGTATTCTTGAAGAACTCTGTGATTACTCTTTGTAGGCCAGACCTTAGAGTGGGAACCACGGCCACTTAATTGGAAAATCTAAATGCAATGGGAGTAATTGGATCCAGAGTGGTGAGGCCAAGTGGCAGCATTCCACTGCCAAAGGCAAGGTGGGCGTAGTTACTGTGTTAGGTGGCAGAGTCAAAGCAGCAATTAGAATAGTCTGACTCACACAGATCTGTGGCGTGGGCTAGTTAATCATGGTGTTCCTAGAAGTGAAATAGATAGGAAACCTATTAAATTTTTACTTGATCTGTATAAACAGAAAAGTTCCAGGTCAAATGAACGAAAGTTTAACTTGAATCATAAAATCAGAGAGTCAGAGTCCCTCAATCAATTTTCAGACTTGAGCCAGTTTACAGACCCAGAAGCCCTCAAATGAAATTTTATACTGTGAATCTTTCTCCTAGCTTTCTCCCAAAGGACCTACAGAATTTTAGCAGGGTAACTGTGCACCAGGGTAAAAGATATAATCAGACCTTTAGGGGACTATTGAACACTAGATCTGAACTGACACTGATTCCTGGAAACCCAAAATGTCACTGTAGCCCCTCATTCAGAGTAGGGGCTTATACAGGTCAGGTGATCAATGGACATTTTAGCTCAAGTTCATCTCACAATAGGTCTCGGAACCATCCTGTAGTTATTTCACAGTTCCAGAAGAAATAATTGGAATGACATACTTAGCCACTGGCAGAATCCCCACATTGGTTCCTTGACTTGTGGACTGGGGGCTATGATGAAGAAAGCCAAGGAGAAGCAGTTCCTAGAATTACCTCCACCTCAAAAAACAGTAAATAAAAAGCAATGCTGCATTCCTGGAGGGACTGCAGAGATTAGTACTACCATTAAGGACTTCAAAGATGCAGGGGTGGTGATTCCCATCACATTCCCATTCAACACTCCTATTTGGTCTATGCAGAAGACAGATGGAGCTTGGAGGATGACAGTGGATTACGGTAAGCTTAACCAAGTGGTGACTACAATTGCAGCTGCTGTACCAGATTTAGTTTCATTGCTTGAGCAAAGTAACACATCCCCTGGTACCTGGTATGTAGCTATCATCTGGCAGATGCCTTCTTCTCCATTTCTGTCATAAGGCCCACCAGAAGCAGTTTTCTTTCAGCTGGCAAGGCCAGCAATACACCTTCATTTTCCTACCTCAGGGTTATATTAACTCTATAGTTCTATGTCATAATTTAGACAATGTCAAGCACACAGGGATCTTGATCACCTTCCCCTTCCACAAGACATCATACTGGTTCATTATATTGATGATTGGACCTAGTGAGCAAAAAGTAGCAACTACTCTAGATTTGATTGGTAATCATTTATGTGTTAGAGGATGGGAAATAAATCCAACTAAAATTTAGGTGCAACCTACCTCAGTTAAATTTCTAGGGGTCTATGGTGTGGGCATGTTGAAGTAGCCCTTCTAAGGAGAAAGGTCTAAGTTGTTGTACCTAGCCTCTAACCAAAAAAAAAAAAAAAAAAAAAGGCACAATGGCTAGTGGGCCTATGTGGATTTTGGAGGCAATGCATTTCTTATTTAAGCATGTTATTCTGGCCCATTTACTAACTGACTCAAAAATATACTACTAGTTTTGAGTAGGTCCCAGAACAGGAAAAGGCTCTGCAACAGATCCAGGAGGCTACATAAGCTGCTCTGCCACTTAGGACATATGATCCAGCAGATCCAATGGTACCTGAGGTGTCAATGGCAGACAGGGATGCTGTTTAGATCCTTTGGCAAATTCCCATAGGTGAATTGCAGTTTAAGGCTTCAGGATTTTAGAGCAAAGCTATGCCATCATCTGCAGGTAATGATTCTTCTTTTGAGAGACAGCTCTGGGCCTGCTACTGGGCCTTAGTAGAAACTGAACGCTTGACCACGAGTCAACAAGTTATTATGCAACCTGAGCTGCTTATCATGAACTGGGTATTATCTGACCCATCAAATCATAAAATTGGGCATGCACAGCAACACTCTATCATCAAATGGAAGTGGTATACATGTAATTGGCCCAAGCAAGCCCTGAAGGCACAAAGAAGTTACATAAAGTGATCCATGGTCCTCATTTCTGCTACTGCCTTCTCTCTTCCAGTTGCACCCATGGCTCCATGGGGAATTCCCTACAGTCAGTTGACAGAGGAAGTGAAGACTTGGCTATGGTTTACAGATGGTTCTATGTGATATATAGGCACTACCCAAGGGTGTTACATAAAGTGATCCATGGTCCTCATTTCTGCTACTGCCTTCTCTCTTCCAGTTGCACCCATGGCTCCATGGGGAATTCCCTACAGTCAGTTGACAGAGGAAGTGAAGACTTGGCTATGGTTTACAGATGGTTCTATGTGATATATAGGCACTACCCAAGGGTGGACAGCTGCAGCACTATAACATCTCTCTGGGACATCTCTGAAAGGCAGTGTTGAAGGGATATTCTCCCAGTGGGCAGAATTTCAGGAAGTGCACCTGGTTGTGCACTTTGCTTAAAAGGAAAAATGTCTGGACATGTGATTATATACTGATTCAAGAACTACAGTCAATGGTTTGGCTCGACGGTCAGGAACTTGGAAGGTACATAATTAGAAAATTGGTGACAAGAAATCTGGGGAAGAGATATATGGATAGATCTCTTTGAGCAAAAAATATGAAGATATTTGTATCCCACAAGAATGCTCGCCAAAAGGTGACTTTGGCCAAAGGGTATTTTAATAGTCAAGTGAATAGGATGACCTGTGCTGTGGATACTAATCAGCCTCTTTCCCTAGCCACCCCTGTCATCACACAGTGGGCTCATGAACAAAGTGGACATGGTGGCAGGGATGGAGGTCATGAATGAACTTAGCAACATGGACTTCCACTCACCTACGCTGACCTTGTTATGACCAGTGCTAAGTGCCTGATGTGTCAGCAGTAGGGATCAACACAGAGCCTCCAGTATGGCACCATTCTCCAGGGTGATTAGCCAGCTAACTGGTGGCAGATTCATTACACTGAACCACTTCTACCATGAAAGGAGCAGCATTTTGTCCTTACTGGAATAGACAACAGTGCACATGGATTTTCCTTCCCTGCACACAAAGCTCGGCACATGGATTTTCCTTCCCTGCACACAAAACTACTGTCCATGGATTTACAAAATGCCTTATCCACCATCATGGTATTCTACACAGCATTACTTCTGATCACAGCAAAAGAATTGCAGCAGTGGGCCCATACTCAGGGAATTCACTGGTCTGACCTTGTTCCCTACCATCCTGAAGCAGCTGGCTTGATAAAATGGTGGAACGGCCTTTTGAGACTCAGTTACAGCTCCAGTTAGGTGCAGTGCTTGGGCAAGGTCCTCCATAAGGCGCTATATACTTTGAATCAGCAACCAATATATGGTGCTGTTTCTCCCATAGCCAGGATCACAGGTCTAGGAATCAAGGGGTAAAAATGGTTGTGGCAACATTCACTATTACCCCTAGAGACACAATGGCAAAATTTTTGCTTCTTGTTTCCATGACTTTATGCTCTACTGGCCTAGAGGTCATAGTTCTAGAGGGAAGAATGCTTCCACCAGATGATACAACAATGATTCCATTGAACTGGAAGTTAAGACTGCCACCCAACCATGTTGGGTTCCTAATGTCTCTATGTCAACAAGCAAAGAAGGGAGTTACAGTGTTGGCTGGGGTGATTGATCCAAACTACCAAGGGGAAATTGAACTACTCCTACACAATGGAGGTAAAGAAGACTATGTGTGGAATACAGATTTCTTAAAGAGTTTCTTAGTATTGCCATGTCCTGTGATTAAGGTCAATAGGAACTACAACAACCCAGTTCAGGCAAAACTATGAATGGCCCAGACCCTTAAGGAATAAAGGTTTGGGTCACCTTTATCCTGTGGTAAAGAACCAAAACCAGCTGAGGTGCTTGCTGAAAGCAATGAGAATACAGAATGGCAGTTGAAGAAGGTCCTTATAAATATCAGCTACAACCATGTAACCATTTACAAAAATGAGAACTGTAATTGTCCTGCATATATTCTTCTGTTATAAATATATTTGTGCATGTGTGTATGTGTAAAGCAAGTATCTTTGTATTCTTTCCTATTCCCTTATCATAGTAACAAATGACTTTACATCCATATTTAAATAGTGTTAATTTTACATCATAGTATTTAAGTTACAGGATTCCAGGAGAAGAGTAAACATCACTCAAGGATTTTACCTCCTCTTTGAGGGAAGGGATTAGTTTATTTTTGGTTGCATACAGGTTAGTTGTATGATGTTACATGGATTTTGACCTTGTTATTTTATTTACATGGAGATTAAGTATGGTTTAAAGAGATATGCATTAAGTGCGGAGTTGACAAGGGGTTAGTGAACTTGTGATGATTAATTTTATGTGTTAACTTGACTGGGCTAAAGGATGCCAAGATAGTTGGTAAAACATTATTTCTGAGTGTGTCTGTGAGAGTGTTTCCAGGAGAGATTAGCATTTGAATTGATAGACAGGGTAAGAATAATCACTTTAACTAATTCTTACCTCACAGGGTAAGAATAATCACCCCCATTAGGGTTCCCAATCTGTTGAGGGCCCAAATAGAACTAAAAGGTGGAGAAAGGAAGAATTTGCCCTCTTCTTTAGCTGGGATATCCATTTTCTCTTGCCCTTTGACATCAGAGCTCCTGGTTCTCAGGTCTTCAGACTCCAGGACTAGCATCAGCCACCTCATCCTGGTTCTCAGGCCTTTGGACATGGACCAAACTACACCACTGGCTTTTCTGGTTCTCCAGTTTGCAGAGAAACGATCATGGATCTTCTGGGCCTCCATAATCACATAGGCCAATTGGTCCTGGTTCTCTGGAGAACCCTGACTAATACACTCACCAAGGCTCATCTTCAGTCGTCGATTTTTCCCTTTCCGAAGTTCAACCAGTCTCCACTATTAGAGATGACAGTGATGTGGGAGGTGAGGCTTCAGAGTGACTCCTCCAGCTGTCACCAGAGGCCCAGCTCCTTTAGGTGCGTCTTTCCCTTGGAGAGAGGTGTCATAGAGGCTTTCTGGTTCAGTTCAGTTTGGGAACAAACCCATCAAGACATACACAAAACAACTAGGAAATATACTCAAGGAATGAGATTAATTAATTTTTTTTTTTCTCCTTTCAGTCCACGAAGTTACTAAGATCAACCACACCTCATCTACTCTTTCACAAGGGATAATGATATATCTTCAAACAGTGTAGTCTTGAACTCATCTTTAGCTTCTTGGTTTATCTGAACTCCAATTAACTTGACGGAGAAGTGAGTCTGCTCACTTTTGTGGTTTACATCAAATGCCCAATTAAGTAATAATATTGTGTTCTCCAGGTCTAACGATAAATGTTGAAAGACATTTTTTAGGAAAATGTAAATGTTATTCTACTATGTCACAACAGTCTAGTTCTTCCACATGATACTTAAACATTTTAAAGCAGAATATATACATTTGCCAGCCCACCTCCTTGTCTATTTCACTAATTCTTGAATTATAGAGATTGATTTAACTCCAGGAGATGGAAGGTTGAGAGGAGGGAAAAAAAGCCTCCTGCACAGCTCATAGCAGCTGTTCCTCATTATAAAACCTTAAGGAAGAAAGCAGCCTATTAGTTCAGAACAACTGCAAAAACCAATCACAGAGCATACAATTTCATCTTCCTCTATCTTTGTCAAATTAAGCCAGTTGTTCCAGACTCCACTTCCTAAATCAAAGTCATACATTGAACAAGGACTCACCTATGGTTACTTTCACACAAAAATCAAGAGTGTTTTTATAAGGCTATTTTATTTATGGACTCTATTCACACAGGTAGCATATGCAAAATGGCATCAGTTACTTTAAACATATGAAGTGGGCAGCTCCACAGAGTAATATTTTAACATAAATCTTTAGAGTTCTATAACTGCTTTTAATAGCATTGTTCTCTTTATAAAAATAATTCATGCTTAGCATAGAAAATCTGAAAAATAATATGAGGCCTAAGGAAGAGTGTAAAAATCATCACATTTCTCATGCTATTTCTTTATAATAAATATTACTATTTTGGAATATATTCATTTGGTCTTTTTTCTATTCAAATCGATTTTTCCCAAAGAAGTCTATCTCACCATACTTGAATAATATCTTTCTCTTCTCTTTATGAATTGCATTCATGTTATATGTATTAAATTTTTCTCTTACATTATTTTTAATGGCTGGAAAGTAGTCCACTAAATGGATGTACCATGGTTGAAAGAAAAATCTCCTCTTATTGCACATTTATAACGCTTCTGATTTTTATTATTAAAAGTATTGTTGTAATGACTCAAGACTGATACATTTTTGCATCCATCCATGACCATTTCCTCCTGCTCTGTTTCTCAGGATGGATATGCTGGGTCAGAGTTTACAAAGTTTTAGTACTCCCAAAGTTATTCACAGAAGATTCATTAAGTCAAGAATTTTGTTACAAGAGCTAAAAATATTGTGCCAACTTGGATTTTATTTTTATTATTATTTTTTGAGATGGAGTCTCACTCTGTCACCCAGGCTGGAGTATAGTGGTAGGATCTCAGCTCACTGCAACCTCTGCATCCCAGGTTCAAGCGATTCCCATGCCTCAGTCTCTGAAGTAGCTGTGATTACAGGCATGCACCACCACGCCTCGCTGATTTTTGGATTTTTAGTAGACGGTGTTTCACCATGTTGGCCAGGCTGGTCTCGAACTTGTGACCTGAAGTGATCTGCCCACCTCGGCCTCCCAAAGTGCTGGGATTACAGGCATGAGCCACCATGCCTGGCCTGGTTTTTTTAAATCTTAAATTTTTATAGAGTAGATTGGAGACAATTACTTTTAGAGAGTCTAACTTAAATGCTCTGGAATGGGACCCAGGCCAGGCACAGACTTTTTCGGGTTTTTTTTGTTTTTTTTTTTTTAAGTTTATAGCTGATTTTGCATGCAGCCAAGGTTGAAGACCACTGGGACTCGTTAGTGAGTTTTCTGGTCTACCCTGGAATTTTACTTCCAGGGAAGAGGTAACTGAATTACAAGCCTATAAAAAATTTTTTTAATGACTGGAGCAGAAATTTTTCTGAGAGGTGCAACTGTGAGTCCTCATAAATGAATTTTATAGAATATCTTTTGACCATATGTATCTGTGTAGAGGCATAAGTATACTAAATATCTAAGTTGCAGCAATGATTGATGAAAGGAATATAAACAGCACCCCCTGTGCCATTGCCTCTTTCGTTTGGAATCCAAGAGTAAATCTACAATAAACAAACAAGTTAGACATTTTTTCACCTATGTTTTCATCTTTATTTTAAAATAATTTTTAAAGGAATGGATAAAATAAGAAGCACTGGAAACATGGTATCCAGCAGCATAAATTCTCAGGGGCAGGAAGATGTGATTCTACTACTTCCTCTTTCTAAGCTTCAGTAATCTCTCAGGACATTATAATCCCCTCATCCTCCTAAAGAAACCTGATCAGCAGTTTGCTCATGCTGCTGTCCGTTTCCAGGTCCCTTTTGCAACAGTAACTGCCATCTCCTCTCCTCACACAGACACAGTCAGCTGTGTACATTGATGCCACTTGACAAATAATGCCTCCACTCCCACCCACCAGTCCCCTGGTGTAGGGTGCCTATCCATTTATATCTTTAGTAGTGCTTCATCATTTATCCCATTTGAGCTCAGGCTTTGCATTCAACTCTAAATATCTTTGCAATTCCTATCGAGGGGCCTAGTCATGCCAGCTGAAGCCACATAAAGATCAATTTACTAAAGACAGGAACTATTTCTGTCTGAAAATGTTGGCTTGCAGTGTCTTTGGACATTTCCTACAGAATAGAAACACATTTCTAATTAATCATAAAATTAAAATCTAATATTAAGTATTTTGTTTAATAAGTCTGGCACTGCACTAGGTACATCATATATCTTTCGTACTCACAAGGAACCCATTTTACAGAGGTGAAAACTGAATCTTAAAGAGGTCAATATACTTTTTTAAGGTTACACACCCCATAAGTAACTGAAGGAACTCAAGCAGACATTCACCCACCAAACCTGAGCATGAACATGCTTACTCACTGTGCTTCTAAATTTAGTCTTGTTTTAAAGGCCATCCACTCTTCCTCTCCATTCGTCTTGGAGGGAAACTCCAGTCATATTGTCCTACTCCATGTTCCCTCAAAACACTAACTGGAATTATGGTAAAGAAACTGCCTGTCTCATTAGAGCAAACCAAGAATCCTTTAGAGTTTTAGCAAAGAATTCTAGAAGAATAATCCCCAGGTAGGGAGAGAGTCAAATATCTGTTAATATGCACCTATCTACCCCAATATTTTCCTGCCAAAGGTCTTGTTTTGTTTTCAAAAGGCAGTCTGTTTCCTAATACCTCTTCTTCCTTTACGCAACCATTTGCAATCATACCCTCCGCACACTGAATTTGTTGCCGGCTACTGCCTAGGTTGGTATTACCTCTTTTCTTATAAATATCTGATTCAAGGCCAGGTGTGGTGGCTCATTTCTGTAATCCTAACACTTTGGGAGGCAAAGGTGGGCAGATTACTTGAGGTCAGGGGTTCAAGACCAGTCTGGCCAACATGGTGAAACCCTGTCTCTACTATAAATAAAAAAACTAGCTGGGCATGGTGGCATATGCCTGTAATCCCAGCTACTCAGGAGGCTGAGGCACAAGGATCGCTTGAACCCAGGAAGCAGAGGTTTCAGTGAGCCGAGATTTTACCACTGCACTCCAGCCTGGGTGACAGAGCGAGACTCTGTCTCAAAACAAACAAAAAAAAAAAAAATCTGATTCAACAAACTACATGAATACATTTGGAAACGGACTAGCCATATAGTTATGAGTATCTTCTGCATATGTACTATATTTGTGGTGGAGAGTAGCTTATGTAAAGGGAAAAATTGGGGAACTAGCAAAATATGGCAATGGGAGAGTAGGGAGGCAGATAAAACATGTCCTTGGTCAAGTTATTTCCTTCCTGAGCCTCAGTTTCTTTATCTTTAAAATGAGAAGGTTAGGTTAAATAAATTTTGTTCTTATTTTTTGTACATGTTTGTATACTTTTCACCATCTGCAACACTGTAGGTGCTTAGCCAGTGTTGAACTGACTTACTAATTTTGAGTACTACCCAATAAAAAAAAATAAAAAGATTATGTCTAAAGCTTAAGTACAGGTCACTATTACTTGGCTTTAAGTTTTGCCAGAAATGCAAAATTTCACCAAAATTCTTACTTAGCTTGGCCTAATGATTTGACATAAGAGTAATTTTCCCACCAAAACTTTATTCAAGAATCTAAATACAGGTAAGCCAAAGCTTTATAAGGGCACTTCCTTACCTCTCATGTATTTCTTAAGCTATGTCCCTAAGATTCTTACCCCCACATCGGCCCTAAAAGTGCTTTTGCAACATTACCAATGACCTTCTAGAGCAGGGGTCCCCAATCCCTGGGCCACTGACAGGTACTGGTCCATGGCCTGTTAAAAATCGAGACACACAGCATGAGGTGAGCAGTGGGCCAGCAAGCATTACTGCCTGAGCTCTTCCTCCTGTCAGATCAGCTGAGCATTAGATTCTCATAGAAGTGTGAACTCTTGTGAAATGTACATGTGGGAGATCTAGGTTGTCTACTCCTTCTGAGAATCTAAATAATGCCTGATGATCTTAGGTGGAACAGTTTCATCCCAAAACCATCCCTTCCCCTCACCTCCATGGAAAAATTATATTCCACAAAACCAGTCCTTGGTGCCAAAAAGGTTGAGAACAGATGTTCTATTGGAAAAACACACTGAGGACTTTTCAAACCTCATCTTACTCAACTTCTCCATGCCATTGGAGAGTGCTGACTCTTCTTTCACAACTTTCTTGGCCTCTGATATGGTTTGGCTGTGTCCCCATCCAAATCTCATCTTGAATTGTAGTTCCCATAATCCCTTCATCTGCTGGGAGGGGCCCGGTGGGAGATAATTGATTCATGGGGGCAGCTTCCCCATGGTATTCTCCTGAAAGTAAGTTCTCAGGAGATCTGATGGTTTTATAAGGGGATCTCCCATTACTTGGCTCTCATTCTTCTCCTTCCTGCCACCATGTGAAGAAGGATGTGTTTGCTTCCCCTTCTGCCATGATTGTAAGCTTCCTGAGGCCTCCCCGGCCCTGTGGAACTGTGAGTCAATTAAACCTCTTTCCTTCATAGTTTACCCAGTCTCGGGCAGTTCTTCATAGCAGCATGAGAATGAACTATTACAGCCTCCATGGCCTTTTTCTTTTCTTCAATGCTCTGTTTCTCTTCCCACACTCATTTCCGTTTCCTCTATGAGTTCCTTTTCTCATTTTCCCTCAAATATCAGTATCCTTGAGTGCCATTCTCAGTTTTTTTTCTCACCCTATGTATTCTCTTTCATCTACATCTCTTATTTTCTAAATAGAATTCCCCATCCTTACCTGGATTTTAGATACATCTATAACAAATATTCCATATATTTAATGCATAAATCATCCCACAAAATCATTATATTTCACCCGAAAGATTTTCCAACTTCATTAGTGTGTATGAGTATATAAACTAATCAACTTTCTTTCTCCCTCTTTCTCTCTCTGTCTCTGTGCTGGTGATAGATGAGTACAGACAACCCAGGGAGCAAATGCAACCAAACTTTGGAAAGTCTCATTTTAAGATACAAATCAAGTTCTTCAGCACCAAAAATTCAAGTAAATATTTTATTTTTAGATTACCATACAACATAACTGACTTTTTTGTGTCCAATTTTAGCGTTTAACACATATATAGGTTTCTGTAACTACCTCCACAATAATGATACAGAAGAGTTCCATATAACCAAAAGACAAATTCTCTTGTTATCCCTTTTGTAGTCATACCCTTTCTCTATTCCTAATCCCTGGAAATGACTGATCTTTTCCCTGTCATTACAGTTCTGTCTTTTAGAGAATGGCATATGAATGGGATTAATTATACAGTATGCAACCTCATGAAACTGGCTTCTTCCAACTACTATAATACCTTTAAGATTCATCCAAGTTGTTCTGTGCACAAATAGTTCATTTTATTGCTGAGTAGTATTCCGTTGGATAAATGTAACAGAGATTGTTTATACATTCACTTGTTGAAGGACATTTAGGTATTTCCATTTTGGGTGATTATGAATAGAGCTGCTATAAACATTCACGTACAGGTTTTTGTGTGAACATATTTTCATTTATTTACGACAAGTACCTAGAAATGGGATTGCTGGGTCATATGGAAAGTGTTTGTTTAGTTTTACAAAAGACTGCCAAACTGTTATCCAGAGTGATTGTTTTTCATTTTGTTACCAGCAATGTATACAAGTTCCAGTTGCTCCACATCCCTACCAGCCCTTGTCAATATTTTTTTATTTCAGCTATGCTAATAGACATGCCATGGTACCTCATGGTGGTTTTAACTTGCATTTTCTGAATAGCAAATGAATATTTGTTAATTGTTTGCTTATTTGCATTCCTTTTGCCCAAATCATTTGTGATATTTTAGTTCCTTTGTCTTTCACATAAGCTATTTATATTTTCTATTTTTTAACAGTTTTATTAAACTATCACTGACATGAAAAAAAGCATATATTTAAGGTATACAACTTGACATTTTGATATATGTATACATTATGAAATAATTACCACATTCCCCATAATTAACACATCTATTACCTCTACAGTTACTATTTGTGTATGTGTATAGTGAGGAGATTTAAGATCTATCTTCTTAGTAGATTGCAAGTATACAATACAGTATTTTTAACTATTGTCCCTATGCTATACGGTCTTTTCATATAAATTCTAGAATCAGCTTTATATACCTACAAAAAGTCCTGTTGGGATTTTGATTTGAATTGAGTTGAATCTATGAATCAATTTGAGGAGAACTGAATCTTTACTATGTTGAGACTTCTAGTTGATGAACGCAGTACTTTCTTTAATGTGGGTAGTTTCTTTTCTTATGGTTGAGTTATGAGAGTTTTTTTGTGTTCCAGATACAAGTCTTTTATTGGATATGTGATGTGCAAATATTTTATCCCAGTCTGTAGCATGTCTTTTCATTCTTATACAGTGTCTTTGATAGAGCAAAAAAATTTCATTTTGTTGAAATCCAATACATAAATCTTTTCTTTCATGATTGTGTTCTTGGTATCGTGTCTAATAACTCTTTGTCTAACTCCAGGCCAGTTTTTCTCGACTTTTTCCTTTAAATTTTTATAATTTTGTATTTTACATGTAAATCTTTTAGTTAATTCTTATGTAAGATTTGAAGTTAAGATGAAGGTTCATTTTTTTGCACATGGTTGTCTGGCTGTTCCAACACCATTTGTTGAATGGCTATCATTCCTTTATGAAATTACTTTTGCAACTTTATGAAAAGTATCTAGAATATATATGTGTGGGTCTGTTTCCGGCTTCTCTGTTCCATTGATCTATGTGTCTATCCTTTTGTCAATACACACTGAATTGATTGCTACAGCTTTATATTAAATCTTAAAATCTGATAGTGTGATTTCTCCAACTTTACTACTCTGTTTCAAAATTGTTTTGGTTATTACAGTTCCCTTGACTTTCCATATAAATTTTAGAATCAGCTTGTCTGGATCTGTAAAAATACTCCTGAGGTTTGCTTGGAATTACATTAAATCTATAGATCAATTTAGGCAGAGTGACATCTTTCTTTTCTTTCTTTTTTTTTTATGAGACCAAGTTTCGCTCTTGTTGTCCAGGCTGGAGTACAATGGCGTGATCTCAGCTCACTGCAACCTCTGCCTCCTGGGTTCAAGTGATTCTCCTGCCTCAGCCTCCCTAGCTGGGATTACAGTCATGAGCCACCATGCCTGGCTAATTTTGTATTTTTAGTAGAGACAGGGTTTCTCCATGTTGGTCAGGCTGATCTCGAACTCCTGACCTCAGGTGATACACCCACCTCGGCCTCCCAAAGTGCTGGTATTATAGGCATGAGCCACCGCGCCCAGTCAAATTACATTTTTTCTATGTTAATTCTTTCAATCCATAAAATAGTACATCTCTCCATTTATTTAGGTCTTTTTTGCTTTATTTTACTAAGATTTTGTAATTTTCAGCATACAGACCCTGTTCATGCTTTGTTACACTTGTACCTATATGTTTCATTTTTTGGAGCTAATGTAAATTTTTAAAAAAATGTTTAGTTGCCAATTATTCATTGCTAGTATAAAGAAATACATTTGATTCTTGTGTGTTGAACCTTGTACCCCATAATCTCATTAAACTCACTTTTTAGTACTTGGAATTTGCTTATGAATTCCTTGAAATTTTCGGCATAGACAATCATGTCATCTGAAAATCTGCCTGCCTTTTATTTAATTTCTTAACCTTATTAACTGGAAAGGGCACCCAGTAAAATATCTGTTGAATGATGGGAGTAGATATCTGTACTAGTCTGTTCTCATGCTGCTAATAAAAACATAACCAAGATTGGGTAATTTATAAAGGAAAGAGGTTTACTTGACTCACAGTTCCGCAGGGCTGAGGAGGCCTCATGAAACTTACAATCATGACAGAAGGGGAAGCAAACCCATCCTTCTTCACACGATGGCAGGAAGGAGAAGTGCTGAGCAAAACGGAAAAAATCACCGTATAAAACCATCAGATCTCATGAGAACTCACTATCACAAGAACAACATGAGGGTAACCACTTCCATGATTAAATTACCTCCCACTGGGTCCCTCCCATGACACATGGGGATTATGGGAACTACAATTCAAGGTGAGATTTAGGTGGGGACAGAGAAACAAAAAGTATCAATATCCTTGCCTTATTCCTAAATTGAGGGAAAAAGCATTCAGTCTTTCACCATTAAGAATGATGTTAGCTTTTGTGTATGCCTTTAATCAGGTTGAGAAAGTTTCTATTTCTAGTTTGCAGAGAGTCTTTATCATGAATGAATGTTGAATTTTGTCAAATACTTTTCCCGCAACAATTGATATGATCATGTGATTTTTCTTCTTTAGACTGTTAATATGGTGGACTACAATGAAAAATTTTCCAGTATTGAACCAGTCTTATATTCCCACTACAATCTCTATTTGGTCATGGTATATTATTGTTTTTATGTTTAAGGATTCAGTTTGTTAATATTTTACTGAAGATTTTTGCATTTATGTTAATGAAGTATATTTCGTTGTGTTTAAAAGATTGTTTTTCTTTTTTTTTTTTTTTTTTTGAGACGGAGTCTCGCTCTGTCGCCCAGGCTGGAGTGCAGTGGCGCGATCTCGGCTCACTGCAAGCTCTGCCTCCTGGGTTCACGCCATTCTCCTGCCTCAGCCTCCTGAGTAGCTGGGACTACAGGCGCCCGCCACCGTGCCCGGCTAATTTTTTGTATTTTTAGTAGAGACGGGGTTTCACCGTGGTCTCGATCTCCCTTGTGATCCACCCATCTCGGCCTCCCAAAGTGCTGGGATTACAGGCGTGAGCCACCGCGCCCGGCCAAAACATTGTTTTTCTTACGCTGTCTTTTGCATCAGGGTAATGCTGGCCTCATAAATTGAGAGTGTTCTCATGTCTTCTTATTTCTGGAAGAGATTGTATGGAATTGGTATTAATTTTCCACAAATAATCGGTAGAATTTGCCAGTGCAACCATCTGAGTTAGAAGGTTGCTTTTTTGGAAACTTTTAACTGAAAGTTAAGTTTAATTAATATAAATTTAATTTCTTCTAGATTTTCAAATCTATGTCTATAGAGTTGTTCTTAGTATTCCCTCATTATCTGTTTAATGTTTATGGAATAGTGGTACCCCCTCTTTCATTCTTGATATTGGTAATTCATGGCTTATCTCTTTTTTTGGTCAGTTTTGCTAATGTCATTAATGTCAAAAAATCAGCTCTTGTTTTTATCGATTTTTTTTCCATTGCTTTTCTGGTTTTAATTTCATTGCTCTCCACTCTTGTCTTTGTTATATTCTTATGTCTGCTTGTTTGGGTTTATTTTAGTTTTATTTTTCTAGTTGTTTAAAGTGAAGGATTTGAGGACTTCTTTTCTCAGGTAACCATTTAATGCTATCAATTTTTTAAATTTTTGCAAAAAACTTTGTGTGGTAGAAAAAATACTCAGACCTGGAGTTGAGGGTGCATCGGATTTACATTTGCATGTGAGATAAGATATTTGATATTTGTGACATAATGAACCCATCAAATTATTTGAGAGAGGGTAACAAAATGATCCCAAATGTGAAAGCTCTAGACAGCCTAGTACAGAATTAATCACAGAGTGGTAATAGGCCAGAGTTTTCAGAAAGCAAAGAATAGGCAACACATTCTCTGCACAGGGTGGGAAGCTCTTCTGCAAGGCTCTAGACCTCTTTTACTAAAAGGCATCTGATGGCCCTGTGTACACTAGCATTCTTTAGTTCTACCTGCTCCTACTTTCATGTTTCTTCTACTAGGAAATACTGATAAACATTGTAGGTGTGTTGATGGTACACTTTTTACAATATACTCATTTGTACCCAAGGTGATTCACTCAATAAATGATTTTTGTGGTTGCTATCATCTTTGTTTTTTAAAAAGTTATTATTTCTAATTATTATGGAAATATAGTAGTTGTACATACTCAATAAATAATAAATATTTATGATGTCCTTGAGACCACAAAACAATTAAGTCTCATATTTTAATGAATTTATAGTTCCCTTAGGTAGAAGCACAATATACACAAATGAGATCTACATTAATCTGTAATAGCTATCATTTAATTTAAATACACTATGCACCAGACGTTGTATATGCTGGGTGTGTTACATACATGTAATCTTTACCACCTTTTTGCAAGGCATAAATAATAGGTGGGACAGTTTCATAGAAAGAAAGCTGACCAACCAGAAAAAGCTCAGGACCAGACAGATTCACAGCCAAATTCTACCAGATGTATAAAGAAGAGCTAGTACCATTCCTACTGAAACTATTCCAAAAAATTGAGGAGGAGGTACTCCTCTCTAAGTGAGGTCAGTATCATCCTGATACCCAAACCTGGCAGAGACACAACTAAAAAAGAAAACTTCAGGCCAATATCCTTAAGGGACATAGATGCAAAAATCCTCAACAAAATACTGGCAAAGCAAACCCAGCAACACATCAAAAAGCTAATCTGCCACAATCAAATAGACCTTATCTCTGGGATGCAAGGTTGGTTCAACATATGCAAATCAATAAATGTGATCCACTACCTAAACGGAACTAAAAACAGAAACCACATGATCATCTCAATAAATATAGAAAAGGTTTTCAATAAAATTCAACATCTCTTCATGTTAAAATCCTTCAACAAATTAAGCATTGGAGGAACATATGTAAAAATAATGAGTCAGCTATGAAAAATCCAAACCAATATCATACTGAATAGGCAAAAACTGGAAGCATACCCCTTGAAAACTGGAACAAGACAAGGATGCCCTCTCTCATCACTCCTATTCAACATAGTACTGGAAGTCCTAACCAGAACAATCAGGCAACAGAAAGGAATAAAAGGCATCCAGGTCAGGTGCGGTGGCTCACAACTGTAATCCCAACACTTTGGGAAGTCAAGATGGGTGGATCACTTGAGGTCAGGAGCTCGAGACCAGCCTGACCAACATGGTGAAACCCAATCTCTACTAAAAATACAAAATTAGCTGGGTCTGGTGGTGCATGCCTGTAATCTCAGCTACTTGTGATGCTGAGGCAGGAGAATCACTTGTAGCTGGCAGGTGGGGGTTACAGTGAGCCGACATTGCACCATTGCGCTTCAGCCTGGGCAACAAGAGTGAAACTCTGTCCCAAAAGAAAAAAGAAAGAGAAAAGAAAAAGAAAAAAAGGCATCCAAATAGAAACAGAAGAAGTCAAACTATTCCTGTTTGCAGACAATATGATTCTATACTTAGAAAACCTCATAGTCCCTGCCCAAAAGCTCCTAGATCTGATAAACAACTTCAGCTAAGTTTCAGGATACAAAATCAAGGTACAAAAATCAGTAGCATTCCTATACACCAAGAACATCTAAACTGAGAGCCACACGAAGAATGCAGTTCCATTCACAACAGGCATAAAAAGAATAAACACCTAGGAATACAGCTAACCAGGGAGGTGAAAGATCTCTGCAAGGAGAACTACAAAACACTGCTCAAAGAAATGAGAGTTTACACAAATAAATGGAAAAACATTCCATGCTTATGGATAGGACGAATCAATATCATTAAAATGGCCATACTGTCCAATTTATAGATTCAATGCTATTCCTATAAACTACCTATAACATTCTTCACAGAATGAGAAAAACTATTCTAAAATCCATATAGAACCAAAAAGGAGCCCAAATAACCAAAGCAATCCTAAGCAAAAAGAACAAAACAACAAGCATCACACTATGTAACTTCAACTTATACTACAAGCCTACAGTAACCAAAATAGCATGGTACTGGTACAAAAACAGACATACACAGATAAATGGAATGGAATAGAGAGCCTATAAATTATGGCACACACCTACAACTATCTGATCTTCAACAAAATCAACAAAAACAAGTAATAGGGAAAGGATTCCCTATTCAGTAAATGGTGCTGGGATAACTGGCCAGCCACATGCAGAAGTTTGAAATTAGACCCCTTCCTTACACCATATACAAAAATCAACTCAACGTGGAATAAAGACTTAAATGTAAAACCCAAAACTATAAAAACCCTAGAAGACAACCTAAGCAACACCATTCTTGACATAGGAGCAGGCAAAGATTTCATGACAAAAATGCCAAAAGCAATACCAACGAAAGCAAAAATTGACAAATGGAACCTAATTAAACTAAAAAGCTTCTGCACAGCAAAAGAAACTATCAACAGAGTAAACAGACAACCTACAGAATGGGAGAAAATATTTACAAACTATGCATCTGACAATAAAGTCCAGAATCTATAAGGAACTCAAACAAATTTACAAGCAAAAAACAACCCCACAAACAAAAAGCCCACAGAGTGGGCAAAGAACATGAATAGACACTTTTCAAACGAAGACATAAATGTAATCAACAAGCATGTGAAAAAAGGCTCAACATCACTAATCATTAGAGAAATCCAATTCAAAACCACAGTGAGATACCATCTCACCCAGTCAGAATGGCTATGATTAAAAAGTCAAAAAATAACAGATGCTGACGAGGTTGTAAAGAAAACGGAATGCTTATATACTGCCGGTGGGAATGTAAATTAGTTGAGCCATATGGAAAGCAGTTTGGCAATTTCTCAAAGAACTTAAAACAAAATTACCACTTGACCCAGCAAATCCTGTTATTACTTATATACCTGAAGGAATGTAAATTGTTCTACCATAAAGACACAAGCATGCATATGTTCATTGCAGCACTATTCACAATAGCAAAGACATGGAATCAACCTAAATGCCCAGCAATAGTAGAACAGATAAAGAAAATATGGTACATATATACCATAGAATACTATGTAACCATAAAAAGAACAACATCATGTCTTTTACAGTATAATATCAGTGGAGCTGGAGGCCTTTAGCCTATGCAAACTAACACAAGAACAGAAAATCAATACAGCATGTTCTCACTTATAAGTGGGAGCTAAACACTGAGTACATATAGACACAAAAAAGGGAACAACAGACACTGGGGCTCCTTGAAGGTAGAGAGTGGGAGGAGGGTAAGAATAAAAAACTACCTATTTGGTACTATGCTTGATGACAAAATAATCTGCACACCAAACCCCTGTGACATAAAATTTACCTATATAACAAACCTGCACATGTACCCCTGAACCTAAAATAAAAGTTAAAAAAAAAATATATGAATTTTGGAGTCAGAAACCAAGTTTGAATCTCTGCTGTCTCACTTATTAGCTGCATGACCTAGGCCAATTATGTAAACATTCTAAATTTTAGGGTTTTTTTAATTTTAAAATGTGGATAAAAGCTGTTGTGAAGATTAAAAGCAATGACATGGGAAAAAGGTCTGATAGGATAGGGAAAGTAGGGATTTTGAAGCCTATACCATAATACTTCACTTCAGACCCAACATCACTCATGTTAGCTATGAGATCTTCAGCCAGATACCTAACATCTTGAGTTTTAATACCTCATATATAAAACAGCTGATTAGATAGATAGACACAGACAGGTAGGTACGTAGACAACTAGATATATACATAGATAGATAAATCGATAAATAGCTAGAGAAAGAGAAAGAGATAGGTAGATAGATCATCTTCCCCTTTACCTCGAAACCTCTTCTTTAGGAATCCCTTTCTCAATTACTGGCAACTCCATCCATCCACTGAGCTACTGAGATCAAACAACTTGGGATAATTTTTCACTCTTTCCCATGACTCATGATCAATCTGAGAGTTAATTCTATTAGTTCTGTCTTCAACATCTATTCAGATTCTTTCAAATACACTATTTCCTCTTCTATTATCATGGTCTGAGATACCTGTCTTGTTACCATAATTTCCTAACTGATTTTCTTGTTTCCCTCTTTACTTTCCCACCCACCATTTTTATCCTGGCAGCAAAAATAACCCTTTCAACCTTAAATCAAATCAAATTCCTCAATGGCTTCCCATCTCAGTCAGAGTAAAAGCTGATCTTTACAATGACTTAACAGGTCCCTCCAAAGCTCTCCCAACACTGCCACTCAGCTGTCCAGCCACCCCCGTGATTTATTATCCTACACTTTAACCCGCACTGCTCCACTCCAGGCCAACTGCCTGCGTCAACCCAGGAACTCCTGAATTTCTCTCTCACCTCAGAGACTTTACACTTCCTATTTCTCCCACCTGGAATATTCTTCACCCAAATAGCTTCAATACTCTCAGCCTCACCTCCTTTAAGTTTTTGCTCAAGTTTCATCTTCAAAGTGAGGCCTTCCCTGTCCACTCCATTTGAAAATCCAATAGCCCACTCCATCCAGTACTCTCTATTCCCTTACTCTAACTTATTTTTCTCTATAGCATTGATCACCATCTAACACTATTATATTGTACTTATTTACTTTTTTGTTTTTGTCTGTTTCCTCATTACACGTGCTTACACACACACACACACACACACACACGAGTGGAAACTCTGAGAGCAAGTATTTTGGGCAGTTTTGTTCATTTTTGTATCCCAACAACCTAAAATAGTATCACGAACTTAGTATTATCTCTCTCACCCTTCCTTTTGTTCCTCTCTCCTCCCTTCCCCTCCTCTCCATTCCCTTTCCCTCCCCGCTCCTTTCTTTCTCTAAAATATATATGTGTACATATCATGGCAAAATTTCTTTGTTCATGGAACCCTAGAGGAAGTGGTATACAAAGCAAATCTTAGTTTCCTTAGCTTGTTAGAAACAAGCCCTTTCATTGGGAAAGAATGTACAATTTATGGTACATTTAACATGTATGTACTAGAACCTAGTGTGCACCAGGTACTATTTTATTTAGGATAAATAAGAAGTAATCTCTGTCCTCAATGCACTGTCTAGTTTAAGAAAGAAACAAGTAGATACATAAGAAATAATAGAAAGGTGCTCACAAAAACAATACTTAGTGAGAAGGCAATTGTGAGAGGTTTAAAAATAGGTCTGATGTGGTCGAGACAAATCTGGCAATAACAATCAATTACAGAGAAGACTAATGGCACAGTGTGAGTTTGGTGCAGAAGTTTCCTCATTTGATCAACCTAGGGGGTTGCTCAAAATGATCCAAGTGTTCCTTTGACAATGAGTCATCCATAATTTCATGATTGCTTTTGCTGTGTTTGTGGTTATGAAATGATCCTCATACCACCATTCCTAATATTAGAAGATTCCGTTCTAACCAGTACAAATTGTCAGGCAAGAGAGTAGGTGTTTATAGCATGGGTTAATTTGTTCTCCAGCAGGCCTGAGTTCCAGTGAACTCAGCATTTGCTGAATAAGAAACACATACTAGAACCTTCCTTTATTTGCTGAATGGGAATAAACAAGAGGTGCTTGGGGGCACATTCAGAGGAGCTCAAAGAGCTAGAAAGGAACAATGGGGAGGGTGAATAGTAATAGCTAAAGTGTTCTTGTATTCTGAAAATGAAATTGCCCTTCTGAGTATACATTTAGCAAACTGGCATATTCATAACTCCAAGGTTCAGAGGGCTAAACATGCCAATAGCAACAGCAAAAAGAAGACTTAAGGACATTCCTTTAATTTCCAAACCTTATTTCATTAGTGGAAACTTTTAGAGCTGTGCTTCATGCCCTAGAAGCCTAACTCCATGTAAGGTTGAAGGTGGAAACTTTGAACAAAGGGAACATCTAGGGGGACACACACACACACACACAATCTTTAATGGAGTTCTTTGGGAAATAGCAGGAATAGCTGGTGGCTGTATGGTGCCTGGTTATTCCACCTGCATTATCCCATCTAACCCTCATGGCCTCCCTGAGAGGTATGTACTGCTCATTTTCCTCATTTGATGAAATAAAAAACTGAGGCTCAGAGAGATGAAGTGACATTCCCAAGAGGCAGACCCAGGACTTGAATCCTAGTCTTCTTACTCCAGACAAGTGACAATTCTACTCTTGTCTTTTCCTACTTGCTGTGCTGAAATCCCGAAAAACAGGGTTTGTAAAGCTCTAGTCTATAGTAGTGTTTCTCAACCTTAGTTCCACACTGAAATCACCAGGAGATACTTAAAAACCCTCTGATGCCTGGGTCCCAGCACTAGAGATTCTAACTTAATTTGTCTGGAATACAATCTGGGAAATGGGTTTTGTTTTTGTTTTTGAAAAAGAGTCTCACTCTGTCGCCCAGGCTGAAGTGCAGCAGCATGATCACAGCGCACTGCAGCCTCAACCTCCTGGGCTCAAGTGATTCTCCAATGGGATTTTCTAAAGCCCCTCCCTGCCAGGTAATTCTAATGTTTAATCAAAATTCAGAACAACTACGAAGAAATTATTTTAAATGACAGATTCCCTGAGCCCCATAGCCCCATCCTAGGTTTATTGAATTAGAGCCCCAGAGGCAAGTTGGCATAATTGTGTTATTTTATAATCCTCCCATGCCATTCTAGTAAGCAGCCAAGTTTGGGAACCACTGGTCTACTCTATGACCTTCAGAGCTGCTCAAGGTGGGTAATTACTGAAGAACCAGTTATTAGTCCGACTTCTGTCCCTGTCTATGTTATCATGGGGAACTGATTTATCTTCATAGCATCTGTGTTTCTTAATCTTAAAATGAGGCGATTAGTATTCGTCCTGTCAATCTCTTTGGAATATTCAAGAGAAAAGGGACAAATATGAAAGTGTTTTAAAAGGTATTTTAACTTGTAAGGTACACAGTTGTAAGGTAGTAGTAGTAGTAGTAGTAGTAGTAGTAGTGTTATTGAACTGGTGTTCCTGATTTTTATCTCTAAAATTAACTCCTGAATAGACCATGTCCATAGGAGAAGCGTTCTAGTCTTGGCTTCTGATTCACTTTTTATCCTCTTTATAACTCACAAGAAGGTAGTCTATTGGCTGAGAAGAAAAGTAGCTGCAGATGTTCTTTCCCATCAGAGGAAGAAATACACAGAGGAAGCTTGCCCCAGTGAGGGGAAATGGAAAGAGATGAGAATTGTATAACTTCAACCACAAGCATTTGTTGTCAAAGACACAAATTCAACCAAAGGACTGAAACATTAGCCAATATGCTTTCCCAGCACTCAAATTCAATTCAGAAATAAGACTTCCCATTACCAATATCATCCCATCCCATCGGGAGCATGCAGCTTCTTCATCTGGGTTTTCTGTGTCTAAATCTATAATGGAAATATTAGGAGTGACTTGGGAGTGGGGAGAAGCTACATAAAGAAATAGAGTACATTGCACAGATGCTTTCTCGGTTTAGATCCAACTCCTGACTTCTAATAGGTCACTACTGTTCAAATTTTTAGGAGGAAGACACAAAAGTACTGATGATCATCTAGAAGGTTTAACCCTTTCAAGCCTGAAGAAGACTTTGAGAGACACTAATCTTGGGGTCCACTCCCAGACATTCTGACTTAAATGTTCTCAGGTGACATCATGCGTTTTTTAAAAACCTTCCATGGAGATTCTAATGGTTCATCAGTGCTGAGATTACAAGGAGAGAAGGATGACAGAATAAAAAGGGCCATGTCTTTATCCCCAGGCCTTTACCTTCCCCCAGGGGTTCTTCTGCGGTCTAACCGCCAATCCACCACCATTCTAACCTCAATGGAGTATCTATCCTTCTGTAAAGCTCCTGACCAACTGTCTCAGGAATGGGAGTGACTCTGCCATAGTTTTTTAAAAGACTTGATTAAATTCTGAGGGAAAAGCAAGTTAAAATGACCAGGAAAATATAAGAAATTGATATGGTTATAAATACAGATTTTTGGCCAAAGTTTCTGTCACATACAGCACTTGCTAGCAGCCTATTCTCAAGAAAAATCCTGATGAAAACAATTATCCACTATGCCACCATTACCATGAGGGTGTTTCTAGCATGTAAACAGGTTATTTCAGCACACACATACACATTCACATACAAACAACACCGGGTTATGTAAATATAGGTATGAGACAAGGTTTTCCTCAAATTATCCCTCAGAAAAGAAAGAACTGTCATATATTCCAGTTTTTATACCAGCTCCTGTATTACTGGGCTCTCTTATAATTGCTTTATCAACAATGTATTATTTAGGGTGAACATATTAACCAAATAAATGCTATTTTTGGTGTCAAATTAGTAGAGGTTACCTGACAAAAAGCATTAAATGGAAGGCAAGTAAATTTAACCAAAATTCACAATTATTTCTGCATTACAACCTCACAATTTTACTTGCTTTAAAAAAAAAAAAAAAGAAAAGAAAAGAAAACACCTTTTAAAGATCATTTATTATAACAATTATAAAAATATACTAGGATGAATTTTTTAATTCAGATATTATACAAATGGATATTAAAAACTAGAAATAAAATCTGCCGTGGCAAATCATACACATGTAAAAACTGCTGTGTCTCAAACCAGTGAGCCAATAAGTGCTCCAGAAAATTATATGGCTCCAAAGGTGGTGCTAATAAGGAGGAAAACACTGATGTCTTTCTCATACTATTTGAGTGGAAAAAAGACACAAAATTTGAGTTAAAAGCCATATTTCTCAACATATTTTTCTATAATATGAAATAATGAATACCTATGTTCATCTAAATTTATATATTACATATTATCTTTTTTAATTTCATGGAGAAAATGGAGGAATTATTTATGATTAGGCATAAACAGAAGAACGGTTGATTCTCACAGTATTTTTCAGAGCCTTAAATATACTTACATGCACTGTTGCCCCCTGAAGTGGAGGATATATATGGTATATCTCTCATTCTTATTTGATCCATGTGAGACAAGAATCCTACAGAACATATATTGGGAAATACTGCTCTTACCCAAAATGACCCAGTCAACCTCGAAAATGCCTCTCACAGTTTCCTTTCCTTTGACATCCAAGCAGAATGCCTCCTTGTGTGGGTGGCATCCTACAGTCCACCACACTGAAACCCAAAAATCACACACTGAGCAATGGGAGGTCAAGTGGCACCTGCCATATGCCAGGCACATGACAATGAGTAATAATATGAATTGTAATTACAATGAATTGAGCATCCCTGGGGCTGTGATACTGATAACAAAATGAGTAATAATTGCCAATGATACTAATGAACACATGTGGAGTACATACTATGTGGTAGGCTCCTTACTAATTTCTTAACATTTAATTTTCCCTACAGTGATCCCCACAAGATTGGTAGTCGTAACCATTTCATAACTAAACTGGTAGTCACAGTCAAAATAACTTGCTCAAATCACATAACTAGTAAGTGATCAATAGCAATTACTTAACCATGTATGACACTGCATTTCTTAATCTTTAATTCCTCACAATTTACTCTCAAATTGTTTAGGAGCAAAAGTAGTCTACCTTCATACTGCAGAGTTATACTTTGAACTCAAAATGATTGGCTTTTATACAGTAGCTCCAGCTGGTGGCAGACAGAAGGAAATAAAATGCATTAGTAAAAGGCCTGCCTGATATTAACCCAGAACTTCAAAAGAAGTCCAACAATTGACCAGAAATGTTTTGTTTTCATATTTTTTAAAAGATACTTGTTCTATTGTATTTGATAACTCTTCAGTGAAGAAAATCCAGGTAATTGTTCCTTCAACAAGGAATTATTGATAAAGTGGAAAAAGCCAGACCAATTTAGGTTTGAATCTGGGCCCCCACATGACTCTAAACATGATTCTTAGCTACTTCCCATCTACACAATTTTGGGGAAATTATAACTTTCCTTGTAGAACTTTTATGAGATGTAAAATATATAATGTCATTTGTAAAGAATTCGTCCAAAGAATGATAGTTTTCTCTCCCTTTGAAAGAACAATTGAAAAGGCTCCATTTGCTTTTCTGCCCTTTCGCTTATTGGTGCTCATATTATTTGCAAGCTTCCTTTAGGGGGTGATCACCCTGTGCTCAGAGTGGTATTTTATTTTTAAGTGGTTTAGATTTGGCTGAAAAAGGTAACCCTAACTACAGAAGGCTTCAAATCCCATCCGGGAGTCTCCTTGGGCAAAGGCCATACAACCTTCCCACCAGCAGAGAGGCATTTATGTGCACTGATGGAGCTTTGGTGATGAAAGCTGCAGACCAGAAGACGGTCTCTGTATTTCCTCAGCACACTTTCCTCATTGTACACGGTTTTAGTTCCCCAGCCACCAGGAACTCATTCCCCTCCCCCTCCCCCAGAGAATCCTTTTATATAAAGGACAAGTATAAGTACTATTTGTATTCTCTCTTTTAAAACCACAGAATGCTGGTCTGGCATGGTGGCTCACACCTGTAATCCCAGCACTCTGGGAGGCCTAGGAGGGTAGATCACTTGAAGTCAAGAGTTTGAGACCAACCTGGCCAACATGGTGAAACCCCGTTTCTACTAAAAAAATACAAAAATTAGCCTGGTATGGTGGCCCGCACCTGTACTCCCAGATACTTGGGAGGCTGAGGCAGGAGAATCACTTGAACCCAAGAGGCAGAGGCTGCAGTGAGCTGAGATCATGCCACTACACTCCAGCCTGGGTGACAGAGACAGATTGTCTCAAGAGAATTAAAAAAAAAAACAAACAACAACAAAAACTCCACAGAATGCATATTGAGGTATGTAATGTAAATTGTAATTAAGAAAAGTGTTAAATCAGCATAAAATTATGTATACAGTAGCACTAATATATTATCTTTCCATTTGAATAAAAATTATGAATAAATTATTTTAGCATTTTTTGCAGATTTGCACTTAACTTTTCAAATATAACTAAATCTTTATACTTTGCAGATGAAGGGGATACTTTCTTTTTTAAATCAAAAACAGTGGAATCTGTCAAGGTAGGGGGAAGTAACTACAATTTTGGAAAGATAAAATGTTTCAAAAATGTAAATGCCATAGACCAGAACACATAGTGAATTAGGTTTTTCATAGGGATATACCACAGGTGTCTTTAAACTCTGATAATGTAACTTGCTCACTTTAGTTTACTTGTGAAAAAAAATGTAGATAATATCATATAATATAGAGTTGCTATGAGGATTATATAAAATGATATGTGTAAAGAGCCTGGCATGAGACCCAGCATGTAGTGAACATTCAATTAATATTAGTTCCTTTTACTTTTTCCGATGTAAAGATGGGCTTCGCTTAACACATTCTGATTCTGCAAAAGTGGCTTAAATATTCTTTGGAGACAAAGATCGCAGCTTTTTGCAGACAGCTTAAAACCCTCAGATACCCAGAGTGAACACCAACCAAAAATAAAATAAGTTAAAGTCAGTGTGAAAATTGTAAACATAGATTTAAATTATTTTCTTTACAAAGCCTGCAGAAAATATGTTACATGTGGTAATGAAAAAGAAGGTGAAAAACTGTCACAACTCAGACAACAATTCTGTGGAGTCTCTATCCCTCAATGTGTCCATCTTCCTTACAGGTATAAAAATAATGAAAACAAAGAATATAGTAAAGGGCTCAGAGCTCTTCCTCTCAACACTCATTATTCTGATATGAAAGCAGCTATTTGTAAAGTAATGCCTAGAATTCCTGTTGGTTTATAATTAGAATGAATAACATTCTGTTATCCTCCTTTTATTGAAAATCAAGGGGAAATCAAATTTTAAGCAGCAGCTATGAGGATGGAAATGCTTAATCTCCAAAGGATTTATAATTATTGCCTCTTATTTCACAGTACTGGGAGCTGAAGGCAACCTATATCCAAATGAAAAGAAGACAAACAGCATACATAATAATTGGATGAACTACCCAACAAGAAAATGTTCTTACATTGATTCATTTCCAATCATTTTCTTGAGGTTTTGAAATGGTCCTCAACTTACCAGAAACAGCAAGCCTTCCACATTTAAAACACAACAAGGTAATCTAGACTATGTAGCTAGCTAATGAAGAACAGTAAGTAAATGACACTGACAATAGCCTACATTTGTAGAAATAAAGCACTTTCCTATCCATTATCTCATTTGATTCTCAATAGCTGTGTGACATTGGTAAGGCAGGTGTTTCTTATTATCTCCATTTTACTCCTGAGGAAACTGAGGCTCAGCAGGTTATATAGGAGATAGTAAAGCTAGGAAGTAGGAATGATAAAAGGATGGGAAAGGGGAAATGTTGACTCAATGGGAAGGAAAAGATGGGCAACAATGATTTTAGAATGCCAAGAGTTCTCCATGGGGACGGGGCAGTATATAATAAATGCAATTTTCTGGTCAGACGCCGTGGCTCACACCTGGAATCCCAGAACTTTGGGAGGCCGAGGCAGGAGGATCACTTGAGGTCAGGAATTCCAGACCAGCCTGGCCAATGTGGTGAAAACCCGTCTTTACTAAAAATACAAAAAAATTAGCCAGGCGTGGTGGCAGGCGCCTGTAGTCCCAGCTACTTGGGAGACTGAGGCAGACGAATTGCTTGAACCCAGGAGGCAGAGGTTGCAGTGAGCTGAGATCATGCCACTGCATTATAGCCTGGGCAACAGAGCGAGACTCTGTCTCAAAAATAAATAAATAAATAAATGCTTTTTTTTTTAGCAGAGTAGGAGTAGATAAGACACCAGTGACCCTCTCTGCTTGCATGTAATCTTGTGTTCCTGGGCTTCAGCCTGGCATGGTTTGCAGCTGGGTACAAGAACACAAACAATGTGATTCATTCTGGCACTACTTAAAGTACATCTCAGATGTAAAAACAAAGGAGAATATGCCACCAACCTGGTTTATTTAGGTGAATATAAAAAGGAGATTACTCAAAGCTTTACAAAAATTTCTTAATGGGCTATGTTTCTTACCCCACCCTTAGGGAGTGCTGGCTAGGAAGACTTATGTATTGTATTAGGTAGCATGAAAGGTGGTGAAAAACAGAGTAGGGCAACCCAAAGTCAAAATCAACAACCTTTATGAATCTGAGCCATGGACTCTTTGCCTAAAGGGGATGGGGGAGGAACCAAGTTTCCACCCTGTTAATGAAGAAATGAGAGCAATTGTTGACAGAAAAAGGAAAATTTTTTCCTCTCTTCCCATCCCCAGAAAAAAGCATGATTAAATAACGACAGTTTCCACCCCAAGTCCCCATAACCTAATTAGAAAGTAAAAATGGTGTGCTTTTAAAAACATATACACAATTCATATATAAAACAACAGAGTAGGGTGTCTCCCTCCAAACTTGGGTCTAATGTAATTACACACAGTAATTAACAACGAATTTGTAACCAGTCCTGTTGGCTCTGTTCAGGTGCCAAGTGTGGTAGTCCAGTGGATCATCAGCTACGGGTGTAGATCCCTAATCTAAAGGCACTGAAACCTCTGGATGATGAGTGATGGATTCCAAATGATTGCATAGACTTGAGGGAAAAGAATAAGGCTTTGGGACTGAAAAAGAGCCAGACACCTGGGTTACTTTCTTGATGCCAAATGTCATCCCTCTGGTCCACAGACCTCTTTTGGACAGAATCAAATGCAAGCACATGCAGTAAAGCACTGACTCAGCCCAGCACTTAACTCTCTGCCAGCCTGAGATTAGGCCTGAGGACATCAGTCTCAGCCAGAAGAGGAGGAGTGCCAGAAAGCTTGAATTTGGCCTGCCATCCTGTGTTTGCTGGGACTTGTAGCATCAGTATTGCTGCTGGATGGCAAATTCCTGTAGGCCTATGTGTGAGGTTGAACAGAATTATTTGCTTAATGAAGGCTTTGGGTAATGGATTATGGTCCCATGGTGATCAAACCATTTCAGCTATTCCCACACATAGGGATCACATCACCATCAATGAAACCAGGCTAGCCTGAAATTAAAATGTAGACCAGGCCGGGCGCGGTGGCTCACGCCTGTAATTCCAGCACTTTGGGAGGCTGAGGTGGGGGGATCACGAGGTCAGGATATCGAGACCATCCTGGCTAACATGGTGAAACCCCATCTCTACTAAAAAAGACAAAAAAATTAGCCGGGTGTGGTGGTGGGCGCCTGTAGTCCCAGCTACTCAGGAGGCTGAGGCAGGAGAATGGCGTGAACCCGGGAGGCGGAGCTTGCAGTGAGCCGAGATCCCACTACTGCACTCCAGCCTGGGCAACAGAGCGAGACTCCATCTCAAAAAAAAAAAAAAATGTAGACCAAATCTACCCTTGGCCTGCTCAAAGCTGGGTGACTTTATCCACCTCTCTTCTCTCAACATGCTCCACCTTCCCTGCCTTCCTCCTACCCTCCACACTAGCAAAGCCCAAACCCTCTTTGCTGCCTCTGCCTATCCAATGATCTCTCTCAGTAAACTGGTTATCTGAAGTGAGGTCTTGCCCCGCTCCAACAGATGTTCATTGAGTCTTAACTATGGGACAGACAATATGCTATGTACAAGAAATACAAATACATATTTTTTTAAAATGTGCTCCTCAGCCTTGATGAAAAGAGCCATATAATTCACTCAAAAATACGTACTGAGCCTTCTGCTGTGGGCAGGACATAATGCTGGGCATGTCAGAGGGCACAGAGACTAAGAATACACATTGTCTCCCTCAAGAAATCCCCTGAAGTCAAGGAAAGACTTAGAGGCAAGAGAGGAAGAGCTGTGTAGTGGAAAGAACCATAACGTATTGCCCAGTTAGTGTAAAAGCTTCTAATTGCTCTCTTTGCTTCTACTTTTGTCTCCTGTAATAATAACAGCAATAATAATATAATACAAATCCATGCGCCATCCAGGAGCCAGAGTTTTCTTTGTAATACATAAATCAGATCATGCTACGTCTAGCTTAAAACCTCCCAAAGGCTTCCTTTGGTGCATAAAATAGCATCTAGACTCCTTCACTGTGACTGACAAGGCACTGTATGACTGGCCCCTGCCTGCCTCTCCATCTTACCCACTTCAGACACATTGGCTGCTTTTCTGTCTCTCAGATATTCCTGCCTCCAAGCTTTTTTCTTTGTAGTACCCTCTAGCTAAAATGATTTTCTTCCAGATTTTTGTTTGGCTGGCCTCATTTCATCATTCAGGACTCATTTCAAATGTCCCTTCTTCAGAGACGCTTTCACTGACAAGCTTGTATAAGAAACTCCTCCTCAGTCACTGTATGGCTATTTTCTTCATGACACACGTTGCTATCAGAAACTATCTTCATTTTTTTGTTGTTTGTGGTTTTTGTCTGTTTGTTTAATGGAAAACTCAAACTTAACAAATCCAAAATTCGCACTACTGATCTCTGCCTTCTCCAAAATTTCTTGATCTCAGTCCTCCCCATCTCACCTAAAGGCAGCTCTATTCTTTCAATTCTTCCAATGGTTCAGATTAAAAATCCAGGAGTCATCCTGGACTGCTTTCTTTCTGTACAATCCATCTGGAAATCCTAATCTTCAACATGTTCTACCTTCAACATGTCACTCTTCTTCCAGTCTACCCTACTCTCTCCTTCATCTTTGACCTGTACTAACCTTCTAGCTGGTCTCTCTGCTGCCCCCTTACTCCCACATTGTTTATTTTCAACAGAGCTGTCAGGATGGCCTTTTAAAAATGAGTAGTCTGGCCAGGCATGGTGGCTTACGCCTGTAATTCCAGAACTCTAGGAGGGCAAGGCAGGTGACTCACTTGAGGTCAGGAGCTCAAGACCGGCCTGACCAACATGGTGAAACCCCGTCTTTACTAAAAAAAAAAAAAAATACAAAATTAGCCAGGCATGGTGGCACATGCCTGTAATCCCAGCTACTTGGGAGGTTGAGACAGAAGAATCGCTTGAACCCGGGAGGCAGAGGTTGCAGTGAGCTGAGATCGTGCCATTGCACTCCAGCCTGGGCAACAAGAGTGAAACTCCATCTCAAAAAAAAAAAAAAAAAAAGAGTAGTCATGTCATTTCCCTCCCCAACACTTTCCATTTGGGCTGGGCATGGTGGCTCATGCCTGTAAATCCCAGCACTTTGGGAGGTTGAGATGGGAGGATTACTTGAGGCCAGGAGTTTGAGACCAGCCTGGTCAACATAGTGAGACCCCATCTGTATATATTTTTTTAAATTTAAAACTTGGTATATAAAAAACCTTTCCATTGGCTATCTCACTCAGTAAAAGCCAGTGTCCAGTACATAGGTCTGTGCTGTCCAATATAGTAGCCACTAGCCACTTGCAGCTACTGAGCACTTAAAACGTGGCTACTTCAAATTGAGATGTGCTATAAATGTCAAATGCATACGGAAATTCAAATAATATTTTTAAAAGAATGAAAAACATCTCATTATTCATTTTACATTGATTATATATTGAAATGTTAATTTTTTAATATGTTGGGCTGAATAAAATATGTTATCAAATTAATCTAACCTGTTCCCTTTTCATTTTTTAATGTGGCTATTAGAAAATTCAAAATTAGGCTGGGCGCGGTGGCTCAAGCCTGTAATCCCAGCACTTTGGGCGGCCGAGACGGGTGGATCACGAGGTCAGGAGATCGAGACCATCCTGGCTTACACAGTGAAACCCCGTCTCTACTAAAAAATACAAAAAACCAGCCAGGCGAGGCGCCTGTAGTCCCAGCTACTCGGGAGGCTGAGGCAGGAGAATGGCATAAACCCGGGAGACGGAGCTTGCAGTGAGCTGAGATCCGGCCACTGCACTCCAGCCTGGGCAAGAGAGTGAGACTCTGCCTCAAAAAAAAAAAAAAAAAAAAAAAGAAAATTCAAAATTATATCTGTGACTCACCTATCTATAATGTGGCTTGCATTATATTTCTATGGGACAGCACCGACAGTATGTATTTATTAGTATGTAGTTATTAGATAGTATGTAGTTATTAGACCAAATGAGGTCATCTAGTGAGTGAGAGTAGACAAAGAACAGGTCTAAGGGTAGAATTCTGAGGGTCCTCCAAAATTAAGAAGCCAAGTAAGAGAAACCATTAAAAAGACTGAGACAGTACCCAATAAAGTCAGTGAAGATTTTGATAGAAGACTCAGACATCTCTATTTGAGCTGGCCACATTTTAAGTGCTCAGACTTGAGAGGATGATATCCCAGAAATCAAGTGAAGAAAATGTATCAAGGTGTCAGTGATCAATTGTTTCAAGTGAGATAAGGACTAAGAACTGACAGTTCCCTTTGACAACGTGGAAGTCACTGGAGACACTGACGGGGCTGTTTTGGTGGAATGGTGTAGATAAAAGTCTACTTAGAGTTATTGAAGAGAGAATAAGATAGCATAAATGGATACTACAAGTATGGACAATACTTTGAAGAAGTTTTGTTATAAAGAAGATAAAAATGCAAAGGTAGCTGCAGGGAAGCTTGAGATCAAGGGAAAGTATTTTAATATAGAAATAAAGCATGTTTATATACTGATTGACATAAATTGATCAGGAAGAAGAGAGCCTTGGCTGGGCACCATGGCATATGCCTGTAATCCCAGCACTTTAGGAGGCCAAGGCGGGTGGATCATTTGAGGTCAGGAGTTTGAGACCAGCCTGGCTAACATGGCAAAACCCTGTCTCTACTAAAAATACGAAAATTATCCAGGAGTGGTGGTGCTTGCCTGTAATCTCAGCTACCTGGGAGGCTGAGGCAGGAAAATCTCTTGAACTCGGGAGGTGGAGGTTGCAGTGAGCCAAGATTGCGCCACTGCACTCCAGCCTGGGTGACAGAGTGAGATTCCATCTCAAAACAAAAACAAAACAAAAACAAAAACAAAACGGGAAGAGAGAGCCTCTCCAAAATGGCTAGAGTAAAACTGCTAGAGTGATCTCCTTGAGTACATGTGAGATCCTGGGACCTAGTGTACAATAGGAGGGCTGTGCCTTGGACAGACCCATGGACAGTTCCTCAGAGGACAGAATGGATGAGGGGATACAGGCAAAGATACAAGCGGATTTGGAGGAAGTGATGGGAACCACATGTGGAAGGTCTCTTCTGATTTTTTGTTTTGTTTTGTTTTGTTTTGTTTTTTGCCATGTAAAAGAAATGAAGGCCATCAGCTGAGAATACAGAACCAAGAGGTGGCAAAAGTTTGAGGAGAGAGCAGAAAGTTTGATATCGTGTTTGTGAAGCAAGAGTTCACAAACTCTTTGAATGAATTAGAATTGCTGGGCCCACTTAAATTTGGGGGCTCATGAGTTTAAAGTGATACCAAGCAGTAGATTGCGTACTTTCCTCCAGCCAAGTTCAGCAACCAGAAAACAGATGCAGAGTAAGAAAAGGGCTGCAAATAACTAGGACTGGGGATTTTCCAAAGAAGGAAAAAAACATGAAAGAGGCTCCAGGGAGTTACGGTTGTATAAAGTGAGTGATGATTATGATAGACTATAAGATCTAGGATGGATAAGGAGGTAAGGATACACAGGATGTAAAGGAGAGTGAAAGACAGTAGGACAAATTCATTGTTAGGTCAAAGGATTTTTAAGTCAGGATGTGAGGGACAGTGAGTTGGAAAGATTTGAGGTGGTGGGCCTAGGATAGAATGCTTGAGATTGAGATTTTGATCTATGGCTATACCACCCTGAACGTGCCTGATCTTGCCTGATCTCAGAAGCTAAGCAGGGTTGGACCTGGTTAGTTCTTGGATGGGATACGGAGATTATGGAAGACGAGGAATTATTGATAAGGACAAAGTTGAGGGGAGGTTATGAATGGCTCATTCCATGAGCATCAGTGGCTGAGGTTGGAAGAGAATGAAATCATTATAGGAGAAGAGATCAGGGACTCAGATGCCAGAGAGTACTGAAATGATCATCTAGGAATTGTGACAGACATATTGTCACAAACAATGAGGATGAGCTGGGAGCTTACATCTTCAAGGAACGTGAAAAGTAACCCAAAGTCAGCAGATGACTGCAATAAGAAAGGGTAGCTGGTAATGATGTCTAAATTTCACACCAAGGGAGAAGAGAACTTGGTCTGATAGGAGCAATAAAAACCAGGGAGACATCTCCCCACCTCTAAGTCCAGAATTCTACTCAAATTCACATTCCAAATATAGGCTATGTGTTTCTGATCTCACAAGAGTCATACTCTATCCTAAAGGAAGATGGAATGGTTATAGGCTTCCTGCTTTGACTCAAAGGGGTGTGGGACAGAAAACAAGCACCATTCAACCAGGCTACAAGAAAGCAGGACTCAAAGGTCCAGGTTTCAGTTAAAAAAATAATGTGTAGGAGACACTAAGAGAAGAGGCTGAGAACACGAGGACTTTTGCCGATGATGGGCCACAGAGCACGGAAAAGGGGTGGAAGTGGGAAATGGGCAATGGGGTCAGAATAGAGAATAAACAGACAGGATGTAGATCTAGACTATGAGGAATGACCTCATAGTTTGGAATATGGGATAAAGGGAGTGGTGAGATTGTCCTGGATTGTCTCTTAGGCAGATTGTGGTAGAAAGGCTGGGAGTGTCGGGGCATGAGGGATGAGGGTCATGCCAGAACCTTGCCAGGGCTCTGGGGCCCTTGAATCTTTGGTGTCATCTTCACCACTTCTTCAGACCCAGGATGAATGGCTCTCCCATTAAACCTTGCCCCCTAGCAGATGTGAAAACCCCTAACCTGAGCCAGCTTATACTTTCATAAAGAATTTTACTAAATCCTGAAGGAAAACATAAGATGAAATAACACAGAAAAGACAAAATATCAACATTCCAAATATGGGTTTCTGATGCCAGCAGAGTCTTGCCCTGTCTCAAAATAAGCTAGTGTGACTATATACTTCATGGTTTAACTCAAAAGGAAATACTTATTAATTGTTGAGACAGAGGCATTGCATAATCCCAGTGTGGGGAAGATGTTTTGAAAAGGCATCTTTAAACCATTCCCAGGCATTGACCCATATGCACAGCTGTTCCTGTATAGGACTTTCTTCACATTAACCACAACAATAAAAACACATAAAAATCAGCCCAAGGGTAAATGTTTCCTAATGGTTAGAAAAATAACATTTTACCTGATACTGTGAATGAGAGATTTTCAGGTCACGTTTACTGAGAACTAGCAAGATGAGTCAGCAGCTAGGATCTGTGGAAATGCTCTTAATGACTTTTACAATTGTTTCCTTAATAATGGACTCTTAATAAGCAGGTCAATGTTAATTACATGGACATATTGTAAAAAGCATATTGAAACCTGATTTTAGCCCATTCACTCAAGGCTTAAAGTTGTACTTTGGGTTTTTTTTTTTTTTTCTCTCCCCAATAGAATATCATCTATCAGAAGGAAATGTTTAAGCTAGGGGATGACGTTTAAAATATAAAATTAATAAGGAGAAGAAAATGTAAGGCTATGTAGGCCCAGAGTCACAATCTTTCTGCCACTCACTGACCTTATTACCCATGGTTCATTTGGCAAATGATCACAGAGATTGGGTAATATGTTTTGCTACCTGTTGGAGAGTCAGTGATGATTACAATGCCATTCTTAGCCCTGAAGGGGCTCACTCTCTGGTTGGGAAAAATAAACACTTTAGCAAACACAATACAATATTGATATTTTGTACACAGGGCAGAGCAGAAAATGGAACATTTGAAGTGGGTCTTGAAGGATGAGCAGAAGCTTGTTAGAGAAGGAAAGTGTGCCAAGGAGAAAGAAGAGCATGTAAGTATGATGCAGACTGGCACACTGGAGAAGCATGAGCAGTTCTGTGGGGCAGGACTACAGGACCTGAAAGCAAGGAGAAGAAACTGCCCATTACAGAAGCATCCAAATTATTCTATGCTACCATTGCACCATTGTCACCAACCTCCTCTCCCAATCTTCACAATCAACCCAAATACAGTCATTTTGCACAAGAAATCCAAGCACAACAAGCATATTAAGGTTTTTTTTAAAGATTATTGAAGTTCTGGAAGCCATGAAGAAGGGTCTCACAGCATAAACGTCAGCATTGCACCACTCTCTCATTCCCTTGGCCTTCCTCACCTCCTCACTGCCCATCCAACCCAGGCCCAAATATGCAGAATTTCTCCCTTGTCTGCAGTTTTGCTATTTTCCAACAACCAAAGGTTAATACACATCAGGCAACACCCAAAATAAGGGTGACTCCCTTAAAGGAACTTTCTTACAATCTGGTATGAGAATCAAAGCTTTTCCCTCTGATTTTACTTCTAAAACACACTTTTAATCCTATCACTTCCATTTTTTAAATCCTTCAATGCCTTACTCTGGCCAAAAGAATAAAATCCAAACTTTAGCAGTCTTGCACTCTCAGCCCCAATCTAAATGCTAACCCCCCTTTCCTTTTACAGCTTCCCCAGGCTCAGTTGTGTAAACTATACCCCACTGAAGCCCTCCCTCCTGTTTCTAGAACAGGGCCTATATTTTTTCCCACGGGGCTTTGTTCATTTAGTACTGTCTCTGGGATTCTTGTCCCCATTTATCCACTTGTGAAAATTCTAATCCTCCTTGTATAATGTATCCATCTTATTCAAGCAGGGTTTCTCAACCTAGGTACTACTGACATTTTATGCTGGGTAAGTCTTTGTTGTAGGGAGTTGTCTTACGCATTGAAAATTGCTTAGCAGCATCTCTGACCTCTACTCACTAGATGCCAGTACCAACGCTCACCCTCACTATCCATCTATCCATTGTCATAACTATTAAAAATATCTCCAAATATTGCCAAATGTCCTGTGGGCTTGAAAATTGCCCCGGTTGAGAAACACTGCTCTCTAATGTGTTTTCTGGTTACTTCCAGTGCGAAATCATTTCTCCCCACTCACTACTCCACCACACTTTGCAACTCTGTTAAAAACCCCTATAACTAAAGCAACAACAAGAGCAGCAATAAGCAGCAACAACTAAAGCAACAAAAGCAGAATAATATTTAATGCCATCTCGTTTGTTTCTGTTGGTTACTTCTATGTCTGACCCCTTCCACTGGGTTTGTGAGCTGTTTGAGAGAAGGATGAAGTCCTGGTGCCTCTAGACCCTAGCACAGCGTCTTACCATAGTAGGTCATAGTTTGAATTGATTTGATAAAGCTGTTCTCTTCATCTATTTGTCTTCTGACTAGCCATTTGATGGCCACATCAGTTGGAAGATCGAGAAGCCAAAAATTATTGAAATGCTTTTTTGCAAGGTTTTGTTCGTATCTGGGAAGTTACAAGAAACACTAAGAACAGGCCGGGCGCCGGGCGCGGTGGCTCAAGCCTGTAATCCCAGCACTTTGGGAGGCCGAGACGGGCGGATCACGAGGTCAGATCAAGACCATCCTGGCTAACCCGGTGAAACCCCGTCTCTACTAAAAAATACAAAAATCTAGCCGGGCGAGGTGGCGGGCGCCTGTAGTCCCAGCTACTCGGGAGTCTCGCAGGAGAATGGCGTGAACCCGGGAGGCGGAGCTTGCAGTGAGCTGAGATCCGGCCACTGCACTCCAGCCTGGGCGACAGAGCGAAACTTCGCCTCAAAAAAAAAAAAAAAAAGAAACACTAAGAACAGAGTGTAGTAGTTCATGCCTGTAATCTCAGCATTTTGGGAGGCCAAGGCAGGCAAATCACTTGAGGTCAGGAGCTTGAGACCAGCCTGGCCAACAAGGTGAAATCCCATCTCTACTAAAAATACCAAAAAAAAAAAAAAAAAAAAAAATTACCCAGGCATGGTGGCAGGTGCCTGTAATCCTAGCTACTCCGGAGGCTGAGGCAGGAGAATCACTTGAACCTGGGAGGCGGAGGTTGCCATGAGCCGAGATTGCACCACTGCACTGCAGCCTGGGCAACAGAGCACTATAGCCTGGGCAACAGAGACAGGAAGGACGGAAGGACGGAAGGCAGGAAGGCAGGAAGGCAGGCACGGATCTGGAGGATCTGCAGAGGGTCTTTTTGTTTGCTTGTTTGTTTAATCTTCACACTACTGAATGGTTTGTAGTTGAGTAAATATTAGCTTTCAGACTCAGTTTGGGTTGAAACAGTAATGTGGCTCATTTCAATTTAGTTTGAGTCAGTTTGCAGACAATGGACTTTTAGGTTTAAAATATAAAGTAGTGGTCCAAACCACAAAACATAGCATTTCGGTACATACAGGTAGATAACATTCCGATTGTCTCATTGGTGTAGTTTCCAATTGCTGAAATTGCCTGAAAGTTCCTCAAGGACATGAACACATCTGACATTTCTCCTCTCTCCCGTAGCACCTGCTAGTAAATGTTTTTGAATTAACAAGTTGAAAACTTTCCAATGAAGGGAAACAATTCTATTGACCTGGAGTGCTTCAGGAACTAGGTTTAAAGGTAATTTCCAGAAGTTGTGGTGTAGTATGGCAAAGCTTGCTGGAGGCTTATCCCCGTATTTATTTTGCCTTTCTTCCTTGGGGACAGAGTTGAGATTTTGTAGCTGGGCTCTCTGTCATTCAAAATAAAAGATTTTATTTCCTAGTTCTTTTGCAGTAAGATGGAGACATGTAACTGAGTTTGGCTAAGAAGATAGAGGTCAAAATATTATGTTGGACATCTGAAAAGGGTGCTTTAAAGAAGCTTATTCAACTGGGAAGGGTGATTTTTACCCTTCAGCAATTCCTCATTTCTTTTTTTCTGGCATGCATCTCACATGTAATGACTGAAATTCCTGCAGCCATCTCAGATTATGAGTGACTTGACTATGGAAGCCATGTCCTAGGATGGTGATGCAAAATGAAAAAAACTGGGATCCTGGTGATACTATGGGGCTGTCATACCTGTACCAAGTTACCTATCTGTGGATTTCCTTTACTCACTTTAAATGCACTACTATTTTGGACTTCTGTGAGGTTTTTTTTTTTTCAAAACAGAGTCTTTTTTTTTTTTTTTCCAAAGCAGTGTCTTGCTCTGCCACCAAAGCTGGAGTGTAGTGGTATACCACAACCTTTAACTTTTAGGCCTAAGCAATCTTCCCGCCCCAGCCTCCTAAGTAGTTAGGACTACAAGCACACATTATTATGACTAGCTATTTATTTTTTATTTTTTATTTTTGTAGAGACAAGGTCTTGCTATGTTGCCCAAGCTGGTCCCAAACTCCTGGCCTCAAGTGATCCCCCTACCTCAGCCTCTCAAAGTGCTGAGAATAGCCGGGCGCGGTGGCTTACACCTGTAATCCCAGCACTCTGGGAGGTCAAGGTGGGTGGGTCACTTGAGGTCAGGAGTTTGAGACCAGCCTGATCAACATGGTGAAACCCAGTCTCTACTAAAAATATAAAAAATTAGCTGGGCGTTGTGGCCGGTGCCTGTAATGCTAGCTAATGGGGAGGCTGGGGCAGAAGAATTGCTTGAACCCAGGAGGCAGAGGTTGCAGTGAGCCGAGATCATGCCAAAGTTGGGATTATATGCATGAGACAACATGCCCAGCCTGGATTTTTGTGTTTATATGCAGCTATACCTAATTCTAATTGATGCATATGTAATTATAATTCAACAATTTTTTATGCCTTCTATGTGGTAGATCAATGGTTCTCAACAAAAAGTACATGTCATAAAAACCTTTATATTTTCAGAAAATACAAATGTTCATGCCATACTTGAGAGTTTTTCAATCAAAATTTACATGGTGGTCCTCTGGCATGAATTGTGTGACAAATATAAATTATATTTTTCAACGAATTAGACGTTAGATGACATACATTCAGTTATATATAGCATATACTGTGTGTGTGGTGAGAGAGAGATTTTTATAGTATTCCCTTATATTCTTTTTTATCCTTGTAAGATTGGTAGAAATGTCCCTTTTCATTCCTGATTTTAGCAATTCCTCTTTTTTTCCTGGTTAGTCTAGTTAAAGCATTGTTAATTTTGTTGATCTTTTCAAGGAACCACATTTTGGTTTCATCAGCTTTCTCAATTGTTTTTATTTATATTCCATGTTTTCCTATTCTGTACTGCTTTTATTTTACTCTAGTTCTGCCCTAACTTTTGCTGTTTCCTTTCTGCTACTTAGTTCGAGTTTAGTTTTTTCTTTGTTAAGTGTCTTAAGATAGAAGTTTAGGTTGTCGATTTGATTTTTCTTTTTTTTTTAATACAGGCACTTATAGCTATAAATTTCCCTCTAAGCACTGCTTTAGCTGCATCATGAATATATTTTTAAGGTCCTACGGAGAATTCTGATGTGCACACTTGGTGAGAATATACTGTATTTCTCTGCCACTATAAGGTTTCTGTTTTTTTCAATTTCCCAGCATGACTGCTGAACTTCTTCATAGACAAAGGTTTTTTTATAAAGCAAAATACTTTGGCTTGGGTTTGGTTAGATATTGCAGAAAGACTCTTCCTTGCAGCTCAAAAATTTCTTTCATAGCCTAATATAAAAGTCAAGGACGTGTTTGCTTTACTTGATTTTCTCTAAGAAGGGAAGACTTCCTGGATTACAGGGACCCTTCTTTAAGGGCCCTTTCAGTTGGAAGTTTTACTTTCTGCCTGTATTTTTACTATGCATATTTTTGGCAGCCCTAAAACAATGTTTATGTCCATTCATCTGATAGTGAAAGCTTACTGTGCTACCTAAGTCCCTTCTCTTGGTCTGTGTACTTTCCTATTTGCCTTGCTTTTTCCACAATTTGGCAGCATTATCACTCCACGTGACAAGTGACATCATTGCTATAATGAGAATTCCAAGCAGCACCACTGGATCAAAGCCCATCTGTGTGCCTGCTCCCACACTTGACAAAACAAATTCCAAATTCATTCAGCATGCCGGTGCCATTTAGTCACTGTGACATATCCTAAATTTTGGACTCTGTGCAAAAACCAATCTGTGCCCACAAAATTAATCATGGAACACATTTTATGACGTTTGACAACAACTTAAAAGGTTCTCATCTCTGGCAGTTGCCTCTGCCAATCTGCAAGTATGTGCACGACAAATCCTGAACAATACATTGGGTGGCTGAAAATACATTGTGCAGGATGCACGCCCTGAAGAGAGCCAGAGTAAGTCCAACCAATCCTGAAGTCTTTCTCAGGGACAACTAAGCCAGACTGCTGCCTTGTGAAGGAAGGATGATGGCCCCAGGTACACGCAGAAAGCCAAAGAAAAGGCAACAGCTCATGTGCCAGTAAGATGCTGAGAACATTGGCACAATTGGCTGTGTTGGCAGGACCAAGAGTTTGCAATGGCTAATTTAAGCGACAAGATCCTGGCAAACCGATTTATATAGGGCAAGGGTGCGTCAGGAAGATGCCAGAAAAATACATCAATCTGTGCCTTTACATGTACTACAGAGTGATGATGAAACAAGTGACATTAAAAAAGTCAACCCTTACACTTTAATAGAATCTGCAACTCATCCTACAAGGAAAAGGAGGGTTTATGTTAGATCTCTGGAACTCACAGATGGGTTTCTATGTTCTGTTCCGAGATCTGTGATAAAATTTCCCTTCAAAGGTGCTCCTGAAGAGATTTTCCCATACTGTTATGTTTAGTTAATTAGGCCAAGTGTTTTTATGTATTGTTTAAATTATTTTAAAATGCAGGCTCTTTAACATTTGACAATATCATTCACTTCAAATAAAAGAATATATTTATTCAAAATTTTACTTTGCTGAGTACATCAGAGGAATTCTGTTAAAAGAAGAAGATTGAGACTTTAATTTTACTGTTAGAAGTCTTTACTTGAGAGTAATGTTCTACCCTGCAATGACATAACTGTTTCAAATAGCTATTTTATGTAGTAGTGCCTATTTGTGTTACAGTTCAACAGGCAATGGAATAGTAAAACACTCCACTTGGAGCATGTTGCTTCTCCATATTACTTTCCATTTTCCTAGCTTCCCTTTAGACAGCCTTCTACCCCCACTGTTCCCCACCCACTCCTTTTTTCACTTAGTACGTTGTATTTGCAATGTCTCGGGTTAAGAAAGCTTTTATACCTTGGCAGCCTACTTAGGGTTTTCATTCGTTAAACAAAGACTAAATTTCCATAATTTAGCTTTCACTGGGATTTGTCTAGACCCAAACATCCTATTCCAATTTTAAAGTTCCTCTACATCTCTGAGGCAGGAAGTAATATGAGGAAGCAACAGATGAAGAGGAGTTCTTCCACACGAAGAGCAATTCTTGATTAGGAGAATTGGTGATTTAATAGCCTGGCAGAGGCATAAAAGGAAAACCAGCTTCCCCTGGTTCATGCTCCTAATGGCCTCCTTTGAGATGCAGGACAGCAATCCATATTCTCTTCTTTAAAATGAGGGAGCTGGACTCTCTAGGTCTTTCCCAATGCTAATAGTCTTGAATTTTCAATTAACGAGGAACATTTTGGGATTCTCTCCTTACACAATAGTTGATTCTTTTGTTTATTTTGTATGTTAAGTACCAGTGGGCTGTTGGTTAATGTGAGGCATATTTTTCCCTCTCAGAAGTAGTTTCCAAAACTTTTTTCTTCCTTACCTATGCCTAAAATAATTGATATAAAATTTAAAATCAGCTAGAAATGCTGCCCTTTATGCAAGAGCTACATATTCTTTTATAATGAAAATCACTTTCTCAATAATTTGTCTCTGCAGTTTTATAAAGAAACCGAATTTTAGTAGAAAAAGGCCCTAGAAATAATCTTTTAAATCCTGAACACAGTTCCCTGTGTCAGGCTAGCTGTGTCAGAATCACTAGAGGTGTTTTAAAATACAGATTCCCAGAGGCTTCTCCTAAGGATTCTGATTTGTTAAGTCCATGAAGTTCAAGGGAATCTGTACATATTTATATTAATTACTTTATTGATATAGAGTCAAGTAATTTTTACATGCTGACCGATTTTTTTAAAGAGTTAGGGTGTTGCTGTGATGCTCAGGCTGGAGTACAGTGGCTACTTACAGGCACAATCATACAGCCTCAAACTCCTGGCCTCCATCCTCCTGCCTCAGCCTCCCAAGAACTGGGACTGCATACAGGTGGATGTCACTGCGGCTGGCTCAGACAGATCTTATTCAGTGGTCGTGCCAAATAAGGAAACAGGTCTAGAATGAGAATGTGATATTGTCAAGATCACACTATCACAAGGTGGCTTATCTATGATTAGTAACCAGCTCTCCTGACACTTAGTCCTGTGCTTTTCCCATAATGTCAGGCTGCTACTCTTATGGAATTTGCAACATTTTTCCCAAATGTATATGTAATGTACTATATTAGATAGGCCAAATGCATTGCCTGCTGTACTCTAGCCCTTTCTAAGGGAAAATGTTCTGTCCCCAGACTTATCAGAGACTTGGGTGAACCATTACTTCCACTGTACCAGATAGAGTTGATTGAACCAGGGGTGAGTATCTGATCAAGGGTAGCAAATCCATAGACTACAGCACAATGAGATTCAAATACCAAATAAAGCGCATTTACAAATCTATTAAATGAAAATTGTCTAATCATTAAACACTGCTTTAAACCTAATAAGTCTGTGCTTTTCAAGCATTCAGATTGTGCTTATAATCAAGTTTTCTTATTCCCCTTCCCAAGAGCAAAGATTTCAAACTGAAAACATGAGGCCAATACAAATTAAAGATTTCAAAATAAAATACATCAAATATTATCTTTAGTATTGTGATTGCTATTTATTAATTTTCATTTTTATTAAAATGTCTTTTTAAAAATGCAAACAGCATTACAGGGTTTATACTTTAAAAAAGTAAAAGTTACTGAATATGTTGTATGCAGCTGATCCACCTTCTACTCATTATATATTTCCTTTATTACATGGCTTTTTAGGTTTTTTTGGAGTTAATAATTGCTTTATTTCCTCCCATTTGCTTAGTTTTCTATGTGTCTATCACCACTTTATTCCCAAACTCTCCACTAAAATGCAGAAATGTGTTATCGATATGCTCACCCACATTGGTGAACTGCACATTTCTTTTTTTTCTTGGCAACATCTCACCTCCACTTCTGCCCTGCTCCAGTGTGAATGGATTGCTCACCTTGCCAGCTGCATGTCTGCTACCCTAGGCTTCCCTTCACAGTTGTGGTGGATTAATTTTATGTGTCAACTTGACTGGGCTAAGTGATGCTCAGATAGCTGGTAAAACATTATTTCTGAGTGTGTCAGGAAGTTTCTAGAGCAGATTAGCATTTTAATCAGTAAACTGAGTAAAGATCACTCTCATTAATGTGAATAGACAACATCCAATCCACTGAGGGCCTGACTAGAGCAAAAAGACAGAGGAAGGGCATATTTGCCCTTTCTGTTTGAGCTCAGATATCCTTCTTCTGCCCTTGGACTCCAGTGTTCCCAGTTCTCAGGCCTTCAGACTCAGACTTTAGTACTTACACCAGAGGCCCCTCTGGTTCTCAGGCCTTGGTTCTTCATGCTTGGACTGGAACTAAAGCATCTTTTCTGGGTCTCCCACTTGAAGACAGCAAGTTATGGGATTTCTTGGCTTCTGTAGCCTCCTGAGCCAATCCCTCATAATAAATCCTTTCTATATACCTAAATATATTCTATTGGTTCTGTTTCTGTGAGGCACCCTGAGACAGTAATCATTCTGAAATCACCTTGATCTCCTCTATATTTCTATATTGGATCCTCTTTTTATTGTACTACATATACCTTTCTTGGCTAACTTTTTTTTTTTTTTTTTGAGACAGATTCTTGCTTTGTTGCCCAGGCTGGAGTGCAGTGGTGCAATCTCAGCTCACTGCACCTCCCGGATTCAAGTGATTCTCCTGCCTCAGCCTCCTGAAGGGCTGGGATTACCACTCCTGGCTAATTTTTGTATTTTTAGTAGAGATGGGGTTTCACAGTGTCAGCCAGGCTGGTTTCGAACTCCTGACCTCAAGTGATCCACCTGTCTCAGCCACCCAAAGTGCTGGGATTACAGGTATAAGCCACCGCCCCTGGCCAGCTAACTTTTTTTCTTAAAGATGGAGTTTCACTCTGTCACCCAGGCTGGAGTGCAGTGGCACAATCATAGCTCACTGTAGCCTCAAACTCCTGGGCTCAAGTGATTCTCCCACCTCAGCCTCCTGAGTAGTTTGAACTACAGGTGTGAGCTACTGTACTTGGCTTGGCTCACTTCCTACTATTGATGGAGCATATTTTCTAATAGCTCTTGAGAAAGTATATATGGAAGGTTAACATTTTTTAGAACTCACATGTGTAAAATATTTTTCATTATTCCTTCACACCTGATTGATACTCTGGTTGGTGTTATGGGGTGAACTGTATCTCTTCCCCTCAAAAAAAATTAAAGTTCTAACTCCCAGAACCTCAAAATGTTACTTTATATGGAAATGAGGTCACTGATGATGCAACTAATTTAGGGTATGGTCATACTGAAATAGGAAGTTCTTATAAGATTTCCAGCTGACGACAGATACACATATTTATATTGATTTACATATGATAATGACAACAGAGATTGAAGTAATGCAGTTGCAGGCCAAGGAACACAAAAGCCTGCCAGCAAACTACCAGAAAGTGAGGAAGAGACAAGGAAGGAATCCTCTACACTTTCAGAGAGCACATGGCATCTTGACTTCTGACTTCTAGCCTCCGGAAGTGTGAGACAGTGAATATCTATTGTTTTAAGTCACCCAGTTTGTTTTATCTTGTTATGGCAGCCCTAGAAACCTAATACAGTTGGGTATAGAAATCTAGTTTGCAAATAATTTTTTCTAAAAATTTAATTGCTCTCTGTGTCTTAGCTTCCAGTATTGCTGAGAAGTACAATCTTGTTCTGATTTCCAGTCCTTAGAATATAACTTTTTATCCTCTCTGGAAACTTCTAGGATCTTCTACCTATTCCTGGGATTCTGAAATTTTATGATGATTACATGTGTTAATCATCCACCCGGGTGCAGTGGCTCACGCCTGTAATCCCAGCACTTTGGGAAACCAAGGTGGGCGAATCACTTGAGGACAGAAGTTTGAGGCCAGCTGGCCAAACATGGTGAAATTCCGTCTCTACTAAAGATACAAAAATTAGCAGGGTGTGGTAGTAGGTGCCTGTAATCCTAGCTACTCAGATGGCTGAGGCACAAGAATCACTTGAACCCAGGAGGCAGAGGCTGCAGTGAGTTGAGACTGTGTCACTGCATTCCAGACTGGGTGACAGAGCGAGATTCCATCTGAAGAAGAAAGAAGAAGAAGGAGAAGGAGAAGGAAGAAAGAAGAAGAAACAAATTACCAGACAGGGAAAGGAAAAGAGTCAAAAAAATCCACAATCTCAGTTCATAAGAACAGTCCTGTTCCTACCAAAGTAGAAAAACCATATAATTCACATTGGGTATGGGGTAAGGAACTTCGAAGGGTACTGTCTTAGTAGTGGTATACAATTAGCCCTACATAAATGACTGAATTGGTTCCACCTAACAAAACAAAACAAAAAATCAGACCCCAAAAGAACAAAATTGTTTTTCAAGTAAGTAAATTTTACAAAGTCTACCATTTTGTTTAAAAAAAAAAAAAAAGTGTCCAGGCATGCAAGAAGCAGGAAATTATGAACCATAATGAAGAGAAAAATCAATCAATAGAAACTGTGCCAGAAATAGTGTAGATCATAGAATTAGTAGACAAGGACATTAAAACTGTCATTATAATTGTATTCTATGTGTTTAAGAAGCTACAGAAAAGATTGAGCATGTTAAAATATAAAAGATGTAAAACACACACCCACACCCAAATCAAACTAGTAGAAGCAACAACTACAATGTTTTATATGAAGAATGAACTGGACAGGATTTCAATATTAGATATTGAAAAAAGATTAATGAACATGAAAACCTAGCAATTATCCAAGAGGAAACATAAAGAAAACCTTGAAAAAAAGAAGAGCATCATTGAGCTGTGAGACAATGCCAGTTAGCTCAATATACATGTATACTATGTACATGCACACGACTCCAATAGTCACCAGTGGAGAGGAGCAAGAGAATGCAAAGAAAAAATATTTGAAGAAATAAGAGCAATGTTTGCATTTGTCTTGTTCTACCTGGTATTCCTATCAAGGCACCTGGTATATATTAGGTGCTTAATAAACATTTCTTGAACACATTTGCAGCAGAAAAAAATGACAACAATGAGTAAGAGATAAGCACCTGAGTGTTATTGCAGGGTATTTAGGCCATCAGAGGACAAAAAAGTGGAACAATATGGAGAAAAGGCTTGGTAGAAGTGGCATGTCTTCAGCAAGGACCCATGAAATGGGTTCAACTGAGTGTCTACAAAGTTTGGAGAATAGGAGGAGATGAAGAAGGGCATTCCACACAAGAACAACATAAATGAAGATTTGGGGCCCGGCACAGTGGCCCACGCCTGTAATCCCAGCACTTTGGGAAGCCAAAGCAGGAAGACTGCTTGAGCTCAGGAGTTTGAGCCTGGGCAACATAGCAAGACCCCCATCTCTACTAAAAATTTAAAAATTTACCAGGCATGGTGGTGCTTGCCTGAAGTCCTCACTACTGACAAGGCTGAGACAGGAGGCTCTCTTGAGCTGTGATCGCACCACTGAACTCCAGTCTGGACAACAGAAAGAAACTCTGTCTCTAAACAAACAAAAAGACTTGAAACCAGGAATAAATATGGTTGAAACTATCCCACCTGGACTGAAGTGGTGGTTGCACTTAGCGGTAATGAGAAATGAACTTAGCTGGATGAGTTAGGGTCAGAGTATGCAAGGCTTTAGAAATAAGAAACAGGAGAGAACCATTGAAAGTTTCTGAACAAATCTTGTGATGATGAAATCAGAATTCAAGGGGAGAAAAAAGAAGCATAGTGATGGCAGATATCCGTGATGGATTTGGAGAAGAAAATACTAAAGGTGAATGGAAATGGTGGACCAGGGGCAACCAGGTTATTAAAACAGTCACATCATGAAGTGTTGAAATATTGGATGTAAACACACCTACCACAGTATCAGTATAGACTAAGGGCTTGGATAAATGTTAGTCAAATCCAAATACTAAAATTCTTCTTGGTTCGCGAAAATTTCAGGAGTGGTCAAATAATCTGTAATGCATTAAGAATACTATTTGCTTCACAATATTTAATTTACTTAAGATTTCATAAGAATCAGCTGCTTATAAAATTGTTACTTTGTGGTGCACCAAAGCACCTTGTTCTCTCCCTCACCCAGATATGTTTCATGCTGTTTGTACTTTCCACCCTTAAACAGATTTGGAGGGAAGATTCAAGCCGTGGATTTTTAAATTTAAAGCAATGCTGTCACAAACTGAGAACTGACAACATGTCATTACATATTTAATTGCCACCAGATCCCAGACTTTAAAAATTGGAAGGACCTAAGAGATAGGACCTTTCGTTGTACAGAGGTGGAAACTGAGACTGAGAGAGGGTAAGTGAACAGTCCCAGATCACAGAGCTGCTAATGGCCAAGGTGGGACTAGAATCTAGGCTTGACTCCTCTACGTGGAGCCAAGGGTTCGAAGCGATTCGGATAAGGGAAGCCCGAGGCAGGGAACGAGAGTCATGAAAGCAGCTCTTTCCAACCCTAGGAGGCCGGGGGACCTCGCCACCGCGGAAGGAGCGGAGCCACGCCGACCTCAAAAGCCGCAAGTCCAGGTACCCTTACCCAGATGGCCCCGGCGACACCCTCGGCCACCCTCCTGATCTCGCGATACTAGCCGGTACTCACTTTTCCGGCTTCCTCTAGGCCCCGCCCCTCCACCTCAGCCCTTCTGTCGTCATTTCCTGTGGGTCTGTGGGCTAGGGAGAAGATGGCGGCGTTAGGGGAACCCGTGCGACTGGAGAGGGGTGAGTGCAGCCGAGGCTCGGCCGAGGTGGGTGGAAGGGTTGGGAGAGTGCTGTGTCGCTGGAGGGGAGGAGGAGTGACCCAGGCTCTGAGATCCGGAGCCAGGCTATCCCTCGTGCCGGCGCCAGAGGCCACCGTTGTTCTGTGCCTGGCTTTAGTGAGGGCGCTTACGGTATTTCAGCTGTTACTCTAAGCTCTCCTCTGTTCCCACGGACTGTCCCGAAGCACAGCAAAACTAAACACAACCTGCCCGCTTCGCAGACACACGCCGCACACGCGCTCCCTTGGTGGGCACAGCAGAAGCAGCATTCGGAGACCCATATACCCGAAAAGCAAACGTCACACACCCGGTTCGCACAGACTACACTCAATGCCTGTACAACATGAGAACACACACGGTACAATTCAACAGAACCTCCCTTCCCCCTTGTTTACACACATACTCCTTCATTACTTTTTCCACAACATCGCTTGTATTTGGGTTGGGGTATTTGCTAGCTTTTGTGCCCCTCCTAGAAATGGAGAGGTTGCTTTAAAAACAATCCTACTCACTTGGTCTTGGGAAGGAGGTTACGTAAGTAAGCAGAATAGTGGTAGATGCTAAAACACTTGCAGGTGCAGTGTTTTTCATTTCTTGCAAACCCTGCAATTGCAAACTGGTTGGCTGATTGCTTTCTAGAGCAGACTGTCAAGGAAAATAAAACCTCCTCTTCTGAGTGATTTTTTTTTTTAGAGAAGCCTGTGAAAATAACTGGCTATGCGCCTACCAGATTTCCAGCATTACAGCGTTTCCAGTCCTTTTACAGATTTCCAGCATTCCACTCTGTCCCTAATCCTTTATTTCAAACAATTTCAAGCATGCTTTTCATGCACCAGCATTAGAAATCATTGATAGGAGTTGAGAAGTACAAATAAACATTTTGAGTACTTGTGGTTAAAGAAAAAAAAAAATTATAGGATGGAGACTGAAATTATATTGCACATATTAACATTTGCAGTTACAGTCTAAATACTACTATTGTTCCCTAAGAAAACACATTTTTAGAATTACTGTACTTAGAAAAACTTCTTTCCTAATGCCTTCCCACAAAGAAATGTGCACTTAATGTTGCTGATTTGCTCTTTACTGTGTTCACCATTTGGAAGTCTCACTGTAAATGAGATTCTTACCCTTAAGCCAATTAAAGCATCATTTTAGAGGACTAGCTACTCTGGGAAGTCTTGCCGAGTTAGGCCTAAGTCTGTGACATCTTCCTCTTGAGCGCAGTAGCACTGTGTTTTATGGATGGGAACAAATCTGTTTGGTGTTAACAGGAGTAGGTTTCTTCTTCGAAAGCTAGTTGTTAAGATTCTAACATATTGGTGGTCTTCTGTGTTTTTGTTGTTGCTGTTTGAAGACGTAGTCTTGCTTTGTCGCCCAGGCTGGAGTGCAGTGGTGCGATCTCAGCTTACTGCAACCTCCGCCTCCCGTGATCAAGCAATTATCTTGCCTCAGTCTCCTGAGTAGCTGGGACTACAGGCGCACACCACCACGCCCGGCTATTTTTTTGTATTTTAGTAAAGACAGGGTTTCACCGTGTTGCCCAGGCTGGTCTCAAACTCCTGAGCTCAGGCAGTTCGCCCGCCTCGGCCTCCCAAAGTGCTAGGATTATAGGCGTGAGCCCCTGCATCCGACCGGTCTTTGTATTTTTAAATGCAACACAAAATGTGGAACTTCTGTGGCATTTAGTTTTGATAGTCATGGCTTTGTTTTTTGCTGTTACAGACTTCTTTTCCGTTCTTCAGTAGAAGGCTCAGCCCCTTAGTAGGATGAATTACAGTTAGCCCTCCATATGCATGGGTTCCACGTTTCAGCCAACTGCAGATTAAAAATACTCAGAGAAAAAAATCGTGTCTGTATAGAACATGTACATTTTTTTCTTGTCCTTATTCCCTAAACAATGTGATATAACAACTATTCACATAGCGTCAGATATTGTAAGTAATCTAGAGATTATTTAAAGTATGGAGGGGGGATATGCATAAGGTTATATGCAAATACTACATCATTTTATATCGGAGACTTGAACATCTGCAGATCTTGATATCTGTGGTATCTGAAGAAGGTCCTAACGAATTCCCCACAGTTACTGAGACAGCTGTACTGGTCGTTGCCATTTAGCAGGGTAAGAAAGTCAGATTACATCACCTCTGATTCTTGTTTACAATTCTAACAGACTCTATTAACAAACACTCCCAACAATCTTACAGTAGAAAATCCTACAGTACAATTACAGTACAGTACCTGATCACATATGATTTAGAGTGCCTTCTAAATCATCAAACTATGATCTAATGAAACACAAATTTGAGCACATGTTAGCTACATTTTAGATTTAGTCAAAAGCATTTTATTTTTTTCCGTTTTTTTTTCTTCATTGGAAATTTTTATATGACTTATATATTATAACTTTATAAATCAAAATAATTGAACCAACAGTCCCCATTTATCAGTCATTCTGGTGATGGGAAATCAGAATGGTGAAGGTCTATTTGTTTCCATTGCATTTGATTAACTTTTTAAGTTTAAGCTTTCTTTACACAAATTTAAAAATCTGTTTTCTGCCAGGTGCAGTGGCTCATGCCTGTAATCCCAGCAGTTTGGGAGGCCGAGGCGAGCAGATCAATTGAGGTCAGGAGTTTGAGACTAGCCTGGCCAACATGGTGAAACCCTGTCTCTACTGAAAATACAAAAATTAAGTGGGCGTGGTGGCAGGTACCTGTAGTCCCAGCTACTCCGGGAGACTGAGGCACAAGAATCACTTGAACCCTGGAGGCGGAGGTAGCAGTGAGCCAAGATCATACCACTGCACTCCAGCCTCAGCAATAGAGGGAGACTCTGTCTCAAATAAATAAATAAATTATCTTTCAGCCGGGCTTGATGGCTCACGCGTGTGATCCCAGCACTTCGGGAGGCCAAGGTGGGTGGATCATGAGGTCTGGAGTTCGAGACCAGCCAGACCAACAGGGTGAAACCCCGTCTCTACTAAAAATACAAAAATTAGCCAAGCGTGGTGGTGGACCCCTATAATCCCAGCTACTCAGGAGGCTGAGGCAAGAGACTCTCTTGAACCTGGGAGGCAGAGGTTGCAGTGAGTGGAGATTGCGCAACTGCACTCCAGGCTGGGTGACAGAGTGAGACTCCCTCTCAAATAAATAAATAAATAAATATCTTTCTTTACTGCATTTATTCATAGTTTTCTATCTGCAAACACGAAGAAGGCCATACTATATGAAGAAAAATTTCTAGTCCTTGAGTATAACATGAAATCAGAAACTACTTCTACTTAAGTCAAAAGGAAGCAAAGCAGTAATGGAATACTGGGCACTGTAGTACCTGGGGTACAGAAACTGTACAAAAACAGTTTTTGGAAAAAAAAAAGTAGAGATAGTTAACAGTATTATAGCTGACCTCCTGAATCTTCTAAAAATGTCTCAATTCATAACATTTATCCTCGCACTTCTCAATGAGAATCCCTTAACATGCTTCATACATTTCTATAAATGTATACAACCTCTTAGGGTTTTTTTGGTTTGGTTGGATTTTTTTTTTTTTTTTTTGGAGATGGAGTTTCACTCTGTTCACCCAGACTGGAGTGCAGTGGCACAATCTCAGCTCACTGCAACCTCTGCCTCCCGGGATCAAGTGCTTTCTCCTGCCTCGGTCTCCCAAGTAGCTGGGATTACAGGCACCTGCCACCATGCTTGGCTAATTTTTGTATTTTTTTTTTTTTTATTAGAGATGGGGTTTCACCATGTTGGCCAGGCTGGTCTTGAACTCCTGACCTCAGGTGATCCACCCACCTCAGCCTCCCAGAGTGCTGGGATTACAAGCATAAGCCACTATGCCCAGCCAGTATTTCTTATGATTAATTGGTACCAATGTAACATAACATTTTTGCTTGCTGAGCCCTTTTTTATGTATTGTGTGGTTCAGTCGTTAACTGAACTCATAACTCTTCCTCGTAACCCTTATATGGAAGGTACTGTTATTTCCATTTTACAGTGAAAGAAACTGAGACATAAGGAAGTCATGTAACTTGCCCAAGGTCACACAGGTAGTATAGAGACCAGATCGACAAAGCTAATTGTTTTTATTTTTCTCTTTCATAAACGTAAGTGTTTGAGCTTGTTTGAATTAACAGTGTTAATTAAGGTGAAAAAAATCAGTTTAATTCATTTGTACTGCTTGTTTTTGCATTTTTACGGTTGTTTTAAATGTGTCCCTGCCACTCACTGCATCTGCTCTTTAATGGTTATCTACCTGTGTATCATGTTTCTTTCAAGAAACGATCAGTGATTTTACTAGCTTATAGTGCCTTGTACTGTTCAGTGCTTTGGTTACTAATAATGATAATTTGGTAAATTTTTGTTGACTAGTTTCTGACAATATTGCTAGCTTTTCTGAAGCAGTACAATGTTCATGTAATGGTCACGTTTGAGTCGCAGTCCTTTCTGATGACATTTGGTATTTTGTGTTCAATTTGCCTGTGTTTCTCCAAGGTCTTACTTTATGCTTCTGTAATCTCAGTAGTTTTTCCTATCTACTGTAAATTTTAGTGTTCTTACATTTTACATTCTCACCCTTCATGTGTGTACACACGCACAGTTTCCTCCCCACCAAACACATGTGCAAATTCAATGCTTTTTTCCCCACTATTGTCTGTATATTATTAGCCCTTGAAGAATGAATCCTAAGTGCTACACTGTTACCTAGGCATTGAGAAAACCCTTGGAGAAAATTATCTGTGTGTGTGTTTAACTCTAGATATTTGTAGAGCAATTGAATTATTGGAAAAACTACAAAGGAGTGGAGAAGTACCACCACAGAAACTTCAGGCTTTGCAGAGAGTCCTTCAAAGTGAGTTCTGCAATGCTGTGAGAGAGGTGAGTAAACATCTTTAAAATTTACTAAAAATTTGAGTTAATTAGGTCAGATAATACTCTAAATTTACATTCAAAATTTCTTAAGAAAAACTTCAGAAAACGTTAAAACCAATCCCTTTCATTTTTGGAATTTCTGATAGAAAAAACATTTTATAAAGATGCATAACTTTGCCTGAAATTTTAACTTCACAGAGAACTCAAGCATGGTATATTCTGAGATATAACTTTGGCTTTTACAGGTATATGAACATGTCTATGAGACTGTGGACATCAGTAGCAGTCCCGAAGTGAGAGCAAACGCTACCGCAAAGGTAAATTTTTTTGTTTACCAAAAGTGAGAATTCTTCATAAATTAGAAGTTTAAAATATGCAATTATTAAATTCATAATAAACTTACTTTGAAGACTAACATGTATCTTTCAAGCTACACCAAATTTCTCAAGTACTAAGAAGACATTTGTTTCTACTGGCTTTACATAAATGGTCCATGATAAATAACTTTACATAAGCTGTGTTATGCAGTTTAGATAATGCAATAAAAATGTACTTGCATACAATATCGTGCAATATATAATTGTGTTGTATATGTTACATATATGATACTATATAATATTCATTATACAAAATCTAATCATAATTTTAAGATATGAATTACTATCCTCGTCTTATTGATGAGGAAGCATGAGGTTATTTGCCCCAAACCACACAAATAGCATATGATAGAGCTGTGGTACTACCCCGAGCTGATTTTTGCTTTCTTCTTTACATTATCTGCATCTCTATGCCATTGTTTTCCGCAAATAATTTAGGTATTGACCTCACTGTTCATGATAGGTGGTTTGAACAGGATAATACCAGCAGTCGGTGACTTAAATTAATCATCAGCAGATAATTTTTTATGGATAGTTACTGGCTCTCAGAAGGAAATGGTGGATTCTTTGTTGAATACAAATGCTTAAACACGTGGATGTAGTTTGTCAGTGTAGAAAAGACCAGAGAAACACGGTTTTAATTGCTGAGTTGTGTGACTTTGATAGCCTGCTGAATTTCTGAGCCTTAGATAACGGGTATTCAGTAAATCTTGATTTCTTTCTTCCTCCCCATTTTTGTGATCCATCACAAAAAAAAGGTACTAGATGATTACCCTTAAAAGCAAAGTGAAACAAAATCTCAACTTTATAATTAGTTTGGATTAGTCTAAGTTTGAGCTTTAAATAAGATATGGCTCTGTTTCATCTTCTGTGGGGATTTTTAGTTGTGACTAGTTAACTAAAGCAACAAAAACATTCAGATTGGCTATATGTACCTCTCTTTTTCTCATTATTGAGTTACTTCTTGACATCTTAGATATTTAGTATATGGTACAAATAGTGTAGAAGCCAAAATGATTACATATAGGGACAACTCCATGTTGATTATATAGGTAGGTTGTGTCCTGCACAGAGGCTCCTGAAGGAGTTGGGCAATCCAGATCTAAAGCTCAGGGCTGCTGGCATGGTAGGGGAGGGGTTTTCCTCCTTACCATGTATAATGTCCATCTGCCCAGCAAGTCTGCTTGCTAAGCCCTGTGCATATGGGACTGCACCAAAGACTGACACTGGGCACTGGATGGGCTAGGAATGACCTGAAAAATCATAACATTTCCTGTGTAACTCAGAATTATTCATTTGTCATCTCTAAAATACCTTCTGTTTAGCTTACCTTCTCAGAGTCACCAGTGAATTTGTGAGTATTCAGACGTCAAAAATACGTGCTCAAAAGTAGTTTTTAAAAAGAGGCCAGGTGCGGTGGCTCACGCCTGTAATCCCAGCACTTGGGAGGCCAAGGTGGGCAGATCACGAGGTCAGGAGATCAAGACCATCCTGGCTAACACGGTGAAACCCTGTCTCTACTGAAAATACAAAAAATTAGCCGGGCGTGGTGGCAGGTGCCTGTAATCTCAGCTAAAGAGACATAAGAACCGAAGTAAATAAAAGTCATACTTTTAATACGTAAAACTTCCTTTCAGGCTACTGTTGCTGCATTTGCTGCCAGTGAAGGACATTCTCATCCTCGAGTTGTTGAGCTACCAAAAACAGAAGAGGGCCTTGGATTCAATATTATGGGAGGCAAAGAACAAAATTCTCCAATCTATATATCTCGAATAATTCCAGGTGGAATTGCTGATAGACATGGGGGCCTCAAACGTGGAGATCAACTCCTCTCTGTTAATGGCGTGGTAAGGATGAATTTTATTTCTATTTGTAGTGATCTGTTATGACCACCTGGGGGCGTATTTGAGTTATAGGAGAAACCTAGGAAACTTGTGGTTTAGAAATGCCTTGAGGGAATCCTAGGCAGTACTATTAATACAGTGGTCCTTTTTTTTTTTTTTTTTAAGAACTGTAAGTGTATTTTGCAGTGTGAATTAGCAGTGCTTGGTGTTTGTAATTTTTATGACATAAGCTCTTTATTAAAGGCAATACATTAAATCAGAAGTCTACCCTAATTTTACTCTTATGGCAATTGCTTGATCTACTGACATAATAAGGCATATAGATTGATATGCTAATTATTTGGAACTTAAAAGCCAGTTTTTAGATTATAAACAGAATATATGTAAGAGGATTTCATATAGATTAAAATGGTAAGGCAGGATTATTTCTTAGTTTTATAACGTTGGAATAATATAACATTAAAACTTTCTTCCTTATATATATTTTAATAATTTTTGCAATTTGAGTTACTTTCAAAACTTAGTGTATGGTTGTTTGTTTTTTTTTCCCCTAGAGTGTTGAAGGAGAACATCATGAAAAAGCTGTAGAACTGCTGAAAGCTGCACAAGGAAAGGTTAAATTAGTGGTGCGATATACACCCAAAGTCTTAGAAGAAATGGAGTCGCGCTTTGAAAAAATGAGATCAGCAAAACGCAGGCAACAGACCTAATACATTTCAAAACTTGATATTTCATTTTGCATTTTAGCTAGAGAAGTTTTCCTTGTGACTTACTAATGGCTGCAATGCCAATGATTGTAAGAAAACAAACAAATTTATCATGAAATTCTCCTTGCCATTTTATAAATGCCTATTTTAACATCATTTATGGTTCTAGAGATGCATACACTTTTTTCTGACAAGAAAAAGTAAAAGGTGATGAGGGCAATTCTGTCCTCCTGTTTTTACAGGCCTTTTTCAAATGCAGATTTTGTCATAAAGTTGTTATAGATTTTTTAAAATGCTTTTTTAATATTAAAATGTACTTTTACATTCTTAATCTTTTTTTAGAAAGGAAAAGTTTTCTTCATTTGGCTGCTGATTTAAAAGTAAAGTTCTCCAATTCTTTTTTTGCTTACTCTGTTTTTTTTAACCTGTGAAATTTCTTTACAGTTTTCCAAAAAGGTAAACATAACAGTCTTACCTACAGCAGTTCATTACACCGTCAATGTTAACATCATTGCTGCATTTTGTACTTTGAACACACACATAATATATATAAAACCAGTGGTAAATCATGACTCAGCCCAGTGCAAGTTTTTTCACTTTTACTTAAGCATAATATATAATGGATATTCATTTATGTTGATTTATAAAAGTAAGTTTTTAAACACTGAAACAATCATTGCTAAAGGATGTATTCTTAATATTTGAACATTGAGGCAAGAGGATGTAATTGATAGCATTACTTATTACATCCCTATTTATATTCAACAATACATCAAATTATAAATGCAAAACAGGTTCAGATTTCATCTTTTGCAATTTATTTTAAATACTATTCATTTTTATTTAAATACACAGTATTTCCCCTATATTTTGGTCCTTCCATTCCTAGAGAGAAACCAGTTATTTTGTGGTGGGAAGTAGCTGAAGCAAAGAAGGAAAAGTAATACCGTTAACCTCACTAGCTTCGAGAGTAGACATTCTTACTAGCTCAATTTAAATAATTGATTTTAGGAAGAAAAGAGGATATATTTAAGATACATAGAAATTATGATGTGATGTTTTCATGAGAATCTGTAGATTCCATCAAAATAAGTAGGAACTGATACTAAAATTGTTGGATTTAGAGATGCACCTTTTGTTTATGATTCAAATATGGGAATTTGAGAAATATTTCATTTGTCCACTGGATGTCACTATTTTACTAAAAGGCAGCTATTAGTGTGTGACTGTGACTGAGGTCTTAAAGACTGAGAGTTGAGGTTCATTTTCTGTCACAACTTACAGGAACATGTGTACTTTAAGAAAAGCTTAAGTGACAAATGTTAGAAGATGATGGATTGAAAAATATAAGTAATTTGGCATCGTTATTGACCTTGTATAAAAGAGTGGGCATTTTGTAACATTCCTTCAGGAAGAATAGTATGCTTTTTTCTGCATGTTTGTGATCTCTGTGAGTGAGTCTCAGATGATTATTCCAGTTTTCAATGATTTTTCAAAACAAAAGTCAATCGGCATTGTTATTTATCATTTAGGTATTGAACACTGGATTGCATGGTTGAATGTGTCTTTAATCCACTGCAAAATGTGCTTGTTATTGATAGGATCATGTTGTTAAATTGTATATTTTCAAAATTAATTGATGTTTTAAAAATGTTGAGACCAAAGTAGTATAGAAGTATGGACTTAATTTAATTGTAAAATTATTAGAGGTATTTGTTGTAGAGCTTTATATATTAAAGAGAGGTATTGGTGCATATAAAAACAGTAATATTATTGTTATGCTTGTATTCTTGCATTTCAGGGTAAGTAAACCCTGAAGAAATCTTATTTTAGTATAGCTACAGCTGCAATAGCTTTTACGGATGTATCAACATTTCATTATAAATTATAGCTTCCTGGGTCTGTGTCTCAGCTGTTTAAGAACTTTCAGCCAAGTTAAATCTTTTTTAGTGTTGAAACTTTTAGTAAGTTGAGTAAGCTATTTTTTTTTCCCTACGGTAATCCACAATCTGTTCTTTGTGTGGGTTGACACCTATTTATAATTCTTAAAATAAGGGTAGCTCAAAGGAGCCAAATATAGTAGTTTAGCTTGCTACTGTTGAGCATGAATAGCAGTAGTTTGTTTTCATTAATGCAGTTTTCATAATGTATCCCAGAATTTTAAATCTTGACCATAGAAAAATACAGTCATTCATTGCCAGAGATGTACAGTGGTGGTTTAGTGCAGTGAGGAAATGATGGGAATTTTTATCTTAGAAATGGATGATTCATGAATAAAACTAGGTACATAGTATATGATAGATGTTTGATTTGTCAATTACAAATATAAATTATCACCCCCATTTCCGTTTATTTTCTTGATATATCAAAATGTGTTGACTTAGTGATTCTCAATCTTAACTACATATTAGAAAGCCCAGCAGAGCTTTAAAAAATTGATACCTGGGTCCTATTCCGTAACAACTAAATCAAAACCAGTTTTTTTTTTTTTTTTTAAGCTTTCCAAGTGATTCTAAAGGACGCCTAGGGTTGAGAACCCATTATAAAATGATCTGATTACACTGGACACTGTCAGGAAGTATCAGAATAGAACAGTTTAATTTGCAGCTACTTAATGATTAATTATATTTCTTAGTTTTTGTTTGTTTGTTTGTTTGTTTGTTTGTTTTAAGAGACAGGATCTTGCTTTGTCTCCCAGGCTGGAACACAGTGGTATGATCATAGCTCACTGCAGCCTGAAACTCTTTGGCTTCCACCTCAGCCTTCCAAAGCATTAGGATTATAGGCGTGAGCCACTGCACCTGGCCAAGTAATTTCTTTAGGAATAAAAGGTACTTGGCATTTCTTATTTGGGAAGTAATTACAGTCTTATCTTTTTTTGGTTGTTTTTAAATAAAATCTACCAGTAGTTTAAATGTGAGCTTTTTATGTCTGTCATCAATCTGCCCCCTTTGCCTTTAAAACTTACAAGAATACGTGTCTGTTACTTGAGAAAGCATGTTTAAAAATTGCAGATGAGCAGTATTGTCGTTAATATATGTGCTGTCTTAATGTGAGCACTTGATTTGTTAGTGTAGTAGTAGATTATAGCAGCCTAGTTCTTTAGGATTTGATGATTCAAACATGTTTTTGGTTTTTTTGTTTGTTTTGGTTTTTTTTTTTTTTTTTTGAGACGGAGTCTTGCTCTGTTGCCCAGGCTGGCATGCAGTGGTGCAATCTCAGCTCACTTCAACCTCCGCCGCCTCAAGGCAGTTCAAGCGATTCTCCTGCCTCAGCCTCCCAAGTAGCTGAGACTACAGGCGTGTGCCACCACACCCGGCTAATTTTTTTGTATTTTTAGTAGAGACGGGGTTTCACCATGTTAGCCAGGATGGTCTCAATCTCCTGACCTCATGATTCACCCCCCGCAGCCTCCCAAAGTGCTGGAATTACTGGCATGAGCCACTGTGCCCAGCCTCAAATATGTTTTTTAAAAATATCATTGTCCTCCTCCTCTAAGATTTTTGAAGTTCTTTTGCTCAAGTACTTAAGTAGTTTGGTTCAAGTACTTTGTTTACAATTAAAATGGATATTACAGCATTTAATAGAAGAAATGGTTATGGCTTATCCAAAAAGAATAATGTCAGCATGACGACTTTAAAAACTACACGTTTGTGAATATTTTATAATGTGGAATGATCATTGAAATATCAAGGATTCTAGTAATTGTATTTCCTGAATAAATGTATGTTTATGAATTTTCTAACCTACATTTTGTTGTGTCCTCTGCCAACAATCTGATTTTATAATTGTTGTCTAAAGTTTGCTGGTAGTGTTTCTTCAAAGGTTATTCCAGTTATGGTTAAGTAGTGCGAAAAATCACTTACTAATTTTCAGGAACTTTGAGACTAATTTGTATTGACTCGGTTTTTAAAAATACTGGCAAATACTATGCTTCTACTTTTAAAATTTGTGGTAATACCCAGAATGGATGTAAAATGCCACTTTTTCAATAGATTAATTCATTTATCAATTTAATTCTGATTTTAAGGCATATTTAAAATAAATTTGTATGAGTTATGTCCTCGTTCTTTGGAATTGAAAAAAGTTGATATAACTACACAATAGATAATGTTTGTGAAAGCTATGTATAAAAAAGCATAATTCATGGTGGCTGCCGAAATGAAACTTTGAATTTCTATATTTTGGTTTGTCTTTCATAAAATTAAAAAAAAAAAAAATTTCTTCTGTTATTTCGAGAGTGGCAATATGACATGTGATTGAGAGCACAGATTCTGAAGCCAGACAACTCTGGTTTCAATCCCAGTTCCACCATTACCGTGTGTCACCTTAAACAAATTGCTTGATTTCTTTGTGCCTTAGTTCCCTCACCTGTCATTGGTAACAAAAATACCTGTAAGTGTCATGCCATTTTCTGTAAGGCCCTTAAAAAGGTGCCTGGCATAGTAAATACTGTTTGTGTTTGCTTTTGTTCATGTAAAATAGCTTCAGAACCTTATGAGCTAAAGGAAATAATTCTGGTCAAAAAATTAAAATTAGCAAGTTTTTATTTTTGATGTTTAGAAAACAACCTTTATGCTTAAAAACTTTAGAAGAATAAGATTCATAAGAAATTATCAAATTTCTATTTTGGTCAAAGAAACTCAGAACTTTTAAATTGGAACTTTGAGGATTGAGGCCATATTCAAATGAAAATCATTGGAAAATAAGTCCAAGTAAGGATTTGTTTTTTTTTTTTTTTTTTTTTTTTTTTGAGACGGAGTCTCGCTCTGTCGCCCAGGCTGGAGTGCAGTGGCTGGATCTCAGCTCACTGCAAGCTCCGCCTCCCGGGTTTACGGCATTCTCCTGCCTCAGCCTCCCGAGTAGCTGGGACTACAGGCGCTCGCCACCTCGCCCGGCTAGTTTTTTTTTTGTATTTTTTAGTAGAGACGGGGGTTTCACCGGGTTAGCCAGGATGGTCTTGATCTCCTGACCTCGTGATCCGCCCGTCTGGCCTCCCAAAGTGCTGGGATTACAGGCTTGAGCCACCGCGCCTGGCCTTGGATTTGTTAAACTGTAAGGCAACAACCTAGGTCTAGAGATAGTAGACTGCTGGACTAGGTGTTAGTACAAGGCATCACCACCATTAACTTTAAAAAAGTGTGGAAATGTGCCATGCAGCCGAGGAACAACAAAAAGCATTTAGTGTTAGGACTCAGTTTTTTCAAAACTTTCATAGACCAGAGTATCCATTTGCTAAATTTTTCGAGTTGGGTTTTGTTATATTCACTATTTTGATTATTCTGATTTTAATATAATCAATTACTGACCCATATTTTGTACATGTATTTATTAGTGGCAGATAATCTCCCTGATGGAATCTTTAAGATTTACTTTATATACAGAGCAAAAGGTAAATTCATACAGAACCCATTTGTCGATTTTATTTTTTTGAGTTTTAAATTTTAAAGGGACAAATGCTTCATTTCAATAAGGTATATGTAAGACCTCTCCTAATTCTCATAAACTATACCTGTTGGTTAGAATGAGAAGTCATCCACACTTTCTTACCTAGAGACAACTTTAAAAACACCAAATCTTTTTTTTTTATTTATTTTGTGACAGGGTCTATTTGGACACCACAATACGTATATTTAAAATCACCAAACATCAAGACTTGGTGTTTTGGGGCCAGGTGCAGTGGCTCACACCTGTAATCCCAGCACTTTGGGAGGCCGAGGCAGGTGGATCGCTTGAGCCCAGGAGTTTGAGACCAGCCTGGGCAACATGGCAAAAACCCGTCTCTACTAAAAAGACAAAAATTGAGGCCCAGCATAGTGGCTCACGCCTGTAATCCCAACACTTTGGGAGGCCAAGGAGGGTGGATCACTTGAGGTCAGGAGTTCAAGACCAGCCTGGCCAACATGGCGAAACCTTGTCTCTACTGAAAATACAAAAATAAGCCAGGCATGGTGGCGTGTTCCTGTAATCCCAGCTACTTGGGAGGCCGAGGCAGGAGAATTGCTTGAACCCGGAAGCCAGAGGTTGCAGTGAGCTAAGATTTCACCACTGCACTCCAGCCTAGGCAACAGAGTGAGACTCTGTCTCAATAAAAGTACAAAAATTAGCCAGGTGTGGTGGCACGTCCCTGTAGTCCTAGCTACTAGGGAAGCTGAGGTTCTCATGAGAATTGCTTGAGCCCAGGAGGCAGAGATTGCACTGAACTGAGATAGCACCACTACACTCCAGTCTGGGCAACAGAGACCCCATCTCAAAAAAAAAAAAAAAAAAAAAAGGTGGTGTTTTTAGAGTTATCTCTAGGTAAGAACCTGTGGATGATTTCTCATTCTAACCAATAGGGATAGAAATTTTAGCCACTGCAGCAGGTAAGTTTCCTGTATATGGCAGTTACTGGAAGTAATTCATTTCATCAGAGAGTATTAAAAACCCAAAACTAATTTTGTGTTTGTTTTTTATTTGACAAAGAAATGCAATCAAACCATGAAGAAGGAAGTTATTCCTGGTATCTCTTATTTGACATAATTTTGAGCCCAGACTTTAAATGCTATCTAACCTTTGTGTTTGAGTTACGGGTTGAATTGTGGTCCCCTAAGATAGGTTGGAGTCCTAACCTCCAGTACCTCAGAATGTGACTTCATTTTGAGATAAGATCTTTATGGGGTAATCCAATTAAAATGAGGTCATTTGGGTGGGCCCTAATTCAGTATGGCTAGTACCATACTTTTTGAAAAGCTGAGAGAGATTTGAACACAGACGCACACCCAGGGAGAACACGATGGGTAGATGAAGGCAAAGATTGGGGTGATGGTTCTACAAATCAAGAAATATTGAAGATTGCCAACAAACTTCCAGAAGCAAGAAGAAAGGCATAGACCAAATTCTCCCTCACACTGAGAAGGAACCAAGTCTCCTGACACTTTGATCTTGGACTTAACAGCCTCCAGACCGTGAAACAATAACTCACTGAAGCCACCCAGTTTGTGGTACTTTGTTATGCCAGCCCTAGAAAATGGATATGTGAGAGAATCCACCTTTCGGCAGCATCACTACCAAAACTGGGTACAGAAGCAAAATTAAATGTTGGTTCTCCAATGTGTGATAAAAACATTCCAGTAGAAGTGGCTTTGGCTAAGAAAGGATGAGATTCCTGGCCCTTGGGGGTGAGGAGAATGCTGGTTTCTTTGTTTTCTATGGTTGAAATGCTTCCTTGGACACCTGTGCAGCTGTGTAACTGAGCTTGTGCCTCCATGTTGGCCCCCTGGACTCATAAGCACCTAAGCACCTAGCTGTTTCTTCACTTAGGTTGGCAGTTACTGCATGGCTGCGTGTTAACCCCAGGACTTGTCAGGAGTTGGTATGGTCAGAGCATTGTCTCCTTCAGCACTGAGAGTAGTTTCTGCAGCAGTCCTTGCTCCAGCTGGAGTGAGATGAGGATTTGTCTTTGACCTGGGGCATTTCAGCCTGTAAAGGTTTGTACAGGTTCCTTATGATCCATGGGTTTAGTACCAAGCACTAATTAAGTCAGAACTGATTGTGTTGCTCCCTCTTTAAAACTCTGCATTGTACTTAGGATAAAATCCAAATACCTTGCCATGACCTCAAAGGTTCCGCATAATCCATGCCCTACTTCCTCTCAGGCCTCATCTCGGTCCACTGCCCTATTTGTTTTGCTCCACAGCCTATTCCCTTACCGGAAAGCTTCCCTCTAGTTATTCCATTAACTGGCTGCCCTCGTTCAGGGGTCAGCTGAAGTTGCTTTGCCTGTTAAGTTCACCATCTCAAGGCTGATTCCTCATCCTTTAATGTGGCAACACCTTGTTGTTTTTGATTTCTGGGGTGTTTTTGTTTCTGTTTTTTTGTTTTGTTTTGTTTTGTTTTTTTGAGAGACAGTTTCACTCTTGTTGCCCAGGCTGGAGGTCAGTGGCGTGATCCAAGCTCACTGCAACCTCCACTCCCAGGTTCAAGCGATCTTCCTGCCTCAGTCTCTTAAGTAGCTGGGATTACAGACATGCCACCATGCCCAGCTAATTTTGTATTTTTAGTAGAGATGGGGTTTCACCATGTTGGCCAGGCTGGTCTCGAACTCCTGACCTCAGGTGATCCACCCACCTCGGCCTCCCAAAGTGCTGAGATTATAGGCATCAGCCACCATGCCCAGCCAAAACCTTGTTTATATTAACATGCTTAATTGTTTCTTTTCTATTAGAATTTAAGTTACATGACAGCAAGAAGGACACAACTGTGCCCCCATTAACACAGCGCCTAAAACATGGTATGATGACTTGTTATACCTTGTTGAATTGACTGGCTTTCCATAATTCCACAGGTAGATCAATAACTTATATTAGAACTATATAAAAACAAACGTGTGTATCAGGTAGACACAGTATCAACTGATCTTGATGTTAGATGTCCTAGAAAGGATCAAAATACTAAAGGGACAATGCCCTTGTCAATCTTTTATTAGCTCACGCCATTAAAATGCCAAGTACCGTTTGTGGAGGACAACAATGAAGGTTACTTTCATCTTTTATGTAAAACTGTTCCAACTAATGTTAATAGATGAAATTTGTACAGTAACACCTAATTTTTAAAAATAGAACAAAGATTCTCTTTCTTTGGGTATTACAACAACCAAAATTAAATGAAGAATTGTGCACTGCTTGGCCAGGCGCGGCGGCTCACGCCTGTAATCCCAGCACTTTGGGAGGCCGAGGCGGGCAGATCACGAGGTCAGGAGATCGAGACCATCCTGGCTAATGCAGTGAAACCCCGTCTCTACTAAAAATACAAAAAAAAAAATTAGCCAGGCATGGTGGTGGGCGCCTGTAGTCCCAGCTACTTGGGAGGCTGAGGCAGGAGAATGGCGTAAACCCGGGAGGCGGAGCTTGCAGTGAGCCTAGATCGCGCCATTGCACTCCAGCCTGGGCAACAGAGCAAGACTCTGTCTCAAAAAAAAAAAAAAAAAAAAAAAGAATTGTGCACTGCTACCCAAGACCTAGTTTTTAAAATGTCTATTGTGTAATTTTAAATAAAAAATAGCAGGGCTGGACACAGTGGCTCACACCTGTAATCCCACCACTTTGAGAGGCCAAGGCAGACACACCGTTTGAGCCCAGAAGTTCAGGACTAGCCTGGGCAACATGGCGAAACCCTGTCTTTACAAAAAATACAAAAGTTAGCCAGGTATGGTGCACACCTGTAATCCCAGTTACTGCGGAGGCTGAGGCAGAGAATCAGTTGAGTCTGGGAGTTCAAGGCTTCAGTGAGTCCTGATCATGCTACTGCCCTCCATCCTGGATGACAGAATGAGACCCTGTCTCAAAAAATAACAGCAATGACAAAGTGTAGTGGAAGAAACACTGGACTTACGTTCCAGTTCTGCCATTAACATGATCCTTAAGTCTTCATTTTCTTGATTGTATAATAAGGGAGGTTGGTAGTTTCCAATCTGGTTTCATTTCTCTATTCCTTAGAAAAGTCCTCTCTTCAGCCAAAGCCTAATGTATAGAACTATGCTGGTTCAAGAAGGCTGTCCCTCTTCAACCCACCGTCCCATGCTGCAGACAGGAGTTCCTCTGAGCACAGTTTGAAAACCTTTGTCCTAGAGCTGGGGTCCCCAACTCCACGCTGCAGATCTGTTAGTGTCTGGTAAATCTGTTAGGAACCAGGCTACACACCAGGAGGTGAGTGGCAGGAGAGCGAGCATTATCGCCTGAGCTCCGCCTCCTGTCAGATCAGCGATGACGGCGTTAGATTCTCAGAGGAGCGTGAACCTTATTGTGAACTGTGCATACATGCAAGGGACCTAAGTTGCCTACTCATTATGAGAATCTAATGCCTGATGAGCTGAGGTGGAACAGTTTCATCCTGAAACCATTCCTATCTCCCCATAAACCACCGCCTTCCCCCGCAACCCCTGTGGAAAATATTATCTTCCACAAAACCATTCCCTGGTGCCAAAAAGGTCAGGGACCAGTTTAAAGTCCATTACTGTTCTAAAAGTTCAATAACATTAACATGCAATTGGTTTGATGTGAACTATTTTGTATCATGTGATGACATATAAATTAGTTTATGCACAAAGGGGGTATTTGCTAAAATATCAGAAATATTGATAATCATGCATGGCTGCCTTTCATAAAGCATCTACTAAGCACTGCATCTAATCCTTATACTCCCCAATAAGGTGGGTATTATTCTGTTTCACAGAATCAAAAACACCAAATAGCTTATTCATAATTACACACATACTAACTCATGGACCAGATTCTAATCCCAAGTTTGTTCTCAAAACCCATAATTTTTCCCCAATACCGCATTGCACTTTTAGCAAGATTTTGTCTCTCATTCATTTGATTTTAATTTTTTTAGGTTTCTTGTTGGATTTGTTGCAGTTTTTTGTTTTTTTTTTTAATCTAGAGTCCTGTATGAAAAACAACAAAAAAGCAGAGCATGAATCTAACTAGTATATTTATGTCAATATTCAATTGGATATTTTTAAGTTGACATCTCTTCCCCAGTATACAGGTATTATTATTTCATTAAATAGCATTAGTACGTTGAAAATACCACCTATTGTTTTCTACCTATTGTTACTTTGTATCACAAAATTATAAAAAGAATGTTGTAGCAATTAAAAATTTTTAAGCGATGAATGCTACAGAAAATGGCAGCAATCTGAATTATTTCCCTAGGAAAAAAAAAAAAAAAAAAAAAACATTTAAAAAAATAGGCTGGGTGTAGTGGCTCACACCTATAATCCCAACAATTTCAGAGGTTGATGTGGGAGGATTGCTTGAGGCCAGGATTTGGAGACCAGCCTGGGCAACATAAACCCTATTTCTACATACATTTTGTATTAAAAAATAAAGAAATAGCATTTTATTAACTGTTGATGATAGTGAAAGGAACTAACTAAAGAAATGACAATGGGAAAAATTGGAAGAAGAAAGTGATCAGCTATGGTTTTATACATTTCAATAAAATGAGCTTGATTTTGAGTCTTGTTTTACTGGGTACATACCATAAAATTAATTCATTCATTTATTCATTCACTCAACATGTATTTATTGAGCATCTATTATGTACTGGACAGTGTACTTAAGATATAGCAGTCTACAAGATAAAATCCTGCTGATAAGGAGCACATATTCTAGTGGGAGAAGCAGAACAACAAGAGAACAAATAACATAATTTTAGGTAGTGACAAGTATTATAAAGTCCAGCAGGCTAGGAGGGCTGGAAAGCAATAAAAAAGATAAGACTCATGGACATTCAGTCACTTGTCAAGGTGCCAGCTAAATCCCACAGTCCCTTCTCCTCACACTGGGGTATGTCTGGGGTGGACTCAGGGACATGGGCTCAACGTGTCTAAGCAGCTTATTGTAGCTTTTGTCAGAATCTCCATACCGCACCAACCGCACTTCCCATCATGCTTGTAATTACTAAGCACTCATCTTACCTTTTTTTTCTTTTTTTCTTTCTTTTTTTTTTGAGACGGAGTTTTGAGCTCATATTCTGGCCCTCTGTCACCCAGGCTGGGGTGCAATGGCACGATCTCAGCTCAGTGCAAGCTCCGCCTCCCAGGTTCAAGCAATTCTTCCTACCTCAGCCCCCCAAGTAGCTGGGATTACAGGCACCGGCCATCACACCCGACTAATTTTTGTATTTTCAGTAGACATGGGGTTTCGCCATGTTGGCCAGGCTAGTCTTGAACTCCTGACTTCAGATGATTTGCCTGCCTTGGCCTCCCAAAGTGCTGGGCTTGCAGGGGTGAGCCACTGCACCCAGTCAGCACTCATGTTATCTTGAAAGCACCTGCTGTGTGCTGGTGAGTCCTTTCTACCAGTTATCCTTAAGACACCCGTTGGCTGCCCAGCCCAGTTAGAATGGAAACCCAAGCCCCTCACTATGACCCACCAAGCCGTGCATAATCCAGCTGCTGCTTCCCTCCCCAGCCGTCACTCGTACACTTTTTCCCTCTCTGTCTCCAAGTGTCTCCAACAGGACAGGCCTTCACACTCGCGGTGCTCTCTACCTGGAACCTTCTTTACCCTCTGTTGCTATGTATTTATTTGTCCATTTTGGCTACTCCCTCCTCAAGATTATAAACTTGAGGGCAAGCAGGACACTGTTTAGTTTTCTGTTATATATTTATAGCTGAGAACAGCACCTACCACATAGTAAACAGTATTTGTTCACAGAAGAAACAATTTGAAAGAAGACTGTGGTGTTGTTTTTGATAGGGCAGGTAAGGACATCTGAGATGACATTTAAAGAGAGATCTGAATGGTGTGAACTGAAGAAGCCACTCTTGGACTATCTGGGAAATCGGGGGTTTTGACAGGGATCAATAAAGAGTATCTCCCTTCCCCACTTGGGTTCTAGGTACAGCAGGAAATAAATGAGTGGTGGATGAGGGCCAGAATATGAGCTTTATTACTTATTAATTTATACTGACCACAAATGTTTGTCAGATGTCCACCATTTACCAGCCACGGTTAGGGGCTGGGAATTCTGTGGAAAACAGAACAAAGCTCTTGCTCTCACAGAGCGGACACTCTGCTCAAGGCTGGGCAGGGGCATGTACCTGAGGCCTGAGAAGAAAATGGGCATTGTCAAAACTGGCCAGAGAAGCTTCTCAGAGAAGCCTGTGGCTGGGGACTCAGTCTGGACAATTTTCAAGCATGGAATGGGCATGGTCGGGAATGGACTCTGATGGTGCCAATCCCGCAGGGGCAGAGCTTGCCCCCTCTCTAGGCGTGTCCAGGATAAGGGCCTGTTGCTGCCTCCCAGATTACCAGTCAGTTGCCACTCCACTCCCATGGAGTGAATTTTACCAAGGGTGGAAGCAGTTAGGAGTCACTCACGTGATGACACCTAGAAAGTATGGTATCTCTGCAGCCAGGCAAATACATGAACATATCAATAATTATAAAATAGAATGGCTGCTAACAAAATTAAAATCACTGTTGTTGCAAATATTGGCAGTATTGGAATTTATAATATGATATTTTCCTTTCAAAGCTAAAGACAGAAGGACTTCATCACACACACACACACACGCACTGTTCCCCACACTGCCTTCTGTAAATACATACAACTCACAGATTTATTATACTATTTGCATAACCCTTTTCTCCTAGCTTTTCACATTTGACCACAAGGTGGCGCCAAAGCGCTATTGTTTCTATTTTAGACTTCTCTAGCAGTACTTGCCAACTGAAGCTGAGACCTAAGCTTTAAAATGTACTTCAACTTTTCTTTTTAATTCAAAATTAAAATTGAAATGTATTTTACAAAATTCAAAGCTCTGTAAATGTGGAGAAACAACTCCTCCCAAATAAACCCTAAAGAAAACAAACATGTAAAATACCAAATTACATAAATGGTCATCTACCATTTAGTATAAAGGTTTGGGAAGGTGGTGGGGTGGTGTAATTCATACTGTTTTTTTGGCCCTTCTACTAAATATAAACAACTTTAGATGATTGGAAATTATCTTTGGCTTTGCTTCTCTTACGTGTCTTCACCCTTCACAGGATGTTTGAGAAAGGTAATTTCAGAGGCATGTGGCAACTTCTTTTAAATAAACTGGAGACCATTTGAATCATTGCGATTAACTTGTTGTGTGTGACAATAAACTTGTCAAAAATTTTCTTTTCCATGAAAATTTAAAATAAAAATTAAACCGACTACAGAGTAGAAAGAGCAATTGACCTAGAAATTAGCTCCAGTTCTGTCTGTAACTAGGTACATTGTGGCTTTGGGTAATTTGGTTATCCTCTGTGGGTCTGACTTCTCGCTATTAAATGAGGGGATTTAGCACATATCCCCAAAGTTTTTTCTATTCCTGAGGATCTTTTTTTTTTTTTTTTTGAAACAGTGTCTCTTTTTGTCACCCAGGCTGTAGTGCAATGGTGTGATCATGGCTCACTGCAGCCTCAACCTCCTGGGCTCCACGTGACCTCCCACCTCAGCCTCCTGAGTAGCTGGGACTAAAGGTGCAGGCCAGCACACCTGGATAATTATCATATATATATATAGACATTTCATGGGAAATTATAATTGTTTCATACTGTTTCCTGAAAACGCTAATACAGCATAGGTCAAAGAAAACACCAAAAGTATAATAGAAGAGGCTGTATACGTATATTCTTTAGTATATCCTTTACCTTTAGAAATTTTTTGGAGACAAGAGTCTCCCTGTCACCCAGGCTGGAGTGCCGTGGCATGATCTCGGCTCACTGTAACCTCTGCTTCCTGGGTTCAAGCGATTCTGGTGCCTGAGCTTCCCAAATAGCTGAGATGACAGGCATGCACCACCACACCGGGCTATTTTTTGTATTTTTAGTAGTGACAGGGTTTCGCTGTGTTGGCCAGGCTGGTCTCAAACTCCTGACCTCAAGTAATCCACCTACCTCGGCCACCCAAAGTGCTGGGATTACAGGCCTGAGTCACCATGTCCAGCCTAAAAACAGTTTTTTAAAAAAAATATTAACAGTAATTTTAAGACTAAACTGCCAGGCGCAGTGGCTCACACTTGTAATCCCAGCACTTTCGGAGGCCGAGACGGGTAGATCACGAGGTCAGGAATTCAAGAGCAGCCTGACCAACATGGTGAAACCCTGTCTACTAAAAATACAAAAATTAGCCGGGCATGGTGGCAGGCACTTGTAATCCCAGCTACTCGAGAGACTAAGGCAGAAAAATTGCCTGAACCCGGGAGGCGGAGGTTGCAGTGAGCCGAAATTGCCCCTGTGCACTTCAGCCTGGGCGACAGAGCAAGACTCCGTCTCAAAAAACAAACAAGCAAACAAAACACTAAAGTGTGCAGTTTGCTCCAATGTGTCTCAAAGTCAAACTGGCAGGAACAGACTTATAAAAAGCTAATAGATATACCTAACTTGGAAGACTTGTATCCTTATGCCATATTTTATCATTTGACTACTAAAAAAAGAAACTGAATTAAAAGAATCCATCTCAAGCATGCTGAGATGATAGTATTAACACAATGCAAACATCAGAATATCCAATAAAGTTAACAAGCCAAGGCAATTTTGTTACATAAATTAACCCACTTATTATAGGCCTCTGATGGTGACTTTATGGTGACAGTAGAGGTGGTATTGTAGGTCCAGGCACCGCCAGTCATTGTCTTCATGCAGGAACCACCGTGCCAGATCCCCACAGCTCATCTCTTCATCTTGGTTTTGCCACAGAAAGAGCAAATGTACTTGGTGCGCTGGGTGATTTCAGTTTTTCTTCACCATTTTCCGGAGGGAGGCCCCATAGCGGGTCCCACAATTACGGACGATTCTGACTTTCTTGGTGCATTTGGCCATGTTGCCGCGAACTAAGTCCGAGCCCAGAGGGCTATGTTTTGTTTTTTAGTAGAGATGAGGTCTCACTGTTGCCCAAGCTGGTCTTGAACTCCTGAGCTCAAGCAATCCTCCCACCTCAGCTTCTCAAACTGCTGGGATTACAGGCATAAGCCACCACACCCAGCCTTATTTCTCATTTTTAAAGCATCAAGAACAAACAGTTTGTCACAACATAATAGAACTTTCTAACAGACAGAAGTGCCCAAAGATGGACTACTCCCCGTGGCAGTATGAATATGCCAACTCTAAGGTATCTAAGAATAGCAGGGATGCTGTTCAGCCTTCTTAAGCCCTAGGAAGGTAATTAAACTAGTGTTAATGTCTTTTCTAACCCCGCGTTTCTACATTCTGAAAGTTGAATTGTAAACTGCTTGAAGGAGAGCTCCATGTCGTACCTTCTATCCTGGGACTGAGGTGAAAGGCACCTGTCAGACCTCTGACTGTGGGGACACTAATTGAGTAACAGTCCTAAGGTAAAATCCTTCACCCTGTTTGTGCCAAGACCACACTTCCTACGAGCTGGTCCCAGGCAACGACTGAGCATGGCGGGGATACTAAGGTAGTCCTGTTCCTGGGAGATGTGAGACTCTGGCAGATCATATTTGTGGCCTTGCTGAAATTTTATGGAACTGCACTGCAATCTAAGACTCTTTTCCTTCCTTTACCTCCTCACCTGGGGCCAGACCCACACATCTCAATCTGATGGTTTTTCAGACGCTTTTAGCTCCCTCCCCATTTTCCCTTCACAATCACTTCCCCTAACAAAACTCTTGCATGAGTAATCCCATATTGATGTCTGCTTCTCAGAGGACCCACATTTGCCTTATCCTGTAGCAAAAAGTCATACATCTTGGTTGGGGGTGGAGGCCTATGTCAGAATCAGGAACTTTTTAAACACTGGGAATTCAGGGACCCACAGAGACCCTCTATAATAGAATCAGTGGAGATGGAATCTTGGAACTTCTGTATTACAAACCTTCCCAGGGTGATTTACATGCAGACAGCCCAGCATCAGTTAAAACTCTTCAGTGCCCAAGAGAGTAAATTCTGAAAAGTAGGTGTGTAGTAAATAGTCCTTGAAAAACAAAATCCAGCCAGGTGTGGTGGCTCCTGCCTGTAATCCCAGCACTTTGGGAGGCCAAGGTGGGGCAGATCACCTGAGGCCAGGAGTTCGAGACCAGCCTGGCCAACATGGTGAAACCCCGTCTCTACCAAAAATACAAAATTAGCCAGGCATGGTGGTGCAGGCCTGTAGTCCCAGCTACTTGGGAGGCTGAGACAGGAGAATTGCTTGAACCCAGGAGGTGAAGGTTGCAGTGAGCCGAGATTGTGTCACTGCACTCCAGCATAGGCAACAGAGTGAGACTCCATCTCTAAAAAAAAAAAAAAAAACAAATTCAAAGAATGTTGAAAAGTCTGACAAGTTTGTGTTATTTTAGAATAAAAGGGGCAAATTGGCAGAGTTACTATAAAGTTTTTCCCTATTATCTCAACATCCTTCATTTTCTCTTTCATATCAAACATTTTCTAAATTTTCTCTTACATTATACAGATCGCCAAGTATGTTTTAACATTAGCCTGAGGCAGAGGGAGAATGAGAGAGAGAGATATTAGCAGATATTACCAGATTTTGTCAACCATCTTCAGTATCATCCTGATCCAGCACCACTGACCCAGCATTGAAGCTTTGCTTTGCCCCTTTCCAAAGTAATCTTGGAAATTACAAATGGCTGGCAGTTTGCCTGTGTCTTTAAAAGCACTGCTTCAGGGTTTTTTATTTTGAAAATTAAAAGACATTTTCAAAAATTTTCGGATTGCTAACATTTTCATTCTCACTGCCGCTTTTCTTATTTGAAGACAGCCATGGTAGCTGTCACTAGACAAGAATAACAGCTTGGGAATTACCAAAGAGGTATTTAAGAGTGTTCCTTTTTTTTTTTTTTTTTTTTTCTTTTTTGAGACAGTATTTGGTGTCTAGTTAGGAAAAAGACAATTTACAGAATATAGAGTCTTCCCTCCACATCCTACCCAGTATTTCTCCTTGGGTCTACATTTAATTTCCTCTTTCTTTTCTAGATTTCTTTCATAACATGTTCCTGTAGACAAAGAACAGCTTTTCAGAACGTTTTAGCACCACCACCACCACAGCCCCCTACTCCACCCTAAGTGCTGGTTTTCTGATTACACATCAGCATGGTATGCGCAGATTTTGCACGTAGTTTCTTGAAATAATTGTGTCATGCTAATATCTTTCTAAAATGTTCAAAGTTTTATTTGGGATTCTGAGGGAGTGAAAACTACCCAATTCCATGGCTAAACTTTGTGTTGGTATTTTGGTCTTAACAAATTATCAGTTTGACCAGCTGGTAGTCTTCCTGCCTTTCTATTCTGATTTTTCTACCTTTACTTTTCTATCTCTTATAATATCTGGTTTCTTTAACAATCATTTAATTTTTGCCTACTTCTATTTCTCACCAGTAGTTTATGCACTCAGACTTTGGAACCCACACGTGGTTCTGTAATTCAGAAGTTGCTCCCTTGAGTCTCATTTTCCTCTTGTGTTAGAATTGAAAGGGAAAGATCAGGAAAAGAAAATCAGATTTAGAAAAGATTAGGCGGCCGGGCGCGGTGGCTCACGCCTGTAATCCCAACACTTTGGGAGGCCGAGACGGGCGGATCACGAGGTCAGGAGATTGAGACCATCCTGGCTAACACGGTGAAACCCCGTCTCTACTAAAAATACAAAAAATTAGCCAGGCGCCGTGGCGGGCACCTGTAGTCCCAGCTACTTGGGAGGCTGAGGCAGGAGAATGGCGTAAACCCGGGAGGCGGAGTTTGCAGTGAGTTGAGATCTCGCCACTGCACTCCAGACTGGGCGACAGAGCGAGACTCCGTCTCAAAAAAAAAAAAAAAGGAAAAGACAAGACTAGGCATGGCCAGGCACGGTGGCTCACGCCTGTAATCCCAGCACTTTGGGAAGCTGAAGTGGACAGATCATCACCTGAGGTCAGGAGTTTGAGACCAAACTAACCAACAAGAAGAAACCCCGTCTCTACTAAAATTACAAAAGTAGCCGGGTGTGGTGGCACACGCCTGTAATCCCAGCTGCTAGGGAATCCCAGCTACACACACACACACACACACACACACACACACACACAGAATTTTGTTTTGTTTTTAGACAGAGTCTCACTCTATTGCCCAGGCTGGAGTGCAGTGGCATGATCTCGGCTCACTGCAACCTCTGCCTCCCGTGTTCAAGCGATTCTTCTGCCTCAGCCTCCCGAGTAGCTTGGACTACAGGTGCACATTGCCACACCTGGCTAATTTTTGTATTTTTAGTAGAGACGGGGTTTCACCATGTTGGTCAGGCTGGTCTGGTTTTGAACTCCTGACCTCGTGATCTGCCCGTCTCGGCCTCCCAAAGTACTGGGATTACAGGCATGAACCACCACGCCCAGCCCATACAGGTATATTTTTAATGTATAGCCAGCTTCTCACTTCAGGTAGCTTTTTTGCACTTATGCTTTTATTTAAGCTCTGTAACTATTTCTCACAGGTTATGTTATTATTTGGGTCAAAAATATTTAGGGTGCCTTTTACACAAAGGGTAAGGTAAACTCTAAGTGCCCAGGACTCCCTCTGTGTCCGTCATTCTAGAAAGCAGGGCATTTTTATTTATTTATTTATTTTTTTTTGAGACCGAGTCTCCCTCTGTGGCCCAGGCTGGAGTGCAGTGGCCGGATCTCAGCTCACTGCAAGCTACGCCTCCCGGGTTTACGCCATTCTCCTGGCTCAGCCTCCCGAGTAGCTGGGACTACAGGCGCCCGCCACCTCGCCCGGCTAGTTTTTTGTATTTTTTTAGTAGAGACGGGGTTTCACCGTGTTAGCCAGGCTGGTCTCGATCTCCTGACCTCGTAATCCGCCTGTCTCGGTCTCCCAAAGTGCTGGGATTACAGGATTGAGCCACCGCGCCCGGCCAAAAGCAGGGCGTTTTTAAGCTTGCACTCTTCATGGCTCATTCTGCAATATAATCTTCAGCAAGAGGTCACCATGGAGACTGGAATTTTGAAAGTGCTTGAACTTAACTTGCAATAAAAGATGGTTGCCTTTGAGGTGTGTCCCTCTGAATTTTACATAATCATGTAAATTGTTTCCAAAACAATCAGTAGGCTGGGCGTGGTGGCTCACTCCTATAACTCTAGCACTTTGGGAGGCTGAGGTGGGAGGCTCCCTTGAAGCCAGGAATTTGAGACCAGTCTGAGCAACATAGCAATACTAGGTCTCTACAAAAAAAGATAGTAATAATAATAATTAGCTGGCATGGCGGTGCGAGACTACAGTCCTAGCTACTCTGGAGGCTAAGAAGGATGGATCCCTTGAGCCCAGGTGTTTGAGGCTGCAATGAGCTAAGATCATGGCATGCAACTGGGTGACACAGGAAGAGCCTGTCCTTTAAAAACAAGCAAGCAAACAAAAACAAACAGAAATAATGAGTATATTTTAATAAAGGATTAACATCCTATAAAACAGGGTTAGCAAACTATGACCTATGGGCCAGAACTAGTCCAACACCTGTTTTTGTCAAAGAAGTCTTACAGGAATACAATGACATCTATTTTGTATTATGGTTGCTTTTGTGCTGCATGGCAGAGTTGAATAGTTGTGACAGAGACCATATGGCCCACAAAGTCCAAAATATTTACTACTGGGCCCTTAACAGAAAACCTTTGCTGATCCCCACTATAAAACCATAAAAGCAAATATAAACAACTCAACGGAAAACAAACAGGCAAAGGAAATGAATGGGCAATGCATAGAACAGCACACAAGAATGTCCAATAAATACATGAAAATATGCAGTTGGAATCAGGGGAACTCAAATTTAAACCACACAGATTTCATTTCCTATGCATTAGATTCATAAACATTTAAGCCTTACAATATCAGGTATTGGTAAGATGTTGAGTAACAGGGGTTGTTATTCTCTTCTGAGGGAAGCATAACTAACGCAGTCACTTTTGAGAACAATTTAGCAACATCTAATCATGGTAAATGCACCTAATCTACAACCTAACAATTCTGCTTTTTTTTTTTTTTTTTTTTTTTTTTTTGAGATGGAGTCTTGCTCTGTCGCCCAGGCTGGAGTGCAGTGGCCAGATCTCGGCTCACTGCAAGCTCCTCCTCCTGGGTTCACGCCATTCTCCTGCCTCAGCCTCCCGAGTAGCTGGGACTACAGGCACCCGCCACCTCGCCCGGCTAGTTTTTTGTAATGTTTAGTAGAGACGGGGTTTCACTGTGTTAGCCAGGATGGTCTTGATCTCCTGACCTCGTGATCCACCCGTCTCTGCCTCCCAAAGTGCTGGGATTACAGGCTTGAGCCACCGTGCCCGGCTTTTTTTTTTTTTTTTTTTTTTAAGACCGGGTCTTGCTCTTGTCTTAGGCTGGCGGGCAATTGTCCAATCATGTACTCCCAAGCTAGAGTGCAGTGGTACAACCTTGACCTCCCGGCCTCAAGCCATCCTGCCACCTCAGCCTCCTAAGTAGGTGGTACTACAAGTGTGGACCACCAAGCTTGGCCAATTTTAAACTTTTTTTGTAGAGATGGGGTCTTGCTATGTTGCCCAGGCTGGTCTTGAACTCCTGGACTCAAGTGATCCTCCCATTTTGGTCTTTCAAAGTATTGGGATTACACGCATGAGCCACAGTGCCCAGCAGCAATTCCACTTCTAGACACACACACATACACACATATACACATGAGTATTTAAAGAAAATATACACATTTTAGAGAAACTCTTACATGTATGAACAAGCAAATATATACAAAAATATCCATAGTCCAATTGTTATTAGAAAAAATAAAAATAAACAATATTAACCCAGAGGATGGATAAATAAATACTGAGAATAATGATGAATTTTATATGTCAACTTGACTGGGCAAAGAATGGCCAGATAGCTGGTAAAACATTACATCTTGGGTGTGTCTGTGAGGGTATTTCTGGAAGAGATTCAGTAGACTGAGTAAGAAGATGCCCTCATGTGGGTCGGGCGCGGTGGCTCACGCCTATAATCCCAGTACTTTGGAAGGCCAAGGCGGGCAGATTACCTGAGGTCAGGAGTTTGAGACCAGCCTGACCAACATGGAGAAACCCCATCTTTACTAAAAATACAAAATTAGCCGGGCATGGTGGCACATGCCTGTAATCCCAGCCACTAGGGAGGCTGAGGCAGGAGAATCACTTGAACCTGGGAGGCGGAGGTTGCAGTGAGCCGAGATCATGACATTGCACTCCAGCCTGGGCAACAAGAGTGAAACTCCGTCTCAAAAAAAAAAAAAGAAGATGCCCTCGTGCAACCCATTGAGGGCCTGAATAGAACAAAACGACAATGGAAGGCTGGGCGCAGTGGGTCACACCTGTGATGCCAGCACTTTGGGAGGCTGAGGTGGGTGGATCACTTAGGCCAGGAGTTTAAGACCAGCCTGGCCAACATGGCGAAAACCCTTGTCTACTAAAAATACAACAATTAGTTCGGTGTGGTGGTGCATGCCTGTGGTCCCAGCTACTTGAGAGACTGAGGCAGGAGAATCACTTGAACCCAGGAGGCGGAGGCTGCAGTGAGCTGAGGTCATACCACTACACTCCGTCCTGGACCACAGAGAGAGACTCCATCTCAAAAACAAAACAAAACTCCATTAAAAAAAAAAAACAACAACAGTGGAAGGATGAAAAGGTAAATTTGCTTTCTGCTTGAGCTGGGACATCTGTCTTCAGCTCAGACTTCACTGCTCCTGATTCTCAGGCCTTCAGACTTGGACCAAAACACCATTGACTCCCTTGGGTCTTAGGCCTTCGAGTTTGGACTACAACAAATCCACCAGCTTTCCTGGGCCTTCAGCATGTAGATGGAAGACTGTCACTTAGTCTCCATAATTGTGTGAGTCAATGCCTCACAATAAATCTCTTTTTGTATTTCTATATATATCCTATCGGTTCTGTTCTCTGGAGAACCCTAACACACTGGGCATATTCATTAAGTGGAATATTATATAGTAATGAAAATGAAGTTACAATAGCCATGTAGTTCATGAACGTCGATTATGCTCACAGGTTGAGTGAAAAAGCAGGTTGCAGAACAGTATACAATGATGTTGATTTATATATGCAAAACAATAGTGTTTATTGTTTAGGGATACATGCATAGGAAAAGCATGAAAATATGCATGGGAATTAATTACAAAGTTTAGGAAAGTGCTTCTCAGGGAGAGGAAGAAAAGGAATATGATTGGGGAGTGGTACAAAGGGAATATAAACTACATTTGTAACATTATTTCTTAAGCTGATTGCCATTAACAATTTCTAAGTTGAAATATTTCATAAAAAGTGAAATTCTACATGTTTGAGGACTTTTATCCAGTCAATCATGATAGCACTTCCTGAAAGCCCCCACTGTCTCTGAGCTGTTACTGCTGTAACAGAGCACCTTGAACCATTCACCCAACAGGTAGGGACTCTGCATATACTTGTTCAGGTTCTATGTTTATAAGAGTTCTCGGGTAAAGGGGTGATAGAAGGGAAGTCCAGCTTATCCACCAGTCAACAAGCCCTGTGTGCTCTGCACAAAGACACCAAGGCAAGCACCACTACGATAGGGTACTTTCTTCATGGCCCAAAAGCTCCATGCCACGTATACAGAGGGGTTGCAGCCCAGTTCTACTTTTTACCTAGCCTGTGGATGCTGCAAATTTACTTATCCCAAACCAGTGAAAACTTTTTTTTTCTTTTTTCTTTTTTTTTTTTTTGAGACGGAGTCTCGCTCTGTCGCCCAGGCTGGAGTGCAGTGGCCGATCTCAGCTCACTGCAAGCTCTGCCTCCCGGGTTTATGCCATTCTCCTGCCTCAGCCTCCCGAGTAGCTGGGACTACAGGCGCCCACCACCTCGCCTGGCTGGTTTTTTGTATTTTTTAGTGGAGACGGGGTTTCACCGCGTTAGCCAGGATGGTCTTGATCTCCTGACCTCGTGATCCGCCCGTCTCCGCCTCCCAAAGTGCTGGGATTACAGGCTTGAGCCACCGCGCCCGGTCAACCAGTGAAAACTTTAACAGGAACCAGTCTGTAAACAGAGACCATATTATTTTTTGCTTGCCATCAATTTTTATTTGATTTATTTCAGTATATTTTCAGTCCTTATGGTTTATTTAAGAGCTGATCATTTTTCTCTAGTTATCTGAGGTAGTATCTTAATCATTAGTTTTTTGTTTTTTGTCTTTATACTCTCTTGGGACATCTTATTCAAGAGATGGAGACTAATTGACCAATTTATCTTTAATGCAAAGCACACAAAATGTAGCAAATAAGAAATACAAACACTTTAATATATCGTATCTTTTCTGTTCCCTACCCAAGTCTTTTGTTCCTGATCTTTTATCTTCCTGGCTAAGTTGCAAATTTGAATCTTCCTTTCTTACATTTGTCATCTAACAGACAATAGGAATTTATTCTGTAGTAAAATCTGCATCTCTCCTTTTTTCAAAATCTGAAACTCTCCTTTCACCTAAGTTTTCAGCCATAAGACTTTATTATTTGAAGACAAAGAATAAAGTTCTCCAAGTGTGGTTCATGAATCACCTGTGTCACTTTCACTTGCTGTGCAAAAAAATGCTGGTTTCTGGGCCCCACTTAGGCCTACTAAATCATTCTCCATTTGTAATCAAGATTTGCATGTAAGCCAGGCTCCATGGCTCCTGACTGTAATCCCAGCACTTTGGGAGGCTGAGGCAGGTGGATCACTTGCGGTGAGGAGTTCAAGACCAGCCTGGCCAACATGAGAAACCCCGTCTCTAGTAAAAAAAAAAAAAAAAAAAAAAAAAAAAAAAAAAAAAAAAAAAAAAAGGTAGCTAAACACGGTGGTGGGCACCTGTAATCCCAGCTACTGGTGAGGCTGAGATAGGAGAATCACTTGAACCTGGAAGGTGGAGGTTGCAGTGAGCTAAACTGTGCCACTGGACACACTGAGACTCAGTCTCAAAAAAAAAAAAAAAAAGAGAGAGATCTTAAAGAACCGATTACAGAAACTAACTTTACAATTTCTTCCTTATTTCATTTGTTTATGAAATTTGCTAGAAAATAATGGAAATGATTTAGACGATGAAAGCCAACTTAGGGAAGGCTCCAAGAGCACCAGATTGGGAGCCAGGAGCCCAGGAGCTGTTCTGTGACGATGATGGGCAGAACACACTCTCTTGAGAGCCTCAGGTTTCTTATCTATAAAACCAGAGTTGTCCGGGGATCTTTAAGTTGTCTTTCAGCCCTACAGTGAGAGGAGGTATGTCATTCCTAAAACTTGAAATGAAGGCATATTAAACTCTCTAGCTTCTAGACATATTTACTGTATGTGACTTGTGTGTCCAACCTGACATTATCATTTAGATAAACTCCCAAATACAAAGATGATAGAAGTTTTTCATTTTAAACTTATAGGTCTGCATCAACCTGTTTCCATTGTTCTAAGTTTTATTTATATACGATGGCTAGTCAACTTTATATGATAATTATTTTTAAATCCTGCTTTTTTTGTTTTGTTTTGAGACGGAGTTTTGCTCTTGTTGCCCAGGCTGAGTGCAATGGCGCGATCTCCAGCTCACCGCAACCTCCACCTCCCGGGTTCAAGCAATTCTCCTGCCTCAGCCTCCCGAGTAGCTGGGATTACAGGCATCTGCCACCACACCCTGCTAATTTTGTATTTTTAGTAGAGATGGGGTTTCTCCATGTTGGTCAGGGTGGTCTAGAATTCCCAGCCTCAGGTGATCTGCCCGCCTCGGCCTCCCAAAGTGCTGGGATTACAGGCGTGAGCCACTGGGCTTGGCCCGGTGAATCCTGCTTGTTTTAATGTATTCATTAAAAATGTCTCCATTATAAAGTAAAACAATGCCACAGCAGAGAGCAAGAAAGGAAGTACCCCTAAAGCAGTAGTTGGTACAGATAATGTGGGGTCCACAGATTCGGTGGGGTCTATTAGGCCACAGGTACTCAAAATCCAGCAGAGGAGGGAATGCTGATAATTACCTAACACCAATGTTGCTGCCGGCTTCTCAGCCGTAGTCACCTCCCACTCAGATGTTTTGGAAATTGTCCAGTGTTCAGAAACATCATTTTCTCTGACCTTTACAACATTCCTGTGTTTCAGGATTTTAAAGTGTGTGCGAAAGGAGTCTGATTTGCAGTCACCAAAAACACCAAATACAGAGAGAGAACTGGGAGAATGAATTGCTAAGTAAGACTTAGCTACCAAATGCATATCAAGATAGGTGTAAAGATCCCAGGTGAAGTGACGCACTGGAGAGGGTACACTTTTAGCTTAGTGCATAGCTAAAATCCAAAGATGTGTGCCACATCGAGGGAAACTTTTTTCCTCCTCTTCAAAATCTTTTTTCCGTTTACAGAGCTCCAGACGTCCTCGCCCTTTGGAACAGCGGAGAGTCATTTGAAACTTAACTGAACGCTGGAGGGAAGTTCTACTTTCCAGGTCATCCAATTTAGGAGATCCAATTTCTGCGGAGGGAAGAAAAAGATGGCTGGGGGAGGGAAAAACTAGACCCCTTGTCCGCTTATCCTTCTACCTTCAATCCACAACCTGCCACACAAATCCAGCCAAGTCAGGGATTTTGCCTTGAACCACTACCACCACCACCACAACCACCACCACCTTGTCACTCACACTCGAGAAACACGCCCCTCTGGTCCTACTCTTGGCCAATGGCGGCTCTCTTCTCTGCATACTAATGAGCTCGAGATCTCCCCGGGCCAATGGCGCTCCGGGAGAAGGGGTAGTTTTGCATGTACCTAAGTGATTTGCATAAGCCAGCGGCCGGGGGCTTGGGAACCAGAGCGTGCAACCCTAGAAGGGAAAAGGACGGGAAGAGATTGATCCGCGGCGGGGAGAGAGCGAGCCAGAGTCTGGGTGTTTGTGCGAGAGCCGCGGCGGGGGCTGGGGCGAGTGGCCGGCATGGCTGAAGGCTGCGCTCTGCAACCTTGAAGAGCCGCTGCATTGGGAGGCCGGGGACAGGGAGGCGGGTGCGATGGCAGAGTGCGGCCCCCGCCGCTGCGCCGGGCCGGCCCTGCTGGCCTGAGCCGCCGGAGGAGCGGGGCTGCCTCTGCGCGTCCATGGAGCAGCGGGAAGGGCGAAACTCCGGAGCTCCGCGTCCCTGCGCCGCTGCGGCGGACTGCTGAAGGGGTCGAGCCCGCGCGGACCGCCGAGGAAGAGACCCCTGCCCCAGCCCGCAGGCCGGCTGCCCAGGGGCGAAGGGGGGCGTCGGAGGGCAGCGGAGCAAGCGGCGCCGCGGGAGAGGCCGGCGCGGGAGGCGGCCGCAGCAATGCCGGGCCCGCTGGGGCTGCTCTGCTTCCTCGCCCTGGGGCTGCTCGGCTCTGCCGGGCCCAGCGGCGCGGCGCCGCCTCTCTGCGCGGCGCCCTGCAGCTGCGACGGCGACCGTCGGGTGGACTGCTCCGGGAAGGGGCTGACGGCCGTGCCCGAGGGGCTCAGCGCCTTCACCCAAGCGCTGTGAGTGCGGGCGGCGGGGACGCGGGGGAGGGGGCCCAGCGGGGGGCGCCGCGGGGCGGAGCCAGGGGTCAGTCCCACCCCACCCCGCCCCGCCGCCGCCCGGGCCTGGGAAGGGGGTCCGCCGGTCACCTGCGTGCGGGCTGACTGGCACCCACTCCTGCGCCACGGGCTTTCCGCACTTTGCCAGTCCGTGTTCGAGCCAGCAGTAGCTTTCGTTCCCAGACTTTTTGGGCACAAGCACCCTCCCACCCCACCGCGCACACCCCCAACTCACAAGGGCATCTGGGGCCAAGGAGGAGGAAGGAATCTACACACGCTTGCCCCGGACAGCCTGTCCACGCGACCTTCCCTTCTCTTGCGGGCCCTCGCTCAGCTAGCAGGAGTTCCGCCACTGTCGGGGCTGAGGGCGCCGAGAACTTACTTGGTCTCAGTCTGCAGACTGAGGCACGTCTCGTGGGGAAGCACCTGGAGCCTCCAGGGTTCCAGCATGTGGGGAGAAGAAACACCTGTACCTCAGTCAGGGCGAATCTCCTTCCAATTTGGCCCCATCCAGGTAGTGCGTCCTGGCACCTACTTCCCCCCAGTTCCACTCGGGACTACCCCTCTAACGCCCAGGCTTCTGCAGCACGCAGAGGAGTCCGAGAAAACAAGGGAGAATTACAGGGTTCTCTTGGTGGACATGATGTTACCCAACAAGGTCTTTTAAAGAAGGAATGCTGACTTGAGGTGCAGGATGTTGGAAGAGAAGCAAGTTCCGGAGCATATGCTCAACCCAGGCTGCAAGGTAGCAGCCGGTTTCTAATGCACCTTCACGCAGCCAACAGATCTTTTCTTTTGAGCTGTCTGAGATCGAGAGACACTCAAATGTTTCAGACTTCCAAAATCTCCCTGTTCAAACGGGGACTTGAGAGCTTTAGATGTTCCCTTGAGAAAATAAGAGGAATCTGAACTAGGTTGTGAGGTGGTGGCAAAGGCCACGGATAGAGGAAGAGGGTGACTGAGGGCAGGGCTTGCGTGTTCTTATTGCTTCTTGTGTTGCGTGGCCAGCTGAATGCTTACATCAGGAGCAGTCAAAGAAACGTGTGAGAGAGGAAGGGATCCTGAGGGGCCCGAGGGTAGACGGAATTTCCTTTTACCTATTGTGGAAGGGACCTCTTAGAAACAGAAAGTTTTAAAGGACCCTGTGGAGAAATCTTTATGCAGGCAGGAGCATTGCTGTATTTCCAGGTCGGTGGTGGCAAAGGTGTTCTGCTTGCCCTCTCAGAATGGACTTTTAGTGAGCATCGAGGCCTGTTGTCTTGGAACCTGTTTCATTCTTTCACCTTCAGCCTTCCCCTCACCATTTGTTATTTTTCTTGTCTCAGGTTAGTTTTAGTTATGTATTTGAGGTTTTTTTTTTTTTTTTCAGTATAGTGAAGTTTAACTTACATTAAAAAACAAAAGTTAACTTTGCGGTGAAGAGCATTTTGTTCACAAAGTTACATTAAGTGGGAAAGTTTGAGCAGGAATGAATTGAATCAAGAGAAAGAAGACCTGTGGAGAGGAAATGGGGCTAATTTTTCCCCAAGTTCTCTACAAACGTTTAGGGAATTTGTGCAGAAAGAAAGGTCCCTCTACCTGAACCTCTTGCAAGGCTCTGCATAGAATAGAAAAGCACGATTTTACTATTTTGACTAGTTGTAAAGACCTTGTTTAGCAGATTCCTCACATTTTAGTGAGGAGACTTGTCCTATAAGGAAAAGGGCTGTTTTACATTAGTATCTAAAACCACAAAGAAATAATCACATTTTTATGGGAACATACTCCTCTCTCCAAAGCATATTCTGGTAGAACTCACTGAAGGTAGTGAAATGCTGTATCTTCAACTTTGGGCCTTAGAATAAGTTAGTGTTCATGGCTTAGGAAACAAAAATAATTGGTACCAGTCTAAATTGGAGTGCCTAAACTAGCATTATCTTAGCACTTTCTGAGCTTTGGTGGTGTGCAAATGTGTTTTATTTTCTTAGATTTGTGACCCATAGGTAGAGTGATTGTATATTCTGGTGACTCCTTATTTCTCCCTACTACTCATTTCACCCTCAAAAATATATATAACCACCCTCTCTAAAATGGTTTTCAAGAGCAGCATATTTGCGTTTTACTCATGGGGAAACTAGCTCATTCAGTGATTCTCAAAAGCCATGTATGAAGCGAGGCCAGTGCTGCAGGTCTGCACACTCCAGTCGATCGTATATAGGACATGTTGTGATCAGCTAGGGTCTTTTTCCAAGTACTTCCAGTCTCTTCTCCCATCGCAGCTTTACTTAGCTACAGTTACACATCAGGAGACTAGTTCCGTGGTCTCTAAGCGTTTGTTCACCTATTCTTAATTGCTGGAGCATGTGAACCAAAAACCTCTGTAGTTATACAGAAAATTACAATCATGAAAGTAGAAGTTAAAAAGATGAGACTATAATTACTAATCAGAGTTCTTCATTTTCTTCTCATTGCTCAATGGCTTGTCCTGGAGTAGTGCTTTCACCTCCCCTGGGGACAGGGGTGGAGGGTGCATTCCACTTTAGAGATCCTGGGACTGACAGAGCAGTGATTTTATTTTATTCAACTTGGGGTCCCCAGAGCCTGGTATATAGGAGGCACTTAAAAATGCTGGAGTGAATAAATAAGGATGCAAGGCCACACTGACAGCAGAACCATGGCATGGAATTCAGACACCATTCCTACAGGGGATTTTCAGATGCAACATTCTCAGCACTTAGCCTTTTGTCCAGATTTGAGAAGGTCCCAGAGAGAGAATACCTGCTTCTTCTCCTTGAGGCTCGTTGAAACTTGTTCAGTCTAACAGTGTCTATTTCCTGGTGAAAGCTGCTTTACTGGAGTCTGGGGACAGCGTCAGATGTAATCCTCAGTACTGTGAATGGGATTCCTGTGTTCACACCATTTGCTGCACCTGTAGTGACTATTTATGTTTTTGAACGACAGTGTTCAATCTTGTGTCACAATGGACTGACCTGTCACAATTTACCCTGAGGAGTGTTCAAGGCCGTAATCTTACTAATATTAAAATTCAAAAGTTTAATCAGAAGGATTCAAGGTTATTACCATATTTGTGGTAATAACTCAATCACCTACATTCCAAGATTGGAAGAAAGGGATGAAGTCATGGGGAGGGGAATGTGTATGTGAGTCCTCTCATTTGTGTGTTATTGCTATGGTGTTTGAGAAACGTAGACCTTGAGCACAAATTTGCACGTCCTAGGTTATGTTTGGCATATAGTTTTAAGATTAGCAAGGCTATTTCTGTGACTTCGTGAAGAAAGTGGTGGACCTGAGTACTTGATCACAGCCTTACTATGCCACTGAGTAATTGTATGGCCTTGGGCAAGTCATTCACTTTTTTTTCTTTCTTTTTTTTTGTGACAATTTCCTCATCTGAAAAATGAAGCAATTCACTGACAATTTCCTCATCTGAAAAGTGAAGCAATTGGATTCACTTGATCACCTCTAAGGCTGCTGCTTACTTCCAGAAGTTTTGTTTTGTTTTGTTTTGTTTTGTTTTGTTTTTGAGACGGAGTCTCGCTCTGTTGCCCCGGCTAGAGTGCAGTGGCCGGATCTCAGCTCACTGCAAGCTCCGCCTCCGGGTTTACGCCATTCTCCTGCCTCAGTCTCCCGTGTAGCTGGGACTACAGGCGCCCGCCACCTCGCCCGGCTAATTTTTTGTATTTTTAGTAGAGATGGGGTTTCACCGTGTTAGCCAGGATGATCTCGATCTCCTGACCTCGTGATCCGCCCGTCTCTGCCTCCCAAAGTGCTAGGATTACAGGCTTGAGCCACCACGCCCGGCCACTTCCAGAAGTTTTATGACTTTATATTTTTTATGCAATTTTAGGATGGCAAGGTGACAATAAGGTTATGATCCTCTCATAAAAGTATCGCAGGAGTAGCAGAATATCCTTTTAGTTGAACTCACACCAACCTGTTTATTACTTGGAGGGGTTCTTTGTGTTTAGAAGTGTGTGTTAGGAAATTTGCCATGGAGACTTGTTGCAGAATGCATGACTAGCTAAGGCACTCTGCTAGGGTAGAATAGCCTTGGTTGTTTCCTGTGGGTAGGCTTAACACTTGGAAAAGAAAATCACTCTGTTTCAGTAATTTGGATACTGTACAAAAAGTTACTCAACATCTTCACTTCCATATAATTAGTCATAATCTCTCAAACCTTCACAGTGTATGTATCCTGTACATGAGCAGGTTGTCCAGCTTTTTATATAGAATTGAGTTACCTGAAGGGCTTTAAAGTGTTTTTAAAGAATCTGCTTTTGGAAAGATCATCTCAGATTCTTCCCTAAGGTGTATTTTTTTTTTTTTTTCCACTACTCCAAGCACCTTTCTTCTTTTACTAATACCATTTGAAAGTATTTTTTTTTTACATATTTTCTGATATCTACTGTATATTCTCTGGCAGGTCAGGTTAGTAATCAGCGGCTACATGTTTGTATTTATTGATGGTAGAGTTTTGTCATCTTTTGATTTCTGAATTACAGAAATCAATTGTTGGCTTAGTTTGTGTTGTGTGTCTTTCTAGGGATGCATTAGTTTTATATACAAGTGAACTTTGTTCAAAACAAGAACGATGTATGAATATCTTTAAGTATAGGTCCTTTATTTTCTGAACTAGTGAACCATGGATTCTCTTTAAATATAAGCAAGGAAAAAATATTCTGCCAGGCATAGGGAGAGCTGGGTTCCAGATCTGTCAATAATTCACAGGAGTGACCTTGAATGAATCACATGCTTAACCCTTTAGGACCTTATTTTCCTCATCTGTAAAACAAGTCAACAACTCTTACTGCCAAAAGTTTTTTTTTTGTTGTTCTCTATTTAATTAAATTAATTAATTAATTAATTAATTTATTTTTTGAGATGGACTCTTGCTCTGTTGACCAGGCTGGAGTGCAGTGGCACAACCTCGGCTCACTGCAACCTCCGCCTCCCAGGTTCAAGCAATTCTCTGCCTCAGCCTCCCAAGT